>NW_024881273.1:2905000-4186602 GCF_018691265.1 Tyto alba
GCTAAGAAATGTTCAGCCTTCCAGGGTTCAGCAATACAAATATTTCTTCTTACAGACGTGTGCAAAACACATTGCGCATGTATGAAGGACGGATGTCTTCCCAATGATGTGAGTTAAAACCCCCCTCCACAGCTATGAAAAAGCTATCAAACGCCAAAGCTTGCTTTCCAACACCCAGGGCCGTGCCCTATACAGCCACGGAGTCCCAGCTGGCAGAGCTGTGCAGCAGGTTAAGCCAAAAAAGTTAATTAAGTAAATCCAAAGCCATCGTTTGCATAGCAAGGCTGTGCTGCCGGAGGAAGTCCTGTACTGCTCCGTAGAGGAGGGAGAATGTCTTCTGCTTTGTTTGCGACGTGCAGGTTTTTCCAAGAGAAGCCGGCGATGCGCGTTGCCCCAGCTTTGGGTGTGAGGGGCAAAATCTGTTCTGCATGCAAGCGCGCTGAAGCAGCGGGCACTAGGCCGGGCATGGCTTTGCCCTGCCGAGGGAAGGCGGTGTTTGTCCCCCCAGGGATTGCTTTGCTGTCGCTGGGTGTCACCCAGCTGCCGAGGGACTGCCCCGCTCCAGAGGGAGCAAGTGAGGGGGATGTGGATCGGGCTTTTAGCGGGACGGAGAAGGCAAAGGGGGGGGGGGGGCGTCCGTCTCGGTTGCAGGGAATTATGAAAGGCTGAGATGAAAGGCATGTCTGAATGAGTCCTGTGCCCTTTTCCAGCATTGTGGGTGCTTTTTTATGTGCTGGTGTGATCCCCCGTTTCCTTTCGAAGGAGGACGATTCACGAGAGGCACAGTGGGTGCTGCTGATCCAGTGTGTGTTACTGAGCGCAGGAGAGCACCGAGATCTGCTCTGGGGCCTGATGGCTGCTTTTCTGGAGCAGCTTTTGAGAGCTGGAACAATTATCCCACCTTCTAAGGCCTTTTTTTCCCTTCTAAGCTGCCCTGCTTCCCACTACCAGATCTTAGGGAGAGAAAGGAGCACAGCTGAACCTGCTGGTGCAGATATCAACACAGTCATGGTATAATTTAATCTTGATCCCATTGAACAACCTTAATGATCAGAGAGTTTCTCACTTGGTTTAATGGACTCTTTTCCAGATGATGAGGCTGCAAGCTCAGACACTTGTTATAAATGTCTGTTTATTAAACAATCTTTCTTCCTAAAAGCTTCTGCCTAGCCAAAATGAATATAAATGGAGAGGATGGTGTTTGTACTTCAGTCTTTAAGGAGAGGCTGTGTAAAAAATTGGAGCCTATTCCTTTTTATTTGTGCATGTTTTTATATGAGAGATGAGAGCAGACCAAGACATTTTTTTTGAAGTGTGCCTTTTACTGTAAATGTATGAGGCAGTTGAGACCCGGCATCCGTGAAATAGCATCTGCTGTCAGACTGACTCCTGGAGAAGATACTCCCTTCCTAGCAGATGATTTGGTCATGGGAGTTGAACCAGAAGCTGACAGGCAGATAAGACCAACGGTGTATAATAACTTGACTTAACATCCCTATCCGTGGCTTTAGTTCAACTTTTGCTCTTGACCAGGCGTGCTCGGCAGAAGGCAGCGCAGCTCTTGCACATGTACACCAGTTCTCATCTTCTTTGAGGAGAGTTTCAGGGTTTTTTGTTTTGTTTTGTTTTGTTTTTTTTTTTAGCAGAAGAGGCCCCTGAAACCTCTTACATCAGGGACATGGTGTTTAACACACTCATCTGCACACCTTACTCCTTTATTTGAGAACACACAAAGTGGGTCAATACCCGACACTGTAAACGACCTTCACCATCGCGTAACTGCTGTGTTGAAGGCTTTTAGGAACACGGGGCTTGTTCGTGGTGGCGGTTTGGATGGCCCAAGCATTACACAAGAAACCTTTCTTTTTCCTTTCAATGTCTTGGTGCTGACTCCTGCTTTTGGCTGAATGTATAAGCAGGGAGACCCTGTTTGTCAGGTCCCCGACGGCACCTGGGCACAGCATGAGCTTTGACTTGGGCATTGCACATCCCCTGGCTGGCAGGAACTCCGAGCTCATGGCAGAACTTTCAGCTACAGCACACTATTGATTGGTAAGCAAATTTTTCTCTTTTGAAGTTAAAATAAGAAACGTACTTGAAGATCAATGGTCTGGTACAACCCCTTGTTCTAGTCCTTCCCACACACCATGATGAGGCTGTCATAGACTCCATGGAGTTCATGCTTCATTTCTGCAGCGTATTGTGAATTTCTCTTTATATGGACTTGCCATTTTCTCTGTCTTATATAATGTATTACAAAATGAACGGTGACAGAAATGGGAAATGTATAGCAAATGGTACCTAGCATGATCCAGTGACCCTGGAGAGGGGAGAAAATTTTATTACCGTGAGACACAGTTGGCAGAGCTGGTGGAAAGCCCCAAAGCCTATGTTTCTCCTTGGAAGATTCATCTTTTTAAAAAAATGAAAAATATCCAAGGAAATTAAGTTTTAAGAGGGTTTTTAGATGCTAAAATTCTCCACATTTGAAGCAGAAACTCTTAGAGACGTTTAAAAAGCAAACACTGCCCTGCAGTTTAACAGATCATTAATTTTAATACTTTAGTAACAAGGTCGCCGCAAAAATGTCACGTAAAAAAAGGCTCAGAGTCCTTTAAAACTGCGAAGTAGGAATCACTTTGGCATTTTGGAAGTCTCTGTGCAACCGCTTCCTGGCGAGCTCTGCCGGGGAGCTCTGCGAGGTGTTTTGCAGCAGCGAGCGAGCTGCCTGTGCCTCCCGGCTCATGAAACCCCGGAGCGCGTCTCTCTCCGGAACGTCACCGGCTCCTGAAGGCACTTTGCTGCTGGGCTGGAAATAGCGAGCGCTCGAAGGGCTCGCCAGAGGCTGCGTGGGGGGGGGGAGGCACAGGGCACCTTTTCAGCCCTTGCTGGCTGTCGCATCCACTGGGAAGAGCTGGGATGAGTCCCCCGGGGAGCTGGGTGTCCCCTGGAGCGGAGCGTTACTGGACGGTGTGCCGCAGGAGCTGGGGGTGAGCACGCTGCTGACGCCCGTCCTGCTGCTGGCTGAGGATGCTCAGAGCATCCCTCTCCTTTCTCCAGGTCTTGGCTCAGCCGTCTGCCGGAGAGCAGGAGGAGAAAGGTCCTGGCCTTGGAGGGGACCCACAGGGCTCCATCTCTTGGGAAGGCTGGAGGGAAGTTAGAGAACTGTCGCGGTAATTACGCCCCGCGAGATGGGTTTATTGCCTCCTCCCAGCCGGCAGCGTGGGTGCGGGGACCTCTCCGTCCCTGCTCCTCCTGCGGGTATGGCGAGCGGTACCCGGGGGTGTTTACAGGGTGTTTCCAGATTCACGGGGGAAAAGCACTGCATAAGTGCTCAGAGTAATAAACATTTATAGCGCAAAGATCATTACAGCTGGGAGGCAACAAATTGCAGCTACTGGCAGCGGAGGGCAGTCACCCAGCCCGCTCGTCCCCGGGAAGCGGCTCCGCCAGCCCCAAGCCCTGTGCCTGGGGGAGCCCAGGAGCCCCCCTTGCTCCTCCTGGCTGGGTTTGGCTCCTGCCCTGCCACCTTCTCTGAGCATCGCTGCCTTCCTCCCTGCTCACCGCATTGCTCTGCCTCCCTGCGCAGAGCCGGGGCTGACTCATGCTCTGGAAAGCGCTGCCCGGCCCCGCCAGTGCAGGCTGCCAGCTCCGCCTGGGTGAGGACCCCGGCGCTGGTCTCATTAAATCTTGGGAAGCAGATAGTGACCCCGTTATGTGCTCACCTGGAAAAGTGACTCAGCCGTGCCTGATTACTTTGCTCTGACTGGAGACTTTTCATGCTTCCCTTGCAGATATATATATTTAGGTTTTACCCAAGGGCTTTTAATTTCCTCGCTGGCTTGAGCAGCTGTGACAGGTGTACAGATACCTTCCCTTTTTCCTCTGTCCATTTTAACCTGTTATCAGCTTTGTTAAGAAGTGGGAACACATTACGAGTCACTGTAAAGCTTCAGGGTCTCATTGCTCTGCTTGTAAGCATGTAAAATGCACTACAGAAACAAGAAACTTGTCGGGAGGCATCGTGGCTTTGTAAGGATATTTGTTCAGCGTCTGCTTGCGTCTGCTCTATTTCTTCTTCCCCCTGCTAAGCAGTCCCAAGTTAACATACTGGGTTTGCAGCTTTCATGTTCGTCGCTGATGAGCCACACTTAGAGAGGTAAAAATGGGTTTGCAAAGGCTGCGATGACAGTTCTGGGATTCAGCGCGCCGGGCTCTTGCGTTGCAGTTACATAATGGCTCTCGCCAACTCTCCGGGTAGTTGGGGAGTTACTTGGTGAAGGGGACCTGCTGTCCCTCCTCTGGGCTGGCCGAGAGGGGACGTGCAAACAAGCCCGTGGGGAGCAGGGCGCAGCCGTGGGGGGACTGGCCGAGCCCCCCGGCAGTCGGTGCTGGGGCTGGCCTGGGTGCTGCTCGTTGCACTGGGTAGAGGGGGAGCTGCCTGGCACCTCTGCCTACAACTGGGCAGTTTCTGAAGTCCTGGATCTGCGAGGGAGATGCTCTCCCCTTGTCTAAACGCTAACGTTTTGAAATTGTTAACATTTGAAATGTTAGCGCAGAGAACTAAGGGAAGAGGAGAGCAATCAAAGGCTCTTCTAGCATCAGACACACTGCCCCTGCTCTGGGCTTGCAGCCTGCCTTCAAGATCTGTATGGATTTTCTTACTTTACATAATTTTTCCATCTCTCTCTGTTAGCCCAGCTCTTCAAAGGCTTCCTTCTGTTTCCAGCTCCTGCTGCTGCTAAATATGCTCTCCTCCGTGCTTTCTAAAATGTCCCTTCTTCCCTGAAACTCCAGGTTTATTAGAGAAGTCTCCCAAACTCTGCTGAGGAGAGGCTGGGCGAGGCAGTGAGCTGCTGCCAGGTGCTGTTGTGTTGCCTGATTCAGCGGCCAAGACTAAATAGGGGAAGCAAGGAATTAAAACGCAGCCAGTTAATTTCTGCCTGTGTCATGCAAATCTTCCAGGTGCCTTGGAGTGTCTGGTGCGGCGCCGGTTGGCCAGAGATTTCCGCAGCTGTGTGATGGTGTTGGTGAATATTGGTGTTCCCCCGCTCCAGGCTCTCTCCTCTTGGGTTTCTTTGGTTTGCTGTGGTGCCCAGCACCCTCAGAAGTGCACTGGGGGATGGAGCTGCCCCCCAAGCCCACCGTGGTGGGAGATGGGACATCAGGGTGATCCTTGGAGATGACACCCTTCCAAAGGTGGACGTGGCTGCATTGGTGGCTTTGTCTGCAGAAGACGTGCTCCAGTGAATTCTCCTGAATGGAGACAGATCTTCAGCACGGCTGTGGCTTTGGCAGTAACCGCGCAGCCCAATTGCCGTCCCAGCCAGCCGCTGTGATGACAGAAATCCCTGCAGTTTGTGAACTTTTCCTGAAATGCTTTTAATGACAGTTTAATAATAACACTTAGTGCTTGGTACAGAGCTTCTCACCCCTGGAACTGAAATGCTTTACCGCAAAGGGTAAGGACCATTATTCCTCATGTTCATAGGAGGGGAATAGCTGGATTTTATTTGTGAGAATAATTATAACAAGTGGAATTAATCAACTTTTCATATGAATGGTGTTGCTTTTTAAAGACAAATGTCAGGAAAGAGTCCTAGATACAAAGGAGAACTCACAGTGGTGTAGATCCATCTGACAGCTTCTTGGGGAACTCGTCAGTGCCTGTGGTGCAAAGGCATTAACCCTGCCAAGGCAGCGTGTGGAGGGAGCAGAAACCAGTGAAAGCAGAGGCAAGATCAGGGCACAGTATTGACTTACTGGTGTCCTAGATCTTGGCGAGCAGGCGCTGCAGAGAGCAGCTGTTGCCCAAACCCCCTGGGTATTGCTCCCTCTGCACTTCGCCTCTCCAGCTGCTCAAAGCCCTGTTGCTTGGGAAGACTCTCCCAGCTTCTGAATGTCCTCTGGGTCTCAGTGTGCTCTGTGCAGTGCATGGAGAAATTCCACTGAAATAATTACTGTTTCTAGTTTCGTAGCTGGAGGGCTCAAGGAGGCCATTACCTCTTACAAGTTCTTGCAAAGTCACTGAGGGTTGGGCTTTTCCCCCTCCTTCTCTGTCCTGCTCTACATCCCTCTCTTGCACCTTGGCCCTCTTCAGACTGCAGGCTTTCAGGGGAAAAGGGCCGGGTTCTTGTGCTGAGCCCAGCGAAATGGAGGCTTGTTTTGGCTGGGACCTCTTGGTGTGACAGTAATGCCCATGGTGAATAATAACGCCTCTGCGCACCATGAACGCAGGTGGGAGAGTCGCCGAGATGCTTTCTTATGTCACTGCCCTGCTGCCTACAG
This sequence comes from Tyto alba, assembly GCF_018691265.1. Taxonomy (NCBI): domain Eukaryota; kingdom Metazoa; phylum Chordata; class Aves; order Strigiformes; family Tytonidae; genus Tyto; species Tyto alba. The sequence goes on from NW_024881273.1 coordinate 2,911,289, forward strand.
CCCATTACTGACTCTGTCTGTGGAGATGCCAAGACATGGATTCGCTTCAAAGAAAACTGAAGTCCTGGGAAATCCTCCCATTACCTTTGGCAATCTGCTGCTGAGGGCCTCTGCTCGCAGGCGCCGCAGGAGACGGGAAGGCAGGAGCTGCGCTCTATCAGATACAGAACGCAACGGAACTGTGTTTGCAAGTACTTTGAATTGCAAAGTGCTGTTATGGACTTGCCTGGCCCTAGCCTGGCGTGGAGTAGTGATCAGACAGCACCAAGCACCTGCCTGCTCGGGGCATCCACGTCTCTCGTGGGGAGCAGCTGCTGGGAAGCCCCAGGTCACCTGGATGCACATCGCTGTGAACAGCAGGTAGGAGTCACCATCCATCCCTGGCTTTCCGCCAGCCCCTTCAGGAAGGATTTGATCATCGGTGTCTTTTAAACCCTGGTTTTCATTGCACAGCTTCTCTCCGAGAAGGATCTGCTGGCTCTCCACAGGAGCTGAGTGCTGAGATCCTGCTCCCATGACGGTGGCCACGTGCCAGAGCGGACCTTCCTCTTCAGGCTAATGGAAAGAAGAGGGAGACAACATTTAAAATTTACTCTGGATCAATGCAAACAGCATTTTCTAAGCACTTTTATTAACAAATACGTACGTCCTTGCTGTCCAGAGAGGATTCTCAAGCATCTTCTGTATATGCTAATACCTCTGCGATCTGAAGTAATCCACATCTTGGTACCATATTTTTGACTGTAAGAGGAAATGACATTCTTTGGACTCAACCCTTTCATTATCTGCAACTCCACGTGCTGATCAATATTTAAAAATATGGGCAGAAGGACCTGTCTTGTTAGGAAAAGAGTTACTTGGGCCACTCTTGTGCATGGTGTGTTGTTCAGGAGAGCAGGCGAAGGGTTCTTGGGGGTCTCTGCGTGTGTCTGTGCTCCCACCATGTCCCTATGTGGAGGAGCAGCACTGACACCCCACAGGGATGGAAGGGCCTAGTCCTATTCAAAGGAGGATGAAGCACCAACATTTTTAATTTTTTTTTTTTTGCCAAATTTATTATTTTACTGAAACAATTGTCAGAGGAAAAAATATTCTAGTGAGGAAGAAGCAGCTTCGTCTTCTGTGATTTTAACTTCCCAGGGTAAAAGAGAACAATTAGTCAACAGAAAAAAAAAAAAAGGAAATCTTTACATTTCCTCAAAAATACTGACATTTCCAGCCAACTCTGTTGAAGGGAGGTGCTTCTGGTGCCTAAACAGTGCTGCTTGATGCAGCTCAGTGGTAGCCTGGTTGTCGGAGCCTCGCGCCGGGGCGTGGAGTTGTTTTTGCAGGGCTGTGCATGAGCCTTGGCAACCTCACAACATTGGCAGCTTTTGAAAAGCTATTTTGCAAAATGCCTGGTGACAATGTAGGGCATTCCCTGGCGACTAAAGGGCAAAACGGGTGCGTGTGCAATTCTTGAAAAACACTTAAGCAAATGGCTGGGCCAGAGAGGTTTGCAACATTTGTCGAAGTATTAGTAGTGCTCTAAAGTTTACCGAGCCATTAATGTCATGCTATTACATTTGCAGGGATTTTGAAATATAGGAAGTGTTTGTGGTGGTAATAAAATTGCGTGGGACCTTGTTTTTCCTTGGAGTCATTAAATAAAGGGGGGTCAGGGCTGCCCTGCAAAGGCAGCAGGAGCAGCCCGCGGAGGGGCCGTGCAGGGCTCTGCTCCTCGGGAGCCGGGTGATAGCCCGAGCACAAAAGTGATTGTCCTGGAGCAGCTTGGCAGTGGGCACACAGAACCAGGGGGTTTGCTAGGGAGATAACAATGAGCCTTAATGACTTTTCAGCTCAGGGTCCGTTGAATTACTGCTTTATTTGTATGAACGTAGCCCCTCCTGTAGAGCAGCAGCTCTGCCGTGGCTGATAAAGCCTCTTGTGAGATGCTGACATGGTCATGAGCACAGACGTTTTCTAGCAAAGCATGCTCTCCTGCACAAGTTACTTTTTGTGGCTTTGGAAGTATCTTTCCATAGTCGATGCCTTTCAGGGTGACTTTTCAAGATTTTTAAATATATTAATCTGGCTTTTCTTACAGAAGGCTTTCCACGCTAGCACTTTTGGGTTGTATCTCAATGTAATAGAGATTTGTGTGCCAGAAGAACATGAAAAAAATGCAACTGCTTCCTAATTCATCAACTAGTTATAAGGGACTAGGTCCTGCTTTATTAATAAGCTGAATAGGTGCGTAAAAGGAGTTTTGGCAGTTGGGACTGAAAGCTACCTGGATAAAAGGAGAATATTTAACAATGCAGTTGCTGTGGATTCAGTTAAGACTAATGAAAAATCGACGTCTTTCTAAATCTTGTTTTCAGAAATATTATTACCGCTGCAACTGCTGCTCAGCAATTCCCAGCCATCTCTCCAGCCCCCAGCACAGCAGTGGTCTCTGCATGGTGCAGATGTTGAAATGAGAAATCAGCACTTTGTAATGGGCTCTCAAACTAAAATTAAACATCAATTTCCTGGCTTCCAGTCAGATGGTTGGCATTCAGTTAGCTGGGCAAATATTGCTGGACCAGAGGAATTCTTCGGACTTTGACATTACTGAGGTTGTGTTTTGCTGATTTTCACTCCTGGATTCCCTTGGAGAACGCGCTGTATGAACATGGGGTTTGATGTGTGGCTCTCCCCGTGTACCATGGGTGGAAACACAGGCAGCGTGTCCCTGCAGAGCAGACCTGTGGAGCTGTACTCCAGGTTGCATTTACAGCCACGGCTCTTTCTCCGGGCGTGCAGTTTCCCACCAAGAACGAGCGTTCTGGATGTACTGGGTGATGCATTTTGCCTGTCGCATCATCTGAGTTCAGGGTAAGCGTTTAGCAGCCGTGAACGGGCATTGCCAGCACAAGGGACCTGCAATTAGTCTTAAATGTCTTCTCCTGAGTAACAGCCCTTCACTTGCTGGGTTACAGGAAAGTGGCTTTATCCATTCAGTGTGGCCCTTCACCCTCTGACACACAGCGACGTACTCCACCAACAACCCAGTGCTCAAGGGCTTTTATTTTTCCTTTTTTCTCATCAGTGCCCTGGCTTCCCGTCTCCCAGCCGAGAACACCAGGACACTTTTCCTGCAGTGCTGGTGGCTCAGTGACCCCGACAGCTCTGAGTTGCCTTTGCTCCGAGTTCCTGCTTTACTACTTCTCCTTCAGCTGCTCTTAGTGACACGGCAGCGCTCGGTGACTGGGAGGTGGCTTGGGGGGGGAGAGATGCTGCTGGGGCTGTAGGTCCTTTGGTGAAGTGTGGAACACATTGCATTGCCTGAAAGAGGAATATTTTTTCTGACTAAATGTCAGCAGAGGAACTGCTTCAGCAGCCCAATGCAGCTCTGAGCAGTCTGAGAAGCTCTGTGGGATTATCCAGCCATGGAGAGGTTCTCCTCAGCATCGGGCAACCTCATTTCTCCCTTGGAAGGGAAATGGCCATTCAAACCAGCAGCCTTGTTTGCAGTTGCTCGTGACCCTACGTTGGATCACTCCCCTCTCTTCTGGTTTTCAGATCTTGGTTTGTGTTGAAGTGCTTAACAGAAATAGGCGTCTTCATGTAGAGGCTCCCTACAGGTGGGAACTGAATTTCTCAAGGCTACAGCAAAAGTATGAAGGGAGACTTTCCATTTTCTGTTAAAATTCCCGAGGTCTTTCCCTAATACGTCTTTTGTTCAGTGCTGCTGCTTGATGGCATTAGTGCTGAGATTACAATTTAAGCATAAAACGCTTTTCACATCTAATCTCAATCTTGAAATTAATGTTCTTCTGGAATTAGGAATACACTACAATGTAGAGTTTGCAAATAGCTCCCTAAAAGAGACACATGATTTCCCCAGTCCCAGGGGCTCCTCTGGTCCAGGAGGATTCATCAGGCCCTGAGCTGGGCACAGTCCAGTCCAGAGGGCTAAAAGCAGGAATTATATTTGGGGCTTGAGAACAACACTCTGAAGTAAACAGATATGGAGCAGTAAGTTGAAGGTGAGGCTGAAGCAAACCATGAAGCAGAAAGGAATTACTCTGTTAGAAAATGAATGCATTGAGCTAATGAATCATTTTGAGGCGAAAGCAGAAATTAAATGTATGCTGAAAGCTGGCACGTTAGTAAATGGGCTGTGGGTTTTTAACCATTTTACATTTCAAAGTCCTGATATAAAGTATGTCTTATGGTGAAATCCCATTAAGAAATAATGCTCTGAGTAGGGAAATAAGGGTTTGGTTAACAGGAAACTGGCTTCTCCTCCCAGAGCAACCAGGGACTGCCTTTGTGTCATGGGGTAAATCAGGGTTTGGTATGGACCTTAGGGGAATAACAGCGAGCAGAGCTTGTGCCTGACAGCTCACTGATGAGGGAGAGGACTGGCTTTTTTTGCCCAGGATGGTGGTGCTGGGTGCTCCGGCAGCCTGGCGGGCGTGGAAGGGTGCGGTGTGGCGAGGGCACGCAGCTGGTGCCAGAGGAAAATGTCATTTTTTTGTTCTGAAAGCTGAAGTGCTTTGCATCCCAGATTTCCTATTTCAGGGCGGCTTTTGCCCTTACCTCAACGACAGCCCTCACCCAGCTGTCCTTTCCCAGGCTCTGGGAAGACCATACGCTGAGTCTTTGTATATTACGTTCATTTTAAAGAAATCCTGTGGTGGAGTTTAATTATTTGCATTGGCTTTTCACGTCATGATGTCTCTCTGGTGATCAGTGAGTAAATTTATTTAAAGCGTGCAGTGGGACAGCGGTGGTGTGCAGTTGGGGCGGTGTCGGCACGTCATGGGGTGATGTTGGCCTCTCATGGGGTGATATTAGAATGCTGTGGGGTGGTGGTGGCGTGCCATGGGGTGATGTTGGCATGCTGTGGGGACGTGCCGTGGGGTGGTGTTGGGCCACCCCCCGTACGCGGTGGTGAGCCCTGTGCCCTGGGGTGGCAGCTCCAGCCCAGCGCGCTGTGGAACCCTCGTGATCCCCTTGAAGATGCTCCACGTTGAGGGCTGCCATCAAGCACGAGCAGGAGCAGCTCGGGACTGGTGGCAGCCCCAGAAGAGGGTGGGATGGACAACCCCGACCTTTCCAGTCCCACCTGTGCACTGGGGGGACTCACGGGTTTATCGGGACTCCCCTGTCCGCAGTGAATTCCATTTTCTGATCGACTTCTTGAGAAATCGATGCCAAACGCACTGAAGGAGCAGCAGCTTCTGTCCTCACCTGAAGAGGGAAAGGCGCGTTGTTCCGGGATGGGTAGCGTGCACCTCTCCAGGTGCTGTTTTAGCCTGGCCAGGTGAGCAGGGACCGAGCCCCTGCAGCTGACAGCATCCCCCGGGGAAGCAGCAGCGAGTTCTTCCCTGCTCTGCTCGCAGCGGGTGTGTTTAGGAGGGGACTTCGCTCCGCTGCTTTGTGTCTGCGAGCCGCGCACGCTGAGGCTATTCCCTGGCACGCAGTCCATACGCTGCTCCTTACACAGAGGAATAAGATAAAACAGCTCCCTCCCCCTCACGTTGCTACTGAAAAACAGGGATGGGGGAAAAATAATCCTTCAGCCAACTGCCCTGCTTGTGGTGATAAGAGCAATGCGATCATTTTTTTTTTTTAAGGAGGCGGTCAAGGCAATTACATTATTTTGCTAAACAAAGCCGTTTCCGAGATTTCTGCATTGTGGATGCTTTCTCCGTCGTTTTGCACCAAATTCGTTGCAGCAGCAAGGCCAGAGAGTTTGCCTTGACTCCCCTCACTACCAAAATAAATGTACAGGGCAGGATTGTTCCACTGAGCAGCCCCGAATGGGGAGAGAGAAGAAGGAAAGAGGTGGTACGTGCCGACAGCTCTAAACTGAATGCGGTGCGGGTTGCTATGTATGAGAGAGTTCAGGGGGGAAAGAGGAGGAAGTCGGAGGAGCAGCCAAAGCTCGCAGGATGGCGAGAGCCAAGCTGAAGAATTCCCCTTCAGAGAGCAATTCCCATGTCAAAACTGTCCCACCAGCGACGACAGAAGATGTCCATGGGGTGAGCCCCTTGCTGCCGGCTCGGAGGATGGGATCCTTGGGGAGCGACGTCGGACAAAGGTATTGCAGGACTGCAGTGATGCATGGGGCTTCGGGGGTGTGTGGGGGGGGGGGCAGCAGCTTTTATCTTTTAAATGAGGGGGAAAGGATTAGTGCCACCACGGACTGGAGGGGTGGCAGATGAAATCCTTCTGATAGCCGTGTGAAAGAGCCACACCAGCTCCAAAGTTGTATTATGAAATAGGGAGCTGGAGCAGGAGAAAGCTAGTTCTTTTAAATTTTTTATAAGTGCTTCTTGTCTTTTTATACGCCAAAAGCATGTCTGAATGGCAGCCCTGAGATTGCGGGGCTGCCACACAACACTGAACTTGCATTGTGCCTTATCTGTGCAATATAAGACTGAAGCTTATTTACACTGCTAACGCCACAGTGTGCACTGTACATAAGCACCATGTTTGTGTGGAAGAAGAGATGCTCAGTCCCCCATCTGAGGGATAATTTATTTGTAACTGCAATTAAAAAAAAAAAAAAAAAAGAAGCTACCATATAAAATGCTGCAGCCTCTTTCTGCAAGCACACAGCTGATGTGTACAGAAAGAAAGGAGCTGTTTTTCAGGAGAAGGAAAACGCTTTACATTGCACTTGAATTACAGCGTTTCAGAAGAAGCCAGGTCCCCTAGTTATGATGAGGACGCATATTCTTGTTCCTTGTTCTGCATATTCAGTTCTTGTTCTGTTCATTCCATTTTCTGTTTCATTTTTTTTCCCCATCCATTCAGCCTTTCAGCCCATCCATGCTGTCTTCCTTCTTGGCAAAAATTGCCTCACCTGTGATTGTGTACTGTATATCTTCTAGGATGTAATTTGGTGCTGTTTCTAGCTCTGGTTTCCCGTGCAAATTAGCACTGTAGGAAATCTTCTGTTCCCAGTGAATTTTACTTGTTTGGCTGTCGAGCGGAAGGAATTAACCAGCTCAGCTCCAGTATCTTGGTGTATCTCACTGGTGGGCTGGGGGGGAAGACGGCAGGGAGCCAGGATTAGCAGACGTGGTGCCCCCCGGGGAAGCCGGGGAGGTGTGTGTGTGGGGGGGGGTTGTGCTGTGGGGGGCATCGGCGGGGTCGTTCCCCCCGTGCCGAGCTGCGCCGGGCACACGCTTTAGTCGCCGGGTCCGGGAGACAGAGTCCTGGTGTGGTTGTGGAACTGAGAGTGCGCGACTCGGCCTGATGTGTGCTGTGTCAGCAGTCCGGGCGGCACCGGTGCCGCTTCTCTAGGGAGGAGGCACTTGGGTCTTGTGGGTCCTTGTCTTCTGGCTGTGGGAGGCAAGGGCTTACGGACGGGGAAAGCTGCGAAGGGGGCATCGTCTGGGTGCTTTGGAACTCAATCCCTGGAGGTTGTGTGGCCTCAGCATTGTTTGGACAGGCGATCTGTATCTGCTCCCGGTGTCGATCAGACTGCTTTCGCTCTGTTTTCCTGTCTTACGTTCACTGCTTCAAAGAGACGTTAAAGGTTGACCTGTTCTGGGGTACCTACGTCTCTGAAGGCATGTCCTGAACATCACTGTTGGCGAAGCCGTTGGAGGGAGCTTGCTTCCTTCCCTGTGCCCTTTCAGGTACTGTTGATGTACCCCTCATAGCAGCGCCAGGATGCTCACATCCAGATGCACTGGGGCTAGAAGATGACTCCGACTTGCGGCTGGGGGACTCTTACAGACTCGTCCCAACCACTGCTATCCAGCGGTGCTTAAACACCCAGGAGGGGCTTCTCCTCTCTGGTTCTCAGAGACTTGGTGGGTTCCTGTCCAGGACCAGGGAGCCAAACCTTCATCCCAGGGCTGACTCTCCTTGTATCTTGGGGGGGAGCATGGCACAAAGGAGGAGTGCTGCAAGACAGTGGATCTGGGGGGGCAGGAGGCAGCAATTCCAAAAATTGCATAGCTACAGTGTTTTAGTGGACGTTTGCCAGAAGGCCAAGTGTGCAGAGCACACCAGGGTGCCTCCGGGCTTTATAAAAGAACCCAATTCCCAGGGTTTCTCTGGAAATTCATGTGTTTTGCTGCAGTCTTCTTGTAAGATGCTGCCAAGAGGTAGGGAAGTTGATGGCAACACTTCTACACGCCTCTGGCAGCGGGCCGAGCCCTGCGAGCTGCTTCTTGCAGTGTCTGAATTCCCGACTGCCGGGCTTTCCTTCTCCTCTGTGCGCTGCTTCTCGACGATTGAGTTGGCAATTAAGATTGAGATTTGTGCACTTCTCTTTCGCTGTGTGTGCAAGCAACAATGGCAGGAAGATTGCTTCGGAAATGATGAATAGCGGGTTTGAGATGCTTTGTCTCCTCCAAAGCCAGACACAGGCAGCATTATCAAGTTAGCAGTGGGAATTGTTATTGGGAGTTGGGAGTGAAATTACCAGGTGATGGTGGAAGAAGATGTTGTGTTACAGGATATTCTCAGGGATACAAATGAATTCTTTGGATGACTGAAGCCAATGAAGTTTATTCTCACCTACTTTATTTACCTCCTTACTCTGTCTCTTAGTCATTTCAGCATCTCAAAGCTTTTAGGGGTTCTCAGTCAAAACAGGAGGAAAGGATTTGAGTTTGTGTGAAGACAAATCACTCCACAGCCGTGTGTTATTCCACACTTGGAGGCAAAAGGGGGAATTCAGGGCTGGCCCTGGGCATCCAGGACAGGGATGCTTTCCTGTGGGTGGAGAGCTGCAGAGGTGATGAGACCAGCCCAGGCTGCTTGTGTGGAAGTGGCTGCCTCTGAAGATGCTTGGAGCTGCATCAGGGGCTGCTCTGAGCAGGGGATGCAACCAGAGCTTCAGGGTGGGCAGGTTCTGCTGCCAGAGCTGCTGCCTGGGCACTGAAACTCTCCCGGCACGTAGCAATCATGCAGCTGAAGCAAGCTGTGGAAGGTTGAGTCTTTCCCCAGGAGCTGGGATTTTCCTGAGGCAGGTTGGTCCCGGATGATTTGTGTCAGGAAGGGAATTTGAAAGGGAAAGGTGTGATAGGGAACAAAGCCACAGAAAAGCCAAATGCTGTGCTGCGCTCTCCGTTGGGCGGCTGTGTTTGGGAGGAAGCTGCTGGCAGGTATGAGGACATGTAAATGTCTGTGTTTGGATCCCATTTCATGGGCTGGTGATCTCTGTAATACCGGAGGTGTGGGTTTGAAAACACAAACAAACATTTTTACAAGATAACCGTGTCCTGTTTATGCAGCTCTGCTGGAAGTAGGGGAAGCTCTGACTGCTGCCCGTCCTGGGGCACAGTGATACTCTTCAGGGATTGCAAACATACCCTTAAGGTATGTGGTTTTGAAGTTCTGCCCTAAGCCCTGGGAGGGCCAGGGGCTGGCAGTGCTGCGTGTCCCCTCCTTGCTCTGCATTTCCACCCTCACCTCTTTGAGTTGCGTTTGCGGAGCTGACGAGAGCTGAAATCTGAACTGCTGAGGTTCAGGGAAGAAAATTAGCATTGCAGAAGAGTTGAAGTTGGAGAGGCCCTTTGGAAGGCTCTGGTCCAAGCCCTTCTCAAAGCTGGACTAGCTTTAAAGTTGTCTCAGCTGGCTCAGGACCAGCCCTGCTGAGTTTTGAACATCTCCCAGCTTCTCTGGGTGCCTGGTTCAGGGCTTGATCACTCTCAGGATGAATAATTTTTCCTTTGCTGCATCTTGTACTTGTTCCCTCTTGTCCCTTTACTGCATGCATCCAAGAGGAGGCCGACTACACCTTGCCCATCAGGTAGCTGAGGGCAGCAATTAGATCCTTCCCTCCCTTTCTCTCCTGCAGGCTGCACAGCCCCACCTCCCGCAGCCTTGCCTCATCTCTTGGTTTGAGATATTTTTGGCAGGAATAAATGGGACTTTGGTTCAGCCATGTTACTGTCAACATGGTGGCTCAGTGGGAAATAGCAGCACTCTGTGAGGGCGAGTTTAGTGCAACATTTCTTGGAGGTAGTGCGCTTTGGAGAGTGAGGAAGTCACCCAAATGTGTCTGAAAATGTAATTTCTGACCAATCAATGTTTGTTCCCCCAAGGGGCAGCCAGGCGTTAACAAGCAGGTCATGCTAAATGTGTTTTCATCGCCTGACACGTGCACACAAGCAGACCAGTGGAAAGATCCAGTCTGGCCAATGAAACCATCACAGCCACTGTGTTCTTGCAGCCAGGTTTCCCAGTGATGGTTTCTGTAGCAGGTCACAGCAGCAAGTGCCTGGCTGCAATTTCCCTCGTCGCTGAGCCTTTGCTGGGCAGTGCTGCTGAATTCCCTCCCAGGGGACAAGAAGTCAACAGCTCAAGAGCTAATTTATTAATTTTAACATTTCTTTAGCAAAAGCTTTTTCCAACAAAGAGCTTTTGGAGACGTATATCTGGCTTCAGAGAACAGCATATGCTGGTTTGCCACTTTAGCTTTTGGTGAGGTGTTTTTGTGCAGGAGAAACGCTGTGGCAGGGACTTCCCTGAGTGGGGTTTGCCCACCCCTGCTCCTGCCAACACGCACGGTTCAGCCTCGATTCTTCTGCCACTACTCTCTTGGCTTATATCAGAGTTTATATCAGAAATCTGAGAAATGCTGAGGCCAGGGGCGTTGGGATGGTTTGGTTCTGGGAGGATTTCTGTGTCTGTGCCAGACCTAGTTCCTGCACTTCCCTCTGAGCCGGGACAGTCTGTGCTGCTTTGTGAAGGCGACGCTGCTGTGTGTCCCCGGGACGGGCAGGGGCCCTGTGGGACCCTCCATGGAGAAAACCTGAAATCTAGAGCCCGGATGGTCCAGAGGGTTTTGCTTACAAAGCGCTTTGGCCTTGACCCGCTTCCCCTCTGGCTGGGCTGGGGCCGTATTTCTGGCAAGGGGTATCTGCACAGAGAGCACCGGGCTCGCCGTGCCGCGCGGCTGTTTGCTGACGGGGTGTTGATGCCCTGTGATGGTCGCCCAGACTGGAGGGCGGCATCTCAGAGCCTTCTCCTGGCAGTAACCAAACCGCGGGCTGGTTTCGGAGCTGGGGTCCAACCACCCAGCTTGCCTGTGGGTCCCTGCCCAGCATCCCCGTGGGAAAGTGCCCGCCGAGCATCACCTCTCCTCACAGCTTTGGGCGTAGTTTCCTTGGGTTGTTTTTCCAGGCACTGTCATACAGCTCTCTGTTGGGTGGCACCGCTCACGTACCATTTAACCTGGGCATTTCTTTCCCGCGTAGCAGCGGGCGTGAGCATGTTTGCAGTGTAGGACCACTCCAAAAACTGGGGCAGGGTGCTTGGTTGCTGCACTCCATTATAAGGGCAACGGGCAAATGCACTGCTTGATCCCGATGAACAGGAAATGATCCCAGATCCCGGCAGCCGGCACAGCGAGCTGACGGCTGGCATCCTTCGTGCTAAACGGAGCCGTTGGTAAACAGAGCCAGCAATTTCATCCTGGGCTGTGGCGTGGGGGGCTTGAGCCCGGCTGTGTCTTGTGCTCATCCTGGATCTGCGCTGGAACAGCCTCCGAGCTCTGCTCATCCTCCCTGTTTTGTACCCACTCCCCTGCGTGGGGACAAGACCCACACCACCGCGTCCCGGCCAGGGCTCAGCTCTGAGCTCCCTCTCTGCAGGTTTTGGATGTGTTTCGGTGGCCGGCCCCGTGTTCGTGCTCCCCATCCCTCAAACCCCTGACCCCAGGCACACTCCGGCAGAAAGCTCTTGCACCCCGCTGGGCGCGGGGCGATGCTCACCCCTGAGCTGGCAGCGCTGCAGCCGGGCGCCTGAGGGGAACAGGCTGAGTTTTGGAAGCGCTGAGCATTCCTCCCACGGCTGCTGGTGTAGACGCCAGCGCCGCTGAAAATCTCAGTGCCCTATTTAGGCGCTGACATGCAGACGAGGCGCCTAACCTAGGGATGCCTGCACTCGAAACGAGCGCTTGGGCTCTTGCTCTGTTTCTTTGAGGTCCCCCATTCCCATCAGGGCGTGGGGATTAGCACTTTCCTCCTCCGGTGGAAGCTCCCCTGCCTGCGGTGAGAGCGGGGTGCCAGCCATGGCTGTGCCTCTGCGTGGGCACAAGCTGCCGTCGGGGTCGTGCGGGACCGTGGCCTCGCATCCCACCTCCGAGCTGGCGCACAGTCCTTCCTCTGCAAGGCTCAGCCGCTTGACGGGACCGCAGGAACTTGTTTAGCTCGTTAGCCAAAGGCAGGAGGGGTGCTTTAGAGCTGCCTCAGCACCTGTAAGGCCTTTTTTGCCCAGTGGGCAGAGCCCAGTGCCCAGGCCTTGGCAGCTCCTGCCTCTCTGGGAGAGCCTAAACTTTCTGGAAGGTAATTGCAGGCAGTGCCAGGAGCTGCTGGGCATTGGGCTGGGAGCGGCTCGTCTGGCTGGAGCGGGCAACACTGCGATTTTGGCACCGCGCCTCATTTGCTTCTAAAGTTTTAGTTGCAGTGTAGGTTTCGCAGAGGGGCGCCAAGAAAAAAAATCTACCTCCGGGGTGGAAACAAGAGCCCCTCGAAGTGCCGCTGGGTGGGGAGGAGGCTGCTGCGCTCGCGTCCGCTGCCGGTGGCGGGAGGGTTTGTTCGTGTGGCCGCTGCTCCAGCCACCGGGCAGCTGTCAGCAGCGGGTGCCCGGAGCCCTCGGTGGCTTTTTGGGGTGCCCCCAGCTTGCCAAGCTTCCTCGAGAGCGGGGGGTACTGGGGGCTGGGGTCCCCCCTGCCCCATCCCGCAGCCGGGGAGCTGGGCTGCCCTTCCCCGGCGCTGAGCATGCCCTCCCCTCTCGCACGTGTTTGCAAGCAGGACGCGTGCATTTTCCTCTCCCTTTCCCTTTCCTCTCGCTTGTTCCTTCTCCCCCTCTTTACTTTCTTTTTTCGTCTCCTCCCATCTGTCCCTCTCACATCGGGCTATTTCTGGGGGATGAGTTTCTCACTGTCAATATGGTAGGAACCATGGTGCATCTGATGTCTTAGGGGGATGAACATCGCTTCGGGAAGTCTCCCCAAGCAGTTGCATTGCTCAGTTCATCTTAACCTCTCTGCCTTGCCCCTGTCTTGGAGGCATTCTGAGGCCGGGGGCTAAAGGGCACTAAATCTGACAACTCTCTCCTCCAGATCTGAGATGGAGTCAAAACACTGGTCTCGAAACGCCTCTGAGCCTTGCAAGTGGTTATTAAGCAGCCTGAAGCTGAGTGTGGCGTTGGCAGGTCATTACTCGTGTCTTTGTAACTTCCAGGGGTTTTAAGTCAAGGCATGCTTTTATTATTATTTTTTGCTTGGAAATGACGGCTGTAAATTGAATAGGAACTGCATGACCAGAAATGAATTTTTAATACTCTTCATTTACCAAAATACCTCCTAGGAAAATCAGAAGGCAGTGGCGAAGGCGCGGAGCTGGCAGGGAGTTTGCTGGGAGGGAGTGGATCTCTCTGCGAGCTCAGCTGAGCTGCTGCTGTGCATTGCTGCTCTCTCCTCCGTCTGAGCATCTTCAACCACTTTCAACGCAGGGCGAGTGTTTATCTGCAAATTATCTGCATGAGATGGGTGAGCTGAATGCCACCCAGATCCTGCAGTGCCCTGGCAGAGCTGGGAGGAGAGCTGGGGCTCGGGGCCGGCCGCCTTCCCCTCCCTGGAGTGGAGGGACCTGAATCTTTGGGGGAGCAGGGCCCAGGGAGTGCTGCCTGCACCCCTGCCCAGCCCGAGGGAGGAGATCTACCTTTACTGGGGTGTGCTGGAGCCGGAGCTGGAGCTGGGGAGACAGGAGGGGGTGAAAAGGTGGCTGCTCAGCCGAGGAGCTGCTGCACAGCGTGGGTAGGCAGGTGGTTGCTCTCTCTTGTACATAAGCAAGGTGTATGAGCGGCTTTTGTTCTAAGAATAAATACGCCATTGTCTCTTCTCCTTCTAATAAAACCTTTCCATTTTATAAAGGGCTGCAGCTTCAAACGCGAGGGCAGACCTGCCGCTGTAGCAGCAAAGTTTCTTCCCCCCTCTGCTCCTCTCCTTTCCCTCGTCCTTCCCTGCTCTGCCCCTCTCCCGGGAGGTGCCGCTTGTGCCAGCCGGGAGCTCGGCATCGCGGTTTAGCGGTTTGCAGGGGCCAAGACGAGGGGCCTCGGCTTTCCCTCTCCGGGTACGGCGCTTCTCTCCCGGACCCTGGACTCCGGAGGGGAGCGAAGGTCGGGCTCGCTGCCTGTGTCATAGTTACCTTCCGTGGTGGGAACGAGATGGGTTGAGGTTTGTCTGCGCAGGGATACTCAGGGAGGCAGATCTGGATGAAATCAAAAAGTGAGTTTAAAGTAGATTATCTAAAACACATTAAAAGCTAGTGTAACGTTTCTGACTCAGTTAAATAGCCTTAATTCTGTATATTGTAAATCTAGTTTTTCCTTTCAAGTGAGACTGTGCACAAAAGGGTTCGTGCTAATCCCCTCTAGCAGGTAACCTGGATTAATTGTCAGATAAGTAACACTGCAGGCGAGGCCCCAAAGGCTGGAGTGGGGTTTGTGAGGGGCAGCGGAGGGAGGATGCCTGCGCAGCCCCTCTGGTACTGGGTGAGCAGCTCCACTCTTCTGAGAAGTCTTTGGGATCTGAAAAAAAAAACCCAACAGTTTTTCAGATGAGAATTGGGGTGATTTTTAGTTTTCTTAAAGAACTTTCTATATTTTCTCAGCAATTAGACTGTTTATGAGACTTTGGGTGCCTGATGGGAAGAAGGAGAGGTTTCAGTATGACATCTCAGTGTCGCTTCTTCCTCCTGTGATCCTCATAAAGCAGTTCATTCATTTTGGAAGCCCAGAGCACTTTTTTTGTTACTATTTTATCACACGTGCTTTAACCACAGAGTGGCCAAGCCCACTGTTTGGGGGAGTTACTGCTCTGCCCATCACTTCCGAGTCCCTTTTATTCCTGCTGCCTTTTTGTGAGCGAGATGTTTATTCGCCTAGCAAGCCTGTGACTTGCCTGCCTGGGGAAGGTGTCCTGGGACACCCCGGTGCTCCGGGACCCACGGTGACACCAGAGCTTTGGGGTCTGCAAGACCCCATCGAGCTGTGTGATTAAATGTGCCATTGCTGTTTGGTTTTCAGGAGTGTTCTTCTGCCTTGGGGAGCTGCAGCTGAGATAAGCCCCTGTTCATACAGTCTTCCCGGTTGCCAGCTGGCAGTATAGGAGGAGAAAACCAAATCTTTTGCTGTTTCTTTCCCATTAGACATGTCTGCGAGGCACAAAAGGCTCCTACACAAAACCAAACGTGAGTGGAGGGGCTTGAACAGCCCCTGCTGCTAATGTGGGATAATCCAGTTTGGCGGGAGGGAGGCTGAGCTGGTGGAGCTCCTTCCCGGGGCTGCGCTTGCCTCTGGTTTGCAGCTGGAGAAACTCTGGACCGTTTGTCATGAATAAACCCCGGGGCTGCTCCGAGGGACGAGGCAGCTGCTGAACCCACCCTGGGGCTCGTTACTGCTGGGGGAGATGACAGGAGAGACCACCCGGGTGTGAAGCGACTTACTGCCCCGTGGTCATCGCACCAGCAAGTTAAAAATGAGCAGGGGAAGGTGGTGGGTCTGCGGGGCGGTGGGCTCCTCCCTGCAGCCTTCGCACAGATAATACAAGAAGAGTAGTAGCAAACTAAATACAATGTCGCAGGAAGGCTGCTCTGCATGCCTTGTAGCTGAGGGATGAATTAGATTTCCTTTGGACTGGCATTTTAATTGAAATGTCAATTTATTACTTTTATTTAGTTTGAACTATGCCGGAGTGCTGTGGACTCATAAAGCACAAAGCAAAATAAAAGAAAAACCTTTGAGCTGCAGCTGCCCCCTTTGCTTTGATTAAATGTCTCAATTGCCCCGACTCAAATTAAATAAGAAGAGAGGGCACGGCTGGACCCTGGGAGGCAGGGAAGGGCTCCAGCTGGGGTGACAGGGACCAGTGGCCATCCACGGGGATGGCTATGTCTTGAAGAAAGTGTTGGTTTTGCAAAGGGAATTTCTTTCTTTCTTCACAGCTGCAATTGCTTTATTTCATAGCACTGTGCTGTCTGTCTGTCTGTCTGCAGGATGTACAGTACACGGGCACGGTCCCTTCACCTCCCATCCACTCTCATACATCTCTGTTCTTTTTTCTCCCCCTGCCATGATCCCCTGCGTTACCCTCATCATTCCTTTCTGTTCTTTTATTTTGTTTTCCTTTTTTTGGTCCTTACCTGTGTCTATAGAATCAGCTCTGGGAAGGTGTGTGTAGGAGAAACGCAGTATTAGGTTCCTAAAAAGACCCCAACCGGCATCTTTCAAAATCTAATTTCTCCGGAGAAAGTGTGACACTGATTTGAGGCCGAGCAGCGATGCAGTTTGCGAGACTCATTAAAAAAACAAAACAAAACAAAACAAAAAAAAACCAAACAAAACAAACAAACAAAAAAAAAAACAAAACAAAAAACCAAACCACCAAAAAATATTTTTATCTGTGAAGCTGAGTCCTTAAAGGGGCCGTACATTGGCAGAGCCACCGGAGCATCACCGGGTCCCCAACGTCCCCACCCTGGGGACCTCGGCAGGGCCACATCCTGGCGGGGCGCAGCCCCCCGGCCAGCACTCGGGCGGTCGCTGTTCCCCGCGGCTCCGGCTGTCGCTCTGCTCTCTGCCCGGCACCCCTCCGTTTCGCTCACCTCCTGTGCTGCTCTCGCTCCGTAGGCCTCACGCCGAGGACTTCAGCGTGGATTCCTCCTTCTCGCAGTAAGTTCACCGCGTGCGTTTCCCCGCGCCGGCGCTGCGGGGAGGGGGCGAGGGCCGCCGTGGCACCGCCGGCCCCGGGGACCGTCACTCTTCCACCGGGGAAAAGCCAACCGCGTTCTCCGGAGAGCAAAAAAAAAAAAAACCTCTTGTGATTTGGGGTGTCTGTGCGGTGCGTGTGCGCGCGGCGCCTCGTGAGCCGAGTGTTTTGGGCTGTACCCGCTGCCAAGGACGGCAGTTAGCCTTGGCTTTAAATTAGTGGTAGATTGTTCTGCTCTGAAGGGAGCTGGTAAGCACGAGGTTTTTCCTTTGCTGCTCTTGGCACCAAGGAGTGAACGGGACCAGCAAACCCTTCTGAAAGAGCAACGGTTCCCACAATGGGGAGGACTAGCTGCGCTCAGACACAGACAGGTTTCTTGGGGAAGAAGTGATATCCTTGGCAGCAAATTGGTGATTACCCATTAGCGATGAGCTCCATGCGCAGACTCTAATTAAACAATCCAGATTCATCAGCAGAAGCAATTATAGGAGCAGACTCATGAGCGTCAATCTCCAATGTTGCAAAACAAATAAGCCAAACAAACCACAGCGTGTTATTCCGTTGCTTCTTCGCTTCCTTTTTATTATTATTATTATTTTATTAAGAGCAAGCGGTGCCACTGCCTGGCCGTGAGCAGCGTGGGGCCAGGGCTGGGGCTGCTCCGTGCATCCACGAGGCTGCTGAGACCTTGGATGGGAGATGCAGCAGGAAGATGGTTTTGGGGCTGAGTGTGTCCTTGCCCAGGGCCCGTGGCTGGGGGTGTGTGAACTGGGGCAGTGCCGAGCGAGAGCCTGGATCGGGTCCCTTTGTAGCGCATCGTTGCTGGCAGGGGCTCCCCGTCCTCCTGAGCTCAGCACCCAGCTTGCATGGAGAGATCTTCAACCCTTGAGTGCATCCCTGTTGCCTCCAGTGCTTTGTTTGGTGCCTGAAAATGAGCTCTGCAGCTGCTACATACGGTTGGAGAGGGATTAGAGTTGCCTTTGGGGAACGACAAATTGATAAAAATCCCATTTCCGTTGCAGTGTCCTCCCTAAAAAAAAAAAAAAAGCTGGAAAAAGAAGTCCAGCAGCAGATTTTTTTTTTAGCACTAGATTCATGAAGCCTTTCCCGCAGTGTGTGTCAGGGGTGGGCAGTGCCTGTGTCCTGGCTCACGGTGCCTCCTGCCCAGCTGTTGGCCCACCGACACGGGAGTGCTTGTGTGGATGAGTTCAGGGCATTGCTCCTCTCATGGTGCAAGGTGAGTGGCCGTGAGGACTGGACTTTGAGGCCAACCCTGGTCTTGAGCAGAGTTTTTCTAGAAGCGGCTGCTTGGAACTTGCTTTTCATCCCCTCAGAATAAAATAGCAGTGTTATTGCTGGAGCCAGGATGACATTACCTGCATCCAGCTGTGTTTAATTTGCCGCAGAGTGGTTGGCAATATTGCTCCTTTCTTTGGGCAAAAATCACACTCCATAATAAAACAGGAAATGCTTTTCTTCCCTGATTTATTCTCATGGTTAAATGCATGAAATCTTGAAGAAACAAGTTTTTGAGCTGGTCCTGGCGCGATGTGTGCCACAGCATTGTGGTTCCCAGTGCAGCGTGTCTATTGGTGTGGAACTCAATTTTGCTAATCGTCGTTTGTGATGTGCCTCGGCGTGTGCTCTGCCGGGAGCCCCGGCAGCTCAGGGAACTCATTCCTGGCGCTGCGTGAACCGTGGCTCGGAGTGCTCCGGCGGGAGAAGCCGCCTTCCCAGGGTGGCTGTGATGGGGCCACGAGAGGCCAGTGTGGGACCTGCTGAGCACCTCGGGGCTGGGAGCCGCCACGACCCGCCTGGGACTCTGCAGAACCAGGTGGGGAAGTGACCTCGGTATCGCCCCCACTAAAGGCTGGGGGACAGGAACGAGTCGTAGGAAACGGGCAGATTTTCCCCCGTTTGCAACATTTGGCCTTTTAGACCATGCAGACTGCCCTGCTGGTCTCCCAAGCGCTCTGACGTACCTCCCAGGCGCTGAGACCTGCCCTCCTGGTGCCAGCTCTTCGCCCTGAGACACGTCTCCCCTCTCCCTTTTCCCCTCCCCGGGTTGGCAGCGTTGGCTGGGAGGGGGGGGGGATGTCTTCCCCCTGCAAAGTGGGGAGAGGCAGGCGCTGCCCTGGCTCCCAGTCCCTCTCTGGTTGCTTTGTGCTTTCTTGTTTAAAAAACATGCCAGCCATCGATCGGGGAAGCTGCTGCAGCGAGGGGTATCCGGGGGTGTTTGATAACCCCCTGGAGAAGCTGCGATATTCACGGGGGGGACGGCTCCGGGCCGGGGGACTGGTGACTGTGCTGGTGGAGCTACCCAGCTCACTGGGAGGGGGACTGGGCGCCCGGCACGGCATCCATCCTGCCTGGCTTCTCCCCAGGAGGGCTGAGCCCCTGCATCCCCCCCGGCCGATGAGGGACACGGCGCAGATTTTGCAGAACCCCTGTTGCGGGCTGGTCCCTGCACGGGGCCGGGAGGATGCAGGGGATGCTCCCCCCGCCCCGGAGCCGTGCAGCCCCACACAGTTTTAAAGCCGTTTTCTTGCACGCTCGCCGGCGTTGAGCTGGTACAGCCTTGTTGAAACCCACAACCGTCCTCCTTTGAGTAATTGTTCAATTACTGCTTATTGAGCGTGGGGGCAGCCTGTTCCTTGTTTCTTACTTTGGCAGGCGCCCAGGCTTTCTATGCACACGCAGCCGTCCGGCTTATTCCCCTTTCCCATCTCAAAACGGTGTGCTGGGAGCGGCTCGTCGCGCCGGGAGCGCTGGGGGGAAGGGCCGTAGCTGCCCCCCGCCCCGTCCCCCGCTCGCCCCGGGGTAGATGGAGGACGGCAAACACATCCATCACAGAGGTGGTCTTCAGCACACAACGCTCACTCGACGTCATCCGTCTCGCTGTAGCTTCTGTGCCCGAATGCCTGTTGCCATCAAGAAAATGGTGGGGAAAAAAAAAAGGAAAGAGCATGTCTGAAGGCAATCAGGAGGGTTGGCAGCCGCTGGAGATGTGCCTGTGTAGTTTATGTGGTTTCCCTCAGCAGGTATCTGAGCCTCAAGCTGCCTGGGTCAGTGGTTCATTGGGGGAAGGACTTAGGCCCCCGCTGCCCCACGGTGCGGTGGCTTTGCTGAGCAGCACCCTGATTTTTGCACGACATCCACTGCAGGATGCTGAGGGCAGAAACGTTGCAGAGCTGCACTTCCAGCGCTGCTCCTCACCTTCCTCTGCCCGGGGCCACATCTGGTACCCGCAGCCCATCCCCAGTGAGTCCACCTGGGCCATCAGCACCTTTCTTTCATTTCAGCTATTGTGTGCCACGGCCACGTTTCTAATGTATTTGACCTGTGTGGTTTTGCAGGGAGGATGCGGAGCCGTCCTCCGGGCTCAGCCAGAGCAGGGGGATGAAGTGGGGTCTCATCTGAGACTACACTGTCTTGGCAGAGGTGGGTGTTGGAAGCCGCTAGATTGCAGAGATTTTGGTTTTGGTTTGTCTTTTCCCCCCTCCACCCCCAAATCTCTAAAGAGTCTCATTTGCATCCCACTACACGATGGGGGAGAAGTTTCTTGAGAAGTTTCCTGGAACAAGAACGGCATTTCCCACCCAGCTGGAGTGTGAGAGCAAGGATTGGGCCTGCGGATTGATGCTGAGACTTTTTCTTCTCTTTCACAAGCCATATTTATTTGCAGATACACACTTCTCATGACAAGAAGTCTCTATTGCGAAACAGAGCAAAAGCACCCTGGGCACCTACGTCCTTCTTTGGAAAGCAGCAGGGAGGCTTTGGGCAGCGGCCCGGCGTAGGGGGTGGCAGCTGGGTGGATTTTGGAGCCGTCTCAGTTTTCAGGCCATGCCTGGTGGCTGTCACACGCCGCGGGGACCGGAGGGGAGCTGCCCGACTGCCCATGTAAGTCTCCTGGGGACGCAGAGCTCGGGGGGTACATCTCTGTCCCCCCATCCCTGCCTGCGCTGCCCGGGCGGGTGAGCCCTGGCGTGGGACTGCCCGTGGGTTGCTATTTTTTGTGGTTTACTTGTCTTTAAGGGGAGTGTGTTTATCCCCAGCTCTCTGGGGAAGGTACAAATATGGAGCCGGGGCTGTGCTCCTCCGTGTCTATTTTAATACCGGTGGGCCGGGCTGTGCTCATCCTGGTCTTGCATCCTGCAGTTTTCTAGACAAACTGTTGTGTCTTTTTTAGGAGGTCATCATCTTAGAACAAATTGCCTCTAATCTTAGATTAATAAAGTACAATAAATAACCGAGCGAAAAAAAATGAAATTGCTCAGGCATTATGAAGTGTATAATAGTGGCAATTACACTTGCAAGCACAAAGCTTGTAACTCGGCTTGTGCTGTGATGATTATCTGCACGGCCTGGGGAGGTTCAAGCCGGGGGAGCAGCGTGGTGCCTGCTCCCTTCCCGCCGAGCCTGCCGCTGCCTGCACCCCTGGGTGCTGCCCGGGCTGGGCTGGCACCGGGATGCCCGGCCGGCGGGCGGGATGCTCGGCCGTGGCAGTTTGGGTGGATCAGCTTGGCTGAGCTGCTGTGAAGGCAGAGCCCGTCATAGTGTGTGTTATGAGGCAGTAATGAACTTGGAGTTTAGCTTGATTTTTTTAATTTGAAGTTAACTTCTTGACGACGGAATTGAAGGGTATGTTTTAGACAATCTAATCTCCTTCACTCAGCTGGAAATGGAGTAGGAGTTCTGGTACTTTTGGACGGCTGCTGCTGCCTGGTAAAAGCCATCCCTGGTTCCGCCGTGGGGTGGCTCTGGGGTGTTGGTTTAACCCGGCGGGTGCTGGAGCTGGAGCGGGCTGTCGGGCCGTGGCAGCACCCAGGTCCCCAGCACGCCGAGCCCTTGCTCTGCCCTCCCTCCTCCGCCAGACAGAAGCCCCGTGGGATGGACACCCCGGCGGGGTGCCGGGGCATCGGCGGGGCCGTGGCTGTGCACCCCCCCACAGCTCCAGGGGCTCAGCCCCGTTAGCAGCGTCTGCACAGGAACATGTCCTTTCTACTTGCTTTTATTCCTTCCTCTCTTTGCAGTGATAAACCCCCAATCCCCCTGCCAAGACCCATTTCAGTTGCTTTCTAAGTGTTTCTTCTTCCTGAGGCCATTATGACGGATGAATACACGGGCTAATTTGTCATAAAAAGTTAGATCTTGTCTAATAATTCGGTTCTCTTATCCATCAGCATTTATATTCATAGTCTCGAGGTGGGCTGCAACGCTATGGATCAGCAAACCATCTGTCTGGCGACAGAGATTTATATTGCTGTTTGTTTCTTCAGTACGGAGGCGAATGTCTGGGAGAGGAATCGTGCTCCCCGAAGTCTCCCTCTCCTCGATGCACAGAATCCTCAGGGACTCTGATGAATGGGGTGCCCGGCGCTCACGACAGAGCTGACGGCCAGTTCCTAGCATTTCCTGGGCGTTTTTAATAAGGAGGAAGCAATTAGCTTGTGTGAGCAGTGTCGTGAGCAGTTGTGGCAGCTGATTTATGCCCTGACACAGATAAATCATTTGCCAAGTCTGGCTTTGGAAATGATTATTTTTAACCTGTGTTAAAGCTGTGCTGACGGAGCTCTGCAGCTATGGCTGCTTGCTCCTAAGGCATCGTGCTGCCTGAGCCAGCGGGCGTGAACCCTCCTGCTCGCTCCCCGGCGCTCGCTGTCTCCGTAGCAGGGTCTGGGGCTGCCCCCCACCTCCCCCCCGCTCCCTTCTCGTGCCACCCAGCGTGGCTGGGGGACACGCACCGGGTTCGGTGCAAAGTTCCCTGCCTCTCCCTTCAGCTGGTGGGTCCCCGCGAGCATCGGGGTCCCAGGGGAGACGCAGGCTCAGCTCCCATCCCTGCCGCTGCCAGCTGGGGATGTTTGGGGTGAGATACGTTCTCGGTGGAGCCCCCCTGGTGCCGCCTCGGGTGCGTTTGTGTTTTAGCGTTTTCTTCGCTTGATGCTCTGAACTGTCCCGGTGAGGAGCGCCGCGCTCGCCGCGCTGCTGCCGGGTTTGCTGAGCGCTGCCGGCTGCACCCGAGCATCCTTCCCCTTGGCACTGTAACCACATGCCAAAGGTCTCAACGGAGACGGGCGACTGCCCCACCGAGGCTGCTGGTTATTGTCACCTCCGTTACGGAGCTGCTCGGTGCGTGACGTCCTGCCAAGGGGCCCCGGGGCAGGGCTGGGGTCTGCAGAGGGTGTGTCTGCAGCTGGGAACGGGAGCTCAGCTCTCTGAGCCCCCCACCCCTCCCCGGTCCAGGCTGTGCTGCTCCAGCAGCATCGGGGCAATGTGGAAGGACGGGCTCTCGGGGTGAATCGGCCACCCCCCAGCCTGTCACTCCATCCACTGCCTCACACCGAGGGAGGTTAAGCTGGAGAGCAGTTCCTGGCTCATGGCAGAACCATACAAAGTTTGATAGCCCGTGTAAAATTTTATCCCACCTTTAGTGCCTGAGGTGATGGGCTTCTCTCTGTCCATTTGCGTTTTGTACATAAGAGCCTTGTAAGTTAAAAATCTGACTTTCCAACCTGATAAGGGAGTCCATGAGAAGCCCCGAGGGTGAGCCACGCTTTTTACATGCTGGGCAGTTGCCCATGAGCAGTCGGGCTGGCTGTGAAATGCCAACGGGTGCCGGTGGGTACCAGGATGAGGGTCTCCTGAGCAATGAGTGTCTCATAAAACCCTTTCCCAATTTGCTGCCCAATTAGCTCAGCGTTAATACTCAGTAAATATTTGTTTATCCCTCCGTTGTCAGAGTGAGTAGCAGCTGCTTTCCAGTAAATCACGATTCAGTGGCGTGTGCCAGGCAGCACGCTGGGCTGGAGCCAGCGCCACGTGCACACGGGGGTTGCACAGGTGAAATAAAATGGGGTGGTAGGTTTAATGACGGGCCCTGTGAATTTACTCACCTTGGTCTGTGCCTTGGCTTGGTAATATGCCTGAGTAATGAGATCTTGATGACCTCTTCCAAGCAGTTAAGAAAATTGTAATAACTGTAGCACTTATTTAAGAGACTTGTTGAATACGGTAAAACAGGGGAAACTGCTAATTCATTGCACTTAACTCCATTATCAGCTGTAACAGTAATGAACAGACTGTCTTGCTCAGAGTCGAAAGCCAAGACATCAGGAAACAATCCCTTTTCACCTGCGTTTAGCAGGCAGGAGTGTAATTTATAACCCTGCCCAGTGTGAATAAGTGAGTTTGCAAAGGGCTGCGGGCGTTTATAAAGTAAGAGGAGAGGGAGGTGGCAGATGAGCTGAGCAGGGACCAGTTTTGCCTGCAAACCCTTAATCCACGTGTGCTTGGTCCCAGACCCCGCTGACACCCGTGGTGAGGATCCTCCAGCCTTGGTGAGGCTTTCGCCCATCGGCGCGGTCGTGGGCACCCACCCGGCACGTGGGGACGGGCAGGAGGGCTGCGGGTGGGGGGCAGTGGTGGAGACGGGGCCAGTTGCAGATGAAGAAGGGCTTCGTGGTGGTCACAGCGGTGGACGGGGCGGTTTCTGCCTCGTCCCCGCGCGACCAACCACGGGCGGCTCCGAATGCCAAGTGACGTTGGGAGTTGGTTGAGCAGCTCCTGGGTTTTTCTGGAATGGGCAAATGTGGTATCTTAGCAACAAAGGGAATTTTTCTCCTTTTAGTTCAGATTTGGTTTTTTTAATGGCTTTGATGCTGAACGTTGCTCCTACCCGGGCAGAGCCAGCGCATGGGTGTACGGGACGTCACCTTCTGCTCTGCTGCAGCTATGGGGGAGACTGCTCTGGGCCACCGCTTTTCTGAGAGGCTTTTGAACGCTGTGAAGCGTGCGGTAAAGGAGAAGTTTGCAAGCCCGATGTCAGCTGGCTGCACGTGGATGAAAGCAAAACCCCTCAGGCCAAAGCAGACCTGGTCCCGTGGGTCACGTCTGCTGCTTTGATGCACCACGTCGTGGTAACGTGATGCACCACAGGCTGGTGGTACCAGTACTGTGGGTGCAGCTGGGAGCCTGGGGCTCAACCCTGGGGTCTGATGTGGGCTGCTCGGGGGGGTCACCCAACAGGGATGGGGGGACAGGGCTCCTGGGGGGCCCTGGGTCCAACCCGCTGCCCCACTGACGGATTTCTTTGGGCGTTCTCCCCACAGGGTGCAGGTCGAGTTCTACGTGAATGAAAACACCTTCAAGGAGCGGCTGAAGCTCTTCTTCATCAAAAACCAGCGATCGAGTGAGTGTTCCCGACGCAGCGTGAGCTTCTGCCGGGAGAAACCCAACCCTGCCCGAGCTGGGAGAGCCGTGCTCCGTCCTCGCGGGACGAGAAGCCATTGCCATCTGCTGGTGGCTGTTTCCTTCTGTGTCCCCAGCCCCGGGGCCGCTGCTGCCTCTTGGCCTTTCTGTTGGGTGTTGACCAGCTTGGTTTGGGGGGGGACGTGGTTGCACGGGGAGGAGGGGACGCTGCCTGCTGCCTTTGCTCGCTGGGGACAGCTGCAGCACAGGAACCAACTGGGACAAATTGGCCAGGAGCAGGGTGGGTGTTGGGAGCTGCCCGGGGGGGGTCAGGGAGCGAACGACCCCATCAGGGAGCCAGGGGTGCTCCCCCCGCCCGCAGGGAGGTCAGCGGCTCTCAGTTACCTGCTCCTGCTTCAGCCGTCCTGATTAGCCTCCACTTGACTAATGGTGTTTTTATTTTCTTTCTCCAAGATGTCATTAGCTGTCTGGAGGGAGTCTGCTATTTAATTTATAAATTCACATTTTCTTTTCCTCCCTGCATCCCGTCGTCTTGTTACAAAGCCGGAGCGCAGCACAACAGGGTGCCCACGGGGAAGTTTTTAATGAAAATGTGATGAATTTCTCACTTGTAATTTGAGTAATAACCCAATGAACTGGCTGGGAAGGGAGAGTGGATAAAGCAGCAGATTTTGCTTGCCATCCCTCCTCCTGCAAGCTGTTTGCAGCGCGGAGAGTGGAGCTGGGCCCTGGCCCTGCCTGAACGATGCTTGTTAATGGATGCCTGCTAATGAGGGGATACACGCCAGCAGCTCCTCATTTGTGTCTCGTATCTATTGGGGCCAGCTAGGAGCTGACTCATCGTTATTTATTTCTATATTAGTCTCCTGTATACCTGAAACGGGGTGGGAGGTGTAGAGCCCTGGGGCAAAGCGTGAGCGGTGTTTGTGTGCTGCCCTGGGGCTCAGTGGGGTCCGGCGGTGTGGGGGAGCTTGTGGGAAACTACAGGGGCTGTGCTGGGGGGGTGCTGCCTGGCCCACGCCGTGCTCCCTCCCCTCCGCCCCAGGCCTGAGGATCCGGCTCTTCAACTTCTCGCTGAAGCTGCTCACCTGCCTCCTCTACATCGTCCGCGTCCTGCTCGACAACCCGGAGGAGGGCATCGGCTGGTGGGTGCCGCCGGCGCGGGGCTGCCCGTGCAGCGGGTGGGAAGATGCGTGGCGGATGGTTTGGGTTGTTTGTTTTTTTTTTTTCCCCCTCACTCCGGCTGTTTGAATTGGGAGTTGAGCAGAACTGGCTGGGTTGGGGGGGGGGGCTTTGCTCCCTGCTCAGACCCCGTGGGCAGGCGTGTGGGCATCCACTGCCCCGACACGGCGCACGGGGGAAAAGCAGGGGGGGGAAAAATTCAGGGTCATGGTCATTTCCAAATGCTGCCTGGCTCGCACGGTCAGGGCTGCAGCGTGGCCTTCAGACACAGGCAAGAGCTCATGATTTCAGTGCATCGCCATGCAAGTATTTTCTGAATCCTCATGTCCTTGAAGACAGTTATGCTAAATCCCATTTAAGCATTTGGGAAGGAAATATGTTTTGCCATTTAGATCCCCGGGGTGACAGATGATTACGTTTGCTCTGGGTTTCAGTATAAACCTATTTTTAATGTGTCCTTGCTTTGTCTAGCTCGCAGTGTAGTGTTTTTTTCCAAGAGCTAGGAGAATTAGCAATTTAATTTTCTCTTTGTAAAGGTTGCGGACTACTGGGTACATCTTTGAGGTCCAAAAGTGGGTTCCAACCTGCAAGAACTAAGCGTCACACAGGCACACATCCTTGAAGGGTTTAGCACAGCTGCAGCTTAGGGACGTCCACTTTCCTGAGGGTGTGTGGCAAAACCAACGCACCCCTCACAGCAAGGCAAGGGGAGAGCTTGGTGTCGGTGCTGCCTGCTCAGAGCACAGCTAGCCTTGTTCTAGAAGCTGAAGCTCAGCAGCTTTTGCTAATCATAACCTGGCAATTCCCAGCTCCAGCCCTGTGTTTGAGCACTGTGCCCAGGGAGCCCCGTGCCTGGCAAGCATGAGAATTTCCCAGCATCTCTGGTATGGGCTGAAGTACCTGATGGGTCTTATTCTCCAGTAATAAGATGCTAAAAACTGCCCAGGTGAGACAGGCTCCAGTGGGAAGCCCTGGCTATAAGGACCAGGCTGCGTTTGGATCCATGGGAGTGTTGTCCAGTGGCCTCCCCCGGCATCAGGACACGGCAGCGGGGGCACCCCATGAGCCCGGGGAGTCAACACCAGCACCCCTTTTCCTTCCCCCCTCCCTGCCCTGCCGCTGACTGCTTTCCCCTGCTTTGTCTCTCTTCTCCTAGCTGGGAATGCGAAAAGCAGAATTACACGGAGTTCAACCAGTCCACGAAGATAAACTGGTGAGTCGAGCGTTGCTCCAGTGCTGGGGTCTGGGACATGGGGACACAGTGATGGATGTGGCTGGTGCTGGCAGCTGCCCGTGGCCATTTTTTAGTCACGGTGCTGCTCAAGGGACCTTCCCAAGTGACGAGTGCAGTGGCCTGCACCCTTGGGAATGGCTTATCCTCAGCGCAGAGGCTGCTTGAACAAACTGGTGTCCAGTAAGGAACACCAGTACCGGTCCTGTGCTGGATCCTGCATCAGTGATGGCTCCAGATTTGCATCCGGTGGGGGGTAAAGGCACTGCTGGTTAGGCTACGGGTTAGATCTGTTTTGAATTTTCTTTGCAGGTCACACATCTTCTGGGTGGATAGGAAAATGCCGCTGTGGGCTGTGCAGGTGAGTGCCCGGACCTCGGGCACGGCTGTGCAAGAGCAGGGAAGGAGCTGGGGTTTGAGCGCAGCCGCCGGCGTGTCTCCGGGCATCCTCTGCCCGCAACAGCGAGGGGCAGCGGGTTGTCTTGGGCGAGCAGAAAACGAGCTGGGGCTTCTACTGGGAGCAGCCAGACGGCCCTGGGTGAAAATCCCGGGGGGCCGATAGGAGAGGACAAGCTGTGGGGAGAGAAAATCATGAGGCTGGCTCAGGTCCCTCCCCAGCCTGGATGCAGCTGGACTGGTAACGGGCTGTTTTCGGGCCGGGCAGCTGCCTGGGGAATCGCCCGGCAGACCTTGCACGTCAAACCCAAACGGGTGTGGGGAAGAAAAAATAACGGGCCCTCCGTCAGCCGTGCCCGTGGGCTCCTCGCCGCACGGGGCGGGGGGGGGGGGGGGGGCTTGGCAGAGCCCTGATCGACTGACGATGCATCGAAACGAGCCCTCGGCAGCCTCTGCCTGTCTCTCTCTGCAGGTCAGCATCGCTTTAATCAGCTTTCTGGAGACCATGCTGCTCATCTATCTCAGCTACAAGGTAAGAGCCCGGGAGCAGGCGGTGGGCAGTGATGCGCAGCCTGGGGGCTGACCCCCCCGGTGTGAATTCATCTCTCCTTCTTTGAGCTGTCGGGAGCTTGAAGCATCCTGAGAGGATGTTTGTCTCAGCGACGTCTCAGCCGACTGTGGGTATTTTCCTTTCTCGTTCCCCCTTGGGCTGCTGGATAAGTGTTGTGCAGAGCAGAGCTGGGGGATCTCTTCTTTCTCCACTTTCCTTTAAATTCAGACCTGTTTTACAAAGGCTCGCTGGTTTTTATGGGGGGGGGGGGCCAGATTGACCCGCGCCGAGTTCCCTGAGGTCGAGGGCCTGGAGCTGAGCTCAGCGGCGTGACTCCTGCTAGTGCTGAGGTCTGCTGCCTCCGGAGGTAGCAGGCACTGCTCCAAGCCAGACAGGGAGAGGCACAAGCTGACTCCTTTGGACCAAAGCCTCTTAAAATGGCCAAGAAAAATGACCTTAACAAATGGCACCTTCTCAGGGTTCCTGGGCCAGTTGGCAGAAGAGACTCAGACTAGGTGTCACCCGCCTGGTGCGGGTGCTAGCGATCTGTATCAGTCACTCTCCTTCTCCATCCTTGCACGAAGCGTTGTTGTCCCCCGGTTTTGGGCAGTGGCAGTGACAGACAGAGGGACATGGTGGCCACGGAATGGACTGAGCAGCTTGGGAAGGTTTTACTGACTCCAACGTGCCTGGCACCAGCACCGCATCTCTCTCCCGCAGGCAAACCGGAGCATCCCTCTGGCTGCTCTGGCATCGTTCCCCCATCTAGCAGGGCCTGTGGCAGAGTGAGAGATTTTTAATTATAATTTGGCAGATTTTTACGGTTATTTAATTATTATTTGTTTTTAATTCCTCAGGGGAACATCTGGGAACAGATTTTTCGCATTTCGTTCATCCTTGAGATGATCAACACCGTGCCATTTATTATCACGGTGAGTGTTTCCTGGTGAAATTTTAAAGCAGCTTTAAGTTTAATAAGTACTGTAGCTTTGGTGGTGAACTAAAGAAAAATGGACGTCTGCCCAAGTAGTATTTAAAGCTGGCAGGAAATTTTGGCTTCAATATTTTTCAATATAATGACTTGCTCTAGAGCGTTATCCCAAAATCCATCCCTCCCTTTCCAGCAGCTCTGCTGCAGCCGGGGGAGCGGGGCCGCTTTTGGTGGCAGCCTCTGCGGGGGCCGGTGCTTAGTTTGCAGATGGATCCTTCCCAGCAAGGCTCGAGTTGGCTGTTTGTAGCTTTTTTTTTTTTTTTTTTTTTTTTTTTTTTGATAAAGAGCATGGCTTTTTCTGCGAGTAACTCTCGCTTTTGTAGATATTCTGGCCTCCTTTGCGGAATTTGTTCATTCCTGTGTTTCTGAACTGCTGGCTTGCCAAGTACGCCCTGGAGAACATGATTGTGAGTGACTGGACACATCCCACCCCTTTGGCCCCGGGTCCCTCTGCCCTGGGGATGCCGAGGGTGGTGTGGCCGGGAGGGGGGCCCGCGCCTGCCGCCGGCTCTCGGGCAGGTTTTTGGTGCTTGGTGTGTGTGGCTGTACTGGGGCTGGTGGGAGGTGAGGCTTTGCCAGCTGGTGATGCTGGGCTGTGGAGCTGAGCAGGAGCCCCTCGGTGTCTGAGCCGTGTTGACTCCGTTGGCTGCACGTTGACTGGGACGGCGTCCAGCTGTCCCCGAGATATGGTATTGCAGCAGGACGAGACATTCCAGCTGATCCCACGTGCTCGCTCGAGCTGTCTCTTCCGGCAGCAGAGCCCAGAGCTGCTCACAGAAATGCACAGCCCTTTTCAAGGGCCAAATTCTGCCCTGACCTTCATCTGGGGGGGGGGGGGCATTGCTGGAGCCAGCAAGACACAGTTGGCGCTTGGAGGAGAACGTTGCCCTCAGCCTCTGAGCTGGTGAGAGCCCTTTTCTCTCTTCCCAGAACGACCTGCACCGTGCCATACAAAGGACCCAGTCTGCGATGTTTAACCAGGTGCTCATTCTGATCTGCACCCTCCTGTGTCTTGTTTTCACGGGGTGAGTGTTGCTTTTCATTTCACTAAACCACCCTCTTCATCCAGGGAAACTAACTGCACGTCCCAGGGGTGACTGGTGAAGCCGGGCTCTCACAGGGCTGACAGGAGAGGCAGGTGGTGTGGAACCTTCCCAGCTGTAGTGGGATGGCATTGCCAGGAACATAACGAGGTGATTTGGGAAGCCAGAGGAGGTTCTGCCTTTAGGCAGTGTCTTCTAGCCTGATTTTTCAGCCTGAGAGGTTTGTGCACACGGAGGAAAGCATAATTATTCAGGGCTGCTGACTGGATTGAACTCCCAAGTCTCTACCACCCTTCCTTTGCTAGTGGGACAAGTCCCAGTTCCTCAGGACAGCGTTTGGAGCTCGGGGAGCCATGGTGAGGAGTGTGCCCCAGGTTTTCACTGCTGTGGGCTTGGGCACAGCCACATCTGCTGGAGCTTTGGGAGGACCCCCAGCACCACCAGCCCCCGGCGCCGGGCTCCTCCCTGCCTTGCTCCATTCCCCAGCGCTCGGAACACTGGGAAGATCAATTCCTGTTTTAGAAGCTAATTATCCTCCCTAATTATATGGTTTTAACGGGCACGGGTGAGGGTGAGCGCGCTGTTGGAGGGAGACAGGCGGTGTGGACACACGAGTCTGAGGGCAGGGCTGTGAGTGCTGTGGGGTCAAGGGCAGGGTCAGCAGCTTCCTGCGGGGACGCGTGCGACGGCTCATTCCCCAGGACACGTTGCACTCGCCGGCTCCGGCCGCGCTCTTCCTCCCCACCAAGTTGCCAGGGCTGCTGAGCTCTTTGTGTGATAGCCGGGGCTCCTGCTAATTAACCCTTTACCCCACACATTGCCAACAACAAGGGCGTCTCTTTATAGAGGAGTCAGTTCTCATCGCTGGGTACTTAGCTTTGAATTGGGCTTCTTGAATCTCCCTCTGGCTCCCTTGGATCTGAAGCATATAATACCGTTAAGTTGCTGAACGGACAAGAATTGAAGGATTTAGGCTCATGAGTCTTTGGCAGTTAAGACGATCCTCTTAATCGCATCGCCCCGTTACCAAGATCCCTTCCCACGGGCCGAGTCCCTCCAGAGCCTTGCTGGGACAGCTGCTTGCTTCCACATTTTGTTGGTTTGCAATGCAAGGGCAGCCCCGGGGTGATGCTCGACAAGCTCTCCATGGCCTGATCTTATCATGACCCATCACCCGGGACCTAGACTTCCCCGTGCTGCTTTAGTGAGCAACCGCATCCAACTAACTCCTTCACCTGTAAGCGCCGTTGGCTGAATCATTTCTGTTGGCGGCATAAATCCACTTGCTGGTGCTGACAGTGCGTTACAGACAAATTTCCTCCATGGACGTGGGTGTAAGTCACCTCCAGGGTTCCCCACTGACTTCAGCTATGGGCACTGCCCATCTCCCGGGCGGGGAAGCACTCGCTGTGGTATGTGCTTTCTCCCTTCAGGACCTGTGGCATCCAGCATTTAGAAAGAGCAGGTGAGAAGCTCTCCCTCTTCAAGTCCTTCTATTTCTGCATCGTCACCTTTTCCACCGTGGGCTACGGAGACGTGACACCAAAGATCTGGCCTTCCCAGCTCCTCGTCGTGATAATGATTTGCGTTGCCTTGGTCGTGCTGCCGCTCCAGGTTAGACCCGTGCAGCTGAGGACGGAGAGGGATGCAGAGCCTGCACCCGGGCAGCCCTGCCGATGGGGACATCAGCTCTCTGCCTTCGTTTGCAGTTCGAGGAGCTCGTCTACCTGTGGATGGAGCGGCAGAAGTCGGGAGGCAATTACAGCCGTCACCGTGCCCAGACGGAGAAACACGTCGTCCTTTGTGTCAGCTCCCTCAAGATTGATCTTCTCATGGATTTCCTCAATGAGTTTTACGCCCACCCACGGCTGCAGGTGAGCACCAGGCGTATTCTCATGGGCTTGCCCTAGCTGGGCTCTCTCTCAGCCTTACTGGCCATGTCTGGGTCACTGCTGGTGGTGGGTGCCCTGCCTGGCTGCAGCGGATGGGGCAAAGAATAAGGTAAAACCCATCCAGCCCAGCACTGGGAAACGTGTGCTGCACTGGCCAAGGAGAGGTGACAAGGGCCACCTCACTTTGCCACCTCAGCCGTGGGGCTCTTTCTGCCTGATCCCCCCAGTTTTCCGGCCAGGCCTGTTAGAGCACTGTGTAAGCACATGGAGAGGGACCAGAGGGACTTTTCTAAACGTAAGAACGTCTTTGCTGAATGAAGAATCTCAGACAGAAACAGAACATGTAGTCGCTAAACCTTGGTGGGATTTACCCAGCTCTTACTGGAGTATCCCCACATAATAAGTGATTTCCTTGCAAATGACTGCGCCTTTCCTGCTCCCCGGGCTGAGAGCCTCGCAGACGTGTTTCAGATTTGCATTTCATTCCAACACTCACATATGCTTCGTTACCATCGCCCAGCCTTGGCTCCATACATTCAAGCTTTAAAATCCTGCACGTTGCAGTAACTGCCAGAGGCTCCGCTTCCCTGTGGGCGTGCAGCTCTCTCCTGGTTCCACAGTTAGCTGTCCCTGCAATGGCTTTATCGTGCCGAACGGGGTGGAGAAGATGCTGCTCTGTTTCCCAAGGACCCTGGCGCAGGGTCAGGGCTCGTCACACCCCAGGGGCAAATACCAGAAGCCCCAGAGGAGCCGTTTGCCCAGGCAGCAGAAAAAGCCCCGTGTCTCGGCACCGCCAGCCTGCCGACCCACGCGAGCCTCTCTCTTGCAGGATTACTACGTGGTGATACTTTGCCCGACAGAGATGGATATCCAGGTGCGGCGGGTCCTGCAGATCCCTCTGTGGTCGCAGCGAGTGATCTACCTGCAGGGCTCCGCGCTGAAGGACCAGGACCTCATGAGAGCCAAGTGAGCAGAGGGACATGCTGGGCGTCCGCGGCGAGGCCGGCGCTGCCGAGCTGCCCGCAGGCCTCGGAGCCGCAGGGGAGGGTCCCCGGCGACGGCAGCCCAGATGCGCGCCGACGGGCGTCCCTGCTCTGGGTCTAGGAGGGGGCTGGAGGTGCCCGGCTGGTACGGGGAGCTGCCCCAGCTTTGCTGGCCCACGCGATTCACGGGGTGCGCTGCTCTCTGTTTGCAGGATGGACAACGGGGAAGCCTGCTTCATTCTCAGCAGCCGAAACGAGGTGGACCGCACCGCGGCGGTAAGCCGGGCCCGGGGGGTGGCGTGGTCGGAGGTTATTCATTTCTCAGGCCAGAAGGGACCGGGCTGACCGCTGCGTCTTGCAGGAGCGTGCCGGGAGGCAACCGGCACAAAAGCGTGGGGTTCGAGCGCTGAGCTCAGTCCCCTGGGTTACCCCCACAGGCTGCGCCCTGGGGCAGCTCACCCCAAAAACCTCCGCACGTAACACAATTTTGCCCCAGCTGGGACAGGGACTTTGCCGGGAAGATCTTAGTTTTGCAGCCCTGGGCGAGGGAGGAGGTGACAGCTCTTGCTGCTGGCTGGTGCCAGGGATGCTGCCTGTGCCGTGGCGGTGGCTCCTCTCTGCCTGCGCCGTCCTGAGCCCCTGTGGCCTCACTGGAGGGATCTTTTCTAACAAAGCTGCCCAAGGGTCCCCGTGGGCAGGCAGGGACTGCGGGGAAACACAGAGGTGGCATGGGGGACAGCCCCTGCAGGCTCACCTTCCCTCTGCTGCCCCCGTTTCCCATCGGTGCCGGGTTTTGGGGAGCAGGGGAGGGAGGTTATCCCCCGTTAGGGGTGTTGGCAGAGCCCTTGCTGCACGTCTCTGCGGTGGGGGGGTGCTTTGCAGTTCATCCTGGGTGTAGAAGCATTCAGGAGCATAATCCATCAGACAAGTAACTCTTGCTTTTCTCCTCGGTTAGGACCACCAGACCATTCTGAGAGCCTGGGCTGTGAAAGATTTTGCTCCAAACTGCCCTCTCTATGTGCAGATCCTAAAGCCTGAAAACAAGTTTCACGTCAAGTTTGCCGGTGAGTCGGAGGGGCTGCACGGCAGCGGGCAGCGCTGCTCGCTTCGCCGCTCTGGACTGTCTTACCTGCCACCACGGATGTTTCCGGAGGCTTTTCCATCTCGGGGCAGCCCGTGACCTGGTGCTGAGACTCCTCCCAGTTACACACAGGTCCCACGTGTGCCTGTGTGTGCGTCCCCGTGGACGTGGCGGCAGCGGCCTCGGTTGGGCTGGTGTCCAGCTGGCTGGTTGCCCGCCTGCATCCCTATTTTCCTGCCTACATCGATGCCATTCCCGGTGGTTCCCTGGGGGCTGTTGAAAGCCCTCCCAGACGGGCAGGAGGAGGAAGCACCCAGCCCCCAACACCACCCCAAAATTACTGCATCCCCGGGCACTGCTGGCTGAGGAACCCATCCCTTCCCCTCCCCTCCATGACGATCCCCTCTGCCTTTCAGATCACGTTGTCTGCGAGGAGGAGTGCAAATACGCCATGCTGGCGCTGAACTGTGTCTGCCCTGCCACCTCCACCCTCATCACGCTGCTGGTGCACACCTCCCGCGGCCAGTGAGTGCTGCCTGTCCCTGCCTGTCCCTGTCCCTGCCTGTCCCTGTCCCTGCCCAACCTCCACTGCCCCAGCCTGAACGTGGAGGGATAGCACAACCGGGGAGCTCTGGGCACAAAGGATCAGGGTCTGGGGGGAGCACAGTGAGGCCTGGGATCCCCAGGCAGCTTGGGAGCAAGAGCCAGTATCATAGGGGGAACGTACCAGTGCAGATGGGCTGGCCAATGCCACCTTTCCAAATATCTGGGAGTAAAAATATCTTCTTTATTCTGGCGTGGTCCCGCTGGCCGGAAGGTTATTTCACAGCCCGTTCAAACCCAGACCCCGCAGGCACAGTTGGAAGGAGCTCTGCCAGCCCAGTAAAGTGATGGTGCAGGTCTGTGCTCCTTGGCCAGTCAGAAATGTCTGAATTTTGGGTAAAGTGCCGTCAAAAGAGTTACGAAGCATCATTGCCAGATGACTCTCACCCCATGCTCAGCGCTGCTTGCTAATACAGGCTCTGAACCCTGCCTCTGCAACCCCCGGCAGCGCTCGTTAAATGAAAAAGGCACTTAAAATCAGAAATGGCAACGAGCTCATCCTCAGCCTGCAAACGCCGCCAGCTCGGGGAGATGTCTCGCCGTAATCTCACCGCTGTTGGTCTATTTGGCGGCGTTTATTAGCCACCCCCCGCCGTGCGGCTCTGCCCGGCTGGTGTGCTGGGGTCTGGGCCAGCACTGGGGGGGTCCCATCCTGGTACTGGGGCGGAGGAGGGGGGGTGGGTTCCATCCCAGCGCGCTGCTGCTGCCGTTGCAGGGAGGGCCAGGAGTCCCCGGAGCAGTGGCAGCGGATGTACGGGCGCTGCTCGGGCAACGAGGTCTATCACATCCGGATGGGCGACAGCAAGTTCTTCATGGAGTACGAGGGGAAGAGCTTCACCTACGCCGCCTTCCACGCGCACAAAAAGTGAGGGCAGGGGTGGGCAAGGGTCTGTCTGCCAGTCTGTGTCCCTTGGGGGGTCGGGGAGTGGGGCTGGAGGGCACTGTGAGGTCCTGTGTGCAGGGCCAAACCCCGACAGGGGCTCTTCTCCAGCTCTAAGTGGCCACGTCGTGCTCCCGGCGCAGGTACGGCGTCTGCCTGATCGGCATCCGGAGGGAGGAGAACAAGAGCATCCTGCTGAACCCCGGCCCGCGGCATATCATGGCAGCGTCCGACACCTGCTTCTACATCAACATCACCAAGGAGGAGAACTCTGCCTTCATTTTCAAGCAGGAGGAGAAGCAGAAGAAGAAGGGCTTTGCGGGGAGAGGCACCTACGACGGCCCATCCCGCCTGCCGGTGCACAGCATCATCGCCAGCATGGGTGAGTTGGTGGGGCTTCCCCGAGCTCCCCACTCCATCTCCTGCCCTAGGTTTGTTTCCTTTCCCAGTTTTGGTTTTATTTTGCTTTTTGGAAACTCCTTGCCATGACCCCCACCTGAGGTTTGCCGAAGCCACTGAAAATCCCTGTCCATCCCCTGTCCTGGTTACCTCACCAGTAAAATACACCCTGCTCCTTGCACCCTGAGTGCTCTCAACAAGCTCGAATATAATTATCAAAGCTTGTGATGTCCATTATCATTAATGGTATTTGCATAAGTTCCCTGAGCCGTGGCTAGAAGAATAATGCCATTGGCCACGTCCTAAATCATGTTTATGAGTCACAGCCCGATGAAGAGCATAGTTTGCTCTGCAGCGAGTGGTGCATTTTCGCAAATGAAAAAATACCATGAGTCATTACTTCCAGCTTGTTTCTGGGGAGAGCAAGTTTTGGGGCGGCTGCGCTACACGAGCAGGTTATATTTCAGGCAAATAATTTATGCGTTTGTACTCATGAGCAGCAATTTGCATAGATTATCCCCCAGCAAGCTGCAAAGCACTTTACTGAATAGCATTTGTCATTACGTTGGCTCGTTCGCAGAGCGACCTTTGGCAAAGACTAATGAGAGGGAAAGAAATTGTGTGAGTGCCTGATGAGCCCAGCACCTGGGCTTTGCTTATGGGGAGACTCCCCGTGTTCTTGACTGTCTAAAAAGGCCAAGACTCAGATGGGAGCCTCGCTGGGGGTTTCTGGTGGTGACTTGGTGGCCCTGGTCAATACGCTGTAAATAGATTTGATTTTTGGAAGCTGCTGGAGGACAGGATGGGGAGGCCTCTCTCGTCCCACCTGAAGGTCTGGAGCTGATCGGGGGGGATGCAGGGGATGGATGAGGGTGTTGGGGGGCTGCCCCCCTGCCTCTCCCTGGGGGCTTGAGGACCCCTGGGGCAAAGGGGTGTCCGTGGGGAGGGCAGCGTCCCGGCGAAGGGCCAGATATGGTGACTCCAGCTTGTTCCTAACCTGGCTGATGCCTCCCATAGCCTGCAGAGATCTACAGGTAGAGCTTAGGCTGGAGGGTTGTCATCTCTGAGCTGCATCAGAATAATAAAAACCATGGTGAAGCCAGGTTTTGCTGGTGCAATGAGCAGCAGGTGGGCAAGCGGTTCAGCTGGCGCGATGGAGGTGGCCACAGCTGGGGGATGGGGAGGGTGACGGTCCCAGGGGCCAGCAGCCTGCACCCACTGTGGGAGCAGCTGAGCTGTGCCCCCCGGGGGAGATGCTCCGCACAGCGATACCCAGGTGAGGGTCACTGGTGGGTGCTTTGCCCGCGAACGGTTTAGCTTCATCTGGGTTGTACTGAGCAGGCTCGACGCACGGCCCCGCGTGCTCCACCCCGTCCCCGTGCAGGGCTCGAGGGCACGGCGCTTGCTCTCTTCACCTCCTTATAGCATGTTTGCCGTGCTCCCTTCCCCGCCGTGTCCAGGTACAGTAGCCATGGACCTGCAGAACACGGAGTGCCGCCCCGCTAACAGCAGCAAGCTGGCGCTGCCGGCGGAGAACGGCTCGGGCAACCGCCGGCCCAGCATCGCGCCCGTCCTCGAGCTGGCCGACAGCTCGTCCCTGCTGCCCTGCGACCTGCTCAGCGACCAGTCGGAGGACGAGATGACACAGTCGGACGAGGAGGGGTCGGCGGTTGCGGAGTGAGTCACCCGCTGGGGGTCGAGCCGTCGTCCCCCGTCCCCAAGAGGCGGGGAGCGCTGTAAACGACGGGCGTCCTGTGGTGCCTGGGGGGATGCTCGGGCTCAGCCCCTCGCGGCTTTTGCACGAGCACGCGGACGTCTGGAACACGGGCAGTCACCCCCTTTTGGGCTGCTTTGGGGAGGTCTCCTCCTGGGTATCAGCGAATTTGCACCAAGGCGGACACTGCTGAGGGTGGGCAGGTTGTTCCATCAGCCCCCTCGCCTCCTTTCGACGTGAAGAGGATCCTCTTCTCTATTGCACATAAGTAAAAAATACAAATAAATATTTACTCCAGCTTTAAAGCTGTTGGTCAGTTTATGGTGGCCAGATAAGCACTTGCTTTACTGGTTACCTGTTTGGATGCTGTCACAGCGATGTGGGGACTTGACTGAGTATCTGCAAACTCTCACAAATTGGCTTTTCATTCATGTCCACTTCTTTAAATGAAATGGCTCTTTAAATGAAAATTTCTGCTTCTGGTTCCATCAAAATTACAAACAGCGATTTTTTTTAAATATCTCTTGACCAAAACAAACTCTGAAAATGGA
Organism: Tyto alba; assembly: GCF_018691265.1. Lineage (NCBI taxonomy): Eukaryota > Metazoa > Chordata > Aves > Strigiformes > Tytonidae > Tyto > Tyto alba. The sequence goes on from NW_024881273.1 coordinate 2,949,713, forward strand.
CCATGGGTTTTTTTTGCTTTTTTACATGGCTCAGCATTGCCCTCCTCTCCTGAAGCTCTCTGCCCTGTCTCCTTTCATCTGTTGTTCAATGATCCTCTCTGCCTTCTCCACCCGTGCTGGGCGCACTGCATATTTGCAATATCATGACCCTTTGCATAGCAAAAATGATTCCTAAATATGTATATTTTGGAAAATTTCCAGCTGCTGCAGGGGAGTTTTGCAAAGCATTTTGTCAGTGGGGTGCTTGAATCCTGGGCTGCTGCTATTAAGTGTTTTTCTCAGCGTCTGAGCGTTGTATATGGGGGGAGCTCTCCCCGTGTCCTCACGCTGCTGGATTTTCTCTCCGCTGCAGGTACGTGAAAGGCTACCCACCGAACTCCCCTTACATTGGGAGCTCCCCGACTCTGTGCCACCTTTTACCCGAGAAAGCCCCGTTCTGCTGCCTGAGGCTGGACAAGGTACGGTGGGGCTGCAGCCCCCCAGGAGCGGGATGGCTCGGGGGGGGGGGGGGGGCAGGCGGCTGCGAGCCCCCCGCTGAGTCCCTGCGCCGCCTTTCACCGCACAGGGCTGCAAGCACAACAGCTTCGAAGACGCCAAAGCCTACGGGTTTAAGAACAAACTGATTATCGTTTCGGCAGAGACGGCTGGGAACGGGCTGTATAACTTCATTGTCCCCCTTCGTGCCTACTATCGGTCCCGCAAAGAGTTGAACCCCATTGTGTTGCTGCTGGACAACAAGCAAGTATTTCTCCGCGGAGGTTTTCCATCGCACCGAGCCCTCCCTTGTGTTTCCATGGGCGATGGGAGCGCGGGGGAACGGCAGTGCCACTGTCGGGTACCTCGGCTGATGTCGGCCCTGGGGACTCCTGTGTGGGTGTTGAGTCTACCTTTGCCCCGTGGGCTCGCCGCACCACCTTGCTCTCTGTTTTATTTTAACCTGGCATGAGTAAATATGTTCATGTTAGGGAAAGAAGATTCACTAAAATTCGTGCAGTGTTTAATACGGTAGGAGGCGGCGGCTGAGCCCACGTAATGCCGATGGTCAGTTCCTTCCAGAGGCAGACGAAGGGGAGGCTGTGCGTTCAGCGCTCCGAACCCCCCCCACGCATGCTGGAACTGCTCCTGGGCCTCTTTACCTGGTGGTTTTTCAGGTCGATGCGAGGACGCTCGGGTTGTGACCCACTCTGATGGCACGCCGGTTGGCACGCACGGAGCCTGAGCTAACGAACTCTGAGAAACGGGTTCCATCAGCTCGGGCTTAGTGCTGGCAGTGCCGCGTGGTTTCCCCTTGCCGCAGAAGACGCCCCGAGAATTCACTGACCGCTGGCGTTTTCCAGTGGCAGTGTTAATTGTTAACTGTATTTTCCGATTGGGGTGAGGAGTAATAATTAGCTTTTTCCATCCATTTACACTTAGTAGATCTCACTGCCTTGCCTAGCTATAATGGAAGTGTAGCTTTTTTTACAGGGTTTAAATGGAGGGGTTATATATAAATATATATATACACACGCTTAAATCCTGCTCTCTGTTGCTCTTCCTCCAGGCCCGAGCACCACTTTCTGGAAGCCATCTGTTGTTTCCCCATGGTTTACTACATGGAGGGCACGATTGACAAGTAGGTGTTTTCGCGTGTTGTTACTTATGGTGCTGCCTCAATGTGTGGCATTTACCCCCAGCCCAGACTTTCAGGTCATCCCACGAGAAGCCCCAGGGTTGAGCTGAGCCCATCCCTTGGCTTCTTGGGTTGTCCAAGCCCCCCGCGGTAGATGGGAGCAGGTGAAGAGCTGGTGGTTGGGAGCAGCCCGGGCTTGCTGTAGCGCTGCACGTCGCAGCGTGCTGCTTCCCTGTGTCCTTTCCAAGGGCTGACCCTGCGCTCTTCTCTTTGGGAACTGCCCAGCCTGGACAGCTTGCTGCAGTGCGGCATCATCTACGCCGACAACCTGGTGGTTGTGGACAAGGAGAGCACGATGAGTGCCGAGGAGGACTACATGGCCGATGCAAAGACGATTGTCAACGTCCAGACCATGTTCAGGTGAGGGGCGACCACTGCCCCGGCTCCATCACGGCCACTTACCTCTGCTGGAGACAAGACCGGGAAGGGTGCCGGTGGCTATGGGCAGTGGGACACATCTACGGTTGGGCTTGCTCTAGGAAACAGTGTCTAATCAGCTATTTCTGACCTCGGAACAGGCACGGGGATGGTTTTGGTCTTCCTCAGGCTCTAAATGCAGGAAGTGCTCTGACTTCCAAGTGAGCTGCAGGACAACAGGTCTCTTTCCATTGCAGGCTCTTCCCCAGCCTCAGCATTATCACAGAGCTGACCCACCCCTCCAACATGAGGTTCATGCAGTTCAGAGCAAAGGACAGCTACTCTCTTGCCCTTTCCAAGCTAGAAAAGGTAAGAGAAGGTCTTCCCGTGCATGCAGGGCCTGGCAAGCCAACGCTGAGAGTGACCACATTTGAGCTCCTCAAGGTCCGGTGCTCTTCTGCGTGCTGCAGCTACCGCAGTCAGCATGCATCTACCCGAGATAACCTGCTGCAGACAAATAAGTGGGCAGTTGATCTTTGAACTAGCTACCTCCTTCTATGTATTTATGTATTTATTTGGTGGCTGGAGTTTGTGGTGCTTTGCCCACTGCTGTGCTGGGCACACTGGACCTCTGAATCAGGTTTAATGCTGTGACTGCAGTAAGGGGGGGTAGTGGAATCGCTGTGCTGAGACAGATCTTTTGACAAGGGAGGAAATGCCCCCGAACCAGCCACTGAGGGATGTGAAAGGGCTGCATCCAGCCCGTGTCAAAAAAACTCCAACCATGCCTCTCACCTTTCCATGGAAAATAAACCCTCTTTCACCCAGTGTAAGGATGCTGCCCTGATTCCCTCCCGGCGCACCCGCCAGAAATCCCACGCTGGTGTCCTCCCATTTTCATGAGTCTTCTCGCTTCTGTGCAACCTGTGTGCGGGGGAGGCGGCGTGGTGTCTCTTCGCCAAATGCCCCGGAAGGATGCGAACAAGCCCCTGCCAACGGCGTTTGCCTGCAGGTGCTCACATCTCCCCTTCCTCTTCCAGAAAGAGCGAGAGAACGGTTCCAACCTGGCCTTCATGTTCCGGCTGCCCTTCGCGGCCGGGAGGGTCTTCAGCATCAGCATGTTGGACACGCTGCTCTACCAGGTGAGCGCCCGCCGGGCTCTGGCTAACACACCCCTGCAGCTGTGGCCACCCCCTTTGCATCTCCTAATGAATAACTGAGCAAACCTTTTTTCTGGCTTCCTGCCCAAATGTCTCCCCCCCCCCCCCCCCCCAAGTCATTCGTGAAGGACTACATGATCACCATCACCCGGTTGCTGCTGGGCCTTGACACCACGCCGGGCTCTGGCTACCTCTGCGCGGTAGGTGCCAAGTTCCTCTGGGTTGAAACCATCGGGCCAAGTCATGGTGGATCTGGTGGGATCCGTCACCCTGCGCACGGGGGTGGGAGGGTTCCCCTCTTGCCGTGGAGTTGGGGGGGGGGGGGGGGGGAGGCAACACTGCCAGGTGACCGCTCCCCTCCATCGGGCGTGGGGGGAAACCTCAGCACTGCCAAGAACCCAAAAGCCCAAGAGCTGCCAAGGACCAAAGTGCCCGTTCTGAAGGCTGAGGTCGGAAATTGCTCCTGATCTTTTTGTGGAGCCCAGCTCGCTTTTGGGATCGACACGAGCGAGCCGGGGTGAAGCTCAGGAGCGGCCCTGGGGTGCTCCTCAGTGAGCTCTGCGCGACGCAGGGCGGTTGATGTTTGTCCTCTCTTGCTCAGATGAAGATCACTGAAGATGACCTGTGGATCCGGACGTACGGCCGCCTCTTCCAGAAGCTCTGCTCCTCCAGCGCGGAGATTCCCATCGGGATTTACAGGACGGAGTCGCACATGTTCGCAACCTCCGAGGTAGGGGCACGGTGGGGGCGGGTGCCAGGCAGGGGGGCTGCTGGTGGTCCCAGCTGAGCATCGCCGCCCGGCAGTGATGCGGTCCATGAGGCTGGCCGGGTCCACGAGGCCCCTCCGCCCTGGTTGTAGCCGCAGTGGGGAGGAGCAAGGGGAGGGGAAGCTCTGCCTTCGCTCCGTTAGCAGCCCCGCATCCGAGACCTGGTGATGCTGTCTGGTATAAGCCAGGTCTGTCTCACTGCCCATCTCCCTGGGGAGCATCCAGGCTGCGGGGGGGATTTTCTGGGCACAGCTCCGCAGTGCCACGTGGCACCAAGTCCCCAGGGAGCAGGGGGGGGGGGGAGTGGCACAGCAGGGCTGCCCGTTTGCTGGGCTGACGCTTTATTTTTCTTTCCTTTTCCCCCCGCTGCAGCCCCACGACATCAGAGCGCAGGTGAGTGCCGCTCGCATCCCGCTGCCGGGCGCCTGGGCCGGGGCCGGCGTTACCCTCTGCCCAGCAGCGCTGCCTCCCCGTCCCCCCGACCCAGAGGCTGACCCACGGGCAAGCGCTGGGCTGGCTTGTGCCAGCAGCTCCTCTGGCCACCGAGAGCCACCACGAGCCTTGTCCCGGCTTTCACCCCCCGCTGCCGGCACGGCATTGCCCGTCCCCACGCTGCCGGCTGAGCAGTGGCAGTCCGGGAAGACAAAAATCCCCAGTGCCCTGAAGTGTAATTCACTGGGATAAGGAGCAGGGGAGTGAGCCAAGCTCCATTTTAAATACCTTCAGCCTCCGGCTTTGTGGGAAGCAGCTACAGGGAGCCAAAAGTTGACAATTTCATTCAAGGCAATCCACCTCTTAGAGATACTTTAAACTGCTTTATTAGTAAATTCCTGCTCACCAGCGGGGATTGCTGTGTCGGAGGTGTGGCAGCATGTCTGCTGTAAGATGGAAGAGAGGGAGACGAGGGCACGGCTGTCCCTCGGGCAGCCCGTATGCAATCCTGTGGGAGTTGTCAGGCGCCCCGTTAGCCTCCACTCAGTGCTTATCCCAAACCTGCCAGCCAGGGAGTTTTAGCAGGATGGAAATGATGTGCTGGGAGAGTGCGTGTGGCTCAGAGGAAGGATCCCACCCCACGGGAGAGATCCCACCCCGTCAGAGACAGGACGGGCTCTTTTTGGCTCCCCGCTCCCCGTGACCTGCTGGGCTTCCAGTCACAGATCTCCATCAACGTCGAGGACTGCGAGGACACGAAGGACGTCAAGGAGCACTGGAGCATCAAGACCAGCCACCACAGGAACTCGTGCTCCAGCGACCAGTCCGAGCACCCGCTGCTGCGGCGCAAGAGCATGCAGTGGGCGCGCCGGCTGAGCAGGAAGGGCAACAAGCACTCCAGCAAGACGGCCGAGTGGATCAGCCAGCAGCGCCTCAGCTTGTACCGGCGCTCCGAGAGGCAGGAGCTTTCCGAGCTCGTCAAAAACCGTATGAAGCACCTGGGCTTGCCCACGACCGGGTACGGTAAGTGCCGTTCGGTTGAGCTTCTCTGCGGTGGTGCATCCCGCTCGCGGGCTCCTCAGGTAACCCTGTGCTGAGCCTAACCCCAAACCGAGCCTAACCCCGTGTCAAGCCTTAACCCCGCGCCGAGCCTAACCCCACAGGCACCGCTGGGCCCGGCTCCGAGCAGTGCCTCCCTCCCCGGCTTGCTTGGGCTTCTGCAGATGAGCGCGTTCAAAGCTGGGGTCCCGCAGCGCAGAGCCCCCTCGCCTGCCACCACCCCCCCCCCCCCCCAGCTGCCCGCAGGCACCCACCCCCATTTTGGGGCTGTGGGACGGGTCCAGGCAGGAGTTTGCAGCGGCAGAGTAAGGAACTCTCGCCCTTCTGCCTGCAGCTGGATGCCCCGCTTGCCCCCCCCCTTGCTTTCTGGCCGTGCAGAAATGGTGATTCAGGACACACCGAGTCCAAATCAGCAAAACCCTTCTGCCCGAGAGCCCCCGTAGCGCGGCAGGGAGAGGTGAAGCCCCGTCAGACCCCTTTTTGTTACAACCTTTAACCCTTCATGAAACTCTTCCCCGGAAAGCATTTCGGTAGCTGCAGGGCTGAGTGGTTTGCTTCGTGGCTTGTGGAACCAGCGTCTCCAGCTGCGAGGAGCCGGCGCGGCCGCAGCGCCCAGGGTCCCTCCGTGCAGCCACGTTTCTCGTGAAGCTTCTCACCCACCCGTTGGTGCTGGTGTCGGTGTCTCCCCCCCCCGCACCCCGTCGCCCCAAGTTGATTCCCCACCCTTTGGTTACAACAAAGTCTGTAGCCCCCAGCTTCCTTGGTTTGTTGGTTTTGTTGGGTTTTTTTTGTTTGGTTGGTTTGGTTTGGTCTGGTTTTTTTTGTGTGTGTGGTTTTTTTTGTTGTTTTGTTTTTTTTTTTCCCTTTTCTTTCTTTTAAGCCATCCTGTGCTGCTGCCTGTTTGCTCCATCCTCAAAGAGCATCTGTCCACCCCACGCTGGCCCCTGCCCGCACGCAGGCTGGCACCATGCCCCGGCCGGGACGGGAGCTGATTTCAGGAGGCTGTGGGGGGGGGGGGGGTGTTGATTCCTCCTCTCCCATCTTGGCTTTGCCCTCGAAGCCCTTTAGGCATGTGAAAAAAGAGGATAAAACGTAAAGAAATGCGGTGCAGGAGCGGGGTTTGGGGAGAAGGGCAAACAGGCTGGCTGTGGGCATCGGCCAGCCTCCCCGGGGAGGGAGGCAGGAGAGCTGGCTTGCGGCAGGACAGCAGGACACAGAGCACGCCAGGCCCACCCCCCCTCTTTTTCATCCAACATTCTTAATCCTAAAAGCTTCTGGGGGACTTCCAGCTCCCTGCAGCTCCGCTGCAGAGTCCAGCACGCGGCTGATGGAATTCACCACCTTAAAAAAAGCTGGTTTTACACAAAAACAGCTGCTGGGTGCGGGAAGCTGGGAAGCAGGGTGCGCCCGCAGCGCAGCCCGCGGTCCCCGAGCGGCGTGGCTTCCCCTGAAAAATGCAGACAGGGGTTCGGGCAGAGGCAGCCCCCCTGCCCGCACGGCCCCTGTTGAGGATCCCGGGGGTCACCCCAAAGCCAGCCCCGCCGGGGTGCTCGGGGCACCGTCGGCTGGGTTAGTGGAAGAGTTTGCAGCCTTCTCCTGGCTGATCTGGCAAATTTGAGCTGGAGCAAACCGGGGGAGCTCCGGCAAGCGAAGAGGCAGCGGGGGGGGGGGGGTGTGCAGGACCCGTCTCCTGGTGGGGTGGGAGGGCGATGCCTGGCACGGTGGGGGGGACCAGCAGCTCCCCAGCCCCTGGGGCGCGTCTGCGGCTGTGCTGGGAACCGTGCATTGTCACCGTGTGTCACCATCAGTGTCTGGACACCCATGGCGTTTTGGAAGAACACGTTGCTCTGCCTTCTCCCCCTTTCCTTTTTCTTTTGCTCATTTTATTGCTGCAGTGCAGGAGCTCGTCTCTGATATTTGCCGAATCATGGCTTGCTGACCTCTCTCTCTCTCTCTGTTTATGTCTGTGCCTTTCCCTGTATGTTCTGTAGAGGATGTAGCAAATTTAACAGCCAGTGATGTGATGAATCGGGTAAACCTGGGATATTTGCAAGGTAATTCCCTTTCCCTGGGAGTCCCGCGTGACTCACGGCGTGCAGCGTACAACAAGATCATGCCAGCTAAGCCCAAACCACACCCTTGCCGGTTTTCACCTTAGATACCTGAGCCTTTCAAGCACTAATTTGTGGGGTGGCACTGGAAAAACAAAAGACCGTCCTGCAACAGGCAGCGCAAGCAGAGTCACGGAGATGATAACCTCAAGGACCCTTTTCTAGATGAATTCTGACAGGGAAACCGCAGCCCTCGGCTGTCATTAAAAGAAAACCCTCCCTCCTTCGCTCTGCGAGTTGGTTTTGGGCTGCAAAGCCAGTGGCAAGTCGAGGAGGGGATTCACGGGGCGGGGGGGGACGGGACGAGCGCAGCGGAGCCGCGGTGCTGGAGCTCCCGCGCCCGGCCCCTTCGCCTCTTGACCCCGATGGCAGCGGCAGCTCAGGGGTGAGGCAGCACTTGGGAAAACCCTTCGCAATCCCTGGTTTGCGTTCCCGGACTCCTCTCTAGCCTTAGCAGACCCTGTTTTCTAACTGGGGGTTGGGGGGGGGGTGTGCTGGGCTCTGCGCGAGGCAGCAGCCGAAGGTGCCACCCGTGCTGCAGACAACCCCAGGGCACCCTGTTGGCATTTGCGGGAGCTGCAGGGTTATTGCATCATTTACACCTTTATGCCATGGTGTAATTTGCCCTGGAAAAAAAAAACCTTTTTACTGCGGCAGCCTGGAGGTTAGCGATAGCCCGACCTAGCTGGAATTTAGGCTTCACTAGCCCACGCTTAAGGTGAAAAGTTGGCATTTTTCCTATAAACTGTGTCCTTCATCAGAGAAGCAGCCCCAGCTGGGGCTCATGGAAGCCCCAGGCCAGCAGAGTATATTGCCAGCTGGGCGGTGGGTGCTGGGCAGGGCTGGGATCTCCCCCTCCCGCAGAAGAGCTGGGGCTGAGCAGGAGCCCGTGTCCTGCCGCAGAGGGACCCAGCACCATCCATTCCCCCCAGCCCCCTGCTAAACCAGGAGACCCCCACGGGTGAACGGCCGTCGTGGCGGCATCACTGCTGGGAGGCTGCGTGGGTGTGGGAGCTGGAGCTCAGCGCTGGCTCCCCACCCCTTACCTCCCCCCCCAAAAAAAAAAAAAAAAAAACCCCAACAAAACTTGGTGGAGGTTGCTGATGGGCTGAGCCCTGCCGCTGTGCCGCAGGGGATGATATGGCAATATACTTGGTGGGTTTAGCAGTGCCTGGCTCGGCTGCATGGGGGGTCAGGAAACGGTGCTTCCATGGAGCAGGGAAACCTGCCGCGAGCCAGGGCCCTTCCCCGCCTCCCCCCGTCATGGCAAACCCCGTGTCTCTCGTCGGGTCCCGGGGTCTGTGTGCCACCCGTGCCCCAGCATTGCCACCCCGCCTTGTCCCCGCCTCGCTGTAAGGCTGAGCACTGGGATGGGCAAAGCTCTCCGGCGGCTCGAGGGACCGGCTGGCGCCTGGGGCTGGGCACCCCAGCACAGACTGGGGGGGGGTGTCCCCTCACAGCATCTCCCTGCGGGCAGTCCTGGTGGCTGCGGCACCTTCCGTGGCCTCAGAGGAGCCAGGGAGGTGTCCGAGCAGCAAAACGAGGGGCTCGTGTCGCCCTGCAAGCGCCCCTGCGTGCCGTACCCGCGCGGTCCAGCCGCGGGGATGCGCCTGGCCAGTTGTGTGGCGAAGGCAGCCGGTGTGCATCCCTGTGCGGGGTGCCCGGCTGCGATGGCTCGAGCCGCTGTGGCTCATCTCACGGCTGGAGAAAAAACCCCATTTCAGAGGTTTCACCCCCGGTCCTGAGGCTGAAGAGCAGCGGTGCTCCTTGTGCTGGGCTGACCGCACACCCACGGGTGCTGTTACGGCGGGAGCCTCGTCCCGTGTCCCGCCGTGTGACCGGGGGATCCGGGGCAGGAGGGATGGTAGGGACGGGGTGGTGGGAGCTCCAGGACGGGGTGGTGGGAGCAGTCCCCAGCCTGGCACTAACGCCTGTCCCCACGGCCCGGCCCCGGCCCCGCTCCATGCCAGACCCAGCTCCGTTTTTGTCCGCATTTGGCAAAGCTCTGCTGTGCCCCGATGCTGCTCAGAGGAGCCTTTCCAAGAGCCCGGAGAGCGTCCCAGTGACGAGCCTTGCAGCGAGCTGGTGTCCCGCCGCGCTTCATCATGCTGCCCCTGGCGTCCGTCTGTCCGTCCCCTCTCCATCCTGTCCAGCCACACCCCGGTCACTCCGTCTGTAAATGGTGTTATTTGTCGCAGCTTCCACCCCCTCCCCAGCCACCCCGCAGCCTTGCACCCCCCCCATTCATTTCACCCATGATCTTGTTCTCAGCTATTTCGGAAAACACAGGGCCCCCTCCCCGGCCTTGAGGCCGCCCCTTCGCCCCACGCAGCGCCCACGGGGGCAGCTCTTGGTGGCCCCGAGCCCCCCCGGGAGGTCACTGTAGTTTAGAGCCATCCCCAAAATAGCATCAGTGGCTCTGAAACTCCATGGAGGCGGTTTCCCTTGGGCAGGAGAAAGAAGCAATCGTTGACTTAAATCCTGTGGCTGGATGATGCTAAATTAAATAAATCAGGAAGGGGAGAAGTGGGCAGAGCGTTTGAGCGGCCCCAGGGGGGGGGTTTGGCTGCCCTGACCCGGTGGTTGGAGTCATTGTGCTATCCCTAATGCAGCAAGACTAACCTGTTCCCTTTTTTACACTAAACCAAGGTAAGCCATCTTATGTTTTTTTTGTTGTTTTTTGTTTTTTTTCTGGGGAGGGCGGGGAGAGCGAGAACTTTGAAGAATTACATCTGCTTGTCCCCAGGGCTGTGCCGTGGCGGGGAGCGGCTGGGGAGGCGCAGAGGGAGGTGGCAGCACCATTGCCCACGCCCCCCCCCCCAGTAAAGGGACACATTTGCTGTCCCTGGGGACAGGCTGTGACAAACACACACACACACACACCCCAGAGCCAGGGGCTTGGGGACACAGCCGTGGGGCTGCGGGAACAGGGGCCACCAGGGTGTTGGGGTGTCTGTCGGGTCGTCCCTCACCAGCCCTTTCCCCTCCTCTCGCAGATGAGATGAACGACCACCAGAACACCTTGTCCTACGTCCTGATCAATCCCCCCCCGGACACAAGGCTGGAACTCAACGACATCGTGTAAGTGCTTCCCCCCACCCACCCCTGGGCTTCCCCCCATGGGCAGGCACGCTCCCCTGTGCCCCCAAACCTGCCCCTGTCACATTGCTTTCCAGGTTTTCTCATCAATCCCAGTGGGTTTTGCCTCTTTCCCCGGCCATTCCCCCTCCCCATGTTCCTGAGCAGTGCCTAACCCGCCCCAGCTCTGACCGGCAGCGCGGAGGTTTGCCCGTGGCTTTTGTCGCTCTGCAGCGCCGGGAGAAATCCTAATTATTTTAACAGCTGCCACACTGCTGCGAGCAGCAGCTCCCAGCACAGCACCGTGGGGCATCCCCTCGAGGATGGGTGAGACCCCAGTTTAGGGGTTGCATAGCTCCCTCCTGCCATTAGATAACTGCGAGGAGGGGGGGAGGTGTGGGGGGTGTGTGTGTCCCGTTGGTGTAACCGGGCTGTGCCCCACAGGTACCTGATCCGCTCCGACCCGCTGGCCCACGTGGCCAACGATGGTCACAGCCGCAAGAGCAGCTGCAGCAACAAGCTGGGTTCCTGCAACCCCGAAACGCGCGATGAGACCCAGCTGTGAGCTGCCAACCCCACACCCCAACCCCCCCCCACCCCCCCCCAGTGCCCCGTGCCCCTGCCAGGGGCCAGCGGGCTCCGGGGAGAGGCGGTGAAGAAGAGGATGGCCGGCCGGAGGGGAAGGCTGCTGCCGCCCGGGGTGCCCGCTGCATCCGGGGAAGGCGATGCCCAGCCTGGCTCTGTGCCGTGGAAGGGGTGCCTGGACACCCCCCCCACCACCACCCCCCCGGGAGGGACAGGACAGCCGGTGGTCGTACACCCCCGTGGCTTTTAACTTTTTATACGAATACCGCAACTAGTGAGAAAGTCTTCGCTGGTGCTGGTGGGACGACAAATGACCCTGTGTGAACGGGAGGATTGCGCTTAATATTGCCCCCAGATGATGCAGGTGGTTTGCATTGGATGGGGCTTGTCGCTACAAAGGCAAAACTGCACAGAAACCCTCCTCCTCCTCCTCCTCCTTCGCCAGGTACCCCCCCCCCCGCCCAGGGGTACCCAAACTTCTGCTTTTTCACCCGATTCATGTTCCTCAGCCTCTGTCGGTTTGCTGTCGCCGTGGGGAGGTGGGGAAGGATGAGCTGGGGGCTGTGGGATGGGAGGGGATGTTGGGGGGTGTGTGTGGGGGTGTGTGTGTGTGTGTGCAGCCCCCCCGGGGGGGCCGTGTTGCCTCCAGCACCCCTTGGCACCTCCCAAACTAAAACCCACCCAGCCCGGGTGACCGAAAGCTGTGCCACCCCTGCGGCAATGCTGCTGGCCACGTGTGCCCAGCGCTAGCCCGGGCTGTGGGGCACCTTGGTTTGCATCCCCCCCCCCCCCCGCCCAGACTGAGTTCATCTCCTCGGGGGGGGGGGGACACACGAGGGGTTTGTGTATGATGGGGGGGGGGGGGGCAGGCTGGCGGGGGACACGCACCCTGGGCCCGTAACGACCTTTCAAACGCAGAAACACAACTTTTTTCCATCTATTTTTTTTGCACACTTTACAACAAAGGGTTTATTTGTCTGCCAAGTGAATAACCGAGTTGTTACCTTTATATACTTTTACATTCATCTATCAAAACACCAATGTCGGGGGTTTTTTCTTTTAAATGAAAAGCCTGTAAAACACACCATCACCATGAAATCCCACCAGCCATCCCGGACGTGCTGCCAGCTGAACGGTTTATTGCCATTCACATTTGCTGTTCATTCCCCATTACCCCCCCCAATAAAAGTTGTTTACAAACCCAAACCAAACCAACAACCAAACACCAAACCCTGTTTAAAATTGCAGTTTTAAACAGTCGGTGAGCTGGCCCGGGGCAGCCCCAGCCACGGGGAGTCCTGCCCACCCCGGGGAAAGGCACCGATGGGGGAGAAACTGCGAGGACCGAGGATGCCCGGGGTAGGACCGAGACTGGCATTGCCTCAAGAAGGTGTTGAGAAAGACCTTCTGTGCCTGGATGGGTTTGGAATCAGTCTTTTTTTTTTTTGCTTTAATTATTTCTTTTCCTGATGTGTTGGCCACAAGGCCCTGGGTGACCTGCCCCAGGCACTGTCAGCTGAGGGTACGTCATGGGCTCGGAGCCCGATTCTTCTCCTAGGCTTTGATGCAGGAGCAAATAGAACTGTCTCTTATACTTTTTTTTGGGGTCACTTTGTGGGGGTTTTTTTGTTGTTGTTTTTTTTGTTTGTTTGTTTTTTTAATTATCATTTTTAAAATCAATTTGGTTAAGGCCAATAGATATTTTATTTATTTCCATTTGTAACAGCATGCCAAAAATATCATTTAAAATAAAAAGTGGTTGAGGCGAAAAAGTGAGTGCAGGTGAAATACAAAAGCAGAGGTTGGGTCTGTACTAATTTAAAGCCTCAAGATGCTCAGCTGACTCCAGAACTGCCTCTTCAAGTGTTAATATATTTAATTGCCTAGATTTCAGACAGATGGTTTCCCAAACCCCATTTCCAAGGGAGAGTGGAACAAAGCCGAATTACAGGTTTAAAAAAAAAAAAAAACACCCAAACCAACAAAACCCCAAGCAGTATGGGTGATGTGATTACCTGCACATCTTTAACTACTCAGAATGTAAGTTTTTAATATTTTCTCTTTTGCCTGGCTGCTGGGGCCATGCACTCGGCCAGCGCAGCCCCGGGGTTCCCCGCTGAAGCCTCCCCGGCCCCCGCACGCTGGGCCACAGGACAGGGGGGCCAGGGCAGGAGCTGAGCTTTAGGTACCTCTCCTTCCTCCCTGGACACTCTAATTCTTATTAATTGGAGGAGATAATTAAGAGGAAACCCACATACCGAAAGACGTATCGGCTGTATGTGGTTTGTGATACCATTAAAATAACAACCCTCAATATTACTGCATTTTGACAATGCTTCTGTTTGTTTAATGTATAAATATATGTATTTAAAAAGAAAGCTATGTGTATAAACCATACGCGTTTTGCATACATTCTTTCTATGGTGTAAATTTATAGCAGACATCCTAATGGGATGTTGAAATAAATACTGTAGATACTTACCTGTGGTCAATGCAAGTCTAAGAACAAACGTTTAATTTTTCTAATTCTTTAGACTCAGTTACAATACTAATGTAAAAACAAAAGTATTTTATTTTTGTAATGGTCCTGGAAACGTTGATGCATCGAGAAGAGTTGTTTCTGCTTACGAAGGGGCTGGAGGGCTGCACAGCACAGGACTTTCCCCGGAGGCGCCTGGGACCAGCACTGCCCAGGGGGAGAGGAAGACAATTGCTCTTGCTTCCACCTGCTGACAATAAATTTAGAAAAATTATAATTTTCTGAAAGAAAGACCTGTGCTCCAAGGCAGAGACAGGACAGGCCCCGGGGCGAGGCAGAAACGAGGACGGCTGCGGTATTTTCAGTTTTACCAGCCAATGGCCCCACCGCATGTTACGTGTCCACTAACGGTTTCACACACTAAATACGGACTATATGCGTAGACCATGCATTAAATCAAATATTAAAACAAATGTTAGAGTATATTTCTTTCCTGTGATATCCCTTTTTACTTCCATCTATATAGAACGTGGCTTTTTTATTTCCCCTGAGCACGAGATTTGTCATCTCTCGAGGTCAGCTCGTGCATGGATTTTTATCAGCAACAGCAGCTGAAACTCCCGTCTTTCCTCTCCACGACCCAATTTTGTGACATGTTCTGCTGGGATGCACTGCAGCCAGCCCACCGGAGATGTTTTTGTACAATTATTGTGAAGATGCTTCACAGTTCTGTAAAGACAAATGGAAATAAAAGAGCTGCATGCAGCAACAGTAGAGACTGCTGTCTGATTCTTTTTTCTAGGAGCAAACTTCTGCTTTAAAATCCATGGCAAGATGTGGCTTTAGAGTGCCCACATCCATGGTTCAAGTCATTTCTTCCAAAGCTGGGACACATGAAAACTTCTTTTTAACCTCAAGCTTTCAAAACTCTGTGTAAAGGACAGTTTAGAATTACTATTGTGTTACACTAACAGTACATTGTATTTAAAGGTCATTTAATTCATTTATTTAATCCTTATTTTATATGATTTAACAAATGCACTAAGTTTTGTGGCTATTTAATTGAACTTTTTTTTTTAACTGATGTTGAGCCAAGATGCAGTGCATGTCGTCCTACCTCCAAACACTTCAAAATTTTCCACTGACTCTACAGTTCACGTCCGCATCCCAACATTTCCAGAAAGAGAACCCGTTTCTCGAGCATACCACACACATAGAGTTTAACTTAGAGCAAATGCAAATGGTGGTCAATTAGAGATCATTTTTATTAGACATTTTAAGAAAACACTGTAGAAATTATAATATATTTTAAAATCATACAGCAGGACACAAACAATATACCTTAAATAGTGAAGATAATTCTAGGATTAACATACATGTGAGAAATTTGGAAGCCATCAAGTCATTTTGCTGTAAACTTACCCAAGTCAAGCAGGACAGCAGGAAGCCAGGTCCCTGTGGAAATTACTTTTTAACTATTGCCTTCCAACAAGACAAATCTATACACGGTGAACAGATTCCTCCGAGTTTTTCCAGTACAGCTGAATTATAATGATTACAACCAAAAGGAGGTAATTTCAACAGCACCAATAACAGCCCTCACTGGTATGAAAACCCACCAGAGACCGCAGCACAGCATTTAATGCTCTGTACGAGCAGCCACGGTGAAGAGCTCCTTCTGAACAAGCATTTCTAGTTACGTGGTTCATTAGCTACAAGAGCAGGTAGGGTTTTTTTTGACAACTCTGCATTTGCTGTAGCTGGTTAAGAAAAAAAATTAAAAATTGCTATTGCTGCTGGTGGTCATCCTAGTGAAGTTGTGAAAGCTCACCCACGCGCCCGGGGTGTCGCAGCACCCCTCATTTCTTACGTGAGCTTGGTTTCGGTTGCCTTCGGTCTCCAGATCCCTGGCTGGGAGATCTCCCCTGCCCACCTTCATTTCTCAAACCCCAACCATGCCGTGCCGTGATTGCCAGGGTTGTGCCTTGCTCCGCCGTCGGTTGTGTCACGGCCACCAGATCCCGTGTTTCTCAGTTGCTTTGTCACCACGCCGAGAGGACTTCGCTGCTTCTCAGCAGTAGGTTCTTTTCACCCGGCGGCACCTGCTTTTTATCTTGCTTCACAGTCTGCAGCTACAGAAGAAGAAAAAATACTGCAAAATGAACCAGAATTCATTTAAAACTTTGACCTCGTTGAGAAAAATTAGCTTCTAACACTGAAAACTGCTAAAAGAAGAGAAAAACCTAGAGCACTGCAGTGTACCTTAGAAGGGGGAAAAAAAAAAAAAGAAAAAAAAAGAGACTGGTATTGATGTGGCTGGGAAACAGATAGGGAAGCAAAACTGTGAAGGAGTTTTTATTTTACTGTAAATTCAGTTTTTATAGTTATTCCCTCAAAGACATACATTCAAAAGAGGTAAGTTTTTTCTCTGGTAAGATTTCCATGTAATGCCATGGTAATTCTGGGAGTTTTTTATACTTCCGATCGTTCCAAGGGCCTCATTTGAATTTTAACAAATGCTGTCTATTGAATATTTAATCATCCCTGCTGCACATAGCAGTTTAAGATGCTTTCCCCCAGAGTTTTTTTCCCCCACTATAATAAATATATGTTATTTCTGAACAAGTTCAGAGGGATGTATCAGAAAACTATGACAGTATTTCAGTACCAAGATATAATTTGAAAGTAGACTTATATTTAGCACAGCCGAGCAAATGAATCCATCCTATGATTTTGTAACACAAGTGTTCAGCATTCATTGTGCACACCAGCATTCCACGGAACAGGCAGGTGCATAAATATCACAGCTACCCTTTTTGTCACAAAATATGTTTTGAAAAGCACAATATGAAAAACTGTACTGAGCCTTCAAGGAACCGTGCCGCCGGGGTGGCATCTCCCCGAGCACAGCTGGAAGGCACCCGTGCTGCCCCCAGCCAATCCTTCCACTGCCGGTGGGCTGCGAGATGTTACCACCAGAGCCTTTTCCAGGAGGGAAGAATTCAGCAGCTCTGTGAGACCAGAAAGTGTTATCACAAGAAAAATCTATTACTTAAACGTCTAAGTACGCTTTAGCTAGCTACCACGGTATAATCCTGCAATGTGAGGTGTATGGAGAGAATGAATCCAGCAAGGTAAAAGGGGAATAGACTAAAGGTAAGTCAATTTTCATTTCACATTTCTATCCTAATGAGTCTTTCAATTTCTGGAATTTATCCTTTTGCCATATGGACTCTATTTAATATAGCTCAGCTACTGAAATACTAGCTTATTTTTGTCATTTTTCTATCCAAACATTGAGTGATTTTCTGTCTGCAGTCTGGGGGACAAGAACAGATAATCATAAGCTTTGGGATCATTTATGATCTGAAAAAAAAAAAAAAAAAAAAATTTAATTAGGTAATCTTTTCAGTTAATTTGACTTTCATCCAAAAGGGATATTCCTTCTGACTAAATGCCTTAGAAGAAATGTCTGTTTCTTCTCTTTTCTTTTACGTTGACATTTTGATTATCAGAAGTCCATACTATGAAGTCATCCAAAGAAAACTGCCATTGTAACTGTGCATCTTCATATGAAGAAGATATGAAAGGTCTTCTAAATACTGCTATATTAACATGGATTAATACAGCCTACTATTAATAGACTATTAATATAGTCTAACTATAGTTCTACTGCAAAGAACGTGGGCCTTGGTTAACTCTCCAGACCACTGTAGCTGGGCTTCAATTCTTTTAAGCACACACACACAAAAATGCCAAAATTACTGACAAATAACTAGTGGTCATCTTAACAACATATTCCTATTTAAGACAGTTTAAGTGGTTGGAATGGCATTTTTGGTAAAAGCTTGGTTTAATTTTAATAATAAGAGTTTAACTTACCACTTGGAACAGAAGAGCAAAAATACACCTTTTTCATATGCACACTGGAATCTTAAGATCTTCAAAACCCCCAAGACCAAAATACGCCTTAATATACCTGCAAACAGAAAGTTCAGAACCATACGGGAATGCTTTTATATTTTGCTTATATAATAATTTTATATTGATAATATATCCAAACAAAATTTCAAAAAAATCCTAAATATTTTTTACTTACTATATGATAATAGTAGTCCATTGTCTGAACGGTGATCTGAAGTTAATTGCAAAATTTTAAATGCAGTGTGGGCAATATACTTACATTTCATGATGTGAAAGTTCCTCCTGTAATTGTGGTATATTTGTCCTGATAATTTCCGTGAGATAAAGGACTGTAACAATGCATGCCATACCCTTTTGTCAAAAAAGTCAAGATTCACTGTTTTCTTCTCTTAGTTTCTGAAGCATATGCCAGAGGCAGTTTAAACGTGCCCTCATATTGTGACCGCCCAAGATTACTTGTGGAGAATCTCTTCGGATGTGTCACATCAAGATTCCTTGGTTGCTGCAACAATGTACTAAAGCTAAATCCACCACCAGACTCACCATCCATGAAAATTTTAAGTATATTATAACATACATGTAAGACCCCAAAAAATTAGAGGTAAGATGAAGTAAACTTTTTCTCCGATTTTTAATACTCAGTCTTCATATATATAATTAAACAATAGAACACCTGGTCAATATAAGTGAAGACAAGAACTCACTTGGTTTGGCTTTAATGCACCAAAAGATGTATTTTAGACATCTAAAAAATATACTTGTTGACCACAGAAATATCTCAATTTCAAACTGTCCTGAAGGATATTATATAAAGTTTTCACTTATCAGAAGCACAGAAAAACACCTCCCCCACAAAATACTTCCGTTTTCTTCCGTTCTGCATATGTAACGTAGCAGTAAAAACGGGTACAAAATCAATCTCTCAAGTCTTCTTTGCATGTCATATTCTGGAGTCGTGTGCCTGGAATGTCACAATAAAAACAGCCTCATCTGAAGCCCCAGAATTCAGCTACTGTTCGGCATCCCAACCACAAAACCCGCTGCAACACATCCCCACCATGGCCATCCTCAGTCACACCAGGACGCAGCCACACACATCTCACTGAACTGCTTAAAATGAATTACATTTAAAACCCTAATTAACTGAAAGCTATTTAATCAGATAAGCATAGCATGGATAATAGCTTAATACACAACCATTAAGACTGGCTATACTAAATGTACAACTGAGGAAAAACCCCAGGTGTGATCCTGCTGTCAGAAAGTACAACAGATACCAAATGCCAAGGACAGTCAGTTCAGAGTGAAGATGACACATCTGATTTGTTGCTGTATTTATTAAAAAAAAAAAAAAAAAAAAAGTGAGGGGGTTGGAATGTTCTGACACTGCCTCTAGTGATCAGTTCTGAAGACTTGCGGGGAAAACTCATTCATGTTACTCCTACTTTATAGTAAAGCCCCAAACCGTTGGTAAACTCTATTAAGGTTTTCAAAATCAATCAGTATTTTCAAAACTCAGATCATTTTTGCTTGAACTCTTACTTAACCAGAGAACATGATGAAAACGTGACAAAGACACATTAACTACAAATGCAAACAGCACGTGCAAATATACAACAGACTGATGTATGAAAGTTTGAGAAAAAGAAATTGCATTTAAAAGCACTTTAAAGATGTACATTCTTGCATTTATTACATGTTAGGAACTAGTAAGAAATTGAGAGAGGTCAAAGGCAGATCTCCATTAATACTACTCTGTATGGGAAACTAGTTCTCTAGCTCAGGGCAAACACAGTGAGAGCGCTGTGCTCCGCTTCCAGGGAGTGCTGCAAAAGGCTTACGGATTGCACAGCTTAGGCACATCTTCAGAAAATTCAGCGAAAGAAAGAACAACAAATCACTTGTCTTTGGACAGCTATTACAGCTCTATTTCCCTTCTACAGTCAGCGGGAAAAGCCGCTACTGCAGCTGTACCTAAAGCTCCCACTGCCTCCTCCTCCAAACTCCCAGGAAGCACAACGAGAACCTTTGTGAGGTTCCTCTGCCAAACCGGAGCTGTTGGCTTCTGCAAACCACCCCGGGAACCACCCCGGCTCCAGATAATCCCAGTGAAAAAACAAACTAAACGAATTTAAACTTAAGCTGCAGGTTGACAGTTATAGATTGAATATAGAAATAGATTTCTATTTCTCTCCAGGAGGCACCCAGACATACAGCGCAGCGCCGTAGTGCTGAAACAGCCAGTAACTTTCCACACATTTCTACTGTATTTACACAGTACTCACGTGGCTGTGGAAAAAACAACATTTCATATTCTAAACAGCGAATTTTTTTTTTTTTTTTTTTTTTTTAGAAGTGACATCAGCAAATAAGAAGTTGGCACCATTCTTCCCTGACAGTTATTAGTGTACAGGTCACCTAACTATTCCTACACATAACGATTTTCAGTCATTGCAAGCGAAGCATTAAGCATGATGTCATTAAAACCACAGTTAGAAATACGATGTAGTCAGAATTTGGTAAACTTAACACAAAAAATAATGCTAACAAAGATACGTAGTCATGGTCCTACAACCACATTTTACCCTGGGCTGACACCAAGCAGTGAACGAATTTAAGTTGACATTTTGGATTATACAAAACCTATTTTAAATTAATTCTTCTCCCTTCTACAAAGCAGTCTGCACTTGCTTGCACACATCTACAATTTTCCTACATTCCTCTGCACATTCACCCACAAATCGTTATGTTCTTACAAGCAAACTTCTCTCTCCCCCTGTTTCCAGACTAAATTAATACACCATATTCCTTGCAAGGTATTTGAGATTAATGTTTTTTTGCTAACTAAAACTCAAGACTGTTAGTTTTTCAGAGAATTTAATGTCTTGGAAAATGACTTTCTCCTCTGCTTCCTCTACGGTCCTCAGCATGGGGCTTGGGACTACATGCTGCCTACAGCTGCAGGACTCCCGGCCTCCTCTCCCTCTCCAAAGGGACGGCACCTCCTGTTGTTTCCAGCAGTCAACAAAGTCACATTGCAGCAGGAAAAATAAGGACCTGATCTAGCACAATCACATCCAGGAGAACACCGAAGGTGCCATCACCTTCTTTTATTCCAGTCCTTTCTACGGGCAGCAACATCTCAGCCTGAACGAAATACAGGAAAGTACAAATCACTGATTTTTTATTTATTTTTTTTTTATTCTCTACAAAACAAGGACTATCTTCTTGGAAAAATTTATCTTGCAGTCACAGAAAATTATTTCTGCATTAGAAAAGTCTAGTTTTGAGAATGCAGATTTCAATTCTGTGCAACCAATATGGATTCATTGCGAAGCTTAAAGAGCCAGCTTACTTCTAAATTCTACAGGCAACTTTACAAATCACAAGCAAGCTAATACAGAAGAGCCCAATAAAAGAAATTCTCTTGGTGCTTCCAAAATTGTCACTAGCTGAATACACAGATCAAAGAAAACTCACTAGCCAGATTCAAGAGTCTGAAGACTGATGAAATAAATCCTTAAAAAGACTGTTAAATTACTTCTCAATTTTCTGAAAGCCTTTTGGTCAAATTCTTGCACACTGCAATCAGGGTCAGAAGAACTAAGTTCTTGTCATAAAATTACTACAGCTATTTATTTACAGGTGAAACTTTTTAAAAGCACAAGTAAACAGAATAGCACATCTTTAAAGTATATTAGTTCTTAGAGGGGATGAAGTGTCACAACAACAAAAGTACACATGAAAAAAAGGAAATCAGTTAATGATTTTTATTAAATTTCAGTGTTTCATAAAATAAATATGGTATATAATATCAAACAGTGAGAAATAAAGCACAAGCATGAAAAGCATGGTAACAAAAGTTACACTCATGACGGTGTTTAATACTTAGCACTTTAGAAACCATAAAGCCTTTAATTATTTACAAGCAGCGAACTATCTAACATAATTTACAAAGTTGCAGCAGCCTAGTCAAGATGTACTGGAAGGGGAAAAAAATGCAGAGATCGCAATGGAAGACCTTCACTTTGCTCTATCTAGTTAGCATTTTATTACGTACCCTATTTTCCCCTTATGTACATAACTCTTTGTAACTTCCATTATTCTCAAGGTTTAATAATTACACTGTATTGTATTTTAGAGCTCAGTTCATCTCTAGGATGGTGTAGTGCCTTTTGCACTTGAGAGACATATTCAAGTAACACTTCAAATAAAAGTAAACATGTGCAAACCAAAGTTATAAGCCTGCATGACCCTCAAGTAGTAGTGTCAGACTAGATGTAGCAGGCGCATGTTAGCAGATTAAATTAGGTAATAGCTACAGAAATCTACTCAGAAGTCTAGCCGGGGCCAAAAATGAGAAATGGGAACATTAAAAAAATGGAACCAAACTGCAAATATACCCTGTTACCACAGACAAAAGTTTAATCTGCTGAAACACAAAGACTTTTAAGGTCATAACTGAAGATTTAATATTTCAACATGAAAAGAAATCCAAGCCATTCGACTTATTTGGGCTTTTGAAACAAATGCAAATGTCTCTGTTTAAAAATTGCTTTTAAATGAGAAAAACAGATCAATATATATTAATATATCACCCAAAATAAAAAACATAACACACTCTTCATTTTAGAGCATGCTGCTCATTCAGAATAAAGACAGGACAAAAAAAGTAGAATTACATTTCATGATGTAATAAAAACATTAAAATTTGTGATCGTTAAGTGCACCATTGTACAGGAGTAGCGTGCTCAGAGTGGAAATGTTCTATACCTACCAGAATCCATCTTTATTAAAGCAAACAAATCTTTAGGACACTACCTGAAACTGAAATCAGTAATAACTGTGCTCCATTCAGCTTGTCTTAAGTTTCAGTCAGGCATATTCCAGCTAGTAGCACCTGTATGCCTCTTCATGATTGTATTCCAGAAATCTTTAAACTTGTGAACAATTTAAAAAAAAAAAAAGACTGGCTTTTGCAATCCTTGCAATGCTTATCCTAAACAGATACTGCAAGTAAACTCTGTTCTGAGCAGCACAAGTTGGGGCTTTTTTTCAGAAATCTGAGAGCTGGACTTACGTTGGCAGTAGATACAGTACAACAATTTGATGTATTAAACAGTTCCTCAAAAAGGTCTGAAAGGAAGATTTCCCTAAAGACTGTTTAAAAAACCAAACCAAACCAAACCCAAAGCACTTCACCCAAGATCTGTTCAATCCTTCTACTGAAGTTCAGAGCTTGCCAACTTTAAGAATGACAGGAAAAAGGAGGGAATGAGGCGGAGAGGAAACAGAACTAAATTATTCCCAATTTGTACCGATGAAAAGCTTCAAGTAAAAGGAAATCCACTTGTTAAAGATCTTGCTACATGCACAGTCCCTCATCAGTTGAAAGCCACAGTAGTTAGCATCGGGTGTAACAGCAGATTTATTATTCATAAAAAACACTGGCAATGTTCCTTCATTCTTAATAACTTGCATCCACGGTTTCTGTTTAGAAGCTTCTTAAAAAATGTTTATGGTTCTGCACATTTCATACCAAACTGGAGGAAAATGGTAAACGTGTCTTCTTCCACTGCAATCCCATTCAGCAATCTTCTCCCCAAGAACTCAGTGTCATTTACGAGTCTGACTCTTCTTTGGCACTGCAGGTCGCTTGGCTTGCCACAAGTGGTTATGAATAGTAAGAGCATCCACACTGACAGACATGGTTTTGGCTGGAATCACATTAAACTGTTTTCTGTCCGAACTGTACTTATAAAGTTTGTCAATCATTTTCTTGGTGATGCTCTTTGGCCCTGTTCCAGTCAGCTTGTAGATCTCTTCAGTGTCAGGATAGTAGCAATAAAGTGCTCTAAACTGGCAGCCAGCATCACGGAACAAAATGATGTAGTGGTTGGCATCACACTTTTCTAGTTCCTGCGTTAAACAAACATATACATCCATTGTTGACAGTGAAAATTCTCATATTATGCCAAGTTTTAACCTTTCACATATAGCTAAAGCAGCGTTTAAAGCTTTCTGAAATACTAGATCAGTAACTATGATTTTCAGTCCTTCTATAAACTTACAAGTTAAACTCTTATTAAAGGATCTTGTTTTCCACAATTCCATCCAGTCATAGGAAGGGTTCTCAATACAGGCACATTTGAGGAAATGGCATTCACTACAAGGCATCAGTGCAATTATGAAATTAACATTACAGATACATTTTATTGTGAGCGCACTAATGATTTTGTATTTTAATGTTTACCTCTAATATTGAATTCTTATGTGGTTCATTCACTTTTCCAGCAAGACAGCAATGAGATATAGCATTGTGAATAATAGGTTTGTTTGATTTGCTGCTGGGTTCCTTAAATAATTTTGGACCTAAGGAAGATAAACAAGTAAAAATTATTTGCCCTACATTTATGAATATGAGCATTTTCATTCAAAGGGAAAAAATACCTTCAAAATATTTTTCTACAATAACTTACTTTTAGAGAGATTAAATAGAACAAAATATAGCTGACAACTTCTCAAAAATAACAATGTATCACATCAAATAATACCACAGCTTTCTATCACCTGCTGTTCATAACAAGTGCTCAAACTAAAACAAAATAGTCACCTGTGTATTCTGCCACCGAAGCAATAGAAGATGCTGTAGAAGCATTCTCCCAATCTCTCTCTGTGTTCCTGCTAGGATTTCTGCTCAGTATTGGCAAGGACTCCATTGATTCAACTCTGGGGGGGAGGGGAATAAAAAAACCAAAAAAGTTACACCAAGATTTTGTTTTTTTCCCCTCCAATCTAAATAAATTCACCAGTTGCTGACCCTGAATGGAACAGGCTATTGTCCCTTTTCCTCCCCCAAACCAGTCAGATTCTCCCTGCTGTATTATCAAAGCAGAATTCCATTATTCCTTTGAGAGAAAACAAAACAAAATTGCAAGTTTGTACAGAACGCCGGAGTTGGCAGCCACATAAAACGGAAGATGAATTCTACTATTGTGCCCTATGCCAGTGAACTGAAGCAAACAACACTGAATCCCAACACTGTTTCATAATAGAGTAAAAAATAAAAAAAATAAAAAAAAAAAAAAAAAAAGAAATCAAGCCTATCTCTCTACCTCTGAGATGGTGTGCCACCGGAGTGCACGCTTTCAGGTTCAGTTGTTGCTGCTGAAGCCAAAGAAAGGCTGGAACCAGATTGAGCACTGCTCAAATTATCGGCTACAAAATAATAGAGAAAATATGAAACATGTTTTATTGAAGCAGCTTTGCATACTCAGCGAGAGCAAACAAATAAAAAAAAATCTTACGTGTGGAAGAACACTTTGTCCCTGAATCACTGTAAGACTCTTCACGATGGACTGACTTTGGCCTGGGTTTTTTGGGCTTTGATTTGGGCTTTCCAAGCCCTTGCTCCTCCAAAATTTGCTGCTGTTTTTTCCTTAGATATTCTTGCTTGATAAGTTCTCTTCGAGCCTTCTCTTCTTCTTTCCGTATTCGGTCCTCCTCAGCTTTGCGACTGAAAAGCAAACACAGTGTTACATTCAACACAATAATCTTCCTCATCTCAAAAAGTATTCTTTTCCACATGTTATTACCGAGCTTCATCTCTTTTTTGTTCAACTTCAGCCTCCAACTGCTGTTTCCGAATCCGAGCCTCCTCAGCTTTGCGCTGCTGTTTCAGAAGGAACGCCGCACGTTTCTTTGCAAGCTCATCTTCTGCTTTCTGTTCATCCTGCAAAATTCACAGGCATAGAGATTTTTAAAGAAGAGAAGAAACATGTTAAGTTAGACATCACGAGACTGCTGAGGCTTCTGGAAAGATTCCAGCAAAACCCAAGTTATTACTTTTGGAAATCTTTACATTTTTACAATTGATAAATCAGAACTGAATTGAACTTCTTGTTGCTCAAGAAAAACCTAAGAGACAGTTTTAGTGTTCCCTTAAGTCTGTGAGGTGAAAAAAAGGCTCTCATCTTACTCTGACTCGTTTTTAAGTACGCTTAATCATCACAAAACCTTCTAGAACTGCAAAGTACAATGCAACTACTATGTGGGCTAGGATGGACAGCACAAATAACCTCTGAGGCAGTCAACATTAATCACACCATATAAAACCAGAAGTTACACTGACCAAGAGACAGTCTAGCTTGACTTTCTTGAAAGAGAAATTAAAAAAGAAAGTACTGTCATGTCAGCACATGTGAAATATTCACAGTAATCATTGCTAAGCACATATTAAGATACTAAATGTTCCGATAGCAGTTTTGAACTTCGCTAGGAGTAGACACATTATTTAAAAAAACATCTAACCCAACAATATAAGAAATACTGCTGTACTGAAAAACCAACAGCTTAACAACAACCATTTCCCCAAGCCAGAGTTTGGTGTGAAATGAGAAAAATTAGTTAAATTTAATACGTTTTCATCATGAGCCCTTTGTGCTACCATTATAGGATAAAAACAAAAAGCTGCATGAAAAAAAAGTAATTCCTTCCAATGGTGCACTGAAGCATCTAATTTTTCACTTCTATCTACAGACATACAACTGAATTCTCCATTACAGCCCTTGACTTTTAGGCTGCTAGGCTGCTCAAAATCAGAGAAATTTGGGTGCAAATTAAAAAAAAAAAAAAAAAAAAAATCCCAGTTCAGACTCTCAGCACCCTGACAAGTTTTAAAACCTGTTCAGCAGGCTTTTACTAGAGACCTGTGTTCACGTAGAATTTTTTCTTTCAGTTGATACAGGTTCACTGAATGCTGGGATTTCAAAACACTGTCTTCCCTTGCATTCTGTGATTCTTTTTACAACATGTTTGTATGTTTGTCTGTTTCTCAGATAAAAAAAAAAAAAATACTAAGGGAAAGAGAAGAAAAGCAATGTTAATCCTGGTCCTCAGTAAAGTTAACAAGAACCTAGATTTCATACATTAAGCCAAAAACTTTTTCCTCCACAAGCAATTCTTTTCCAATGCGGTTTTTAAAAATCCTAATATTGTAACCAAAATGTACTGCGTCCTATCGGAAGACTGAAGAATGAAGTGGATGAAAATAGCTCTAATGCTGGGCAAATATGTAACAATAACCACGTATAGAAAGGTAATATATTTACCTTGAAGAAAAAACCCACACCAGACTTCTGATCACCTTCACTAATTATATCTGCAGAGCTATCCTGGTTTTCAAGTTCTCCTTCATCTGGAGCTTTTAAGTCAGACAAGTCTACTTCAATGAGATTAGCCTTGCTTCTCAGTGGTTCGTCCACTGGGACATTTTCTTTTCCTGAGCCATCAGAAGAATTCAACCCTGTTTCCTTGAAGCTGTTATTCACCTCTTTGCTCATTTCAGAAATAATATTTGCATCTTTGGAGGTGGAGAGAACAAGTGCCCGTTGATTGCTCTCATCATGAAGTCTATAAGTATCAAAGAAACACTTTTCTTGAGAACCACCTCCATAATCAGGACTACTTTCCAAACCAATTTCTGTCGGTGTCTTTGACAAACTGTTGGATGGAAATGGTCTTAAATGGGGGAAGGTTTCTAGACTTGGTGTTGGGGTTTTAACACGTCCTGAATTTTGTTGCCTGTCTTTAATGACTTTCAGATCAGCCGGTCTTCCTGATCGAGGACTCCTTCCTTGACCAAATCGAGGTGGTTTACGCAGACTGTTCATTCCAGTTGGAGACAGGGGCTCAACAAAATGAATTGATGGTTTTACCTTTTGGTCCTGAGAGTTACTTCTGGTTCCTGGTGATGGCACTGATGGAGATTTCATAAGTAGTTCCTGCTGCTGAGAAATCTTTAATATAGCCTGCTGAAGTGTACTGATCGTTTCATTTAGTTTTTCAATAGAAAGATCACATTCATTTATATCCACTTCAGTAACATTGTCTTCTAGGAGGGCAACAGAAATAATTTTACTTTTTTCCAAATCATGTAGAGCAGCAGAGTCTTTCGGTTTATGTTGCTCAGCAAAAGCTAGGCTTTCTTGGATTTTTACTTTTGTTACTTCTTGAGAATCATTCAACATTTCTTCTCTCTCCTCCTCTTTCACAAGAAACTCCTCAGATTTGGAACTCAAGGAAACTTCATCTAAGTCTTCACCATTGTGCCGAGAATATTCTTTTGCAAAATGTTCTGGTTTAAGAGGATGTGGAACATCAGGAGATTTCCCTTTTTTAACAACATGCAAGAAAGCTGCCTTGCCCAATTTTAGTCGCTGTCTTGCAGATAAGGCTTCCATTTTCTTCTTTTGAGCTTCTATTGCTCTTCGTTTCTCTTCCAACTGCATATGAAGCTGCACCAATTCAGAAGCTAGAAGATTAACATTATCTTTATTTTGTCTGTTGGGGCTTTGTTCTCGCTTCTGTTTCCATGTGGTCAGTGGTGCTGGGCAGCTTTCTGATCCATCTGGCGTGGTCTTTTGTGAACTACTTGTGCTGGACTTTGTTTCATAGCTATTAAGTCTCTGAAGCTTTCGCTCTGCAAAATTGGTCATTCGGACACTCCCACTAGCCACCGACACACTGCTAACTTGAGAAATTGTACTCAAACATGGGCTGGAACGTCCACTAGCATCATCCTTATCTTCGTGTTCTTTTACCTTCATATCTTCTTGCAATTTTGCAGATTCTTCCTCGCCAATGTATTTAGCGACTATAGGGTGGTCATCTATGACTACCAAATCCTGTTCAGCGTCTTCTATGTCCAAGAGATCTGAATCAGAGTCCTGTCTGACCATAGTCCATGTAGTATCCGGAACATGCAAATTGAGACTTTTCACATAACTTACACTGACCTTACTCGCTATGTCATCATCAGATTTAGCAGCATGAAGAAAAAATCCTCCAGTGGATAGCTCCTGAGTGGAAGAATCTAAACTGCTACTAGCCAAAGGTCTGGAAGCTTCTAAACCTGCCTCCACCAGTGTCACCGAATCTGCAGTACCGGGATCTGCAACTGGAGTGAAATCAGAACTAGAAATTGGAGTAAAAGTCCTATTGAGGTCATGCTCACCATGACTGTTATTTGTTTTCTTGCGGACCAAAGGCAAGTGTCCTTCATTTAATCTTTTTGTTATAAAACTCCTTTGTCTCCCCTCCCCACATTCATCCTCTTTATTGATTATCTGTTTTTCTTTTGCTGGTTTTAGAACGGCAGGCATTAAAGGCTCCAAGTAAAAACTGTCTGGTTTGCTTTCTGAAGCCTCGCTATTTGTTTTTGGAGACCATGCAGTTGCAACTATGCTGGGCACCCTGGCTGATGCATTCTGCAATTCAAGATCACCACGGTTTGGCCTTTCTTCAGCTCTGATTATTGCAATAAGCTCTTCATCTTCATCCTCGATTTCAACATTGTTCAACAAGCTCTTCCCATTAGTTTTCATCGATGGAGGATGGGGCTGATTTTTTGGAGTTACATTAACAATGTTTGAAGCAAGACTGTCTTTGCTGATTGATCTAGCCAGACTAATGCTATCACCAGACCCAGGGTCCACATCACTACTGGCAGAATGATGAAGAGCAAATGGTGTTGGCTGAGACAGAGGCCTAGAAAAGATAAGAACAGTCTACTGACGCTTAAGCACAAAATGTTACAAATCTGTTGAACTAAGGACTGTGATATAGAGAGCTAAAATCTTTGCTCCGTTTGAAAAATGTATCCTGTATCAAAAGTGCCCAGCAATACTAAACAGCAACTTCAGATACTTCAATTTTCATCAGTGCTTACTGAAAATCATGTTTCAAGTATCAGTATTTTCAACTGCAATCCTAAAATCACTCCTCTCTGAAAAAGCACATTCAAAGAAAACAAAATCAAAGCGACTCTCAGTCCAGTTCTAAGGACGTGATACCACATCACGATATCCTTTCATTAAACAGTACTGCAATACTTAAAGGCATCTGTTACCTGGGTTTCCTCTCCGGCCATGCAAGAACTGAACCTCGTGGCTGCCCATCAACACGGGTCAGAGAATTAGAACGATGCCGATGACCTGAAATATTTTTTAAATTGTTAACAGTTTAGAAATAGTCTTTAAACTAGCACTTTTACTGTACTTAATGGCAAACATAATAAACTTTCACCAAGAGATGGCAGCAGAAAATAGATTTGCTGAAATATTAAGCAAAAGACAGACAGCCAAAGCCTGAAAAAAACACAATAAAAAGTGACCACAGATACATATCTGACTTTTGGATTTCCAAATATGAAACTGCTCAATCTGCTTTCCAATCTGCTTTCCCTGTCAGCTCCCCAACATTTAAAAAAAAAAAAAAAGTCATCATTGCATGTTGTTAGAGCCTAAGCAGTTGGAATGTTTGGCTGGCACCTTAGCTGATACAAGAAATCCCGAGCATCTCTGGGTTTAGGTTTTTAGTAATTTAGAAAAAATGCTTAGCCAAAACATGTCAAACACTAGAGTGAGTTTGTCACTCTGGATGACAATCTTCTTTCCTAAGACTTGTACTAGTCTTACGAACATTTGACAAGTGTTTTTTTCCTTCCTTTTCACAGAATTGACATTAATAGTTTTAATTTCTTGCACTTGAGATTCTGAGAAATTAGCCCATTTCTGAGAGGAAAAAAAAAAGAAATTAAAAATCCTGTAATTTTCTTAAAAGATCTTTAAAAACTCAAACTCAACTCTTTGCACAAACTAAACACGCTTATCACTTGGCTGACTGCAGTTTAATTCAGTTTTAGATCATCCACATATATGAACTTATGCTTTTATTCATTACTGTATTGACGTTGGCAGTCATTGCCTGTTGAAATGCAAAGTCAAAGTAGACTTACCAGGGCTGTCTTCTCCCTGTAAAGATTTCTGTTGCTTTTGTCTCAAAGGGAGCAGTGGATGGGAAGGGCTAAAGGCAGGGCTTCCTCCTTTGCCACTAATTCAGAAAAGCGAAAATTCATTACTATAAGAATTTTTTGTATAATGAGAGAAATTATATAGTTCTTAAGTTACACTGGTAATAGTTACCCCCATCCTCTTTAAAACACAGTAACACATCATTAAAATTAAAGAAATTACTTCAAAAGAAGAAAGGTTTTCATATGTAACAATACAGAAGTAAACCTACTACCTGAAAAGTTTTTAAATACAGCAGATTTAAAATGGAGTTTATGTAAATAGTACACTAGAGACAAAATAAGGGCTGAAATAATTTACTGGTTGCCATCAAACTCAGGTCAGCTGAAAAACCTTGTAATTAACCTACTTGTACATTAGAGTCTATTTAAGTTTGCTTTCGAATCACCATTTATAGAATACAGATAGTACAGATGAGCTGCTTGAACAGTTTTCACGTTTCACATTTTTTTCCAAAATACAAGTTAGACTAATTTCTACAATGCAATGGTGATGTTTCCCAGTGGGGTTTACTGGCATCTGACAAACAAAGATCAAACTTAACAGTGCAAAGTATTTCTTTGAACTTGGGAACTGAGAATATTTCAGAGACCGCGCACAACTCAAATTCATTCTATTTGTAGCAAAATCAGAACATTTAGCAGCAGAAATTCCTGTGTTATCCAAATGGAAGCAGAAACTAAAGATTAGTCTAAACAACATGAAAAGAGACTTACAGATAGTCAGGCTCCTCGGGGTGCAGGTAATATCGATTGCAAGCTTCAGGGCCTGTCTGAGCTGAGGGCTGCAAGTCTGCTGGGCTTGTACTAGCAGGGCTAGCCATGAAACTTCGCTTAGTGGCATTGGAAATAGGAACAGGGGGACGACTGCTCTTCTGCTGCAACACTGTTTTAACTGGGCATATATTTATAACATTAACACAACTTACACTAGCCATTAAAACAACAAAACAGCAAGTTTTCAGATTGCAGTACATTAGAATGAAAACTTTACAACACAACACTAAAATGAAACCTCAAGTACTAGTCTTTATTTAAAATGTGAGTCTTATGGTGACCTTAATGGACAGAAAGTTACAAGTAAATAATTACTGGTTTTAGGAAAAAAATTACCTGTCTATCTCATTCAAAAACTAGAACTCAAGTGGATCTAGGACTAACTTTCGTTCTGTTTTTATTGCTTTCAAAGATCCCCAGCAAGCAGAAAGTCTGGGTAGAAACAAAACTCCAAAGGAACCACCACTGTGCAACAGTTCCACTGTAATGTAAGTATTTTAAATAGCATGCTAACATTTATCAAGAATTAAAAACTTACCATCTTTTATTTCCTGAATGTCTCTTGGTTGTACAAAGTCTGGTTTGACATTCTCAAACCACCAGAAGAGCTCCGCAATGAATACCATGACGTTAGGCTAAAACAGGAAAAAAGAAAAACCACACCTCTCGATAA
This sequence comes from Tyto alba, assembly GCF_018691265.1. Lineage (NCBI taxonomy): Eukaryota > Metazoa > Chordata > Aves > Strigiformes > Tytonidae > Tyto > Tyto alba. Next base: position 2,981,658 of record NW_024881273.1, read on the forward strand.
CAAAACCCTTATGATTTACCCACCCATTATTAAAACTATATCCTTCATGATGTTTTTTACCTTTAAAACCAAAGGAGCATATAACATGTCCTCCAATGTGAGGTAAAAGCATTTGTTGAGATATTCATTGGAGAATTCTCTCAAAAGTTGAATATTATAGAGGCTGTCTGCAATTGATGTTACCTCCTTCAAACAAATATCTAGAAAGGTGAAAAAGATGAGCAAGTTACAACACTACTCCAATGTTTTCCATCCACAACTAACAGAAACACTACATACAGGAACTTCACAGACTGCTTATACACCATCATTTAATATTTATTGGCTACCAGTGACATTTCTCTACCTATTAAATACCAGAGGGATAGGAGAAGGAAGAAAAACACAGATAAAACAGTATCAGTTTTGCATTCATTTTAGTATCCATATAGGATTCTATCACAGCAACATAAAAGGTAAGCAGGCTACAAAGAACACATAGCGACAAAATACAAAAGCAATTAAAACCAGACATCTTGATTTGCCAATAATAAAAGGTTACTCCTAGGAATCACAGTGCTGGTTCCTTCTGAAACCAAAACCATTCAGGAGCTCTGCAAGGTACAACATACCTGAGAATTTAAAAACCAATACAAAATGTTGATTCATAAAAGTTAAATGCAACAAGGACATTGAATTATTAAGAAAAACATTTTCTGGGAAAGAGAACTCATGTTTGATATGCTGAAGAGTGACAACTGCTGAAGACTGGGAGATACTATTTTAAAATCTAGATTTTACAATGTCTAATTACATACTCAGACAGAAGAACATGAGAATTACCACCTAACAGTAGTGGACAGTATGCCTTTTTTATGGTCTATTGAACCCAAGCTCAGTTATTTGAACAAAGAAAGCCATATCATCTAGATCTAGAAAAGAAAGGATCATTTTGTAGCTCATAATACACAGAGCAGAGCCTTCTAAATCCACTACCTATTAGATGTGTTGCATTTTTATTTTATAATGTATTTCTAGCTCAACTTTCACAAGTTGAAGAATTTTTTTTTTTTTCTAGAAACCTTTATTACATACCATCTAGTTTCATTTGCTCTGGACAATAATAGTGTATCACAGCTAGAAGAGCAGCACCATCACTACCATCCTTCATCAAATCTTCAAGCAAAGGGAAGTAAGGTAATTGCCTACTTGAAAGATGGTCTCTTCGGTAACGCACCTAACAAAAAAAAAACCAAGGGTTCATATGATGCTAAAAAAAAAAAAAAAAAAAGAAAAAGAAAAAAAAAAAGGAATTTTTGTTAAGCACTGAAAACTCTTTACGGTGGATCATTTATAGCATTCTGCTCCAAGTCAAAAACAGTTTAGATTGTTATAGTTTTCTCTCAATGGAAGCCAATTCTGAAGAATACAGTGCTTCCCTTTTAATCATTCTCCTATCTGGAAGCAAACCGTGCTGCTGAATTCCTAGCTTCATTCACACACTTTAACTTACTAGAAGCAATTTAAGTCAAAAAAATCCTTCCACACAGATGCATGAATGCAGCAGATCCAAAGAAAGAGACACAGGTAACTACATGAAAACACTTAAAGCTTAGGAAAGACAAAACAGAGCACAGCAAAAAATAATTCAGATGAGCTAGTGATTTTTCATACGTTACCTACATCCAGAGACTTGCCATCATGTCCACAGACAGCAAAGTTCTCTCAGATAGATTCAGAACAGTGTGTCTGGCAAGCCAGCATCCAATACTAATGCCATGCAAGAGAAAAAAGCACGGCCTTTTCTAAAAGTGGTCAGCAAGAGGAGCAAGTAGGCTTTTTACAACAACGGCAAAACTCTCCTTGGTTTCACCACAGATCAGTATCAAACTCTTCTGCACACCAACCCCAAGCCCTCACATCATTTGGAGCAGCTGAGGAGTGGCTAAAGCCAGTCAACTAAAGAACAAGTCTTGGCATTGCTTCTTGCAATTTTTGCAAGAAAAGTTTTAGTGTTGGTATTTACTAAGCATCCACATGCTAGCTAAGCTAGAAGGCTGTATTATACTTTGAGCAGCAAAGCAATCAGGCAAGCCAAAGGACAACACTCTACAGAGCCTAGCAGAAACACCTTTCAGTGTTGGAAAAAAGATCCCTTTTACACGTTAGTGCATTAATATCACTTAGCATTTAACAAACTATCTTGACTGATGTGCTGGCCTAATGTGCAGACATACACAGAATGAATTTAATAATCAGAGGAAAGTTGGGTTTTACCAATGGAATCATACACTTTCCAAGACAGCCTAGGAAAGCTCTCTACACACACGCGCTCATATGTGTCAGTTTAGGATGGCACAGGCTGAGAAAAAAAATCTGTTCAAAGGAACAAAGATCACTTACAGAGTAATAAGAACCAGTTTAATTTTTTTATTTTGCACAAATATAAACATGTTATGTCAAAGTTTCCCTGGCAAAGGCAAGCAAGTCTAAAAGCTATCTCTATATGTTAATGCTATTTTTCCTTTCCTTTTACCAGGAGCAAATTACTTTTTTCCCCAGCCTGGAGCACTCCACAAATATGTAACGGAATGTGAATCATACTGTACCACACGAGCATATTCCACTGGTTCCAGCATGCAGTGCAATACAGCATGCATCAGATCAGGCTTACACAAAAAGAAATAGTGAGATATAGGATGGTGATTATTCAAACAAGAAACAAGTCAAATGCATTAGCAGCATCCAATATGCACTGGAAACATGGTCATTAAATCTGATAAGTATACACACTAAGGTGAACTGGTTAGCTTAAAAGGTTCATCATTTATCCACTTAGTAGAAATAAACATATTAAAGACAAACTTAATTATGTTTAAACTTTAATTCTTCTTGTATATAAAGTAGATACAAATATTTCCTTTCCAACTACAGTCAATACTGAGAACTAAAATCTACAAGAATTCCTTGTTTATTTTAGCTTTGGTGAAAAAACACAAATTTATCATCAAGGAGGTTTTTTATGGACTTAATTTAATTCCATACTTTTTGCCCAACTCCTATTCTCTTAACCATTCAGTCTTACAAAGAAAAATTCTGAATTCTTTCTTATATTCTGTATTTTGTGGATTGTTCCCCTCATGCATATAATTAATGATATTTGTATGCATTTAAGTGCAGAAATGGGTGCTACTGAAATAGAGATAACTCTATATTAAAAAAAAAAAAAAAACAAACAACAATCACAAAAGAAAAAAGAAGTACAAAAGTGACACAGTGTGACAACTACTACAGAGACCGCAACATCTGTTAGAAAACCAGTATAATCTAAGTGGTACTGGACTAGCAGTGAGATAAATTCTATTTATTCCTTCCTTTACCACCAACTTGCTCAGCGATACCCTGCAAGTCAGTGCCATTTCTGTAGTTTCTTCTCCTCTCGCCCAGTTGTCTCTAAACAAAACAGAACTACTCGACTTCCTTGAAACGCTGTCAAACATATGCCTCAAATCCAGGTGTGATCTTTAAGCACAGCAGAACACAAGTGATAAGCACCAGGTCAATACTGCCTTACATAATGGCACAGGTCATGAAATGAGGCTGGAAGACAGAGCTTTATCACAGAGTTTGTTAGGCTGCAGGTCCCCACTCGAATTTCCGTTATTTCAGATATTCAAAGGTTTTACTGTGGTCCATAAATTTGGTTTAAACAAATAAAGAATTATGAGGCAGGGGGGTGGGACTGAGAGCTCTGTGGAAAGGCAGAGAGATTGAGGGGACAGGTGACTGCCAGATCACGCCTTTTCCAAGTGCACTGCTCTTTGGAATGTGTAACCGAGACAAGAGCTCTCATCCTTCCAGAGAGTAAATGAAAAACACCAAATCCAGCAAGTGCAGGAGAAAAGGTATCAAGGCTAAGGAAAGCAAAGGAACAAAGCAAAATTTCCCATGAGTTGAAATAAAACCAGAAAACTCAGCCAAAAGAAAGCAGGCTTGTATACTAAAGTATATATTTTTTTTTTTATATATATATATTTATATAGGGGAATTGCTGTTCTGTTTTCACACTTCACCATAAAGAAAAGTATTTTGTTCTGATATGTAAACTGTCTTTCCTCCCATTATGTCAGCTTCAGTCTCATTAATTTAGCATACAATTCCAACAACTGTCATAACGGGTCCAAACTGGTTTGTCAAATCTTCTAACCCCATCTCTGTGAATAACGGTGTTCTGGTTTTGACAGATTTGCAAACCTGCACAAGAGCAGTGCAAGAGTATTCTTTAATGAAAGACTGCAAAGATCTGTGTGTCTTAACTATGGATTCAAAGATTAAGCGACCCTTTAAACTGACCAGCATCTGTATCACCTTAGTGCTGCCATCAACTGCTTGCTTACAACAAAAATAGTAAATGCAACCATTTCAACTGTTTTAAATTTTCTAGTTTTTTGCCGCTACTTCATATCCCTCACTCCAGCACTGTGGAAACAATTCTGAAATGCTGTGAAGTGATTATGCTATGTGCTGTACAGTATGTAATAATCATGTTATGAAAACTAAGCCTGATGACCCAAAAGGTTACATGTTCTTTTTTCAGAGATCACCTAAGAAGCATTGTAATGGAAGCAAACACTCTGGAGAGATTGAAAAAGCCATGATTTTGTGGATGACAACTGGTGTAAAAGTAGTTCACTTACAGGTACTAATTTCCAATACCATTTGGAAGGAGACTGCTCAGGAAGCAAGGAAAGGAACGTAGGAATAGGAAAGGAACATCAGCAATGCAAGTTAAAAGCAGCAATACTTAAATGCACTTCAGCAAGAAACACTTTCATATTTTTAGAGGGATTGTAGCCTAAAAATTTAGATTTAAAAATATTAAAATGAGACCCAAAAGTCAATAGAGAGTCAAATAGTTAAAGGGATCCTTCAGATTATGCATCAACTTGTAAATTAAATAGCTCTTTAGTCCCTTATCATTGGAGGATATTATTTTACATAAAAAACACATAAAAACCATTTGCCACTAACATGAAAGTTAAACAATTGTGCCTTGTTCTATGTCGCACTTTTATCTCCTTTGCCCAGGAATGCCAATTTGTGGAAAGAACTCAGCAGTTTTTCTTAAGGCTTCACCAAATTATAAATTGGGTGCTCAGATAGCTGATATACATTATGTTTGAGAGAGATCTATTTTACATTCTCCAGAAATGAAAGTGTACTATATTTTGCAATGTTAGTGCATTGTGATATAATTTCAAGGGGAAAAAGGTGGAAAAAACTACAAACACACATATATATAACATCTGAATGCCAAGAGTACGCTTACTAGATAGAACTTGAATAAGCCACTGAATATACATTAGACAATTAACCCATGCAAAATGAATATGCCCCAAGAGCTTTCAAAATATATAGTATATATTTTGTGCTGTGAAAGCTGAGTCATATTTACCCATGTAAAGTTGATATAAGTTATTTTAAGTTGAAACAAGTTATTTTAGTTCATCTGAAACTTAATGGAAAGTCAGAAGATACCAGTGGGCTTGAAAGGTAAAGAAGAACATTGATGATAGACAAAACAAACTGCATGCACAAAATCTCAGGAGTTCTGAGGAATGGATGCCTCGCATTTCTCTGACAAAGAAAATACTGAGATATTTATGTTTAAATCCATTAATAAGCAATACACAAAATCACAACTGAGGACAAATTTGTTTTACCTTTTGGTGCCCTGGACTTTCCATTAGCTGTTGCTTTAATTTAATCTCTTTCTCTGTTATCTCTCTCATTTTAAGGTTCACCTAAAAGGACACAGCATAGAAAATATATTAAAATAAATCCTAATGTATGTTTCCACAAGTGGAGTTTTCTTTTTCCTCCTCTCAACTTAATACATTCCACAAACTTTAAAAGTTCATAGAATAATGTGTTACAACAGTTTCCAAGACCAACTCTCTTATTCACAGCAGCTGTAATCACAACAAGGGAACCGTTGGTTTGCAAAGGAGACATTTCTCTTTGGAATGAGACTCTCTTGTCACTCGAAAGTGTTTCAGTATCCTAAACTCTACCGTCTGAAAAGTTTCAGTATTTCAGTTAAATGTATTCAAGATAGTCAGAATTCAGTCTATTCTGTTATTTAACGTGAAATGGTGCTTCACCTAAAACAACCCCAAAAACAATCCCTCATAGCAGCTTGTCTGAAAATAAAGAACCCAATTTCTACTGTTTTCATAATTTAGTTCTTAATTATCTTCTTTATTTTAAAATTTGCCTTGAAAAATTTACCAGCTTTATTATAGCATCCCTAAGAAAAAGAAATTGCATTTCCCTGATAGTCTGATTCTCCTTCGCAATGCATATGGAAACCTTGGGAAGCCAAGAAAGAAGATGAAACTGGAATATGTTGCAGTAATAGGGGAATCAAATACTATTATTACTAATCTGTATTAGGAGGGTATTATACCCAACTATCATTGGACTAAAAGTAACAAGAAACACAGTAATTAAAGTAGTTCTCTTCATCTGAAGTGGAAAAGATGATAGAAATGCACAGGTAAGGAAGATCAGAACCTTTTGAAAAATCCGAAAAATGACAATAGGAAACAGGCACGCTTTTCTCAAAGTAAATTTTACCTTGTTAATCCAGAATACCATTGCGTCCTCCAAATCATAGGGCAGTTCTTTCGAGGCACTGAATGTAGAAAAACGCTTGACACTAGCAACCACCTTTTCAATGCTGATCATTTCTACAGTATAGGCCATCATAAGAGCATCAATCATTGCCATATGGGAACTCTAAAAGAAGAAAACAAGGGGTATTGAAAAACCAAACCCTGTAAGAATTGCATATTCTAACTGTATTTAAAATTAAAAATTCTGAGGTTAGTGACCTAGAAATTAAGAGCTCTTCATTCCATTAACTATTTTAAATAGTGTTAAATAAAAAGATCATTAGGAGGATTTAATTAAGCTAACCATTTTGATTGGTGCACAGCCCAGATCAGATTCAGACACAGGTGTATCATCACTCTCCATGACGTAAATCCCTTTTCGAGACAGAGCCTGGATCACTGACTGGTGTCCCTGCAGAGCAGCCACCTGATCCCCCTTCAGAATGAGGCTGCAGACACGGCAGTACAGCTCGCTGGACAGCAGCAGCTTGATGACGGGTGGTTTAATATGTTCTTGCTCATATTGATCTATGTAAAATGGGTCCTTCAGCTCCTCCGGGACATTATCTGAAACAACAAAGAAAAGTTACAACAAGTGGCACAACTGGCATCAGTTATAAACAAAAGTTAACATTTTTACTTTAATTCAAAGACAGCATATGAAAGAACAAAAAAAGTCAAGCACAAAAAGTACTGAATGTAATTAAGTCTGCAGTTTCACATTGTACATGATTTTCAACAGGTCTTTGTGCTTATATTTTAATTAACGCATATATAATTGCCTCCCGCCATATACATACTTCAGTAAAAATCCTATACATTACCAGATAGCTCTCCCAAGATAGAGTCCTTTTCAAGAAAGCACTTCAACACGGACAAAAGTCACACTGTCCTCTATGCATCTCTAGCTGTTTCCTTGAATAAGACCCAGCTTCGTCAGAATGATACACTATCACCTCTACTGATTAGTGCATATTATTTGTATTTTAATTTCATCTGGAATTATAAATCATTTATCTAGATCACAGGTTAAAATGCTCTGTGTAACAGACGGGCAAAGTTTATAGATCTTCAAAGCAAAATGTACAGCTACTTCAAGCAATATCCCCAAACATCTGTGCACAGCAATTAAATAACTACAACGGTCACTAAGAGGGGATGGCCAAACATTCTCAAATTGAAAAAGAAAACTAAGCCACCTTTCTTGGGTCTAAACTGCCAAAGTTCATAGAAAGACCGAAGTATCTGACCAACACCTTGAGCATTTTCCAAATGGTTTGCAAAACAATTGAGCCTCCAACAAGCCAATCGTCTATTTTTTTTTTTTGACAAAAGCACTGAAGCTTTATTGAAACTTTTCAGCCTTTAAATAAAAATAAAAGCCTACGAAGCAAAACCACTCAACTTGGATTTGGATTCAACTTGATTTTTAAACCAAGTCTAAAATGAACTTATTTTCAAATGGCACAATTTCCACAAGTTGTCTTACGATTTTATCAAACTGAACACAGATTCTGAGTGTAGGAATTTACATGCAAGTTAAAATTAACACCACGGAAGACTTCATCCTTGCACACCACTTCTTCCCCACTAGTTTCCAACCCTCATAAAGACTTCCACTTTTGCTACACTCAGCACAGCTTCATAGCTCACAGGAAACAAAGGCACTAACAACAAGTAATATTCTTATCACTCTAAACACGCCCAAGACATTTCAAGCCCATACATTGCTAGCTGAAGTACTGCCAGTGTTAAAGGTTGCAGCACTACAACACAAGGCAAATGTCAACAGACTACAACAGTTGAAAAGTGGAAGGAAATGCTGTTGTAAGCAGTAGTTTCTTGATATTATTGAAAAGGCAGAAAACAAGTTAAAAATAGAGGTATCCCAAAATAAATACTTTTACTCGTATTTAGTAACCAAACTAGAAGATATTGATCTTTATAATAGCCTAGCAGTAATAATGAGAGTCTTCAACTCCAGGAAAAATACTTTCTAGCCTCAAGTGTGTTGTCTTAATAGAAGCCCAACATTTCATAATTTTCAAACATAAAATTCTATCTTATGCTATCCAGTCACTGTGAAGATCTTCCCCTGAGGTCACTCTGACACTTCATTTTAAATACGTACATCTACAGTTAAAAGAATTATTAATTTGGCAGCATATTTACTTTTCATTCAGCTCATTTCCAGAATAATTTTCCCATTCAATAGAACCCCTACCCGTAGCATATCTTTGAACAGCAAAATAAGCTGCACGGTACTTGTATACTGCAGAGCACTTCATAGAGGAGAGAAACTAAGGCAGAATGTTATCAACTACACGAGCCAGAAGTACATCTCAAATAAAAACATGTAGTAAAACAGTGTTGTCATAACAGCTTCAACAGCTACTCAGTCATACAGTACTGCACCTATTTTTCAAAATGGAAAGCTTTTTGAAATTTTTAAAAATTAAGATCATAATCTATGTGACATTGAATGCTGTGATATACATACTGTATACTGAAGATGGTTGGAAGAGATACAATGAAACCTCACTGGCACTACATAAGCAGCCCTTGTTAACTTGGGTGTCCATTTTTAGCAAAATAGATAATAAAATATTTTTAATCTGCTTAACATTAGTCAACCTGACCTAAAATCAAAGGCTGTTGAAAGCTAATTCCATCTAACAGTCATTGCCATTTCCAGAAAGGGAACTATAGCTTCCATTTCTAAAGACTGAAGAAAGACCCAAAAATCAAAATGTAAAGCAGCTCATGTAATTCGACATTTTAACTTCATTACAAGGAGCTACACCTTTTAACAATCAAAGATACATTGCTTTTTAATAAAATTATTTGTGAAAGGAAATAACAGAACCCTAGCTCATAAAATATCCATGAAGTAGTACAATTCTGGCAAGAGCATTAGCACCGCTCCAAGTTTTAAAGGCTTTTTTAAAACAAATAAACAACAAAAAATGCAAATTCAAAATGTCTGAGATCTGAAGTACTTAGCTGAGGGTACTTAGCTGAGGGGTTTAGCACAAACATCTGCCCTCCACCAGCGCCCCAGACCCCGCAGCGCAGGGTAACCGAGGCGACTGTCTGAAACCGCGCTGCGAGGAACGGCTGGACAAAGGCCCCAGCCCTTCTCCGGCACCTCAGCACGCCGCCAGCTCACTCCCCACTCGCTTCAGGGCCCTTTCCCACAAGGCAGACTGCGATTATTTTACAGACTGTACCTACGGAAAGCAAAAAGCTTTCTCTTCAACACTAACAAACCCACAAGGGATACAATCTATTGCACCGGGGTCTTTACATAAAATATTAAAACCGAAGAGTCTAGTGGAATGGGATGCTCAGCTTCTTGCGTGACAGGGGCAGTAAGACCTCCCACATTAATCTTCATTTAAACTAGCAACATTTTAATAATTTTTACAAGTCTTCTAGCAATAAATGGATCTAGTTCTTACTGATGAGATTACATGTCACAGAAACCAAGATATTAAAAACAAACAAACAAATACACTTTGTACCTTGGCTACTGTTCTTCACTCTGAACACCCAGTCAAAAGATCCAAAATATTTTTCTTTTATACTGAAGAACCTTTTAACTTCATGTTTCTGATCTCCATATAATTGCTTAAGGACTGAATGGTTTTGGATTGACCAGGATTAAAAATACCGGGGTGGGGTGAATAACTTCTAGTACTAAGAAAAATAATTTGAATACTAACATAAGAAGCTATTCATAAATATTAATCCTCCCATAACTGCTATTTATTTCACTGTAAACATGTAAACTTACCCAGTTTTATTTTCTACATTAGTGTATTCAACACTTCTGCCAGCTAAATTTGCCTATCTGTGACAGAAAAGAACAGTTCTATAACTAATTTGATGGCCTGACTAAAGGACCACAGAAATTTTAAGATATAAAAACCACTTCAAAGCTCAAGAAGTGTCATATTAACTTTATTATTTAATTCAAATTTATTTCATACTGGATATAACTGTAGTATCCACATAGCAGGCACCAATCAATAAGAAATAAACATCAGGAATAAATGTAATGCAAAAAGGATGCTATGTGAATATGTAACTGAGTTGAGAAACTTCCTAACATCACAGCTGTAGATGTCCTGTACACAATGCAATTATCTCAAACAGCGTAACGTAGCCTTTCTAGACAGCCATGACAAAAAAGTGCTCTAATTGTGAGATATCATCAATATTTGAAATCTGGAACTGAAAGTGCAACGTTAGAGACCTATCTTGTCTTTCACATCTCTGCTAATTATTCTTATCTGCAATATAACACCACACAGAACATTTGCAGCACCCAGGTCTCCTCATTCTCCAAAATCCCCTTAAAAATGTCAGAATTGCCACACTGCCAAAAATCTTAGAACTACATTGTCAGATTTAGAACAATTCTATATCAGAGTTATTCTAATGCTGATTTAAGTAACACACTGCAGATACACAAGTAGCCACGATAGTTACCGATAGCTTTTCTCCTCAGTTTTTATGGATCAGGCAAACTCCAAACATGTCATACGCTTTTTGCTTGCCTCACTACAGAATGTGTCAATGATCTTTTTGAAGAAAATGTCCCAGTCTTTCCAAGTCCCACTTTCTATAAGGATCTTTTTCAACACCTCACTTTCATGACCTATAACTGAACCTAGATGTTAGAAAAATTCTGTTCATTAAGACTTGTGTTTTTACACATTTATGCTTTGGAATTTGGAAAAAAATCAACACGAAGAAGTAACTTCTGAGCAAGTAACTTTTAAGCTATAGTTACAAAAATTTTTGCTCAAGCAGTTTAACAAATTGTACCAAAGCAAACCAAAACCAATTAAACTGTGTCCCTTTTTTTTTTTTTTCTTATAAAAGTGTCTCCGACACCATCTTAATTCCAAAGTGATCACTTTTATGTTACTATTGCATGTTATCGAAAAACTGACAAACACCTTCTGTTTATTCTAATCTACCGAGTTGTTGCCCAAGGAAAATGTTAGTACACACTTCAACAAAAACTTTAGACAGAGGCATTCAAAAGACAAAAAGCTTAAAAACTACCACTGTTTTTATATAACTTAAAAACAACAGCATGTAACCTGATAATCAGATCTGTGAAGGCATACATTATTAGTTCAGTTTCTCCCAAGTTTTTTATCAAAAATTGTCAAAGAATTTACCATATTATACATAATATCAGTTGACTGGATCTCTTTCACACATGGATTTTACATTAATTTTATACCATATTACTGAGTTGCATGCAGTCAGCTTACTATAGAGCAAAAATGCTCATTTTTGCTATTTCCCACACTTATGAAATCAAAGTAATAATGTATTTTTTCCAAGTTTCAACAGCATAAACTCTCAACTGTTCTTGCCCTACTGAACCTACTGGAGAGATACCTCTGACAGCTATTTTTATGAGATGAAGGACTCAAAAATAAAGCAACATAATTTCTCATGAAGCAATTCTTTTGGTCTGTTCCATCATACCAATGAGTTCTAATCTCTCAAAAAACTGTCCGTTCCAAGTATAAATCACCACGTACAACATAGTTTACAGGATTACAAAAATAACTTCACTTGCAACAACTGTCAGAGACACGATTATTACCAGACTCTCCTGGCTTTAGGGTAGGGACTATTTCTTTCTCATTTCATTTGCAAAAGCCTGCTCAAAGACGACTACCTGATTACAATTTGATAAAGAAAAATACAACAATCTGAACAAATTTGACTTAACTCTTGAACTGGAGAAGTGGATACACCCCACATCTTATTTTACTTCCAGAAGCATGGAGAACTGGTTTCACATGGAAAGAGAGCCAAAGCATCATGGTAAACAGAATGAAGTTTATTCACATTCTGAGTAGGATTTCATTAGTATCAGTATCTGTTCACAGAATTATTTAGTACCGTACAAATGTCCTCTAAGCTGCAGATCATGAGCAGAAGCTACATATCCTCAGCTACTCAGACCATCTGCATTATAACAAAAACATTCTTTGTTGATTCTCATTACAGAACTTATAATTACAGATTATAAACCCCCTAAGTGACCTATAATATTACACATGAAAATTTACATACAACGGGCAAAAAAAAAAAGCTAAAGACTTTGTATACTGCTGGTGAGAGTGACCACACTCTCATTATCATATCTTTTAATCAAGCATAAAGTCACAAACCTGGATGAAGCAGAAGAGACAAAATAATAACCATGGAATTCTTCACCTGTGTAAACTTCACACAAGTAATACTCAGTGCTTATGAAACAGGCATTATTAAAGAAACAAATGTTTAACTATTGAATATTTGCAAAACACAACATCTTTCTTAAAAATATTTTTACTTTGTACCTGAGAAGAAAGCTGGCAACGAACAGAAGTGGGGAACCCAGGGATTCAGTCAATTTAGCTCAGGAAACATGCTCACACTGCCTCTACCAACTGGTAACTGTGGGTAGCTATTAGGGTACTGTAAAACCTTATTTAACAGGTAAGTATTAAGTACTTCAAAGACCTAAAAAAGCCACAACTTGCATTTCCCCTACAATGCATTATATTAGTTCTTGGATTTCCTGCCTGTATCTCGCCACAGGTCTCAGGCTGATGTTAGCATTAAGTCTGGAAACTATGTAAAACTCCTAGCCCTAATAAATAAGTAAAACCCACCAAGTTCATCTTGAAAAATACAAATTTTACAAACCGTTTTAAAGAAGCAACAACACTTGTCAGGGAAAGGACTGCAAACAACCCACTTGTTCACAGCAAGCTGCAACACTGAGAAACTTCCATGTACTCCTTCCCTATCTAAATTCTACCGTTATAACAATGATGATGGAAAAAAGTTTCTACACATAAATTAATGCTGTGCTAACTAAATCTGCTGAGAAATCAAAATTTTTCGTTATCACTGTCTATTTTTCCTCGATGTACATAATGAAAACGTACTAGTTGTATTCATTCTGACTGCTGCTGCCCAGAGCCAGAGGGGACAGCGGTGCTGAAGGACCGGGTCCGCTTCCCTCTGCTCAGCCTTGCACAGCGCACGGCCCCATCACTGCCTGGCAATCTGGTTCATTCCACCAACTCTGAAAAAGCGATCTCTCCCACGGACAGCTTGCCAAGCCTCTCTAAACCTCCCACGCTCACCTCCTGTGAACTAAAGTTCCGCAAGCTCAGTGGCATCCTCGCTCCTTGGCCACTTAAACGTTATGAAATATATTTTCACACTGCTAGTAGAATTCCTTCAAGTGCACATTCAGTTCTAATCAAACTTTGATGATGATAAAAGATAATTCTGTTCTAATCAAATTCCATTCCCTCAAACTACTCTCTCAGCTATATGGACTTTATAATCTTTCAGGTGTAAAGGTTTCCAGATATTTGTGCAACGGCTTTGAGAGTGATCCATGTTAGTACTCACAGATTTATTTGGGGAGACGGATGAAACTGAATAGGGAAAAACCTTCCTTCACAACAACCTTCCCCTCTGCCTTCTGGAATTCAGACAAACAGTTGTAAGACCTCCCTCTGGAGTCCATCTGTGCCAACCAGGCAGCCACCACAGACAGTGAGGAGGAGCTCTGGGCTTCCAGAAACAAATCCTTCAGCCCAGTTCCTATGTAAGAAGCGGGGAGCTGTCTCACTAGCAGTATTTGTGTTGAAGAGAGAAGGTAGCTGTGCTCTGTTTGGCTACCAAAATTCTTTTAATTGCCAGAAGGGAAAAAAGGAGGAACGCATCATCAGATGAAACAAAGCCCAAACCAGACTTCAATTCCAAATTATGTGTCATGCATGCTCTCAGTAATTTGTCCTTGAGAAAAAAAAAACAAAGAAGAAAGAGTTTTCCTACTTAGATGCCAGCTTAGATGTGGAGAATTCAAATATCCTTTAACAGTAAATAGAAAACACAGTTTCAGGTAAAACCTGCAGTGATGAATGACTTTTAGTAACATTCTACACTAGAATCAAATTTCTTTTCTTGACCATTCCCACACTTCAGCATGAGCTTAGCCTTACTCAGATGAAAATGACATCCAGGACATGCAGCAGCATTTGAAAGACTAAGGCACAAAATTATGTCCATTCATATATGTCAATTCCAAATCTAACATTTCAGAAAAACACTCTTTATTTAGCCATTTGAAGGCAGTTATGGAAATCCTTTTAGATAAAAATTACTTCAGAACAAAAAGACAGTGTTTTAATATTATAAACAAAGAAGCTTTTTTTTTTCCCCCACCAAATTGACCAGAACTAAGTCTAAAATAACAAAAAAGCCCCCAAAACTCTCATCTGCCTAGTGAGATTTTATGTAACAAATTCACAATTGCTTGGTAGCTGCCCAAGACCCACTGAACAACACCCAATACCTTAACAGAAAAAGAAAACCTGGAAAGACGAGAAGTAATGTATTAAGTTGAAAAATTATGCAAAATTATAATCACATAGGAAACCTTTTAAATCCATCTCTCTATGAACTAAAGAGGCTTATAAATTTCTAGGTATTTTGCAATGCTAGTCCAGAAGTAATGGTCAGTATGTGACAACGCCTTGTAGGAGACATTTCAAAAATCAAACTAAATTTCCACGGGCCGCAGTCCTACAAAGATACACACACACAAGAAAAACTTACTCACTGGAACTAATCAACAACACAACACCAAAAGTCCCAGCAAAAATATTGTTTCCTACTGTTCATGGCATTTAACTTCTATTAAAATGTAATCTGAACAAGCCTAAATAAATGCAAGTACAAGAACTGGCAAATGCTGCTACAACCTTCTCTAAGCTAGAGATCACATCATTGTCATTACGGAAGGTGGGTTTCTTTTTAGCTTTCAGTTAAAGGAATGTCAAATCCTCTCTCAATGTAAGTCCAGGCTGTCAGATGCATAAACAGCCTTGCTGTTAACCAGTTAACTGGTCCAAGACAGGCAAACGCAACCCTGAGTTCTGGAGCCCCAGAAAACACCACCAAGAAACACAAGGCCAGAAAGCTTTTTCTGCAGCGTAGGATCCACACCAGTCAGTTCTAGTTTAGGATTAGCTTTCTTTTGGAACAAAGTCATAATATAAATAGTGTGTATCTGTGTCTGGAATACCCATTTTATCTCTGATCACTACAAAGTTTTCAGGAAACACTACAAACAATTCCAGCAACTGAAAAATATTTACATGAGGTAATACCCTTTCAATTCCTTTAAATTATCAATGTTTTACTAAACCTCCCCAAATTCCCACATTTTTAGATGCTATGTGATAGATAGTTCTTTTTTTTTTCTTCTGCTTGCTTGTAATGAAATACCTTCACTAATATCAAATATCATAAAATCATGATTTTCTATTTCCCCATAATCATTAAGATGATGAGAACACCGACACAGCAGGAAATAGTGAAAAAGAAAAACAATTTAGAAAAATATTCCAACAAGTATTAATATTTACCTGCAGGAATGGACTGCTTTTCTTCAGCCTTGTCACAAAGTAAGCTAGTGCTAATCCATTAAGCGTATTACGAGTTTGGCAAATTAGACTTAGATTAACAGGGCTACCTCATTTCCCAAAACAAGATTCAGCACATGTTTTATCATATGCTTTGTTCTGAATATACAAAAGCCACAAGTATTCCATCATGTTTCTCCATAATGAAGTTACTCGAGATGTAGCAGTAATTCAGAATAGCCAGACAGATTGAGTGCAAAATACAAAAAGCAAATTTTAACAGATGCCAGAAAAATACTGTACAAGTGATACTCCAAGAACCTTTATTTTTCCATGTTTGACTGTGAAGGTTTATGACAACATCAGGGAAGGAAGAACTCTATCACCTACAACTTGCTGCTTAATGTCACTGAGCACACACAGTACCTGCTAATCCAACATTTCTTTTATGTAGAAGAATGTTGCTCATCATAAACGGATTGCTTTTTAGTTCATTTTGAAACCAAAACCACAATCTGACCCCAAAAAACCCCAAAACAGTTCTAACTCAGTATACAAAGGGTATCAAGGTCCTAGCATCTGTTGGCCAAGATGACTAGACTAAAGCCTTCACAGCCTGGAGCGACTCGGGGCTGGCAATCAATGACATACAGTTCTGTGGAAGAAAATTAACTTAGCTAAAATGAGGATTTAAACATTTTGGGGTATGCATTCTTCACAAGCACAGTCTGTGAGCGTTCACCATTAGGTTTGCTGATTCAGGGCATCTCATATAGTTGCATTATTCCTGTTGAAGGTACCACTAGACATATAATATTACAAGAGAACACAGTGCCATATTATTGATATTTAAAACAAAGGCGATTTAAGCCCAATTTAATTACCTCTGGAATAGCAGAGGAGACAGAAAAAGCAAGAACGAAGAATGACTTCCTAATAAAAGTGATCTTACCTATTCCGTAGGCTTTAGCACATATCCATTGTAGATTAGCAGCTATTTTTGCTCTGGCTGAATCATAGAGCTCCAAAGGAACAATCTCAACTGCACTATCTGTTAGGGCATCCATTTTTCTTCTGGTGCTATCTCCACTCGCACAAACATCAACATCCACCATCTAAAACAAAAACAAAAGGCAGCAGACTTTTACACAAGCCGTCGTACCCACCGCATTTTTAAAAGCGCACAGGAGAGGAATTGGCTGAATGGATCACCAGCGCACATTACACCAGGCACAATACAGTGGGCTGCACACCACAGGCCCGACATCCTTCGGGATTTTCATCGGGAAGGCTTACTTAGCCATTCAAAACCCACTCGGAAATCAAAAGACATCCGAGCGCAGAGCAAGCATCCCTTTTTACGAAAGGCACGCATTTACTCACAGAAAGCCCTCCGCCGCGGCTGCGAGCTGGCGTTAGCGAAAGAAGAAAGGCGCAGCCCCATCACCTGCCCGACCGCTGGAATAAAGAAAGGCTGGGGCGCTCCCTCCCCCCCCCCGCTCCCAGCGCACCCCCCCGCAGCCCCGTCCTCCCCCCCCCCCCCCCCCCCCCACTCCCCCACCCCCCCCGCCTGGCAGCCGAACAATGCGGGCAGGTACCGCGGCCCCCACCCGCACCGCCCCCGCCCCGCGGGGCCGCGCCGGGGACAGGGGCAGGCCTGGGGGCAGCACCTGAGCCTCCTTCCCTCGCCTCGGCCCGGAGAAGCAGCAGAGGTTTCTGGCCCGCACGCCCATCCCCGCACCGCTCGCCCCGCCGGAGGAAGGGCAGGGGGGGGACGGCGGCTCCCCCTCCCCGCCGCGGCCCTGCCCGCATCCCCGCCCCCACCCGGGAGGAGGAGGAGGAGGAGGAGGAAGAGGAGGAGGAGGGAGAGGGGCGCAGCCCACCCGGCGCCAGGAGGCTGCTCCGCACACGGGAACCGCCGAGCCCCCGCCGCTGCTCCCCCCCCTCCTCACACCCGCCCGCCCCGCGGCCTACAGGGCCCCGCCGCCTCACCTTTCCGCGGCTACCGCTGCCTCATCCCCGGGGCTGGCGGAGGGGGGCGGGCACCGCCGTGAAGGCGTGAGCGGGGGGGGGGGGGGGGGGGGGGGGGGGGGGGGCTCGGCAGGCCGGGGCCGGGGCGGGAGGGAGTGAAGGAGCCGCCGCCGCCGCCGCCGCCGCCGCCGCCGCCGCCGGGCCGGGGCAGCCGCCGCTCGGGACCGCGCGCGCGCGCATGCGCCCGCCTCTTGCCCGCGCGCTCCCGCGCGCCCCCCCCCCCCCCCGCTTCTCTCCTTCTCGCTGCCGGCCGGGGCGGCGCGCGCTCGGCGGGAAAGGAGGCGGGACCCGCTCGCGCGCGCGCGCGCCGCCAAGCCCGCAGCCGGCGCGGGAAGCGGGGGGGGGGGGGGGGGGGGAAGAGGCAGCCACTGCGCAGGCGCGGGGCTCGGCCGCCTGCGGCCTTCGCTAGGCAACCGTTACCGGGGCGACCGGGGCCCGGCCCCGCGCGGCGGCGGGAGCCCCTTCACCCCCCTCACGGTCCCCGGGCAGGGCCCGGCCCGGTGCGCGGAGCTCCCCGGGGAGTCCTCACGTCCTCAGCGCCCCGCGGGAGGGGACAGGGACCCCAGGCCCGTTCAGGCCGCAGCGTCTTCCCCCGTTGTGAGGGAGGGAGTCCGGGTGACGACTCCGCGCTGCGGCCTTCCTAGCCCAGGCTACAGTGTGCGAGCTCTGGGGCCCGCCGTGAGGGAGTGATGATGGTGATGGAAAGTGAGCCTTTCTGGTTAAAAGTGGGGTGAACGAGTGGCTTGAGCCACTTCCCGCTCCATCTTGCACAGCCGATCTGTGAGGCGGGTCCTGGCCCTCGTAACCCGTGTTTGAGAGACGGGGGGTTTACCCGGGTTGAGGGGTCTGCCAGCCCATTGTTCCCCTTGTGATAAGTAATAGAAGAATTTTGCTTTCGCTAAAAGTAATTAAAAATTTACTTCTTAGGCTAAAGCTATTATTACTACAATGATCCAAATTTTAAGAAAAGTAAAAGACTTTACTACTGGGAAAAGGGGGAAATTGATCTGAGGAAACACCAACCCAACAGCCCCCCTCTTGGGATGCTCACCAGATGGTCCATATCAAAGGATGGTAACTCCTTTGCAATGGAATGAGAAAGAACAGAATGGGCCATCTCTGGTATCCCTTGTCCTTGAGATAAGAGAGGAACTGAAACCACTGAGCCATAAAAGACAAAGGAGCTGCAAATTGGCCCAGACCTGAAGGACAAGGTGTGCGTGACCACAGGACTGAAGAAAGAAGATCGTAGAAGAAGCCAGGAGGCGTGCCGAAGGTGTTGAAACCTGCAGCTGAGTGGATAAAAGGAGGTTTGAAACTTAAACAATTTGGTGAGCCTGGATGGAGCTGCAACTCCTCCGCCACCCCAGCGCTGCATTTGCTCTCTTACCTTAATAAAGATTCTTTAATCCATGTTTGGATGTGATTTGCCTTAATCTACCTATAACACCCTCCTCACCCCGCCAGCCCCGTGTGCCTCTTCATGGCCATGTCACAACCCCTTGTCATCTCCACTTGGGCCTCCGTTTTAACGCAGGGAAGCACTGAAATGCAAAAAACCCTTTGTCTCTTGATTATAAACCACTGGCTGTGGAAACCTTTAGGTACACAATAAAGTCCACCGTAGTAAAATCAGATGTTTGCTTAAGCACGTGAAGGATTGAGATCTCTCTCTGCTGCCAGCCGCACTTGGCAAAACATGGGTCGATAATCAGCTATACTTTTCTTCAGGTTAATTACAAGTAATTTCCCCCAAGACTTGATGTGTTTGTATCTGCTCATGACCAAAGGATGTCAAAGACGATTTTCACGCAGGAGCCTGGCTTATGCATCTTGTGCGTGTGCCTTCACAGAGAATTTCTTCACCTGGTTGATGTCACTGTCCACAGCTAACAGCAAGGCAGGTGTGACAGGTGCAGTGTGCCGATCGTTGTTCTGTGCTGGGCGCCGCTGGACTGTCACCATCTCCTCGAGGCCGTTGGGTTGGGTGCAGTTGGACGCTTTGCCAGCCGCTGCCCAGTGTCCCACCACCCACACGAAGAGCCGCCCGGGCTCATCCCACCGCGCTGCCCTGCCTTCCTGAGCAGAGAGACATCCCGCAGATTAACTCGCCCGACAAAGTGAGTTTCAGGGCTCGTCTGAAAAGTGAAACTACACGATTAAGTGAAGAGAGGTTCAAGCCTTTAATGCCTGTGCCGGATAGATGAATTATCTTAATATCCAGCTACTGAAAATGTGGTTACAACTTTAGCTGCGCAACAGTGATAGCAGACTGACCTTATTCTATCTAATTTTCTTTGTTATGTTTCTCATAAATTATTTTTTGCTGCATGTAACTGGTAGATTACATAAATGTTTCAAAATCATTAAAGATTAATTTGGGTCTGTCTTAAGATTCAACATTTATTTCCCTATATCTTTTCAAAGTGCAAGCGCAGGGCATTCTGCTTCATATCGTCAGGAAATACAATTCAGTGGTCAAAGGTTATTCCAGCCTCTATCCTTCTCTCACATTGCAAGCCTGTATGCAATTAAAGCAGATGTCCTTTTGCAAACATCTTGCTAATTGTTTTATAATCTCCGATCGAAGAGTTGTTTTCAACACAGTTTTTCCAGGCTGTCATTTCGTGACGTTTTCAGTATAACAAGCTGCTCTTGTTTTTAGATTAAGAATTAAGAATCCAAATCCCCTTAAACTCGAAAAGAATGTTTTCACTTATGTGGCAGATCGGGCATTAAATGGACTGCAGAAACAGAATGGCCCTTTGACTCTTAGAGCAGGTGATCTCTATGTGAGGGTGAAGGTGCAACCGGGAGAAAACTGGCCTACTTCTTCCTCTGACACATTTTTGCTAGAGGTGAAGAATCGGTCCAGTTGTTGAACTTACCAGAATCACCTAGGTACAAAATATGTTTTAAGAGGGTGGCAGACTACCCTCGCAAAGCCAAGCCGGTGTTACCTGGACCCTTGAAACTCTCAGAATAAAAAAGCAGAAAAGTTTGGCTCAAGAAAATGAATGTTGTGGAGAAAAACAATACGGGGAAGTCTAGTGATAAGGAGAATGCTCTCCTTTTACAGGCTTCTGCTGCATGTAGGATCCTGGCCTTAGAATTTCCTCTTGTTCTACCCCTTTCACTCACACAGCGGCACCCTCCTGAGCTGTGTTTATCTATCACTGTCTTCCAGTCCCATGTGAACTGTGCTGCCACCTCTCACTAACGCCACTTATACCCTGAAACTCTGCTGCTTAGGACATTTGCGTGTCCTTAAGTAGAAGCTGAAATGGGTGTTTGGGAAACTTTGTATGTGATGATGAAGTGGTTTGTCAAGAACTCAGCACCATCCCACACCAGCGTCCTCAAAATTGTCCTGGAGATGAAAAGCTTGCATTTAAAATGGGAGGGTCATCCATGGATTGCTAAACATGTTTGCTTTTTCCAGGAGGAAACAAATGACTCTCCCATATTCACTATCAGCAAATTCATCTTTAATTTGTCTACTACGTTTCTTTCCTGTACTCCACTACTAAACATACTTCAAGATTTCTCTTCTGGAAAATGTTAATACTTTGCTTTTCATATATGAAATAATTTTCCTATTAGTCTTCTGGATTCCTTTACCATTCAGAGTGGGTGTACACGTGAACTGACAAAAACTGCGCAACTTGTCTTCCAGCAGAACTCTGAGATTAATTACTAGGAGGCAGTACCTCTGAGAAATTACCATACTCAAACACGACACCTGTTACATATTACAAAGCTAAATCTGTGTGCTTGTTTTCTGCCATACTAGAAGAATGCCTGCGATTTTGGTTTCTTCTACCATGTTTCATTGATCAATATAGGAGACTACATGTAGGGTAAGAGTATCAGTCCCGTTTCATCCCAAGCACATCAGATCTAAATTGATATTGTTAAAAAATGTGTAGGCTGTAGAAATATAAATATGCCGTGCACTGGGATCGCACAGGGTGCAGATTCTCCTGGGTATGTAGAGAAAGTGAGAGCTGACCCGTCAGTGGCACCTTCCAGTTAGAAAGACCAGCAGGGAATTGGGATTCTCCCTCTGCATTACAAAAAAGCACCTTCAGACGAAGGAAAACGTGTCTGTGCCAGAGCATGCATGAAAGCCCATGCTTCAGAGTCTCCCTGCAGCTGTTTATGGAGGGGGAGGACTCCATGCGATGCCTCTACCCATCACGTAACGCTTAGTGCTAAAATCTGCGAAAAAAGCAGGGCGAGGGGCTCTGACTTGGGAATGTTGGCGTGCTGGGTAGCCTGATTGCAGCTTTGTCGACTTTCCTCCCCCAGGACTCGCCACACTTTCCAAAGCGGTGCTTTCCCACCTTTCACCTCCTTTCTTCCTCTCCCCAGGAAAAGAACAGCTACGAGCAGGAGAGCGAGCCTTCCCTCCACCTCAAACATTGCCCACAATCGGGCGAGGTTCACCATACCCCAGTCCCACAGCATAAACACGGTACAGGTGGGTTTGCTCCAGGCAGCACTGCCACGGTGCAAACAAGAAGAAACCACTCTGGGCTGGTGCATACAGCCTTCCTCTTCCCTCTGGCTGGTTTCTAACCCAAATCCTTGGGGACCGAGCTGTCCGCTGCCAGTGCCCCTCATCAGCATTGCTGGGGGGCGCTTGCTAATCCACTTCTCTTCAGCACCGCATAAAGGTGGGTGGCTCTACCCGGGAAGAGGCTCTTTGTCTTCAGTCTTGCTCAACAGCTCCTGCCTGCGCTCCCAGGAGCAGCGAGAGAAGACGAGTCAAGTGAATCAACGGGATTTTTTTCCCCTTTTCCTTGCAAAATTTCCATCATGGGCAAAAGCATCCATGAGGACGGCCCCGGCAGGGCAGGGGGGAGCAGCTCGTGCATCCTTGCAGCCCAGGCTGCCTGCAGCCCTCTCCTTATGGCTCTATTTTCATCCCTGGACTAATTTTGAACATTGTTGTATCTGCTTCCCTGGGCTTAATTCTGCAGGGCCTTGTCTGCCCCAGGCCAAGCACTTCCCAGCAGGTATGGCCACTGCGGGCTATCTGGGAGGAGAAGTCTATCCCCTCCATGCCAGCAGGCATTAGTATCCCTCAGCACATAGTAAGAAGTTCAAAAAAAAGTTACAGCTTACTAGAAATTCACTAAGGAAAAAGAGATGTGGTCAAAAAGACATTTAAAATCTCGCCTGAATGGCTGGAGCTGGGGTGCTGTAATGTGAGGGTGAAAGGGGGGGCTGGCAGACTCCTCATTCAGCTGTGGCTCTGACAGCTCAAAATGCCTTTTTCTCCCTTGTACAAAATAATTTCCTGTGACAGTTCATCATGTAGCCAGCCTTAAGGAGGAGAGAGCAGAATATTATTCTTAGTAATAGAACAGTCACTTCAGCACGATTACCAACACCACGGGAACAGTTTCTATGGCATAATGCTGTTGTCGGTAATTACTTATATCCAGTTCTGTAACTCACGAGGAATATGCAATGACAGGGCCTCGTGCATTGGGGAACCGCATGCAACGAGCAATATTTTTCATGTAAATAAAGGAAACAAATTAAGTACAGATAGTAGGACTGTATTTCATTCATGCAGTCGTATTATTTTGGAGGTACCGCGCATGCAACCCAGCTATTATGCTGATGAGTGAAACAGGTTCGTCAGATTTCTTTCTTTTCCCTTTGCTTGAAATGTTTGATGCCTATCAAACGATGCCGGCGGGGGGACGTGCCGCTTCACACCTCCGCCTGCCGCTCGGGCCTTGCCTGGGATCCCCCCCCCCCCCCCCCCGGCAGCCCCGGGGTGGGGGGTTTGGGGGGGCTGCTCCTGCCCCTCGGAGCCACGGGGAACGTTCCTGCTCCCGGGGGGGGGGGGGGGGGCTGTCACAAGCCGGGGCAGGGAGCGCTGGCCGCCCCGCTCCCCGCAGATGTGCGAGGACGCGAGACATTTTAAAATAGTACATCTGTTCGGCACTTATCTCCAAAGGGCTGTGCAAGGTTTTAATTAATGCTTCGGTTATGGCCGGGGGGGAAGAGCTGGCAGAGGGAGGGGTGACAGCCGGCCCTGCCTGGCTGGCTCGCTGGAAGCCCAGAGTTTTCGGGGAGCGGGACGGCCCCTCGCTGCGCTTGCGGTTAGCTGCAGCACTTGCAGCTCCGGAGGCGCTGGCGGTGGGTTTTAAGTGCCTTCCAGGTCATTACAGGAGGGGGTTTTAGCGTGATAGATATTTTTATCTATAAGTTTATTTATTTTTAAAATCCCTGGGCTGTGTTTAAGAGGACAACGGGTCAATAGCATTTACAGCCCTCCAGGTTTTCCAGAGAGACTTTTGTAACAAGACCTTTGGTCCTGGCGTGCCGTCCCTATGTCTTGTCCTTCCTTCAGAAACCTCAACCAGGGAGACCCCAGGGACTAGCCGGGCAAGCGCTGAAAGGTTTTTGAGTGTTGCCATGATCTAACTGGTGAGCAAATGAGATTTTTCTCTATTTCCGTGTCTCTTTATGTTCGTTAAACCCCTCTTAGCAGTCATATTTGGGTAGTGTTCGGACAGAAATCAATTTTGATCGGAACTGTTGATTTTCATTACCCAGATGATTTCTTTTTAAAATGCACTTTTTTCCTAAGGACACTTTGGAAAGTAAAACTATATTTACCACAAATGTATAACTATGCAAAGAGAGAATGTCTTATCTTCAACTTTTTCACCTCTATTCAAACATTATTGGAAAGCACTGAAAAATGGAAAGGCAGAAGAAATGAAGAAGAGGAAAAAATCCAATTGAATTCCAAAATGCAGCACCTGCCCCCTGCTCCTGGCTGCACTTTGTGAGGTGCAACAGCCCAGAGCAAGATTGAACGTACTCGGCATCTTCATCCCAACAAATGCCATCGGGTTTGTGGCTGGAGCAGCCTCAGTGCCCTGATAACCTGATTGCCAGCAAAACGACACGTAGCCCTCCTGTCTCCCCAGGAGCTGGTGTGGGGTTGTGGTGGGCACCAGGCTCCCACCAAAGCCCCTCTGTCACCCCCCCTCAGCTGGGCGGGGGGAGAGAAAACGTAACCAAAGGCTCGTGGGGCACGATAAGGACAGGGAGGTCACTCAGCAATTACCGTCATGGGCAAAACAGACTCGATTGGGGAAAAATTAATGTAATTCGCTACCAATCAAATCAGAGTAGGATAATGAGAAATAAACCAAATCTTAAAACACTTTTCCCTCACCCCTCCCTTCTTCCCAGGCTCAGCTTTGCTCTCAGTTTCTCTACCTCCTCCCCACCAGCAGCACAGGGGATGGGGTTTGTGGTCGGTTCATCACCCATTGTTTCTGCCGCTCCTTCCTCCTCCCGCTCCTCCCCTGCCCCAGCGTGGGGTCCTTCCCACGGGAGACAGTCCTCCACAAACTTCTCCAGCGTGGGTCCTTCCCGTGGGTTGCAGTTCTCCCATGAACTGCTCCAGCGGGGGTTCCTTCCAGGGGCTGCAGTCCCTCAGGATCAGACGGCTCCAGCGTGGGCTCCTCGTGGGGTCCCAGCCTCCTTCGGGCATCCCCTTGCTCCGGCGTGGGGTCCCCCACGGGCTGCAGGTGGGTATCTGCTCCCCCGTGGAGCTCCACGGCTGCAGGGGCACAGCCTGCCTCACCATGGTCTTCATCACGGGGCTGCAGGGGAAGCTCTGCTCCGGCGCCTGGAGCTCCTCCTCCCCCTCCTTCCTCACTGACCTTGGTGGCTGCAGGGTTGTTGCTCTCACTCCTCTCTCCAGCTGCAGTTTCTATTGCGCAGTTGTTTTTTTGCCTCTTCTTAAATACGTTATCCCAGAGGTGCTACCACGGTCGCTGATGGGCTCGGCCTTGGCCAGCGGTGGGTCCGTCTTAGAGCCGCTGGCGTTGGCTCCGTCAGACAGAGGGGAAGCTCCCAGCAGCTTCTCACAGAAGCCGCCCCTTGTAGCTCCCCCCCCCCCCCCCCCGCTACCAAAACTTTGCCACGCAAAGCCAACACAGGGGTTCTGCTCAAAAGCAACGTCCTGAAACCACTTCTCAGTGTTACCTTTGGGAATTAAGGGCAGACTCCAGCCAACCTTTTCCGAAAGCACGTTACAACGTCGCTGTATCACGGAAACGCTTTACGTTCGTCGCACGGAGGGAGGTGTTCGCGTGGGAACGAAACCAGGGCCACCTCGTTCCAGGTCCCCCGGGGGATGCACAAAGGCAAACGCTGCCTGCTGGGTCCTGGAAAATCACCTCTTCCACCCCAGACGCGGGAGGGATGTACCTGATCCAGGCGTTTCCCTTTCCCTGTGACAGGTTTGCGTTATGGTCTTGAGATACAGGGGGTATTTTGAAAAAAGGCCTGTCGTTTCTGGATTTTAAGGCTTCCCCCTCTGTAAATATAAACCTGGGCTGAGGGGACAGCACCGCAACACACTCCAGGTGACTTTGATGTGCAAAGCCTCAGCTCAGAGAGCTCCTAAAGAGCAGAAGCTGCCTCAAAACCGAATTAAAGCTCCTCTGATTCCACCACAGCAGGGTCTGGTGGGGGACGAGCAGCGGCTTCCCACTGCATTTCGCCTCATTCCCGTTCAGTATTTTTAGCTCCTGCTATTCTGCAGCTCCCGGTTCTCCGTGCTGCCGGCTCCGTGCCGCAGCTGAGCCCTTCACCTGGCAGCCCTGTCCCCTCTCGCCCTGCCTCCCGAGAGCTGCCAAAACAAACACTCCCTTCCTCGCCCCTTTGGGTCCCTGCCAGCCTGCACATGCTGTGCTCGAACGCTCTTAAATCTGTAGCCAGAGAAACATGTTAATGTACAAATTAGTCAGAGTAATTGAAACATCTCAATCCTGCTTGTCCAGGTCCTATTTAGAGCAAGAAGTCGACGACTGTAAAACTCAGACACCGAGCAGGAATCCGAACCGCGTCAGCACCTCCGAGGCACCGGCAGCAAACTCTGGCTGATGGACCCCAGAGCCGATGCCTCGGGTGGGCAGGAGCCAGCCCGGTCCCCCCGCTCCCTGCCAGGG
This sequence comes from Tyto alba, assembly GCF_018691265.1. Taxonomy (NCBI): domain Eukaryota; kingdom Metazoa; phylum Chordata; class Aves; order Strigiformes; family Tytonidae; genus Tyto; species Tyto alba. The sequence continues at coordinate 3,008,808 of NW_024881273.1, forward strand.
CTGCTAAAAGCCCTGGGGTGCCCACCCCGTCCCTCGCTGCTGCAGAGCGTGGCACACAGGGGCTCCCTGTACGCCCCGGGGTATGGCCTGTAGTCCCTTCCAAAGGCTTTGGCACCCGCTGAGGTTGGTCGGGGCAGCCTGGTGCTCGCCAGAATTCAGCCCCGTGCCCGGACGGGTCCGAGCCAGGACCCGAACGCAGCGTGGCACCTGAGGGTCCCATCCTGCTGCGAGGGGGTGACCCCGCTGTCCCAGTCAAAGCGGGCACGGCGCCGGTGACTCAGGCCATCGGGCACGGGATGGGGCTGGATGGCCCCGGTCCCCACGCGTGCTGAGGCCGGTGGCCGCCTGGCACCTCTCTGCCCCGGGCTCCCCTCGCTCCTTGGGGTTCAGAGCTGGCTGAGTGCAGCCCATAACCCCCCGGCTGGCCCTGGGAATTGGGGTGACGAGACCCCTGGGGCTGCCAGGAGCACAGAGAGAAGGGGATGCTGCAAAGGATGCCTCGTATCCCTGGGGCTGAGGGATTGGGTGCCGCCGCCTGTTCTGCTGGGACACAAGACCTCTGGCAGAACCCCCCCACCCCGGCCGGGCAAATCCCCGACGGCGCTGACTTACCGGTGGCAACCGTCGACATCCTCGCAGCCTCGGGGGTCTCAGGGGGCTGTGGGCAGCAGCCCCTAACATGGGAGCCCATGGCACGGCCCCGGGGGCTCAGCTTCCCCCCAGGAAGGGCCGGGGGGAGCGGGGCAGCGCTGCGCTCCCCAGCATCGCTGGCGTCGCCACGGCAACTGCCGACTGACTCAACGCTCGTTTATGAGTGACATCAGAGATGTGGAGGAGGGGGCCGGGGGCTGGAGGGGCTGAGGACGACGCCAGCAGCGGATATTCCCTGTTTGGTTTTGCTGGTTAAAGCTGGAAGGTTTTGTGCAGGGAAAACATCCAGATCCAGCACCCGCCCCGGGCTGCGTCTCGCTGGGGTCCTGGTGTTATTTTGCAGGAGACCCACAGAATCAGGAGGGGAGCAGATGCTGGAGCCCCTCCGTGGGTCAGCTCGGAAAGCTGTGGGGTGCTGGCAGCTGGGCACAGAGGGGGCTGGCCAGGAGGGACACCCCAGGCAGACGAGGCCCCGCTCTCTCCCTCCTCGATTCTGTCCAAAACACAACCCGATTAAGGAAACCAGTTTAGAAATCGCTTGCCTTGACTGGCTTCACCTTCATGCCGGGCACACGGCCGGGGGCAGGTCCCCTTCAAGGGGCACATCGAGCTCCTTGTGTTTGGTGATGCTGCGCCCGCACCCGGGAGGCACTCGCAGCTCCCCGGCGCCAGCGGCACGGCACCGTCACGCCGTGGGAGCTGAAAAGTGGCCTCACTCAGAAATTAGTCAAGAAGAATTTGAAGCACGAGCTGGGCACGTGCACGGCGGGGTTTAGGCACCACCACGTGCAAACGCTTCACATCCGGACGTTTTTCAGAGCGTTTTGGCAGCACCTTTGCGCGCAGTGCTGCCGCGTTGGGCTCTGTTACGCACCACCAGCGCTGACACTCTGTCCCTTCTTGCTCACAGGCTCCGTTAAATCGAGCCCGATGAGACAGAATGAAATATTTTTAGTAGGATGAGAGTCCTGCACGAGGCTCTGTTCTTAGCAAGAGCAGTGCCAGGTCAGACAGTGATGCAGCAGCTACGCGATCTCCAAGAAATAAACTTTACTCAGCCCTCTGCGGGAACAGCCCCAGGGACATCACTCACACCCCGCCCCAGACACCCTCTTGGAGGCTTCTGGGTCCCCCCTTACGTGAGGCTGGGATCAGGGAACCCAACACTTGGGGCTTTTATTTTTAGCACAGCAAACTATAAATACGGTAACCCACAGAAATCTGAGCGACTTCTTGGCCTGGGAAATGACAGCACCGGGGAAGCCCGCGGCGGCCAGAGCTGCCAGGCCAGTGGCCCATCGCTGGGGCTCTGGCAGGAAAGGCACCGTCCCCCTGCCAGACACCCGGCCTCGACAGAAATAAAAGGCCCTTCAAGCTGCTTCTGGGCACGCTGCTCCCGCAAGGGGGGAGAGGGGGCTGGCGGGAGGAGCGGGCTGCCACCATGCCCTGCCTGCGCTGGCAGGAGAGGGGAGAGGAGGGATGGGGAAGGATCACTCGTGGGTCAGAGCACAGATTTCTCAGAGGATTGTGCACTTTTTCTTTCCCTGGTGAGTCTTCGTGTGTGGGAACAGGGGAGGAAGGCACTGGTCTGAGAGTAAATGAGGAGAGCACCCCGTGATTCATCGCACGCAGCCTGGCAACGAGCTCCTGTGTAGGGGAAAACACAGATGGAAGAGGGCTGCTGCAACGCCGAGCCAGCAGCATGGAAATAATCGGCTGGGGTCCTGCGAAGGATGATTTAGAAGGGTCTGAACTATTTTCCTTTTCTTGCACACTTCCTGGAGGAGCCGTGCAAGGCATGGAGGGGTCGAGCAGCCCACAGCACCCCGTACAGGGACCATGTGGGAACAGAGCAAAAAAATCTCCTCCCATGTGCCAAGAAATCCAGAGTGACGTCCCAAACCCCCCGCAACCCTCACACGACGGGAAGGGGTCGAGGAGGCTGCGCTATCCCGAGGGCTGCCCTGCACAGCAGCGTCGAGATGCAGCTCAATAATTCAACAAAACTTGGGGTGTGTGGGAGCTGCTGTGGGTACGGGACTCCCGGGCACAGATTCTCTGCGGAGCAGCACTTAGAGGACAAACGGAGGCTCACTGCAACATAAAAGTGGTTTATGCTCGAGCTACGGCTCTCATAAGCCAAGTAACCACATCATGCATAAGCACTGCGTCTTACATGAATAATTTTTTTTTTTTTTCAGGGTGCACCAGCAGCCCCGAGACGCTCAGCCAGCCCTCGCCAAGAATTAAGCGCAAAGCCTCACAGAGCCCTGGCACCGAACCAGCTCCAGCAGCTCCGCGCGCGGAGCTCGTTATGCGCCTGCTGATGGGCATCGTCGGCGAAACCGGTTTGAAGGGCTGCAGCTCTTCCCTAGGGCGGCACCTGGGGAAGAGGCAGCGCTGCATCCCCGGGGTGCAGGAGCTGCGCAGGACCCCCACGACACGGGGTTTGCATCCTACCAGCTGCTGCATTCAGCCCAGCGCCCTGCACAGGGGAGGCAGCGGCCGCGCTGCTGGAGCCCAGCACCCAGAGCCACCAGTGACTCCCGCAGAGCCCCAGGCTCTGAACTCAGGCTTTTTTTTTTTTGTTTGTTTTTGGGGCTCCTTGGCCAGCCATCTGATTTATACCCTTAGGTTTGAGAGAGCTGGTCACCTCTCCAGGTTTATTTTGGTCCGGCGTGGTTTTGTCCAGCGCATCTCGAGTTACTGATGGCCCTCCCCCAGCTCCACCAGTGACCGGATTCCTGGTGACACTGGATACACGGGGCTTGGGCGCTGCTGCCCCTTCTCAGGTCACGCTTGCTGGCAGTTGTACCAACGCTGGTTGCACACGTATGTGACCAGACCTGCCGGTTTTCAAACCCTTTTTCAGGACCGAAGCCCCAGCGACGGTCCAGCTCCCAAGTGCAAGTCTCGCAGTTAAAGTGAAGGCTTGGGAGCAGGGAGAGAAAAGAATTTGCCCTGTTAATTCTGCCCCAAACCCACTCCCCCTAGAAGAAAGCATCCCCATCAGCTTCCAGAGCTGCTGCTTCCTTTGGCCAATTCCTCTCTTCTAGTAAAATCACCATTAAAAAAATAAAAAATAAAAAAATAGCATGATCAAGCAGAGAGCAAATGATTGGATTGTCACAGAGGGGACTGCAGCCTCGCCGCGAGCGCATCGGGCTGCCGGGGCGTAGGAGCAACCAGGGGCGGCATCTGCCCTTTCCTTCTGCTTCTCTAGAACCAATGCCAGGCACACACAGAGGAGCCGGCCAGGTAATTGTAGTAATTGTGCAAAATCTGGCTCCTTTTTGCGGGTTAGCGGGGCTACCGACCGCTGCTCCGGGGGGAGAGGAGCGAGCGCAAGGAAGGAGAAAGCCCGAGCGCTGCTGGGGGAGGCTCCGGCAAACCGCCCGGTGAGGGAACGACTCTCTTGCCCCACCACGTGTGGTGGTGGCAATGCCTCAACCCCAAGTTGCGTTTCCACAGCCGAGTGCCCCCCCCCAGCACTTACCTCTCCCCCACCCTCGGCCGGGCTGGAGGCGGCTCTCGGGCCGGGAGCCTCCCGCCTTGTCGCTGCTGGAGAACGCCAGCGCCACAGCTCCGCGCCGAAAGCGCGCTTCTCTGCCCCAGAGCCGGCAAACACCACGCCGGTTACAACCCATCTTGTCACTCAGATAGCAGCACTTTTTAATTTTTAAGGTGTGGATTTCTGCCCGGACCTGCTGTACCAGTTTAGGTTCAGAAGTACCATTCTCTAACGATACACCCCAAGCTGCTTTAAGGGGTTGTTTTGGTTTTAATTTTAAATTAGTGGAGAGCCGGGACCTTTGAACTGTCCTGCAGCCTCCTGCTAATCTGTGTGTGCATTAAAGGAAATCGGAGTTAGGGTCCACCTAGCACCACGAGAATACCTGCATTCGACACCACCACGTTTACAAACCTGCGCTGAACAAGCAGCACTTAGATGGCTCATACACTAACCCTGCATCCCGTGCAAGACGCAACGAAAATTACTCTGAACACCTCACCAGTTGCTGGAACGTGTGCTAAACAAACAGCCTGCTGGCAGGTGCTCTTCCTTGCCCCGAACGCGGTGTGAAAATGCTAATAACCCCCCCCTCTCCTTTAGCAAAATAACCTCACACGTTTCCACTCTTAATCAGTTGCCTCCAAGGCAACCCCACACACGTGGGCAAGGCTCGGAGGCGCTTCCCAGCTCCCTGCCAAGCAGCCAGCACCAGCGCTGGCACCACAGAACCCAGAAGGGCACTTTGGTTTCATCACGGGCAGGTTGCTGCTGCCCACCCCGCCGCCAGCTGCTATTTGCTCAAGCTGTTTTCCTTAAGGAGGGTTCCCTCGTTGCGGAAGAAAAGGCTTCCAATTTATCAGTCAACAACCATCAAGATAAATCCCTCTGCAATGGCACGCGCCCATCCCGGGGGATCACCCAGGCTCCTTTCGCACAGCCCTCGCAATGAATCTTACCAACGCAACTTTTCCTGGAAACTAGGGAAATAACTTCCAGGTGCAAAACCAGTTATCGACCCAGGATTTCCCACCAGGTTTCTGGACCAGCTCACGAAAGATCTTCTGTGAAAATTCCAGCGGTCTGCAGCTACAAGGAACACCGAAGGATGTGGGTTCCTAAACCTTTGCTGCTCCTGAAAAGGACGTTTCAGAACACCTTGTAATAAATCAAAAAAACTTTTATTTTTAAGATATATTATAAATTTACAACACACATAACATCAGTGTCTTCAGTGTGTATGTGTGAGCAGGTTTAAAGACTCAGCATTCATTCCAGTCTCGTTTGTGGGTACGACTTCTCCACCCGCTAAAGGTCCACAGTTGTTTCGGCCTGAACGGGTCTGGCCTCGCTAACAACCCTGATAACTTCCAGGAATATATTTCAACAGGCAACAGCAACTGCTTAAAAAGATCATAAATGAGCAGCATTTCTTGCTTTTTGCCTGGAGGCCTACTCTAAGGGAGCAAAGCCTGGCGGCTTCCCCGCTCAGGGAGAGGTCAGCGACCCACACGAGCGCGTCCAGAACGAACCCTGAATTCCACAGGCTCAGTGGCGTCCGCCCCAGTTAAGCTTCATCAAAGTCACGTTACATCTTAGAAACAGCTGTGCATGCCACGCATCAGTGTCAGTGCCATATAAAAAATTATCGTATGCTGTACCTCATTATTTTATGCACAGGTGAAATGAAAAATATGTCAAGTCAGTACCTTGCAATATAATTTTACTGGTGCTGCCTTGTGGTTAAGTGCTGGATAGCAAATCACATTCCCGTACAGTTCATTAAACTATGATAAAAATACGCAAATTAAAAATCTCTCCAGGCCTCTGTTACCTGCTGTAACAAAGACGCTTTGTTTTGTGGGGCTTAGTTTAAAACATGATCCAATTTCCTCCCTCTCCCCAGAGCATGATATAAAACTATACCTAAATTCAGTAAGAATTTAATGCGTTTACATTTATTGAAGTTCACATGCTGCAAACAGGATCTGCATTGGAGATCTTCAAATCTAGGGCAAGAGGTCCTCAAAAAACCCCTTTGGTTATACCCGGCTGTCAGGATGCAGGTGAGAACAAGGGCCAGGAGAGCACGTTCACACGGACAGCACAGCCCCTGCTCGCTGCTCCCCCTGCGGGGGGGTGGGGGTCACCCCCCCCCCCGGCCGAGCTCACTGACAACAGCCAACACAAATCCTTCAGGCAAATAAATCGGCCCCGAGGGGAGGATACAGTCGGTGGTTTGCTTATGCCTCAAAGCACAAGGACTTGCAATCGGATGGAAATACCCAGCTGCAAGTGCCGCTATTCTCCTAGTTCATAAAAACGTTATTTATTAAAAGTAGAAAAACAGGGTGTTTACTTTGGATGAAACACTCGCTATCCTGTGCACGCGGCTTTCAGAAAATTGCCACTGAAGTAGAGATCCCTGGTAACCTCTGCATCTCTTCCACAGGCAATATTTGCTGACAGTGTTAGAATACATTCGTTTGGTGCAATGCTTATTTAAACAACTTTCAAAGGACATTAAAAGATCTTCAGCCCAAGTATCACAATGCCTAAAAAAAAAATAAAAATAAAAATAATTGTAACAGTCCTAACTAAAAGGGATTTCAATAACCACCGAAGTGTTTCTTGGATATGAAGATCCATCTCCAAAAGACAAGTTTGGTTCCAGGAGAATGAGGCAAGAAATGGGGGTCAAGGTTCCAGGACACATCTGCGACCGGGGCTGTGAGCAGCCAAAAAGCAGCAATTACCTGGAGGTTTCAGAGCTCTTGCAGGAGCGAACCTTGCACCTTCCCAGAAGAGCAGGAGAGCACTGATGACTGCTTTAGAACCTGTGCAAGTTCATTTTCCAGCTGCATGGAGAACAGAAGCGTCCTTGAAATGGTGTAAAGTTCAGCAAACTGTGACGTGGGTAATCTTGTGTGACCGCTTCCAGAGAGCGATGCAGCAATCTTAGAGGAAGACTCATGTCACTGCTCACAAGGAGAGACAGAATGGCAGATTCTTTGGACTGGACCAGACACGAGAGGTTTATTAGGAGAGTTGCGCTAGCTCAAGCTCACAGGTCAAGACAATCAAGGTCCAAGTTGTAAAGTAGCCACTGGCATTTTTTCCAAATACATCCCTTTAAATGCAGCCCCCTATAAAGAGAGTATAAATATGAAGCCCTGAGAACAAACTTCCATATAGTACATTTCTATTAAAAATATCAGTGTTTTGATGACAAAATTATAAGTTATATATATTTAAATAAACAGCTAGCTAGCTTTCAAGAGTCATGTAATATCAAAAGGTAGAAGATTGTCTGTGTCAACTGATGGGGCAAAGAGCTAGAACTGTAAGAAACAGACATTGTATTAACCACCTACCACCCCATTTCCTTACTACTTGATTTCACAGGCTTCCCAATATTGCCTTGACCATGTTATGAGACACTTAAACAGGACATGTCTTTGCTAGTTATAACTTGAACACCAGAGATGCAAGCACGGGACCTGAACCTGTAAAACCTTACTCCTGTAAGTTCCTCCTCACAACAGCTTTTTTTTTTAAAAAAAAAAAAAAAAAAAAAAAAGAAAAACATCTATTCCCATGTGCTTAGGGACCTCTCACCGGCTTACAGACCGGATCCACCAGTCCTCTACCCTTCAGCCACAGAACAGGACATTTTATCACCAGGCAGAGCTCTTGCCACACACACTCCTCCTGCCTGGAGACCCAGCTGCACATGCTGACTCAACAGCAGATCTTTCATTTTTTTTTTTGCAAGTTTTGTAAAAACTGGGATAATCAATGCCTTTGCAAGCCCAGTGGACTTGACTCGTGCCTCATTTACTGTGACGAAGTAGCAATACACACAGGTGTGACAGGGGGACACAGCTCCCTTGTCTGCTACTAATTCATACCTTGACACCACCCCTGTCTTGAACAATTCCTCCGGTGTTCATTTAAACCTCAAGGGTAGTTTCTGTGTTTCAGATCTGCTCCTGTGCCTTGCTGCAAACATCACACCTCCTAAGTTCTGGCCTCTTTCAGCTATTGGCCACTGGGAACTTACGTTCTCACAAGACAAGCAGGACTACGTTAAAGCCATACCAAGCAAGAAGACTGTTTGCCAGACCAGGAAGAACACACTCTCCAACACTTCAGCTGTGCAAGTGCTGAGCTCTGGAATAACAAACCCCAGAAATAACCACATATTCTCAAGTCTTTGAGCACTTTAAAGATGCAGTATTCCTTTATCCCTAAGGTCTCCAAATGCTGCTGCAACTTTACATTATGTTGGTGAACCTGGGCATTCTTACCCCCTTCTACTACGTGAGCATGATTTGTTTTACTGATTTTTCCTCAATTTTATAAAAGGTTCAGTGGCACTGATTCTGCTCTGGCACGCTCACGGGAGGCAGCTCTGATAACTTTTACCACCCTGATCAAACCGACACTGAAGAACACGCACAGTTCACTGGCAGGTCCTGGCAGCACCAACCCTCCGATCCCCTCGCTGTGGGGTTGATGAAGAGATACACAAGAAGCAGAACCTTTACCCTTAGAGACGAGCCACTCTGCTCCTCCAAAGCAGGTCAGACACCACGTTTCAGGAATGGGCCCAGCTTCAACCCCCTAAAAGCTGGGGAAGCTGGTTCAAGTTCATCACCTGCTTTGCCCCGGCAGCAGCGACAGAGAGTTCTGGGGGCAGCTCCTCCCATGCCAGCACAGGCAAGAGGGGTTGCTCCCTCTTGCTGCATGGCTAGTCCCCTAGGTTCTGCCAGCAAAACAGATGTCAAACTTTTAGATGACTCTAAAAGTTGAGCCATGATTCTTGCCTGGTCTGTCTGGGAGCTCTACAGCCACTCCAGAATCGGATCATGTACTACTGAAATCAAAAGAAGCATTTCAACAAGCTTTTACATTCTGCAAAGACCAAGGCTGCTACCAAAGTATCTGCTGGTTACGTCTGAACCTGTACTTACTCACTCAGAAGCCAAATCCCCCCCCTCAACAAACTATAGGGTAGTTCTTCCCAGCTTTGGCTTTTAAAAACACTGATTAAAAAGAATATTTCCAAGAATCCTGATTGGCAGAGAAGGACATGTGCTTCTAACATTAAGAGCATCAAGAAATAGTGACTTCCAGTAGTATTACAGGCAAAAAAGCTGCAGGGAGTAAGAAAAAAAAAGGACAAACTCAAACCCTTTCATAACACTACAGCACTCAGTCACAACTACTCATGAGTAGTGCTGAACTCACTGGGTTGCAGGATCAGGTTCCTGGCTTTTAGGATAAGGTTACAATTTAATGTCATGCTGTCAATCTGTCCTTAGCATGAATCCAGGAAAATGGTTTTACTGTCCAATTTGAACAGAAGAAGCATCTCTATAAAGCTCGGAGTTTCTAAAGGTAACAGTAAATATTTCAACAGTCATGACCTGTAAAGCTTCATATGAAATTACAAATAAAAATCCTGGGATAATAAGTCAAGATAAAATCTCATGCTGTTTTGATTTCCCAACCCTTCATATTAATTATGTGAAATTGGCAACTTCAGTGCCTTGACTGCATAACAGCATAGATTAGATGCCAAGTTCAGGCCAAAACTTGTTACAGGGTTTCGGGTTGCATCTTGTTTCATTTTTTTTTTTTTTTAAAAAAACAAAACAAAACAAACCACAAACCCAAACCAAACCCAACCATACAAAAAAACCCCACACTTAAAAAGGTGACTTGCAGAGCTGTTCAGGATCTCTCTATCTGACAGGACACCTTCGTGCTATTTAAGGACAGGGTCTCCGTCTGGTTACTCTGCATTTTGGGGAGGCAGGTCTTGCCTAGCCTGCCTTTCCAAAAAAGGGCTGTTGAGGCATGGGACATGGCAGGGATCACGACAGATGTCAATCATGTTTCACTAATTTGAAAATAAAAACCATTTTTGTTCAGACTTTTTTAAAACACTTTCAGAGTCCAATCATAAAATCGAGCTGGATATTCAGCGAGTTCTATTCTTAAAAGCTCACAACTCCCATCTGAAATCTCAAGTCAGTCTCCTAACAAAATAAGAAAGACACAGCCTGACATTCTTGGTATTTCAAAGGTAAAAATAAGTGTCAAGAAAAGCCACTGCTATCTCAAAGAAAGTAATTTCAAGCGTGCTTTGAAATACGTGAAACAACATAAAAACCTAAGCGGTTCTGCTTCTTTACAGATCACCAATGAAAACCCCATGCAAATTAGTTGCTTTTTTGTAAACAGTTTGAAACAAAGTCAAAGCCCCACAAATCTCCCTTTCTAAAACCGTGCACGTAAAAATGGAAAAAGCCCCACTACATGACTATATCCCTCCTTGCACTAGGATATGGCAGAGTATAAACTGCAGCCTACTTGAGAATCCAAGTTTCGGTGCACTGAGTTCTGTCATGGAAGAGATACTGCATCTTTAATGTAGCTGGCAGAGAATCTCCTACAAGTATAACCATAGTGGGACTGTAACAACACTAATGCGGAAAATAAATAGGAAAAAGTAATGCTATTTATTAAAAGAATTCCATCTCTGAATTTTTCTGTTTAAATTATAATGCAAGATAAGCACGTTTGGATAGAAAGGTGCTTGCTCTCCCAATATTTGGACTTTTAAAAAACGTTTCCTAAGAATCAATTTTAAAAGGCATTTTATAATTTGACATAGCCATAAATTAATACTGTATGGAGATGATTAATATCCTATGCTAGTGGTCAGTGACCTCTTGTAAACACTAGCCAGATGCTAGCAACACTGACTAGAAAACTACTGTCACGGGCCTTTTCAACAAGCAATATCGGATTTCTTTCCAACAATCCGATTCTTAATTGTTTTCACAAAACCTTTTCCTATTTTTATTTCCAACCTAATAGCTGAAAACATAAACAAGTCTCCCAACCTCTTCCACTAACACTAAATCCACAAGGCAATTAACTTCAGTTGGCCATAACTACATAAGCTCTCGTGCGAGAGACCCGTCCAGACAGGATCCCCCCGCCCCCCTGTCCATCCGCCCCCCCCCCAAACAATCCATGCACCCTCCCGTTGAGGCGAAGGTGAAGCGAGGGACAGTAGGAAGTGGCACAGTGGACTGGCATCCCCCTCTACGTGCGATTCAGCGTCTGGAAGATTCGAGAGATCTGTAGCATGACAGGCCCAGTTTCTGGATCGTTCATCCACTGAGTGCTGTTCAAGGGGTTTTCAAGCATATCCTCGAAGGCTGCCAAGAAATGGAAATCGCAACATTTGATTAGTCCTTGCGTCAAAGGCTTCAACGCTTGGGATGCTTCAGCAACAGGACAGTTAGAAATAGCTACAACTCCAAGGCGAGCATCACCCAGACCCCGTGGGAATACTCATCATACATTTACCATTTGCACTCCTAAGTCTCCAGAGCCTGGGATGGTACAGGTTGTTATGCTTTACCCATTCCTCAGCACTAAATTCGCTGCAGACGGAGGCTGATTAAATACTCAGCCTGGATTACAGTCCATCTCACAAAACCTCAAGGACGTGGGTCTGAAGAGCTAAAGCCTTAGCAAACGTCTACAGGCAGCAGCAGGGAACCTGCTATGCAGTTCACACATTTACGAAAGCCCATCTTAGAAGTGGGTCATTTGCTGCCAGTACTTCTATGGGAAGAGTCTTCTGCAATTTCTTTAATCAAAGATTTTCTCCATCTCAGCCTAGATTTCTTAATGGCTAGTTCTTGCACCAGTATCTTTTTCCTCCCTGGTACCTAACCAGTACAGTCCATAGGAAGCACTGTCACCCCCTTGCCTCTGTCACCTCTGCTTTCCTGTGCTGCACTTTGGTTGTCCTATGGCTGCTCATCTCTGAAGAGAAAACTAAGCCAGTAGAAGAAGCCGCAGGTAAGCCAGGAGCTACCCAGGAATGAGCAGCAGAGACAGCAGAAGCGTAGCCTCCTGAGCTCCCAAACCTCAGAGCTCTATCTTTCCAGAGAGGCCCCTGGAACCAGAAGAGAAGCAACACTCTCCCTCTGAGCAGCATGTGCTTTCTCCTTCCTGGAGCTGGGAAAGCAGAGGATGTCAGGGAGGCAGCCAGCTCCACCTGGCTAGACAGGGGTGGAGGGGAAAAGGCTGTCTGTGCAGACAGTTACCTCCATTTCTGAACAGTGACAGCAATCCGAATATTTAAGAGCAGTTTTTTGTTTCTATACACGGCTATCTTTACAATAAGCTTTGTTGTGAGGGGTTTTTTTTTGTTGTTGTTTAGATGTGCTAGTTCTCCTTCTACTCATGCTGAAAGAACCAGACAGCTACTGCAAGAGCCAAGCTGCAAATCTGGCAGAACAACAGTTCAGGCAATAATTTACAAGCCTCATGACAGACACTGAGCTGGACTACTGGACATTTGGAGCAGTCATTATGGAACAGGACAAAAAAAAAAAAGGCAGTTGCACATCTGACCTATTCAGAACTCACCAAAATGTCAGTGTTGTAAGAGTCTGGCAGACCGGCACCAAGGTCAACATCTTAATTCTGCCAGAAGTGTTGGTGTACAAAGCTCCAGCTGACATTAGTGGGAGCTGTAATTACCCACCAGCACCTCTGAAAGGCTCATCGTTAATACCTTGCTCAAGGTCATGCAACATGCCTACAGAAAAACCCAGAATAAAGCACAGATCTCACCTCTCACCACTTTATATTCTTTTACACAGACCCAAAAGCTTAAAACTAAAGATTTATCAATGTTCCATTAGTATCCAAATAAATGCAAACTTCCATTATTAAAATCTGTGACATAAGCAATTTGCAGATGTATCATCAGGCATATATACTCTGATGTTCATCCAAGCTTTACAAGCACATATAATGGCATTTCATTTTCTATTTATATTCTGAGCTGCAGTGTGGAACCCTCATTGGAAATGAAGAGACCATTTGTTCAGAAATCAAGAGTGGGATGGTTCTGCTCTTGAATTATTTAAAGGCTTGCAAACTCTTCTAATTACATTTAAAGTAGTATTTTTAAATGCTCTCTTGAAAGAGCTGCATGTACACCCTTTATTTGAAAGCACTGCTTCAAATAAATTTTGAAGCTAAAGAATAAATGCAAAATTTTTATATACATCACAGAGCCAAGGTCCTGCTTCTGTATCATTCTCCAGCATCAGAGACCAATTCATCAGAGAATTATGTTTCATTGTTAAGCTCATCAGTTGGGTACTTGCTGTGGTCACAGCCTTTCTGACCATGAGCACACACACTTTAGCACAGAGCTGAAACCCAAGCAAGGGGAAGTGTATTTTTGCATATGTGATCTCAATTTTGATAGGCAGGGCCTTAGCTCAGACTTCTCGTTTGGTTACTCGTTCACTAGTTACCTTCTGTCTCAGTGATCAGGCTCAACACAGTAAGCTGTACAGATGGAGACAGCCTTGTTTTTTCTGTGAAATAATCAGAGTTCTAGACAGACATTCCTGATTTTTCCCCTCGTGGCCAAAGGGAGCACACAAAAGGTCTCCTAACTCCACAAAAGCATTGCAGCCAGCAGCTATTAAAGTTCTGAGTTCAGCAAGTGTAAGCCAGTAGCCCGGGGAATTGGTATCATTCCTGGGACAGCCCCAAGTTCTGTTCTGGGTTCAGCTGAGTTGCAGTATGAAGCAAACAAACAATACAGCTGCTGAAAAGTGAGGAAAATGGTACAGAGCTGCACCTAGCCCACAAAGCATGCTGTCATCATCCAGTCTCTTATCTGCTAGCAACTATAGAGACAGTGTATGTAACACCAGGAATGCGAGCAGGACTTACCTAGTAGAGTTTTAGGGTTGGTTAGCCCTAACTGTACCACTGGGTTTTCTAAAATGGCTTGGAAGAGAGGGCTATTGGTGTCAATGCCTTTATCTAAGTCCTCTGGAGAAGGCTTTCTGTCTCCCAGCAGCCATTCACACTGAAAGAAATCACCAAACACAGATTTCATAATTGGCTCCATTAGAACAAAAGTGTCTCAAAAGTTTTGACAATGTGGCACATGAAAAATATTTTTTCCTCTCATGGTTAAAGAGAGAGCTATGCATTTCTCTTCATACTAGATTAATATTCATTTCTGTGTTGCTCCCACAGAAATCAACTTTTAGTTCAACGGAAACAGCAGCAGTGTCTGGTACAGTAAAGTTATACCAACTTTGGAAGTTTCAAAGCTCGGGGAAGATGTATGTTACCTTACTTACATACTGCCTCGAAGGAACCCCATCAACGCGGTTACGATGCGGCAGCCTGAAATACCACCCAGCCCAATATCCTCTCTCTAATAACAGCCAGCACAGGATGCTTAAGAAGAGAAGATTCCTTGGCTGTCATCAGTGTCCACATAATTTTCCTTAACATAGCATCCACTAGCAGGGGACTAATCAATCTTTAAAAATCTTCATATTTTTTGATTCCATAAACTGGGGAATGCGTTGCTGCTGAATGGTAATCTACACAGTGCATAGCTTGAATCTCTTGCTTCATCATTTACTCCTGCCCTTTAATCAGTTATTATTTGGAATACTTTTCCTTTCTCGTGATGGCTTGGCCTCCTTTGCAGACTCTGGTGAGGGAGTTTCTCCAAAGCTTTCTGCAAATCCACATATGCTGTCCCAACCAGATCAGCCTCAACCTCGCACTTGCTGAGTTCCTCTAAGAAGTCTAAAACCTCTGTATGCTAGCTGTGTATCTAATCTGAAAGAGTCATAGAATATATAGTGCTCATTTGATCTCCAGTAACAGTTGGCCTTTATGATAGATCAAAACATCAACCAATTTAACAATGAAAAGAATCAGCTGAACAGACTATTACAGCAATAAGGAACAGAAATGACATTGTACTCACGGCTGCGTTCTGCTGGTTGTTGTTTACTCTGAGTGCATCTACCACTTCTTTTTCATCAAATCCCATCTCCATCAGGGCAATGACAGCCTATATCAGATTTGCACAGCTTAATAAATGTAACATTTAAAACAGAAATGAGAACAATCATATCCTTTCACCTTCTGTGCAGGAGCTTTTCGTGGGGTAAAAAACCCGCATTGTTTCCATTTCTACACCACTAAGTAATCTTATCTACAACGTTTTCAGATACCCTGTATCAAAAGTGTCTTTGTTATGGAAAAAGAATAAATCTTAAGAGTGAAGGTAGTTCCTATCCTCAACAGTGAAAGCTGAACACAAGGCAAAAAGCAAGCATACCTGGAGTAGAAAGAGAAGCAGGACAGAAACACCTTATTTTACAACTTTTCTTGTGTCACAAAGCTTTTGCTCACATCTCACTGACAGACCAAGCTTCGTGTACATTTGTAGTTTTATTCATGCAATTTAATTTCACTTCCTCAATTTATTATATTGCTAATGTTATGTATTAAGACAAGTGTAGCTAGATATTGTTATGAGAATATTTAATCATTTAGAAATTGTACCCAGCTCAAATACATTTGCAGCTTTTATAACTGATATCTCAAGGAACAGCTAGCTGTAAAAACAAAGTGCTAGATTCTAAAGAGCACCTCCTGGTGAGTTTACAGTGTGATAACAACACATTTTCATTTCAGCTAATACTGTGTACTGAAAAAAAGGCTGACTTCTGCATATGCTGCAAGACTTAAATCTGCTGGCGATGCCTTTTCTTGCCCCCTAAATACAGTAATGCTCTTCTGTCCTTTTCTACAGCAGAAGGACCTACTCCAGTCCTGCAACCCTTCCTTCCTAGACAGCAGTCATAAAAAGCAATCCCAGAAGTCTGACAGTTCATTGCAGTCCCACCAGTTAATTTTCAGGTGCAGAAGTAACAGTGTCAGTAATCTGGATACTGCTATCTGAGACAGCAATGCATTAATTAGGCAATATCCCTTTCAGCAACCTGAATTTAAACAGTCCCTAAAGACCTCCACTAAAATACTGCCAAACCAGCATAATGTACATCTACCCAGATGTCCCATTTCATTTATTAGCTAAACATTTATTTGGATCCCAGGGTGCCCATGAGTCCTTTCCAATCCTAACAGCTATACAGGGAGACAACCAGCACGTACTCGTGGGTCTGGACGAAACTCTCTTTTCCTCCGGATCTTCTTGAATATTTCCGTCAGCTCGTCCTTGGCCTCCTCCCCACCCGCCTCTGAACTGGGACCCGCAGCTGCTTCAGCAGAGGATGCACCAGCTTCAGCTGTGGCTTCTGATGGAGTCTGACCTGGGAGCGGAGCATCCACTGTGGGGTCATCCGCGTGTTCTATCAACCACTCCATGGCCTGTGTCACAGACATGCTGAAAAGCAAATCAAAACACAGGGATGAGAAACACTCCAGATGTACAGTAGCGTTCCACATACATTTGCCTTTGCGTTTATTCCCATGGTATACTGACTTGCAGGTTAATTAGTATCTGAAGTCATAAATAATAAAGTTTTGGAGCAAATCTCAGAGCACCTTAATTCTCCGTGCGTTCAGGGCTCTGAAATCTCTGAAGCCAGGAAGACAAGAGGAATGAAGTCTGACTTGGACAGCTGCAACCCAGATTTTAAAAGGCGTTTCTGAGGGAGTCACCTTATTCTCCACATCATCTGCTTTATTTCAGAACAGAGAAACACTGACTATTTGCTATTGTTGACAAAACTGCAAACAAAGCATGTTCCAAATTTACATGGGACCACATCTCAGATGCAAGCTGCTTTGTTGCTTCTTAAGATCTCTCTCAGACATCCATCCAGTGATCAAGGAATGCCACTAACAGAGAGTGAAAAACATGTGTGTACAGTATGTCTTGAGTGAGAGCAAAATTCAACACAGGCAATTGCACTTGGACAGGTACCACTCTGTTCTTCCTCCACTCTCACTTAAGAAGAGAGCTGTGATCCTGCAGAGGAGATCCCAGCCCAAGGGTCACGATCAAAACTTGGTCACTTGCTATTGCAGTGTAAGTGCTCAAGTTAAAGGATCTTGCGAGTGTCCCAACACATCTTTCCAATGAATATAGAGGAAAAAGCAAGGATAACAATAGGGCAACTAGACATGCAATTTCTTTTGACACATGGGAATTATTACATGTTCATAGAAAGGAAAGCCTTTGCTTATTTGGCTTTTCAGTTACAACATGAAAGATGGAGGACACTGGGGAGAAAGTCCTTCTGAGCCTCAAGGGAGAGATACTGGAAAAGAGTGATTGCAATAGGTTGTGGATTCTCTATCATTAGAAATTTTTGAGAATGGCCTAACAAACCCCTCAGGAGTGAGGCAGTCCAGCTGATTCTTCTTAGGGCATGAGAAGAACTGCATTACCTCCTATTTTCCTACAGCTGCTATCTGGACTTCACAATATTCTTGGAATGTTTTTAAAAGATCAGCACAAAGTATTTTTCTACAGCTGAAAGACCAATGTGGATGGGCTAGGGTTGCTTTTTGCTCTGTAAAATCTGAATTCTAAAGCGGAAGAAAATGTGAGGTTAATACTTAGAAGCAGTGCCAGCCTGGCAGCCTTGTGAACCACAGACCAGCTATTCTTTCCAGAGCAGGTACAGCAGTTTCCCCTTCTTTGTGCCACCTGCACCTGCGCGCTGCCTGAGGCAGCACTTTCTTCGAGTTAATGCTTTTTCCAACCTAGTTTTAGGTGACCCACATAAGGAGACTTTAGAAAAAAAAAATGCAGATTTTTTTTTTTTTTTTTAACCGTATCAAGTAATTTACAGGCAGTGTGCTGAGTACACTTACTGATTTAATCGAAGGGCTTTGACAGCTCTGCTTTCTGGAAACCCCATTTCTGTAAGCTGTCGCAGAGCTATCTCATCCACTCTGTCTTCCTCATCCTCATCCAGCATGGCTACACATACACAAACAAAACAATGTTCAGATTGACTTCAAGCTAAAATAAACCCCTTTCTCAATGGAATGGCACGTGTTAAGTTCAAACCCCATTCTTCTCTTCCATCCCTTCTTTTGTTTCTGCCCTGAATTTGCTATCTCAACATTTAATCTGCTGCACTCAGCTTGGTCTGGCTCAGAGATTCTTCCAGGGCAAAGACTTTGTCCAGATGTGTTCAAGATCTCAAATAAAAAGACAGCTAACTTTCACATGACCATGGTATAAGTAAATATACGGGAGATTCACTGAAGATCTATTTATCATTTACCTAGAAAGTAAGTCGGATCTGCTCACAGCAGATCCCAAGGGCATTTCCCACAAACTGAAACGACAGCTACACTTTCGCCTCATTTTACCATCTCCTTGTGCACTTCCAAGTATTCTTTATGATCCCTAAAGCATAACTCTCTAATATTTCCAATTTTTTCACTACTAATGATTTTATTTTTAAATGGAACTTCTCATCCATCCCAAAGGGACCTTATAGATTCACAAGTTTTATACAATCTACATCCACAAGGTGAAATCCTTGCCACAAAGTCTGTAGTAGCTTTGCTGTTACATCAAGGTCTGGACTTCACTCTGTGAGCACACTCTTTGGCTACAGAAGCAAACAAGTTGCCAGGATTGAACTAGTAACTACAAAGACGTGTTCATACCATTTGCCTTCTTGAATAGTTCAACTGCATCTGGGTTCAGTGCTAGCAATTTCTGTGCAACTTCGATGAGAGACACTAAGATCTTCCGGAGCTCTGTCTGGAACTGCAAGAAAGGAAACTGTCAAAACATTTAGACAGGAAGTTACCAGATATCACTGAATCTTAATACATCTATTGTTAGTATCTCAGCAGTAGTCTGGCCCCTTGTACAGAAGGCTGCTTTATTAGGGGTTTATTTTGCATTATTCAGTCTCTCAAGAAACACTGGGCCTCTCCTAGGAAGTGCTACATGTAAGTAAAAGCTACTGAGCAGAAAGGTCCTTTTATTTCTACCACAGCCTGCTGCCCAGCACCACCACAAGATGTGCAGTGTTCAAGAAAACTCATTGCTTCACAAAAAGACTTTGACTCCCACCTTGCAGAAACGTTGCAAGAAGACAGTCACAGTAGCTACTCGCTTCTGTGAACCAATGAACCTTCCTGGTCTACTATTTGATTTCTAGTAATCTAAAGTTAAACAACACAGATCAAATGTACTTTCTAAACTGAAGCATCACAAATTCCTTTTTGGACATTTTTTTTTAAATATGCTGCGCTCAGTAGGCCATTTTGGCCATTCAACAGCTTAAATGCCAACTGTCCCCTTTAGGTTACTAGGGCACAGGGACAGCATGCAATACGTACGCAGATTCTCTGCTTCATACCCCTACTAGTACAGAAGGATAAAAGTCCCCACAGTGCTGAAGACACCCTTAGAAGCATGACCAACTCCATCAGCATTCAATTACTGAAGTAAAAATATATGCTAATTTCTCTTTTCAAAGTCACAGAAACAAAAAAACCCCACTGCAAACACCTGAACTATTTAAGACTGAAGAATTAAAAGCCCCTAACTTCACATTTGCCAGATCTTTAGTATGTTTATTGAGGCTTTCCCATGGACATTTAAAATCATAATTTAGAACAGAGTGTTTTATTATCACTAAATAGTATGACCTGTGTCTAAATCTCAAGCTACCTACTTGAATATACATTTCATACATCTGAATTTCTCTTATAGAGAAAAGAGAATCCCATTCATATGTGAGAGAAAAGATTATACAAGATGAAAGCCTGTTTGGATGTTAGTGTGCAAGTTAAAGTCAAGTCTAATACTTACATCCCTCATGTTGTGATGGGCCACAGTGCGATCTACATTGCGAGAGGGCAGATTTGCAGTTGCTTTGAGAATAGCATCCTTATCAGGAGCTTTCTGCTCTTGTTTCCTCTGAAGGATAGGAAACATGATCAGGTTTCATAACCCATTATCCACAGAACGGAAAAGACAGCCAAGGCATCAAGCAGTATGCTGTAACTTGCAACTAAGAGAAGGAGCAGTCTAGCAATGCAGTGGATTAACAGCACCAGTATAATTTTGCAATTATTGAGCAAAACTGGATCTGTTGGGTTGCCCCACTTCCATTCCTTATACCTATTTACGATACCTAAACACGCAGGGAAATTTCAGCGTAAAGGGGGAAAGTAAGTTCTCTCCGTGTTTGATAAATCAGAGGCCTCAGTGGCCAGGACCTCATTCTGCTCCACATGGTCTGCCCACAGCACTCTTCAAACCCGTGGTTTGTCGAGAGACGTACCAATACTGTGCACAGACTAACACTTAACTGCTTAACGCTGGAAGTGCCTCACCGCTTGCAGGGATCATGCAGAGATATATGGTGCCTTGGATTTTCAGTACATGCTTATAGTCCAGGACAAAACATAGCAGGGTACAAACTCTAAGTATTTCCCAGTCTTATAACTTATGCTCTTACAGTGACATTCTGCACAGCAAGACCATACTGAAGAAAGAGACGTACACCAACACCTACAGGAAGGGATACAAACACATACACCAAAACCTACAGGAAGCAAGAAGAAACAAAGCTGTGCAAGAACAAAGTAGAGACCTAGAAATTCACAGTGTCAAGCACAAGCACAGCTCAAAGCATTTATGCGGTAACATCAACTGCAGTCCCACTCATGCATAAGCATCATCCTGGGCATCACTGACCCTCAGTAACAATTACAGTCCGATAAAATAAAATAATAGTAGGGTACCAGCACTTCAGCTCTAGGGACCTGGCTAGAGTGTGACAAGCCACACACAGATAAAGACCGAAGACAGCCTAACAGCAAATCAAGATACTTCTGTTGGGTTTTCAAACACAGGCAAAACAAGGCACTTGCTCAACAATGCTTATATAGTTATTAGACGTTTGTTCAAAGATCAAAAGTATACCACTTCCACAGATTGTAACAGCATGTCTTATTTTAAGGCAAGCGTTCTTGCAATCAAAGTTAAAAATGGAAAAATCAGCTTCCTCCAAGTCTGGAAGAAACATGAAATAATTTCCCTAGAATTTAACTGGCAGCAATTGCCTCTACAAACAGAGTACACCACAATAATCCTTCCACAGCTCATTAGTAAAGCAGTTAATTAAAAGCACCAAGTGAAAAAGTCTTTCAAACTCACTTTCTCCTCTGCTGACACGTCTGCCATCTTGGGGAGTGGAGGTGGTGCACGCTTCTTTATCAAAAGCAAGACATCTAGAAAGAGAATGATACTGAAATACATTAGAAAGTAATGCAAAAGCAGTTCTTGTAAGATATTTCACAAATTCTATCTTTCCTGGAGATGAATTTTTTGTTAATTCCACTGTAGCATCAGATCTTTTTCCACACTTTAAAACCTGTAATGGCTCTATGCACTCCCTTTCAGTGTTTGCAATTCCTTAGTGCACAGTGAATTCAAAACATGGTCCATTATTAGATACACTTGGAATGTTACGGGTTTCTTCTCACACACCGTTAAAGAAACGGTATTACAGGCTCCAGTTGTCTTGTACACTAATAGTACATCAATTGGCTCATCAGAATGAGAAAGCATCTGCACTTCCAGTGCTTCCACTGAGAAGGAAGCAGTAGAGACAGGCCACGGATGGGTTTTGGTCTAAGCTGGGGACTTCCTTCAATTGCAGCAAGGCAAGGGCCAAGCTTCAACAAGAACTTCCAGTACCAGGCTGAAGCTCACCTTTGTGTGCGAGCGGCAGTAGAGCAATTCATGGTCTACTGCAGGGAGACATCACTGGCAGCAAGTCTCGAGGGCAAACAAGTCTCAGATATCTCATATGACCTGGCAGGAGCTTGACTTGGGCTTTTAAGCCTAATGCCTTCCCCTTCCAAGGCACTCTTTCTAAACATCACGTGGCACTTCACAAGTTTGTAGCACCTCAGTTACTACCACGTATGTTCTAAGGGTAGAGAGATGCAGACACACTGCTTAGAGCCCCAAACGGGCCTGTGCAGCGTCTGCAGCTCTTCAGCCAGATAAAGCCTGACGTGTAGTTTCTACTCTGTTGCATGAAGCAGGTAAAGAGCAGAGAAAGCACGCTTTGCACAACAAGTGTCCCTGGTCTGGCTCAGCATATCACAGCCAAGAGCAACAGCTGGTGAAGGCTGTTAACCCTCGTTTGTCCAGCTGATCAGAATGTGAAAGGATCCCCGTGCTGACTCTTGGCTGCCCTGTGCAGTCAGCTGGTGGCAGTCAGCTGCTGGCTGGGATTTTGTCTCCCTGACAAGCCAGGCACATGAAAAAGAGCACACTGCAGAGGGAAAGGGAGCAAAGAGGCAGTCGCATGACAGCTTACTAGGACTACAGAGTTAATACTGCTTAGCTGCTGCAAGCTGCAATTCAAAACTCTGTAGGAGCCGGCACCTCGCCTAGAAATAATACACCACCAATCAGCAAAAATGCTGTCCCTTGCCTTTGCCTAAGATAGCACTTCTCAGCTCCTGTTCAGCTCTAAAGGTGATAGGTGACACTGCATTAGAAGAGACACCGAAGTGCTTGTGTTCACAGCAGCAGTTCTCCAGCCTGCACAAACTCAGGAATAAACCCGGAGGACTCTACTCCTGATGAGTTTCTGATTCAGGACAGTATTTCAGCCTCCAGCAACCCTGCTTCTCTCACTTTCTGCACCACTGCCCTTTATCTCCAGATAGGGCAATTAGCTTAAGTTCTGTAGCAAAAACTGACCCCAGCTGTCATCTTCAGATCTTCTTTTGTTTCACATTAATCCTTTACACCTTTAAACTTCAGGAGCAAATACATACCTGTCCTGGTTTTGGCTGGGATAGAGCTAATCTTTCTTCTTGGTAGATAGAAGTGCTGTGTTTTGGATTTGGTACGAGAAGAATGTTGGTAATACACTGATATTTTCAGTTGTTGCTAAGAAATCAAGGACTTTTCAACTTCCCATGTCCTGCTCGTGTGCAGGTGCACACAAAGGTGGGCGGGAGCACAGCCAGAGCAGCGGACCCAAACTGGCCAGTGGAACATTCCATATCATGTAACATCATGCTCAGTCTATAGATGAGGGTTGATCGGGAAGCTCTCACTCTTCCAGGATCGTGGGTTTGGGATTTTCCCTCCTCTGGGATCACTGGGCTGGGCATTTGCCAGCAGGTGGTGAGCAATCGCATTGCACATCACTCATTTGTAAATTCTATTATTACTATTATCATTATTATTTCAATTTTAATTATTAAATTGGTTTTATCTCAACCTACAAGTCTCCTTGCCTTTACCCTGCTAATTCTCTCCCCCATCCCTGGGGCAGGGGAGGGTGAGTGAGTGGCTGTGTGTGGTGTTTGGCTGCCGCCCAGGTTTAAACCATGATACCTCCCATACCCCACTGTGGTCAGCGATACTACAGCATGATGGATTCTGACCTACGTTTGCAGAGGACAATACTCAGCCATGATAACTATTTTTGAATCATTTTGAAGGATAATGCTGCCTGCTCTGGAGGTTTTTAAAAAAAAAAAATCCTTTCAAAGGAGATAAAAAATAATCTGTTTAATTTATTGATTTAATGAACACTCCTAAGTCCTTTTCAACTCTTGAAAGGAAGAGTGAAGAAAAGCAAACTGCTCAAGGTGCTTTCTCTGGGGAAAAAAAAGCAAAAAAGTCTTTTTCCTCTTCCTTTTTTGCCACCTACTATGTCAAAGCAAAGAGCAGACACTAAAGAGGTTACTGTTTGGAACTCATCAAATAGTTAAACACAGTCTCATGTCTCCGGGCTGACAGGATTAAAAACCAGACAATCTTACCTCTATCTTGAATGTTTTCCTCTAACACTGTTTTTGTGTCTGTCAGCACCTTCTCAGAAGTAGCATGGATCAACTTATGATGTGTCATGGTTTTTGGATCCTCCAAGCTCCCAGGTACACACTGCAGAAGATAACAAATGTTGAAGATCAGAAGACAGAAGTAAACCTCCTGCACAAATCACTGCACTTTGCACTTAAGGTTCTTCACACACAAACCATGCCATCATTTACTAGCTTCTTAATAGCTTAAGTAACAGCGCAATATGCTGGAGGCCAGTGCACAGAATGTGTTTTATTAAAGAAACTGAAGCTTGATTTGTGCTGCAACAATACTGACTGTGGTAGGTATCTATCTACCTGTATATCCAAGCTCTTGGCTGGGAAAAAATAATCAACAAAAGGAAGGATTCTACCCTTCCTGTTAAGTGAATAGCTACATTTAAGCTCCAACTTATGATGCTCTAAAAATCTTTAAACGGCCAGTTTCAAAGACCGAATGTTACAGCCCAATCACCCCAAATGAGCCCTTGAGGGCACCAGCCTATGTGAGCAGATTTATACTGTTGCAGTACAGTACATCTCTATCACACTTAATTCTGAGTGCTTGGTCCTATACTCAGGCCTACAGAGATCTGGAGCAAAGCAAGGATGCTCTAGGACCCACAGCTATGTTAATTCTGCAAGATCGCTAAGGTCACCCACTCTTAGGGAGAAGTCTGGGGGCAGCGATTAGTATCATGAACTAAGAATGCAAATCTACAAAGAGCATCCAGTGTTTTTGCAGAAGGGAAGGCTATAATAATGCAGTATGCTTCTCATTTGTAACTAGTGTCAAAATAAAGGAGAGTCTCCATCTAGTAATTGTTATTTACACACAGTCAGACTAAACAAGAAGCTGGCAGCAGTGATTTTGACCTTAAACTGAGAAGGAAAGAGCAGTTTCTGCACCTTGTTTCAAGCTGAAATGAACAGATGTGGCTGCTGGAGCCCTAACCTGGGTTCCTGCTAAAGGGCTGAAAAAAAGAGTTACATTCACAACTTTTCTTCCCAACAAGCATACAGTAGATTTTTTTCATATATGAATGTTGCACTCAATTCCTTATTACAATTCTAAATTGTAGGTCAATTAATTCACTAGGAAATCAAGTTCAAATCCTTAAAAAAGAGCGTGTGCACACACAGGCCTTGAACTGACCCATCTTCACACCAGAGTGGCTCCCAGATCCACTGTGACAGATTTCAAGAACATTACATCAGTGCATCTAGAGGCTTCTAATTGGTTTGAGTGGGAAAAGAAAGCATAGTGGTTGCAATTCCAGAAAGGCAAGATTAAAAATAACAACCTACCAAAACCACGACATTGATTCTGCTGTTCTCACCACAAAATAGGACACTTAATACTCACCTGCTCTGCTCAGAAATAGCTTTTAATGATGCTTCTTTAAATACATGTTTCTACCAAGCCACTTTTACCATGTCTGAAGAAGAGTGCGTTCACCCTTCACAGAACAGAGCCATTTCCAGAAATGCCACTGAAATCAGTGGTTCACTTTGATGTAGCATTTAGTGTGTTCATCATAATATGTATCACCAGCCTCCATCAAAGGAATCCTTATAGTCCCTCATCACCCTTTCTGTTGTGACTGTTCTTTTTCCAAACACAGCGCACTTGTTTTCAGCACAGATCTTCAGTTCCTTGTATGAACTTCTGTACAGTTGTGATGCCTCAGTAAAATTGAGCTGAGAATGTTTGAGTCCTGCTTTGTATAGCACTAGCTTCTTACTAATCCTTCAGCATATTAACTGCTGAACAAAAGCCAAAGAACACATTACAGCCTAGAAGCAGCTGGGAGTACCTCTTGTAATTGATCCAATAAGTTACACAAAATGAGTTCGAGTACATCAGCAGAACATCTCCTCTCCGCACAAACTCAAAATATTCCTGTTACAGATCTTGAGAAGGAAGAACTTGAAAATGGGAGCTGGGAGGTGTATGCTTGGGGTGGGACAGTACACAACACAGACCTATTATCCATTTTTAACCCTAGCACATATAAAGGGGGGTGTGGGTGTGCAATCATAGTACTAGTAAGGTAAAAGCCTAAGTGAAAAAATTAAAGTTGCTGTTTTAAAAGAAAAGTCCTGTGGATACCATTGTTCGTACTTACTATTCCTCTAACCTCTTTATTAACAACTGCATAGAGTAAGGCATATATGGACAGTACACACATCAAGAGACTGCTTAGTGAAATACTTAAGCTTATCTTAACATTTTAACATGCCCTGGAAATAGAAAGGCCATCTTAACAGGCAATGCCTCTACTAGCACTCAACGGCCCACCAGGAACTACCACCACTAATCAGCAGATCTCAGTGTGGAATCTTGCTTCACGAGAACCGTATCTGCAAAAATACAGTATTTTTGTATTAAATACAATGCTTTAAGGCGTAACTGAAAACATTTTCCTGTCCAGAGAGAAACCAGCACAGGTAATCCCCAGGAAGAGTGGTGAAGGGGAGAGGAATTCCCTGCACTGTGCAGAGGAAGCATTTATCACACAAGTGAAAGAAAGCTGAGAAATCAGGGGTGCATCTTGCTGCCCCAGGGCCCACCTGGGGTTAACGAGCACTGCTCCCCCAGCAATCAAAGGGGCAGCACACTGGGGAAGATGAGCTCTTTCTCATCTTTTTGTACAAAAGGATTGTAAGGAGAGGATCTGCTGTTTCATTGTTCTGCTTCCAGCATAAATATTTGCATTTATTTTTAACACTGGAGTTTACAGAAGGCTGATTTGCCACGCAGGTGAGAAACTTTTGTTCACAGGTGCCTGAGCAAGTGCTGAAATTGTAAGCCCTGGTGATGCCAAATGCCATTTGCAAAGCTCAGAATCCTGATAAACCACAAGGCTTTCTATTTGCTCTTAAAATAAGAAAAAGCATTTTTTGTTTGCTTTTATTAACAGAAGCATTTGAAAATAGTGCTGACATTCCCTACTACTAAGCTTGGGTGGCTTAAACCATCCACATCCCTCAAAGTATCCAAAACACGCCCAGGGGCATGAACCTACCTTATCTTTGAGAACTAGCACCTTGCATCTCTGTTCCACAGATACTCCTTATCATACTTTAAAACCCAGGCGAGTATCACTGAGGCAGCTTAAGAAAAAAGGGAACAGAAGCACAGAAGCATTAAAAGCTTGCCCCACGCTGCCAGGGAAATTACAGGTAAAGCTTATGTACACATACAGCCCACATTTGTGCATCCAAGTGCATGACCATAACGTACATCAGCATTTCAGAAATACTGCTGAGCCTCAGCAAGAAGCAACAGTCTCTTGTGATTAGAGTATCAGAACCAGGACTGCCTACAGCACTGCTGGCCGATGCAGTGCTGTACGGGGACTGTCAAAACCAGGCACGAGAATTATGGATCATAAAAATATTTAAGTTAAGCTTGAGCTTCCGTGGTCAAGCTGACCCTTTCTCAATTCTGGTTCTGAAATGAACAGTCGCTTTTTAAGGAAACCATGGGAGAGCTCAGGGCCTGCTCCTGCTGAGGTGGTAGGGACTTGCGCAGAGACAAGTGACTGTTCCAAGAGAACACTTTGATGGTGAAACTTGAGTTAAGAAATAACTAGGAAGACAACTTATTATTAGACATTTGTTCACAGACTACATATACAGCACTACTAAAGGCAGCAGTTTAACAACAATCACCACTAGATTGTTAGAGGTCAAGAGGTAAAACTAGTGTGTGTGGGGGGGGTTTGCCTTTTTTTGTTACATATAGCAAACACAGTTTATGTTCGTTACATAGTAACAAAGAAACCAACCCCAAAACATAAAAATCGGGCGGGGGGGGGGGGGGGGGGAGGGGGAAGGGAAGACATCAAGAGTGACACTTCAGAGCCTAATAAGCATTTGAATGTTACCAAGGGAAGAGTGGCCACCTTCCTAGTTCAAGTCTCTTACAAATATTATCTTCCTCTGCTTCCTGAAAGAAGGATTTCAAAGACTTTAGGGAACATAATAATCAGCATCTTACAAGGGATAGCTGCATAAATTATCCCAAGGTGCTATCAAGATTCATTGCAACATATCCATGATCAGAAGACATGATTTTTCCATTTCTATCCTTCCCCTTCCTAAAACTATGTATTATCCATAATGGGTATGCAAATCCACACCATTAGCACAAAGCTGCAGAGAGAAGGAAATCAAACATCATGCCAAGTTATCAATTGTCTTCTACCCTGACTCGCACTGCAAGGCAAGCCTCTATTCAATTAAGCTTCCTGATAATTAAAGGCCTTTCAGCTGCACACATATGCATGTAATGATTACCCCACCCTGTTTTGGCAGGCTGTGCACCACTCTTCTGCTTAATCACTCAGCTGAAGGGGGACAAGAGGGGAACACTAAGCTTCTTCCAGGAACATAACCAGTGTGGCGGGCCCCGAAACCCCACAACTTTCAGCAAGGCACCCCCGCTTTCCCTCAAGAAGGATCACACCTACCTCAGGCAAAGCCAACCCAAACATAGCCCTTCTCATCCCTAAATCAAAAAGCACTTACAAAGATTAAGGGACAAGAAAAACAGCCTGTGCTGTGGCCTGTAGTTTCCAGGGGTTCTAGTTGAAAGCAAACAACTGGCAGGCCTGAGGCAGAGGGCACCTGGGCTGCTGGCCACCTTACTTCACCGTGTGCTCATTCAGCAAATAAAACCTTTTACCCTTCAAATGGGGGTTAAGTAATTACATATTACAGGTATGTTCTCCTATTGCTAATGTTTTATGGAAGAAAAAAAAAATAGTCTTTGCAAGACTTTGAAGACAAAAAACACTATTAAATGTAGTTTAGTAAATTGTGCTCCCAGAGATGGGAGCAGAAGCCCTTGCCGCTCAAAAGTTACATGTTCCAGCAAAGTTCTCAGCAAGAAATTCAGCAGGTTATGACTCAAACTGCCAGACCTCGTGGTGTTGGTTTCAGAATAACAGATTTTAGGACAGTGCTAGTCACGAGTCACAACCTTACACGCTGCTGCTGTCAATCATGATTGTGCTTTAAAGACACTGTCATGGCAGATCTTTAAAATTCAACCCAGCAGTTGTGTAGCCACTGCTTTTAACATTTAACACCCACGAATACACCAGTGGTGACTGAGCATGTGAGTACAAAAAGCCTGTGTCTTCCAGCTCAACTTCTACAGACTGTGCCTGGGTATTTTTATGCATTTTCTCCTCCAGTGATTAGTAATTTACCCTTTGGATGCGTTCATTAAGACCTTACTGAGGAGAGCACAGGAAGTTCATTAGAAGAGCCTATTATCTCCCCACCGAATATCCCCCTAGCTCCTGTGCCAACACAGGGTAAGGATATACTAAGACTTTTTCCAAAAAGACAAGTTCTCCACAGTCACTACTTTCCTTGTTTGTTCTTCAATAGAAACAAGCAACAAACCAGGCTACCATTTCTGAGGAGAGCTCATCAGAAACCAGTTCACCAGACTCCTGCAACACACAGCCACCAGTTCATGAAGCACATGCAGGAGCTGTCGATCTCTGACACTGCTGCTAAACACACGCCAAATTCTGTGCCCTCTAAAGCCTCCTTTTCCAACATATGACACTCTTGAAATGTGTGCTTTTCTTTCTATACGGCACAGTTTCACATGATGAGGGGGTGGCGGACATGGAGAACCAGGAAATCAGAACATGAAAACACTTATTTGAGGGGTTTTTTTGTCTTTAAAAAAAGCCGATTACAGGGTGTTGGGGAAAAAAAAAAAAATAAAAAAAATATCCGTTTCCTTCACACGGGGACTTGGCTGCCCTTCCCTTTGACCATGATTTGGGGGCCCAGCCCAGCCCCGGAGATTTCGGCGCTGTCCCCGCCTCACACCCGCCCCGGGCTCGCCGCTCCCTCCCGCACCGCACCGACCCTCTGCCCACCCGGGGGCTTCCCGGGGCCACAGCGCAGCTCCGGGAGCCCACCGGGGCAGCCGCCAGCCCCGGGGTGGGGGGGACGGGACCCCCCCCCGCTCCTTACGTGCTTCAGGCATCGCTCCTTCAGCTTCTCCACCGTGGTGTCCTCGGGGACCTCCTCCAGCCACTCGGCGCCCTCCACGGTGCACACATGGAGCCTCAGCACCTTCCCCGCGAAGATCTTCTCCTCCTGCACGAACATGGCCCCGGTCCCCGCCGCTCTCGGGCCCCGCTCTGTCCCGCCGACGCCTCACCAGGCCCCGGGCACCACAGTGCTACCGCCCGCCCATGAAGGTGACCCCGCCAGGCCCGAGGGCAGCGGCGGGCACCGGCTGGGCCGCGCTGGGAGAAGGGGAGAGGGGAGCTTGGCTGGGGGGGGGGGGGCGGTCCCGGCGGAGCTGCCCCAGCCCCGCCGCCGCTCCCGTCACCGCCGCGGCCCGGCCGTCCCTCCGCGGGGACCGGCGCTCCCGCGGCGGCCGGAACCGGAAAGGTGGTGCGCCGCCGTGCATGCTGGGAGATGTAGGTTTTTTTCCCCCTCCCACCGCTGTGCCGGAAATAGCCCCGCACGGAGGAACGTTTTGGAAAAAAACTGGTTTTCTAACGTTTATGAACGGCTACACAAAAAAAAAATAAAAAAAAGAAGAAAATATTTCTTAAAAGAGTGTTTTCCCAGCACGCTGTGGGAATGACAGCCTCTCCCCTCTCCCCCTGAGCACTGTGGGAACTGTAGTCCTCCTCTCCCGGTGCCCCCTGGGAGTTGTAGTCCTGAGGCGCCGAGGCCTGGGCCGAGTCGCGCCCGGTCGGCGCTGAGGGAACGAGCGACCCCGCGGACACCGGGGGTTGGGGGGAGCCGGCGGGGGGGGCTCGGCGGGGGCCTACGCTCCGCGCCCGGGCGGGATGGCACCCGCGGGGGGACGCGGCGTTCCCCCGCCCGCCGTTAGAGGGGGACCGCGAGCTGCCGGCGGCGCGGAGCGTGGTTCTGCTTGTCTGTCTGTCTGTCCGTCCAGATCTGCCTGTCCGGGCCCGGCCCGCCTGGTCCCAGTCTGGAGCGAACTGTCCCCGGGTGCTGCGGGGCGCGGCGACTCATTGCCCGGGGAACGCGAGATATTTGAGAGTAATCCATAATAAAACGGTGGTTGCGCGCTTGCAACGCAATAGGCTGTGTCTGATTATCACCTGCAGCCGACAGGCTGTGGGTTTTTTTGGTGTTAAATACATCGTTTAAGGGAGCTTGAAATAAAAAAAAAAAAAAAAGTGCTGTAGCTATAGCTGTTGTTTTTTTATGTGTGTGTTAAATGGAGCTGTACTTGTGTAGAAAATAAGAATATGTCATCGTTTCATCTCTGAGAGTGAGCGCTGCCATAGTCATGTTACACTCTCTGTCTGGAGTTGGTTGAACGGCAGCTAAAGCGCTCTGGAAGAAATAAATCCAGACGGAATTAGCAGACCCAGAGACAATAAAGGCAATAAAGTGTTATGTGAGAAGGAGCTGAGTGCTCTGGAGAGCCAGAATTCGATCGCAGCGAAAAGCAGATTTAGTTTTGGGTTGTCAAAAGCGGTAGGTGCTGCGGAAACCCCGACCCAGGAGTGCATCTCAGGGGGTCTTTATGCTCATACCGTGCTGGACCAGCAACTCCCAGGAGTCAGACAGGAGATTTTCTTTCCCGCTATCCAAGATGCAAACGAATCCCTTTTTCTGCAACCATTGCTGGCTTGCCGGGCTCAGTCACCAGCTCCCAGAGCCCATGAGAGG
This sequence comes from Tyto alba, assembly GCF_018691265.1. Lineage (NCBI taxonomy): Eukaryota > Metazoa > Chordata > Aves > Strigiformes > Tytonidae > Tyto > Tyto alba. Next base: position 3,040,390 of record NW_024881273.1, read on the forward strand.
GAGCAAGTTCCCCCTCAATAAATTCCATGCCACCAGCAGCTCACTTTGGGGACAACCCGAAGGAGTTTTTGCCCCCCACAAGCGTGGCCGTGGAGCCGTGGGGGGCTGACATGAGGGGAAGGCACAGCAGTGGGGTCACCCCAAGTCCTGCCCTTGTGAGGGAGCGAGCGGGAAGCCCCGGCTGAGCACCAGCGTCCCCGGCCACGGAAGCCACCCTGCGTGGGCCGGGGGGCTGGCAGGGTGCTGGGTGCCCTGCCCAGGGAGAACCTCTCTTTTCTTCTCATTACCGGCGTGATTTTGCTCGCTGCAATTTTTCCCGCTTCACGGGGCGGGGAGCTGGAAGTCTGGACGCCGACTTGGGAAGGCGACTCTCGGTGACGGTGACCCCGACAGCCACTCTCTCTGTGGGGGAGAGCAACGATAACGTTTTGCTAGGAGCTATTTTAAAACAGCAAAGAAACATCGGGTGATTTCACGGCAGGCTAAATTCAGTTGTGTGCTCTTAGTGTGGGGAGGATGCGTGGATGTTACACAGCCATAAAGGGGGCTCTTAGCAGTCGCTACTGCAAGTAGAAGCAAAATTTGGAGATGAATCTGGAGCTGAAGCAGAAAAAAAGGAGATTTCTGTTTTCTGGCCATATCTTGCGTCGAAACAGTGCTCGCCTAACACAAGTGGAATACTTTATTTTCATGCTTTGAATGCAGCTCCTGTGTGCTTGATAAAATGTACCCATAAAATTGCAAATACAAGGCAATTTGACTACTGATGGCTAATGCATCATAACGGCTAAGGAAATGTGAGCATTTAAAAATACCCCATTTAAACACCGGGCATTACCTCCTTTACTTGCACTATAGCAGAATAAATAAACAATATGTGTGTATTATGTTGATATTGTCCAAAGCCAAAAGAATGAGTGCACAATGTGTTACTTGCTTTTTATGACTGATCCATTACACCCAACACACAATGTGTGAATGAGAAAAGGGGGAAATCAACAGCTATTTTCCTTTGAGAAATGGCTCCTTTTGTTTTACGTCTCCAGGTGAATTATTTTCCGTGATTGCATCTAGCAGCAGGAACCTCCTGCCTTACTGGGAGTGAGACGAGTCCCAGGGAAGATGGTTGGAAGACTCCACTGATTCGATGTTTGCAGGCATTGGCCTGGGGGTTACCCCACGTTATGGGGGGGAGCAGACCAGGGGAGGGGGGACGGAGCCCACCCACAGTCAAACATCCCGTGTTCAGGCTCACTGGACCGTACTTAGGGAGCAGTGTAACATTGGCGTTGACTCCTACAAGAACCAAAGAGGAGGGATGTGGAAGCAGGCGCTGCTGCCTAGGCTCTCCTTTGGTGCAAATTGGAGCAGTTTTGGGACTGCTCTGCTGCCTGCAAGTCATTTGTGGCTCTCTTAGTGGCTCTCTTAGGACTCCTTGGCACACTCGGGGCACTGGCTGAACTCCTCCTGGTCTGATTTCTTCTGCTGCAAGGACTCCAAGGAGCTCGTTGCAGACCGCCAGTGCTGGAGGAGAGGGGACATCCAGCTCAGGGAAATCCATACCAGCCAACCCCCTAATCTCTTTTAAATTGTCTGAGAGTGGGAGGCATAAAAGAGAGTGAAAATTACACACACCCCCCACAAGCTTTTCCTGGGCAATCTCAGAATTTATTGAGACAACTCCTGTGGGATGCTACATCATGTCATCCAAGACTTGTGTATCGACTCTCTTTTCCTGCTGCTGCTGAGTGAAGAAATATGATAGCGGGAGGGATAATGAAGCAGACATGTTTTCTTCAAATCAAACCGGTTCTCTCTTAAGATGGGATAAAAGGGTAAAGAACTTTCCCTTCGCGATATTTTTCTCAGTAATGTGTTTTGACAATTTAATTTAGAAGTCATAGAGTAGCGAAGACAAAGTCACCCGGTGGGTGGACATTGGAGAGTTCAGTTGCCTTTGTGATGAATTGGTGATAGTACAGAGATGACAAAACAACACAGGGGGACAAGAAGGAGGCTGGCAGCACTGTCGGCAACATGCACAGGATAAATTGAACACTACACTTCATCCAGGAGCTTCAATAGTCCCAGGCATCCCGATATAATTTATGAATTGCAATTAGCATTTTATTATGGCTCGGACTTGAGCTGCGCACCTATCACTTGGGTTCAGGTTTTGCAAGAGTTGCAGAGCGAAGTTTTTGTAAGTTTAAAGTACCTATTTATTTAAATTAAAGCAATAAATATGCTCAAGAGGTTGCTTTCCTATTTCTAAGCTGCAGAGGCTGAGAGTGTGGATTTCTTGCGGAGGCTTCTTGGGACGCTGGCTTGCGTGGCTCTCCTCACCTGGGCTGCGGCAGCACACGCGTGTGTCCTGCTTGTGTTTGACAGCCTGTCCCAGGAGTGCCGCGGGAGCGGGTGCAGGATCTCCAGCAAAGCAGCCAAGGGCAGCACCAGGATCTCTCTGCACCCAGCAGCTCCAGTACGGAACCTCAGCTGTGCCCATCGCGGCCGAGCCAGTGCCTCGCCGTACCGCGGAGGAGCCCCCGCTCTCACCCGCTCTCTGAGCCACGTCTCTGTGTGGCTCCAAAGCCCCGCGGATGCTTTGAGGCTGATGGGTCCCATCCCAGATTTATTTCTCTTTTTCTGAGACGTGGAAACTTCTGTCTCTTACCCCTTAGCAACTTCCCCGGTCAGATGGCGGAGGAGCAATCGCTTCTCCTGTTCCCCTCTCCATCCCAGCTGGGGAAGCAGCACCCTTCTGCTTCCCCTTCCCTGCAAACAGAGGAATATCTTTAAAATCTTTCTTAAAACAGTGTCTTAAGTTGGAAACCGGAAAAAATTGTGGGCAATATCCATCAGGGTGTCATCGCTGGCACCGGTTCAGGACCTGCAGCACCCCAGGACCTCTCTGCCCCATCCAGCTTCGCCTGCAGCGGCGGCAGCTGACGCCTCAGTACAGAAACACGCAGATCTGTTGTACAATTTAACTCTGGAATCACGCTGGAAGGCCCCTGACTGTGCTCCAAACGACTCTGTAGGTTGTTATAAATATACAAAGCTTTTTTGTGGGGATATTCATGAAATTCTATCACCGCTTACCCGGTGGCTGGTAATGGCCTTGTTTATGTATGGGCTCTATACCTGGCTTTGCAGCCTCTCCAAACACAATTCTATTACCGTGTTTAACTGCTCTATCAGTGTAGTACTTAGCGCTCTCTGCTTTCCAGCCCAGCTCCTTAATGGCCAGGGAAGGTATTAGGCGCTGCAGTTTGTGAGTATTCAAAAGAAAGTTCAAATCTCACGATGTCTTTATTTTAAAATTCATGGAATTTCTAAGTACCAACTTCTAAGCCATGACCAAATAGTCATTTCTTTCTTAAACAGCCTTTTATTTTCCCCTCTTTCCCCCCACCAGCTGACTTGCTCTCGCCAGTTTTGCGGGACCCGCAGCTCTGCGGGTGCCAGTCCCCACCAGTCCCACCGCATGGACCCCCGCCACCCTCCTGGTCCCCACCAGCTCTTTTTTCCCCGAGAACAGGCGCAGTGTGACTCTGCCCACGTTGACAGGAGGGCATTGCTATGGGAGCGCTGGCGGGAGGGGTCACTTTGGGGGTTTGCAGGTGGCGTGGGGCAGGGGACTACCCCTGTCCTCCCCGAGGAATGCCAGGGTGGGCAGCGGCCAGGGGAGCAGAGACAAGGGGGAAAAAAGAATTAGAAATCAGGGGGATATTTAAAAGGATGCGACTGTACCTGTGTGGGAAGGGCGGCAGAGCCAGGCCACTGGCAGTGCTGCGGGCGGCAGTGGTGGAAATCATCCTTCGAGTCCTTCCTTGTAATCAGTGTTTTGCTTTTTGGTACCGCACGAATCCAGTTCACAGATTTCATTCCTAAAAGAAGAAGAAAAACCTTTCAACTTCATATTTATAAAGTCACGCTTCCCACACATGCTGGCAGAGAAAGATGAATACCCACGTCCGCCCTCCGCTACCGCGGCCATCAGGTGCCGCTTTACCCGCGGCCGTCACCGCTGCGCCTGGGTGGCAGGAGGCAGCCGGGAGGATTTGCCTCCTCTTTCCAGCTGATCGAGAGCATTTTCTAGTTTCCTCGTATGTTTTGGCAGAATGTCACAATTTAATTGTTGGAAACAAGAACAGGAAATATTAGCAGCACCAGCACAATAGGATTTTAATTTAGCTTCAGGATAGAAATGGGTCTCTAGCAGAGTGCCAGTCTCCAGGATTGCCTGCGAGTACGAGGAGCCTGGAGTTTGCCTAATAGTTTGCACAACTGGGGTAAATTCTGTAGGGATGTGAGGGACTTAATTGGGCTCATGCTTAAACATCCTCGTAATGCGAGGCACACTGCGTGCTCTGAGCATTATTATTAAACAGCCCATTTCACTTTTTAATGATCATCTTGGATCACCGTAACAGTGATCAGCAAATAATCCTGGACAAATAAACATCTGTCTTCAGCGTTTCCGCAGCTGGGGCTGCTGCCGGGCTCCCAGCCTGGTTGGGGCGGGGGGACGGCCGTGCCCCCAGCCCCATGGGAGCCCCCTGAGCCCCCCCCTGCCCCCCCCAGCACCCTTCATCAGGCTGGGGGGCTCAGAGGTCGGGGTCAGTCCTCAGCACCATGCACCCCCTGGGACACCAATGTCTGCCCCAAACGCTGTCGGGCTGCACACGCAGGAGGCGTGTCGCCACCCGCCTTGACATTGAGGTAAAATATGGGGCATCACTAAATTATTCAGTTGGTGAGAGGGGCTCTCAGGATGGCGTGTTGCTCTTCTGCAGTGTAATTAATAGTCTTTAGATTAAATATGAAATCATTCCTCGTCATTAATAATTTAGCCGCAGCGTGGCGATCTTTAGAGAGCAGCAGCACTTCACATTCTTCTCAAGTATGTTGCCTGAAACGCTTTGGGGGAAGCCGGCCGCCCTTTCATCCATCTCAATTACAATTGCTGGCTGCTCATTTCCTTCTTGAACATTGTTTGGCGAAGGTGTAAAACTCTTCCGCTCCCGTTTTTCCTAAATCGGTGCTTAATAGCGTCGGAGTGTCCTGGAAAGGAGGGGCCGGTGCTCTGCATCGACGGCGATCTGCCGTCGAGCGGAGGTGCAGACCTCCAGCGCTTCCCAAAGCGTCCGTGCTCGAGCCCTGGCAGGCACCCTAAGAATTTCTGGGTTGGATTTTGCTTGAATGCAGCTTCCACCATCCTCACCGTGGGACGGCCCGGCCGCGGGCCCCGAGAGGGGTCTGAGCGTGCCGCCGGTCCTTGCCGACGTTGCAGAGGGAGGTGGTGGGATGGAGAAGAGCTTCTCGTGGCCGAGGTGCCTGCACTGCCGCGGCTTTTGGCTCTGTGCTGGTGACCTTGGCCGTGGCCAACCTGTCAGCACCAGTCCCAGCTCCGCAGCACAATAATCTGGTCCCTATAATTTCCAGAAAACGGGAGCTGACCCACGCCTCCTCCCTCTCTTCCAGCCCCCAGGCCCCACCGCCGTGCTTTTTATGGGCAGGACAGAGATGACAGGTTTTGCTAATGTTGACAACTCCCATAATTTAGCTTTACGCCAGCACTAAAACTGGAGAAAAAAATTCATGTCCTGGGACATCTGTGACACAGTTGCAGCTGACGGCGGATTTATGTGCAGCCCCAATGGCTCCCAGCAAGAAAAGCACCCCGGTGCATACGGGGAGGTGTAACAGCCCCGTTGCTCTGCCCCCGAACCGGCTCCAACCCTGTCAGTGAAACACATGAAACCAGCCACCCTGCTGCAGACCCTGCCCCGTGGGGACAAACCGCTGCTTTTCCTTAGCCCAGCACAATAAGTGGGAAAGGTGTCGGGGGGGAAAAAAGCCCCATCTGGATCCTTCTGTGACACTGGTGGGCTCCCACTGGACTGGGCGGGCACGCACAGCCCCGCTGCGCCGGCGCAGGGGTGTGAGGATGCCCTGGAGAGAGCAGGGATGCTCAAAAGCGGGGAAAAAAGCAGCTTTTTGGGCAGAAGCACAGCAAAATCCTCCCGCAGCTGGGCTCCCACACCCTGGCACGCCATCACAGCTCGGCTGGAAACAGCCGCCCATTGCAGGAGGAACGTTTGGGAGCGCCGGAGCCCCGGGGTGCTGGGCTGGGGGCTGTGCCGGCTGCCGGCAGCGGCCTCGGAGGGTCCCCGCCATTCGCCGAGCGCCGTAATTCCTGTTTCCAAACAGCGAACAAATGTTAGACAGCTGCTGCAGTAAAATTTGAAATCAAAGCCAAGTCCCCCGGGGGTGCCAGCAGCGGCTGGGGCGAGGAGGGGAGAAGGGGCAGGATGAGGCCGAGCCCAGCTTGGGGCAAGGAAATGCAGCCCTGGGCTCGGTGGGGTGAAGGCGGCAGCTCCGGGGGTCCCGACGAGTCCCACGACCCCCCACAAAAGCGGGTGGTAAATGTCACATCTCCCAGGGAGCCCTAAATAACTGCGTGGCTGCTGTAACCTTTATAGAGCCCCCCTGATTCACGCGCTGGCTGTTACAATAGGATAAACTTGTTTGCACACCTGGCTGTGTTTTAAATAGGTTTAATTCCTTTGTGCCTCTCCGCAGCTGCCTCTGATGACTAAATGACTTGTCAGCTGTCGAAGGCTGAACGCTGTCGGCTTCGACTTGCCCCCGCACTGGTGTGTGTCCCCCCCCCGACCCCGCCGGCAGCATCCCCCGGGGTGGCCCGAGGCCACTTGGGTGCGAAGGGGCTTGGCCAAAAGTGCGGTGTTGGCCCCAAAGTGCTGCTTTTCTGTGGGGTGGGAGGACGTAGGGGGATGGGGTGAAGGGGGCAGCAAGAGGCTACAGACACATCAGGGGGTCAAACGGCCTCCGGCGGAGCCCCACGGTGTCGGGCACCCTCCCAGGAGGGGGGTGGCCCCCAAATCCCCCCGTTGGTCCCTCTGCTGAATAACGGGATCCCCGTATCGACGGGGGGAGCAGCCGGGGCGGTGGGTGAAGGCACCGATCTGGGGCTGGATCCATCCCCAAATCACCCCGAAGGGGCTGGTGTCCCCCCACTGCTGACTGGGGCGTGAGGGGGGCCAGGGCTGGTGAGACCCCAGGCATCCTCCCCGCCGGGGCTGGTGGGTGGTACCCGAGGGGTGATTCCTAAATAAATTGGACACAAAACCAGGCGGGGATTCCAGAGTGGTTTGCCGAGACCTGTTTCATTTTGGGGACTGAGTTAGTGCTAGTCCTTCTGCACGGTACAGCGGGATATAAAAATAGGACCATAAGGGAGCATAGTAATGAATATGGAAACCTTCTTTTCTGGTATTGCGCACTCATAAATGAATCCACTTTATAGAGCCATAGCAGAGAGGAAATGACTATTCGTAGCCTGATTTATCTGCTCAAATGCTTTGTAGTACTTCAGATTAATAAAAATATTTAATAAAGAATCAAGATGGTTTATCTGTAATGCAAAGAGAATCACATCCCCTGTATTTTTATTACTGAAAAATTGGAAGCGGGAAGAAATAATGATATAAGCTACTGTATAAATGACAAAAATACCCATTCTAGTTATATGCATTGCTGTACAATCTTTTTCTATCCTATAAACATAATATATTCTTATGCCTATTTCAACTGATTCAGTAGTCATATGCTGCATTGTGCAGTTTAATACCATCCCGTCCTCAACAGCTCTGGCAAGTGATTAAATAAGAAATAAATTTTGCTGTCATTGCATTTAAAATCAAATCAAGGATCATTTGTTACCCCAAACGAACCAGTTATCCTTCTCTGCTCGTAAGTAGGCTGCTGTTTGCTGAAGCATTTAGAAATGTATATATAGTAAACTCTTTGCATAATGGCTTGTACTGTAATATGATCTTTATGAGCCTGCCGCTCCGGAGACACTCGGAAGAACCAATAAACAGTACATTGCTTTTTTAATTTAAAGTTATAGGTATGAGACATTTCATATTCTCCTCATATTCATCTGAGCCTCGTTGGCCACGCCGCGGAGCTGGGGCCAAAACTTCTCATGCCACCAGTGCCCCCCAGTCCCGGCACCGCAGGGCACCGCCGCGATATCCCCCCCGGTGCCGGTGCCGGTGCCGGCCGTGCCCCCCGCAGCGCTGCCCGGCCTCGCGAGCAGTGGGGAGGAGAAGGGCAGCGCCGAGCCCCAACCACCCCCCCGGGAATGCCCCCAGGAGGGAGAGACAAACTGTCCTATTCGCCAAGTACATTAAATTTAATGTCGCCGCCTCGTTAATGGCCCCTCACGTTATAATGTGTAATATAAACTTACAAATTAATTGCGGTACCTTCTAAAGCTTCTTTAACTGCTGCTGAAATGAAACCTGGCTAATAACCATAATTTTAAAGTCCATTCTTGTTAGAAGACTGTGTCTGACCAAACTTCTTTTGTTGGCTCATTATTTTAATTTCTCTCCTCCCCCTGAGAGATGCCATTTTTCGACCACCTACATACCGTCATCGGGATTTACCGGGGAGCAGCTGCTATTTCTCATGGGCCTCCTCACCCATGGATGAGCCTGGAAAACTTTGATGAACAATCTGCCTCGTGTTCTAGCTGTGAGAAAAAGCCTGCGGTGGGAACCTCTTTTCTTAGAAATAACAAAATAAAACATTTTTCATTTAAAAAATGACTATTGTAAGAAAAAGGAGGTTGCCCAGGGTGCCCTGCACGGGGTCAGCCATCACCGCTGGGTCCCGGCCACTTGCCATCAGCCCTGTGTCTGCCACAGACCCCACCAAATCCAGTGGGTAAATTATTTGTTGCAAATTATTTGCTCAGCTTTAATTATCAAGTTTTGGCACCCATTAGTTAAACCGGTTAATTTTATTACAGAGAAAACAACAAATCACAAGGCTGACAATAATGAGGATGAACAGGCATTTAATTATCCTTGTTCTAGACAGAACAATTATTAATTTTAAATTGCAAAAACTCATTTGAAAAGTTTGGAGTCTGGAGAATTATCGCGGGCAGCTTAATATTGCTGCGGGAGATCTGTGGTCAGCTGTTTCATTAATACCAGTAAATCAAGCAAATCAATTCCTTCACCAGCCTCTTCCTCCCCATTGTAAAATGCAGGATAAAACTAATAAACTTTGGTGCTGGGGTTCTTTGTTAAAAAGAAGGTTGGTCTAGAGTCCCTCTCTCAACTGCTGTGCTTGTGCTGGACCCGGAGACGTTTGCAGCCCCTTTCTGCAAAGGCATTTTACCCTAAATCAGGGGAAGGCCCCCCCCCCAGCAGGGCAGCCCTGGCTGGCTGGGTGATCCAGCCTCAACGGGCACCCATGGGTGCCCTTCGGGGTGAGCACTGGCCCCCAGCTGCAGAAATCTCTGCTCACCCGGAGCGCGATGTCCCCCGGCGAGGATGAGGAAGGTGCGATGTACCCAAACGGGACGGGAGCAGGGGGGTGGCACTTGCACTCCCCAGGACACAGCACGGAGGATCCCCATAGCTTTGGGACAATGCAGTTCCCTTCCCTCCGGTCTCAGCGTTGAGGCAACCTATAGGCAAAAGGTAAAAAAAAAAAAACAAAACCAAACATCCCCCCCCCCAAAAAAACCCAACCACCAAAAATAACCCCAAAAAAGAAGTTGGGAAAAAGACTCTGAAGCTTGAAGAAACAAATGAAATCTCATCATTTATCCCCAGTGGTCAGTGGCACAGATAACATTTTTCAAAGTGTAATTGCAGTCAATTGTACTTTCCCCCCAGTGCCCGTCAGCTCATCTTAGCTGGCGTGATAAATGTTAGCTTTTAAGCAAGAATGGATTGATTATTAATAGCTTAGATACCAGTTACAGGAACTGCAATAAAACTAGATTTTAATTTCCCTCTCTATTAAGGACTCTCATGTTTCATTCAACGTGGAGAGAAAATAGGGGGTTTTGCAAAGAAACGAGATTTACTGCCACTATAAAAGATCATTCATGCACCGAACTGTGGGTCATATTTGACCGGTTTTTCAACAAAAGGCAGCCTGGGGGGTCGCTGTGTCCCCCCACGCCCGGCTCGGCCCTCGCTGGTGGAAGGGGGCTGGGAGGGGATGCTCTGACTGGCGTTAAGGCATTACCTTTAAAAACCCCAGTGCTCAGGCGAGCAGGCCTCTCCTGTGCTGGGGGGAGCTCGCAGCTGGGGTGGGGGGACCCCACATCACCTCTTGGTGATGACCCTCCCCAGCACCGGCGAGCGGAGAGTTTCCACAGCTCCAGGGGCTTTGGTGGCAGCAGAGCCCGGCGCTGGCTCTTGATCCGCTCCAACCTCCCTCCTGTTCACTCCTGCTCACCATTAAAACAAAAATCCCTGCAGAAAATCACTTAATCAGGGTAGGGATGTTTCAGCTGTGATTTGTGTCTAAATCAGGAGAAAAAGCATAAAAGCTGCCTTGACTGAAGAACATAGTTGTGCATTTTTATCTCTTATAACTTACTTTTATGATGTAATTCTGAATTATGTTATTGCATTTGTATTTAGAGAGCACACCAGATGGTGCATGCAGTAACACTTTAAATTAGGGTTTCCCAAATACACATTAAATTTAGATTTAATAAGACAGTTATCACATGGGAATTAAATACCAATTGATTATTTGCAAAATATCACAGCTCAGCAAATTATGCAACCCAGCCGTCTTCCTGCACCGCAGCTGATGTGGGGGAAATGCACCTTTAGGGAGCGAGCGGGGGTCCTGCCGGGCACCGATGGCCACTGGCCTCCCTGGCTCCTTGCCACCTCGTCGGTGTCCTTGGCACTTTTTTTGGCTGTGGAGGATGGACACGAAGGGAGGGACGTTGCCATCCTCCCCCCAGCCAGGCCAGCGCCCCGGTGCCGCTCTCCATCCCAAATGTCGCCCGAATCAGAGCAGGGACCCCCAGTCTGGTGGCCGGAGCGGGCCCCACAGCTCAGCTGGTGGCCAGCTCAGACCAGCGTTGCCCCTGGGTACATAAAATCACATCCCTGAAGGCACGTCCAGCCCCAGGGGCCCGTGCGTGTTCCCCTCGGCTGGGCACAGCCGTGCCCATCGCCTGCGGCCCCGCACACCGCGGTCGGGCAGAGGCGGACGGGCTCGTCCCCTGCGGAGGGTCTCGGTGGCACCGGGGGGGTCTGAGGACACGGGGCAGCTCTGCCCAGGGGTGCCCTGGCACAGGGACCCAGCCCCATCTCCGTGCTGGGCAGCAATCACAGCTCGCTCACTGCCCGAGCGGCTCAGTTCTGTAAAAACATCTAAGATCCTTTGCTGCCACTGATTTATTTTATTTTATTATTATTATTATTCAGAACCGCAATATGCTGCTCATATACTCTGGGTAATTTACTTTTCTAATCAAATTGATTTCCATTCAAATGAATTCTCTTGTCCGTCTCTATTCCAGTAATGTTATTTTAAGCATAAGCTGTGTCTTGGTACAAATGTATAATCAAACGGGTAGATGCAGAGGGCATTGTGTTACTTTATGGTGAATCAAATAGAAGTGAAATTATAGAAGCTTTTAGGCGCAATAATTTATGTATTGTAACTTCTGGTTGGGCCCAGTGAGTGAGATTACATACCCCTCCTGGATTTATCTGTTGTCTTGGTTTGTGGCTCAACATTTCTTTTTTTTTTTTTTTTTTCCTTTTTGTCCTTGCATTGAATTAGACTGATCTAATTCCTCTCCCAGAGGGAGCAGAGCCCCAGGGGGGATGAGAGCTGGGCAAGGGCTGCCGGCCCCACGGGACTCTGCCTGGACCCAGCAAGGCCCAGACCCCACCACTGAGGATTTGGGGTGCCACCCCTCTGTCACCACCCCCCAGCCCAGCCCCAGCGCAGACAGCATCACCCCGGGGGCCAAAAATCAAACGCCTGGCTCACCCAGCCACCCCCCTGCGACTCAGCCCTTCGTTAGCTGCTGGGGGAGCGGCTGCACGCTAATTACCCACACGCTGGTGGGGTTAATTGCCACCCCACGGGTGCCGCTGCCGCCAGCCCTCGCCATCCCCCGGCACGTGGCCGGCTGCCACGCTCCCGCTCCCACCCATCCCTGCCACCCCCCACCATCCCTTCGCCAAACCCGGGGCATTACCTTTACTATTTTTATTATTATTATTAAGCTACCCTACAATAACACACCAAAGGCCTTGCCTGCAGCCCTGCTCGACCGGGCTGATTTATGTGCTGGTGGCAATCTTCATTCAGCGCTGGTGTGCCCAAGTCAGCGCCGCAGAGCAAGGCGGGCACGGCGGCGTGCGTCGGGAGTGATGCAGTTCCTACCCTTCACCCTTTATTTGTATTTCCTGTCCTGCACGATATATATCAGCCCTCGCCGGGGCTGGAGTGCCCCTCCAGTCTATTATAAAATGGCTTGGTGCAAAAGATGCATATAAATAAGAGAAGCCGTGAAGTGTTCCTCAGCCGCTGGTGCAGGGAGCGCTCGCGGCCGTGATTTATAGCCTCTGCTCGATGGGCCTCTCTGACATAAATCTCACACTTCATTCACACGTACGGAGTTAGGGCGAGGGAACGGCAGCACCCCCAGCACCCGCGGGCCCGCACCCTCCCTGCTACCCCCCCCGTGCCACCCTCCTGGGCAGCAATCTCGGGGAAAGGGAGGTGGGAGGGATGGGCCTGGCTGTACCCGGCGTGTCGGCTCTGGCCAGGCGCGGCTCTTGCTCTCTCCTCTTTCCCCTGGGGTCAAGAACAGGGACGGTGCTGGGCTGACGTGGGAACTTGGTGCTGGTAGAGTGGCGTGGTGCCGGGATACCACAGCTCCCAGTGTCTGCTGGCTGCCCACTGGCATCCCCCTGGCTGCAAAGACAAGGATGAACACCTTCTGCAATGGCCAACGTCTTCTACAATGGCCAACGTCTTCTACAATGGCCAATGTTCTACAATGGCCAACGTTCTACAATGGCCAACGTCTTCTACAATGGCCAACGTCTTCTGCAATGACCAACACTGCAATATCCAACACCTTTTGCACCAACCAACGTGGGTATGTCTGCCCAGGGCTGTGCTGCTGCCTGGCCCTCCTGGCTGCAGTCCTGGCCAGATGCCTTCCAGAGCCTCCTGCTTTCCCCTAGCTATAACTCACATTTTGGGACCCCTCCGGGCACCCGGGGGCAAGTTCTGGCCCTTTTGGCTAGGCCGTGTCTGGTTGCAGCCGGGCAGCCTCACCTCCTCTGCTGTGGTGGGTGATGAGCTCCCCTTCGCCCTCCTGGGGTGGTACGTCATCAGGAGCCGGTGCAGAGAAGCACTGGAAAAGATAAACTATAAAAAAAAAAATTCAAAAAGCAGCCTAAATCTGCAGCCCAGCAGGGACTGCAGCAAGCAGAAGAGCTTTCACTCAATTTGTTTTTTTTTTTTTTTTTTTTTCCCTGGAGAAGGAAGGAGCCTCTGGGCGCTGCGAGAGACCTGGATGTATTTTCTCCCCGGCCACGAAGGGCGGTGTGGTGTCCCTGCTGTCCCCGGGCCGGTGGTCCCTGACCCCAGCACCCACCTAGCTGTGTCCCTGGGGGCCCACGGTGGGGACAACCTCCACTCAGGGCAGCCCCGTTACACCCCAGGGGCCAAAACTCAGCGGCGGGGCGGGGTGAGAGGTGAAGAGCCAAATTCCGAGAGTTTGAGCGGGTGCAGAGCTCCGGCGTTTCTCCCGCCGGAGCAGATCCCGAGAAAAATGAAGACAGTGCGAGTCTTTAAAACCCAGAGCTGCCTCCCAGAAACCAGCAGTGACCCAATACAGCATTAACAAATCAACAAATAGTCATTTTTTAACGCCCCGGGGATGCACCCATCACCCCGCGGCTCGGCCTCCTCCCTCTCACCCGGAGGGCGCTGCCGAAATCACGGCCCAGCGCCGGGCAGAGGGAAACCGGCCGCTTTATGATAACAGCCATAAAAATAATAACATTAACGTGAAGAGGAAACCTTTCTCCACCCACCCCACGTTTTCTCCCCCCCCCCCCCCCCCCGGTTTCCCCGCATCCCGTGGGGGCCCCTCTCGGCTGCCGCAGTGTGAGGCAGAGGCACGTTACAGCGTGTCCTTCCCGTCCCCCCCCCCCCCGCACACTTTCCCTCTGCACATTTCTACAGCAACGTCGTTTACTTGGTTAAATAACTCATTTATCTTTTTATATTCTCTGCAGATCATAATACACCCACTCTGACAATACCGCACACCAAAGACCTAATTTTAGAAATGGTGTTTATAAGTAATCAGTTTGAAATATTGGAGCGGTCGTATGATGTTTTTTTTTTTTCTGAAATACTGACGTTTGCAAGAAAGCTGCTCATAAGGAAAATTCTGATTATAACAACTCATTTAGAATAAATCAGTTTGAAATGGTTTATATAACACGGCGGTATGTGCCGTACATGAGCATCCAAGTTTCTGTGTTTTTCCTTTCAGTAAGATGAGATTAAATGAAACCCCAAATGCAAGTGGTTTTGGGCACTTTTTTTTTTTTTTTTTTTTTTGCTAAGCAGAGGAAATGCAGCTTCTCAGCAATTTTATGGCCAATTGGGTTGGGAAAAAAAAAAAAAAAAAAAAAAAGATAAAAATTACAGAGAGCAGAATTACCACCCTTGCAGCCCACCCTGCTCCGACTCACCCCGACATCCCCAGCCCTACCTTCCAGCTGGGGGGGGTCCCTTGCACCCCCCTCCACCCACCCTGCCAGGGCAGCTCTGGCTCTTTGGCTTTGCAGCCCTTTCCCCCTCCTCTTCCCCATCCCACAGACAACATCAACCCCGGTAACAACCCCATCCCCGGGCAGAGCCCGAGCCAGAGCTCGGACCTCCCGCTGCCCGAGGCCTGGCAAACTCGTCACACGTGTGTGCGGGCTGGGTGCCCACTCCCCCCCTGGCAGCAGACATTTACCTGCCCCGATTTTGGGAGCCCACTGCAGGCTTTCCCTTGCCGGCCAGGCAGAAAGCACATCCTCTGACCTCAGCCCCCCCCCCCCGGCTCTGGCCGAGCGCCCCAGCGCCAATTCGGGTGGGCGGCTGCGAATCCAATTTGAAAAAAATAATAATAATAAATAAAGCGAACGTAGGAGTAAGGGAGTGTGTGATGTGGCCAGGAAAAAAACCCAAGTCACAAGATGCCCCAAGACGGCTCGCGTGAGGTGGGGGGAGAGCCCAGGGTAGGGCAGAGAGAATGCTGGAAATCCCAAAATTTGGGCAAAACCATTCAACTGGCCGAGGTTGGGGTTTGTTTCACGCCTGGAAGAGGATCCTGGGCCCCTCGGGGCGGCACGGGGACCTGGAGCCCCTTCAGCACCTATTAATGACCGCTTGTGATTAACAACATCCACCACCCAGAAAGAAAGAAACCAGAGGAAAGAAAAGCGTTTAATTGTAATTTACTTTATTATTTTGTAAATGTGAATTTTACAAAGCGTTTTACAATTAATGATCACATTGTTTTTTTTTTTTTTAAATGGATTTTTCATCATATGAAAACAGCTATGAGCACAGTTCCAACTCGGGGGTCTTAATCTTTTCTCTTTTTTTTTTAGTTACTGATATATCGTGTCAGCCATGGCTACAAAATAACAGTCTTAACTATACAGAGTAAGAGCACATAAATACTAGTGAATAATGCACGATAAAAAAAAAAAAAAAAAAAAAAAAAAAAAAAGAAGAAGCTAGCATCGTTCGTGGCTGAGACAGTTGAGGAACATAATTCAGTGGTACTGTGAGATTTCCTTACAGCACAGAAAGTATTTTTAACAGTCATGAATTACAGTACTACTTAATACCCTATGAAGACGCTTTAAAAACAACCTTGTACTTTAAGTCCTTTTTTTCCCAAACATTCTGTCCAAAGGATTAATGTTCTATTTGAATCAAGTGCCATCCAAATGTTCAAGTCAAAAATATTTATACATTTATACTCAGTTGTTTTTTATTTATTTATTATTTCTTTTTTTTTTTTCTTTTTTCTTTTTTTCTTTTTTTTTTTTTTTTTCTCTTTTCTCTTCTCTTGGTCTGCTAAAAATAGTATTGCAAGTTTTGGCTTTTACCTTGACATAAAAATCACAATTTTGTGTGCAAAACGCTTAACAGTGGAAGAAACTCATCGGAGGAGTTGAGGGGTTTCCAAATGTGAGTGCGTTAGACGTCAGCCCCCCCCAGCCCGGGGTGCTCCCCCCGCTCGTCCCCCCGCCCCGCGCACGACTGATGCCGACAGCGAACACTTGCAACAGCAGTTGATGCCCGAGGTGCCGCGGCCCGGCCATGGGGTGCTGGGGTCCGACAGCCGGGGCTCAGCCCCCTTTCCCCCCCCCCCCCCCGGCCCTTCTCCGCTCTATTTCCCCGAAAAACAAGCGGATTTTGAGCAAAAACCTCGGTGGCGAAGGGCTGAGGGAAGGAGGTGGCAGCCCCCCCCCCCCCCAGCGTAACACCACGGCTCGGGTGCTTTGCTCCCTCCAACACGGGTTAAGCCGTGGGTAATTCCAGTTTTGGGGGGCCGGGATGGGTTGAATCCCCCACCCCGGCGGAGGAGGGGGAGCCCCGGTGTGTGTCACCCACCAGCCCCGTGTTCTGTGCCCCCCCCCCCCCCCTCCCCGCCCCAGCCCTTGAGGAATCTCTAGGGTGAAACCACAGTTAGAAGAATTAAACCATCGCGGTGACAAAAACGGACCCGCTCCCCATCTTCTGCCGTCCCCCCTCCGTGGGCAGCACCGGCATCGCCGCCACCAAACCGGTGCGGGAACATCACTGACCCCGGGGGGGGGGGAGCGGGGATGGGGGGGGGGGATGGGGATCCCCGGGACCCCCGGCCAAAGCTGGACCCGCAGGACCGAGCCGCGGGGTGCGCAGAAGGTCATGCAGCCCTTCTGCAAAGCGGCAGCTCTCAGCCTGGTGGTGTTAATTGGCGCTAACGAGGAGGAGAGGGGCTGGCTTCTACACTATATGGCAGCTGCAGGTAACTTGTATGCTTACACTCCGTTTTCTTTAAAGGTGCTTGGTATAACTTTAGATATATAATATACATGTAATATTGCTAATAGTCAAGCATAAGAATAAAGGTGCAGACATACCATAAATACTGATGCTTTGATTTTACACTATCAGACCTAGATGAATGCAGTTTCCTATTCACATTATAAAGCAGCCCCAAATTCTATAATTTAAAATAGTGTCGTAAACAAAGAGGAGGAAGGAGTCGGTTATGATCTGATCTTCTTAATCTGTTTTCCTTGGAAAAAATGATCAAAAAATTCTAAGGCACTCAGGAAAGCCGCATACAATCGATGGACTGCTCTGTTCTCACCTTACATTCAATATTTTAAAGGGGTTACACTTTTTTTTTGTTTCTGTTTTTTTTTTGTTTTTTTGTTTTTTTTGTTTTTTTTCGGAAGAATACAATCATTATGATATAACATTTTCAAACATATCATTAATCCTCCACACAAAGGAAACATTAGTGCAAAATGCTTGCCCTCATCTACCAGATAAGGAAAAACCCAACGCCCTTCACATTTTAGAAGTTTGCCTTCCTAATAATAATAATTAATAAAACGAACAAACCCAAATAAAAAAAAAAAAAAGGAAAGAAAATCAAAAAAAAAAAGAAAGAAAAAACCCCAAAAATATACAGGAAGTTGTGCTAGGTATAAAAATATATATTTTCACTGTGCAACTTGACTCTCTTCAGACTCTCTGTCCTAAGCCATTCAAGTACTTCTGCTGCTGCCCCCCCTGGGGTGGCCCTGCCGGCCAGGGCCGTCTCTCTGGGCGCGGGTTTGGTCCAGAAATAATTCCTACAGCCAACTGCAAAGCCCGGCCGGAGGGCTCAGCCTGCTCCCCAAACCCCAGCAAGTGCCAAAAAGGAGGAGGAATCCTTTGCTATATCTTTAATATATATATATATATATGTGTGTATATATATATATATATATATACACGCACACAGACACACACTGAAGGGACAACTTCTGATCTCCGACACCCGGATGCGCTCCCAGCTTGCCTCGAACTTTTGGCAAACCCAAACTTGTGGGGAGGTTATGGGGGATCAGGAGGGTCCTCAGCCCAACCCAACCCCCCCCCAGCCCCGCCAACCAGGCTGAGCTGGTCCCCAGCAGCCGCTCCCGGCGGGGGGGGGGGGGGGGCTGGGGACACCCCCTGGGCCAAGGAACCGGACCTCTCCATCTCCTCGGGGATGCGTGGGGAAGAAGCCCACCCCAAGCTCAGCCCAATGGTCCCCGGTACACCCCCCCCCCCCACCCCCCCCCCGTGTTTGTGGGCACGGGTAAGCACCGACGGGCATCACCGCGCGGAAGGAGCCTCCTCCTGTGGCGCTGCCGGCTGGGGATGAGCTGCGCCGGGTTTCGGCAGGAGCACGAGTTCTGTTTGCTGACGTGGGTAAAGTGCAAATAGAGCCCCCCCCCAGGCCACGCTTGCCCCCACCCCTTCCAAGCATCGCACGCCCCTGCACCGCCTCATCACGCCGTCACCCCCACCAGCCCCCCCCCCCCCTCCGCCGGCAGCGGGGCACCCAGGCTGGGGCGTCGCGATCTGCCCAGGCCAAGCCGTGCCAACACCCGAGACCTGTGCAAGACGTGAGGCAGAAACCACCCCAGCATCGAATTCTCTTCCCCCCCCCGGCAGGGGAAGGAGCAGTGGGACAGACTAAGCGCCGGACAGCTTGGTTATTAGGATGCAAAAAAAAAAACCTGCTTCAAGTATCGAAGAAACAAAAAAAATGGCCAAAAGTTGGGTTATCCTCTCCCCCTTCCCCCTTTCCGAATGGAAATACAAGGAAGGAAGAAAACCCTGAGCAAAGCGCCGTCTGGATTCAGGAACCAAAGCAGGAAAGAAAAGAAGAGCACAGCCCCAGTAGCCTTCAAGGGTGACTCTGGGTGCACTTGCTCATAGCGCCAAACTTGTTAAAGAACAAGCTGCAAATACCAGTAAAGCAGGCCGTTCAGTCACAGTAAAAATAATAATTAAAAAAGAAATGAAAAGAAGCCGTACTTGGCTTTCATGTCCCTGCCCCCCATCCCCTGGGGGCACCCCGGCCTCAGCATCCCTGTGGGTGCCCGGCTCCCCCCAGCCCGGCGGCAGCACCCAGGGTGATGGGCAGCACCCACGCTGGGTGGGAGTCGGCTCTGCCGAAAGGATTCCGGCCATTTGGGGGGATTTCTAAGGGCAAGCGGGGGGTGAGCCGGTACCCGCTGCCCGGCCAGGCTCCAGGGGCACCTATGGGTCCCACCCCAGCACCCACACCCACCATCGAGGCCAGCTGGGGCCACCAAAGCCAACGCAGCCTGGGGACGGCAAGCTTTCAACATCACTGACAAAGGAAAAAAAGAAAAAAAAAAAAAAGATAAATAACTCAACATTGGGCTTTTCCCCAGAAAGGCCTGTCTGGAGGATGAGCAAGAGGTGAAACGCTTCTTCCTCCCCAAAATCTCTTCACAGAAAGGCACGAAGCAAATTTTTTTTTTAAACTTTTTTGCATCCAATACACGCCAGTTATTAAAAAGTGAGAGCCCGGTTGCCTGGGGAGGAGTTGGGGGGGGGGGGGACGGACAGCAGGCGAGCCCCGCACGCTGACGGCTGCACCGCCCTCTGCCTCCGGTGCGGATGCTGCCAGGAGCTGATGCCAAGAGCTGCCGGCTCCGTGCCCTTGGGAGCAAGAACAACGCGCTTTCCGTGCTCAGATTCCCCCCCGAAGCCCTTGGCAGGCAGCTGGAGGGGGGCGGAGGGGGTTACTCCCCCCCCCCCAGCTCCGGGAGGTGCCCCCCCAGGACGGTCGCCGTGGGGTGCCGCCAGCCCGTTTGCGCGAGGAGCGGGTGGCGTGAAGGCGCAAGCAAGGAGAAGCGAACAAAAAGGAGTCGCTGGGAGGGAGGGAGAGAGAAACCAAACCCCAAACCCAGCCGTATTGGGGGGGGAGGGGGGGGGGGGGGGCGTGGAAAAAAAAAAAAAACAAACCAAAACAAAACCAAAAAAACCCCACAACAAATCGACAACAACCACAACACCGGCCAGGGTCTCCACCTGCATCCCACGCAGTCCTCCCGACACGTGCAAGCCTGAACTCCCGCGGAACCATCCCAGCTCCTGGGAACGGGATAAAACTCCCCGAGACAAGAGCTCCGAGTCCCCGCCAGCCTCCGCGGCACCCACGGCGAGGGGCTCCCTCCGGCACCAGAAGCCTTTAACGATTTCCCCCACCCTGTCCCACTTGGCTAGAGCCCTTCTGCTAGAGACAAACATCGCCAGTCACAGCACTTGTACCCTAACGCACCTTGCTTTCCTGTTAAGTGACGGTAAAACTTTCTTTAGAGGACAAGGTTATCGATGGCTTTACTTCTGAGCTGAGTAATGGATGGGGTGGTGATGACAGGGGGGTGGTGGTGGTTTGGGGGGGGGGTGGCTAGCTTTTCTCCTCCCCTTCTTAAAATAAAAAAAAAAAAAAGAAAAAAAGAAAAAAAAAAAAAAAAAAAGGAAAAGCTACGATCTTATAGACTAACCTCAGGAATATCAAAAAAGGAGCCCAATATTTTTTTTTAAGTAGGTCGCCACAGACCTAGTCGTTTACAGTATAACGAATGCGATTATTTCCTTCATAAATTTTAAATACAAGCAGAATAAAAATCACATTTTTTTCAGGCAACAGTAGCAGTTCAGTAGGTAAGTGGCTTGATCACATTTTTTGTTTTGTATTAGTAATGCATGCAAGCAGCTTTAGTATTACAGATCCCTTATAGGTCACGAAACGTTTGCTCTCTTTATAAAGTCCCTCCGTAAGTACCATCTTGTCTTCTCACGGGAGTTTCGGGCCGGCTGGAGGAGCCGGAACCTTGTTCAAAAGGTTGCGGAGTGCTTTGGGTATCCGATGCCATAGCATCTGTGGCAGCTGCCTCCTGTATCACAGAGCCAGCCCCTTCAGCATCCTCGCTCTGTTCGAAGGACTGGTTGGATCCATTGCTTAGCTCTACGTTCACCGTGTTAGTTCTCAAGGCTACTATAGTTCCTGAATCGCTCCTCCTTTCTGCATAGATTCGCTGCTCAAAGACCTGAGCAGTGTTGGGCTGGAATTCAGGATCCAGGGGGACACTGTTTGTGGTGGAGCCCATGACCGTGCGGTACATCTCCATCCCTTCTGGCAGCATGGACTTAATCTTCGGCAGCCAGCGCTTGCGGACCCGGCGGGCGTTGGTGCACATATCGGCTGCTATAACATTCATCTCGCTTTCCTTAAAGCTCGGGGCAAAATTCTGACAATACACTGCAAAGACAGGGATACATATAGCTGAGGATTCAGAGAAAGCAATGCAAAGCCTCTGCCCCGTCCTGGAGACCTGCCGCAAGGCTTGGCACGGGCAGATGCCATGGGGTGGAGGTTCACCCATGGGCCAGAGCTCTCGCAAGGACTGACTTACAGACTCCTCAGCTCGAGACAGCCACAATCAAGAAGGGATAAAACCAGAAGACATAAAAAAATCCCAGGTGGCACGGGGAAAGGGGCTAGAGAAGGCCCGCTCTCTCCCTGGGAACCCCGCAGAGGTACCAGGCTCCTGCCTGCAGGACCCAGCCGGAGCGCGGCACCCACGGCCGCAGCACGCTGGGATGGCCAAAAGCAGAGATGGGCACAGAAAAGACCAACACAAACTCCTCAACAGTAGATCCATGAATGGTTCTTAAAACCCCGGCGGTGCAGGCACAGCTGCAGGGCTGGAAAAATGTCAGAGCTGCTCTCCACTGAGCAGAAGAGATCGCCCGAAGGACAGTCCTCCGCCTGTCCCATGCCTCTCGCCAGCCACCACAGGGCCAACTAGCACTGCCTGGGCCACCACGGCTACACCAACGTCCCCCCACCGTCACACCAGCTGCAGAAGCCCAGCAATACCCCAGCAGCAGCCCTGCTCCTCCACGGGGGCCAAGCACCCGACGTTTGCACCGATACACCAGGACCTGATGTTTGCACCAAGCACGGAGCAACATCCAAGGAGCTGCCATGGGGAATAATTATCAACTAAAGCTTGTGCACAGGGTAAAATTCAGGCAGTAAGAAGTCATCTTATGCCTTGACACACGACAGCCTGTCGCAGGCACTGTCACCGGGCAGCGATGCCTTTCCAACCTCTGAAGGTCTTTGCAAACCTTAGCAAGGAGCAAGGCTGGAGGGTCCAGACCCAGGGCTCTCCAGGGAGAAGCTGCTAACAGGGTGGCTGTCTCAGGAGAGCACCACGCACAAGCTATGGGCAAGCGCCCACAACACGGTTTAGTGATTTTGTCTTTATGTATTGGACATCTGCTGTCTTAGCCTTTCTCTCCATGTGCTACGGATCTCAGAGGGTGGCTGGGAGGCCCCTGGAGTTCAGCAGCACAGCAACAGTTAGGGAGAGGAAAGATTTATCTTCTAAATCTTAAAAAAAAAAAAAAAAAATTAAAAAAAAAAATTGCTTAGAGTTTCGTTTTCCAGCGCAATAATATTTACATAAAGATTTACTATCCAGAATCCAGTGAGGGTGAGAGAACACATTGCTTTCCACTGTATATCAAGCCCATGGTAAACAAGCTTTGCTGCACTAACCCATCACGTTTTCTACACCACCCAGGTCCTCCCTCACCAGTGGGGCCCTTTCATCCCACAGCACGCTCCTTGTATTTGAGGATGACTGCAAGAGCCAAATATTTAACCATTTTTTTTTCTGGTGCCTGCCATAAATCATTAAGCCACCTTGATGGAAATAATAAAACTCTCCTTTCCTTCTATAAATACCAGGCGTTGGTCACAAATATGCACAGTGAAGCAGGTAGCCCTGCCCATCCCAGCCCTGGCTAAAGTTAGGGTGCTGTGTAATCACATAAACACACGGGATCTTACCTGCAGGACAGCAGGAGGGGTGTGAAACACCTGAACATTTTGTACCCCCGGCTCTTGAGACAGAGCTCAGCAGCTTGTCCCTGAGACAGACCGACTGGCCGAGCCCTGTGGCACGAGGCAGAACTTTGTTTGCAGTTCAAACGTCAAAAACAAAAGCTCGTGTTGCTTCACGCAATCTTTTAAAGTGGCAATTATATGCAGCAGGGTTCCCATTTTACGTATTTAAAAAAAAAAAAAAAAAAAAAGAAAAAAAGAGTCTGCAAAATATATTCGAGGAAATAGACTGCAATGCTAACAGAATGGCTGCCAGCGAGATGGAGAGCAGATCCTCTCATGCTACCAGGGCTGAAGCAGCCAGTGCATTCCCTGATTATCGGGGATTCCTGCCGCAGACCAACACCCCGACAGCCCAGGGCCCTGCAGAGCGCGGCTGTGCTGGGGCACTGCGGGTGGCTCTGCGAGATGGATTGGAGCTGTATGCTCTGCTCCTGTAAACCAGGGGATTTGGCAGAGCCCTGCGCTCGGAGGAAGCCGAATGC
This sequence comes from Tyto alba, assembly GCF_018691265.1. Lineage (NCBI taxonomy): Eukaryota > Metazoa > Chordata > Aves > Strigiformes > Tytonidae > Tyto > Tyto alba. Next base: position 3,063,766 of record NW_024881273.1, read on the forward strand.
GAGCCGGAGCCTGGCGGCATAAAAGCCGGTACATGGAGACGGCCTGTCCCAGCGGCATCAAGCTCTGAATGATGCCAAAAACGTAATTTCCAATTCCTTCTCAAAGCACCTATCCATAAAATAATTAACTGCAAAATTAGCGCTTTAAAATATAGCAAACCAGTCAAGTAGCAATGTTTTATACTAAGATACCACCAAACCCCCCTAAACGATGCGAAATAAAAAATAAATTCATTTTCCTATAACCTGATTTCACCACCTATAGTTCCCATCATCACACAACAGAGATGGCGGCCTTCCCTGCTTAGGTTTCGGCTTTGCTCTCGGCATGCTGTTCCAACAGAGCAGCAGTAAATCTCTCTCCTTACATTTGACTGCGTTAAGGACCCTGCTGTCCAGGGGCTTCCTGCTGGGATCGCTCGTGGAGGACCGGATTCCAGTTCCGCAACTGTTGGCAAGGGTGTTCCTACAAGGAAGGCAAAGGAAGAGCCTTAGAGCGGGGACTGCAGGGGCCAGCCACTGCCTTGTCCTTTCCCCTTTAGGTCCTTAGGGAGAAATCACCACGTTACACGATTTTAAGGTAAGGAAGTGGAAAACCTGGTGCTCAAGTTCACGCATCATTAAGAAAAAGCACAGAAATCAGCAGCGCGGCACACACAGAGGATGAAGCACTCAAGACACATTACCTGGTAACATGGTTAAAACACCAGAAAATAAACCAAATCCCTTGGGAAAGCACAAAGAGCAAGAGGACATACCGATCAAAGAAGGTGGCCAGAAGACGTCTCAGAAGGACCTTGTGTTTGACACCGGCACATAAGTGGCAATTCATCAGCTGCCCCCGGGTGATGTAAACACCTGAGCCTGGAAGGGTTGGAGAGGGAGAATTCAAAATTACACCCTTGCCTCGCTGACAGCACCGCCCCTGAGCCACCACCAAACCGCTCCTGCTGCGCCGGTCAGTCCCGACGCCAGGGTGACACTGGAGGGAGCCCGCTCCTCACGGGCTGCTATGAAAGCCCAGCAAGGATGGCAGGACTTTTGGAAAAGCCTAGCAGAGATGGCTATTGCAGTTCCTCAGGGCCTTGGCAAGTCCCAGGTAATAATATTTCATAATTTTATTCGTACAGAAAGGAAGTCTATGGAAACGAAATTACTCCTTTTTTTTTTTTTTTTTTTTGGGCAAAGACAAGGCTTCATTCTGTGATTTTATATCCACAGATCGGATTATTTACTCTTTCTGAAGGAAGAAAACCCCAATCCATTTGGCCTTTTCTTTTCTCAAGTGGAAGATCGTAGAACACATAGCTGGAAAGAAAAGAAAAAACCCCGCGTAGCACAGAGAAGCTACTCAGTTACACTACAGATCTAACTGTTTCCAAAAACCCCAGCCCATCACCTCTCGATACTTCTGGTGAGCAGGGAATTTTCCTCCTAATGCGCAGGAACTGCTGACTTTGAAATACATCGCCTGTAAGGATGTTCTCTAGAAGAAAAAGGAGCCCCTGCCAAAGCAGCTTTACACGTCCAGGGGTTTTGCAGTGCTTTACAGCAGGTTTCTTATCAAACCCTTTCACTTTGCACACAGCTCACACAGACCAAACTGCTCCTGCCTCAGCATCAGCTTGCAGGGGGGGGGTTAGCCTATTTTTCAAGAGTACTGTTATACGAGAGGGTTTTGGTATTTGCTTTTAATTAAGATTAAATAATGGGTCGTATCTGGATCCAGAACACGCTTTGTTCTCAAGATGTAAAAACATCTACTGGAGAAATAAAATTACCTCCTGGATTTCCAGAAAAGCCTGCAGATGGTTGTCCCTGATCTTCCGGATGAAGCCAGGGCTGCAGAGCAGCCCACGCCAGTGGCACCCAGCACCCCCCCGAGCCCGAGCCCGACCCCTCCCCGGGGGGCGTGGGGGGGGAGGCACCTTCCCTGCCGCCACGGCCAGCCGGTCCTGCCCCAGAAAACAGCAAGCATCACTCCGGATCTCCGAGCCCCCCCCCTGCTTCTCGCCACGTATCTTCCACGGATCCTCCTCCACGCATGTGTTCGCCGCGTATTTTCCGTGCATTCTCTTCCCCGCACGGTATCTGCCCAGCAGATGGGCTACGACCACCGCGAGGCTGTGGAAGGCCCCCTCGGAGAGAGCTGCTGAACTTTGCGGAATCAATCACGGCATGAAAAATCAGAGACAAAAGGAAAATGCTCCGAAGGGAGAGTCGAGGAAAACTTTCGCTGCAGGATCCTCCTGCGCGCGCTGGGGTCAAGCGGCCCCCAGGTCTCACCAGCTTTGAGACAGGAATTAGCTTTCTTCAGCAGAGGTGTTTTAAGAGATAAGTCATCAGAGGGAACGCCAGACACCACCGAGGGTAACTTCACTTTAATAAATCAAAAATAACCGAGGCAGCCACTATCGGTTAGTGATATTAATCTACCTTTTTTCCAGATTGAAAAATGTAAATCAAGCAGAGCTGCCTCAAGCCAATTGGCAGCTCTCACTGTGAAAATAACCTGCACCACTTGATGGTTTTAAGAAGTCTCACATAAAATGTAAATGGGTACAAAATGAATATTCCAGATACAAAATAAATGCTTGTGGTTGTAATGCTGTGCTGTGGCGTGTACGTTTTACTCCTGTCTTCCATCAGAGACCCATCCTCCATCAGATGGAAACTTTTCTGGGCATCCCCTGAAATGCAGGTTCCTTCTACAGACGGAAAATAAAATCATGCTACTCACCAAGAGATAAATGACCAGCAAGAAAGGGCAACTGATTTGGATTGATTGCACTGCCACATGTCCTTTTTGTACCAAGGACTTTACGGGTATTAATTCAACCTCCCTGCCTGGGCAGCAGGTACGGGCTGTCGTGCAAAGATCCCTTCATCTAAGCACAGCTATGTCCAAGGGAAAAAACTTCCCAACAGCGCGGTCCATGAGCTGAGAAGACCACTGCAGCAAAATGAAGCTGGGAAGAACTTATAAAAGCAGAATATAATTACATAAACTGGAATTTGAGCTGGACACCCCAGTCAAACATACGTCTTCTGTGCTGTGCTCGGGATACCTGGGCTGCAGGCTGGCACGGCCACTGGATTTCACTCTTTATCCGGCTCTACAGCACCAGTGTAAAAGCTAAACAGCACCATCTTCCACCTCAGGTTGGCCATAAATCCTTCACAGAGAAGTAGTGAATTCTCCCAATATTGCAAATTCCCCTCAAAATGAAAATAAAGATAGGACCAAAACCAATTCCCTCTCTTCCTTCCTACTGCAGCATTTGACTGTTTAGTAACACCTCCAATTCTAAAAAAACAGGTTTTTCAAAGCTTGTTCACTGACACAAATTTTATCTCCATTGCTTTGCAGATCTTATAATGCAGTGGGTTGTTTGGTGTTTTGTTTTTTTTTTTATAGATCTGTGCATCTAAATCAAAACACAATTGCAATGCAGCCCACACCAATCAGGAAGAACACAAGCTGGAGAATTAAATTAAAATGCTAAATTAATTCAATTGAATAAATCCTGTTAATGACACATTTTTCTATCAACAAATTAAAGGAAACTTAGAACTTTTTAAAAGATGATTGGTGATGAATAATCCAGAAAGACACAGCAAGGGTACACAAGATGTATGACTCCAGCAATGGTGCAAGAAAGATGAAGAACACATTTCAAGAAGGAAGACATCAGCCATCTCCACGCATTCTCAAGCAAAGAAAAGTTACCCCCTTGTTACCTGCAACGAGCTCAAGTTTTTCTCCAGGATCTCCCTCCGAGTAGAGTTTTGGGTGGCAACGGTATCCGATTTGACTGATAAGACTGGCTGGGAGAGCAACTAGATCCCGTCGTATGAGGACACAGGAGCGGTTCTCCAGTGGGATCTGCTCTGGCTTCTCTTGAGCAACTTAAAAATTGAAAGGGAAAACCATTAAAACAGTTTATTACGCAGGCACAGCATTAGCAGAAAGTCAGATTTTGACTTTTTCACGGAGCTGGAAATATTCCTCCCTCCAGAAGTACAAGCCTTCACCAGGGCTATCGGCCTCAGGGCAGGTGCCACCTGAAAGCATGGAAAGCTCCCCCAGTCTCCCCCATCACCTACCACAGCAGTCTCGTATGTGCGTTCGGGTTCTGTGAGAGGGATTCTTAGAATGTAATTACGCTTTAACTTTTCCTAAGTTAATCATTTATGAAAATGGGCAACTCTGCACAGCTGGCATCGTTCTGCAAGTGCAGCATATGGAGCTGGCTTCCCCAAACACTCCCGTAAGAACGTCAGGTTACTTCACCAGCGGTTTCTGAAACAGGCTCTAAATTGCCCGAGTTTGAAAAATACCTGCATCCGTACCATAACTACCTCTCTTGATGTTTTTCCTGCTGAAGTTAAAAGCCAGACTCTGCAGATACCCACTGCACCAAGAAAGGTCACCGTAGCCTCCCCCAGCCACCTCCTGCAAGCTCCAACTCACCCTCTGAAGCACCATCCCTTACTCTGCCTTTTGCAGGGTAACCTTTCTGCTCCGTAACAAGAGAGACCCCAACCAACTAAGCCAAAAAATGTTATTAACCTGTGACTACAAAACCACATTACTGGGGTTTGCCAGGACACAGCTGTGCCCCACCGTACCAACCCTGCAGCCCACCACTGCCCCTTAACAACCATTAACGCTGGAAAGCTGGAAGTGCCGAGCTGTCCTACCAGCACCGCGCAAGTCTGCGACTTGTGGGCGTACAGAGGATTCTCTTCCTAAAGCACATTTACAGTGCAAGTCCACGGGCTTGCTTAAAATTACCATTTTTGACAGCAAAAGAGGGCTGACATGGGTGTAATCAACTCCAGCTGCACTGGGACATGGTGGGAGCAGTTACAGTTCTGAATTGCAGCCCAGCTCTACAATGATACCATTTTTTTTTTCCCCAAACTGTTTGATAATGTGGCAAGTGCCACGCATAAAATCCAACCCAGCTCTGCGCTTCAATATCTGTGAATACAGAGAGAAGAAAAAAAATCCTAGCAATTAGCATTTCTGAACTCAAAATGTCTCCTACTCCAGAGGTGGCTTTTCCTGCAATTATTTTGGTGTTCTGGGGGCCACTTTTCCTCTCTCTAGATAAAATAACAAGTTTTGCAGACTTGTTGCTGCAGTAACCAAAGGGCGATGGCTCCGGTACAATGGGAGCAGTGTTCTAACTAGGACATGCCCCGCAACGCCGTGCTGTGCCGTGGCATCCTATCGCAGGCACAGGGCTGGAGGCATCCCTCCCTCATTGCTCCCTCCTTCCCTAAAAGTTCGGAATACCAGGAGGATGCCCCTTGCCCGTGGAGCCGCCCCGCGGCACAGCAGCGTTTCCTTCAGTGATTAAGGACCAACCAGCGGCAGAACAATTCACGTGATGTTTTTAAACTAACTTCTCTTGCCATCACAGCCCAATTATCGATGCGAAGTGGCAGGGCTTTGTTGTGCTGATGTGCAGTCCCACCGACATACAGAATTTTCACCAGCTGCAGTATTTCCCTGTTTAATAGAGCTCCCAAGCACCCAGGCACCCTCTCCTTGGAGCTGGGAGTCATCTTCTGCTCCCACAGAGGAAGCACCTCAAAGACCTCCTATATTTCTGATGCTTTAAGAGTGATAAGCAGAGTATATTCAATTAAATACTAATTATTTTCCAGCTTAAGCAAATCAAAAGGCACTGGGCATGGGGGAACCAACACCCAGGGAGGGCCCGCTCTGCTGTCCTCCACAGGCAAGGAACGCTCACCAAGGCAGGCTACGGCACAAGGGCCACTGCAAAATAAATGTGAATCTCAAGGGGAGAGGAGGCTGCAGGAATGTCCACCGCAGTCAACTCCCACCCAGAGTCCTCTGTAGGATACGCACAGGCTGAACTAAAAGGTAAAATTATATATAAACCACATATGAGCTATCGTTCCATCGATAAATCCCAGAAATCAGACTGGGACATCCAAGGTCCTCAAGAGCAGCAACAAAAGACAGGTGAATGATGTTATTAGGGGTAACAGCGAATTTGGCAACAGCTTTTTGTGCTAAGTGCACATCCCTGAGCCGTGAGGTGACAGGACAGGTGAGGATGAGGCTGTGCCCATGCACAGGGCTCCTGCTAATTGCTGGCAGCTCGTTAGGGTGAGCCGCTCCGCAGAGCCAGACGCTCCATGGAGCCACTGCTTCAGCTGCCCGGCAGTAACAGGAAAACCACTGCGGCCCCCCAACAAGCACAGTGCTCCACCCAGGTTGTGTAAAACTGCATTTTTAATATCTCATTTTTACCTTTAACTAATGACTCAGGTCAAAAGCACCCATGACATTCATCACCACCAAAAAACTGGCGGATGTTAAGCTGCTGAAGGGAAGCTGGGCAGGCTGATACGGATCCTTAGAAAGTTTCTTAGAGGCCTTCAGGTTTTTTTTTTTAAGCGATATAAAGGTTGCAGGTCTCTAGGGAAAGTAGTTGCAATCAATACCCCAAATGAGATGGAGTTCAAAGCAGGGGAGGCGGGAGAAGGTCCTCACAGCTTGTGACCCAATATTGCTGTAACGGGAACAGAAGAGAACTGACCTGAAGGGCCATCAGCCATGCCTTCCTCCTGCCCGCTTCTTCATCAGGACCACTGTCACTGAAGAAATTAAACACCTACAACATCCAAGTGGCAAACAGCTACAGCGGACAAGGACAAACCTACCTGCTCTACCACTTTCCATAGGCAAACATTCAATAAAAACCAATTTTGGGGCCAAAGAGTTCCTAAGGCTGCAATAGTGAGGCAGGCAAGAGAAAGATCAGTATAAGCACTGTGTTCATGCTACCTTCCTGGAGAAATTTTGAAGGATCTGGTGTCAAACCTGTTTCCTGAAAGAAAAGCAGCTTTTCAGGAAGACAACGCTGCTGCGCTGGTTGGTGACAATCCTGCCTTGAAGAATTTCTTTGCTTTTGAAGACATTTCACTTCCTACACATGGAGCCATCGAGAAGTTTACATTTCTTCCTGTGAAATCAAATATTTCATAAAACAAACTAAAATTCAGGCTAAAAAGACCAAGCACAATTCAAGGCACTATTCTATTTCTGTTACATCTGTCCTGCCGGCTCACTGTCTATAAATCTCTTATTAAACATGGGCATGAATCATTTTTTGGACTTTGTTTCCCTTAAAGCATTAGCACAAACTCACCGATACTAAACAAAAACGACCGAAGATTTAGGCCTTTCAGTGCCACCTCAATTCAGCAGATAGCAATCGGTTATGTAAAGAACCAGGATACAAGAGAAGACACTTTGGTCCCATGTTTTCAAAGAAAGCCACTCTGTTTGGCCTTTATGCTCTGAAGAACAGGACAGTATTTGCTTCTAATTAATTTGTATCTTCAGAGGGCAGTGGCTCCTTCCCTTTGAATGAAAGGGCAAACAATGTGAAGTATTGTTTAATACAGTTTTGTTCTCGACCAAGAAAGGAGCCTACCAGCTAGCGGAGAGGGGCAGGAAATCATTACAGAGGAAGCAATGAGAGCTGCCAGCTGAACGCTGGTGTATTTTATTTATTCAGATATATGCTTTCATCTCAAACTTACATGGACGCTGCAGCTAGCAACAAGTGGTCCAGAATGGGAAATATCCCAGGCTTTCTGGCTGAAGAAGCAACCTCAAACCAACTCACCAGTCCCTGCTTGGAGGAAAGCTGGAGTTGCGGGAATTACCGGTGCTCCACGGCTCCAGGCTTTGAACGATGCTGGGGGCACGTGTCCTCCGTGTCCCTAAAACGTACCGTCTGGCTCAGAGGTCCCTTACACCACCCTCTTGCTGAGCCCACGACGGTTTTGGTGACACCAGAACAGTTACACGTCCCGCCTGAGGTGCCTGGGACCTGAGATGCTGAGCCCACACAGCTCCTGTTGACCCTCATTGGTGATGGCCAACAAGCTGCTTGGGCAAGTGGCTGGGGTCTGGCAACACTGGGAATTGCTGGTCACCCACCCGGTGCCAGTACTCACTTGCTTCCTTAGTTCCTGACACCAGGGCTTCAAAATTACTCATGAACCCTCAGTTCCCATCAGTCTGGGTTCTCCTCTTGACCACTTACTGCATATAAACTTCAACACACTCCCATGGGTAAGAAAAAAACCTATTTCTGTTTTAAGAACGGGATTTTGAGATACAGAAAGATCAGAGTGATGGACCCTCACCCAAATGTTAACGTTTACAGAGCCCCAACATGAAACCAAAAGTCTGGTCCGCCACAACGGTTACAAAACCATCTTCACCTGCTCTACCACCAGCCACCATGTAGGCAAACACACGGGTAATTCTCTCCTGTTCTCTACCCGGTGAGAAGTTTCTTTTCAAACAGCAATGTTTTACAAACGTTTTTATCCCATTAGCCTATTTTCCACTGGCAGTGGGACTACCCCAAAAATAGCATCCCTGCCGCAGCCCCGGCATCGCCAGCGTCTGCCTGCCTACGTAAACCTGGATCACACAGGACACACGCACGCACTGTGGGACAGATACATGATCTAGCCCCAACTGGGATAGTTTACGTTTTACAACTAGTACAATTTATAACATCATACTGGAACGCAGAGATTTGATTTGTGACCTATTTATACAGGGAGGTAATCTGGAATTAGTATAGGAAAAATATTACTGGTTTATAAATACCCCTATCTTGCCTTCGCTTCAGATCTCAGCCAGGAGTGAAACATCTGCCAGCCTAAAATTAAACATCTGCGTTTTACGGTGAGGAAACCGGGACTGGAAGTTTTAACGCCAAAAAAGGGCAGAGGCTGCGCCCCCCCAGCGTGGGGCTCTGCCCTCCTCCGGCTGCTCAGCGCCGCGGCCAGCACCGCTCCCCGCGCCGGGACGGGCGATGCCGGTGCTGGCCGGCTGCACTTCCAGCAGCGGGGCTGTTTGAAACCCTCAACAAAAACCCAAAGGCAAAACGCTCCGGTGACTAAACGGGGCATCCTCCCCGGCCCGCTTTATTTCCTAAAAACCCGCTAGCTTTTTTATTTCCTAAAAACTCTTGGCTCGTGAGCAGCCCTCCGTGCGCAGCAGCGTCAGCCCGGCCGCCACACGGCCCTGGTTCTCGCAGGCTCAGCTCACCGCAGTTAAAACCAGCTACTTCATTACGGCTGCAATTATCTGGCGTCACGAGCCGTGATTTAAATCGTCGCAGTGTGTCGTTCCCAGGCTCGGTCTGGGATGCTGCACGGGCTGTGCCGGAGCCGCTCATTACAGATTCTGGGTTGTTTCTTGCCCTCTTTCCTTACTGTCCGGAATCAAAGGCCGGGAGAGAAAACTATTCTCTCAGCTAATTACCACAACTATTCTATAATGGCTATTTTAGATGAATTTTTAATGAAGTGCGCTCTTGTCAGTTCGGGATTTCATAACTTTCAAGTCCGGCCTTTACATTCCAGCCATTTGCTGCATAAAGACTGTTCCTCTCCCCTGCAAACTGGCGCAGCAGGCGCAGGGGAGGAGGACGGACCCTCGCACAACTTCGCTTGCGCCTGTCAAAATTAAATTAACTGCATCTGCTAAGCAGCAAGCTGACTGACAAGAACGCGGTTCAGTGCAGAAAAACGCCGAGCATCTGCAAGTCCTGCTGAAACCCACTTCAGATCAGGCCCACGACACTGTAATTAACAAGGATAAAAATACTTTGCTTTTGTTTAATAATTTCTGGAGTTGTGCACTCCTCAGATCAGATGCTAGAAACCTCATCAAGCCTCACTCGTGTCCTCAAGGCCCGCATGTTCTTCGCAACCAGACCTAGTTACAGAATAAGGAGCCATTTTACCGCGATGCTGCCGGCCTGCTACAGCAGCGGGCGGGCGCGGGGACGGCAGCGGTGACACTGTGGCCACCAAAGGTGGCCAAAGGCCAGTGGGAGCCGAGGCACCTCTTCCTACAGCCCTCTGCAAGCTGCCACCCTGTCTGCCCACACCTAAGCCTAACCCTCCCATCGACCCATGTTTAAGACCGGGCTTATCCTTTCGTTTAGCCGCTGCTTCTTTCGCAGGTCCAACGCTTGTCCTGGTCTGCCACGCCAGTGACACCGCTGCAGGAGGCACATCACTTAACAAAACCTTCTCCTCGCTCCCTCCACCACCATCAAACCCTTGGCCAAAGTGATGATGTGCTCCTTGTCTCTCTGATCCCAGCTGGGGAGATACAGCCTGGTCCTGACTATAAAAAGGGGTGAACAAAAATAAATTAAAAAAACGCAGCCTTGGGGTAAGAAGAGGCTTTGTGACCCCCACCCCCACCCCCCCGAGCACCATCCCCTGCCCCACGGCCTTGGGAGCAGTGGGTGGTGATGCTCAAGGCAAGAACATCAGCCACCAGCATCCCACCACATTCTCGCCAGCATTAGCTCAGTCGATGCTTTAGCTGGGGATGGAAAAAGTGGAGAAAAAGGAGGGGAAGAAAAAAAGCCCTCTGTGAAATTCAGGGCTTCATCTGCTGTGCTCTTCTTTGGCTTTGTTTTTGTTTTTACAAACAGGGCTCTTAGAAACCTTGGCAATCACTATTTTAAAGGGCTCCCCCCTCCCCCAGGCCTTTGTAAGGCTGTCGGGATCTACATGCCAGGAGCAGGATTAGCTGGCTTTCTCTCTTCCATCTTATGGTTTTATTATTCTGCACCTTTTGAGGGTACAGTTTATCCCGAGTAATTAAAACACATTTAGCTCTACAAGTCCAAACCATAATGGAATAGCTTAGGTTTTATTTTTTTTAATCTCCTTTTTGTGTGCCCTCTTTTCCAGGAAGCCTGATACTATAGCTGGCTTATTTAAAACAGGAAACTCCCTTGAAATGTGCTGGTGTGGAAGAGGTATTTTAGTAGAAATGTGGTATATTAGAACCTTATGGCAGGACCAGGCAGAACCGTGCTCCCAACCTGCCTCCTCCCTCAGCATCACGACATGGTTCACGTCTTCCCCCTATAGAAACCAAGCAGGAAAACTTCACTGTGGGATGGCCGGCTCGGGCGCGAGGGCTGGATGGCTGCACCATCTCCAGTGACACCCGAGAAAGCTGCTCATATTTTCACTTTTCCAACTGGGACGACTCTACCACACCACAAGAATTAGGTACAGCCCAATAGCTGCTGCCTGCGCCATCCCAGGGCTGGTCCTGCCCTCGCCTTCTGAATTTATTTTGTTCTGTTACTGCATGAACTGGCCCCGTGACAGGGAAGGAAAACACCGTGTCCAAGGGTATAATCCCATCGCTCTGAGGAATAATGCTGCGAGCCCCGGCGCTGAAGGCAAACCCACATTACTCACCGCATGCTCTGCAGCAGGGAAGCGCAAAGGAAAATAAAAACAAAACCAGTGTGGGGGAAAACAGCCTGATTTCTCTTTGGTCTGACTCTAACAGCAGCTGGGGCACAGGGTCCTGCTCCTGCCTGCTGGGTGGCCATGGAGGAGACCCCGACCTTGTCCCCATCCCTGGATCCCACTCCTCCTCACCTGCCCGGTACCAACTGCTGGGACTTGAAGCCCGGCAGAGAGCAGACAGGCTTTTAAGGCTCATTTTCTACAACTGGCTTGTCCGCATTTCTCAGCAAATAGTTCTAATATTAAAATAGTAACATTGCTACCAGTGTGCTTTCCCCCCTTTTGCAAATGGCTTGTTGAAAATGCATGGAAAATACTGCTTATCTGCTTGCTACCTGGCAGGGGGACAAGCCAAGGGGACACTGGGCTCCTGCTCTTTGGGATGCAATGGGACAGCATATGGGGACGAGCCTGTTCTCAGTACTAGGGAAAGCCTGGCTTTAGGCAACAGAAATGGTCATATTTGTCAAGTCTTCTCCCTTGCTTGAGAATAAAATCAAATGTCTTTGAGGAAAGCACGCCAGCTCTTCAACAAACGAGAGCTAAATACTTGCAAAATTAGTCCAGCAATTTCAGAGCAGAACCACAGCGGGGAAAGCGGCTCCAGGCAAGAGGATGCTCTGTGCAGCCAGCGCCGGCGGGAAGATGTCCCTCCCCGGGGAGCACCTGCAGATCAAAGCTGCTGCCACAAACACCTGCAGCTCTGACGGGGAGGTCACTGCGCTACGGCCGAGCCACCGACCGGGATGCCGCGAGCGTCATCCGACCGGGATGCTGCCAACCGGCATGCGGGCACGCCAGCGACCCAGCCGGGCATCTCCCCCTCTGGTCCTGAGCCCCCAGCTCTGCACCCCCAGCCTGTCCTTGGCTCCTCAACGGGGTCCAAGCCCTGCAAGGCGCCGGGGGTGCCCCAAGAAGTCCTCTCCTGCACGGGAAGCGAGAGGGAAGGGGCCTCGTGCCCCTGCGCCCGCCCCGGGGCTCAGGCGGCAGCTCCTGGGTGGGCATCACCGAAGTGAAGCCACCTCCCCTGTCTAAGGCATGCTCAGGGACTCACCTGGTAGGGGAATAAAATATTATCAAGAGACCCACAAATTGCTTTTCCCTTTTTGACAGCGATGCGCTGGGCAAGGCTGGCAAAGGAAAGGGGGCGGGCCTCTGCAGGCATTGGGCATAAAAGCCCTTCTTTTATTCTTCCTGCGGATATTCCCAATTAGCAACATCTATGTAAACGGTTTATTTGACGTTTTTCTGCCTTCCCCCAAATGTCATATGTTCATGGCTTTTTAAAAAATTTTATTCTAAAAAGCCAGGACAGAGGGAACGTGCCTCGCACCTCGCTGAAGGCTAACTCCCAGACCGACCACCCCGCCGCCGCACGGCTGGCGAGGGCCGACGCTGCCCTCCCCACGGATGACCATCCTGCCCGGATGACCCACGGCAGGGGAGCTCAGCCATCACCACGGGACGGTGTCACCACCGCCCCACGGCTCGTGTCACCACCGGGCTGCCCGTCGGCAGCCTCAGCCAAAAAGCCGAAACGTGGTGGGTGATGCAGCCTCACTTATCTAACGAGCCGCTCCGCTGGGGACACGGCTCAGGAGCGATGGCACGAGGGGACCTGCCCATGCCATACTGGGACACCAGCACCCAGCCCACCACGTGCACCGCGCTACGTAAATAAACAAACGGAGCCCCTGAAGACAAAAGCCTGACGAACAGGCCCAAAACTACCCGTGCTAGCCGGAGGAGGACCAAGCGACCACTGAAGGAGAGCAGAAAACCCACGGAGACTGTCCATTACCGGAGTAGCCTCCCGAGGACTTGATGTACATCTGCCCGTACTGCTCCTCCACCATGGTGTCGTACGCCTCGTCGTCCTCCTCATCCTCCTCGTTGTGGTAGGAGGTGGGGCTGTCGGTGGTGGGAATGCTGCTGGCGCTGGGGCTCGTCCGCTCCCCCTGCGAGTACTGGACCTGCTGGACGTTGGGGATGAGGGTGGCCAGGTTGGGCATCCCATAGTAGGAGACGCGGGAGAGCTTCAGGGGACCGGCGTTGGAGCCGCCGCCGCCGGCCCCCTCCCGGGCGCCGGGCTCGAGGGGTCGCTTGCCGGGCAGGCCGGGCAGGGCAGCCGCCTGCAGCTCGAGGTTCTCGTGTTTGACGCGCGTGAGGAGCGGGATGGGCATGGAGGGGGACATGACGTAGGGCGCCGAGGCCGACTGCAGCTGGTTGCAAGGGCTCTGCGGCTCCGAGCTGGGGTCTTCGATCATGGTGGTCTGAGAGTCACAGTGGGGAGAGCTGACCTTGAACATCAAGTCCGTCCCTTTCTCCACGATGTGCTGGATCTGCAGGAAGCCCGCCGTGTACATCACCACCAGCTGCTCGCTCGCCGCCATGGTCAGCTTCCCGGTGTAGCAGAAGGAGAGGATCTGCTGGAAGCAAGCGGGGGGGACGGTACCCGGCAGCTCAAAGGCGTTTTTGCTGTTCCCACTGAACAAGTCTCGGAAGTAGAGGCTGCTGGCGGCCAGGACCGCCCGGTGTGCCTTGAAGGCTTGGCCCTTCACCACGATGGAGACATCGCAGTAGAGCCCCAGCAGCCGCTGCTCGTTCAGGCAGCCCAGAACGGTGTTCCCAAAGTTGGGAATCTCTATGTGCAACATCTGCGACATGGCTCAGGATCGGCTGGAGCTCCTCAGACATTCAATGCAGGAATATCCAAAGTAGGGCACATCTGAAAAAAGGGAGAAGGCAGGGAGAGAGGCACAGCGTTTTTAGACAGTTCACCAAGGCAGGCAGAAGCAGAAGAACCCACCTCACCCAACATCAAAGGCTCCAAGCCACGCTCTGAGAGCCGGTGCGGAAAAGCAACCGCTGATAAAAATTACTTAACCGTGTTTTCAAACAACGTTGGAAATGCTATTGGTGGATGGCAAGGGATATTCCAAAAATGCAAGTATTTTCTTCAAGTTGTGGTCTGTTTAAATAAGCACCACTGATCTATTCCCCCAGGGGCTTTACTTGATGCAGGAAAATCTGAACGGTAATGGGAGAGGAGTGAACAGTAAAGACAGCATAGGACAGAATCACAGAATCATTTAAGCTGGAAAAGACCTTTAAGATCATCCGGCCCAACCATTAGCTTAGTCAGATAGTCAGAGAGATCTCGGGTAGCATTATATAAGAAACACAAAAACCAGCAGCTATGTTGGAACTACAGAAAAGATATTTATAAAACAATGTGCCATTCTGCCTGAAATAAATACAGGATTCTGCTGGAGCGACAGCTCCCAGGAAAAAGCACTTTGAAAAGCAATCTTCCCATTTGCACCAGAAAGAGGGAGCATTTCAACAGTTAAACCCCTTCTCAACAGATTTATCCTTCAACAAAACGAGGCTTATCTCCAAATTAAGCCAGATATTTGAGCCCCAATAAAATAAACCAATGTGCCGCAGCAAGCCGCCTACCAAGTTGTCGTCTTATTTTTCTCCCCGAAATCCAAAGTGGGGCAGGGGGAACCCCAGCCCAGCCCCTCCTGTGGCCGGAGCCCCCGGCCCCCCCCAGCCCATCGCCCCGGCCGGGGGTACCGTCCCCAGCCGAGTGGCATCGGGGACCCTCCGAGCAACCTCACACGAAATGGGCTGGAGGCGACGGCTCCGGCTCTGCATCCCGCCGCGGCCGCTCTTTAAGGCCAGCTGTACCTTTTGGCCGTGGGGATAATTCCTCCTTTCACCGAGCAAATAAAGCCTTGCGTTTGGAGGGACCTCATGCACAAACCCCGTGCAACGGCGGAGCAGGTAGCGCCAGTGCAGCCCGTGCACTGAAACTCCAGCAAAGCAAATCACTGCGGATTCACCGACACGAGCTGGAGCCCAAACCCCCCCCGTCCCCCCTCCCCGAGCTCCATGCAAGAGTCCAGGAGGTTTAAAATCCTCTTTGCCTTCAATGCGACTGAAGAAAAACTACGGTTAACTAGTACTGAAAGCTCGTAAGAACAACATTAAAAAAAAAAAAAAGGGAAAAAAAAAAAAAGAAGTTTATCTGAGAAAGATTAAAAAAAAAAATCTCTGAAAAGAAAATAATAACCCACAAAGAGCTGCTCTGTTCCCATTGCTGGGAAGAAAAAAAAAAAAAAAAAGTCCTATCTGCAAGGCCACGGGGTAACAGGAAGAAAAGGGAACACACTCGGAGCCAATTTAATTGTATCTGCATGGTTAAAAAAAATTCTTCCGAGCGAGGAAGTTCCCGGTCCCCTCGCCTGGCTGGGAGCAAACATACCTTCAGCAGCGCCCGTCCCCAGCGCGGCCGCTCGCCAGAGGGGTCTGCGTCCCTCCGTATCGCCCCGGCCGCCACGCTATACGCAGCGACGACGATCACTCAGGGGAGGGGAAAAAAAAAAAAAAAAAAAAAAAATATATAGTATCAAACCCTGGGTTTGTATCTGCTGTAGCTCAAGCTTTTACCAAGTCAAATCTCCCCGGCAGCGCACAGCATCTAAATGAATAGGCCGGATGCAGATTAACATTCAGGCTGCTCTCTGCAATGAATAGAGCCCTTTGATTAGGGACCTGAAGTAAATGCCAGTTTCAAACCGAAGCTTTAAAAACAGAGAAATATCAGTGCCAGAGGAATGCTCTCAGTGTTGGTACAAGACAGACTTTTGATGAGTCACTGCAATGCAAACAAAGATGGCAGAAATACTGTACTGTATGCTGATGAAATGCTTAGTGGTGCCACGGCAACTGAGACAGGTTTTAAATTTATAGTGCAGTTTTGCATATGAATTACGCTGTAAACTGCCTCCCCTGCCATCTAGTACATCCAGAGTGTCAAAGCATTTAAACTATTCCAAACAGTCTGCAGAGCTGGCACTGCTGCTGGTTAACTCCTGCAGCCGGGAGGAAGGCGCGGCGAGCATCCCCCAGCACTCCCCCCCGCATCCCGCCTGCCCCAGCATCCCCCCACCCCACCCCAAGGGCTCCCCAAAACCACCCACCCAAAAGGACAGCTTTGGGAATGCCCAAATCTGCCCCAAATAAAGGTGCTCCTTGGGCAGCCACAGTCCTGATTTTCCCCCCCACCCCTCCATACAAGAAAGCCTTTCAAATGCAGGAAAAATGTTTACCCCTTGGGGAAAGCTTCTTTCAGTCTGTGGCTGAATCCACTAAAAGCAAATCCATTTGCTTAAGTAATGAAATCCTAGTCACATTGTCTCCTGGATTCAGATTTTAAATTACCTTCGCATTTATTGAGCATGTTTGGTGCTTTTTTCTGGGAAAGAGGGTGGGGCCTCACTTTGCTTACTTCTCTCTTGCCCAGAGCGGTTTTATTTCTGCTACTGCTCTCGGATTTGTTTCAATCGCTCTGCTCGGATGATCACACACAGTTAAAATTTAGGAGATTAGAGGTGAAGGCATCCTTAGAGGAGCACAATGGTATGGAGCGCAGAGGGGGCCGGTGATGCTCCGGCAAGACCCTTCCCTGCCAATCGTGCTCATCCCTCCGCTTCCACCGTCCAAACAGATGTTTGGTGCATTAAGTCCAACGCCACAGCCGCAAACCTGCCGCCGCTCCCGAGCGCCCAGGGGCTGGCTGCCTTCCCCTGCTCTTCCAGCAAACGGCACCGCCACGTCTGCTCTGCACCCCGCAGCCTCCCCGCGCCCCGCAGAGCCGCGACGCTCCCAGGCGAGGACCTCCAGGACCTCCGTGCGTCGGCTTCGTCCAAACCCAGCATCAGGCCAAGGAGATCTCTGCCTGGCGTGGGGCAGGAGGAGGCTACGGCACCGAGACGGGACCAAGGTGACAGCCTAGGAGGAGGCCAGGGATGACACCACGACAGCCAAGCCCAAGACCTCTTCCAACCCTGACAACCACCAACCTCTGCTGGAGGAGGAAAGGGGTCTGCCCTGGCAAACGCAGATCCATTCTGGATCTGTGGAAATGACTGAAATTAAAATATGCTTTACAGAAACGTAACTTCTCCACTCAGGGACCTGAAGGAAGCCTTGTCCGTGCGGATGGCAGACCATGGGTAGAGAAGGATCTCCTCTTTTCTTTCAGCAAGAGCTCCCTTAGAGCTGGAGGGACCGAGCAGGCGCCGAGTGGGACCTTGACCTCCTTGGACCCACTTGCAACCCCCCGCCTCAGAGAAACCCAACTGGGCAGGATGAGTGGGACCAGCCAAGGACAGCCTGGTAGTGCCGAACAAATCAACTTAAAACAGATACCAGTTAACAGTATTGCTTAGAATCTGCTCTATAAACAAACCAGGCATGCCAAGAGGAACCCATGTCTCTCTAAAAACACCAAAATTGTGCCAGTTCAAGATACGTTTAAGCTGGTGAGAAGCACCAGAGCGCCCCAGCCTAGGAAATTATTGGCAGGTTTCATTTAAAACCTCCCACCAGACATCAGAGTTTGAACCAAGATGCTCCACACAACGGATCCCTCCTGGGGAGGTCCTTCCACAGGACCTCGAGCCTGGCTCGACCACTCTGAAGGGATCCCACCCCAAAATGGCATCACTCCAGCTCCCGGTGGCCTTTTCTCCCATTCCAGCAGATTTTGTAGCTGCTGGTCACAACGCACATAAGCGAGCAGGTGAGCTTGCTGGTGGCACTTGGTGACAGTCTAAACCTCCTGTTTTCCTGGACAAAAAAGGCTCTGAAACATCCTTACAGGGAAATGGTGAAAAAAGTTACTCTTTGGTCTAGAAACAGCACTGAGGAACACAGGCAAAGCTGTACCAATGAGCCGCAAAACCCCAAACAACTTCAATAAACCATAGGCCAGGACTTCTGGATTTTTGTTTCTTCCTCCCCTCTCTGCCCCAGCCTTTTTATGACCAGAATATAGAAAAAAAAAAAGAGCAACCCAAAACCACCAACAACCCAAAACCCCCCAAAAATCCAAGAAACAAAAGAAGGAAGTCTTGAAAGCCAAGGAGAACCTGCTCAGCACCAGACCTCACATCCCCTAAAAAACCAGCAACAAAATATTAGTGACTAGATAGCAAATGCAATAATTCTTGACAGTGTCTAACTTAAAAATCTCCTCTATTAAACATGATTTTTTTAAAAAAATAGAGCACTAAGTGACTTTTGAATGGTGTGAAATGGCTTCAGTCCATTTGACATGGGAAGAAATGCAGGAAAAATGCAGGAAAAATGACCTTAGCAATTACAGATGTGAACTGTATTTTGCAACCTTGTCTTCCAAGCTGAGCCGTGCCCCAGGGTGCAGGAGGAACCCTCAGTGCCATTGCTACCCAAAAAAACCCAGCCCCCTTTGGGCTGCCATGTCCTACAGGTGACAGATGAAGACAAGGACATCTCCTACCAAATAGGAAAACTTGGACAAAATGGGATTAAAACCAGCCAACCACCCCTCCATGCTGAACATGTACGATATGTGACCATTCAAGCAAAACATCATTTCGTTTTCTAATGGCAGCCTCTTTTGCTAGCTCTTGGATATAGCAGGATAATTTGTACATGTCTGCGTGATTTTTGTAAAGTCATAGTCTTTGTCACAAGATGTTCATAAAAAATGCAGCTGTTATTTGATACAACTTCCATGAGAGTGTGAGAATCCTCAGCTTCTGTGTTCATGGGCTCTGGGGAAAAAAAAAGCAGGTTTGCTCTTTTCTAAACTATTTTCCTGCTCCAGGGCCTGAAAGGTTGGGGCGAGGCGACAACAACAAAGGAAAAAAGCATCGACCTGGAATAAGATGCTGGAATCAGAGCTCCCCCAGGAGTAATCAGAAATAACTAGATAATGTATTTAAATTGTCTTTTTCCTTCACCAACATACAAAGAGACTCGGAGACTTCACCCTCGCCAAAAAATAAAAATAATAAAACCCCCCAATGTCCTAAGTTTCCCGCAGGAAGGTGCGCTGGGCAGCAGCTGGGGCAGGGACAAAGGCAGCAGGACCCTCCGGGGGTGGGAGACAAAGCAGCCGAGGGCTTTCACCCCCACCCAGCCGAAGCCCCTCAAAAGAAAAGAGCTGAAAAGTCCTGCCCTTGAAGGCCCCAAAGGGTCAAAGGAAACTTCCCTTTCTTCTGTAAATGAGGAGAGAGGGGGAAAATCCCACCCTTGGATTTGAGGCTGGCAGGGGGATGTCACCCAGCCAGGCAGGGGCTCCCCAAAGCCCCCCTAAAGCAGTCCCCCCCGGGGAACAGGGGTGCCGCCTGCTCAGCTCTTCCTACAGGTTTTTTTTTTTTGTTTTGTTTTTTTTTTTTTGTTTTTTTCCTCCCCCTTTTAATGAAAAGGAAATGCACTTTTTACATAAGCCCGAAGGAAAATACGCAACAGCTAACTGCAAAACTCGGTGGCAAAGTACCGTTCCCTGAGCATGGAGCTGCTGTGACTCCTTCAGTAAAATAAATAGTTAAATAAAGTCGAATAAAATGCACTTCAGGTCGACGCTGTGCGCACCCCGCCATGCACCACAGGTCGCTGGGTCAGGGAGCTGGGAAGCAAAGAAGTCTTTGCACCCCCCTCCACCCCAAAACCGAGCCTCCCCCTGCTCATGTTGGGGCTCGGGGTGAGAAAACCGGCGGAGGGGAAGGGAGAGGGATTGGGGCACAAACACGAAACGTCGCGAATGCCTGAACAGCTTAATGCCCGTCTTTGGCAGGGGAAAGAAAACAAGGTTAAGTTTGGTAATCAAATGACAGTCATAGCGAGACTCCTCTTCTCTTCTGCAGCATTTGTTTCTGCAGCTCCGAAGTATTTATTTTTGAAATGCTGCAAGTGGCAAGCAGTGAGCAGTGCTAACGTTCCCTATTTTTAGTGTAGCAGCCAGTGGCAATGGGTGAAAGCAGATTATTTCTGCCTTATTAAGACAGCAGAAACTGAATTTGCAAATATTACTAAGTAACACATAAGCAACGCACACGCAGCCGACTCGCAGCACAGAGCCAGGTTTGCTTTATAATCCTAAAAGTTCGCACCAAAAGTAAAGACCAGGAGGCTCGGGCAGGGAATGGAGGGGGGGGGGAAAAATGCTGGAAAAGCCAATTAAATCAATGGTGATGATGCAGCCCAGCCGGTGCGTACAGCCCCGCTGGCAGGGCAGCCTGGGGAGGGGGTGCCGGGAGCTCCCCCCGGGGACCCCAGTACGGCCCCGGGGACCAGGGGCAGCTCCCCAGTCCCTGTCCTGCTGCAAGGTGAGTCACCGGCAGCCTGGGCGCAACAACCGCTCGAGGTCACCCACCCGGCAGGCTGCTGTCTCCAAAAAGTGCAGTCATTCAGCCAAGGCTAAGCGTGTTATTGCCATTATTATTTAATTAGTAGTTGGGGGTTTCGTTGTTTGGTTTTTTTTTTTTTTTTTTTTTTTTTTGGCTTTTTTTTTTTTTCTTGTTTGTTTTTTCCTTATCTATCACTGATTTTAAGAGCTCTCAAAGCAAGGAGAAGCAAAAATAGAAAACGCAACCTTTTTTTTTTTTTTTTTTTTTTTCAGATTGCTGCAAGGAAAAGGGAAAGGGAGAGACATGGATAAAAAAAAAAATACAATTATTCTGCAGAATTTAATTTTTTGCAATCTAATAAAAACTCAAGACCCCGACTAAGTTACGTCCACCAGAAAGCACCCAGCACCCCATCACCATGCCTTCTGCAAAGCGTGCATTGCCTGCATCCCATCGCAAACATTAATTCACATCCGTAACACATCAAAAAGACAAGTGCCATGCTGAATTGTATTCTCCTCACTCCTAGTACACAACAGCAGAGCTAGCAATATATAACATGCATGACTCAGTTCTACCATCGTGCCACTACAGAACAGAAAGCCTTAAAATAAAGTAAATATCTTAAAAGGTCAATTAAAAAAAGCTTACAAAACATCAGACGCTGCTTCTTGCTAGAGCTCATTACCTAGTATGGTGGAGCTGCCTGTGTGTTTTTTTTCTTGTGCAAGTTAGTCTGTGAGTCAGCATTAACACACATGAGAACATCAGGAATACTGCCTAGTTCTGATGCAATGGAGGTTGTAAAAAAAAAAAAAAAAAAAAAAAAAAAGAAGAAGAAATCGCGCTCCGTTTGGACAGGAGCCTGTAATTCAATTGCCTTTACTTTTCAATTACTGCATAGCCTACCCTGACCAACCTGCAGAGGGGAAGGAAACTTTGCTTACATCTCTGTCTTAAAATTAATGACTTTTACTTTTGGCTACAGCCTATTCTCCCTGCTTTTCTTTTTTTAAAAAAAAGTAGGCATAATATAATTAACCCTTCAAGGGCAGCTAAGCCCTTGCAGCTGTCGGGATCTCCATGTTTTTTGTAGAAATTTCAGCACTAGAAAATAATACTGCCAAAAAGTTCTGGCGAAGGAAGACATTTATACATTAAACTTTTAATACTCTATAAAGCAAAGCTACAATTGCATCTGAGCCTGATCCTTAATGGAAATATAAGCTTGCAGAAAAGGAAAGTTAAAGACTGCAGAAATTTAACTCTGTACTTCCAGGTTTATAGAAGCAAATACTAGCTTGCACAGGATGTTTTACAAAACTGAGGTTTCTGTTCATGAGCAAAAACCCTGAGAAACCTAAAATCTGTGACACGAGGTGGCCACCTCAACCTGATGCCCACTTTCCCCAGGCCAACGGGGGCAAAACAGAAGACCTGCATTTTTCATACGCTGCACTTATTGCTTGCACTTCAGCAAACAATTCTGTCTCCTCCCCCCTTCCTTGGTGGGGGGGAACCCCCCCGCAGACCCAGCTCCCACCTGCAGGATCGCAGCATCAGGGCAGGAAGGTACCAGAGACTCAACACCAACTTTTCATTTCTGACTTCTCTTCTCTTGCAACAAAACCCTTCACTGGTCCAACAAATTTTGCCCAAAGCTTCCGAATGCAACTATTTCTATAATGCACCCTAAAACACCCCCAGACGACACTGCAGCCCAGAACATGATATTATATATATGATATTATAATGTAGATTATCTATGGTCAATACATTATATTATATGTATATTTTTTTATATATATATATATTATATGGTCAAGTAGGTCTTCAGAGCCAACACTAACATCTTACAAGTTTTGTGCTGCTGGGCCACAGCTGAAGAGCCAACATTCCCAGGAGAGCCCCACTGATGCATAGCTCTAGGTAAAGCACATATATTGCTTAGATTTGGGGGTTTTACGGAAATCCAAGCCTCATGCAGCAGAGAAGGGTCAGAGATCGGAGGTAAGAAAGTCTCCCCAACATTCACGACATGGCGCAGACATGTGCTGCAAGCACTGAGCTGATCCCCCACTAACGAACACCGACTGACCCATTAACAAAAACAGGTAAAGCTAATGCACATGGATTAATAATCCAGTGGCTCACAAGCACATTCTAAATCCCAGTTTAGTTTGCTGGTTGTTTTTATGAGTAGACACAAGCACAATAAAATTATTATTTTTTAAAAAAATACACTACTATAAATAGTTATTAATGCTCATTAACTGACAAGGGAACCCCCTAATATTAGAGATCAATCACTTCTGCAGCTTCCCTTACACACAAGGGTCTGTCTCAAACCAGTATGAGCCTAGTGTTTTTTTTTTTTTCTTGCATGTGGGATACTTGAATACAGATGAATTGAGTTTTAAAGGAAAAAAACCCAAGCAGCAACTTCTGGGCCAAGTTCTTGTGTGCCAAACTTTTCAACTGCCACAGCACAGCTCGACAGTGTTTCAAAAGAATTTAAGCACTGTTTTGAATACTGCTGACAATCTTCCTCATCAAAATTTGTAATTTAAATACCTCAAATCTGAAAAGCACGCTCCCTGGGGCATGCTTCATTCTCCCTCCCCACCGCCCACCCTCCCCAAACCCCGTTTGGCACAAAATCCGTTGCTTTCCATATCTGGCTGGTTTTTCCCCCACCTCCCGCAGCCCCCCGGCATCCCCCCCGCGGGGACCCCAGTGCTCAAACAGAAGTTTGTTCCTCAGATTGCCCACAGATGAAACCTCTGTGCACGTTGCAGCACCCCAAAACACCGTTACCTTCCTCTTTTAGAACTATGATGCTAGTTTAGAGATAAAACCATTGACTGGTTTAGAGAAAAAGCCACACTAACACGGCTGCCCAGACTCCTGTGGCAAGAAAGGGTTAATGCGAGAAACCCCGCTCCCCAACCCTCTGCTGCCCAGTAGATAAGATGTTCTTTCAAATGCCTTCGGATGTGTCAATAAACCCGAAAATAATTCTATGTCAATAAGTCTAATTGGCGAGGAATGGCAAAATTAATTTCTTGGGGTCTCTGTGATGTTACAGGCAGCAGCTCCATTTTGGCAGGAGCGTGTTTAAGATTCCCTCCCAGTGCTGCAAAGCACCTTGAAAGGTCGACGAGCGCTTTCATATTCTCAGATCCATCTCCAACGCTGCAGCAGATGAAACGGATTGACCTAGACGGGAACTGAAACAGTCTCTGTGAAATAATCCATCAACACCCTTCGCCAGCCACAGCCGCCTTTGTCATGGGCACGCTTGGAAATCGCACCTACCGACTGCAGCCGAGCCGGGGCTGGAGAGGGCTTAAATCACAGCCCCGCTCTCCTGGGATGTAACCAAACACGGCATCGATAGCTGCAGAGCCGCTGAGACGGCACACAACATAAAATACCTCCATATTAAAGTGTGTGCAAAGCCTGTGCCCATTACCGAACTCATTAAAGACAGTGATACTTTGTAACATACTCTAATCTTTAATATTCATAGCTTGCTTCATTTGCATATCATGCCATAAATAGTTGAAGCAGAGGTAAAACACAAAGCGCTCTACTTGCATTTCTAATTATGCCTAAAATCAAATGTAAATCACAACACATCCAAGACACAGAAAATATTAAAATTGCTGTCTCTCAGTTAAAAATCTTTATATATATATATATAAAAAAAAAAAAAAAAAAAAGACAGACAAAACCCACACGCACAAACCCAATTATTTTTTAAAAGAAAAATCAAATAGGTGTGTGTAGCAGGGATGACACTGTCTTAAGAGGGGAGGGAGCTCATCCATCCAAGCCCCAGCCCTGGCGATGGACCCTGGCTGCAACCCCTCGGGTCAGCGCTGGCACTAGCTCATCTCCCCAGCCCCTAAAAAAACTGCATTTACCCCCCAACAGCGCTGCAGTGGCTCGTTTAACCTTGGTCTCTGAAGAAACAACAGGAGCCTTTTGGCTCCGGGGCAGCCAGGAAAGCTGATCTCCAGCAAAGGAGGTAAATTTGAAGAATCAGCTTGAACGTGAACTTCTGCCACGGCGTTGAGCTGGCTGGAGGTTGGTGCTTCCACATCGCCAACCAGCGCGGGAGGGAAGGCGACCCGGGGCTAGAAGCTGCTAAACCTTGAGGTTTAATGAGAAAAGAGGTGTTTTGGGGTGTTTGTGCTCAGCAGCTCCACGTCCAGAGGGAAACAGATGATTTCTGCTCACAACGTACCAGAACTGTGCTGAGGTAGCAAGGGGTGTTTTTCTCTGCTCTGCTTTTTCCTGAAATATGGAAGAGCCCTCGGCGCTGGGTGCTGCCCCACGGCGCTCCCGTGCCTGCTGTGGCACCCACCACCAGCACCCACTGTCATCAGTCCCATGGAAAAGGCTCAAGATCCTGTTCAACTGCCAGCAATGCCATCCAACGGGAAGGCTTGGCTTTACGGAGCCGGGTGCCCTCCAGACACATCCTGGACATTATCCCTTATAATAAGACCTACAGCAAATCCACCTGCCTCCTCCAGAAAGGGTCCCGGGGAACTGGTGTGGGTGAGAGCTCACGGGGCTGCAGTCCCCAGTCAGCATGATCCCAGAGGGTCGGGGTTCCCACATCAACTCTCAAGTTATTGACTTTTAAGGAAAAAGCACAATCCTGGTGTAGCACAGAAGAGGAGCCAGGCTGCACTCGGGGAGGGCAGAGGTGTCCTGGTGTCCTCACCTGCACAACAAAATTAATCATATGCCCCCACTTCACAGAGCCATTGGAAGACTTAATATCTGTAAAGCAACCTAATTTGCTTGGATTAAAAGTGTTACCAGTACACTACTGCCAAGGGCATGAATAATCTCCCTTTAACAAGCTTCCTTCCACACTGAGCACTGGGGTCCTCTTGATTTTATGTAAGCCGACCACCACCATGTAAAAATGCACTTTTTTAATTCAAGAGCAGCAGCAGGGGCACGGCGGGAGCTTGCACCCACACGCTGCTCCCCGCAAGGCAGGTTCCTCGTGGCCGTGACCTACAGGACCTGCTGCAACCCTGACCCAACCCTGGCCCTGCCGCCACAGTCCTGCCCTTCCCCGTGCCGAGATGCTGCTCCTTGCCCACTGCACCGATCCAACACGCTGCTGCTCCTCCCAGGAAGCTCAAAAATCTTCCTCCTCTTCATCCGTCTCCCCTTTCCTTCTCTTCATCCATCTCCCCAGAAGCTACTCACAACAGAGAGGCGCAGCATCCACGGTACTTAAAATAAAATAAGGTTTTACACATTTATGCCCAAAGATTTAATTAAAATCAAACGAACAAAATTTTGCAGAAATAGGACAAAAATTTGCACATTTTGGGAAGCTGTAAGGCACCCTTGCCTGGCAGAGGACCACGGAGAGAGGCGGGCTGGCTGCCGCGCAGCGCGGCCAGCATCCTTTCCCACTTACCTTCCCTTCACCGCTGGGACTCCAGCTGCATAAACACACTACGTCTTAATGAAAGGCTTTTGTGGGTGGCTGTCCCCAGGGAAAAATGCATTTGTAAGTCACTTGAACCACAACTGATTTTGAAGAAAGAGCCGGCTAAACATCACCAAAGGGAGCCGGGCACCCAGAAGTCGCCCCAGCTGGGATCGCGGCTCCGAGCCACAGCCTCTCCCTTATTAGATTTTTCCCATTTTACAAAAGGCTTATAGAGACTTCTGAGAATGAAAAGCTGAAAGAAAAAAAAGAAAACACGTGTATCATCGCCATGTTTTGCTCCTACTCGTACGCCGGGTTTCCAGGGTCCCCAAATCCCATCAGTGAGTGGGTCCAGGGATTTGTGTGAGGGTCCCCCCCTGGGTCCCCCCATGCTCTGTCCTCCCCTGGCACTACAGCTTGTCCTGCTCCCTCTCCAGGCTTGTGTCCAGCTCAACAACAAGTTCTATCGAAGAGTTAAAGGATCTTTTCTGCAATATTGACTTCCAAGGAATTCCAGAGATGTCATTAAATTTAACCCCAAAAGGTGAGCGTTTGCTCCGTCCCCCCAGCCCGCGCCGAGGGAGAAGTGAAAGCAAGCTGCTTGCAGCCTGCAAAGCTTTTTTACTGTTCGTATGTACCCTGGCATCTTGCCCAGACCTATTTTTAAGCCCATTTACTAGAAATCCCACAAATTAAAGGAAATACGGATAATGTTGTAAGAATCCTTTGGGCCAAATAAAAGCTACACATAATTTTCCTTGTGCATCAGAGTAAGATCCTTAACCACAAAAACCAGATTTCCCCAAAGCTCTTTTGCAACAGCAAGAGAATCTTGTTTTGTAAAAAGTTGCTTTGATTCACTCCTGGATTACAGGGAGTTCGGCAGACACTGCTGCCTCCCAGCCAAACCGGGAGAGGTGATTACTGTTATGAAACAGAAAGGTGTTAGGAGAACACAAATAAATTAAACATCTCTAGTTCCAGAATGGTGACTATTAATGACAACAAAGAATGCAGAAAGGGCTCGTGGAGAGAAGCTGCACGATGGTTATTGGGGTATTTTTCTCTGCATAGGTGACTGTTGTATGGGTTTTTTCCCAGCTTCTTTCAAACCATGTGTTCACGGTGCTCATGAAGGGCCAAAGAGCTGGAAAGCCTCCTCCAGCATGCTGCTGTCCTGGGCAAATTCCTGCTTGGTGGACCCCAACCCCACGTTATCCCAGCTCCGAGAAAACCCTGATAATCTTGTTCTGATAGTCCCATCAAATAAGGGGACCGCCAAACCCATCTCACTTGTCCTTATGCCAAAAACTGACCTGTTCCAGGCAGGACAAACACCCCAGAGCCGCTTCTCCATCTCCAGTCCCCATCCCTAACTGCACCCCGGTGCCACGGCAAGGCTGGGGGTGCTGCCCACCTGCACCCCCAGGATGGGGACAGGGTGATGCCAACACAAGCTGTGCATCCCGCCAGCCGCCGTGATGGATCCCCGCAGCATCTCCTCGGGGATCTTACGTGAAGCAGTGCTTTTGTGCAAAAATAAATCTATGCTCTGTATCTCTATATTTATACAGTGAAAGTGGGGTCTCTCGCGGGATGAGCATGAGGGGCAGGGCAGGAAATAACGGATGGATCTTTCTGCAAAAAGCTCACCCACCACTCCAGAAATCTCCGTCCTGGGCGAGTGGTGCCGGTGGCCGGAGGCAGAAGCACCACCTCCCCCCTCCACCCCACGTTGGGTGTCAGCCCCCCGTTTCCCACGGGCACCCCTCACCTGCCACTGCAGCCAACAGAAAAGGGGCGAAAAGCACCGACAGCCCTTCCCCTCCACGCAGTGCCCTGGCTGGAGGAGGCTGCTCCAGCTCCCTTCCCTGGCACCCCCTCCCCACACCAGTTAAATAAAGGAGCATCCGACTGCAGCATCTTCTGCACCAGGGCCGTTGGGAAGGAAGGAGATCGCCTGGGTTTTACACAGCATCCGCAGTTTTAACTGTGCAAAGCCTCCATCACGTTAAATAAACTCCAGCAACAGCTCTTGTATTTCGGTAGGATTAAAAAGAAACTAGCAACCAGATACATCTTTCAATAAAACTCACACGACAAGCAGAAACAGCCCCAAAACACAACGGTAAAAGCAACATTTGCGGTTAGTCCTTGTGGGGAGGGGATGAGGAGAAGGTGCTTCATTTCTAACAGCAATAAAGCAAAGCGAAGCAATCATCATTAAACCTGACTCTCCCTTCACTCTTGTTCATCCCCAGCAGTCGCTTAAAATGTCTTCCTCACAAACATTTCAGCCTCCTTTTAAAAAGAAAAATAATTATGCGGGGGAATAACCACTTCTATTCTACAAAGGCACAGATCTGAACAGTTAAACACACAACTTTGGGAACTTTTCCAAGATTGATATGTTTTGCATGGAAAGCAAATGTTTTTTTTTTTTCTTTTTTTCCTGCTTGGGAAAATATTTAAGCGCTAAGTTTATGAAGCCAAGTCCATTTATTCCCGGTTTATGTTGCTGCTCGGATGGAATCTAATTAGCAATTTAACCAGCAGCGTGGGGATGTGGCACTGGCCGACGGCGTGAGCCCCTGACCCGTGGCTGTGCCAGCACGTGCCCACGGGGGCTCTGGCCCACAAATAGGTTTTCTCCGTGGCGGAGGACGGCGGGACTGGCACCACGGCCGCCCTTCCCCGGAGCACCCCGAGGGCCGGCAGCGTGGGGGTGCCCGGGAGAGAACCCGAGGTTTCCATCCAGCCACGGTTCATCGCCATCGCGCTCCTTCACACAGGAAAAGTCTTTTTTGCAGGGATGCTCTTAGAAATAGCAACACTCGATTTGCATTTTCCTGCGCACCTGCCTTTCCTACTGAAGTGCTGGCTTCACTGTGTGCACATTGAAACTCCTCCTCGTCCTCCTGGCTCAGAGCAGCTTCCACCTCCATCAGCCCCGGGTGGGACCGGTGCCCAGGAGCCGAAGCAGCAGCGGGGACCAGTCCGGCTGCTGGTGGGCAAGAGCGGGGCCGGGCAGCTTTCCCCACGGAGGTGGCATTATGTCAGAGAGACACATGATGGTATGGAGCCCCAGGAATTGCACAAATATTATTGAACACAAACCCACCCCGTTTCTCAGTCCAGGCTCTGCTTTCACCTGCACCTTCCACAGCTGCGTTTCGTAAGTGCACGAAATACATCTCCCCTCCTTTTTTCATTCTCTCCCAGGGAGCTGGCGGAGAGGCAGAGCAGCAGCCGCCTCGCTTGCCCCCGATTTGGGGAACCCAGAGAACAAGCCCGGGTCCTTCATCATGGGCCAGCGTGGGATCAGGCATGAAAAAAAAAAAAAAAAACCCCAAACAAAAAACAAACAACAAAGAAACAGTGGGGCTAGGGACCACGCACACGAGGGAATGGGGTGATCCCAAAGGGTAACCCCAGCTCAGCAGCATCGTCCCTGAAGTGCACTGCTGGCAGTGAGAACAGCCCCAGGCAGCCCCCCAGCACCCGAACACTCAACCCCAGGAAAAAAATTAAGGTAATATGGCCAACAAAGGCTTGCCATGCTGAGAAAGAGCTTCCATGTCAGAGCTGGGACCCACCACCTCTCAAGGTCCCTGCCCTCGAAGCAAAGGGTGGTCGCACACCCCTGCAAGAACATTCTCATTCCCATGAACTGGGAAGGAAAAACATCTCAGTTCTCCCAAGGAACTCTTAGCCTGGGAATTACTTCTTATTTCTAAGAGGGGCTTGTTCTGGCCTGCTCCAGAGCAATATCCATCTTTCATCAATTAAAAGATGATAAAACTTTGATATCTGTTCAGCCTTGAGTCTCAATTACTTGCTCAGACACCTGGAGACTTTTCAACCCAAACTTAAGGTCCTTCAGCTTTTTACAGCAACATGGCAAGTGGTTTGCCTTTATTTTTCCATTTATTTGTGTATTTTTGAAAATCTTTCTGGCCAGTTAGACCAGAACCATCACGATTGCGAAATCCAGGAAATTTGCTGCAACACTCTGTAACACTTGCAAGGCAATTAGCCAAAACCTCACACAAATAAGCTTTTTTGCCACACTGTTCTAACCACCAAGCATTAACCCATTTTCTTAGGAAACAACATCTGCTGAAATAACTTCCTAATCTAGGAGCAGGCATGGAAAAAAGAGCCGCTGCAGTATCTAGTCCATGGTAAACAAAATTTTCAGGCAGGGTTGTCCCACTCAGAGAGTACCAACTCATCCCAGCTGAGCAAAGGGCACCTTACACACACCCTCTCCCCAGAATATTTATTACTTGGTCAAGAAAACCAACAGGGTTGAAGCTTTCCCTGCAGCACTGATACGCCTTTGAGATGGCTCTCGCCCAGAGAAGCCCATGGCAAAGGTGATGGTGAAACAGGCTGGGGCTTTGGGGCATGAATTTGCACCCCCTGAACCCGACCGTCGTGGGGTCTGAAATCCTGGGAGCTATAGGAGCTGCATCCTACAGCTGTAGGAATAAATCACAGCACAGGCAGGACAGCTCCTGGGTAATCGTCGGTAATAATAAAGAAACCACTGGGCAATAAAGCAACCGTTTCCATTTCCTACCCCTGCATTTACACAGCTTTTCTTCCTGGGAAGATGTCAACATATAGAAAAAATTAAGCTTCATGATTTGCCCTAGGAAACCATTATCACACACAGATAAACTGAGGCAGAGCACGATAATGTAACCAACATTACACAGTGAACCAGTGCTCGCAGGCAGCGAGACAAAAATCATGCTCGATACTTTTCCTTATTTCAGATTAAAATAGCAGCTATGCTTCCGTGCTATTGGTTATAACTCATTCCCTCCCTTATTCTCTGCCCCTGCTTTTTCCCCCATCCTGAAAAACCAATAAAATAAAATAAAAAGCTTCCTTTCGGGAATGCGGCGGTAATAATACTGCTACCATCTGTTGATAAGTCCAAGAACCTGCACAGGGAGGAAAGAGGCTGAAAAGCTGAAAGGGAGTCAAGTGTTTGCATGGTTTTATTGAGAAATGAAATCCAGCTTTAAACACAGTAAATCGGAGACTATTCTGAATCACCTCTTGAATTTTTTAATGCTACTCCTGGGAGCACTGAAGGTAAATATGTTAATTTGACTTCAATCATGGTGCAGAAAAAAAAAAAAAGCACCGCTGTATTAGTTTAGGGTACCAAGTCTTAAAACTATTCATGCATTTCTGCATATTTTATACTCAGCAAATAAAGTTCCAAGGTTCTATAAGGAGGCTGCAAAATTATTCTGAGTAAGCAATAATGAGGTGTGCATTATATAAGGCTGATACTAATGGTAATCTATTATTAAAATTTAAGAGTTATACCAGCTACGTTTCAAACAGTCCTACAGCAGTTTTTCTGCTCTAGGGAGGGAAAGCAGCACCTGGAGGAGGGAGGTTGGCGAGGCAGCAGGTTTTACACATGGTACATGGGGTAACGGTCTCTGACCGAGTTGCATCCCAGGTCCTCGGGGCAATCTCTCCGCTATTTCTCTAATTAACTCTTCCACAGCATCCCACCGGCGCTGCGGCGAGCAGCCCTGTCCAGCCGCTCGGGCACGGTCACGAGTCACCGCAGGTTCACGTTTCCAGTGTGTTTAATTCTCTGCCTGATGCTTCAGCGTAACGGATCCCCCAAAACGCATCAGGCGTTAAAAAATTAACAGGGTTTCAAGTTTGTACATCTTAGCGATCCTCACGGCTAGAGCCTCACCCTTGATTTCTCCTGTGATACCCCTCTTAGGCTGCAAGGAGGATGGGAATGTGACTGGCAAAACCCAATGTGCTTTTCCTACCAGATAACCTCCAGCACCCCAAAAAAAGCAGCGTCACGACATCCTCGTCGGACACATGGGCCCTGGCAGAATTCAAACACTCCAAGGGGAGAGCACAGTGTCACATCCTAGCGATGCTCGGCAAGCTCAAGCTGAGCTTTGCTTGGTGCAAGCTAGACCTGCTCTGCCCCCACCCCAGCCCCACTCCTTCCCGGGGCCAGATGCTTTCCAGGCTGGAAAAACCTCAGCACGGGGCTGGGGAGTGGCCACTCGCCCCGATGGGGAACCACGGGGTGCTACGGGACCCATCCCAGCGAGCGGTGCGGGTGACAAGGACATACCATCACCTAGCGCAACCGCACCTCCCCGCACTGCCGCGAGAAAAACAAACAGCAAAAAACCCCAGAGTTTGGCTCATTTTCCTCCTTCCTACATCTTCTGGTGAGAATCAAAAGGAGTCTCTGGGGGCTGTAAATCTGTATGTGACAAACCCATACAGAAATAGGCACATCAGCGAGGGATCGGGCGCTGCAGCGATCTGCGTCTCACAGGGCTCACTGACCCCAAACACGGGCTGGGAATGCAGTGGTCTCACTGCATCGCCTGCCCTTTGGAGGAAAATCCCCCCCGCAGCTTCTATGAAACACAAAATTAAATTTCAGCTGCATTTCAGAGTGTACTGCTGTAGTCTGCAGCCAAGTTCTTTTCTTCAAACGAAATTTTTCAGTAAGTTTAGATCCCAAAGGCAACGTTCTGCCCAAACCGAGCGATAACGAAGCATAGTAATTTCAGGAGAATCAAACTTAGTCTGAGACCCTTCTGCACTGAAAAGGATCTTAAACAATGACAAGCTTTTTGCTCTCCAAACTACATGGGGCGCTGGGAAACAAACCAAAGCAGAAAGGATGGAGGGGACACAGAGCAAGTCGGCGTTTGCTGGATATTTATGGCATCCACCTGCTCTGTCTGCCCACTCCCAGTTGTATCATCACCTACCTGAGCTGAAGGAGTTAACAACTCATCTGGGACAGCGTAACAAGAGACTGGAGTTAGTCATCTCGGCATGTCCGGATCGGTATGAACAGGGAGCTGGCGTATGAATGAAGTTGCCTTGGAGATGCAGCCAAAACCAATGACCAGATATTAACTTTTCACAACGGGCTGCCAAGGGAGGCAGAACATGCAAAACCAGGAGGGTGACAGCCTCCAGCGAGGTGGGAGAGTCAAGATATGACGGGAGTGACCCCTGAGCCTCCCTGGAGAAGTAAAACCCTGCATGTTTTTGCTCAAGGGGCAGGAGAAACATCCCCTTGCAAAGCCAAATGGGCCAAGGGCTAGCAATGAAACTCGGGTCTTGGACCTTACGGGCTGAGCAAACAATGCTCAGATGCAAGATGCTGCCTTTCCTTGATCTAACTTTAAAGTTGCTATCAAAGACACCAGCACCCAGCTCCTTCTTTCTGGAACCAGCCATGGGCACCTTACACAGTGCAGCCAAAATGAGATGTCGTTAAGCAAAAACATTAACTAGTAATTCAAAAGCTGGGCTAATGAAGGTTTACACTTCAGCAAGCACCCCGCTGCCTAACCCCAGCGCTTCATCTCCACTTCCACGGGCAGTTTTGGAGGTGGGTGAGCAAGGAGGAGCGGCCGCTCCGGCCGTCTGCGGGGCTCCTCCGGTCACTCAGCAGGAGGAAACTCAGCTTCGAGCAGAAGTTTCTCAATCTCAAGGTCGCTCCCCACACAGTTTCTCCCACCCTGATGAAGGTTGTCACCCTGCTTCCCAAGGGGACTGGAGGGGGGGGGGGGTGACAGGGGTGCCCAGCTAGAAGGCAGCGGGTTGCACCAGCAGGAAGAGCATCTGCTAAAGCCCACGGGCAAAGCTCAGCTCACCCGGACCTCATCGAAGGAGAGAAGAAATAGCTTCTCAACGATCCCCACATCGTGGCTGTGCTGGGCAGGAGACCCAGTCTCCCCCCCCATCACCCCCCCCACCGCCTGGCTGGGCGATGAACGGGCTGTGAAACTGCCCTCCCGGCTACTGGGGACATCACGGAGCTGAACAGCACCCACCATCTCTCTCGGCAGAAGAACGTGAGATGACACGGACATATTTGTATTAGAGCCTGAAATTCAGAAAGCTCCCGTTCCGATCTGCATGCCAGCCCCGTGGTATTTTTTCCCAGAAGGAAAAACAGAAGATGCTTTCCATAAGCAGACGATTTCAGCAGCTAATTTTACCATCACTTATGGTCGACTTTATGACTAAGATTTCATGCTGACTATATTAATCCTGTCAAATTTCAGAGTGAGAGAGAAATGATACTGTATATTTTATGGCTGCAATAACTTCTAAGCCATTAGACATGCATGCTGACATGAAAGTAATCAAATTGATTTTTTCCTATTACAATGAAGAACTTTGTATGAGCAAATAGTCTTTCTGGCACAGGAATGAAACCCCAAAAAGCCTGCACTCACTCAGGAAATTAGGAAATTGCCACGAGCCACTGTTCAGAAATTTGGGCATTTTGCTTACTCACATGTTATTGTCACCAAAGCTGAAAGGAACATGTTGGTCAACCGAACAAATTGAAAAAAGCCAACATGAGGGATAACTGGAGGTTTTTGAAGCAGTGTTAAATATTGCAGAAATTGCAGTTAATTGCTTTCCCAGCATCAAAGGCTGCACCACGCCTTTTTTAAGCTCATCAGACACACCGAGCCCCTCACTTGGGACTGCAGCTTGCTGGCCACCTCTCCAGGTGTTGGGTAGGCAAGATGGAATTGGTCAGAAGTTGCTGTTTAGAGGGTTTCTCAGCAAGTCCTGAAGACCTGGAAGTATTAACGGATATACTACAGGTGCCAAGATGAGGGGCTTGAGCCCCATGTGCTTGTGTGTGGATGCCGAGGCAGCAGTAAATGAGAAGGCCCGTGTGCCAGGTCAGCTGAGAAAACCAGCTTTGTTGTCAGTGTGGCCTCTGCTCCATCCCTCTGCAGAAAGCAGAGAGAAAGACAGATAATTTAAAATAATTCTTTAAATGTAAATAGGTCTTTAATTATAAACTCTGCTTGCTTAGTGTTTTTTTAATCCTAGCTCACATCCACACTCAAAACTAGGAAGCCGTTCTTTGGCTTACAGTAGCTACCTAAAATTCTAATTTAAAAACCTTTAATCCCGACACATTTGTAAAGTTCTAGAGAAAGTCGGGTCAAAACGGCCCCTGCGATGGGCTGACAAGTCGCAGGGCTGAGGTGACGGTCCGGGGTGTCCCTGCCATGTGTGGGACCCCCCGTGCCAGGGCACCCCCAGGGCCCGGGGCGGTGCGGCCGCTGCCTGCACGGGCAAGGGCTCTGCAAGCCAGGCCTTGCACGGGAAGGGTGAACCGGCCTGCACACCTGCAAGGTGCAAAAACCCGTGAAAACTTGTTTTCTTCCTCTGATGCGTGAGCGCATGTTGGGTGTGAGAGGACAAGACCGGCTAGGTTCAAAGTCTTGAAAGACGTGGTAAGCAGAAGCAATTAAGGGTAGATAACACGTATAATGTATTAGACTTACATGGCGCCCTGAGAGGTGTAGTCATGTCTCTTCTACAGCCAATAAAATTTAAGGTTTTCTTTTAATTTTAAATACGGATCTCATACCTTTTTGTAGAATATTATCAATCATTCAGTAATGTCAGATCTTTCAAACCAAGTAACCCGCAGATAAAAAATTTGCATATGTATGTGCTAAACCTGTCTAAAGGGTCAAATGAAGATGGGGGGGTGTGTGGATGTCTGTATGCATGTATAACTTCTTCAGCCTCACAAAAGAATTGCAGACTTAGCACTCATTTAGTTGCAAATCAAAATGCTCTAGTGACGCTCTATCAGTAAGACTTATTTTGGGGTTTGTTTTGTTTGTATTGTTTGGGGTTTTTTAAAAAACAAAAATAATTTAGAAATACAAAACCATAAACCCACAACTACATGATCACCTAAACCAGGAATTGCTAAATGCCAATTTTAGTGAATTCATTTGTCCTACTACACAAGGTATTTGTAAAGTCACCGGTGCTGCCGCTGCAATCCAAACATGCAGAAGGTTTCCACACTCATCATTAAACAAAATGAACTAACTTTTTGGATCGCTTTTACTTTTTTTTTTTTTTTTAATTTAGCTTTAATTCTAATTTAAGATTTAGCACCTTTCACAAATAGAAGTTCACAAAAGTTCAGAGACTCACACTTGCATCTACAGAGCCTCTTGCTGCACACCCACGTAGATGCACTTTGTTATCAATTTCTTACCTCGCAGAACCTGAATAAAACCATCGTGTGACTTTGCCGCGATCTCTTTCAGGAGAGGAGAGCTCTGCCCGAGCAGGGCTGAGCAAACATCCCCTCGGCTGCCTTTGCCACTTCTTCCAGTGTTTACGGTTCACATATTTTTTACATGAGTCCCCTCCTGCCCGATGCATGGGGACGCACGATCCGGGGAGCTGCAGCCCGGCCGTGCCGGTATTTCATCGCCCACATTCCTTTGCAGTGACCGCAGCCCTCGGCACCACGGGCGCTCCCCGCGCTGCTACCGGCAGCCGGGGAAGGGGAGGACTTGGGGTGACACCCCCCAGCAGTGCTGGGGGACAGGGACAGCTTTGAGGGGTTCCTACTGCTACAGCTCCAGCTAGCATCGCCTCCTGCATTTAAGAAAGCAGAGTTGGTTTGGGGGCTTTTTTTGGTTTGGGATTTTTTGGGGTGGTTGGTTTTGTTGTTTTTGTTTTGGGTTTTTTTATTATTATTATTATTTTGCTGGTTTGGTTTTGTTTGTTTGGTTGGTTGGTTTTTTTTCTGGTGTTTTGTTTTGTTTAAATTGCACATAACCAAACCCTTTCCCAACAAAACCCAAGCCAGAGCCCGTCCCAGCACACTGAGCCCCATTAACCAGTGGCCAAACAGGTCCCCTCCGCCGCCCCTGGGGATTTTAAGGATCCCCCCACCCCAAGCAAGCCTGGCCCACATACTGGCCTGGGATCTGGCGAGCTGCAGCTCCCCGAGGAAGATGGCTAGTTGGCACATGAACCACAAGCCCCAGCCCACAATCAGCTTCACCTGAACCGTGGCACCTTCAGCTACCCAGCAGGAAACAGCTAATCCTTTCAGCCAAATCGCTACAGAACTGTGCTTTAAAGTTATTACCCAAACCCTCCAAATCCATAGTTTTGCAAAGGTAGGAGAGGTCTCCTGGGAGAGGCGGTGAGCAATATCCACGAGTTTCTCATGACCTTACGGAGATTGCCATGACAACACCACTTCGATCCTCCAAACATGGATATATTCATTTGCACTAGTGTGATTGAGAATAATTAGAGCGAGATTCCCCGAGCCGGGGAGTCACAACTGTACAGCAGTTCACGGCAGCAAAGCCCAAGTTTCGAGGGAAGCAGCCTCAAATTTAAATGTAAAAAAGAAAACCCACAACACTCTTTAGAGCTGCGTGACCTAATTCATTATAAAGAATGTCAGTTAGCAAACCTTTTAAATAAAACATTAAGCTAGAGGTAATTTGAAGCCTTGTGGATTTTGTTTTACTCAATTATTTTCTAATGCTTCAACTTCAAGAATAAATATGCAGAAATGAAAAAAAATGCTAAGGGTTTCATTTAATTCTTTTTCAAAAGAAATGAAGACATTCATACTAAACCAAAATACCCTCACAACCAGCCCAGCTTTTTAATTAAAACTTTTATGTCCTACAAGATTCTTGAAGGTTGTAATATCTGCTTCCACATCCGTGAGCTAGCATCATGCTTGCAGAAGGGCGAGCCCGTAAATGCACATTAGAATAACTTGTGCCACGCACTACTATAACATTTCCAAGACATATACTCACAAATTAAACCAGGTTTGAGTATCTTTTTTTTTTTTCCTTGACCATAATTTACATAACCAGTTGCAATTTTCACTCTCTCTGTTGGGCAGTTTCCCTCCAGCAGATGATCATGCTGGCCTCTGGTTTGGTTTTATTAATGCATGATGGTAAGAACGTGGTTGTAGCGAGGCAGGTAGAAATATAAAACCTGGCGAAGAGCAGTAGAGGATAAAAGCCACTATTGATATGCACGGTCTAATATGAGGTTAATTGGGAAAAGGGGGAAAACAAAGGGAAGGAGCTTGATGATTAGCACTGCAAATGCTCTTCTAAAAAATACTACAAGACCCAAAGAAATTCTATTTCTTCATACTGCAGCCCTTCAGAGAGGTTGGGCTTACCTACAGAAAGAATAATTTAGAGTCTGGCAAATTTCACAGTATTTTAAAAGACTCTGAGGTCTTCATTCAACCTGGACAAGCTTTTCTGAGCCTTCTGCCCCGTCACTGGGCAGGTTCCCAAGGGAAAGACGGGACTTATGCAAAGGGAGCAGGGTGCCCTCAGCAGATGCCCAGACTCTCCCGCGGGTCCGGGTGCTGCCCTTGACACGACCCAGCTCCATGCCGGGGTCACACCACAGCCCCCAACCATACAACACTCCTGGTCTTTGCATTTACCATGTTTTTCACAAGAAAAAGAGCAAACCCAGCTATTTATATGCAGGGCTGTTGTGTTGTTTGGGTTTTGGTTGTGGTTTTTTTTTGTTGTTTTTTTTGTTTGTTTGTTTGGTTTTTGTTTTTTTTTTTTTTAATTTCCTAACTGCTGCAGCAATTCAAGGGAACAAAATTCACTCTGCTCCATTGACAGGGAATATTCCTGACTGGAAATACAAGGGGAATATTGGAAAAGAGAAATCAGTTGTCCAGCATGAGAGATAACCCTGCTGTGCTGGTTAAACCCAGCCCTGGGCACGCACCCAGGGCGTCAGGCAGAGCCCAGCAATGCAGCCCACCTCCGAGGATGGAGCCCACCCAGGACAACTCGAGGAGTGGCTACCACACGTCCACCAGCCCCACGTCCCCCGGGATCTGCGGGGACAGAGCCTCTCGGTGGGACGGCTGCTGGTCACTCCTCAGCCCATATTCTGGGATAAGCAAATCCAGTCAAAGAGGAGTCGTCCTTGGGGAGGAAAAAAAAAAAAAAAAAAGAAAAAAAAGCATAGAGCTAAATATTTGCTTTTCATTTGGCAGCATCACTATTTTCAAGAGGATACCAGAAAGAGAATTGCAGAAACGTGCATAACACCACTCCTCCAGCGAGTCTGCACTATGAAATGCCCAGGAAACCAACCCAGAAGATAAAAAGATTCCGTTCTGCCACCATGTTTAGAGTAAAACACCTCACTACTTTGACTCAACCTTCCATGCAACCTCTAAAGAATTACAAAGTCATCATTCCCCATTAATCCAGTCAGTGGGTCCCATTATCTCCACGCTCAACCAGCAGCTGGTTACAGGGGAGCAGGGTACCAGGAGGTGCCACGGGGCAGATGCTCACTGCTGTAATTATCCCATCGCAACCACACCCTGGGGCCACTTTTGGACTATTAAAAGTTCTCCTCCGTGCCACCAAAAAGTGGTATTTCCTGTTGGCCCAAGGTATGAAGCACCCCCGTGCACGTGGCACAGATGCGGCCACCGCCCAGAGCACTCCAACCCCGCTCTCACCAAGGGCCTTTTCAAGATCGAAAACTACTGATGAATCCTTTCCTCTGCAGCAGAGAACAAACAAGGATTAGTATTCACCCGTTCATAACAGGGAAACCCTGCAGCTAGAGGTGGAGTCAGTCAATGCCTGAACATCCAGCCTAAGTTGCTTGACGAATGCTAACTACGGCTTCCAGCTTATTTATCTAATTTGGTTTGATTTTAAAATATTGAGTTATCTAACCAGATACAAAAAAAGAGTCTGAACATTTCCCATGCCAGTGAAAACTCTCTCTGCCATTTTCTGATGCTATAATTCAATATATATCTCTGAATATTACTGACTTTTCTCAATCACATTTGTATTGAGAAATGCCTAAAAAAAAAATCAGGACAAAGGCTACAGTTTTTCAAAAGTGCTTGAAAAATGGGGTTCTGCAGTGAATGAGCCTTTCCAACTCTGACTGCGATCTGCAGCCTGTAAATAGTTTAGTCATTTAAGCTGGTTACAATACTTATTAGGGTCTAGTTTTGTCAATCAATCCATAATAACAGCAGGACAGCCAACACCTATAAAAGAATCCTCTCGATTTTAGTAGAGTCTGGGTTTTGTATTAGAAGGGGGCAGCTCTGAACTGATACAACCAGTTTCTAACAACAACAACAAAAAAAAAATATGGAGGAGGGATGAAGTCAGTGACCAAATCCACAAGGACTTCAGCCAGGCCCAGGATCTCCTCCAGGAACATGCTGATGCTCAGAGAAACGCAAAGAAGATGCCAAGGCAGGACCCCCTGGGGGCAGGACCACCCGTCCCACCGTGAGTGTCCGTGGTCCAACCTCCCAGCACCCAGGCAGTGCCCCTCATTCAGGACAGTCTTACTGGTACCAACAATACAGAGCCTTAACAGTGCAATAAATGTGTAATATTGGGGTTTTGGGGAGTCTGACACTGTGAAGTGTGTTTAAGTGAGGTACCTACACGCCGCTGCTCACGGTGAAGGCGATGCTGTGTACCCCTGCCCGCTGGAAATACGAGACACATCACCAAATCATTTCAGAGAGCGACGAATAGCTGAAAACTAACAGAGCCTGTAATGACTATCAGTACGGATTTGAAACAATGATCTAAACACGAAAAGCCTCCCTGCCTATTCCTGAACCCATGAGGTGAGATACTCTCCCCCCCAACCCCAGCCCTCATTTTAAAATTCATCCTTTATCAGCTTGAGTTGAGAAAATCCAGTAGAAAGGCACAAATGGATTGTGCTAGTAAGCAGAAAAACTGTTACATCTTCTGAATGTAATTTTGCCAAAAGCCTCTGCACAATTTTTTTTTGTCACGCTTTGCATTATGAAGGAAATTTCTTTTTAGAAGAACAGGAGAATGATTTGCATAATATTCTTTGCAAGTTAATATCAGCCTCTGATAATGATCTCTGCATAATGCAAAAACGTTTGAGAAGACTGTTACAACACTAAGTAATCATATTTTAAATTATGTTTCCCTTTATAGAAAGGTGTTGCAAAAACACACAGACATGAAATCTGTCTGTTGAAGTCCCAAGAACCACCTGACCATCTTCCCACTATTCTACTGTTACAGATTGCAACACTGCCTTTCAAAATCTTACAAAACAAATTACGCTGCAACAGTCTGGCTTCACAGAAGGCAGAGCTTTTTCCTGTGCTGATGCTCCAGCACATTACATTTCACAAGAGCTTCTGATGTACTGCACAAGTTAAGCAAGGACCTGGAAATTAAGATGTAATACAATTAGATGTACTGCAGCAATTAAGGTGGGTTCTCCCATCCGTACTCGCACCGAGCTGTGCCACGCTGCCGAGCCACAAGGTACCACCGGGGCATACCCTAACTGCCACCAGGTACTGGGGACACTGGTTTATCTGGGTTACTCGTTTTGTCTGGTTGGCTGCAGAGCCACGTACCGAGCACTGGGAATTAATTAAGACCGTGCCACCGCTGCCATGTCCCCACCCCACAAGAAGATGCCCCCTCCCGCAGCCAGCAATCTTCCCGACAGCTCTCGGAGGGATTAGGTGTTGTCTGGTGCAGTCACAAGATCTCCATTCACGCCGTCGTTCATGCCTAATTAGGTCAGGAACTACACATAAAAAGAAGAGGTCCAGGAGGAAGCCGTTTATACACACATGCTGAGCAGCATCCTATTAGGTGTGGGCACCGACTACATCCCTCAACCCATCTCCAGTGGGGGTTGTGGGTGGGAAGCTAATGCACTTGGATATTAAATGCTTAATATGTCACTAAGACTTAACAACCACAACCAGGTGGTTTAAACCTAAGCTAACCTTCCCCGAACTAAAATAAAACTGCGAAAGGAATTCAGATAGGTTCTTGGGACAGCCCTTGCACAAGACAATGAACTGCAGGAGTCACACACCTCAATGAATCGAAGACAGACAACACGTTCAGACCAATCTATTTCTCATCATACGAATGATGTCATGGTCTCAGATCTGGAGGCAAGCACGAGGCGGGACCCACGGCGTAGGCTGTGCTCCCGAGAACATTGCCATGCAGTGCCAACGCCGGTAAGTGCCCCAGAAAGCAAATGTCCCCAGCCTCTGCCCATAACATCCTCGGGACCACAGAGGGAAGTACATATAGTCCGGCCAGAGCTACCCACGTCTCTAACATATACAACAGGGCATCATTCAGCCTTGAGGGTGGGTGGTTTTTTTCCCCACCTACAACACTAAGTCTCAAATTGAAATACCAGATCTGTGCAGCCAAGGCATGGAGAAAACAGCCTCCTGCACGTCGGG
The DNA here is from genome assembly GCF_018691265.1 of Tyto alba. Classification (NCBI taxonomy): domain Eukaryota; kingdom Metazoa; phylum Chordata; class Aves; order Strigiformes; family Tytonidae; genus Tyto; species Tyto alba. The sequence continues at coordinate 3,105,956 of NW_024881273.1, forward strand.
GTGAGCTCAGCAAGGCGGTTGTGTCTGCTCAACTGCTGCACTCAGTATAGAAATCACAGAGACCTGTGATCATTCCTCTCCCCTACAGTTCTGGTAACTTTGTCCAACCGCGTTCAGAGACAGGCAGAAGAAGAACAAGCAGGGCTGACAGTATTTAGGGGAGATTTTTTGGAGACACTCATTTCTTGGTGGCGTTGGCTGCCGCAGTGTCATTAGCCTGCGTACACACTCAGGGGATTTTGCTGGGCCTTCAGCACATTGAGTCTTCCCACAGGAGGCTGCACCTACAGCTGCTCTAGCACTGGGGGTACAAAGCCCTGAACCCCCCCCGCTGCTGCTGCTCAGCGCTCTGCGGGGCCAGACACTTTCACAGGATACGTCAGGTCCCAGCACACCCCGCCTGGAAGCGGCCCAGGATAACAATCCTCCACTCCATCCCATCCTCTGCTTTGCATACCTTTTAATGAGTTTCAAGCGATTCCTTGCTACCCCTCATCACAGGCTTCCTTGAACGGGTTTGCAAACTCCTCGCCCTCTCAGCACCAGAAACATCGACGCGGAACCCACCAGCACCATCCTCGTCTCTGTGCTGGAGACGGGGCACCAGGCTCCTCTGCAGCTCCAAAACTCATGCAATGGTGACCAAATAGAAAACCAGCGATGGATGCAACACTGGAAGATGAGAAAAATCAACAGCTGCCTCAGGCTCTCATGCTCCGGTGCAGACCGTGCCCGCAGCACACACCGAACGGCAGTCTGGGATCAGGGCGCAGGGCGGCTGCTGGATGCCGCAGAAATGGTGCAGGGTACAGAACTCGTTACAACTCTTTAATGAGCAGATTTAAAAATCAGTCGACTTGGTTTGCAGAGCTGCGAGCGTGGCGAGGAAGCCTGGCCACCGGCTCGCGGGGGACGCAGTCGCACAGAGAGCCCGCGAAGAGGCGGCCACCCCCTGCGCGAAGCCACCGACGCCTCCGGCCACATCCAGCTGTGTCTCCAGCAAACCTGCAGAAGAGTTTCAGCAAACAGCAGAGTGGGCAAGAATTTGCCCACTTTTCCAAGGACCAGACCAAAACTGATCCTTCCCCATGATGCTGCAGCACAGCAGGTCCCCCGGGGTGAAGCCCCCAATGCCCTGACCTCTCCGGGACACTGAGCGGTGCAAGCACCATTGGGAACTTGTTTGGGTTTTGGGTTTGTTTTTGTTTTTTTTTTTTTTTAAAAATTGCAAGCAAATCTCTCCCTTCCTTCCCCAAACTGACACATCCATCCATACTGATGGGTGGCACCACCCGATACAATTCATACGCACCCAACACACCTCCCGTGTCCCCAACACAGCCATCACCTGTGGCAAGAGGACATCGAGAGGAAAAACTGCTCCGAAGTCCCAGCAAACACCGCAGCCGTCGGCACGTGCGCTCAGGAGATCACAAGGGTGTGGGAACTGCCTCGTGAACTGCCCGAACCGAATATTTCTCTTGCTAATGCTGCACGTTGTGTTTTTACGTAACATTTCTGAGAGGCAGAGGAGGAGGCCAGGAGCAGGCTGGAGGGTGGGAAGCGGACACAGCCAGACAGCGAGACATCCAAGTGATTTCCGTGGCACATATCCGTGCTGCACCGTCAAGGGAGGCTGCACGGCTCCTGTTGGGCAGGCACTCTGCATTACCTGGTGTTGCTTTATAAATATATTGCAATTGAACCGCAGATAAACTGCTTTAAGAATCGGGGTGGAGGGAATACCAGTTTGGAGGTGCGAGGGCTGCACTTGTTTTTCCAGATGGTATAAACAAATCATGACTTTCGCTATATAAAAATCTTGCAAAACAGTAGTAAAGGCTACTGGAATATTTTTGGTACTTAAAAGCACTTAAAAAGCCACATGATGCACTGCAGACCTCACCAGTGGACACACGTGCCACTGTAGTGGTCCTCTGTATTTTGCTGGTGGCCAAGCATCGAAAGTAACGCTCGATGCTCTGCTGAGCTGGGGTGGGATGCACGGCCTGAACCAGCCACGCTCAGGCTGCAGGTTCTGCTCGGGATGCAGACCCTGAGCAAGATCTACTCAGAGCTTATCACAGTGCCAGGCAGGTGGGACCCCAGAGCCTGCAGAGCTTCTCTCACCTCTCGGGCAGGAGCTCCATGAGGCAGCAGCTCTCTGCCATCAAGCCCTTCTGCAGGGGCTGGTCAGCCCAGCAGCACTCAGGCAAGAACAGACTGGATCTTTCTGAACGGTATCCATTGGATTTTGGTTGAAAAAAAAAAAAATTAGTGGTGTTGGTAAAGATCTGTGAGCCTTTGTAAAAACCAAACAGCTCTGGTCTCTGCAGAAAACAACCTACCCATGCAGCGTGACCGCTGCCAGGACTGCTCGGCTCCAAGCCCTGCTGCCTCCAAGGACGTGCCGTGATTTCATCACTTGGTTCCTCCACCCCCTCCAAGCTGCACTGCCCTCCTGTCCTACCACCCCAGGCTCAGCTCCCTTCCAAAGAGCAAAAAGTTAAGTCCTCCCTTCTGTGTCGTTTCTTGTGCCGAATCCAGATCAGTCAGCAAGTGCTGCAGGATAAGCCTCCCGTAGGGCCACTCACAAACAAGACAACAGCCAGTTTGGGATCTTAAGGGGAAGATAAATGAAGAAACTTCCTAAATTTGATTGTAAAAATATTCATGAAGATACCAAGTGGCTTGGGCACCTCCAGCTGCTCTCTGCAGAAGCGCCCGCCGACTCCCAAGCCAACGCACAGGTGCTTGTGCAAGCCCGCGAAGGGTCTCGAGTGGGGACTGTCGGGCAGCCCACGTAAGCCCAGGGAGAGGGACAGACACTAACACAGGTATTACTGACAGCAGAACATCAACCGACCTCACCCACAACTGTGATGAGCTCAGAGAAGGCAACGGCTCGAGATGCGCCCGGCTCCCGAGCTCCTCTCCAGGCTGGTGCCCGCTGGGACAGCGCGCTACGGGCTCTTCCCCAAACTGGTTCATGAATCTTCAAGGATACAGGACTAGAAATCTTTGCAATGCTACGCAAGGATATAAGAGCTGCTTTGTGCTGAAATCAGCATTGCAATCTGGAAGCAGAAGTGCTGCCCCCATTAGTGGATCTGAAAGAAACCCAGAGCCAAGCCACCCCAGCTGGCAGCTGGGGGTCTCCAGCCCTCGGTGCCCGACTCCAGAGCAAACCAGCCTTGGGCTCAACGCTTACACTGCAAAACCAAAGCACTACATGTACATTGGGCTCAATCTACGTTTTTAGCATTGTATAATAAACAGTAAGAAAAAAAAAAAAAGAAGAAAAAAAAAAAGACAAAAGACCCAACACTCATCTGAAAAAACAGTTATTAGATTGCTTGAAATGACTTGAAATGAAATTCCCACCGATTTTATTGGACTACTCGGATATTGATTCTGGTGTGCTTCTTGCTCGGTCTGCAGCACAGAAATTCACGTTGCTAGAAATCCCACCTGCATGCTGGGCCAGAAACACGCACTGGGAATGTTTGGGGTCGCTTTGTTTTGCTCCCTCTTTCTTGGCCTACAACTACCAGTGCGCATCAATAAAATAAGGCAGGAATTTCAAACAGTAATTTCTTTGTTCTTTGCCTGCATGTCTGCCACCATGCTGAGAGATGGGAGAGCACAGGAAGCCTCGATGCCCACGCAGGGAAAGGAACGTGCAGCACAGATGCCACATCTCCCATTCCTGCTCCGGGGGGGGCCGTCCCTGCTGATTCTCAGAGGGCTTCTGGACCAGATTTGCAGGTCCCCTTTGGGACCCTCCCAGCCTTCCTGCCCTCGGGAATTCCCTCCTCATACAGGATCCCCACAGGAGTGTAGGATGGGAGGGCAGAGACAGAGGTTGAACACACCAGGATATTCTGCCCATCTTTGTCGCTCTGGTGGGGTGATTTCCCTTCCCATCCCCTACAGCAGTTTAACTTGACTGGCATAAATGCTGCTGGTTTCACCCACGGGCACAAACCAGCTCCCTGGGGTATGCCTGTGCCAGCATGACACCACCAGTTCCCCCGACCAGCAGAGCTGGGACATGGACAGGTCACACTCCAGCAAAGTCTCCCCCACTCCTGAACAATAAGATGATTTTGGATCCTCATCCCAAATTCTCTCAGGTTGTAAATTCACGTGATGCCTGAACACCTGACACAAAACAACAACAGTATAAATGATTTTTTTTTTTTTTTTACCCACATAAAAAGGGAATAAGCCAATTAAGCCCCAGTCTGCTGTGTGTGAATAGCTAGTTCAGAGCTCCAAGAAAGTGCCTCCATCACCCCGGCCGTCCAACATCCGAGTCCCTGTGATGAGGTGCCAGCAGCACGCTCTGTGCTTCACGGCTCGCTTCACAAGGCATGAACCCAACCCCAAGAAACTGCCATCATTTCCTCCCAACCCCTGCAGATGTTTCAGCTCAAGCAGGCCTCCTGGCCAACACACCAGCATCCACTCCCTCGCTGGCCTGCCTGCCCAGTAAAGCACTGTGTGATGGCACAGCGAGCTCGGAGGAGAGTGGAGCGGCTGGAATATTACAGCTCTGCATTTTCCAAATTTCTATTTAGCTTTTTTTTTGTTTGTTTTTTGTTTTGTTTTTTTTTGTTTTTTTTTTTTGTTTTTTTTTTAAAAATCACACTTGCAGCATAAACACAAGCTGGGCTGGTACTCCGCTCCAGCTCCCTCGTTGGGATGTGCTCATCCTTGGCCTTCACAGCTCATCCACTCACGAGGTGCATCGCTGCCTCCTCTGCAGCACACTCACCCCGTTACCAAGTCAAGGCCCCATCCCGATGCTGGGAAGGGCAGTTGTGCTCTTCACTGAAGGATCTGCCCTTCCCAACTTTCTCCAGCATCCCACAAGAGCTGCAGGAGATGCGAAGCTCTCCGACAGCACAGGACAAAGCTCTAGAGAAGGTGTCCAGAAGCCAAGCGAGCGTGAAGCCTCGGGCCAGCCAGCACAGAGTGTTCTGGATGGGCTGGAGGATTTGGCCAGGCTGGAGCGGCCAGCGCAGCCCGTGGCCCTGAGGGAGCCGTGGCACGGATCCTGGGAGCTGTCTCATGAGTCAAGAAGTCCCGTTGTTCGATTCACTACACAGCCTGTGAATTAGTCAATCCTCCTCTTTTGCCTACCCCGTGGGCTGGGTGGGGGGGGACGCTGGCCCCCATCCAAATATTGTGTAAACTGCAAAAAAAAAAATATTAAAAAAAAAAACAAAAAAACAAACAGTTAATCTGTAGAAATACTATTTTGGAGGAATGGGGGAAAGCTGGAGCCCTGACGGCAAAAGATTACTTGATGTTCTCCCATTCCCTTCCTCCAAGAGCCTTAAAAAGGCTTCCCACCATCCCACTACGGCCCTTCTCACATTACACTCGGATAAACCGAAGAGGAGCGTGGTGCTCGTGTCCTGCCCAAGGTCACGGTGACAGCAAACCGCCGAGGAGGAGCCCAGCCCGGCGGCTCCCCGGGCTCTGCCCCGGCCACCAGCACCAGCGTTCCCGAGCCAGACTGGCCCCGCTGGGCAGGATCCAGGCAGGGGAGTGATGGAGATACGAGGCTGTTTTCTGTCGGCTTCATTTCCATGGGCACCCCTGCAGAAAGCTAATGCAACCTTCCCAACTTCTATTTTTTTAAAAAGGCTTTTCTCTCCCCCTTCTTTTTCTTCCCCCCAGTTTTTAAAATCCAATTATAGCACTACTCTCTCAGCAGGGGTCAGTGTAGAATAAGAATCGCCTGAGTTAATGGACATAAGACCAAGAAAGATTAATGCCTAAATGGTTTCAAAAGTTGTATGATGCGGATTTCATTAACATTTTAATTGTAATGTATCTTTTAATCTTCTTTCACACTAACGGTTTTATATGCTTCAAAAAAGAAAAAACTGCTGACAACAAAAATATCAACATACCAAAATTAACAGACAGAACTGAGTGCTGTAATGGGAACTGAATGAAATGCAGAAAACCGTGTTAATGATGCATTAAGACTAGGAATTGTACTCAGACAAAAGTGAAAGATTCAGCGCTACAGTTGCATGCCCTGTCTTTGCCTTCCCCAGATATTCAGCACGACCCCAGACGTGTGGCTTTCAGCGGGGTTGTGCTGAAGCAGTATCCCAGATGGCATTACCAAATGCACGTATAGATTTATCAAAAAAAGTGTGCTCTAAACCTGGCAATTAATCTAATTTAATCAGCGATACACCGGAGCAGCAGACTCGGAGGAGGCTGCTGCCGCTGCCCATTTCCCTCTATCGCCGACGTCGCTGTCACCACGCTGCAGGCTCAGGTACTGTGGCCACAGCAGCGTTCACAGATGTGAAAGATGCAGTTACAACCACCGTGCAAAATTTTGTTTTACTTAATTAGAAGACAATTAAATCTGAGCAGCAATGTTCCATTAAGCATGGGCACGTATTGATGATGTTAGCATGTATAAATGGAGGGAGGCACAAAAGGAGAACATCATTGTGGAGCAGACAGATGAAGTTTCGGACAACTTTGTAGAAATGAGTGCCTGAGCGATCGAGATGCTTTCCTCTGCCTGTGAGGCTGCAGCTATGGGAGCGATGCAAAAATCGCAGCATTTTACTTCATGGTCCATCAGAACTTGTTAGAAGGGTGAAGATCTAGCCTGAGCGATATAAACCCTCCATACAACCATTTGCAAATCAAAACCCACTAAGTTTGCAATGAGAGTGTGATTCCAGCCCTAACTATGACAGAACATAACCAAAAAGCACATCATCCTACTCAGATTTAGTCCTATGAAGGTCACTACAGCCGGTGCAGCGCCGAGGCAGGTTTCCAGTGAAGGGCCACCTACGAAGGGGGGGTTACCCTCGTGCTGGGGAATTTCCTTACAGCAGGATCTCAACCACAAGCTTTGCACCCAAGAGAAGAGCGAGCCACTGCCCGGGGGGGTCCGTGGGGCACCAGGGCAGCCAGGCACATCCCATCCTACTGGAAGTCTCCCACCCAACACCAACCAGGCCCGTCCTCCCCTTCCCTTGGAAATCAAGTCATTTTAGCCACCTTCCAACGCATAAAACCTCACTCCCCATGTCTTTCAGGCACCTGGCCACTGCCTTCTGCACAGCGCGCCTTGAAACGCCAACCCTTTATTTATACACCTGCATGTTAGACCTCTATGTAGCATAATCCCTTCAGAGCTTAGTGCCCTGGAAAGCACCGAGCACCGAAACATTATCGCTCTTTTGCCCTGTCATCACTAAACACTGTCTTCTACAACACCTCTGCGAGGAATTACGTTGTTTCCAAGCCTAACCCTTGTTTTCCTAATGCTTCATATAATCGGAGCGTAAATGTTTGTCCTATGACAGAGAGAACTGGCATGTAAAACATGTACCCCCACACAATATATATATAACCAAGGCTGCCATATGCTTCCCCAGTGGATATCATGACAGGAACGCACGCGTGGAGCCGAGCCAGCGCTGGCACCCGAACACAGGACCCTTTCCACACAACCGCTCTGCCACCGAGCCCACGAGCCTGAGTAAGCACAAGCTCGGTCATATTTAAACTTGCAATTCCTCGCACATGCCATTCTTTACTGTGCCACCAAAATTCAGTCTCCAGACACCCAGGGATGAAAAACATCTGGCTCCTCTCCCCAGATCAATAGATCCAGAAGAGCCCCGATTGCTACAAACGAGATGCTGCAAAGTAAAGAGGATTTTTCTTCTCCTGTTTTTCCAAATGATTAATAGATCCTGATATTGGCTTTATTGCTGCGAGGATGACACCGGGAGGTGAAATATTTAATCTCATCCCGGTGACTATATATGGTCACCCTGATGGAGTCACCTCCCTCCCCTCACGCTCCGCTGCCCTTCGCTCCTGGCACTGGCCTCCGCAGCAAACTGGCAGAGCTTGGGCACAGCGCCGGCGAGCCAGAAGTCAGCAGACTCCCCACGTTACTGTGCTCTCTTTCCCTCTTTCCCAATTTTTTTTTGGCTTATATTTTAAAAAAAAAAATCTTAAATTGGCAGAAAAAAGAGAGACTACATAACTACTAAGAAAAAAACCCACGTATTTTAAGAGTACTTTATAGAGAATTCTTGCACAGGGAAAAAAAAAAAAAAAAACCAACAAAAAAAAACAAACAACAAAACAAAAGCCTGTCAAGTTACTTATGTTTAAGTGTACTGTTCATAATCACTTAGAAGTTTAAAAAAAAAAATAAAATCAATCTTGTTGTGGAAAGTGTATCAATTTATTCAGCCCACGCACACTGGTTTGTTATTGGAGGGTAGTTTGTGGCTGCTGAAGCAGTAGCAGTGATTTCTGCCCCCCCATCCACCCACCTAGGGGAAAAAATGCACTGAAATATTTGTCTTCATAGGAAATGAAACACAAAAATGTACTTGACGTGCAAATTTTTTTTTAAAAAAGTCTGACGTGAGAACCTCTAAAAAGACGGAAGCCAAACTGCGATGTCTGCGAACAGCCCTGGGAACACATAGAGCACAAAACGTGTGCCAAATGCTATTTATCTTCATTTTATCCCATCCAGCTGAGAGCTTTCGGGGGGGGGGATGTCTCGGTCACCGTACCAAGTAACTGCTCTCGCCACCACCGGCCCCGACGCCTCCTCCGGCGAGGAGCTCAGAGGAAAAGCTGGTGTCGCGCACGGGCTGGCAATACCAGCAGCCCCCCCGTCCCTCCTGCCCTCCCCGTCCGTCAGTCCATCCGCAGGGCAGCCTCCGCCCCAGCCGAATCCAGGGATGAGGAAGAGTGTGGTACCTCCAGTGGGCTGAAACCTCCCATCAGGGAGAAGGAGGAGGAAGCCCCGCACACTCCTTCCATCACCCAGGGCTCTACGTGGCAGGCTCCATCCCAGCAGTCCGATTTTTATTACCTCCGTCCCCATTTAGGAGTAACCACATGACAAATCCGAGCGCAATCCTGCCCAGCGGAGCTCGCCTGGGATTGCCTCTCCCTCCCTGGGATGACAGCATTTTAGCAAGTTTTCCCTGAACAGCAGCATTTGTGGATATAAAGACTGTAAAGTTCAATATTTTCAAAAATTTCTGTTCTGCCTCCAAACATTTGCTTAAAAACAAGTTGAACTTAAAAAAAGAAAAAAAAAAAAAATAAACCACTAATGAATCACAGTTCCTAGCAAATGAGCAATTGCAGTTGACACAATGAATTATGCCTGAAGCAAGCTGGGAAACATATTTTGCAAATGATCTCATCCACAGGCAAACCTGGCATGACACTTGATTTGCTAAAAAAGACACAAAGCCTGTCAAAATTCCTGTCACTTCGCAAATAAAGTCAGGTAGAGAAAACCAACAGCCTCACCCTCTTTTAAGCATGCTTCACCTATTTCTCAATTGCTCTACAGGCTTGATTTTAAAAAAAAAAATAAATAAAAAACAACCTACCAACCCCACACAGGATCTCTTTTAGGTGCGCCCATCCCAGCTGGGTGCTGAAGGCTATCAGATCTGCTTCCACTTCCCCGCACGTAGATGGGCTGGGAGGCTGCTCTTTGGATGGCAAACGCGGGCTCGGGCTCGATTTGAAGGCTAATTGCAGCAAGATACAATGCTCTCACTGGCCATTAGGTATGGCAGGGAACTTACAATTCAGTTTAATTTCCTCCAGTTGAATGCCTGTATTTTATTTCTTTCATTGCATTCAACTAAACTCAAAGAAATGTAGGAAGATTTTTTTTTTAAAAAAAAAAAAAAAAAAAAAAAAGGACAATTGAAGTGCAGCCCCCAGCTCTTCAGCATCCTTGGAGCTCTCTAGGGCCTGTTCCTTTAGGACCAGCACAGCCTACCCGATCGCCTCACCTAAAAAAATCTGGCTGGCTCAGAAAACCTGGGAAAATTTAAACCCGTGGCTGAAGCCTCCTTCTAACCCCATTTTGTCAGGCCTGGGTATTTTTAAACACAGGCATTGTACAGGGCAAAGCAAGAGCAGAGACACATCACCCTTCCGCAGGTTGTTTCGCTATGTTTATCCCCAATCCATGCCATCCTTCACTGCGCACTAATTTAAGTACTAGTATGTGATTAAAGGCAGCTCCCAGGTATAGCACATCCCCGCAGAGCTCAGCAGCCCGGCACGAGCCCTCCAGAAGACCCGGCAGAGAAATCAGCCTTTATAAGACAACAGTTTAAAATAAGTATTTCCATTCGGAGGTGAGATGGTTTGCGTCCCCACTCGGGTAAGCACACGCCAGTCTGGAGGTTTCTCTGAAGCAAACCCAGAGCTCACTGAGCCGAACAGGCTCCGGCAGGAGAATTCTTGGCTCTTCCTCCCAAAGTGCCAACCAGCAACGCTGCAAAGTGGCCTCGCACCTCCTGACACCTCAGCCTGGGAGCTGAACCAAAACCCAGTCCAAGAAAGGACTTACGTAGGCTTTACAGCCAGGCTCCATCAAGTTCAAGGAAAAGGGATTTTTCTTTTCTGGATTTACTAGCAGTAATGATGCTCTACATCCCCCGGACCGGCAGCACAACCGCCCCGTGGGGATGCTGACTGGTCACTGGTGCTGCTGAGAACCAAAATCTGCCCCCCCACACCCCAAACCCAAGGAGACCCCCTCAGGAAAGCACGGCTGGGCGAGCAAAAAGGCTTTTTATATTGCAAGAGGGCACTGAAAACATCTCTTCCAAAGGGATACAGCACCAATGGGCGCATCTTATTGAAAGGAATCCATCTTCTAGGAACAAAGGAGGACTCTGGGGAAAAGCTGGAGGAGACATGAACAACCAAACCCCCCCCCGTGCTGGGGACAGCGAGAGCTCCGGGCCCCGAGCTCGGGCCGGAGGGCTGGGAAGGGGAAAGAACCGTCCCCACAGAGAAGTGGGGTCTGGCCCAAGGGCTGAACCCCCCTCGGGACAGGGGGGGTCCGAGCCTGGGAACCGCAGGCGTTTTGGGGAACGCTGCCCTGTGCCAGCCCATGGCCTGGCCAAAACAGAAATGGCGTGTTTGGCCCGAGCAGGCCCCTTCAAACGAGGGGGAGACCTCCCGCTCCCACTGACGCCTGACTTTCACCCAACTATCTGTATCATCCAGCAAGCCTTGCAAGTTTTCTTTCATAAATTTTAAGTTCTAGAAATCCACCCCTCCACCCTTTAGTGTCCAAATATTACACCTTTTCTCCCAGGAGGCCTTAATTATAAGGCCTCTACAGGAGGGAAAAACCCCAAACCCGCAGCAGTTATAGCTACAGAAGGACATTTATACTCAGAAGGAGGAAGATAAAAATCCCTAATTATTTTATATTTGCTGCTTACTTCAGATCAAACTATCATTACCTCCATTATCCACACCTTGAGGTCATGGACTTACAGTCCTAGGCTGGGCAAACAACATCAATTCAGCTAATAAGGAAAGGCTCAGCTTTATTCTTTTTAGTTGAAGGGTTTTAGTTAATAGCAGGCTACGAATAAGGCAAGTAATTTGGGTTTAGCTGTGCTTAAGCGCCGTGCTTTTGAGCGGGGCTGGCTCCCTGGGTCTCCCCCAGCACCCAGCGGGGTTTGCAGAGCCGCCCCGGACCCGCCGCGGCTACCACCGCCGAGCAGCCGACGGGCCACCGAGAGGGCAGCAATCATTCCGGTTTGTTTGCCGATTCCAGCTTCTCCTACTGTTTAATATTTCAGCTGGAGAAGGTAAACCGGCACGCCAGCCCCTCAATTACACAGGGCGCGAGGCAAACATTTGGCAGGCGCGGAGCACATCAAGCTGCCCGCAACCTCGCAAATGCCTCCTGAAAGGAGGAAAAAAGTGAATATTCAAATTAATGACCCAGCGGGTAATGGAGGCTTGGCTGGAAGTGATCCTGCACTTTGCTGTTGGTCGGTACGGGTGAGCCCGGCGGAGCGCAGCACGCGATGTACTGCTGTCGCTTTATTTTCCTACAGCAGGGAAGATGTTTGGAGAAGTCCTTGAGCACAGCAAACGCACTTTAACTACAGCAGCCTGCAGACTGCAGCAGGCGGGGGAACGCGCCGGCGCTCGGCAAGGCGCTTTCCCAATAAAAAACTCAACCACCTACCCCAATTTCCACTGCCCCCCCCCCCCGCCCCCCCCCATCCCTTTAGACACCGATGAGCGGCTGAACACCCTGCCCCTCGCCGACCGACGGGTCTCAGGTGCTGGGATGGGGGGCACAGCCGCCCGTCCCACAGCAGCCCCCCAACCGCGGGAGTGGGGCACCGGGCACCCCAACGACCCCGGGGATCGCTCTGGAGCTCCGGGGCGTTCAGCTAGGTTTGGTTTTGTTTTGCCTTTTTTTTTTTTTTTTTTTTTTGGTTGTTTTGTTTTGTTTAAACATCTCCCCTTTCACAGCGTTTTTCTCCCCTGGGAGAGAAAGTACGAGCCTGCGTCTGCATTTAGCCATTAAAAAATAAAATATCCAGCCAGCACTGCAGTCTCTTCAGAAAGGTATTTCTAATAATAACCCGATTTTCCACATTTGTGCAAGACTTGAAAACACAGCAGGAACTAACCCAATTCATCCCCAAATCCCGCTTCCCATGGGCAAGGTGGGGGGGGGGGGGGGGGGGGGGGGGATGGACACCCAGCACCCCTGGGTGACCCCTTCCTCCCTCCCCGTCCCTCACCCCCCAAACCACCCCCCTCGCACCCCGGTTTGGCGGAGCCAAACCCTCCCTCTGGGTAACCGCAGCGTGATAATGAAAGGAAAGATGATTAAAGGCGCGATGTGCGTCTCCCCCCTTCCTTCCCCCCCCCCCCCCAAAAAAAAAAATAAAATAAATAAATAAAGGGGGGGTGTTTTGAGGCGTGTTGGCGTGTTGCACAGCTTTCCCCGAGTTTTAGTATTGGGGGGGGGGGGGGGGGGGGGGGGGGGGAAGGGTGTGTGCGTGTGTTAATAAAATATAAAAAACGGGGGGATGCTGGGTGCGCTGCGGGTAAGCGCGGCGGAGCCCCCCCCCCCCTCCCCCCCCGCCTCCCCGCCCCGGCGCGGTCCCGGGGGGCCGTGGGCTCACCTGCGGGGCGCCGGCCCCACGGACGCTGCCCTGGGCCTAGCGGCGCGGTGCCGGCGGTCCCGGCGGCGGCAGCAGGAAGTGATTCCAGCCGCTCCTCACATGGACTTTCCCTGACCTCGCCCAGCAGCGCCGGCAGCCGCGGCCGCCGCGCACCGGAGCCAGAGCCGGCACCGGCACCGGGAGCGGCACCGGCACCGGCACCGGCGGGGGGGGGGGGGGAAGGAAGGAGGGGGGCGTGGGGGGGGGGGGGCTGCCTCCCGCCACCGCCCCGCTCCTGCTTTTCACCGCCGCCCACACACGCTCCCCCCCCCCCCGGGATGCCCCCACTCGGGGGGAGGGACCGCGGGAGGGCGGGACCCGGGCACGGACACCCCCCCCCCACCGGCCCCGCCGCCCCCCGGGGCATCGCCGGGCAGGGGAGCGGTGCGGGCACGGCCGGCCGCAGCGGCCCGAAAGCTATTTTAGTTTAGTTTAGTTTACTTTATTTTAGTTCATTTTTTACTCTTTTTTTTTTAATTTTACTTTTTTTACTTTATTTCATTTTATTTTATTTTTGTATTCCTTATTTTATTTTTATTTTATTTTTTACGTCTTATTTTATTTTTTATTCTGATAATTTATTTCAGTTTATTTTACTTATTTTACTTTTATTCCATCTTACTTTCACTTTATTTCATTTAATTTTACGATTTCATTTTTTATTTTTTATTCCTCTTTTTATTTTTTACTTCATTTTTTAGTTAATCTTATTATTTTTTATTTAATTTTTATTTACCTTTATTACTTTATTTTACTATTTCAATTTTTCATTGTATTATTTACTTTTGTTTCTTTTCTCAGTTTTTTATTTCATTTTATTGCTTTAATTATTTAACGATTTTATTTTTTGATAGAATAGTTCCATTGGAAGGGACCCACAATGTTCACCTTGTCCACCTTCCAACTGCCTTGTCATTTTTTTTTATTTCATCTTTTCTTATTTTCATTTTTCAAAAATGTATTTAGTTCCTATAGGATGTTGGAGCAGATCCCCCGCAGGCTCCCCCCCCCACCTGCTCACACCGCTCTGTGGGCTGCAGGCACCCTGCCCCGCTCCAACCCCCGGACCCTGACCCTCACCCCGACCCCGGCCCACGGCGGGACATGACGGTTACACAGGTACCGTGTGCGATGCTCAACATGTGTGGATGTTCTCAGAGGGTCCCAGCCCGGCTCTTGCTTTTGCCCCAAATTTAAGATAATTTCCAAATCTTGCCTGGAATGGTGGCTGGCATTGCCTGGCAGCTGTCACGGCGCTTTCCAAGTTCTCCGTTACCCGTTTCTGTAAGAGACATTTTTACCCTCCATCCAGAATATTCATTTAAAGAAAGCAATAGAAGAAAAACCAAAGGAGATGGAAACTGTCAGATTCCAAACCGACCTCCCTTGGTTCCGCATCCTGCGGCTCCACACCCAGTGATGCTGCGACCCCTCAGACCAGGCCCCCGGCACGTCCCGGGGGGGCTGCGGTGGGCACCAGGCCTGGCCCAAGCTCCCATCAGCCGCTGCCCCCCCCCCCCCCCGGCCTCCTCCCAGGCTCAGGCGCTTCCCCTGGGAGAGGAAATCCTGCAGGATTCACTTAACAATCGCATCAGGGAAATGTCCGTGTGTCTCCCGTCCGTGGTGCCAGCCCCCCCCCCCCCCCCCCCCCACTGAGCTGCCTCCTGTGCTTGCAGCTCCCCCTCCGTCTATTAAAGCCAACTGAGTGGTTTTTCATTCCCCTTATCTGTTTTATTTCTGTAATTAATGAGATCTTGCCACCTACGCCTTCTTGTTTCCATTTGCTGCTGCCTGTGCCATCGCAGCAGTCGGTCCTGCAAGCGTTTACTCATTTGGACCCCGATTTTGGAAATATTGGTGCGTGTGTTGAACTCGGCACGTGGGCATGAGCGGCTCCGTGGGCACGGGGCATCACCGAGTCCCCCTTGGCTGCATCCCGAGGGATTCTGCATCCCGAGGGATTCTGCTCTTGGCGTCACTGCGCGCGGGAGCTGCTCTGCTCAGGGAGGGACCGAGCGAGCTGCAGGGTGGCCCGGGGTGACCAATGTTGTTTAGGAGGTTTAAACCCCTTGCAGTCGACCAGAAGATGCTGGGGCTCCGGCACCCCTCCTCCACACCCTGCAGCCCATGGGAAGCCCGGAGGGAAGCCCCTGGGGGGGGCACAGAGCTTCCATCCCCTGTAAAACCCAGGCAGTTTGGGGGTTTGGTGGTCCCTCAACCCGAATTTTGATGTCAGAGGAAGACGTTCCCAGCAAACTGAGACCTGAGCTGACCTACAGCTCCACAGACCCGGGCTAGAGCTGAGCCCCAGCACCACGCGCGGGATCCGCCACGCTCGTGGGCTGCCTCCAGCCCCGCTCTCCTCTTCCAAACCCTTCTCCTGCAGTAAAAAGCCTTTCAAGTGTTACACACAAAAGCAAAATTATCTGAGGTGGGACTGCTTGAGACTTGTGGGCAAATTTCCATTCCAAATTTCATCCTATAGGCTAAAAAAAAAAATAGTCATTTTGCTTTGTTGCTTCTCTAAGCCCAAAATATTAAAACCAGCAAACCTATTTGCATGATTAAAGTGCGCAGTGTTAGCCCTACATCTTCTAAATAAATTTCAAAGGAATAACAAAACCCTCTTTAAAGCATGAGCCTCTTTCTGTCTGTTTTGCATGCAAGATTGTGTCAGAACTTCTTTGAATCTGGAAGTTTCTTTTCTCCCACACTCTCAAACATTTATCATTTCGAGGCTGCCTTAAAAATCCGCAGCAAAATATCCCCATATTTTAAAAATCAGCATCGGATGCCTAGAACTGCTCAAGGCTGAGGAATTTCATTAGCACTTGACACTTTAAAAAACAGTGTCAGGTCAGGACAAACACATTTTCTTTGCTGTGCAAGATAAAATAGGTTTTTTTTTTTAGAAATGATGCATGAGAAATATGTCCCAAAACTGCATTCTGAGCTAGAGCAATCGTACTACCCTTAAGGTGTGACGTTCCCTTGCTCCCCTCCCTTGTTTTTCATTGAAACGTCTCAACACGATGCTGCAAACGCTCCTGTACCTGCGTGGACACCCACTCGCCATGTCACAGAGGAGGGAATTGGGCAATGGTGGCCCATTTGGGCACTTTCCGGACAGAGCGGAGCTGCTGAGTTCCAGCCCGGTACAAATATGTGAAATACCTCCTGCCAGAGCCCCACTGCCACGGGAGATGTCCCGGGTGTGCCTGGCTGGACCACGTCCACCTCCTGGGGCCACGGCACTGCTCCCTGGGGCAAACATCCCCGGGGGGACGGCCAGCACCCTCCCCTTGTCCCTCCAGGAGGGACCACAGCTCACGTCAGAGCACCCCCGAGTCACAGAGGACATGGGGGCTCGAGTAATTCGCGCTGCCCTGAGATGTTTCATTTACTGGCTGAGTTTTCCAGCGGAGCTCAGGCTCGGCGCGGCGGTGGGAGTCGGCGGTGCGGATTTCGGAAGCCTCCCTGCACCTCTCCAAGCTTCAGGGGAAATCCAGCCACGTCCACGGGGAGCTGCGAGATGCTGCGTGGTTGGAAAAGTCCTGTTCTTCCTCAAATGCTTAAGAGGGACAGAAAATCCGAGCACCGTGACTTCCCCAGGGCCTCCCCCAGCTTTGAGAGAGCAGAAAGCCTGCTAATGCTTCAGCCAAGAGAGCATCTTCTCTCCCTTCAGCCATGGACATTTTAAAAATGTTCTGTGATGGAGAAAGAAACATTTCTTAAGTACCATTTGATGTCTCAGAATGGCTGCAGGGCTAGAGAAAACATGTTTATTTACTACTATGCTGATTTTAATGCAAAAGATTGGTTCAGTGACTAGAGGAAACAAAATAGGCAACATTTTCCATAATGTCTGCAAAGTGTTCTTGGGCTGACGAAAATATTTTCTTTCTTTCCTGCTCTCTCTTCCCTGTGTGTTTTTGGTTTGTTTTTTTGGTTTTTTTAATCTAGCATTTCAAATTGAAGAATGGCTTGAGGGCTTAAGAAATCACTTGATAAAATACCCAACATTTACATTCTTGCAGGAGAAAAGCTAACTTCTTTTTTTTTTTTTTTTTTTTTTCCATCTGAACAGTAGTTTAGTGAAGCAGAAGAAACAATCCTGCAGTATCCCACGTCCGTTTAACCCTTCCTGGCTGCAGCGCTTCAGTTAAACATTAGCTGTTCACTGCAAAGCTTTAGAGATTTTGTCCCTCCTCCAAATTCTGGGTTCTAAAGATGCTGAAGATGGTTAAAATACACATTGCATCTTGCTTTTCAGTTGTATTTCTGAGGGGCTGGGTGAGGGAGCCGGCCTGGCTGGGTACCAGACCCGTGGCTGTCAGGGAGCCCACGGCTGCTCCGCGGCACCAACCTCTGATGAAACCGGTGAGCAGAGGAAAAATGTCTTTTGTGCAGAGACGTGACTCTCTAGCAAACTCAGTAATGAACAAGACCTGCAAGATCTTTCTAATCTTCCCACCTCCCGACACGCTGCCGTGGGGATGGCCGTGGCCGAGGGGTGCCGCGGGCCGGGCTGGGCCGTGGGAATCACCACGTACGCCCAGCGCAGCGGCTCCGGGCTGGAAGACGATGCTGGAAGAAAAGCAAAAATGAAGAAGTCTGCCTGAGAGACTCCTTTTTCTGAAGCAATCCTTCGGAGGCCTTTGCAGAGCAGATCAATTGTCATATTAGGATGAATTTTTGTAACTGGGGCAGAAGTTTTCTTTGTAGATAGAAGCAGTATTCTTTACCCAGCCCAACACATGCAACCAATATTTGCATTGCGCTGTGAACTACAAGGTAATCTGGTAGGGAGAGAAAATTACCTGCTACCAGAAACCTTTACTTTGATAGTACCTTTAGCTAACACTTCAGCGTAATTGGTATTCATAGGAAAGAGAAGAGGACATAGCAGCTATATTACAGCTGTATAAAGTTCATTGGGATTAACATACCACCATGAATAGCAGCAAACGACAAAACAAAATGTATCAGAAACCCTCGTTTACATTATTTATTTATGACGGAGCGACTTGCCTTTTCCTCTCCCCAGCCGAGATGCCATATGATGAGCTTTGCTTGTTGTGCTCCAGCGTGCAAGAATGAAGACAATCCTTAATGTCCTTGTACAAAACTAAAACACCGTAATGAGGAAAGAGTTGGCTCCTTGGGGGATTTGTTGTAATCAGTGTAGTAGAGCTGAGTGGTGTGGGAGGATACATAGGGTCTGGCCATATAGAGCAGTAACTATCTAGATACACACCTCTCAGCCGCAAAGCCTGAAACAGGCCTGAGCATAAGTACTACACCTGCCTTTCCCTTTGGAAAAAGGAGATAAAGAGGTTAAATGACAACCTGTGACCATCCTGGGAATTCATCTGCTGGCTCTGCCTCGTTAGTCTCTTGCTCCTCTGCTCCTTGACCGCTTTGTGGTGTCTTCATTTCACTTCCCACTCCGGAATTACACTCTGCTCCCATTAGGGAGCCTTGCTGGCATGTATTTCACTGGGAAAGCTTTAACCCTGCTGCAGTAAATCTCTCCTGGGTCACAGGGGGTCTCATTCCAGCCCAGCAATGTTTTCATGTCAGCCCCGCAGAGATCTCCTGGGAGGCCCAGGGCTCAGAATTGGCATTTTGACGGTGTCTGAGCTCTCTGAACCAGACCATGACCCTGGGAGATAACTGCCATTACAGCTCACTTGTAACATTAGTAATTGCGATGGCCAGGCGCGATCAGCCGTGATGGGACGAGGAGCAGCATATTCACCACACCTCGCTGCTACCCATCGCGCTTGAGGAGCGACGGGGTGCTAACACTGCATTTTGGGACAAGCCCCCTGAAATCTTTGCTCAGCCAAAGCTGCAGGACCCAGGGAGACAATTTCTTACCCAAGAAACCCTTTAGTTTGTTGTCTTTGGTGGCTGTTCAGCTCAGTTATTTTTCCTCCCCTGGGTATTCTCCTTTCCAGCTCTGAACGTGGTGTGACAGGCCCAGCTATCCCAACCCCCCGTCTGCTCCAGCTCACGTAATGCCGACCAAAAAATGGGGAACACCGCCGGCAGGCTCCGCCACCCCGCTCCTCTGGGCAGCGATTTCCCACATCAGTAACACGACGGAGTCGCTGATGGGGTAAGACACTGCTCAGAGTGAGCCCACGTGACGGAATCAGATGTTAGAGTTGTTATTTTTTATAAATAAAGTAAATAAAATTCGGAGTTCTTGACATTAAGCATCTACGCAAGGCTCAGGCATCGCCCTACGCCACACAGTTGGTGTGGTGCAAACGGTGGGTATTTTGACTGCAGCCAGGCTTACTTTGTGATACGTGAAAATGATTAGGAATAAGTTACAACCAACAGAAATGACAGTCTCTCTAAGATGGCCTCGTTGTCCCAACTAGGCTGGTACAAGGTTGCGTGTAAAAAGGCTTTGCTTGTTTGTAAATAGAGAAATCCTTCAGATCCTGTAGTGAGAATTGCTCCAGAAGCGCAAGGCACCGCTTGCTTCCAGCTGGGCCCTCCCACAAGGTGAGAATAGGACAATAACAAAAATAATGTATCGTTGGCCTGTTTAAATCGTTATTTATTACATAATGGTACGATGACTGTGCAAACAGGAGAAGAGAAAACCCAGTCCCGGGAGGCATTTTTCCCTCTGGCTGTTAATTCACGTGCAGGGACTAAATGCTGCGGCTTAGCTGAAGTTGCCAGGCTCTGATGCTGGAAGGCTCCTGACATCCCTAGACAGAGACTGCAGGCTGTGTTCCCAGGAGTATCATTAAAACAAATTTTCAGAGAAATATGTACTTTCAACTTAAACACTCAATGTATCGGTCGATAGATGCTTCTTTTTGTAAAGGAGCCTGATATTTAATTGCCTTTACCACTCAGAAATTGTATATAACTTGAACTGGCACAATTCACAGGATTTTACAAGTCCTTCTCTGGCTGACTGCTCTCTCTTTAAGGCCTGACCATGATTTCTGCTCCCAGATGCATCATCTTTCACTTGGCTGTGTGAGAACACGACTCGTCTGCGCAGGAACTACTGTACCAAACAACCTGGGTGACTGTGACGACCCTCGTTAGAACTTGCTCCTGCTGCAGCGCGTTGCATTTGAGGTCACCTGTTTGCTTTAAAGAGCTTTGAACCTCTGAGCATTCCTTTCTGAGTTAGCAGAGAGGGTGAAGTCGGGCTCTGTGTGCCCCTGGTAACGTGGAGGGGGGGTGTCTGCAGCCAGCCTGGAGGTTTTGGGGGCACCGAGCAACACCCTGTGATGTCTCTCAAACCAGAACTCCCTCTGCAGACTGACCTCAGGCTGGTCACATAGTGCGTCTCATGTTTTTGATACAACCATCACTTTTTCAAAGTCTTTTTGGGTAATAATTTTAATTAATATAAAGCTGACCGCTGAGCAAATAAATGGTGTTCAGCCTCGCCCTACAGATTCCCTTCTATCCCTCACCATTCTGTGATTTAAACACATAGAAACACAAGCAAGGTGCTTTAAATCAAGCAGCTTGGGTCACCCTTGGAGGGACAAATAACTGGCCAGGTGGAAAGGGGACCAGGTGGCCACGTGTCGGCTCTGCGGGAGACGACGACGCTCTCAACATGAGCATGAAACTGCCTGAGACAAAGTCAGACGTTTAATTTTTCTAAGCGAAGCATGTAAATGAGACTGGCATAATCGGTCTGTGTTTCCCCTTCCTTTCTGGAGAAGAACATTTTGGGTTGAAGTGTCTGTGCTGTGACTGATACAGCAAGTCGCTGTTGTCAGAGCCATGATTCATGAGCTGATGCTGCAAGGCGGGAGGTGGGAGCGGGTAACCTCGGCTCCCTGCTCCTCCTCTGCTGGGAGCCCAGGAGCTGCTGGGAAGGGGCTTTTTCACCACTGGAAATAGGCTAACACTAATACTGACACCCACTGAAGCTCTCCTCTGTCAATGTTAGCACGTGGACAGCTAACCCAGGGAACCTGGGCTCCTCTCCTCTTCAGTGACGATGGGCTGGGCAGGGGGGATGGAGCAGCTCTGCCTCCCTGCAGCTCTGCACTTGGCCCAGAGGTCTCCTGAAACATTGCTGCCGGACATGAGATAGTCTGGAGTTTTATTTGGAGTGATCGAGGTGATCTCCTGAATGATTAAGCGATAACTTAAACCATGGTAAGAATTTCAATGACTTATGACTGTGAAACTTCCTAAATATTTATCTCCAACATGCTGTGAGAATGTCCTGAGAAAACAGAGCCCGACTGTGGGCGCCTCTCCCACCTCCTCTGCCCGCTCAGTCCAGCCTCTCCTGGGAGAGGAGAGGATGGGAATTGTGAAGTGCTCAGCAAATTACAGGATCAAACATCTGCCTTTCAGCAGCGCAACACACAGGGCAGGGAAATGATGAGTGGGAAAAACACCCTGCATCGTGGGACACCTTTCACATGTGTATATTGATACAGGTAGAGGATGCTCTGCAGGGGCTGGCTGGGTGTAAATAACAATAAAATGTGGCACAAGCCCCCAGATACTCAGAAAAAAACGAGAAGAGGCAGGTATTTGCCTGCTGGGCTCATCCGAGGGCCGTTCCCCAGCCCACTGCCACGCTCCAGAGCTGCCGGAGGCACCGCGGCCACGCTGCCATTCCTGCCGGGCAGTCGTGCCGTACCTGCCCTCTGCACCGTCAAATCAGGAGCAGCCAACGTAACACAGAAGAGATTCTGAGGACAGAATTGTGTCCAGATTTTCCGCTGTTTGGAAAAGTGACATCCCATCACCCAGCGAGAATGGCTTCAGTACCTCTGAGTCCCATCAGAAAACACATTTTAATTTTCCTTTCTAATTTGGAAGAGCCTCTTACTGAATTCCAGCAAGGAGATCGACTGAACAGACACAGCAGCCCCTGAAGCACCGTGGATGCAGCCAGGAGCTCGTGCTGCTCTCGGCAGAACAAAACTGGTGACTGACTCTCATTGCTAAGCAAGGTTTTGCTCCTTTTCTAAACTCAGGCTATTTTAGTATCTCTTTGGGCAGAAATCAGGAGGGGAAAAAAGTAAAAGAAAAAAAATTTATTGCGCTTCGATGCCTCCCTCTCCTACCTCAGCGAAATACAAAGGGAACATGTAAATTTCTTTGGGTGACAATCTCGCCTATTAAAGTTACCTTTCAAAATATGTTTCGGTACAATCAAATCAACTTCTCCCCAGGACAAATGCTCCATGTAATTTGTTCTGCAGACCTGATGGAGGATTTTAATATGGCAGCTACGGCAAAAAGCAGATTCTGAAGATGACCTCTCTTATAATGTTGGTGCATTGCACACAAAAGATTTCCAAAGCGATTCTTGCTGCTGAAGTCAAGCCAAAACTCTTAATATTTCCCACACAACCAGAGTGTGATCTTATCATGGGAGCTGCAGTCAAAGCCTGTGCATTGGCACAGCTTCTTTGCTATTGTTGAGAAAGTCTCAATTCGGGAAAATTTAGAGTAATAATGATCCCTCCCAAAGTGTATTGTTACTCTTTATTCTGTATTTGCTCTGGTAGCTCCAACATTAAAAACGGAGAGGACAACCCAAGAAAAGCCATCACTTCAACTCCCTCAGGACAATGCTCTAAGTGATGAGAAAGAGCTTCGCCAGCCAAAGATCTATTGGAAAGAAGACTTCAGCCTATTAATTTTCCAGGTTTCCCACAACAGTTTTGAGAGCTTTTGTTTCCCATTGTTACAAGACAAATTTCTAATCCACTCTTCATTAGGAGCTCTGCAGCAATGTGACGTCCCGCCCGGCCCCCAGACTCATCCATCGTTGCGGGATGTCTCGTACCTGCTCCAAGGTGCTCCCTGCTCCTGGCTGGGCTGGGCTGGGCTCCCTGGCGCCAGGCAAGAGGAGGAACTGGAGCGCCAGTTAATGCACACAAAAGCACGGGAAAAAACCTACCGTGATTTACCCACATGGAGTTCAATAAACATTAGATCTGATGGCATTCATCGTTTTTTCATAGCATGCTCGATTACTGCTTCAGTTATTGCTCAGATGACATCATTCCTGGCACACGAATTGATTGATTTTTTAATGAATATTCATATGGCATTTCAGCCAGGAGTAGGCATTAATATTCTAAGAAAGAAGAATGAAACGTACATCCTAATTTAATGAATGATTGTAAATATGTATCTGATGGATAATGTGACGATGAGCATTTAAAAAGGCATCCATAGTCACCTCGGATGCTTTTCTTAGGAACAAAGGGGCAACCAGGATGCAGGCAGGGCAAACGGGGCGAGGGAGGAGGTGGGACTGGGCCACCCCATCAGGGAGCTTCTGCCCAGCTTGTCACGACACAGATCTCCCGTCACTCGGGTCCGGGATTCTGCACCCAGCCCAGCCCTCACCTTAAATACCCCGAGATAAATCATCTAGTTATTGCTGTTAAATTGATAACGCTTACTGACCCCAGGTGATACTGGGGCTGCGATGTGGTAAGCACTGGGAAACGCTGATGAGAGCGAGCTGTGACGCTCTCCACGAAGAGGCAGGAGATGAACAAGGAAGACAGGAGAGAGCACCCATCCCCTCCATGCCCGCTGGGTGCTGGGCACCCATCCTGCCCCCCCGCCAGCGGCTGCCATCCCACCCCAGAGATCCTGGGGGCTTGTTCGAGCCAGTCCTGCTGAGGCAGGCAGGTAGAGTGCAGCTCTATCCTCCGCGGAGCTCTGTCATGTTCAATACCCGTCACCGTATTACGAATTCAAGGCTCGCGGTCCCTGAATGTACATATATTTGTCAGACACTCTTAAGATGTCTCCCTGTTCTGAGCACTGATCCTTTGTGAAGGCAACAGTTGTAGTGCTTGAGCAGTGACAACGGGCTCGGTTCTCCCCCCTTCGTGCCAGTCCCAGCTCTGGAAAGTGTTAAAACACGGGCTTAGTGCGTTGCTGCTTAGAGCCTCTTAAACAGGCGTTTAATTTAAACGCGTGTTCAGTCCTGTGGGGAGAGCACACACCTGAAGCATCTTCTGGAAGCAGGGCTTAAATCAGGGCATCGCCATTAAAGTCACCGAGGTGACAGGCATGAAAGGCTATTTATACCCAGAGGCTTTCTATTGTGCAAGGGAGAGAACAGGCCCTTCTGCTGATAAAGCAGAAACGTGCCTCATACCCACATGAAATGCAAAAAGTAATACCCTAAATTCACTGCAACCTTTGGAGAATTGCAGCCAGGGCCGTGCTGAAATCGCCCCTGTTTTGAGACGGAGGAGCAGGGGCCCCAACGAGTACAGGACTTGTTTTTCCTTCCCTCTCCAATCAAATAAACCACTTGCTATTCCTCTTAGCAGCTGGCAAGGGGAAAAAAAAAAAAAAAAAAAAAAGAAAAAAAAAAAGATACCTTTGCAGGCCAGCTCCTGCAACACTGACTTCAGGAAACAGCCAAGGAAAACGCTCTGTTCTCTCCAGCGCCCTGGAAGAGCAGCCCTGCAGCCAGGGCTCTTGTTTGCACATCAAGATGCGTGGGACTGAGTTTGCCGATAAAAATATATACAAAGTTATGCTTGGTATGGAACAAGCAGGCAGTAGCTGCTGAAGACTTCCCAACATCCTGCTTTTGGCTTGCCTCCAAAATACCAAAACAAAACAAAATTCAGTTGGCATCTCTGCAGATTGAAGCAAGTTTTCTTTTTGCAGCAATTGCTGAACAAACGTTTCGATACTGTGCCACCGCCCCCACCCCTGCTTTCTCCCCCGAATCATGCGCTGGAAGGATGTAAAAGATGTTCAAGGTCACGGGCGGGCTGTGAACAGAGCTGGCTGTTGCCCATCTCTCTCCTCTGTGGTTTCACTGCCGCGTGTCAGCCAAGGCGGAGCACAAGCCGAGGGCCATGGGCGCGTTTGCGGGACCTGCAGCAGTGGGGTGGTTTCTCCAAAGGGGCTGAGCCACAGGGGTCAACCCCACTCAGTTCTTATTACACTGAGGGTTTTGGACCCCGCCAGGGAGGTGCAGCTTGCACACCTGGGCTGAATTCAACCTCTTATGCTTGCCGTTCCCATAGGAAAAGCAAACCCATCTTCCTCCTGATTGTCCACCCCCGGCTGCTCTCAGGGGCAGGGGGGTGTTTCTGGGCAGCGATGTGAGAGCTGCAATGGCAGCAAAGCCAGCCTGAGAAAAAACCCACCACGGTGGCTGGAAAGGAGGGACTTCAGGATTTGGCCTCATATTTCTTGTGCTACACACCGACACAAAGCAATGTACATCTTCTGTACATACGCACATTGCAACTTGACCTTATAAGCATCGCTTTCAAATGTTTTATTTATTTCCCCAAGAACAGGCAGCTTTGTTTGAGAAGAACACAAGGTGAAAGCCTGACCTCGCTCAAAGCATGGAGAGTTTGCCATTGACTCCAGCGGAACTAGATGCTTATCCAGAACTATAACCAGGCTTCAGGTCTTGGTTCTTGCTTCAGTTCTTTATTGGTGCTTGATGCTTTAAAGGAAGAGACCAAAAATCCTATGGCCCTTTCATGCATGCCCAACGTTCCCAAAGAACACAAAAAGCAGCATCAGTCCCCTCCTGCCCTCTCTGGTAAGCAGTTACAGTCCTTGAAGCGTGAAATTTGCTGCCCTTATTGTAGCACATTGCTATCATGTCGTTACTGATCATAAAAATTATCCTGTGTTTTCTCAAAACCAGGCACTGCACTCATCCCTTTCTGAAGGCGTTCACAATGTGTGAATATAGGCATAATTTAAACAAACAATCTCTGTGGAAACCACCCCCCTGCTATTGCAAAGAGAAATGCATTCCTCTGGACAATCAGAGTTTAGAAATACATGTATTTCCGTGATTCTGACCTGGCTAGCGCTGCAAAGCCCTAACAGCAGCCCCCTTAAGCACAGCACGAGCTACTTTGCAAAAAAAGCCTTCCCATGTACCCAGAGGAGCTCTCTTTGTATAGTGTCTTAATCAGTGCATAAAATGCTTTCAGTGAAATGCTGCCTTCTTCTGTTTATTTGTCACAACTGATGCTCTGGTGAACAGTAAATAGGAAATTTGTTGGCAAATCAGCACTGCCAGCTTGGTTCGTTAGGAAAGGCTGGAGTACAAGAGTGTGCAAGTCCCTGTTGTGACTCACGCTGGACCTTGAAGCTCGGCAAGTTGTACAAATCCTGAACGCACATAAATCTCTCCTAAACCAAACCTGGCAAAACTGAGACAGAGCGTGTTTATGTAATTCTTAGCAATAAGGACTGGGTTATTAAGAGGCTGTGGGCTGATTAACTCAACGCATGCACGAGAAGAATTCACCATCAGTTTTGCTAAAAAAACTTCACATTTAAAATTCAGTCTGTTTTAGGCATGCATGCTGCTCCCCGCTCGCCTGCCTCGCCCCCAGCCCCGCTGCATTGCACAACGCCAGGTTTCATGTTTGCCACCAGACAGTTTGCAGTCAGCCCCGCATGGAAAAGAAGGAAGTAACAGTGCCTACATTGCACATAACTGCAAGCAAACGCGTTTCCAAGAAACTATTAAGCAGTGTTCATTTGAAGTTTAAATGAAAAAAAAAAAAAAAAAATACTTGGAAGAATTTTTCTTGGCTTGGAGCTTTTTATGAAATTCAGATTTTAAGTGAAATGTGGCCAGGCAACATCAGTAATGCAGCAAAGCCAGGCTGCATACAGCGATGTGGTGTCTCGGGCTCTGCGAGATGAAGCAGGGATCCAAGTGCCAGCCACCCACGCCGTGTGTGTCCCCCCCCCGGACACTGTCCCCTTCCAGCCAGGCTGGCAGGAAGCAGCAGCCACCGGCAGCCCCCGGGCACAGCCTGGCACCCCAAAGCGCTCCCAACCCGGGGCAGCGATTGCGAAGGGGCCGAGGGGCGCGTGGGCCCACGATCCCTTTTGCTGAGCCTGCAACGAGGCGGCACCGACCGCTGCCGGGCTCTGCCAACGCCTGCCCCAGCCCAAATGCCTTTTCCCTGGCAGAGGCTGCCCCATCGTGTCCCCCCCCCGGGGGTCCCCGTGCCCAGGGCTGCTGGCCGGAGACTCGCCAGGACACGGCGGCTCTGGATGAAACGGCTCCTTTGTGCCGGGCAGGGACACAAAGCCGGGCGTAGCACACAGCGGCAATTGTTCCTTGGGAGGTTTGCATGGACGAGGCCACTGTCCCCCGGCGGCTTCAGACACCCTTGGTGTCAGAATAAATGAACAGGCATCATTAAAGTAAACGTATTAGGCTTTTAAAATATACATTGCCGTAATTTATTTTTGAAATCACTGCTCATTTTTAGAGGCAGGGAGATAAGACTCCTCTGAAAAAAAGCTCTTTGCCCATCTAAATTCTCCCCATTACTGAGCAAATGGTTTGCAACAACAAATTTATTCCGCAGCGTCTCCTGTGCTCTTTTTTGTTTGAAAAAGCCACAAACAGATTGTGATTTTCTCTAACAGATTCACCATCTGGGAAATTTTTCATGCAACTCCTTTCCTCACTGGGAGCAAGTTACTCAGAGGGGAATTCCCAGCAGAGAGCAGACTCTGAAGGGATGGGTGGTTCATTTAATTAGCATGCATAATCTTGATGTCCTTACTCAGGCAAAACTCTAACCAGGGCCAACGGGAGAATTTTTTTTTTTTTTTTTTAAAAAGAACCAGCTAAGGACTTTGGTATTTGTCTCTTGGTGTTACATACAGTATTTTCCATGCAGGGGAAAGTTGGCTTTTGGATGTATTAGCCACTCTGATTTACTACAGTCTTGTGCATCCAAGGTCAGGATGTGGCCCTTCCAGGCGCTGTCACAAGGCCGAGCGCTGGCAGGAGCCGAGCCAGCGGCAGAGAGCAGCTCCCTTTCGCACACTTACCCGCTTGGGGGAATATCACACATTTTTGGAGCACACGCTCTGCAGCCAGTGGAGTGTGGGGTGGAGGTCAGCAGGGAAAGAGGCTCTCCAAAACCCAACATGCATCGGCTCAGAAAAATGTCATGTTTATACAGCCCTTATGCAATACGTGGTCTTTGTTGTTTTTTTTTTTTTTTTTTCCCCCTCAGTAGATGAATTTATTGCTTGAGAAAGATGCGGGAAATACAGGGATGCTCCTTTCATCTGTTAACCTAAAGCTACTCCTCCGGTAAATCAGCACACAGACATGCCTTGAAGCGCGGCACACACGCAGCCTTGATTTCAAGCCACCCGAGCAGAGAGCTCAGAGCAGACCTCAACAGCCCCACTCTGCTCTCACCTAAGCACAGTTTTGATAGCTGCACAAGAAGATCTTACATTAAACAATTTTCACTGGCTCATTACTGGACAAAACTTCGCTTTGAACTGACATTTTCTGGGCACGATGACTGCTTTGAAGCAAGAAGACAAAATTAGTGCAGAGAGTTGGCAGGTGAAGAAATGAGAGTTGGTTTGTTTTTTTTTTTTTTTTTTTTTCCCCCAGAAGCAGAGCTGTCCAGGAGCTATGGAAACCTTGTTTGGCTAAATAAAAATGCAGAAAGATAACAAGGCTTCATATTTTCCAGCAATGCCTTCACTGGAACAGCATGTTATCTGTGTGTGCTAGAGGCTCCAGAATAGTCAAAGCCACCCCTGAAAGGAAATGTGCTGTGTTATTTTCCACAACTGGTAGTAAATACTGTCTCCTACCTCCCAAGGAGGGAAAGAACCAAAATCAGTGACTTATGAGAACCATGGGAAGAAGTACAATAAGCTGTCAGCCAGGTAAGGCCTTTTAGGTAAGGGGCTGGTCCCCTCTCCAGTCTGTTCCCAGTGCCTTTTTGGGATTTACACCTGTAGAGCGGGTCAGAACGTGCCCCCACTGTGCTTTTATGGCAAATGGCAATCCTGACCCTGTACAAAGCTGTACAGACAGAAGCAAAAGGCTCAGGTTTTGGAGCATGCTCTGGGAGCAAGCTGAGTTTGCTGGCACAGTATGGTATGGTCCTTTCAGGAACCCCGGAGTCATTCCCCAGACAGGGGCACTGGGTCATTCCCAGCCTGGGCCCGTTGCGCTGGCACAGTGAGGTGCCCAGGGTAGAAGCTCATCCTAGGAACCAGGCAAACAAATTCTTCCCTAGAAGATGGCAAAGGCTCAAGAGGTGTATTTAGAAATAACATTAACAATAGAAAATGCACATTTATATAGTACATTCCTGAGCCTTTTACTGTCATTGAGTCCGATACTCCACAGCACTCAACCACCTCTGCCATCAGGCAAATAACACCAGCCACATTTTTGAGCACTGCTTACTGTTTCCTACACAAAACTGAAAGCGAAAACATATCCACACTTACCCAAATCATTCTCTCTTTTGGAAACCTCCTTCCCCTTTCTTTCAAGTCCTCCACTGTGACTCTTCAGCTGTTAGGTTGGGATAAACAGAAAGGAGCATCTCATACACACATGGTGATGTGAGCTGCTTTATCCACACAAACATTTCTCCAGTTCACCTCCAGCTTGGTCTGCAGCGGTTCTCGCCGTGCTGGTTCTCCGAAGCCTGTGACTCCGCTGGCTCCAACTTTGCCAGTCACTGGAGAACAAGTCCTGTCCAGCATCTATTTTAGGGTTTTACGCTGCTGCACATCACCGTAGTACTTTCCACATGAGAACAATAGGAATTACCAAGTCCATCATAGCAGGAATAGCCCTCTTTATTCCCATAGGAGCTATCACAGCTGCGTCCTGAAACGATACAGCCCTGCACTGTCAGCTCAGCTCCACGCAAGGAAAGGAGGAAAGACGGCACCTTCTAGTTATTAACTGATGTGCACCTCAAGGCGAAGCGACAGTTCGTGCCAGTCCCTCCCACGCCCACGGTGGGCCATGCAGACTGCCTGCTAGAGCCAAGGCCCAGGAGCTGGAAGGCTGTGCTGTACTCCCGGCTCTCCTAACTCCTTGTTGAATGACCCTTCAAGGAGCTAAAAAGAGGTGTTTTACCCAGCTCTCAGTGATGCTTTTGAGGCATAACCACGGAGGGCCTGATTCTCCTCTACCACGCCCTTGCTCTGACTCTTTGCACCCGTGCAAACTGAGGAAGATGATCTAGGACATCCCCACATCAGAACGATACCAGCACCATAAGACAAATTCTTCCTTTTTCTTCCCAAGCAACCAATCCATCAACATGTTAAAAAAAAATAAGTTTAATGTAGGTGGCATGTTTCATACAGAATTTAACAGGCACCCAAAACACCAGCTGGTGTCACGTTCTGAAGAGTTAACAAGGTGGAACTCCAACACTTCAGTCTCGTTCATACATTCACAGCCTAAAAAACGGGCCAAGGCAGCTTTGCCACCGCACGTACCGTCATCCCCAGCCTCAAGTCTGCAAAGCAACTGGAGCTTCTCTGTCACCCAAACCCCTGGAAAGCTCTGCAGTGAGCAGGTCTCATGGGGGAAGTTCTCCGAAGGGGTTGGCATAGGTCTGGCATGGACACAGTCTCCTAAATCAGTATTTCTAGTATTTTTCCTAATTACTCTAGAGGCCATCTTTAACCCAGTAAGTATAACAACAATATTTAAAGCCCAAGCATGGGGGGGGGGGAAGTGACAGGGAACAAACCAGCTGATGTAGTTGTTCAGGATGGAATTGGCATGAAGGAATGCTGAAATGAAAATTTCAAAAGATTTGAGAGTTATGGCCATCTATACAGTAAGAAGGGAAAACTTGACACATTTTGGAGCCTGATCCATCCTTCTCAGCACTGATGAATTTGGAAAGAGTAAAAAATCCAAAAGAATATAAACTTCCCAGTGGGGCACAGTTTGCAACTATCTGCTTAACATGAAATATTTCTGGCAAATAGCATTATATGCCACTTGTTTGACTCTTGAAAGGCAGAAAGTTCACCTTCCCCTGTTTCCTTAATTGTTATGCTACAAAGTTTTGTTCTGTCCCCTCCCCCCTTTATTAAAAATGCCATTCTTTTCAATTAAACTAAAAGGGGAAAAAAAAACAAACAAAAAAAACCAACAGGTTATTCTTTGCATATACTTTTATGCCTCTTTCTCCCTCCCTCAGCTGTGGCTTGGCTCCCCTTGAGCTTGTAATAAACTTTTAGAATTTCAGGTCCTTGAGAAAAAAATATTTTGGCAAAGTAAGCCTAAAAGCTTTTAAAAAATTTTCAAATTTTAAAACACTGAATTTAAATTCTGAACCATTACCAAGTTCTTACTTATTCATCCTGGGGATGTTGTAAAGTTTAATTAGCTGTAGTTGGAAAATACTTTGAAAAGGAAAGTGCCATAAAGGTGCCAAATACTGCTCCACTCATGTAGATCTAAAACATTCAAATTATTACATCATAAAACAAATCATTTGAAAATTAATTCTTCTTCCTTGCCAGCATGACTTCAAAGGGACCTCACTTCCCCTGCTACACTGGTAGGGTCACACCACCCGAGCACTGCAAGGTGTCCAAGTGCTTGTAATGACCAGGAATGAGAATATTTTGAACTTCAGAGGTGGCCTGTGAGGCCACCTTCTCAATTATTTCATCTTGGGGTTGTCTATCTGTGTGTGCAGCTGCAGACTTGAGATTCAGGGCATTCTGACAGTAGGTACTTGGCTACCTTTGTAACAGAGGAATGGCAAATCACTTCCCACTGTTTTCTAAGCAGCTTAGCCTCAAGGTCTCTCTCGAGGAACATTTGGGCATTTGGCAAACATTACTTTTCTGTGATTTGGTAGGGACATGAACTTTTTCCTCGGTTATGCACCATTGAATCAGGACGCAGAGGGCTGAGGGGAAGTCTGTGCAGTAAAGTAATGAACTGCAATGCAGGAGCCCTTCTTTGTTCACCTGCTGCTGCAGGAGTGTCACAAAGCAGATTTGGACTGCTTAAAGAACCACCGCCAAAGGTAGCAGCAAAAATGGTTTTATTGGAGTAAGATGTAAAAGTGAGGCTTAACAAAGTCCGATGGCAAGGTTCAATCTATTACTTACTGCACAGAGGATATAATAATGATCCAGAATTAGCAATACAAGATCGCAATGCCCTGCGATACAAGGTTATGCGCAATATCAGTCACTTACCAAAGATCTGCAGCTGATAAGGGGTCTCTCTCCACCTCGAGGAGTAACCCTGAGGCATGTTCCAACTCAAGGGGAAATCACTGCCATGCTGCTTAGCCGGAGAGCTCAAAAAAAGCTCACTCAGGCAGTCATATTTATGGAATAAAGCCGTTGGCTCGTAGTCAAATTACATGCGATGGAAAAGTTAAGTATAAGACTCCTTGTACCCACAACCTCCTTTGTTCCTTTACCAAATTAGTCTTGGAAGAACCACCTGCTATTCATGTGTTAATCGCATGATCAGTGTTCCGGTTTCCAAGCTCATATACATCAAAGCTCACCGTGTCAGCCCGTTCCCGTGTGGGTTTTCAAAGAACGGGTTGGAACTAGAGAAGTTCGCGACCCCATCCCAGCCTAGACCTTTACTTCCTTCGGAACCTGAGCCAAACTACCACAGATTTGGTGAAGCAGCCGTGTGCATCCGTCACAAAGAGCACCCACCAGCTGAAGCAGGCGGGGAGGGGGAGCACAGCAGTGCCCGCATGTACCTCAAATCATCCTTTTACTCATCATTATAAGGAGTGCTGAAATACAGCCACTCCAAGGTGAAACAAGGTCCTACCACCCAACCAGGCTCCAGGCTGCGAAGGGCGAGCGAGAGCTGCTCTGGGCTGTGCCTCGCTGGGGTCAGGCTGGTCTCTTGGCTCGCACCAGGGCTGTTTGCTGGCCATCTGTAACACGTTTCCTGCAGAAATTCCTGAGCACAGCCATCCCAGGAGCCCTGCAGTCTGCACACCAGAGCTGCGATGCCCCAGGCTGACAGCTGTACTGGGGAGGAAAGCACTAGGCTGGGAATTACTGGGAATTCCCTCTGCCTAGAGCGCAAGCTGTAGCTCGGACCTGCAGGACACTGAGGAGCTGCAGTCCAGAGAGTGATCCCAGAACAAGGCTCTGGGGAGCTCTACAGTTAGGAGGAAACTTCCAGACACCGGTTTGTGACATATGCTGACACTACATCTTTCCTGCAGAAACAGCCTTTGGCTCTCGCGGGGCTAATCTAAAGTTCACACCACCACGGCCCATTATTTATTCAGCTCTTCGTGTTCAGTCTGCATTATCTGTAACACTTGCTAATGAGATAATTTCTGGGTTTGCTTTAGCTTTGGGCTTCAGACAGAAGCTTCTCTATTTTGAATCCATCAGCCTACAAATCCAAGTATGTCAGTGAAAGACTGCAATATTCACAAGCTGAAATATGAAGCATCCTTCACTGTGTGCAAATGGACTTTGTTCTCAACCACATTCATATCTGAGCAAAGAGATCATAAAAGAACAGTCACATATTTCCAGTCTTGCTTATTCTGTTGACTGACTCCGTTGATTTCGGAGAGGGCAGGGGGGAATGGTCTCCATCATTTTTTCCAACTTGTTTTTAAACAGTTCTTTAAAGAACACTGGGAAAAAAGCAATATACCATTATAAAGAAAAACAAACAAACAAAACCAGAACAAATATAAACCTCAGGCCAGCTTCTGGAC
The DNA here is from genome assembly GCF_018691265.1 of Tyto alba. Classification (NCBI taxonomy): domain Eukaryota; kingdom Metazoa; phylum Chordata; class Aves; order Strigiformes; family Tytonidae; genus Tyto; species Tyto alba. The sequence goes on from NW_024881273.1 coordinate 3,139,554, forward strand.
TCCATAAATAGTTACTTGACTGACTGCAGCGGAACAGCCTGAGATTTTAGATCAAGATCAGTAAAATGGAGCTTAAGGCTTAACTCCCTTCTTGATCTGTTAGTAAAGCTCTCCAGTGACCCCACGCTCACTGCTGCAGAGGTAGGAGAGATAATGTTTTCTGTCATTGCAGACAACAATTATTTCCATTTCAGATTGCACTTTGCTTTCAACCTCTCCTAGGTAAGACATCTCATCTCACCCTACTCCATAAGAGAGAAGTAATTCTGTGAAAAAAGTGGAACTAATCAATTCAGGGTAAAGTAGAACCAAATGCCAAGATCCAAACATTACAGACCATTGCAATGGGTTCTCCTTAATCATTGCAAAATGAGAATATATTTGCCATGACTGGGAATTTCAAGAGCACGTGACACCAAACTCTACTTCCATCACTTCAGTGGATTTGTTCTATTAGGGTAAGGCTCAATTACTCAGCACTAACTGCCAGGAAAGCACAAAGCCATTCAAAGCTATATAAATACATCAAAGTGAACAGAACAGTATAGTGGGTCAAAAGCATGGCTTGCAAAAATCTAAAAACAAAACAGGAAAAAACCACCCCACCAAACCCCCCACCCTCTGTTGAATTTGGCCCATATTCTTAGCAGGGAATATGCAAAATGCAAACTATATAAAGAAAGGATAACACTGGTCAAGTAGGATATATATTACATGCCTGAGACATTAAGGAACATTTTTAGAAAAAGTGTGGATGGATTATGAGCGTGGGGTGCAAGGTTATCTGGCATCTGTCCTCCCGATAAATCACTGCCTTTTCCATGCCCACAGGAATACAGGAACAGCAGCAAAGTAGGCACCTATGGACTAGAAGAAACTTATATTAACTTACACTGTACAAACACCCAATCAAGTGCTGCACTTTGATAATCAAAATGGCACCTCAACCCTCAAAAAAATGCAAATTCCAGAGACATGGATGTTAATTTATCAATAAAAAGTAGCACAGATAAATAAATTAATTCATATAAAAAAAGAAAAGAAGATATTGACACATTTTGGGGTAGAAGAAAAATCACCTTCTCAGCCCACATGCGCTTGTTTTATTTACATATCCACAAATACCATGAAACACCATCCCAGCCCCCCCACTAGCAGCATGGTCACATGAATTCCGTAGATGAGCAGTTCATTCATGAGGCTGAAGTCTACCCGCCTTCGCCCCAGTAAGAGGAGGATGATGGAGAGTTTGTACTGGAAACGCAGGAAGATCCGGATGCCAAGGTACTGAAGGCAAAACAAGATAGAGAGTGCCACCCAGAGGATGGAGGTAAAGAGGCTGCAGCTGAAGTACAGCAGGAAACGGATGAATCCATACATCCATCGGGATTTGAGATAGATGTCGAAATTGTTGTACTTGGTACGCACCAAGTGAGTGGTCCTTACCGGGCCACAGGCTGAATGCAGGCAGGTCGTGTGGGGGCCGTGGAACGAACGGACCCGGCGGGGAATGGGGATTACAGGCATCAGGCACCCCACCGGTCACAGAGTCCCAGGGCAGGATTTACAGGGCACATATCAAATGTTATCCATTAACATGGAAGAGATCCAGCAGCCTGGGAACGCTAACTCTGTGCTGAATTTCCAGGAAGGAAGAGACCTGCAGGAAGGCAGAGAAGGAAAACACATTTAAGTAGCCCCAGCAGGAGGAGAGGCAGCACAGCAGATACTCACTGGCTCCATGGTTACTTACAACTGCTTTGCAAAACACAACTTCTTTGCTTAAAACAACTTTGCTTTGCTTCTTTGCTTATTGTTTACCAGGCAGACATATAGAAATACAATTCTGTTTCCGTCATCACCAGGTCAGATTCCAAACAGCTCCCTAGTAGCAAGCAATGTTAGCTATAACCAGTTATAAGCTTTAGAGTGTTAATGCAGAAAGAGAAGAACTTTGTTCTGAAGTTATCCTGGCTAATTCACAGATCCTTCTTAATCAAACAGCTGTCCTGCAACAGTCCACCCATGCGAGTAGTAATATTAATGTATGTGCTTGCATTGTTTCATATTTCTTTGAAAGGGGAAAAAAAAAAAAAAAAAGTTCTCCAAGTATTTTTACAAGTGAATTCTACAGCCCACAGTGGTGATTCTAGATTTCTGCTCAGTTCAAAACTTGGCAAAGCTTCATCAAATAAACAAACTGAAAATAATGGAAGGTCTTGCAAGAACAATGAGGCAATCATGTTTTTCACACTCTACAGGATGTACCTCCCCTTGCTCAGCCAAGCCTTGCAGTCTCTCACTGTCACTGCATCCAACGGCAAGGCAGCCTTTCAAAGACATCTACTGGTTTATTTCTCCCTTTGGGACCCACAGAGATAAGTGAAATATCTTGATCTTCTGGAGTGTTTAGGATTTACAATCTTAACATCCTTCCACACACCCATTGTTGTTATGTGAGTGATGAGCAGTAGCCTGTTAGCTGCTCTCCGCTTCACCCCAGGCTTATGGTGTGCCAAATTCCGGGAATTATGAAATGACAATGCACTCATCAGATAATTCTAGAAAACAACAGGGACTTCCCCAGCCTCCTCGCACGCCCAGGCGTTCAAACCCAGGCAGATCTTTCCTTCATTGAACCAGAAATCCTATCACTCTAAACATTAAAACATAAGTAATATAAAAGTTACTTCAAAATTTTTTTGCTTTGTTGCTAACAAACCTAATCACAGAGTAAATTAACAGGCTGTAGAAAACTGTACTTTGATATCAAAGACCTTCTCTGATACAATGTGCATCACCAGGTAAGCCTCTCCACTGCTTCTTGCCTCAAATTGCATGGAAATTGAAGTTCCAGTTCTGATCTCTTCTGCCTGGCCCCAGATTCTAATTCTTTTTTGTTGTTACAGAAATTTGCAGGCAGTCTGTTGGCTCTACATGAATCAGGGACTAATAAAAAGGAGCATGGGTTAACTTATGATTAAGGAATTTAGGAAGTCGATGTATGTTCTCAATTATCAAAGACACCCTCATAATTTTAGGTGCCTCTTTGCCATAATTTCCTGTCTGTAGAAAGGAAATACTAAGTAGCTCGGAAGTGTGTTACAAGAATGTATTGCCCAAGACATATAAATTGGTCAGATAGTAAACTAACAATACTTAAAAACATCATAGTTTTCTGCCTGGAGCACACAACTGAACATGCTTCCCACATGCTGTGTGTATATACTGCTCAGTGTTTGCGTTCAGAGATATTTTTTGAGGACTATATTAGCAAGACAGGTTAAAATTCACATACTCTGGATTGAGAGCATCCAATTTCTGAGGGTGCCGCCCCTCCTTACAAACTCACCGGGACACATAAGACAGCTGATCATTTTCCCACAAACTCTTACATAGCTACTTAATCTGAGTCTCTGTGCAGCAGAGGGAAATCAGTGCACACACTGTTAGAGCACCCAGCAAGACCACGCCTGAGTGACAGAGCACAAACCTTGCCTGCAGAAGCTGTAGTTTGTGGGGGCAAACTCAAAACGCTGAGCCCTGGTTTAGAAGAGGAGCTTTGATTCTGACAAAACCTTCAGTAGATGAATCCATTAGAACCACTCAAGCAGCTCAGCTGCAGAGACTCTGTGAACAGCAACAGCTCGTTCCCATTTACTGTGCCCACCGCATAAACAAACAGCCTTTGGGAGGTTCATGCTCTTTAGGTAAACTCAAATATCAACACTGGAACAGCCACAAGCAGAGGGACATTGTGAGAATAAAATAAACTTTCTGAAATATTACATTTTTAATGGTGATGCCATCCACATAAACAAACAGCCTTTGGGAGGTTCATGCTCTTTTGGTAAACTCAAATATCAACACTGGAACAGCCACAAGCAGAGGGACATTGTGAGAATAAAATAAACTTTCTGAAATATTACATTTTTAATGGTGATGCCATCCACTCAGCAGAAGGTTGGTAATTGGCTGCCGTTTCTGGATGCCACTTAATTCTTGTAACAAAAAAGTGAAGTTTTCCTGTGACACCTGGCCTTCTAGGAAGAGTGAAAGAAACTGCTAAGGTGCTTCATAGACTCACAAGACTCTACATATGAGTTGATCTAAAAGATAAGAGAGAGATTAAGTTTCAATTTGCTCATTTTATGTGTTAAAACGTTCAGAATTACAAGGCCCCTCCCCAAGCATGAATTTTTAATCTCATAAAGATTCTAAAAAGAATCATACACTCAATAATATATGAATTAAAGCTTAGTGAGACATGCTGGAAAGGATTCGCTAGCTTGTGCTCGATGCCATACACAAAGACAGGAAAGAGAAAATCAGACAAGGAATTCTTGTCAGTCACCTTCTCCTACCATGGAGCCACCACCGTTCACCCAGGGCCTACAAAACGCGGCGCAGAGAGCACGCACAGCCAACACTTCCCAAAAAGAACATGGCAGTGCAGGCCCTCAAACCGGTACGTGATGCCAAGAAACAGATTTGGACACCCATGCCTCAAGATCATTTTTTGGGGGGCCTTTCTGTTTCACAGCACAGTCTCTTCTGCGTATCGCCCCACTGCTCAAAGGATCTCAACCCTAAGGCCAGCGCAACTCGGGGTCAGCCACGCTGCCGTGGCTCCAAGCACCCTGGTAATGACGGCCTCATCAGGAAGCTAAAAATCTGAATAACTGTTCGCTTTGGTGAGTTTTCACTCCCTCTCCTTTAAAAATGGAGCGTACGATAAGAAAGCCACCGAAATACAGCGCTACTTCTCTTCACCTATCACACACTCGAGGCGAGGTCTGCTGTTGCTCAGCCAGCGTACTCATAATTCACGGAGGAAGAGGGATGACAGAAAAGGCTGCGGTGTTTACACAGGACAAGGACCAGCAGAACCAAAGCTTTCCAGAAAGAACCCAGCGAGGTTAGGGACAATGACAAATAAAGGTTAGCGGTGATAAATGAAAGCAGGGACTACCGGAAGGAGGGGAAATTCCAACCCCTCCTACATCCTACCAAATCCTAAATTAAACCGCACCGGTTTAGGCACCGAGGGCACAGGCCTGCCCCGTGGGCGGCGGGGTTGAAAGCCCGGCCCGGCCCCCGGGAAGGTGCTGGGGTCCCCGCTCCCACGCGAGGCCCAGACCACCGGCGGACGGTGACCGATCGCTGCCGCACCCACCGGGCCCCAGCCCGCCCCCCTCCTCCCAGCCCCGGGGGGGGGGGGGGGGCACTCACCGTCCTGCCCATGGCCCCGCGGCGGGCGGCGGCCGCCGAGGCGGGGTGCCCCGGGCCCGGGCTGATGGAAGGCCCGGGCCTCCGGGCCAGCGCCGCAATGCGCATGTGCGGGAAGCGGAGCCGGGGGAGGGGGTGGGGGGGAGCAGCGGCCGCCGGTTCCGGCCGGTGGCGGCGACGGCGGGTGAGGGGAGCGGCCGGGGGAGGCGCGCGGCGATGGCGTCATCACGCCGCGCCGCCGGAAGCGGGAGGGCGCCGCCGTTACCCGGGCAACGCGATGAGCGGCCTGGGCCCGGGGCTACCGGGCTGGGCCCGGAGCTACTGGCCGTGAGGGCACGGCGGCGGCGTGTGTGTGTGTGTGTGTGTGTGTGGGATTGTTTCCAACGTAAACCGGGCCGGTAGCAAACCCCGCCGGTGGAGCCGGCTCGCTTCGGCTGCCCAGCCGCGCGTGGCCTGGGGTTGGACGCGGTCCCGAGGGTGCGGGGAGATACCCCGGTAAAAGCAGCGGCGTACGCCATCGCTTGCCGCAGGAGCGCGGCGGAGGTTTCCCGGAGTCGCTGCTCGGTCGGAGCTTTTCCGCCTCAGAGCGCTTTGAGGTTCGCCCGGGGCCTCGTCCCGCTGAAGGGGCTCAAGCACTTCTAGAGAAGCAAGATGGTAAAATCGCAAATGTAGGGGACACGGCCTTCTGGGGAGGCCAGGAAGACCCAAAAAGTTCCTAAAAACCAAACGGGTGGAGGAAAATTCAAAAGCGATAGAAAGAAAAGAAGCTTCCTCCCTGCTGTTTTTCCTTAGATTTAATTAAAAATTACTTTCTGTAATGGAAAGAATACAGAGCCTTTTCATTGGCTCGCCGCCCCACTTGCCATTTAGGCACCACCACGGTGGAAAAACATTAAATAATAATAACTTGAGCCATCTGTCAATACTAAGACCTGCCACGCAGGCAGTTGAGGCACCAGGCCAAACACGTCCCGGCGTCCCAACTGCCTCGCTGCTGCTCATGCTTGGTTTTGGTCCCTGGTCCCTCCCCGGTCGCCCGCAGCACGGCTGGCCCCGCAGAGCAGTTCTACTCTGCAAATGCAACACGGGGCCCGAGGGGCAGGACGTGCATCAAGGGGAAATTATAGACAAGGTAATAAGCGGTGGTGTACCCCTAGCAAATTTCCATTTCTGCGTCTTCCATGTGCCTTCTGGTGGGAGGGAGAAGGGGAGGTGCGAAGCTGGTATTTTCCCAATAGCATGAAACTGGGAACATCTGTTCAGTGACTAAGATAAGCAGGAGGGCCACGTTCCATTTATTTCCCTCCGCCATTGCCTGGGACTGGAGCCACAGCCCAGAAATGGGAATTTCAGCCCAAGAAACAAAATGCTGAAGGTACTCTGGCTTCCCAGCTTTGCCTTGGAGAATTACAGGGATGAATGCAAGTGCTGCAAAGGTGGGGCTCCTTCAGTCCTGCAGGAACCCCTGGAGGGGGGGGAATGAGGTCTGGAGGGCTTTCCCAGCCTCCAGAAAAATCCACACAGCTCCACCGAGTGACCCCACAACCTAAACACACACGTGCAAGGGTGCGACACAGCCACATCAGTGCCGAGACTGACCCTTTTAATTTCTTAGGTTGGGATGACAAAAAAAGCGAGACAGCCCTATTCAGTTTTCTGCCTGAAATATTTTGACCCCTTTGCTGCTTATATGAATGTGTATCTTCATAAAAAATACACCGTCCTCAGGTCAGGTGTGAATTGAAGCTTTGACATTCAAAGAGATACGATCCTGAAGGAGCGCTTGTAGTTCAGCCCGAAGGGAACCCGCCCACAGCACGCCGACAGCGCTCGGGGTTGTAATTCTTTCCTGTGCTAATTTTACTAAAGACACAACTCATATTCCTGTTGATTGAACAGTTTTGTGTTGACAGCGTTGAAGATTTGTGACGAAACTTATCATCAGCCCAGAGAGCGGGCCATTAGTACTAGTCACCGCAGCCAGCCAGTGCTGATATATTTTATGGTGCGCTTCGAAGACAAACATACACATTTATATGTCACTTGTTGCAATATAAATGCTAACTTGTACTTCTTTCAAAACTTTTAATGAATTGTATACATTTCACAAGATTTATAGCATGAACCGAATGGCTCAAAATATTACTTTAAACATATTTGTCACTTTGGCAACAGAACAAAAAAAATCTGGAAGATATTGCATTTAGAAATAAATCATAAATATATGCATCTTAAAAGAGTTTATTTCGGTCATTAATAGTTGATGGGCCCCCCCAGTGCAGGATTTAAAGTTAAATTATGCAAAATCAAAAACAAACCTTATAATACTTAATCAAACATGCATAAAACTGTCAGGGCCAAATAAATTCTCTCAATTAACTTGCTTCAGATTGTGATTGCATTTACTAATTTAATCAACACTAGAATAATTTGGAGACTGGGTAATGATAAATTACTATGGTGCTGCACATGAAGGGCCGCTAAGGTTGTGTGCTGAGACAAGAATGCAAGAAATGCTTTCTAGGCTGAGGGTAAAAAAGTAACAGCTGAGTTGTCACAATCATTTTATAATGGAAACATCTTCTTATTCCCATTTGGGGGAGGGGAATTTTTTCCAGTAAAGACTTTAAATGCCCATCATGGATAGACTGGAGATTTGTCTGGTCAAATGGCTTCAGTGTCAGTCCACGGAGTCAATCTCATTTCAATTGGAGATGAGTGCAGAAGTCACACCTAGGTAGACATTCCCTCCACATTTTTTACTCATTTTGTGAATGTGATCTTTTGCTCTGAACGCAAGGCTTGGAACTGCAACTTCCAGCCCTGCTTTCTGGCACCGATTTGTCCTTTAGCCTCAGTCAAGTCATTTAGGCTGGAGCTGAAGTAACAACCCTGTAATACTGAGATGTCCTTTACCTCAGTCCTGTTGTACTTTGAATGGATCTGCACTTACAATAAAATGGATCTGACCCCTGTCTAGAAAAAGCTTTCAATACTATTACTTGAGGAGAGCTAAACATCTAATTTTTGCAAGCGTAAGCAAGGTTTTCTGGAGAGGTTCTCATTTACAGGTTCACGTGAAGGAGGCTGTAAGGTATTCGACTCTATAAAATACCTGGACCTCTGTAAATCAGAATCTTAGTTGGTCTTAAACCTTTCTACACCTGATTTACAAAAAATAACATTGTCCATGTAGTTGCTGAAGGAATGAGCTCATCATTGCAAAACTCTTTCTTTCTTTTTTTTTCCTCTCTCTCTGCAAAATATACTTTCCAGAGGCTAACTGACCATTTTTGTTGCCTTTTATTTGAAACAGGGATTGTGCTTTATAAGTGTATAATACCTAGCACTATTTGGTCCCCAGTAGAAATCAGTAAATAAAAACCTGTGTGCTGAAAAGTATATCCAGAAAGATAGCTAACAAGTTTCCTTTGGTGACTGAGAAACAACTGCTTCCACGATAATTCTATAGCTATATAGATAACCATAATTCTTAAGGTCTTAAATATAATAAATGTGTTAACATGGTATTTTTCAAACTAGCTTTCACTGCTGCCTTCCAGTCGTATCCAAAAACAGCATTCAAAACCAATGGCATCTTGTGCAATCTCCCTTGGGTTTTGCTGAGCCAGCCTGTAAAGCTGAAATATAACAAATTAAGGAATTAATTCTTTCCTTTTCCTTAAAGGAGATTTAGGGTCAAGTCTGGGCCTTAAATTTTAAGTGTAATCGATCCTCCCTGCAAATCTAAAGTGCAAAAGCTTGTGAAATAATTTCTCCTTATTACTTCTTTCCAGATCTCATCTCCTAGCTGAAATGTCAGCTTTAATCAGTTTGAAGAGATTTGCATGTGGTAAATAATAATGCAGTATATTAGACTAATCAAATAAAAATATGTGTAGCAGAAAGTGGAACTAATTCCCACTTCTGCAGCACTGCAATACCCGCGTGCAGCCCCCAAGCAGCACACTCAGAGCCCTGGCAAGTCAGCGGGGCTGCAAAGCGGCGTCCTCGGCTTCTGTTATCGGGGGTTTTGGTAGCATTGGAAACCGAGGGAGTGATGTGCACGCATCACCACACCCCCAACTAAAATACACACCGCAGAGCTGGAAAGCAGCAGTGCCAGGTACAAATGGAAGTCCCAGCGCAGATGGTAAGGTTGCAGAGCACAATGTGGGCAGGCTGCCGTGTCCCTGCAGGAATCCTAGCTCCTGTAATACTTTTATAGATATATATTTTACAGGTGACTTGTGAAATATAAAACTAGACCAGTCTGCAGTTTCTAAAGAAATAAATGATTCGTGTGAGGCATGGTGAGGCAGTAATGTTTGATGTATTCAATATACGTGACACATCGGCATGCTTTCTGGCATAATAATCTGCCCAGAGCTGCCGCCAGCCTTCACTGCACTAAAAATCAGGCGAGCCTGGGGGATGCTCAGTGGGGCTGGGGGCAGCCTGCCCCCCCCTTCCCCTGCAAACTGCTCCCTCCTCACCGCATGAAACCGGACAGAAAGGACAAGACCAGCACCAGTGTGGGTGGCACCCCAGTGAACCCACAAAAGGTTGTTACACATTAAAAATATGTGTCATCCTATAGTGGGGACACTTAGCTGCGCCGGTAACATAGCGAAAAACAGAGCCTCACTAGCCCAGCTATTGTCCCACCTCTGGAGAACGGGAAGGTAATTATTTTAGAGATGCTGGAGTCAGAGAAAGATTCCTACTGACCTGCGGGGGCTGGAGCAGGAGCCAGCTGCACACGTATGGTGGGTGAGAAACTGTCTCTAAAACAAATGAAAATAGAATCGGCCGCTTTGCCAGGGACAGGACTCCTGCCAAAGCTTGTTGCTGCATCATGTTGGCTACCCTGGATCTGGCTGATGTCAGAAACTGCCTATTATGCAGAAAACTCTCATGGAGAAGTGTCATTATTGCCTTCTGTTCATTTGTAGGCTAGGTCTAATGTAAGCACGAGGCGTTAAACCAGACCCAGTCCATATCTGCCGTGGGATGCTGCAGTTTGGCGGACAGGCTCAGGAAGCCTCCCAACTCCTCTGGCTCTGCCAGGCACTCCTCAGAGGGTGATGTTTTGGGGCAAAGTAACACCTTTTCCCTGTGAATCTCAGTTCTCTGTTTTGCCATTCATTAATAAAGTATCTGAAATATCGTGGTAGTAGCAGATGGGTCCTCTTAACCTCATCGTGTAGCTCCACCAGGTCCATGCAGAGGAGTTTTATCTGGTCTAGGGCCATTATAGAACAGCAGCCAGCCCCTTGGGTCAGCAGTAGAGCTGGTGCATGTCTCGCCTCTAGCATTTCCAGTGCCCCTGTCTTTATTTTCAGAGGTATTTTAACACCCCAGGAGGGTGCTCAGCACCACACCAGCGCTTGGGGCAGAAAGGTTGCAATGGTGGCACGCCATGGCTCTGCAAATAAATCGCAGCACCACCAGCAGCTAAATGCTAATAACTGCCCCGGGAGCCCTGTGCTGGGCAACACGCGAGGACTCTGAGCTCTTCAGTGAGGAAACACAGACCTGATCTCACTCCATCATTCCCCAACAATTTTCTGGAGAAAAAGAGATGATGTGGAAAAAACCACAAACACCACCAAAACATCCAGGCAGACTTGAACTTCTACACCAGCTAGTTCCCCTTCCACCTTTTTTCTGATGCTCAAGCCTCGGTTATCCACCACCTGCATGCAAGGAAAAGGCAGGCGCTCGGGGAAGATGGAGAGTGACAGGAGAGAGCAGAGACAAACCTCCACTTGGCAAAGGTGTATTTCCCTGAGCTCCCCCCCGCCCCCATCCCTCCGGTGTGAATCAATGCAGCCATCTACTCTGGGCATTGGCTAAATGTCAAATTCAGAGACAGCACTCATTTTTCTGAGATCAATGGAAAGCAGAGTTTGCCTATATTTCTTAAGCATCATTACAGAGCATCAGTCAGTGCCCAAGCCCCCCACTTGGCAGGATTAGCTGTGATGGCATCATTTTTAGCACTAGAGGGTTCACTGGGACAGGAATCCTCCAGTGTTTTTTGTTAGGGTGCACAGATTATGTCTATAATATTTTAAGGTAAATTAATGTAATACTTCTTGCTTGTTATTTTTTTTTTTTTTTTTTTTTTTTTTTTTAAAACCAGCAGGGAAGAGCAGGTGAGTAACTCCCACACCAAAACCTCATCTCGGGAAGCACATTGCGAGCATCAGCCCTGAGTCCCTGCGATCTGTCACCCGTGGGTCCTGCAGACTGGGCAGGCCCGGGGAGGGGGGGGTGGTCCCCGCGGCGTGGGCAGGCCCTGGGGGGGGGCGGGTCCCCGTGGAGTGGCCGAGCGCGGGGCTGTGCCTGCGGCCGCGTCCCGCGTGGCGGTGCTCCTGCCCCAGGGATGCTGCTGCTGCGCCGGCCCCGGCAGCAGCGAGGGACAAGCTGGGAAAGGGGGGGAAAAAGCAACTCCCCCCAAATTCAAAGCTTTGAATTCAGCGTGTTACGCAGGGCGAAGCCCTGTAAGGCTTTGAAAAGCCTTTCTGCAGGGGTGTTAACCTGGCACGCTCCCCATCTCCTCGGTCCCGGGGTGGTGGGAGCCCTGTCCCTCCTGATGTACCGAAGAGGGGAGCAGGGAACGGGGTGCAGGCGGGAAGGACCCTCACTGGGAACCCCCTGCGTCACCCACGGCCCTGCAGGTCCCTGAGCCATCTCCACCGCGGGTTCCTGGGAGATAAAATAAACCCTCTCATTTGTGTGGGGCAAACTGCACCCTTTGTCCCTTTTGCTAAGCTGAATTTTGCCCCTGTGTCACCGGGGAATCGGCACTGGCTGCCCAAGGTGTCTGAGAAAGAGTTTGGCCTCAATTTAGAAAAATGCTTTGCTGACAGTTTGAGACAAACTTCTGGTGCTTAATACATTTCAGGAGTCTTTTTGACATTGCTTATGCTTAGACTATGTAGTACGAAGGAGAAAATGACTTTCCAGCATCATAACAGCAGCAACATCCATATCAATAAAAATTCTCAAGAAAAAAGGAGCAAAGGATTTATAAGACAAAACTGTCTTCAAATATATCCACAATTAACAGCAGTGTCTTTTCAAAGACCCTGTGCCCGTCTGGCGGGTGCCCTGGCAGCAGGGTGAATCGTGCTCCTTTCTCCCTAACTTTCCTGAATTTGTTGCCAGCAGATCAGCCTGTAACTTAACCGTGCAACGTTTTCCAAGCAAGAACAGGGAGGAGACAAAAACCTAAAGCCCTCATCAATCACAGCCTGGCTCCTGATACAATTAGCAAGTTCTATTATCTTAAGAATGACACTTGTAGCACAGAGCAAAGCAAGGCACACCTAATATTATAATACTGCACGTAAAAAAGGGAAGGCTTGAATTGCATTAGCATTGCATTAGATTCCCATGACTTTTTATATCAGCACTTGTGAGTTATTTATGAATTCATTTATTTACAAGGACAGCCCTTTCTGCATTCAGTTGCCATGGTTGCTTTAACTCCTGTATCCTATTAATTCTGGATGTTATGAAATAAATATAGATCAGACAATCATTGTGTGGTGGTGGGGTTTTTTATTATTCTTATTTTACAGTTTGATTCCCTGTGTCCTGGCCAGAAAGCCTGTTAACACCAGGCATCTCTCTGGAGTATCCACTGCCAGATGGCTGGGGAGGTGATGTTGGGGTGGTTCACAGAGCTCTTCCCCCTGCCAGTCCTTTCTGCCACAGAAACACAGCCTGGGCTGGGCTGAAATGTGGCAGCTGATTCCTAGCATGGAGTCACCTGCTTTAGTTTGAGGTAGCAAGTGGAGAGCAGAGCTGGGAGCAAAAAGGGAATTAGCAAGGCCAATTGTTAGTGTGCCAGCCCATCTGGGTCGCACGATCAGGCAACGGGCACCCTCGCCTTTGGGAATTGCTGCAAAATTGTTCATGATGTTCCTACTTTCAGCCTGCAAATAGTCTGCGTGCAGAAAACGTGGTTATCTGAGAGTGGCAAAGCAGGCACAGCCCTAGAGAGAACCCGGAGGGTTTCTCATGTCACCTCGGAGAGATCAGAGTGTGTTTGAGTGCCTGAGTCTCACATGCAGCTATTGCCTCAACTCTTTTCTGAATGAAGAGATCAATTTGGCTGCCCTGTTAGCTGAGAGACAGGGAGTGACTTGATTTTACAAGGGTGAGAACTTTGAGGCTGCTGCCTGTTACAGCCAGGAGCAGGGGTCAGCCCCCTGGGTGGGAATGCCTCGGGAGGCTCAGGGCTCTGGCTGACCAAGAGGGAGCTTGTGTTTTGCCCCTTGGAGAGGGCAAATGTGCCATTCAGGGAGGAGGACAGTCCTGGAGCCAGGATCCCAAAGCCAACGTGCTGGAAGTGTTTTGTAATAGAATTCCACAAGAAAATGAAATCAATTACCGAGTCTAATAAAGCTCTCAAGGTTTTTAATTAAACTAAGTTTTAATTAAAGCAGCATGAGCCCATGCTCTTTTGATATTCTGCCTCAGACCCCAGAGGATTGCAACTCCTTTTTGTAATTTACATGGGCTGGATCAATCAGTGGAGTCACGAAAATGTGAGAACTTTGTCAATTTTACGGGATGAAATACTGTACGTCAGCCTGGAAACTCCGGCAGCTCAGGGCTGGGAGAGGTGTCTAGCTCGGGGTGATCGTTCCTGCCCTCGGCAGAGAGGAACGAGCATCAGCCTGAGCTGGTGCCGTCCTGGGAAAAGGCCTCTCCCAAGCAAAACTCCTGCCACCTAATCCAAGAGGCTGCTGTTAGTGGGAAGTTATAAGAGCTCAGTAATTCCTGCGTGCCATATCAGAGCTGGTGCTTTTGCCTCCTGCAAAAACACACCCCACTCTCCCCCCAGCAGTGTGTGCCCCAGGCTGCTGCTTTGCCATGGGGCACCCCAACAGCGCTGGTCCAGGAGACAGGCAGGAAAACTCCAGGCGATCCAGACCCACATCCTCCAACCTGGACATCTGGTAAGTGGCCCCAGAATGTTCTGCCTCTATTTTAGTCTTGTTTTGTACACAATATGCCCAAAACATGCTTTATTTCTTAAGGAGATAAGTATCTTTATGTAACCCATTTTTCCTTAACACTAAGTCCTTTGTCAGGATTAAGGAATCCTAAAACATCTGTACAGGCTTGGGTGGCAGATGTATAGAGAAAGCAGCCTAAAATAACATGGAATATTAACCTACTAAATGAGTTATTTAAAAAAGAAATTAAAAGGACCCTCTTGCATTCTTAGTTACAGCCAACTCCTGACCACAATACAGGTGGATAACAACAGCGTGCCATCCACAGGGATTTCCATCTGAATGGTCCAAGAATTTTTATCTGGTGCCAGAACTCAACTTTGCCAGGAATCCCAGCCGTGCCAGAGGGGCAGACCTGTCCCTGCGAGATGTGTCGGGTGCTCCCGAGCTGCCACAGGGCTGCATCCACCCGTCGGGAGAGTCGGAGCAGCCGGCTCAAGGCACGCTGTGTAACGCCTCCAGACAGCAGCAACTTCATTTAAATTTATTCAATACTACTTAAAAATCAGTCCTTTGTATTAAGCGGATTGATGGACAGATACTTCAGACGGCGGGAGGGGGGAGGTTTGTGCAAACAGGAGGAAAGAGAAACTCTTCTCTTGGCTGTATCATTGTGGAAACGCAGCTCCCTGGCACCCAGGTCACCCTTGTCAGAGGAGGAGCTGTGCTGGGCAGTTGGGCGAGATCCTCCCTTCTGTCTGACTCCTAAACCATTTCCTCTCTTTTTAGTGGGAATAGCATCACTTTTCCTGCCCAGCCCTGTGACACCTGGCTCAGAGAGGTCTCACAGGTCCTCTGCACCCAGGAAAATAAAGAGTGTGGGGAAGTTAACCCAAGGCTGCATTTGTCACCTCCAGATGTGCTTGTGCCCAGCCGACACACCGCCCCGCACCCGAGGGGACAAATCCTTAGCTGGGCAAAGCAGCTGCTCTGCACCACCTCTCCCATCACCTCCCTGAAACGCGGCACCGCTGCACGCCCGGGCTGCTGCGCAGACAGCGACAAACCCCGGCACCCGCCTGCATTTCCCGTGAGGGCGGCAGCACCCACAAGAGGCGAGAGCTTCGCCGCTCACCTCCCGGGCTGCCCACGGAGGGTGATCCAGCTCCCGAGGCGGGAGCACAACAGAAGGATACTATGTTTTAAAGTTTTCCCATTTTATAATCCATGGAGAAGCTATAAAATGAAGGAGTTTCAGAGGGATGAGGCTTTTCCTATGGAAATGCCTCAGCCCCAGTGCCCCCCTCCTCACCCTGAAGTTATTTGAGTCAAGGCCAAGCAAGGGGAAGGCTGGCAGGCTCTGCGGCTGCTGCCTGCTGCAGGGGACTGCACGGGAGTTATCTGTGTGTGTGTGTGAGACAGAGGGATGTTTACATGAGTCTTCTAAAATCAGCAATAAAGAAAGAACATAGCAGAGAGAAAACAAGAGTCCAGTGAAAACACACTGAAGACCTGAAAATAACCTAGAAAAAAAAGTCTGCAACACCTTGCAGGGAGGGAAGTGCTAAGTGCTGAGCAATATTAATTCAACTTGTTCAGCCTGGAAGTTAACGTGACCTGGCTGGGACAGCTCAGGGCTCGGTCAGTCAGGTTTATGGTCTCAACTCTGGCGTACTGTGTTTCTTCTCCCTTCATTTTTACAGATTACTGCAGGGAGCAACTCTTCTGACTAAACGATTTGTCCTTCCGTTAAAGAAGAGTGTTCATGAAAAGTGCATTTGCTTACAGAAGTCAGTGGGGAGGAGAGGCTGGGGCACCTTCACCCCCAGTGTGTCTGCAGAGGGGCCAAAGGGAAACCAGCCCCCAGCTTTGCCCTGGCCGGGGCTGCCCCTGCAATACCACCCCGGTGGGAACCACCATCCTCAGCTGGGCCCCCGGGGGCCCCCTCCAGCCTCACCCAGCGTTCCTGGGTCTCGAGGCACACCGGCAGTGTCCAAGAAAGGCTGGGAGCTGAGGTCTGCTCTCCAGGGAGTGCACGTCAGGACCTGCCCTCAGCCAGCCCCACTCCTGACACCGCTGCTGCTAATCAGGCAGCTCCACGGATGCTCGTTAGCTTTAACAGCTCAGCATGGATGGATGGATGGCTGAGAGCACTCAGGGACTGCCTTCCCAATGTCTTTGCCGATACCCGTGACCTAACTTGATGCAGCTGAAAGTCTCTAGAGCAGGTCAGAGATAACCTGTAGTGCCTTGGCCAGTTAGAGCCCACCGTTAGCAGACTCTCCCATCCTCATCTCCCGGCCCATTTCCAGCAATCCATACAGGTCCCATCAGTCCTGGCCACAGCCAGCTCCCTCCCAGCCAGCCAGCTAAGGCCATTAGTGTGATTACTGGAGGTCACGAAGTTCAAACCAAAATGTCAATTTTCATTTGGAAGAATGGTCCCATTTTAGGAGCAAAGGGATTTTTTTTCTCTCTCAAAGAGACCCCGACTGTGAAATCATTGCTCCCCAAAGACTTGCAAATTTCTGGTCAGCGAAAGGTGCCAATAGCTGCTGGAACCAATAAAAAGATTAACAAGGGTCACCAGTGCTTTCCTCTTTCCCTACACTCAAAGGCTCTGGGGCCTATTTTGAAGATATTAACCATTGCCTTTACCTTCTGCACGTTCATCACCGGGTTTGGGGTCTTTATGGATTTATTGACAAGACATTGCCATTAATCTTACCCGCAGAATGCCAGCCTAGGAGTCACTTAGGTTACATCACCCCTTCAGACAGGAGCATTTAGCCAGAGAAGTTTTAAAAGGCAGATTGAAATCAGACAAAGTAGCTGGTGGGTGAAGCGGGGTGCTGCTCTGCAAGGCCCTGGGGCAGGGAGAGCATCCGCCGAGCAGCATCTGTGAGTTTGTGAAGGCAAAGACCTGACCTTGGGGAGGCAGGCGGGTTCTGCTCACTGATTCAGTGGGGGTCAGGATGGCACCCTCGTGCTCCGGGGTTAACGAGCCACATCTGGGAACGATTCGGGAGGGCGGAGAGCTGGCGAGAACACAGGTCCCGACCCTGCTGGGAGTGTCCCAGGCAGGGTTGGTACGGTGCGGTTATTGGAAATTTTAGATGTCTCCTTTATGGAGAAACTCAAAATATCTCCTAAAGACCTTGAAAAAGCTGGGAATGGTGGCTGGGCTACTGGCACCCCAGGGTGGCACATGGCAAGGCTGGGTGGGCTTCTGCCCACCTAGGAGGTGTCACGCTTTTAAAGTGGGTTTTTTTCTTCTGTGTCATTATGTTAAATAATTAAGTCTGTTCCATCTTTACCTACTGACAATGTGGCACTTAATTAAGTGGTTTAATTAGAAGCTGGCAGCTTTAATTAAGTTTAGGACTGTAGAGGTGACTGGGAGCCTCCAGATGAGTCGTGGAACCTTTCCCTGGGGGGAGCGACGGGTGAGGGAGAAACCTTTTCTCCATCGTCCTTAGCCATGCCAGGGAGGGAACCACCACACCGCTGTGTCCCCCCACCATCTCCCTGCTGCTGAGGGGGTGGGTGGTTTGAGGACCCTTTGCTCGGACGAGAGCTGAGGTCTTCACTGGAGCCATGGAGTAGGAGGCAGGCGTGAGGGGTATGGCCAGGCAGATGGGTGGGTTTAGGAGGAGGTGGGTGATGGGTGCCACAGGTTCTGCCCAACAGGTGCCCGTGTCCCCTCACTGTGGCTAAACCTGCTGAACTCCCGGGGTGGACGGCTGTGAGCAGGACAGGTATCGGGGGTGAAGGCTGCGGTGGGCTTAGGAACAGCATCTGCAATTCTAGACCATGCACGGGGCTGTCTAAAAGATGTATTGCTTTTTAATAATGTAAATATGTAAATATTACTGAGGTGCCATTAATCCTTGTTGCCTCAACATGATACCACTCTTAAGAACAAATGTAATAAGATATTATTAATATGCAAAGTAATAGTACATTAACCTGACTAACACCAATAAATTGCAGAGCTTAGCACAAAGTGGGAAGTTGCTCATGGGGCAGCCTGCACCCTACTCGCCCTGGGGCTGCCTCCAGCAGCACCCCAGGCTCCGCAGCCCTGGTTTGCCCAGGAGCACCCCTTGCCCTGGGGAAACCAAGAGCTGGGAAGGAGCAAGGAGGCCCTGGGAGAGGAGGTGAGTAGGAGCAGGCTCAGCTAGGCAGACCCTGCTCCTCATTGTGGAGCAAGAGCCCTAACTGCTGAGGCTCCTTTTTCAAAGCCTCGTGTTTTCCTGAGGGATTTCTTGACCCCTTCTCATAACAGATTTGTTTTAAGTCCTAAGTGTGTATTAGGAGGGAGAGTGGTGTCGGTTCCAGAAGCGTGGAAGTTAACCCAGGCTTTGTGCCAGCTTTTCTGGCTGGGCTTGCTAAGAGGTGGCCAAGCCTTCATCTCATCAGTTGTTGGATTTTCCTCCCAAGAAGCTGTGTCTACTCACAGACCCAAAGTCCAGCCCTGTTAAAAGCTTCAAGCCCCCCAGCTGGATCCAGTGCAGCCCCGCTCTCCCTGCCTGCAGTGTCCCAGTTTATATTTGCCAGGCTGTGGGTGCAGGCTGTTGCCGCCTCTCCTTGGTTCTGGCAGGGCAGCCTCCAGCTCTGAGCTGTGCAAATGGCAAGTGGGAACAGAGGGAGAACACACAACAGACCAAAAGGAGCAAGGGAAGCCATAAAGTCTGAATTTAGGGCTTGAAAAGGAAATTACTCTGTGCAAATGGCCCCTTCAGTTCAAATCAGCCCTGCCTTGTAAATCCTGCTCATCCTTCTCACGAGGGAAACCCGGTGAAATAACCAATATTTCAGCAGCACACAGACTTCTGGAGACCTTCACCTCTCAGTGTCCTCTGAGCCCTGTACCCTGGCATGGGACTGGAGAGCAATTCAGACACAAACATGGCCATGGTTTATGCAAAAATTAACCTGTTGCCCTTGCTTGGGTCAAAGTAATTCCGTTTAATTTGGTAATCTGGGCCCTTTATCATTAATGAGTCCTTGGGGGGTGGGGGTCAGAGCATCTCTTTTTTGGCTGAAGAGAGCAGCAGAGATTATTGTTAATATTCAGGCTGTTCAATAGAGCAGAAAGACCTTTTGCTATTGACAGCACTGCTGGTTTTCACCTCATTGGCAAATGGAAATAGCCAAATTAATCTCTCATTACATCTGAAATTAATCCTCAATCTCATGATTAATGAACCTATGAACCACAGATTTACCTAGATAGCTTGTACTGAGAAATTGTATACAGTAGATGTCTGCAAATAATCAAGGCTGTATCCAAGAAAAGGAGTAAAAACATAATTATTCTGGTTCTTCTCTGTACAAGAATTAAGTGGCGCACAGTAAAATTATCAGGCAGTAGGCCAAATTTTATTTTTTCCTCAGAGAATCAGTGAACTGTGGAACTCACTGCTAGAGGATGTTATATAAATTACCACTATCAAGGAGCTAGTAAAAGACCGTGCAAATGTGTGCATTATACATTCCTGTGCATTCACATCTGCCTCATTAGAGACAGCTCCTGGGCTGGAGGACCACTGTGGATGCTCATGTGGGTCTGGCCCACAGGGCAGGTTGCAATATCTTATAAAGATATCAGTTAAGCCACTCCAAACTCATGTAGATAAGGCTTCAGGGCAGCCAAAAGAGCTCCAGTTTATTTGCCCGAGCTGTACTTCTCTCTCTCTCTCACCAATGCCCTCCTTGCAAGCACTGCCAGAGCCCCCAGTGCTTCTTTTTCTCCCCCTGCTCAGCTCGTTGGAGCAGCCACTTGGAGCTCACTGTGGACAAACTGTGTTTCCCTTTCCAGAATGTGAACCTTCCCTTTCCTTCCAGAGTTTCTTTTACGCATCATCATTTTAGTAGGCCCTATTGTACTGGAAATCTGTTTGCCACATGTTAGCTGAAGCTCATCTGCTAAGATCCTTGGTTAAATATTCATGGAGAGGTAGCTATTAAACTAGGGGCGAGAACTCGGGTTACACAGCAGAGATGAGAAGGGTTTGCTGGCAGAGGAGACTGACTCAATATCAAGTTAAAAACCCTCGTGGAAATGACTTATCCCACATAAGGCCTGGGCATGGAGAGGTAGGAAAAAATCCTGATCGCTTTGTGCTGCTGAAGTGCGTTAATTACCTCAGTGCCATCAGTAAAGTGGCGGGCTGGGCAGCCTGGAGCCCTGAAGCACACCTCTGGCAGCCGGCGAAGTCCTGCGTGAGCTTGTGGCCATTAAAGAAGCCAGAGGGATTTTCCAAACGGGTTGAGCTTTTAACGGGGGAAGAAAAATGAAGTGTCCTTGGCATGGCATGTGTCCGTGCCCGCATGCACAGGGCAAGGGGGTGGGTTGGATAGGGAATAGCATCAAACCTGCTATTTGGCTCCAAAAGAGGGACTCAGGCGGTGCTGCAGTGAGGAGGCGATGGCTGAGCAGGGCAGGGACCGGGACCGGGACCGGCTGGGGACAGGACAGTGCCCTGTGCCTTCGCAGGAGGCGGCTGCGGGCAGACCACCCGGCTCCTCTCCACCGCCTCCTCCCTGGCTATTAACTCCCACAACCTGGGGGCAGGAACAAGAAGGGCAAAAGGACAAGAGAGCAGAAGTCAGTCTGGGGTGTCGGGTAACCGGTTACCTGAGCTCTGCCTAAAGGTAACTTCCTCATGAATAGCCCACGAGCGCTCAGCCGAACACCGACATGCGAAGCTGGTGAATTATGCAGGGCAGCGGGCTGTGCTGAGCAGATGGCATCGCTGCTGTAACGTGAGCAGCCACACTACACAAAATGCAAAGCCCAGCAATTAACCTTTTCGAAGGTTTCCTCTTGTCTAGGGGATTAAACCTCCTCCAACCCCCCTGTGCTCCACTCTTACCTGAGAGAAAAGAGTAATCCCCCAAATAAATAAGGGAAATAGATTTTGATACCTCCAGCAGCCCTGTGAGATTGTCACACGGGCTCCCAGCCCTCCACCTGAATACCAGCAGGTCTGAAGAGAGTGCAGGAGGAGCGAGAGCTCAGTGCTGCCCGTGGCACTTGCCCTTCCCGGCTGCGGCAGCCGCTGGTTTTGTCCCGGCCCCAGGACTGCTCCCTGTTCCCACACTTTTCCTGCATCTCCTACCAAATCCCAGCAAGTCCTGGGACTGCTGTTGCGCGGCTCATGGCTCTGCGACTGTGTGTGTTGATCTGCTGAAGTGAACGGAGCTCCCTGGGTAAAGCAGGGCTCGCCCTGGCCCACGCAGAGCAGCGTCCGCAGGGCAGCTGCTGGCTGCCGTGGCATGGTCTGGGCTGCCACGGGGCCCACAGTGCTGCTCTCTTGCACCAAGAGTTACTTTCTGTCTCATATTTGCTGGCTGGGGACGGGAGGGTCGCCCCAGGGACTGACAGCAGGAGCAGCACAGAGCCACTGCAGCTCTAGGCTGTTCATGCAAGCAATGCGACATCACGGCTCGGGAGCTTTTCACTGCCTGAACCCATGCCACCCTGTTATTTTTTTTTTTGAGATGAATCCTTGGCTCTAAAGGATGCCTGGAATCTGTTTGGGGTTCAGTTTTTATTTACATCCCCAAGCTTCAGCATTTTATTCTTTCCAGCCTGTTCTCCTGGAGCCTGGGCCAGGGTTGATTCATGAAAGGGAAATAAAAGGAGAATAAATATTTTTTTTAATTAAGAGAGTGAAAAAGATTCCACTATTCCCAATAAAAAAAAAGGTCTATGGGTTTGATTATTGGGTAAGAAGGAGGATGAACAAAAGAGAAGGGGCCAGCAAAAGAGCAGCCCTCCACAGCATAGTGCAGATCAGGGGTTTTGTTGGTGAAACTTTTCTCCCCTGGGCCCAGACTAACAGCCACCTCACTGGAAGGGGCAACACAGACAACTTTGAGCCTTCAGCCTGTGCTCAGAAAACAGGCAGAGTGGATTTTATCCTTCGAAAAGCAACTCCAGAGAGGGTTTGGGTGAGCTAAAAGCAGGGGAAAACTGAAGCAGGATCCCTTTTGCTCCGGCTGTGCTCCGCCTTGGCGGCAGCTTGGTGACCACACAGTGTGTTGGGGAAGGAAAACATGAGCATGGGCAATGATTTACTATTTAGAGGAAAAAAATATGTATCACATGCAAGGCATTCACCTTGGTGTATGACAAAAGCTATTATTTTAACTATGATACTTAATCCTCTTCATAATTAAACTGATTAATTCACAACAATGGAGTCTATATTGCCTAATACTTTTAATTAACAAAGTGTTGTACATATACTGGCAAAACATTACTGGCATGCTTCCTATGCAATACACTTAATTCTGTAGTAAATTATTAGCACAAATGACTAAGATACATTGCACCCTGAAAGGGACTGTCAAGAGAGAAGGACTTCAGACTCTTGGTGACTGGCTGGACCATCACAGACCAGAAGAGATGCCAGATCCTCTCCTCATTTTCTTTGGTTCTTTATGGTCAGGACAGTGTCTGTCCCTGCTGGGGACACTGGTGCCTTTGCAAGTGGCAATTCTGCTCCAGATCTCAGAGAAAGCCAAGACAGTTTCTCCATTGCTTTCCAGGGATCCTGCCTAGAGAAATGCCAGGGTGACATTTCTTTAGCTCAGCGCAAAAGAGAAGTGTCCTTAAAAGATGGATACTTTGCACCACTTGAACTAGAAGCTTTGCTTGTTGTTTTCCAGCTGACATCCTAATCTGATTCATGCATGGGGACTTTGCCTGCACGAGTTTTTAAGAGCTGGACTGTTGCTGTTAAACAAGGTGTTCCCCATTCAGGATTTGTTTCAGAGGAGCAATGCAAGGTATAAAAACTACCCCGTGAAATCAGAGCACCAAGGTTAGAGAGGGATGAATGTTAGTTTTGCATTTAGCACAAAGTTTAATGCAGAATAATCAGCTCCTTAAGGTGCCTGGGGAAGAATAGAGGAAGGTAAACTGTGCTCAAGTACAGCGATGCTGACAGCTACAGCACCTCCAGAAAGAGCTCACTACAGAGTCAGTTCTGCTCCTGCTAGTCCCAGTGTACAGTGACTCAAGCTTGGGGTCAACAGTCAATGTAGGGAGGCCCCAGCAAGGAAAAGAGTGGGGTTACCAGGGGAAGAAAGTACCCAAAATGGAACCAGCCACCAGCGCAGCCGGACTTGGCCCTTGGGGTATGCTGGACTTCAGGACAGAGGGATCCATCTCTGCCAGCTTTTGTCCCCATAGACAGTTACTTTCAAGTCTCTGGAGGAGTTTTCTCTGGGTGGGCATGCTGCAGCATCTGTCACGTCCACGTCACACCGCAGAGCAGCCAGTGCCTGTGCACGTGTCTCCCTGCTGAGCTGTGAGGTTAGAGGTGACCGATGTTTTTATGAATGGTCATTAGGTCTGAGAAGGAAACTATGTCTTGTAAAGTAAGGATATGAAGGTTAATGGAAGGATTCTATGTCTTCCCAGGTTTCTTACAAATTAGTTAAGAGACAAATACCCTGGGGCCACATGCAAAGCAAAATTCATTCCTGCAACTTTTATTGGATCACAGTTGAAGAACCTTGTGGTCAGAGGTCATCAGTGTTACTTTAAGACACAATCATCGAGGTCAAGCTAATTAGCACCGGGGATCACATCACAGGCTTTTCCCTTTTCTCTTTGTTTCCAAGTCCTCTCTGAGTCCTGATCAGAGCCTTCCATCACCACTTCTCTGCAGTTATCAGGCCGACAGACCCCAGGCTTAGCTCAGACTGTCAGCTGAAGAAACCTCCGTGTTTCTTCCTCTTTCAGTTCAATTTGCAACCAGACAGGAGACAACCTATGGCAAACACAACAGTATCCCTCTCTCCAAATGGTGTGAGCTGCGCCTGCAGCTCAGCACAACAGGAGGAGAAAGGGATGTGAAGCTCACTGTGGCACGCCATTCCTTCATGGCAGTCCTCATACACACTTCTATCCAAAAATTATCTCTATGGAGTTGACATTAAAGGATTGTGTTGAACATTCAGAGATCAAGAAACTAGGACCTCCGTGTTACAGCACATTGCCCTGTGTTTTTTCTGGCTGTGCTCACTCCCTTGTGAGGACACCAGCTGGGCCACTCAGCTCTGCTCTGCCATCTGATGGGGCTGATGCTGGACACCTATCCAGGACAGCAGAGCTTCAGGGACCAGCAAGGGGCTTCCACGGGCTTTAGGAGGGGACTGGAAGACAGTGGGAATGTGCTCTCATTTATCTGTTGCATTTGTTTTGTGATTGTTTTATTATGGGCTCTCACACAGTGCTCCTGTTTGCTGGAGAGACGTGCCCATAACTGGTAACGGTGGTAAGAGCCCCACAGCGACCACAGCTGAAGGATTTTTGGCAACATCTGTAAGTATGCAAAGGCTGGGTTCTTTGCCTGTGTTTTCCCTGGGATGGCCCTGCAGAGGCCATGGCCTTGCTATGCAGAGATGTTGTCTGCCCACCTGCCCAGGGTGTCTCCCTCCAGTCCCTTCTGTCCCCAGGCAATATGGGCCGGCACCACTTCTCCTTTGACTGGCAGATGTGAGCCTGTTGTGCTTGGTCAGCACATCACAATGATGAGTTTCATGCAAAAGCTGAGCCTAGCCCCAGTCTCATAAATTTGTTATGCATTACATCCAATTAATGTAAATTATTACAGTGACTAAATAATGGCTCTGCCATCAGATAAGGGAATAATCATAAGTGAGCCTGCAACTTCCCAAAGTCCAACTGATTAACCCTTTTCCTGGACTCCACTGGACCTGGTGTGAGAGCTGGGTACCAGCCCGACTCTTTTCACTGCAGGAGCTGAGGCAGCCTGACCTAATGCGCTTATCAACGTCCATGAAGGTCTGGGCAACACCAGAGCAATCACAGTAACTGCAGCTGCCTGCTGACAAACACAGCATCAGCCACCAGGTAAGAGGCACCCTTCTCCCTGCAGCTCTTTCTGGGCTCCGCTGCCTCAACAGGAGACACTTTGAGAGGAAGCCAAGAGCCCAAACCGCTACAGATTCATTCAATAGCAAGGTCAGAAGAGCGACCAGATATTTGTTACACCAGGGAAGGATGTGGATGGAGCAGTGGAAGAAGAGAAATACGCTCTGCTGGGGTACCTGGCCAGAGAGGCCAGCGTTTCACCTGTCTGAGGAGGGCCATGCTGGGGAGCACAGGGATATAACCTTCATTTCCCACTCTCCAACGGACAGAATCAGTCCCAGCTGGCCATCCATCTCCCAGAAAAGCACAACCAGAAGTTATCGACCCTGGCATCACCAATTCACACACACCTCTCTCCCTCCAGTGTGCAAAACGTGCCCTGACCCTGGGGACACGAGCTCACGGTGGGTGCAGAGCCTCGCCTGGCGAGGCAGACATGGAAATGTAGTCCTGTCTTACAGGCAGATTTAATGTGTGCTTCGGGGGGCCTGTGGCCGGAGTACCCCAGGCAGGGAGCTCATGCTCATCAGAAATGCCTCCAAGTGCCTGTGCTGCTGAGACCTGGAGGGACCCTGGTGTGTTTTTCAAGGCAGAAGTGATCATCAATGTTCGCAATAATTCCTGGGCTCAGATTAAATGGAATAAAGGCACAAGTTCAGAGCAATAAATAAATAGTCCTCTCTCTGCCTCAACGTGCTTCTCATGGATTCATTCGCAAGCTTTCCTGCATCTTCCTCCTTGGCTTGCTTGTGCCCAGCTCTTCATGGCACCCATTTTACCTTGGCAGAGCAGCCCACAAATCATAGTGACACACCAATCAAGAGATCCGGAAATTTTTTACACCACTCTGCCTCTTGAAAGATGACTCACCTTCTGCACCACATTCCTGGGCATCCAGATAAATCTGTCACAAACTTCTCCTTCCCTCAAGGTGCAAAATTCTCTCTCTTTTCAGCAGAGCTGTATTTCCTCTTTTAAAGCTCCTCTTTCTTGCCCCAACACACATTCACACCCCTCAGCCATCTCAGTATATTTCTCCCTTTGTTCCTGTTTCACTGACAACTTCATCCTAATAGTCTCTTCAAAGGAATGATGAATGCATAAGCTGCATATTGATCACTGCGGTGATTGATTACTAGATCTCTTTGACAGATGAGCCTACTAAGGTAGTTGCCAATATGGAGGTATGGATGGCAGGGCCCCCTTGTACAACAGTCTAATGGTATCTGACCTGATAGGGCAGAAAGGCAACTCCCTCATTTCAGCAGGAAGAAAGGCCTCTTTATACTCTTTATAAAATAATTCATAGGAAACTTAAAACACTCAGACACAGAGAGATTGCAAATGGGGAAATATGATGGATTATGGGTTGAAAGGAGCCGACTTCTGGAAGCTAAATTGATCCCCAGGAAAATGTTTTTGTCTGCTGTGAAAAATGGGCAATATCTCAGCAGCTCTGGAGGGCTATAATCTGGAAAATAATTTGCTTTTGATTTCCTTTAGTTTCATGCAGAGTTTTTTTTTTTTTTTTTTTTAAGTTGGTTCCTTGCAGGCTTTGTTGCTCAGCTGGGAGAATCAGTGATGAAACAGGCAAGGGATTAGCCATGCCGACAAATACGAGCTGATCCTTACTTATGGTTATAAAGCCCTCACCCCACCCATTGTCACTTATTCCACGGGAGATGTTGCATCCCCTGCAAGAAGTACCCTGCCAACCAAAAAGACAAGAGTCAAGCACATAATTGAACACAAGGTTATATGTGAGAAACTAGAGAACCTCCAGCCATGATCCTGCAGAGCCCTGCAATCAACGGCTATGCATATGTTACACACACATGCTCATTTCCTAAATGTTTCCTGATTGCCCATGTACCTTACTGACAATTAAGAAAACCATGCACAAGGATTGCTCAGTCTGCTTACTCAGTCCTTAGTGAGAAAACCTCGGCATCTGATCCTGTGAAATGGGAGTACCAGTTTTTTGGAGCACTGCTAGCAACAACCCCGCAGGGAGAGGTTCCCATCAGCAAGGAGTGGTGCTGGGGTCTGTGCTTCCCTCGCTGAGCAGTTCCGCTGCAGAGCTCTGGTGCCTTCCCAGAATTACAGAATTACAAGGGTGAAACAAAGAGCAAACTGACTTTTTCTAATCCCCTCCAATTCAATGTGCTTAACAACAGTTAAGCAGTCACCGTGCATGGCTCCTCAGCAAGGCACCTACAGCACCACCCCCGATTGCGGACAGGGAATCATAGAATCAGGATTCTGATCAGGAAATCAGGAAACTGAGGCTTGGAAAAATAATGAGTAAACTCAGATCTCAAGAGCTTGAGTGGGACTGACTCTGGGGTCACAGAGCCAGCTGAAGTCAGAACTGGGGTCAAAACTGAGTTTTATATTTACTGCTTCTGCACTCTAGTCACAAGGGTGTCCTGCCTCCCTGGCTTAGGGGCTGGTGAGAGAGAGAACACAGGATCGGTCAGTAAAACACATCTAGAAGCTTCCCTTCAGGAGAGGAGTTTCTCTTGCTCTCATTTTTTAATCAGCTTCCCACTTCTACTGCTAATAACGAGAAATGTTGTTCTGGCAACAACTAGAGGAGTTTTCTCTGAGTTCAAAGTGCTAAGAATAAAATTTATAGAGAAACAGTTACAACCTCCTGGTGCCTGGAAATTCCTTGGCAGTACGCTTTTGCTCCAGAGAAATATTGAATCAATGGTGTGCTAACAGCTCAGGAGGCTATTACAATAACATGCATACCTTGAGTCCAGACAATCAATAACTCAGCAGGATGCAGCTACCAGAAAACAACAACAAATTAGTTAGATTTCCATAGACTATACATTTGGTGAGTAATAATCTAAGTAGAAATGAACCTAGCCTGGAGAGACCACGGAGCCAAAGGGAGATCTTTTATTCATGGCTTCAACTACTGCATTCACTCAGTAGGAAGTTTGTGGAGGGCTTCAGCCCTCCAAATATACAAATGCATGTTTGACTTTACACATATTCCTACTAAGCTCGGTTATTTTATTGTTAACAGGACTTCTGTTTGAAGAGATTTTTCAGTATAAGACAGTATAGAGGCCCAGTAGCAAAAGACTGTCAGGCTTAAATTTAATGTATCTTATTATTTGCACATTCCTACTTTGAGGTACAGCCAAAGATGTCCTCTGCCTATTAGTAAATACAGTCCAAAGGTCAAACCTTTCTCAGTTTACATATTACTGCTGCTGACTTATATTCTTAGAAGTCAGCCAGAATTGACCTCTGGCTGTATAAAGCACTTTGAGCATAAGAGCTCTCAGAGCAGCAGAACCACAAATCACCAGGTCTAAGTACTACAAACAGTTTTGAGGCTACATCCATGGTATCTATACAGCCAAACTGCTGTTTCATTGGAGAGACTTAAGTTTATGTTTTTCCCTCTAGAATAAAGAACATTTTAATTTCTTTTTAACCATAAATACCTATCAAAAGTTGATCAGCTTTTTATCACAAGAGCTTCTATTAACTAAAGCTAAATGATAAAGAAAAGCCAGCAAAAGCACAGGTGACATCCACACACAGCAAATGAATTAATTTGGGTCACATTTGGGCTGTCCTGTCCCTCACAGATCTGTGTCTCAGTGACAGTTCCTACCTTTTGCCCAACACCTTTACAGAAGGGGAGAGGGCACAAATGCTGATCTAAATTACACCTGGCTAAATTCAAAGCAGCTCAACTTATTCACTTAAGTGTAAAATTAGATCAGAAAGTAGCCCTAGAGCATCAGAATTTTAAATGTTTCTCTCGCTCATTTGGTAGGCAATTTCTGAGGAGCCAGATTTCACAAGCTTGTAGCTGATTTTATCTGCTCAGGTATTAAAGTCTCCTATTCTTGACAGATTTTAAGGAGCCTTTTCCTGAATACAAGGTTTTATTTAGTAGTAATTCTTCCTTTCGAGCAAACTTGAGCTCAATCTACACAGATCCCTATAGCTCAGAGCTTCTAGGATACTTCTATAAACTAACATAACTTATACTTGCCAGCAATATCTAGGGTGCCCATTTGTACTCCTTTAAAAAAAAAACCATTCCTGAAATCCTTCTAAGATTGTACTTTTCAGTAGAATCAACCTCTGCAGCTTCACTAAAACAGAGAATATTTGGTTTGTTCAGCGTCTGCTCAGAAAGGAAAAGAACAGGCTACCATTGCCTGCCAGTCTCAAAGGGCTCTGCCCAGTTTGCAGCTGGCTGGGAAGTGGTGCCTGGAGGCACCTGCACAGCTCTGGGCTGTGAAGAGAGCCCCGAGGCTCTGCCCAGCAGGCAGCATGGTTCTGCCTGGTAGGAAGAGGCTTAGTAAGCAGGTCTAATAAACCACTTTGTACAGAATTAATTAGGACTTTTGCTAGCTAGCTAGGAAATTACTTTGCGTCTGAATGTTGTTGTGCCTGCACTGATTTGTATTGCCAGCTGAAACACAAATACCAAATAGGACGTGTTACAGAGATATATTGGCTTTTTGCTTTTAGTAAAGTCTAAATGCCTACCACAAGCTCTCTGAAGAAGGGATGTCTGCATTAGAAGTGGCCTTCTTCAACAGGAGAGATTGTTCGTAGTGATGATATTAGTCATAAAAGCTTTTAATTACATAGTCCTCATTCTGACCGGATCTAGTGAACAACTACACCTGCAGATGACACCAGAGTACTGAACAAATGCATACTTGCCTATATATTTATTTGGATTTCATGTTCATTACTTAATTATTTTCCATTTATGAGAAACACAGATTTCCAAAAGAAATAAGAATCCCTATATTAACCGCAAACTTCTGGAGGTTTCACACCCATCCCTGCACCACACTGATCCAAGCTGAGAACATGTAGGAAGGCAGGATTATCTTAAATGAAGATATGAAAGATAAGGCTGTGCCTATCAGAAGAACATCCATTAAGCGGCTCCAAGAACATATGTACCTATGGGGTGTTGGGGAGGGTCCAAAATTGTGAATTCCATTTCAAAGAGACATTTTCATATGTATGTGGGGAAGCATTCAGCAGTGTCACAAAGTGATCTATGTCTATTGCCGTCGGCAGCGTCGGCACAGTCCAGGCACAAGCACTGCAGTGAACTTACACACTCGTGCACGTGGAACTATTTTTCATGGAATTGATGATTTCTGCAGTGACGTTCATAGCAGTAGGGCACATTATTGCTGCAATATATGACTATCAGTAACACCTACAAGCCTTTAATATTCTGCAGCTGAACTGTGGAAACAGAAGAAAGTTGCTTGTAAATGCCTAATTCACAGTTTAACTGGGTTGTCTGTCAAAATAACTCTCAGATGTGAAACTTCAAGTAGGAAACCTAAAAATCAGAAAAAATGCAAGGAGCTTCTTGATGAATGTTGAAAGCATTTTAGAGGAGGAGAAAACGAACAGAATATTTTTCTGCTTTCATCCTTATCACTGAGAGTTTCAATTAGCTGTCGGTACAGCTATCTAATCATAGGCTTTCTCACAGTCTTAGCAACTCCATTATCTGAATAGTAAATATAGTAGTTTCAAGCGACAGGGCTTTGTGGGCAGAATATGGCAAAATGGATTCTGCCCTTCATTTTCTCACTAGAGGAAACTTTTCTTCCTTATTTCTATTTCACAGTTCATTTGTTCTGATGGGAGTGCTGGCTGACTGTGCTGTGCTTCAGGATTTGCAGCTGCACTCCCTGTTTTCTATCGTTCTCTCTACAGAATAAGTTGCTCTCCATCAGAGCACCCAGTCACTTAGGTGCAGATGCAGGCCCCCAAATCTACCCCTCCAAGAAAGAACACAAGCTAAGTTGATGGCAGGAGAACCATGGACCTTGAGCAGGAATGGACAGAAGGGCTGCAACGCAAAAAACGTACTAAAAAATGAGCCTTTTGCATTATGTGAATGGATTGTCCACTGCTGCCTTGCTCCAACTGCAAGCCTGTTGCAGCATCAAGGTGATCCGTAGCCTGTGAGTTCATCAGACTTTGCCTGTCTTTTCTTATCCATTCGTACTGCACCGAGCACCGCACTGCCATCATGCAAGCAACGAGTAACAGCTGCAGGAGCAGCAGCACAAAGCAAGTGGTCAGTGGCTTAAGGGAGCTCCCCTCGCCAGAAACCTCGCAGCAATCCGGCAAGACACATCTTAGTTTGCATTCCCGGCATTTGAATCGCCTGATAGTTCACTGCATGAAACATTGTCCAAGGGTTTGGCAGGAAGTTGTGCTTAACAGCAGACTCTCATAGGAGGCACTTGATTATATTAGACAGATAATTATTGATCCAGCTATAGTTTATCCTTGCTGCCTAATTTCAATAAACAGCAGCTTGGGAGAATTAGCAAGGGATTCTGTTCCCCCTCCCCCTGCTTCTTCAGGATTTGTCAGAAACAAGATGATTTATGTGTATTCCAGTAAGATTCTCGTTTGTTGGCAGGCTGCAGGGATTGTTTGGGGTTGGAAGTACTAAGCTTTTATATTTAAATGCTTCCATGCGAGTATTCATGGGACTCACTGCCTTGCATTGTAATATCTGAATAATAACCGTGACTTATGCAAACCAGTTTTCAGCTGTTCACTGTGATCAATTTTTCATTTTAAGCAACTCCCTGCCATCCCAGGGAAAAAAAAAAAATAAAATCTGATAGGCAAGGAGAGTGAGATCCAAGGGAGGTAGTAATACTCTACCCTTTTTAAATAATGCACAACTCATTTCTGGAGCACTTTCAAATGTGTTGCTTTCTATTAAGCAGAGATAATATTCTGAAGATGTTCCCCCCTCCTTTCAGGTGAGGCTTTTGGAATAACAAAGCATAAGGACGCAGGTCTGCCTGGTAGAGCACGGACCAAGGCCTGGCTGGGCAAACACCCACGAAGCACAGGCAGGACTGCAAAAGCTCTGTGTTTGGCACAAAGGCGATGGGGAGAATTATTCCCCAGCACTGTGTGCTGGTATAGCAGCTACTCCACCCCATTTGAGGATCACCTGTGTTTTTACTGGTGACCAGCATTTTTAGAACTAGCAATGCATGGGAAGCACTGCACAAACCCAACACATCACAGCAGGTGCTTCTAAAAGCAGCTGAGGGAACAGACCGTCCCTCCTCCAGGAAGGTGGTTTGGCCTAAAGGGCAATGGGTGCTGTTCAAGTGGGAAAGGATTAGGAAAATATTTGCTCCCTGGCAATATTCAAGTAGAACAAGTCTATTAATGAGGAAAGGCTCTCCTGCTAGCAAGCAAAGTGATGATTAACTAGATAACTTCACCTGATAAATGTGAGCAGCCCAGACAATTTCACCTGAACACGAGCCCGTGGTCATTCTCCCAGGTTGATTTCACTAGCGTGATGTCTCTGAATTTCACACACATGATGATGATAAATAACTTCAGTTGCTTCAGGGAACACTTGAGTGTCTTTTCACTTTTTTAATGAAAACCTCCCACTCGGGAAGTGAAAGAAAATTCTTACTACTACTAGTTAGGTCTCTGTACCAATGCTGGTAAACAAGTTTTTTAAAAAAATCTTGGTTTTATTTCTATTTCCTGCCTCGTTTGGGAGCCCAAGTTGCTAGAAGACTGCTAGAGGTGTAGTTCTATCTTACTAGTACAATTTGGAATCTTGCTGTATAATAAACACTTCATTAAGCATCAGGCTGACGCATTATGACAAGATTTACAGATGAGCGCTTGGAAATACTCTGCTCACTTCCAGGCCTGGGCTTCCCAATTGGAACCAGATAATCACTTGTGGTTTTCTCAAGGCCAGACAGATTGATGCTCTGGTATTTCACCTTATGCCCAGGAGTCATAGTAGCCAAAAATCTTTCCTTAGCTACCAGATAAAAAGGTCACACAAAAAATTACTTTCATGCACATCCATGAAAAATCCCTGAATTGGCAATATCCTTGTACTCCCAGTCTGAAATGTTTCATGTAACTCTCTGCAGTTAGGAGGAGCCTAGACTTCTTGCAGACATCAGCAAGGAGTCCTTTTGTCCAGCAAAATACAAGATCAACACATTCTACACACAGCATACAATATTTCATACTGTCACTTGATTAGTTACTTTTAAGAAAGGTTTCAGGCCAATCCTTTTACAGCATTAACCTTTAAAAACTAAAAAAATAAAAAACAACCTTCTTCGCATCTTAATTTCAAGGGCTCCTCACTGCTGTCTGAGTCATAGCCCTCACTATAAATTGTAAATTTTGCTTAGAAAAAGGTGAGAGAAGGATCTGTTGCAGCTAGGAATCCCAAAACAAGCTGTAAAGCTGGGCTGGCGCAGCCTGCCCATTTCCTCTGACCTCTTACAAAAGGACAACCTTTTCCAGAAGCTTTTGCAGTGGTTGAGCAAGAGGACAACCTTCTGACAGGCACCCAGCCTTATTTTAAACACTTCAGTGGCAAACATCGCCACAGCTCATGGGAAGTGAGCCCAGCAGTGAACTACTAGCACAGCACTGCCTGAGAAAATGTAACAGGTTCAGTCAAGTTATTGGAGTAAGATGGTTTCCACAAAAAAAAAAATATTGAGGCTCTTTTAGGAAAGATCCTGTGTTATTTTTCACTCTCTTGCAGCACAGGGGTCTAGGATCTCCTTTGCTGAATATTTAGTGAACAGCATCTGCAGCATCTTAATTACAGTAGCTGTTCTCATCTTAATCTCTTGCTTCAGAATAAGGTTAAGTGTAATCTGTCCTAGATTCTTATACAGATGGTTCATTTCTTAAATACTTGAGGAGAGTTTAGCTGATCTTTAATTCCTTAATCTGGGAACAAAGACCAACCAACATGATTCTCAGTGACATTTTATCAGATTTTACAAGAAAAATGTAACACACACACCCCCGACAGGGGTTGATTTCTTTTCAATATTTTTTTTAATTCTAATGAAAGTTGCTTGGGGCAAGAAGATCCACACGTGACTCTCTCTTCCTCCCATTAACACCAATAACTACACAGCATTATGGATAAAGAGCATCTGAGTGGCAGGAGAAGCTAGCAAGTACCTTTTTACTTAGTTGAAATATAGCAGTTACTAAACAGTTCAATAATACATTCAGCAGCTGCTTTTTTTATCTACATCCAGGTTGCTGGCATTGCCAAAAAATACAAATCACAGATTTCCTTTCTACAAGAAAACTGCACTTAAACAGTTATGATTCTGACAAGGAACAAACTAAGACACATAATGGCAGTTTTCAATTAGGTTCATACTGAAACACAGCATGATTGCAGCTGTGAAAATTGCCGATATAAAATTTTAAACCAAAATTTTGTTTTGTAATTGTTTATCTGTGTCTTGAACCAAACTTCTTGACCTTCTTGCAGCTATAAACAAAAATGGGTAGATTTTTCACTTAGACTAAGGGAATAAAACCCATAACAGTCTTGACTATACTTTTTCTTGTCTGGTTCAATTTCCCTTTACGAACTGAGTTTCTCTCTCTCATTCTCAGTGTTGTACCAGGGGAACTCCAGTTGATATGAGAGCACAGTTACGCTAGCTGCTCCACACTCCCAGTGAGAAGTGGTGCCAGCCTCCAAAATCATCCAGAGGAAGTTGTTTCAACCTCAGCTGTCAAATGAGAAATCACAGCCCCAAAGTCCTGTGGCAGAGTCAGCCCAGGGCCCTGCATCTCCAGAGTCACAGCCCGTTGTTCAGCACACAGCCATTCTTTTCAGAGGAAATAATTGTGTGTTCACTTCTTTAAGCTACTAATCATCATTTTAATTCCCCAGCGCTTGGCTTGTGCTTATGATTTCAAGTTTCGCATTCAGTAAGACCCTAAAGGAAGCTCAGGAAATGATCTTCCCCAATACAGTCACTTCTCTTTGTGAACCCTTCCAGAAGAGGCTTTGCCTATGTTCACCTTTGGCAAGACCCCAAGGAGGGCATTTTGACACCCTTTCTAGAAATCCTGGTAGCTTCACACAAACAATAATTGAGATGTTTTGTTTGCCCTCCCAAAAACTCTGTTCGTTTTGTGGGCGTTTTAAAAAATAACCATGATGATGCTCCTAACACTGCTCTGTGTGAAAAGCAGCTGGCTCTGGAGAGCCCTTGAGGTATTCCTATTAAATACAGTGGTCACGAGTTTCTGCACTACACCAAAGTGGCAAACAGCAAAGGCACGCTGGCTGCTCCAGGCATGGCCGGGTCTCCCACCCATCAGTGGGAAGTTGCTGCACAGGCTTTTCTGGCAAAACTTGTGACAGAGATGACAATGAGCTGGTCTGATCGGACAAAAATCATTCCATGATGAAGAGAGACTAGAAGGGCCCGGATGAAGCCGCGGTAGATCAGCAGCAGGCCAGACCCTGACCCAAGCAACGCTGCTCGGTGCCCACCGAGTCAGTGCAGTTGCCACCACGTTTACCCGACTCCTCCAGCCTTTCTTTTCTGGGTGTTCCCCTCTTTTGTGTCACAGTCCGCAGCAGGCAAGGAAAGCTTCCCCACACGCTGCATCTCCACACATGGGAGGGTGGGTGGCCAAAGCCATTCAGTGACCCTGACCACAGTCGCTCTGGTTTGAGAAAGGTTTCCTACATACTTTACGTAGATGCCACCTCAGTCATTAGAAATATGTCTGAGAAAAGGGGGTGTCAGCGAGGGGGATTCATCCCAGGGAGGGAAACACCTGCCAACGTGCAGCGGCTGATCCACGGGTCTCTTTGTTGGCCCCTTCCGCGGACCGGAGCCAAACAGGGGAACCCTGAGGAGCCCCTCACCGCACCCCCAGAACCCCTGCACCAGCCCTGACAATGCCCCCGGAAACCTCAAAGCCACACGTATGAACGCATTGATCTGTGTTAACAGTAATCTTTATTTATCTCTCCTCAATAAATCAGCAGCTCCTCAGGCTGAAATCTCCTCACGGGCCTGACAGGACCCCTCCTGCGCCATGCCTCCCCACGCAGGCTCTTTGTCACAGCCCCTTCCCCCTGCACACGCTCAACTTCCCCAACTTCCTAATGGGCCTCCTGGCAAGCAGCAATTTTTCTCCGAGATTATAAATTTCAGCTGTTGCCCTGATACAGCAGATGTTGGTCTTCCAGCTCTCCTCGATTGGTCCCCAGTGGCAGGAACCGATCGATTTTTCGCCTCGGACTGCGTGGACGGATTAACACAGTGATAAATGGCTAAGGATTGATTTGCACTTAATTGACAATTTGGTGAACCTGTTCTAAAACCCCGAGGTTTGGCCCCGGCAGCGAGCACGCCGCGGATAATCTACGGCCCGATCGATGGGGCCGGGCCGGGCCTCGCCCCGCCGCCCGGCTGGAGCGCCGCGGCCGCGCGGGCCGACAGGGGGCAGCAGAGCCTGCGGGACGGCGGGCGCGCGCGGCGGCCGTTGGAGCCGTTAGAGCCGTTAGAGCCGTTAACGCGCGGCCGCCGGCGCCGCTGAGGGAGGCGGCGGTTGCGCCCCTTCCCTGCCGCGCGTTTCCTTGCGCACCGAACCTCCGCCGCGGGAGGGATCGTGCGGCCGGCCGCCCGGCTGCCTGCGGGGTGTGATGGGAGCTGAGGGGACCAACCGCCACCTCTGCGGTGCCTTCAGCACGCCGATCCCTGGCGTGGGAATAGCGGGGACCGCGCCGCGCTCCCAGGCCTGCACCAGAGAGGAAGAGAAACCCCCCCAGGCCTGGACTCCCCGTTTCTACACCATACCCACCTGCCCCATCGGCTCCCCACCTCCCCTGATCCCTATCTGCCTCCTGTGCTGCCTGTCCCCTCCGCTCTCCGTGGCCTAACTCTTCAGTAAGTCCCATTTTGTGTGCTGCATTCATTACCGGTGGATAACCTTACGCCACCAGACCCAGTGGTGGAGCTCCCCTTGCCCACCTGCTCAGGGAGTGGTTCCAAGCTCATTACTGCTGGCTTACCCACTGACTTGTGTTTATCTTAAATGTAACATAAACTGCCCCTAGGCTCAGTCACTTGTGACTACAGGGCTTTATGGACAAAGCAGGGAGTTGGACCGCTGACAGTAGTGAAAGTAAAGGCCAAGAAGGAAGTTAATTAACAAAAACTATAACCTCCATTTGCCTTTTCTGTCATCTTTTGTTCTTCTGTTGTGCCAAATCCCAGAGCTTTTACCCAAGGAACAGCCCCACTACACAGCCTGCATTAAGAGATGATAAAAGCTCTGGGTAATTCACAACAGCAGAGTAACATTATCCTCCAGTACTTATCTATTATTTATCAGCAAGTACTTTTAGAGTTGACAAGAGAAGCGGTATGAAGTCAACCTGTTGAACAACTTGATTCAGTGCCATCTCGTGTGTATGAATTTTCTGAAGGGCTGTGTAACCGTGTGGCTGTAACCCCAGGGAGCATGACCCAGTCATCCCCTAAAACATAAAGGATATCTGAAATTTAATTTTTCCCAATAGCTTTTTAATTCCAGCTAACCTGGGTTTCAGCTCCAGCAACATCACCTACAACCACCTCTGGATTTCAGTCTCCAGGTTACAGCCACAGCTGCTAAGTCTAGTAAAATAAATGGTGAACAAAGCTAAATCTTTCATCTTGGAGAATTACTTTGGGCTTCACACCTTCTCCTCCTGCTCACCCCAGCCCCATCTCGCCCCTGCGAAGCTGGCATAAACTCTGCAATGAGATTAGGCTTCTAAAACAAATGCAGAACCCCGGGGTTGATGATAGTCTGATCAAGCAGAGCAGACCCTGTGTTCCCAGAACCATGGGTGCAGACCCGCAGAGCCCTTCTGCCTGCCAGCGCAGATCCCCCCGAGTAATGGCAGCTCTGAAACGAATGGCACGGACTGCAGCAAACGTCTCCTTGCAAGAGGCTCCGACACTGCAGGGCAGCCCTTCATCTTGAGCGCTGGGCCTTTGCACACAGAAATGAGGCACTGATAAGGCTCCGAGTTCAATTTACATCTGCCTGCTGCATGCCTAACTTGCAAACCTGGGCTTCTCAGCAACTTCGGGTTCTTTCTTTAGGACAGAACTGTTGTTACTACTACTGCTCCCTACTGTTTTCTCCATTGCCGCATGTCTTGGCTTTGAAATTGCCCAGAGTACTAGCTCCTGGCCACATGCTTTGCATTTATTTTGAAGCAGTGAAGGGACATTTTGCTAGCACAAAAACTGTAGGGTGAGGAGAGATGAAGACTTCCCACATTTTTATGTGTTCCTCTTAAAAGCCCATCCCAAATACAAAGCCATAAGATTTCCAAACTGCAGGACTTGTCTTCAAGCTCTGCTTCAACCAAGGATGCCCAGTACTACCAAAAAATTAGGCTTACCTTCCCTCTAAGTCAGACTTCTGGGCTATTGTGTTACTCTAGTTATATAATGGAATAGAGATAGAGAGGCAATTAATTATGTGGGATAAAGAAAAGTTCTTTTTAATGTCACCTGTAGCTCTGTGGCATCTCTGTATTGATTACACCAAAGGGAAAATAGTAGCTCACAAGCCAAGTCAGAATGTGCCATCAATACATTTAATTGGAAATGAAAAAACAAATTTACTAGTTAATTAAGAACCATATCAAAAGAAGGCTAAAATTACACAGAGAGAAAAACGTAAAATATCTCTGGCCTCAGAATGACCTCTACTCCTGCCTGCAGCTCACTTTTGTAATTGGCAAAGCCAAATTTCATTGTGTTCCTTGCCTGGAGAAATAGGAATGTAGCTGATAGTGCCAGTACGCAAAATAACTCTGTATTCCTTTATAATGCCAACTCCTTAGCATGGACAGGGTTTAAATACTCATATATTCAGTAATTTTATTTCATTATGCAAGAATAAGGGGTTTATGGAAAAGGATTGCACTACTGATACCACTAGAATGAAATAGCATCTTCTGAGAGTTTCAACATGGTAAAAGTTGGTGAGTGCTGAGCATTAAGGTTTTAATTATTGGACATACACAGATCATTTATTAGACATTGATTTGTTTTTTAAGGATGTTCTGGTAGTGTGAAAATAGCTGGTAATTAACCCATGATTAGATAGATTTACCTCCCTTAGCAAAGCAGGGGAATCTCTGAAGGCTTACATTTATCAACACTTTCACTGTTAATCCTAAAAATAAGTCAAAAGCTCATATGGCCTTGCTGGAGACACAGAAATGTTCATTTTGAAAGTCATTTAAAAAATTGTCAGAATTCTCACTGCCCAGAAGAACCAAGAGTAAGGATTTCAGATGTGTAAGATTTAGGATTGTGCCTGTGATTTTATTAGATTCCTAAGCTGTATCCAAGGAAACAGACAGCTAATTGGATATTAGGTGTTCATTAGTTGTTCAGAAAAGTAATATTGGTAGAAAATAGCTGAATCCTAAGAACAGCAGGAGCTGTTGTTTTGATAGTGTTTCGCAATATATCACAACATCAAGTTCTAAATTCTACAGCAGTCCTGAGCCCAGCAGCTGCTAATATCCAGCATTTCTGGGGAAAATGCAATTTATCAAATGTGTGTGAGCTCAGGGAGAAAAGACAAGACATAGTAAACATTGAGCAGTATCTTTATTCATCCAAAAGTGGAATGCTTTTTCTATTATATGGTTACTAGTGGTACCTATTTCAGCTACACTTTTCCCTGTGGTAAAGTTCACTGTTTTCTTAGAGAGTATTTCATTGTTCTAGATGGGAATATCCTGGGGGGAAATTTGAGCAGAGTGACTACAGTGCCTTTTGTAAGTTCACTTTTTGAAGTTGGAGGTGTGAGGTGGCAGCCTCTAAATTTGTACCTGGCAGGTACAGAAATATTATTATTGATCATTTTAGAAAAGGAAGGTTTTGAGGCAGTGCACAGCTTGGAAACAGAACCCACCCTTTCCATCTTCCTGTCCTCTGCTTCATTCCCAAGATCACCCTTCTGGGGAGCAGGTTCAAAATTAGGTAATTTAGGTAAAATCCCAGGCTCACTGAAAACAAGGGCCAGACATCTGCTGGCTCCTGTGGGGTCAGGGTTTCACCCTGCAGCTCCATTCAGAGGCTTGAAAACTTGTCAGCTGGTAAGTTATTATATTTACTGCACTTTTACAATGGAGCTCTTAATAAAGAGACTTTCCTCTAAAAACAAACAAGAAGGAACGGAAATGAATGGCTTCATAATCAGACAAGTCAGGGCAGCAAATGAAACTGGCTGGCTTGAATTTCTCATTCGGATGCTATTCAATGCCACTGTTATTTCTGAGCATGATGATGCAGCCAAGTCTGGAAATGGAGGGATTTGAAAAACAACAGGAAGAAATTCCATATCCCCTACCTGTCCTGTGAAATGTTACAAGAGACCCCAGGATAATTATTACAGGGCTGTACCGATTGCAATCTGGGTCTGCACCAGGTGACAAAGGGTTAAGCCTGAGTTATTTTGAACAATAGATTTCACTTTATTTTCCCGTGTCTCCTACTTTGCAGACTTACATTCTGAGGCTTTACTACTTAATCCCCACTGTAGTAATAATTTTTTTTTAATCCTGTGTTTAAAATATGAGATTTACTTGTCAAAATCTGGATATACAGCAGGAATTATAATCGCTGTTCAGCAAAAGCAATTCCCCTCAAGTTCAGGCTGGTGTTTGGAAGAGTTTGTCATGCCCTTTGTGTTAGCACGGGAGGTATGCAGATTGCAGAGGTCAGAGAAGATTTCCCCTGGCACTGGGGACACCATAAGTTCACAAGCATTTCATAGGTACCAGCTCAGGTTCCCCATTTTTCTCTTCTGTTTTTTTAATCCACTCATTCTTTCTGTGGTGTTAACAGTAACGTCAGCTCCCTCTGCCAGCACCTGCCAGGCAATTACTACCTGGCAGTTAATGGGTAAAGTCTCTGGCCAGAACCGAAGGGCAGAGCAGGTTTGCCATGCCAGCAGCGCCCAGCCAAAGCCTTATGCACAAATTTTAGGCAGGGAGTTTCAGGTAGCGGTGCGGAGCGTGACCCGGAGAAGGGCCCGGGAGAGCCCCGCAAGCCCTCGCAGAGATCGCTCGCCTGCGCCCAACGCACCGAGCGGGCACAGGCTGACCAGGCAGCACGGGCACCGCTTCCCTGGGTCAAGCCTAAACTTTAATTCAGGGCAGGTATACGTGCCGAGAAGGGACAGATGGGGGGGTTATAATATAGATTAACATTCAATGGATGGTACTGCCTTTCTCAGAGGGTGAATTCCAGGCTGGAGGATAGACACGACCTGGCCACTTTACTATTAAACTTGAAATATATTCCTCATTTGAACAACATTTATTCAGAGCAGATTTGGAATGTGCCACCCACACCTACCAATCTTTTATTACAGTAATATGACAGAAGAGATTAAACTCCATTATGTTTTAGTGTGGTAAAATTAATGCCAATATCCCTGGGCTGTTTAGTTAATTCTTAAACAGCTGTAAGTTCTTGTATCTGTACCTTGTATACAGACTCTGGCATAATTGTGTTTCCAACCAATGCATCTGCAGGAAAAATAAGTGCCAATTTATGAGCAATTATGTCTGATTTTCTTACGTTTAGTTGTATTTGAGACCAACATAAGCTGGGAATGTTGTATTTGTCACAATGTCGCCTTTCCCAATGTTGATCTTATCCCAGCTGAGACAAAAAAAAAAAAAAAAGTCACTGCTTGGATTATTTATTTTTTTCCTTTAAACACAAAACCTGCTGCTTTGGTAATTGCACCATTTCCTTTGCATTTTTGCAGCTCATTTTGCCTTACTGATTCAAAAAATTTAGTGCTTGGAAAGGAACATACTACAGGGAGCTAACCTATATTTGTGGCAGGGGAGCCTGGTTAGTCTTTGCAGAATAGCTGGTTATTTCAGCATTGCTTTGAGATTATTTCTAAATTAACTACTCTTTCAACAGAACAGCCCTTTGTCTTGTTCAATGGCAAGAGTGTTTTCCCTTTCTGGCTAAAAGGTTTAAATCTAGATGAGGAAGAAAGCGCTAGGAATAGTGATTATTTTTTCTTAATGGAAAAATATAAGCAACTATCAACTAAATCATCCTTCATGCTAGACACGACAGGCTTAAGCACTTTGAAATGATTTGTTTTTAAATGATATTATGATTTCATGGTTAAAATGATAATACCTTTTGCTTCGCCAGACCCTGCGTATCAACCCATTCCTTACCCAGCGGAGACACCATTAAGTAGCAATTGGAGACACTTATTACTAGCAATGGAGATAAAATTACATGGTTTTATCTGTATAGTGCCCATGTCTCAGCCATGCCAGGTTGTGTGTACCACACAGGGCTGGCTTTACTCAGGAGACGGCGCTGCCCTGCCTGTTGCCTTTCCCTGAAAACTACCCTGGTGGCATCTCCCTGGTCAGGCAACAGGGGCAGAGCTGCCGGCTGTCCCACCCAAACCACACCTGCATCCAGCCCTGGCTTTCTGCTTGTTGGTTAAGCCACTGCTTCATCCAGGCAAAAAAGGCTTCAAGGAACACATCAAATACCTTTAAAGTGCAATCAGCACTCAGCTAAAAACCATCTCACTCATTTATCCAGACTTGAAAACCAGTGCCACAGGATCAGCTGTGGGTTCCAGCTCCAGCGGCTGGATAAAAATGAAGGTACTCTCCCTGCCCCATTGGACCCAGCACAAACTCCCTTCGCAGCATCTCCAGATGCATCTTTGTCCAAATACTGTGACCTAAACTGCAACAAATGTAGCCAACCTTTCCATCAAGAAAGGCTTAATTTATTGTGAGGGAAGAACAACAAATCATAGGCTTTCAGATTTATGGTCCCCAGGATCTGAATTGACCATCCAGCAAAGCAGCCTTTCCCGCACTCTATTCATTTCTTTAATAAAGTTGAAAATGTAAAATATGCATGCATGCAGAGCCACCCGATCTGAATTTTATGTAAAGTGCACAGTAAGTTTATGGATGGTAGTAACATATGACTCCTTGTAATTTCATTATGTAAAGAGACACAGTTGGGATCTCTTAGGCCCCTATTTAAACATTTATGAATTAAATAATAGAATGTATGCAAGACTGGGATTGGAGAACAACATTTTCCAACAGGCAGAATTGATGGGAAAGGGTTTTCAGTATTTTATGAGGCTGTAACAATCTCCTTGCTGCTCAATTAGAGAGAACCTGACAGGAAATGAAGGAAAAATACACACAGAAAAGAAAGCAGAAATCTGTCAAGATGGGGAGAAAGCAAAACTTAGTGCAAATGTAGGACCCTGGAACAAACCCACCCTGAACTTCAGATAGTTCTAGGGTCAGATCTGGGTGCAAACTTCAAGACTTGCATCTGTCACCCTAACGGCAGCAGAAGAGGTTCGTGCTCTCCCTGGGCTCTGTTTTAGCTTGGCACCAAGTCTCGGGGCAGGCTCCAGAGCCCTCTCCAACCTCTGGTAACAGAGGCAACACCAGAGAGCTGAACCCCAGGGAAGAGTCCAGCGATGAAGCTTTGTTGGTGGGCTCAGACAGCACGCAGCAGTGAACACAGCACCGAACCCCGGAGCCCAAGAGAAGGCGTCATCTTTGCCAAGCTGTGGCTGTAAACCTGCCCGTCCTCTGGCTCTGCCGGAATCCGCAGCTGAGCGGACGACACAAACTCATCATCTTGGGAAGT
Organism: Tyto alba; assembly: GCF_018691265.1. Taxonomy (NCBI): domain Eukaryota; kingdom Metazoa; phylum Chordata; class Aves; order Strigiformes; family Tytonidae; genus Tyto; species Tyto alba. The sequence goes on from NW_024881273.1 coordinate 3,183,266, forward strand.
CACCGTGGGAGCTCTTCCATGGCCCTTCCCGGAGGAAGTTTAAGGACACCGTCAGGCACATCCAGCTATCTGCACTCGAACTGCGCCCCATTGACAGGATCCCGAGACTGGTGCTGGCACTCAGTAGCCACGGGTGGAACCCTGGAGCTCCAGTCTGTGAATTCAGAGCACCTAATGGTTACTACAACAGCTGTATGCTTATACTATGGGTAAGTCTTTACTGTATCTCGTCTGACAAAATAATAAATGTGTCCATGCCCTGGGTCTGTTGTTTCCCCTCACACCTCCAAAAAACCATCTTGCGTTTAATTTCATTAAGCACCTGTCAAGTTTCCTCATAAAATAGTTTGGTCGCCGTGGCAGTATGACCAAGGAAGGAAAAGCATCAAGTAAATTTTGGTTTGATGATGGTATGCATGGGACATTGCATTCCCTGAGTTAAAGTAAACTCTAACCTGCTTGGGCAATACCTTTTGGTCAATAGAAGTGCCATTATTTAGACTATCACAATCAATAAATAGGATTTTGCTTTTGCAAGTGAAAGGGCTGTTATTTTTCATACAGTTTGTCAATAGGCTCTAGGTTATGAGATCTGTGAAAGATATTCTACACAGGCCAGAGAGTTATGAGCTCTCAGGCAGATGAATTATTTAAGTTCTTTTCACTTCTATAAAAAAATAAATACCGAGATGACCAAACGGATGCCATAAATTTTGTTTTTGATGTAGGATTTCCATCTTTTCTTGTCTGTTCTAGAAAGCCTGGGTTGTTTATACTGAAAATCCTTTTACTATTTTCATCCATGCCGGGGAAGACATTACTGTACACTGAACTGGTGACCCATGAACTGGACTTAGAGGCCAAGACTTTCTAGACGTGGGGACAGAGAAACCCCAATGTGCTGTTCTGGCTGGAAGCTAGAGGGAAAGGTGTAGTCTTCCCAGGCTGAAGCCTTTTCTTGCCCAGCAAGTGTGGTTTGCAAACAACATGGGGATGCAGCGCTCTCCAGACGAGTGAAAAGCACCATCTCCTAACAAATTGCTCTGGCATCTGTGCTCCAGGACACAGCACTGGAGGATCGGGAGCAACGCTGCTTCTGGCCCCCGACGCGCAGCCCAGGGAAGGGCTCCAGCTCACCAGCACCAGCCTGGCCCAAGCTGTTGGGTCATCCAGGGAGCTGCAGCGGCTGAAGACATTTCATTCCCTTGCACCCTCCAGAAAGACTCACAGCTCCAGCTCCCAGTGTATCACAGCCAAGGAAAAGGCAAAAGGGCAGAGTTTACCTTCCATTCCTTCCTGACAGCTGCCCCTGCCATTCCTGCCTCTCTGCCACAGTCGGGAGATTACCTGTCCCCATGAGCTATTGTAAAGAAACCTCAGCAAAGGAAACTGTAATTCATTGCAAATAGAAATGAGTTATTTGAGAATACAATAAAACCTGTGTGATCTGGAGAGAGCTCTTATGTTCCCATGGTCTGAAATCTGTCTTCCAGCCTGCCCCTTCTCTTTGGCTTCAGTAATTCTCTCTAGCCCTCACACACCGTGTCAGCAGAGTTTTGTGCCCTACCACTCTAACATGACCCATTGTTTAATCTTAATATGCTCCATATATCTCATCAGCACGTTCAATATATTTTTCTCATTTACAAGTGTGCTCAGAAGAGCCAGGGCAGAGAATGGGGCCTCCTTGTTGCCAGATGCTGCAGGGATGTTTCAGCAGAAGGGGAGTTCTTGCATCCAATCTCATGTATTAGGATATTGCTTCCTCTTCCCCACCAGCATGTGCTTGAAGCACTCTAAGACAGCCTGCTCTGCCCTTGCCATTTCCTTACCCAATCCACTCTAGTTAAATACCTTTTTCATAAGGAGTTTTAAATTATAAGTCTAAATGAGGCCAATAAATTATACTTCATAAAATCCCATGCACATCATTTTCTCGCAGAAAAGGCTCCAAAGAAATATTTTCCATGCCACCACCTATGTTCCCATCCCTTTGCAATATAACATTTATTCTAATATTAAAATGGCAGCTGCTCTATAAATTGTGAATCATTAGCACTCTTCATTGATTTTTTCCTTGCAGCCTGCAACCCTGGGCAGCGACTGCGTGTGAATATCAGTCTATTGGATTGAGATTCATATCCTATTTGAGGGTCAAAGACCGAGACCTCATGAGCTTGAACTTCTATCAGCCTAAAGCTGATCAATACTTGGAGATATATTTGATCCTGGCTGCTAGCACAGATTAAGTGGCCATAAATACAATCAAAAACCTGAGGCTGCTGGGATAAGTGGCTGGGGAATGGGAGCACAACCGCACACGTGCCAGCTCCAGTGGGCTTTCTGGGAGCAGGGACGAGCCTGCGGGTGCCTCCTCAGCCCCCGCAGTTTTGGGGAGGGGGCTGGAGGCTCAGCCCAGCACGGCTGACAGAGGATTTGTAACTTCAGGGACAGGCTGCCACATTGTTTTCCAGGACCGGTGTTCAGGCTTGGACACGGGAGCCCTTCATGTTCCCCTGGAGCTGCAGCCAGAGCGTCCCAGGAGGCGAGAGGACTGCTCCTGGCACGTACCGCGGCCAGCAGCACAACCACCACTGCACGCGGCGTAGGCACCGCGGGCAAGCACACTCTGGAATTAACTGGAAAACATCAAGCAGATAAAATAAGTTCCTCTTTCTGTCTTCCCCCTCGCCCTTCTCCTCCATCTCCAAGCAAAACTTTAAATATGATTCAAATGACCTATTAAAGAGGAGAGACTCATTCCATTTGAGTATATTAATAGTGATTCTGTGCTGGCTGAGGAAGAAATCCATAATCATAAGCCTTATTAAAGAACAATATCCTTTGAGGGCTTTTTGTTTTCCCCTTTAGATAATGTGAAGCCTTGAAAAATAGACATAGAAACAGAGAGAGAGACATTGTGTTGCACTGCTACAGAGACCACAGCACTCAGGGAAATTACCTCCCTATTTTTAGGCACGTTGTAAACATGCCTATTTGCGGTATTACCTTTGATCCTAAACTCTAATTTAAATTATTCTTTAAATGCTTGGAAATTCCAGAATGGAAATTATTAGAAATGGCATGAAGTCAACAGGATTCTGAAAAAGCAAGGGACTACCTCTCCGCATGAAGCAGTTGTAAGAGGAGATGTAGGCTGCAGCGTGTGTCTGGACAAGTGGCACAGGGCAGAAGCTCCAGGCTGCAGCCTCCTCCACCAGCGTCTCCTCGGCTGGGACTTCAGGAAGGAGCCCACAGCCCAGTTACAGCCAAACGCAAACTGGTGTTTGCATTTACAGGGCTTCATGTCCTTGTGGTGTCCTTGTGGGAAGAGACTTCATTATCATAAAGAATATGTTTTTATTCCACTACATAAGTACTACTTATTATAGTCTCATATATTTTCCAACACAACCAAGGGGTCTTTATTGTTGTACATCAAGGTCACTGACAAGTAATATATTCAATCTATTAAGTTATTAGGGAGATAAATAATTTGGATGCAAGCTGAACTCTGAACTTTTACCTTTTCCCCCGACAGACGGGTAGTTTCTTGGCGTTCATACTAATCTCGCCTGTGCTTGAATAGTAATTCCATTAGGGTTATGACTGCAGCTGTACATATGCAATGACCTCAAATACAATTTCTTTATGGAGATGGGCAATAGGAATATTAAAATTTTAAGCCAAAGAGGATGTAATGCAACTTTACATTATTTATTGTAGACACAAATCTTTTATAATATTAAAGGATAAAGAATTAATAAAAGAAAGATCCCATAAACAATCCATAAAGTCAAATGTAGTTCTTGATTTAATGCAATTGCTTTTTAGTGTCTTCTGGTTACAGACTTGCACCTCATTAAAAAAAAACTAGTCAAGAAGCAAGAGTGTCCTGACTAACTTGATGGCCCCTGGATGTTTTTGAAAGTAGCTTTTCAGCCCTCTGGTTCTGCTCTTACACAGATATCCTCAGCATGTTTGTGACTGATCTTAATCCAGAAGTTATTACAGTTAATTTGTGCCCGAAATGGGGACCTCTGCACCTGCTAAGCAAGGTATCACCCTGCAGGGCCTTGGAGCAGGCCCACGCGAGCCAGGAGACCTTGGGCTGGGCTTTAACCCCAGGGAAGATTTGTATTTGGGAGTGTTGGGTTTCCCCTCCAACTTAATATTCTACCAAAGTTTTTGTTCCTGATAAACTTAGCTGCAGAATGTGCTGAATTCTGGGAAAGGAGGCATTTGGAACATCATCCCCGAACACTGCAGCAAGGAGGCTGCTTCCACATCACTACAAAACCCACTCCGAGATGCAGAAGCAGCGAGTCACCCCCCCCACACACACACCCCCCAGCTCATCCATGGGTGTCACAAAGGGCAGATGAGACTGCAGAGTGCCAGATGCCCTCGCCTAGAAAAAAAAAAAAACAAAAACAAAAAACACCCAAACGTTCAACCAAAGGTGACACCGCAAAGCAAACCCACACCAGGCTGAGCCCCCCACGGTGCTGAGCTGCTGGGATGGGGCTGGCGAGGGCGGGCGCAGGATGCGGGGGCACGGGGGGAGCAGGAGAGCTCATCCTGCCCCGGCTCAGCCCCCGCTGCCCTCCCGCCTCCTCGGCCCGACACAGCGGGGCCGGCCAGCTCCTGCGCCAGCCTGGGCACACCAGTTGCACAGTTTTCAACTGGGATTTCGGTCTTTAGGGCACAAGCACTCTCATCCCCCCAACGTCCTTCTCGGGGCTGATGTCATAGTGCATGAGATCGCGATCCTGGTATCAAGAATGTTAACTATGCCAAAAATCACATCATATATCTAATAGGTGTTGACATCCAATGCGTTAAAGCTGTTTTCTTGTCAATTCTCTTTCTAATTTAGACTTATGATGTCAAGAGAATGTTTTCAGCAAGGTTTACACCGGTAGTCTAAATAATTAACTAAACTTTGGAATGAGCTTTTCTCTAATGAGAACAGAATGAAAGTAGGGGAAAAAACAGTAAGACTTTCGTGCTATGACTACTAATTTTCCTATTGCAAATACCAGTATATTCAAATATCTCCTTATTTTAACTAATAGGATATTTAGTTTAATGAAAAAAGGAATTTGAACAACAAGAGTTACCTCATTAAATTCTAAACCCCCAGATGCTGTCAGTAACTACCATCTTTTGCTAGAAATCCCCAAAATCCTATTGCAAAAAATTATTAAATAAAAATTTTACACCCATGTTTCTAAGAAAGCAAGCTTCCTAATTCTTACATCCCTACAGCAGTTTTCATCTGCCTCATTTTCTGGAGAAGAAAGCAAAAACCTTTTCCTTCCTGAAAGGTGCAGAGCAACCCAACTGGCAAACAGTAGCATCACAATTTTATCCCCAGATTTTCTTCGGGCCCCAATTGACTTGGTGCAAAAGCACACGTGTATCTGAGCTGCAGCCCGCAGGATCACTAGGCAGGTAAAAACCCTGCATTCTCTCCTTCATGTCGCCAAGATGCTCACAGGAACATGGGTCAGCACGGCAATCAGGCTGGTTGGTTTTACACCATCTGAAATGCCCTCCTCTCTCAGGGGAGGGGGTAAAGCTCTGTTCAGAGGGAGCTTTGGGTGCAGCTGAGAGGTCAGGCAGGCCACTGGTGAGGAAGAAGCCCTTCCAGCCACGAGCATGGACAGTAAAACACACTTTCAGGATACTTCACAGCACTTCCACCTGGCTGCAAAAGGAAATTTCCAGGCATGAGAACAGCAGGTGGTTTTACTTGGGCCCTAACACCTCTGTGGGGCTTCCAGCAAGGGGAAAACCAGGGAAAAGAAGCCTTTTTTTCTTACTGTGGGGATCACAGCCTGGGCACAGCCCAGCTGGCAGACACCAGATGGTGGTGACTGGAGGTGGGTCTGTCACCCCACACCTGATCGGAGCCTTCCCCAGCCTGGGCACACAGGCACAAACCAGCAACAGCCAGGAATCTGAGAAACTCCAGAGCCAGCGAGGATCCCTGCCGCAGTCTCATTCACGTAATCCTTCACATCATCATTACTAGATAGTCACATGCTGATAGGATTCATGTACTTGGTGCTGTAACATGTGACAAGAGATTAGCTACGATTATTACTATTTATTTGGCATTGTAGTTTAGTTTTTGTATATGAGAAAGACTGTTGTAATTGCCTCCTGGGCTTTTTAGTACTACCACTGTTAACTAACCTGTTCTATTTTTCTCTCCCCAGAACTAGCTGTGCTCATCCTGCCTCTAATTGTCTAGGGTGATGTTTTATTCCTGCTGCTGAATGCAGAAGTCAAACCCATCTGTGGTGTAATGCTACCACAGTCAGAGTTCAAGCAGTTCTTTTCACATTCTCCATTCTCTCTTCTTTTTTCCCCCCCTCCTCCCTCATTTATCATCTCCTGCCCACACCCTTTCACCACTCCTCAGTGTCTTCCTCTGAGGAGGAAATTGCTTGGGGGCTCAGAGCAAGTTGCTCCCCAGGCGCCTGCAGCCCAGCCCCCCCCCCCCCCCCCCGGCTGTCCCTGGGGGACTGGGGCACAAAACCACCTCCCCAGTGCCCAGATCAGACAGACTTGTGCACAGGCCTCCCTCAGGCCCAGGGAAGTGGGAGCTTTGCCCATAGACAATGTTTGTGAATGTTTTCAGACTATTACGGGCCAATAAATTAGCTGAATTCAAATTTGAGGTTCTTCTTGGATTTCCTTTTTTTTTTTGGCAGTGCATGTTGGGCATTTGGGCTGGTCCAGCTCTGCTACTGTTACAAGCACTAATTTTTGTATTACAATAAACAATGAGAAAAATTAACTTAACATTACCACTTTTATATCAAGTGTCCCACATGTACTATTAATTTAGATTAAATCAGAACTATTGCTGATGAAATAGTTACCCATTGACTATAAGGGACACATTTACTGAAGAGAAATCATACCGGGTATATTACATGGGTGTTAATCCTCCTCTGGCATGCCTTAAATAGTTAATTGGTGGTTATTGAACTTGCACAAGGTCATTAAGTAGTTTGGCTGCAGTGAAACCGTTCTGCTCAGTATTGCTCAGAAGGGCCACCGGGCCCGTTCTCGAGGGCGGACACAAAGTCAAACAGAGCAAAGAGCTTCGGGACTCCCCCACAGCAGCTGGTCCCTTACCCAAGTCTGCTATTCAATAAATCCACATCACATCGGTGATGGATGGGTCTGTCAGGTGGACACAAGCCCTAAATAACACCACTGAAATCTGCAGGCTAGCTGCCTGGATACTCTCCATGTTGTTGGGAGAGTCTTAGGCCGTTTCAGATGAGCAGCCCTGCCCGAGGAACGGGTCTCCTCCGGCCGGGCGGGCTGGGGTATTGCTGCAGCATGCTGGACAGCACAAGCCCTCGCTCTAAGGAGGGAGGGAACACATGAGGGTTTAGCTTTGCTGTTGCAAATCAAAAGGATGACATGGATTTGTAGCCTATCGTCTTTGGCAGCCTCCTTTAAACTGCTTATTTTAAAACAGGATGAACAGAGGATTAATAACCTTGCAGAACACAGAGATCCTGGCTCCTCACAGGGCAAAGGGAACAGGGAAGCCTCTGTTTTCCACCCAGGCAGCTGGGTGAGGATCTCACCCACCTCCTGCCTCTGACTTGCACCCTAAAAAAAAAAATGTATCCCCAGAAGTAAGCCATGTCCACCTCCGTCTGAATCGGGGGCATATCGTGAGTCTATGGAATATTTTTGCAATTATAGGAGTAAGGCAAATACTGAAATTTGGTTTTCCTCTGCACTGCTTGAATTGGGCAGAGGGAAGAGGTCTGTGTGGTAAATTAAATATTTTCTTAATCATCAAAATAAAATCATTCTAAGGTCAAGTCATGTTTCAGCACTGAGGAATAGTGTCTTTGCTCCTCCTACCCCCCCCCCCCCCCCATTCAAGTTGGATAGAAATGCTCATTCAGAACATTCTTGCTAGCTAAAGCTGTTGAAATATATAGTTTCCCTCCACTAAACACAAGCACACATGTATTTACTAGCGAGTAGCTACTCTGAACAGCACAGGGGGATTATTTCATCCAAGTCCCCACATCACTCAGTCATTTCAGGGCAATTTTTCCATCCAGCACTGCTGGACAGCCCCACAGAGCCTGCGGGGCAGAAGGGTAAGCGAGTAGGGAAGAGCAAGAACGTCCCTTTCACACTTCTGCAAGACCTTGTTGACTTGAAAACGCCACATTTTCAGCAAAGCAGCAGCACATCTAATAAATCACATCTGTACACTGCTTTATTCAAAGGCACTGACAGTTTAGGATTGACGACACCCAGGGCAACCTAGTGTCAAGCACTCCTAATGAAAACTATCCCATTTTGCTCCAGTAGTAGCAGCTGCCAACAGACATAATCTACTGGCATATGGAGAAGGCCATGCTAATCCCTGCAAGGTCATTAACAAGAGGGTGAAAATTACATGCAAAGCACCAGCTGTGGCATCCCCTGCTCCCTCACACTTGATGTGGCAGGGGCAACAGAGGTGAAAAATGCAAGTACATCTCAGCAGGCCAAGTATTTCTATTAAGAGCACAGCTATTTTTTTTTCCCCTCACTTCCCCAAACCAAGAGTTAGAACTGATGAAATTCTTCCTGTGTAGAAGAGCAGAATGCCTTTCATGAGTGTCGCCTCTCTTCACAGTCAGAAATGACTCGAGGGGAGATGAGCTTCACCTCAGCCTTGCTGCAGGACAGCAAACGGGCTGACGAGGTCTTGGCCCAGGTTGTTGCGTGGGCTGAGCTCTGCCACCGCAGGGGACAGGTACCCCCAGCCCATCGTCCCCGACAGCCTGTCATCGCTGGCACTATTGCCCCATGTGGAACAGATGTGGGGCTTTCCCTCATCAGATGCAAAGAGCATCTTTACACCCTTCTTTCCAAGCATTTTTCTTTAAACCACACTGACAAAGCCTAAACCTTCATTTTTAGCACCCGAGCCTTTTTTCCAAGGTCCCTGCTGGCCCAACCCCTCGGATCAGGGACCTCGTCTTCTGTGTCCATGCAGCATTTTGCACTTGTTTTGACGCTTGGCAGGTCACCAAACCCCACAACAGACCATTTGTGTCCTAGCTGACTGGGACCCCAGAGAAACATCTGAACTCCAGCTATGCACTGGGTCTTGCTGAGCACATTAGCAGGTACGGACTTTCTGCTATGCTGCCAGGTTTGCAGAGTGCAGAGGTCCAAGTGCCTCACAGCAGCAAGGAGTAGCCCAACCTACCTTCCCTCCAACCCTTAATCTGCAAATAAGGACCCTGTCCCTTCAAGCTTACCTCAGATTTATATACTACAATATTTACATGCACATATGAGCTCTGCTTCCAGAATCCCAAACTCACTCCCCAAAGAATATTCTACCCAAGTTCCCACACAAATATTCTTTTCATTAAATCATGCAAACATTTTTATAAGCAATAAATCAAAAAGTCCGTTAAAACACCCCAGCAACAACTACCTAAAACAAATCTTTTTCAATTTAAATCCCAGCCTTCATAACGATCAATCCTATAAAACCCATGATTGTTAACATTACTTTGGGTAATGTTTAAAAACATTAATTTAAAAAAATGTAATAGGAAAAAAGCTCTTTAAATCGGCAAAAAGATAAATGGTCTCCAGCAGCATGACCTTTTTCCATACCACAGTGACATTGAATCATTTTAAAGTTATTTGCATTTTCATTCTTCCTTGGAAAAATGTTGACAAGGCTTTCACAGGCCATAATGGATACTCAGCAACATCTATGGGAAGTGTAACTGCATCAAGAGCCCTTCCTCAATTCCTCTTCCCTGCTTCACACCAAACAGCTTTAATTAATAGAGGAGAGGTGACTTCAGAGCGAGCCTTCTCATTAGCATGACTGGATGATCTGTGGGAAGTGACACTGCTCCCCAAAACACAGCTAATGCAACCTGCGGTGGTTTGTTTTAACCACCGGCGTCTTTTCTGCCTCGAGCATACGTGCCTTCAACTCCACTTACCAAAGATGGATTTGACCTCCAGGCCCGTAATTGCCATCAGGCCGCAGGTTGGTCTGTGACAGCTGAGAAATACCCAAGATAAGTCTTGGCTTTACTTTCTGATCTGTACCTGGAGCATCCACCCACTGCCAGCTGACGGGTGAGAGGCGGTGTCGTAGCGCACACACACGTAGTGCCCAGTGCACACAGTGTAAATGCTGTATATAATGCACTTGTGGGTGCATATGGATCTATAGCTATATAGCTGGTAGAGCTGCATGGAAATCATTCAGAAAAGACACATGAGCCCCTGTGCAAGTAACACCCAGCACACACTCAGAGTCTGGAGCCGTATGGGATAACAGCGGCTCTGCCCTAAGGAGTGCTGGAGCAGAGACACCTGTCAATTCATGAAGCCATTCCCTGGGGTAGGTGAAAGTTTGACACCTTCCCTGCCCTAACTCACAACAGGAGCAGGGATGGCCTTAAAAAAAAAAAAAAAAAAAAAAAAAAAAAAAAAAAAAAGACTCTAGTTTTCCCTTCCTCCATCCTCTGCTGAGCATATGGGTCTTTCCACCAAGACTAGCAGAAGCAAAACATCTGCCGTGCTGGAAGCAAGAGGTGACTCCTGTCCCCACAGATGCAGAAAACCGGGGGGTGCTGTGGCCAGATTCAGTCCAGATTCATGAGCCTTCAACAGATTTCCATTACATTCCTGCTGCCGGGTCCACCCCAGCCTTCTGGGCACAGCAGGGAAAGCACGACAGTACCAAGGCTCCACGCGCTGCAACTCGATCGCTGCTTGACTTGCTATAATATTAATGACAAGTAATGTCTCAACCCATCAAGCCACAAAAGCGATCGTATTCCAGCTGTGCTACGCCTGAAGGAGAAACAGGCTCACCCTGACCCCAGGGCCACGCGAGTGCCCGAAAACCCTGCGCACGCTCAAGAGCGCAGAAACTCCTCGCGCCCGCGGCGCGCTGGTGCTGTAGGAAACTGTGCAGGCAGCTCTTGTGGAGCGGGGGGACCTCACCCCCCAAGCATGGAGGGGTCCCCCCCCCCACCCCGGACATGCCTTGGGGCACAAGGACATGTCTTTATGGCTACACACCACAGCCAGGCTCGACACCGGGCACCAGCCTGCAAAAATCCGAGCTGAGCGCTCGGTTATTTCAGTGACAGCTCCTGTGACCGCTGCTTACCGTGGGGTTGTGCAGGAGCCCACCGCATCCTGCTGCGCTTGGCCTGAACAGCTGAACTTGCACACAGGACATAACCCGCTGCTCTTTATATCAAAGAAGGAAAGACATATCCCACCTGATCAAAGCATGTCCAATTAGGGTTCTTCTAAATTAATTAGATGCTTCAGCTAACACAAGGGAATTAATTTCTGAAAATGGCAATTTTCCTGTTGTCCAATCTAGTGATAAAAAACTGTGCAAATCTGTATTTCAATGGATATGGGCTACAGCTACGTCTCCAGACTGACTCGGTGTGGTTACACTGTCCCTGTTGGTGTTCTACGGCTAATATCAGCATCCCACAATTAGCATGCAGCATATTAATCCGAGCAAATAAATGAGCCTGGTCCTCTAGTCCAGAAAAACACTTGGGGGACCAATTCTTTATTTCTGAGTGTATGATTAGTACAAATTAAAACCAAAATAAGTTTTAATTTTGCCACATTGGGCAGGTTCATCAAAACACCCTTATCCCCCAGAGCCATGTCCTAATAAGACTGTAACAAGGGGATGTTTTGACTAGAATGATTAGGATAGTCCAGGAAAATTAATTTTGAAGTTCATGGCAGCCTCCTGTCAGAAACAGGCCACATCGAGGAGGGTATGTTCAGAAAATTAAAATGAAAAGGCTGTGCTAAGTACTGATGGTGGCAAGTAACAGAAGCAGGGTCTGGCTCCGGTCCTTCTCAATCGCTCTCATAAAAGCCCCATTTAATATGAAGCCAATTCAACATGATAAAACTCAACAACTGGAGCCCAGCTCCCAAACACTGCGCTCTGCTGTCCAAATCCTCCCTCATTTAGCTAACGGCTCCCCGCGGCTCTGGGTTAGGGCTGGCCAGAGCCCTCAGAGCAGCGGCTGCGCGCGGACCGACATGAGAAGGGTCCTGAGGACCACACTGGATATTTAACTGAACTTTCCAAAGAGCACAGTTACAGCAGATATGTTTTTAACACGCACACCTTCTGCCACCTTGGCCTGCGCAGCACGCACAGCCTTGCTTTGCTCCAGCATCCTCAGACAAGGCCATCGGGCACCGAGAAAGCAGCAGCTCTGGTGCAATGATACACAGTGTTTAGCCCTTCCTCAGCCAGGAGGTGATCACTGTCCCTCCTCTTCTGCACGCACAGTTTATTCTCCTCATTTGTCAGGACCCTCCCATGCCCAGCACAGAGACTGCCCCAAAACAAGGCAGCAGCAGACCCAGGGCAGGTCTGCCTCCAGGAGCAGGCAAGCAGGAATTTCAGCATCCAGCCTCCAGAAGTTTTTCTGCCTTTCAAATTATAATTTACACCTGAGAAAAAACCAAAACAAACAAACAAACAAAAAAAAATCCCAATAAATCCTAGTCCAACTTCCTGGATGCAGAAGGAAAAGCAGCCACAGCTCAGCACTGTGTGGCCTCACAAAAAGGAGCCAGCAAATAACTCCAACCTCTCAAACCCAGGCTGTGTTAAAGTAAAGGCTTGTTGTACATCAAGCTGAGATCATCTGAGGTTTGTTTTGTTTTGTTTTGCTTTTTTTTTAGTGGAGAAAAGAATCACATGTTGGGAACAAGCCTTCCTATGGATATAAAGAAACACATACTGTTTAGTCTATGGGGCACACAATGCCAGGACAGATTCAGGGAAAACACCAAACCCCATGTTCTGGAGATGAGATCAGCCCCACAGCCCATCAATCTGCAACAACCCAGCCCCACAGCCCACGCAACTAACCTTCAGCACAGGGGGAAGGCTCAATCCCAGATCCCCAATGGTCCCCACAGAGTGATCCCATACTGCTTGAGGGAAGCCAGGAACCAGCCAGGACACAGCCCTGGAGATGGGGCAGCCAGGACCCATTAAATAACTCCCCTCTGGCCTCACCTGCAGCACCCAGGCGGGACTTGTTGGGGCTGATCCCTCTTTAGAGGCAGGTTTGAGTAAATCAGCTGTTTCAAGTGGAAATAAACCTTCCATCCCAAATCCTGCCCAGCCCTGTCTGTGGGGGACCGAGCCCCTCTCTGTGTGGGGACGCAGCCCCGGGCCCCCCATTTCACTCTGCTGCTTTACACTTCTGTTCAGTGCCCTCTGATTTACACCACTGCAAGAGTGGGGAGCCTGGTGTCGCACCCCCCGTGCCTGCCGTTCATAAGTATTCTGATGTGCTATTTCCATAGATTGAGAGCAACATCCTCCCCTGGAAAAAAAAACAGAAGCGATTCCTGAATTAATTTAGATTTCCCGCTGCCTTGTTAGACCAGCTGGATATGGCACGCTTCATCTTCTCTGCAAACAGTGCCGTGGTCCCTCTGGGACACTCAGCACTTTATAAACCTGTCAAGCCCTTAAAGCCAGTGACCATGACGCTTCACAGCAAAACGCGTTGAGGTTTATGGCCACACACACACACCAGCCAGCCCCGAAGAGAAGTGGCGTGGATGGGTTTGGAAGTGAGGGGATGTTGTTTTGTGCTACGGTTTCATTTAAAAGCAAGGCAAAAAAAAAAAAAAAAAAAAGCACTGCATGATTTATTTTAAAGCATCCAAGCTGCTGCAAACTGCAATGCTTTGAGAGCATATGTATATACATTGGAAATGGGAGATTGTCTCCAAAGTCATTTGCATTCGTTCCCCTCCCTCACTCCTTCATGCCGTGAGTTTTTTTAAAAGGCCTTATCCTGGAGACGGCCGGAATACCCGCAACTCCTGTGGAAATCAGAGACTTCTGGGTGCAGAGCACCTGAGCAAGCTGGTTTTCATTTGCAAAACATATTGTTCCGCCGGTTTGCACCTCCAATGCTGGTTTATTATCTCTATTTTTCCGACAAGCTTCAGAAGAATTTTTTTTTTTTTTTTTTTTTTTTTTTTTTCCCACACAGACCACGTCGATTCAGCATCTCTGTGACCCGCTCCCCGCAATCCTCAGCACGGGCCACGCGTGACCGTCGTGCCCTCGCACCCCTCGGGCTGCTCCGCCGCCCGTCCCCGCAGCACGAGGCCGCGCGGTTTGGGGCTGGGGGGCCGCGGGCTGGTCCCTGCGAGCCGCGCTCAGCTGCCCCACGCTGGCTGGCTCCCAGCTCCCGGCCGCTCCGCTTTCCTCCCACACGGCCGTTTGCTCAGCCTAACAAGTCAGCATCTGATGAAGTCTCTGCCGTTTGGCTCCCTCAGGGATTATAATATGACTGCAGCAGGTCCCAGCTATTCTCTGCAGCCCAGCATGTTGTTGCTTCATTAAACGCCAAATTGTTACATTAATTCTAACTGCCCTGTAGAGATGTAGCTGTCAGGAATGATTTACTCGCCTCCAGCTGACTCAGAGACTTTTTGCAGGCTCCTGCAGAGGAGCGGGAAGAGGCCAGTGCCCGGGTGGGAGTGGGATGCAGGACGTGTGTCCAGCCAGATACTGGCAGCGAGTGGCTCTGCCCTCCCCAGAGAGACAGAGACGCTCTTCAGACCCCAGTGGAAAAATAACCAGGGAGCTAAAAAAACCAAAAAGGTGTGGAGTTTGTTTTTGCCTCTGCCGGTGGTGACCAAAGCTGCCTCTTAAAATGCAACATCTTTGATGGAATATTTACTGAGTCCAAATCTCTGGGATCTGTCCTTCACCCTGGCAGGCTGCGGGAGGAGGGTCTGGGTCATATATAACTGTCAGAAAACATCTCTGGTGAGTCAGGACTGAGACAGTTGTTAGCTCTCCTCTGTGTTTTCCCTGGGTTCAGTGCAAGGATCTCAGTGCTTCACGCACAGCAAGTCAGTCAGGAGAAGGGGAAGGGACCCAATTCCCCTCTATTTGGACATTCCATCCCTCAGGAGCCCCGAAACAGCAGCGAGGGCTCGCCGGCCAGTGCCGGTCCCGGCAGCATCACTGCCGGCTGCCTGGCCCCAGAGCCCCAGGGCTGCACCAGGTCTCCTTTATTCATTTGTTAGAAACTACCGGAGCCTTCATTCAAAATGGAGAGAAGACAAAAGAACTTGATAGCCAATATGCAGTTTCTGTTTATAAACCTGAAAAGACCGTTTAAATAGTATCCTCTGTCAGAGGATCAGAGTCTATGCTTTCTGTAGGCAGTACGCATGCCTTCCTGACACTCCACTCACAGACACTTATACACATATGTGTATCCTGCAAGAGAAATGTGTTCTAACATGGACAAGTTCGTTTAAACCCAGAAGCCTTGAATATTTGGCTATTAAATTATTTTTCATCCCCAGATTGCAAAATGCTGAGCACAACAGCAGTGCTTCTGCGTTTTAAATCTACGTTTTCCCCAGTCTCTGTTCCCTACCCACTGCACCCGTGTGCCAACAAACACACCAGCACATGTGGTTTAGTGCAGAATGCACTCCCACCTGGACCCATAATAAAGATGTCAGAGAGAAGAAACAAACAAACAAACAAAAAACTAATTTAAACACCTTTGCTTTTCTCCTTGGAGCATTTTTGCTAGCTTGGTCTTCTTCTCAGGTCTTAACAATGCCATTTGCTGCTTTTAAATGTTATTTCAGTGTATAAATCGTGCAGGTCTCCTTTCCTGCCTTGCTCCCACGGAGCGTGGTGCGGGCAGGGAGAGGCAAGGCGGGATGCGCAGGGAACGTCTTTGCTCAGATGCTCTGACACGTTTGGGAGAAGCCAGCGGAGGGTCCCCCGAAGTTCACCTGGCCCCAGTCACCTTCCCTGCTCCCCGGGGGTGAGGGCTTTCACCTGCCCCACTTCCCCAAAGCATCGCTAATGTCCCCAGGTCCTGTGTCCCCAGGAGGTGGGCTGTCCCCAGGCCAGCCCCAGGACCCCCTTTTCCACCTCCTTCCCCTGGCTCAGGCTGGAGAAAACCCACATGTCCCGGCCCTGTTTGGCTCGGCTCGCCCCGGCTCCCCGAGCTGCAGCTCCGGTAGAAGCTGCACGAGTGGAACGGGGTGAATTCACTTCCCTCCCAGCACGGGGCTTCCACTGGCCTCGTGGCTCCCAGCCCAGCTCCCAGGCACTGGGCTGCTGCTCCCTGCCCAGCAGCCTCGGCCGCTGCAGTGAACAGGTTCCCTTGCAGAGCTGACACCCCCCAGAAACTGCAGAAAATATCTGACAGCAAGGTGGTGTCTGTCCCTCCTAACACAAGGGGTTTAGTTTCATTGGCCTCGTACAGGAAATCAGAATGAGAAAAAAAAATATTTCTACTGTTTGACACAAAATCTAATAATTCCCCGTGTCTGTAGGGAATGCAAGTTTAGGCACAAATGCTTCTAGAAGATGAATATGCTGTTTGGAAAAAAAGGACTATACATTAGATTTCTCTCACTGAGAACACACAAAATTTCCAGCCTCCCATGTCATGCACTCACGCCAGTCAGCGGAGGCTGTAAAGCTCACCTGCAAACTGAGCAATGCAAAACCCCTCTTCCTAATTCTGTTTGGGTTTTACAAGCTGTCAGTCAGTTGGATAGTGTTAGTTTTATTTGCTTCTTCCAAATTGGTTTTCTTTTTAATGGGAAGAAAGCATTTATATTAATGGAATCCCTGAGCCTCAGCCCTGAAAGGAGAGGCTGAAATGCAATCCCTGAATTTTATATCAGGACATTCGGGGAGCTCTTCTCCATGTTCAGACCAGCAAAAGCGCCGGCAACTTTCAGCCCGTTCTGCCTTTCAGAGCCAAGCACAAAGGCAGAGGGGGATATTTGCATTTTTCCTTTCTTAAATTCAGCAATCCGCTGGGAATTCCCAGGGTGAGAGGAAGAACAGCACCCGTTATTTGCTGGGAGGGAAACGATGAAAAAAAGATCTATAAAATAATGTGTTCAATTACTACAGTTTCTAGACAGTGGTTTTATAACAGCAGCATTATCCTAAAGTCAACAACATTTCTGTCTTTCTGTTCTTATTTTCTTCTTTTTTAGGAATAAAGAGTCTTTTTTAGTCTTTTTTTAGTGTTTTGTAGGAAAATATTATTTCTACTTGAACTGCCAAAATGTTTTGATGTAAAACACTTACCCAGATTTGGTGGGGGTGATTCCAGATCATAAGTCAAGAGAACAGAAACCACAGAATTCTTGAAAACACAAACTCTTGGTTTCTGTTTGGGTGAAGTTTTGTAATCTGTTTTTTAAAATCTCATAATTTTCTAATTACTCTGTAAGCCTCATTGTCGTTGCGCTGTACCTACAGGTTAGCAGCAACAGTTGTCTCTCTATTACATAGTTCTGGAGAAGGAAGAAAAAGCAGCTCCAGACTTTTTCTGCTGAGCCCAGCTCTGGCCTCAGACTTGAGAGCTCAGACCTGAACGAGGCAAATTTCTGCCTTGACTGCAGGAGACACAGCTTCACCCATCTGAAAAATCCCCCAGGAGCAGAGACATGAGCAAATTTGCATGTATCACCCCCACGTTGAAGCTGGTGTGGTGTTTTTACACCAAAAGCCCCATGGTGTCA
This sequence comes from Tyto alba, assembly GCF_018691265.1. Lineage (NCBI taxonomy): Eukaryota > Metazoa > Chordata > Aves > Strigiformes > Tytonidae > Tyto > Tyto alba. The sequence goes on from NW_024881273.1 coordinate 3,200,903, forward strand.
CGCTGTGGGGTTTCTTCCTTCTCTGCCAGAGCTCTTGGACTGGATCTCCTGAAAAAAAGTCTCGCTGTTGAGTGAATATTGCAGCACTAAGGCAGTGTGCGTGTACCCATTATGCTTTGGGCAGGCTTCTGATCACTCGCAGAGAGCAGAAACTGGGTGTGTTTCTTCTCCTCAGGTGCAACGCACGTGTGACAGGAGGGGGAAAAGCTGTAAAGGTGCTTACACAGTGCTGGTGGTTAACAAGGATTTTGCAAATCTAACTCTTCCTGCAAATATTGCCAACACCTGCTCACTTCTGGAGACATCGGTGTCCCACCCTCACTGAGCAAAGGCTGGGAAGCGGGGAGTGACGGGGGGGCGTTATGACAAACACATCCCCCCGCAGCTGCAAAACAGCGAGGGCGATTACAGGGAGAGGCTGGAGACAACGACACGTCACCCTGTTCCAGCAGTGGCGACGTGGCCTTTAGAAAAGGTAAAGAATAAAAGCCTGGACTTTCCAGGTGTCTCCGCCTGACATCTGGTGAGTCCCCGGGGCACCAGGCGCCGTGCCGGGGTGCTGGCAGCCTCCCGGGGCCGGCACAGCTCTCCGGAGGCAGCTGCACCCCCGGCCCCGGCACTGCTGGTCTCTGAGCTACACGCTCTCAAAGATGCTCGATACACTTAAAACCCCGGTACCAATATTCCCCACCATCCCAGAGGAGTGAGAGCCTCAAAGCCCCAGTGCTTTAAAAAGTGTCTCCCCTCCGATTCTTAAACCAGAGATTTCAGCAAAGTGCTTCACTCAGGAGCGTGACCACAGACAGTTGTATATGAAGACACGCGTGTGCACACGCCTCTCGTGTGTGTACACACACACACGGGCTGCATATGGTCAGTCAAGCTTAATTCCTCAGGGTTTGTTTTTTTTTTTTTTTATTTTCTTTCTGACTTCTCTTTGAAATATCCCAATATCTGACTTCTGGTGTTTCATACGCACAACTCTGTCCACAGACAGACAGTGTCAGACTCTGCTATTTTCTGTTGCTTTATCAGCACAGATTTCTGCTTTACATATTTCTACCTTTGCAGTGAATGCTGAAAAATAGCCATGACCTGTCAAAAATAGCTTGCCCACAATCAAAGCCCGTGCCTGCCTAGAGCGATACTGTTTGGATTTCCTAAGGATTGCCAGCCTCCAAAACTGCCATTTTTTCTTTCAGCTTATCAAAGCATTTTTACATTGGTGGGGTTGCTCCTCTAGTAAGAGGGAAGAGTGTATTTCACCACTTTGTTGAACCATAGCATCAAGTTTTGAGGGCTTTTACTTTTAGTTTCAGGTATTTTTTTTGCCTATCTTGATGCTTTTGATGTGAATTTAGCAAAAGACTATTTAAAGTTTAGCTGACAAATTTATTTGTAATCTTGAAGTATTTGATCATCAGAGAGAAAGCGAGAATATAAATAAAAGACACTGGACATTCACATAATCTACAGTTAATTCAATAATTTTTTTACAGAGAACGATATACATATTGTCTTGCCTTTCCTCACAATCAGCTCGCACTATATCTGCAGAAATACACAAATGTGTCACCAGGAAAGCGTGTGCTCGCTCCGGCACGCTCCCAGCAGTGCCCGCAGAACGGCTGGAACAAAACCAGCCGAACCCCCCAGCTGAGAGACCCCCCCGGGAAGGTATTTGGCAACAAGACATCAGGGTGATTTTTGAGACACTTTGCAGTAAAACTGTTGCAAACGCATTTGAAAGAAAAGCATAAGATTCACAACCCAGAGCTGCTAGTGTTCCTGGGTCAAGAAAAAAATCACCTCTTGACCTCGTGATAAAAGTGTAGTTATTTGGTAATAAATACATCTATCCACGGTTTAATGCTTATATGGAAGAATAAAACTAGCAATCTACAAATTTAAAAGATGAGAAGAAGAATTAACATCTGATTTTCATTTTACAAAGGAAAAGGGTTGTTGGTAAATGATTGGCATGTTAAAGAGCATTTCATTTTAGAAAAGTTAACGTAAATTCAAAATAAAGCAAAACATACCGCATCGATGCGCTTTTTAAAAAATATGCTGGAAGAACAGAGTTGTTTTCTACTATGAATTTCTGAAATGATTCACTATTAACATTTCTCCTATAGAAATATAGACATTGTCACACCTTTTACCGTGGATGAGGACTTTATTTTCTCTTAAAAAGGTTTCGGTGTGGATGGGTGATGAAGCAAGTCCTTGCTTTGGAGAATGCACTGACAACAGAAAGCAAAATACCTTATATCAAATCTGTAAAGCACAAGTCTCGGTGTTTAGTAAAGACACAATAACCAGGCTCGTTTGGACGCTCCGTCTGCTAAACCGCTGCGGTGCGACGGCCTCTGCCCGCCGCCCTCCGCTCGCCCGCCGCTGGCTCGCCCTCCGACAGCACGCCCGCTCTCTCCGCGGCGTCACGCCTTCCTGCCCCGCTCCGCAGTCACCACTTGTCCCTCCTTCGTTTCCAAGAGCAGGTGACGTTTAACAGCACCGAGTCCTTTCCCTTCCCACTGCGCGGCGGTGGACCCTGTATCAAAATTGAGCGTGGTCGACTTCATCCAGCCAAGAGGCTGGGCTGGCAGGGAAATCCGGGTATCCCCCGCTGCTGCCGGTGGAGAGGTCGGAGCTGGGTCCGTTCCCGGCCAGGACCCTCATGGACTGGGGGACCCCTTGTCCGCTTTGTCCCATGATGCCCAAACCGTTGTCGGGGTAAACCAAGCTGGAGATTAAAGGCTGGTGGCCTGGCAGTGCTTGCAAGGAAGCTGGTGACTGGGGTATCCCGTAAGGGCTGCTGGAGCGCAGGTCGTGGTACTGGTCCTGAGCTGGGATGCCGCTGGGATCCAGAGCAAAGCTCCCGTTGGTGCCAGCCGGTCTCCCCAGAGCAGGGGACGCTTCATTGAGATTGCTGTAAATCCCATTGGAATGGCTCATTTCGGACATAGAGGGCTCATCTGAAAGGGAAACGGGCTGGGTTTACTGGGAGAGCAATGGTCACGGCTGGCAGCGGTCACAGGGGAACCCCTGCAAGCTCTGGGTATAAATAGATTAGGTGGATGGGAGCTGAGCAGCCACGCACTTGCCACTTGTAATTCCTTATTATTCCCAGCCTTGTTGATAGTTCTTCATAGAAGGCCGTGGGATTATTATTTTTCCTCAGTACAAACATCTAACACAGTTTGGATTTTAAAAATATGCATGAAAAGTACCTATTAAAATATAAGACTGTGATTTAAAAATAATCCTTTAAAGGGGAAATGTGAGTTCAATATATTTTCACCTTTTGTTCTGCATTTCTATTTGGATTTGAGGTTTATCTTGTATTTCGTTATCATTTTTAGGAGCTACCTGAACGCTCACTCACCGATGCAAGAAAAACTCTCCATTGCTCAGAAAAAAAAGATATTAAATCTCAGCAGTATTTGTCTGCTCAGACACAGGCTAATGAAATGTATTTGTATGACCTAAAAACACTTCTGAAAAATGAGCAGTATTTTTTAAGTTACCAGCAAAAATTGTTTGCATTCGTTAGGGGCTTTATGGACAGTGAGAGCTGCTCTGTTGCCTAGGATACAAACCTGTTTGTGGCATCAAGCTATCAATAATTGTTCAACATTTTTTAGTTATTATTTATAGTATATTCATATTTAATGACGCTGAGGCACAGCGTGTATAAACAGACTTGAAAATCAAATCGTTTTTAGGAACACAGGAGAGAAGCTGAGATGCAAAGCTGTGTGTGTATAAACATACGTGCATTATAGACGTGTGTCTGTGTAAATATGTACACAGAGTTTTGCATTCCAGCTTCTCCCCTGTATCCCTAAAACCCACACACAGACCAGATCACGTCGCCAGAGACCCCCCCGCGGTCCTGGGCTGGGGGTTGGGGCTGTGGAGGATGTGCCCCCCGCAGCGCTGCAGGCACCAATGCCCCCAGCCCAGCACGGGGCCACATCCTGCTCCTGCCCCGTTGCTCTGGGCCTGGAGGGTGCGGGGTGAGGCTCTGCAGGACAGGAGCTGATGTAGCCATGTCCCTGGGTTTGTCCGCAGAAATCTCGGCTCCAAAAATGGGACCCTCCGATGCAGGAACCTCCTAACATGCAGCAACCTGCTTTTTGCAGCACAGTGGAGAGGTAACAGCTCCCGCAGAGCTGGGAAGGGAGTCCAAACTAGTAACTATGCAAACAAAACCACGTCTAAATATGATGAAAAAAAAAAAAAAAAAAAAGAAAAAAAATCTACCTACTTTTCCCCAGAGAAATGCTCAGTCATTCCCGACTTTGGGATTTTTTGTATTTTTAAGAGTCCCTTGCAAGGGCTGTATACAAGTAGAGGCTCCAACATCCTCAGTACCTGCCCGGGGAGCTCTCCCTGCTCTCCCTGCACCTTTCTGGGCCTGATCCAGCCCCCCAGAGGGAGAGGAGAATGTTCCCTGCGGTCCCTCCGCCACGGCCCCCCCAGTCCCCCCCCACAGCCCTGCCAGGACCGGGCAGTCGCGGCTGCACTGCTGTAAATCACTTCTCCCACCTTGGGCGCTTGTTTTTTACTCATGATATAAGATTGAAAATTATTAATGGAGCACCGAGGGGGGGAAGCAGCTTTGTAGGGAGGGCACAGACCGCGCTCTGCAAAACCCCGGGTGGAAACGGGGCTTCGGGGACCGACCTGTGAAGGAGACCTCGGCGTCGCTGTCAGGTCCCTCCTCCTGGATGCTGTCCTTGTCAGACTTGGAGGTCCCCCGGGATCGCTTCATGTTCCTGAAGTACTGACCCCACCGCTGCCTCCCAGCATCTTTCTTCAGCCTTTTCTCCTTGGCCCTGCGGTTTTGGAACCAGACCTGCGAGCGGGACAGGAGGGGGAGCTGCCTCTCTGCCGGGCCGGCTCCTTCCCCGCCGCCCCCCGGGCAGACCCGATGGGGGGGCGGCTGAGAGGGGGATGATGAGGGTCTCCCCGTCTCACCTGCACCACCCGCATGTCCAGCCCCGTCTCCGACGAAAGCTGCTCCCGGACGTGCCGCGCCGGTTTGGGCGAGTTGTTATAAGCGTTTTTGAGGGTCTCCAGCTGCTTGGCTGTGATGGTGGTGCGGGGCCGCTTGGCCGTGGACTCAGCCTCTGCCGACACGGTGCGAGTTAGAGGGGAAGTTAGCGTGGGACCCCCCCGTTCTCCCTCCGGCCCCTCCCCGACGGCAGATGCTCCCGGCGCCCCTCCCGCCCGCCGCACCGGAGGGCAGGGGGGCCCCGGGCCGCGTCCCCCTTGCCCTCGGGGGGGGTGGGAGGGCCGAGGCAAGGGGTACCTCTCTGCTTGGCCGTCTCGTAGTCTGCCTTGCAGACCAGCCTGCTGTCCTCCATCAGGTAGAACTCGTCGCCGGTGGCCAGCTGCCGTTTGCAGACGATGCAGGCGAAGCAGTGCAGGTGGTAAACGAAGTCCTGGGCCCGGCGCACCACCTGGGTCGGGGGGATGCCTTGCTGGCAGGCGGCACACTTCGTCCCGAAGCGCCTGAGAGGGAGGAGGGAGTGGGAAAAAGGAGGGGGGACACACAAGGGGACAAGCGGCGGCTGAGCGCGGGAAGGGGGGGGGGGGTGGCCCCGGCCCGGCCCCGCCGCTGTCCGCGGTGCTGAACCCCGGCCCCGCCGCTGTCCGCGGTGCTGAACCCCCACGCGTGTCCCTGCGCGCTGCTGCCCGCCGCGCTGACACCCACCCGCGCCCACCGCGGTCCCGTCCCCACGCACTTGAAGAAGTCCTCCTTGCAGTAGACGCCGTCCCCGCGGCTGAAGCACTTCTCGGCCAGCTGCGTCTGGCAGTCGGAGCATTTCAGGCACTTGCTGTGCCAGTGCCGGTCCAGGACCTTGAGGATGAACCTGTCCACGATGTGCTGGTTGCAGCCGGCGCACAGCGGGATCTCTGTGGGGAGGCAGCCCCCCGTCAACCGCCGCCCCGACGGCCCGGCCCGCCGCCCACGGACTTGCTGTCGCCCGACGGCGGACCCGGGGGGGTGGGCCGGGAAAAGGCCCCGAAAAAAAAAAAAAATTAGTATGCGTTCAAATTCGTTTGCGTGGCGCCGTGTGAGCCTCCCCGCCGCGCCGCGGAGAGCAGCGAAACCCCCGGGCCACGCACAGCGGGGGGAGCGCCCAGGGACACCGAAGAAAACGAGAAGGGAAGTGATGGGGACGGAATTAACCCCGTGGGCTGAGCCGCCGGCAAAGTCGCAATGCAATTATTCCGGGCTCTTTTTGCTTTTCCTACACTTTGAAAATTCACCTGCATATAACGGCGGGGTAGCCCGGACAGAGTGAGAAAATAAACTGCCAAAAATTACGAGAACTGCACTGAAAATAAAAACGCGGTAGGCTTGCCCTGTCGCCCTGCAGATACCGACAGAGGTGATACAGAAAGAGATGATATAAGGACACAGAGAAATAGAGATATAAAAATAAACAGATATCACAGATAGAGAACGAAAATGTACAGATATATAGACATAAATATATTGCTATCAGTATATAGGTATAGATATAGATAGGTAGGTAAAAATGTGGATATAAAGGTACATAAATATAGATATCTCGATATAGATACAGATGGAGAGATATATAGGCACGGCTGTAGAGATAGATGCAGATATAAGAGTACCTATATGTAAAGATAACTATATATAGTGATATAGCGATGTATAGCTGTGCTCAGGGGTAGTGGTAGAGACGATCTCGTTATAGGCATCAATCGTCACCCCAACAATTCACCGCGTCCGAACAAATAACCCCAATAACGGCAGCGCTAAAGGCGGCGGCCCCGGCCCCGGGCGGCCCGGGGAGGACGCGGCTCCGGTACCGGCACCGGCTCCGGCACCGCGGCACAGCCCGGCGCAGCCCCGCCAGGTCCCGGTCCAGCCCGGCCCGCGGTTCTTACGCTGCATGGTGACTCCGCGGGCCGCGGCAGCGCCGCTCCCTCAGGCGGGGCGCGGGCACTGGCGCATCTTCCGCGGGGTGCGGGCGCAGCCCCCGCCGTTCTCCCGCCTCGCCGCTGCCGAGGCCGGCCCGGGGCGCGTTCCCCCACGCCGGCTCTTCCCGGGCCCCCAAATCACGGCGGCAGTTGCCCGACACACCCCAACCCCCCCGGCCGCTGCCACCCCCGCGGCGCCGGAGATTTAATTCCCTAAAGCGGGTTATTTTTAGATGCCGGCCCTCCCTGCCGGTGCCGGGCTGAAGCGCCGGGCTGGGCATCGCGGCGCGTTGTATTTAATCCCCCCCCCGCCTCCGGGGCCGGCGGCACATCCCCTCCCGCCTCCCCTTCCCGGCCGGGCACGGCGGGAGGGCGACGGCTCCGGAGCGCACAGAAACGAAACCGGGGCGGGGGCCACCCCCCGACGGGGCCGAACCGTGGCGGGGGGGGGAGATGGGGGGGGAGGCAGCGCCCGGGGCGGGGAGCCAGCGGCGGCCGCTTCCCCGGGGTCGTTGTTGAACCGCAAACGCCGGGATCTGCCCCCGGGCCCCCGCAAAGCACCGCGCGGCTCGACCCACGCGGCGGCACGAAACTCCCACCGGGCCCAATCCTGCCGCCCTGCCCCAGTCCCCCGCCACGGTAAGCCCCGGTGAGCCCCGCCGCTCCTTCCCTCTGCCTCCCCGGTGGAGCCCGGCCGGAGACCGCGGGACCCATCGCGCCCAGTGGGAAAACGGCGTTTTCGCGTCGTTCCTTCTACCGGGGGGTTCGCTTTCGGCGTTGTCGCCTCCGTCCCCCCCCCGCCCGCCCCGATCGCAAAACCATCTCCTGATTGCTGGCTCAAACGCGCAACTACCGCGGCTGCCATCTCCGCACCGCGGGGGAGAGCCACGGAAAGACAAACCGGGCGCCAAAGCCCGGGGTAGGAGCGGGGGGGGCTGCCGGGCTGCCCGGCCCACGGGGTCGGTCCCGCTACCTGTGACACCTCGGTCCCCGCACACCGGCGGGGCCCCCGACCCGTCTCCTCGTTGTTTTGTTTTTAAGCCCCGTCGATGCTGTCGAGAACTGGGACGGCCCCGAGCAGGGACCGGCCCCGCCGCCCCGGCCCGGGCTCTGCCGCCCCCGGTGAGACCCCCCCGGTGGCCTGGACACCCCGGGGGAGCGAAGCCAGGTTTCCCCCGCCCCGCCAGCGCTGTCTCCGTTCGTTAAACTGGAGGGGAAAAGTAGTTAGGACAGGAATTAACGGGAGTTTTTTCCAAAGCGGGGAAAAAGCCGGATCGGAGCTGGGCGGGCTGGCGCAGGGGGTGCCCACCGTCGGGGTGAAACCGGTGGGCAGAAAATCCCCGTTATGTTCCTGCTCTCGTTGTGCGGGAGCCCCGGGCAGGAGCTGCCGCTCCGCCGTGCCGGGCAGAGCTCCCGCCGGGGGTGGGCAGGGGGTGAGCCCGGGGCAGCCGCCGCTTTCGCCCCCGGAGCGGGAGGGGAGTCCCGGTCCAGACCCGACGGGACTCAAACGGGTTCCTGGAGCGGGCGCGGGGCCGGAGCCGCCGGCGTACGGGGGGCAGCGGGGGGGTCTCTGATGTCGGGGACGGGGCAGGAGAGAGCGAGAGGGAGCGTGGGGCGGGCAGGACGGATCGGGATGGACCCCCCGGTGCCGTCGGGCCGCCCTCCCTCCCCTTGCAGCCTGCCCCGACGGTGCCCCCGGGGAGCGCGTAACGGGCGCGGACCGACTCCCGCGGGTCGCCCCGCTCCCGTCAGGGCTCCCAGAGCCTCCACCGGTGCCTCCGCGGTGGGGACGCGGATGTTTGCGCGCTTCCCCCGTTCCCCTCACCTGGGCTCCGCGGGAAGGGGCAGAGCTCCGCTGCTTTCTCCGAGCCGGCGCGGACCCGCTCCAGCAACATCGCGGGCACGTCGGGCGCCGTCCGAGGTGCGCGGGCGGCTGCGGAGGAGTGGCGGAGCGGCGCGGAGGGGAGCGCAGGGAGCGGCGCGGGGGCTGGCCGCCGGTCGGGGCGGAGCGGGGCCGGGGCGGAGGGGCGGAGCGGGGGCGGCTCCGCGCCGGCGGGTCGGGGCGCAGCTGGGCCGCGGTTCACCGCGGGGCTCTTTAGCATCACAAAAGAGGGGAAGGGGGGGGCGACACTGTCCCCTCACGTCCCACGCGTGGGCTCAGGCTGTAGCCGCTTCCCTCAGGCGCAAAACGGCCCCGGGGTCCCCCGCGAAGCTCCCGACGGCGGCACGCCGTGGGTCGAGGGAGTAGCCGTCGGTGGGAGCCTCCTCCCGGGACCGGCCTCCCCCCGCCCGCCTCCGTGCCCGGATTTCGTTTTTCTCCGCTGCGTGGGTCTTCCCCGACGCCGCCCGTGGGGAGCGGGGGGGGGGGGGGGCTCATCCCCCTCCAGTAATTAGTTAATGAGAGCGGAGAAGTGACGGATGAGGGCTCGCGTGTGACCCACGGCAATCAGCGCCCTGCGGCTGGAGGAGGTTCATTGTATTAATTGACGGGGCGGGCACGGACTCGTGTGTATTCGCATGTGCACGCGGCGTGTGTGCAGGAGCACGCGTGTGCACGGAGGGGTGCAGGGGCGTGCACACGAGGGTTCTGCACGCGTGGCTGTGAGTGAGGGGGGAGCGTGCCAGCGTGGGTGTGCCCGCAGGTCCGTGCAGTTTCCCGTGTGCGTGTGCCTCCGCCCGCACCCGCGTGGTTTTGCTCCGTTCCGCGGGTGCTCGTGTCTCGGCGTGCGTGGAGGTGTTGGGGTGTGAGCAGAGGGTGCGTGTGGCGGGGTGGCCGGCGGGGGGGACAACCCCGGGCGTGTGTGCGCTGCTTGCTCCAGGCAGCCGGAGCTGATAATTATGGTTGTTACTGTGAGCCCGTTAATCCCCCGAATCCCTTTACCTCCTGCTCGCAGGGGATTACAAATTAATAAAAGCAGCTTAGGGGCGGGAGCCTCCAAACACACATATGTTCCTGCACGGGGACTTTCGCCCGCCCGTGGGGGCAGCCGGGGAGCACCCAGGGCTGAGCACCCACCCTGTGGCACCCGTGTTGGCCCCGTGATGCTGCTGAGCACCCCTGGGCGCCCGGTTGCTTTCATGCCTGCTCAGGATCCTGCACGGTGCGGGGCCCGACGGCTGGCTCAGGAGTGTCCCCTCAGATGGTTCCCCTGGCTGGGGAGGGGTCAGACCCATATGACTGGAAAATAGTGCAGGGAGATATTTTGGGGACCAGGATCTGGTGTCCCCAACTAAAGTACCTAGAAATGCCAGGCTGGAGGAGAGCTGGGGCAGGGGTAGAGCACTGGTGGAGCATCACCAGTACGGCGCTGCAGTAATGCTGGTACCACCAGCACCGACAGCACTGGGGCAGCTCGACCCTCCCCAGGGCCATGAACACCTTTGAGAGGAGGGGGGCACCCCAGCTGGTCTTTTTTAAGCTCAGTTTTATAAGTAGATTTTTAGTCTGATCCTCTAAGGAAGCAATTTAAGAAAGTGTACGTGTGGTGGTGGCTGTTGCCCAGCACTCGGGGCACGGTCGTGGCGGTTGTGGCTCTGCAGGATGGAGGGCACTGGCCGCTGGCCCACTCAGGTCACTCACACTGTGGCAGCATCTCCGGGGTTCTCACAAAAAGCCCCTTTGGCCACACTACACCCACGCCTGTACCCTCCTGCCCAGGCACCAGACCCTGCCCATCATCGTCCTCATTGTGGTTCTGCCACCATTAGAGAAAAAAACAAAACAAAACAAAACAAACAAACCAAAAACAACAAACCCACACATATTTATTCCCATTTTTTCTCTCTCTTCTCTGGTTCAGCAGGTCACTTATCAGCCCCTGAGAAATCTGGGCTTAAACAATATTCCCCTCCCTGTTCCCTTCTGTGGACAGACCCGGGGGCTGCACCCTCCTCCTGCCAGAGGAATTTGGGCCGGTTTGTGCACGACACCCCTGGTCCCCACCACCTTGCTGAACAGTCCAGAGTCCAGAGGGGACTTCCCAGGACAACCCTTAGCACCTCGCTAAGAGGAGGCAGCAGATGTATTAACTTTGGGTGGTAGGGACAGGACACTGCCCCCCCTTGCCCCAGTAGGGACAATGTTTGAGGGTGAACACAGGAGATTTGGGCGAGGAGCTCATTCCCCAGGGGAACGTCGCTGCTCTCCAGGAAAGGCCACAGGCCAGGAAGGAAACGCAGGTTTCTCTGGAGAAGTGGGTTGCAGTGCCCAACTTCAAAGAACGAACCTTATCTATAGGTTTAGAAATCTTCCTGGTTTCTACTAATCTTTTGGAGTATGTCTGCAGGTAGGTAATATATATTTTTAGTGAGTCATCTGTCCCCACTTCTCAGCGGCACCGTGGATGGTGCAGCCAGATTCAGAAGGAGCTCAGCAGCATCCCGGCCAGGGGAGATGTTAAGGCTTAAGGGGAGGGAAGATTTGTGTGTGTGTGTGTCTATATAGAATTAGTGCAAGTCTTCGGTCAGAAACCAAAAAGTTTTCCACCACTCCTGCAAATACTCACTGATATTTTATGAAGTTATGGGATAACAGTGAAAGAAACTCAGTAAAAGTTTCCCCCCTCCTGGTACTTTTCAAAATTAAATTACCTGCATAAAATGACCAATACAGTGTGAAATGGAGTTGTATACAAGCTATCCTTGCAGTAGTTTAGCTAAAAAGAACTGGAAAAGACAGGTGAAAAGCCAAAACGCACCACTTTGCCCAAATGTTTGCAATTTATTTTAAACAAGCACATTAGTTTACAATTTAGTACAAAACAGTCACTTTTCCTTCCTAGAGAGGTATGAGACAGTAAAAAAACCACAACAGAACAGACTCAAAAACGTCAAGTTATGGAATTAAAATAAATAGAACATTTAAATTACTGAAACGGTATATTCACTATTTTTAACACCTCATATGCAACGCACTGACCTAGACAACACACTTTGGACCTCTTGCTAAGACAGCAGTTCCCATCTGGTTCTGAGCAGGACTAGCAGGGTGGCGACACTGCTGGAAATTTAAAATTAAGAGTTCTCAGGAATAACTTAATTAGGTTTCTTTAGCACTTGCAGCTTTACTTTCTCTCCTGGCACATTCCACAGTACTCCTTTTATTTTCTATGCAGGTTTAATAATTCCTCTTTAAAAACATCCAAAGAGCAAAAAAGGCTCCATGAATTATAAAGGGTCAAGAAATCCTTCTCAGAAATGACTACCACCAGTCCACAAATGAAAGTGGCATCCAGAAACTTCTGTGGTACAACACAATACACAAATGAAACCTTCAGGACTGAGGAAATGGTGGTTTGAGGCAATTTTTAAACAGGAAACACTTTCTTGTAACTCACCCACTGATAACACACCACGGCAAAGCAGCATCACACACTCCCCAGCAGACATAATGTATCTTTACAGTCAGAGTACATAAAAGTATATAATTTGTCATTATAAAGACTGAAAACAAGTAAACCAAGAGTTACATAACTGAATGAAAAAACAAGAAAACTTTTCCAGGTGAGGTCACTACTAGCATTAAAATGAAAGTCTTAACCAGTTAACTGGCAACAGAGTTAGAACACCAACATGGGTAGCCAACATCGGAATCTAATCCTTTCACACTCTTAAACAAAAAAAGAAGATGGGAGGTTTGAGTATTGGTTCGTCATGTTTCCAGTAGAGTCACAGCAACATGAAAGTTAATGGCGTGTAGCCAAAAAAATACCCTATTACAAAACCACATTTGCTGCTGTTTTAATGGCAAAATCATCCCTACAAACCTTCAAAACCTTTTGTTCTCATATGCAGATGAAAACAAGCAGAATGAGTCAAAGTTAACAAACTCTGGTCTATATATGTGGTAAAGTTCTGAACAGCAGCATTAATGACTGATTTTTAACTTTAAAATGTGCAACAATACTGACAGCAGGGGATTCAAGAGTCCCACAGAAACTGGTTAAATTTTTCAGATCCAACACTTGCTCTGCTGCTGGTTTAGTGTTTGGGTTTGTTTGTGAGGTTTTCTGAGAAGCTAAATGTCCTTGGCTTGTTGGCTGATACCAACATCTCCCCAGATTAGGTCACTTAAAAGTTGCCTGATTTCAAAACTAAATTTGGAAACTCTGGGCTTTCCTCTTAACAAGCCTCCTCCTGGGACCCCTCACTAGATTCCAGCACAAAGCAAGTGGCAGCAATGAGCCAGCCTGGACCACCTTCTCCCTCTGGTTCTCCAGCTTTCTAGTTGCTTCCAAGTTGTTTTAATATTCGAGCCCAGGTGCTATAATTATAGAGACTCTTATAAATTCCTAAAAAACCCAGACCCCTGATTGCTCCTTGTGCCAGAACTCTTGAACAGTGAGGGCCCTTGAAAAGCACAGCCCGACTCAATGTCGCAGCCTTAACATCAGAATTAAAGAGAGTTTTCCCGTTAGCCCAGAGGCCGGAGAGTTGCCCGCAGGTGCTCCCAGCAGCAGCGGAGGCAGCACACGGCAGGAGCGGGGCCCCAGCTTCAGCAGAGCCAAGTTTCTCACATCGGAGCAAGAGCCATCGGGTGCTTACAACAAACAGCAAAGGTGGCTTAAAAAAGCCGCAGATAATGCGCCTCTATGTGTGTCAGGCTGTCATGTGAATGGAGATTTTTTTTTTCCCCCCTCTGGCAAGTTTACAATAACCACAGAGGTTATTACTTTATGCGTATATTATTTTGATAAACTTAAGGAACAAGGGACAGCAAATCTTTGAAGCTCAGTTTTGTTACTCCAGTTGGAAGCTGCAGAAACTCATGTCAGAAATGTTCAGTTCTGTCAACAAACAAGATTTGATTATTAAAAAAATACCTCTGTTGAGTTTTTGTGCTTTTAGACCATTCCTGTTGCTAGGCTTTAAACTTTTTATGCTAGGGCTTATGATGGAAATAAGAGGAGGACACACTAACAGTATAAATACAGTGAATTGGCCAGGGACTATTTATTCCTTCTCGCATAACAGAAGAGCTAGCAAACATTCAATTAAATTAAAAGTTGCAAATGTAGAATTGAAAGGAAAAGCCTTTTTATATAACATAATTAATCTGTAGAACTCACTGCCACAAGAAAACACTGAGGCCAAAACCTATTAGGATTAACTAAAGATTAGGTAATGGATAACTAGAACATGCTCAATTACATTGGATAGGATTATAAACTTCACTATCCAGGACGTGAATTATCCCCCACAGCTAGGATCAGAAAGGAACTCCTATTCCAAATGCTAATTTTATAACTGTTTTCATGGTTTCTTCTAATTGCTGCCAGCCAGGACCCCAGCCAGCCTGCCCTGGAAAGGCAACCACCATATTCCCAACTGCTGCCGCGTCCCAGAACAGAGCAGCCCTCAGACTAACCATTAGTGAAATCCCTCCGGACCCAAAGCGAGGAGCACTCCAGCAGAAGGGCAAGAGAAATGGGCTGTTCCTCCAAGGCTGTACAGACAACTGCATGGCTAGCAGGTGACACACTCTGAGAGCTCAGAACTGGAAATATCAAGTGTTTGCTCCACCTTACAAGAAGAAAATGGCTATATTGTAAAGGAGTTATCCAGCATCGGAAGAAACTTCGCATTTCCAGGTGGCATGCTGATGCAAATCTCACTGTCCTTCACTGAAAACACAGCTTCCCTTTACTAGAGTTCATCAGAATTGGCTTCCATCTGGATAACACAACAATTACTGGAGCTACTTTTCTGGCTCATAAAAGAGTGAGGCGAGTTATCTAATGCTCCATTAACACATCCAATAGAGCAGCAAGTACATCACTGGGTCTGAGTCTGTCCTTGCTTACGTCTAAACTCCATTAAAATGGATGACAGCATGAGTGATCAGAATCAGGCTGCTTATTGAGATCCAAACTGCCCCAAAACTCTCATCCTAGGAGACGCACACACACTTGGCTGGAACGTACAAGAGCATGGAAGACTTATTTGAACATGTAATGCTTTCTACTTAAATATGCAGTGTAAGTAATATTTCAGAAAGTCACATAGATTTAGAATTGATTTAATCAGAATAGAACTCTTGTTTCCTGAACAAAAAAAAAAAAAATCAGAATTCTTGCTTCTCTAAATGAAGCAGCCAAGGTAACAGCATAACCGTTCAGTACTCTGGTAGGTAAAATCAGCTCTGGATAAATTAAAAAACAAAAACGAAAGCCAAACCTGACCTGAAGTACACAAAACAATATCCAATTTCCTTCTAAACCAGGCACAGTTGATTGCATAATGCAATGTTTACTCTGAAAATGAGTAAACGATGTAGGTGGTAAGTCATGGAAAAAATCTTACTGAAAAATGCAATGCTTCCTTCAGTGGACATTTATGAGAGCACTGTGTGCCTCAGCTAAAGATTCGGGTTGTTTTGGCGAGTTCCATATATTCAGCTAGAACACTTGTGAAATGACTTGGGAAGAAAGGGTTCTGAAACAAGGAATACTGTATATAAAATCCCTGATCATAAATATTAAAGCTGTATCTGGTACTGAACAGCCATGTACAATGAAAATTTTGATTTACACTTCTATACAGATGAACGATAATACTTCACTTTCCACCGTTTAGATCTCATTCGGAAAAAAAAGTACATTATCATTAAAAATAAGGATGACGCTACATACAGTATGACACACAGACTCATGTCTATATTTGAAAATCCAATCCCCAGGAAAGACATGGCCTGCTTTGTCTCTTTAAGGTTAGCTGATCCAACTGCGCTTTTACCGCTATCTTTGACAGGTCCATGTTTTGCTATTAGCTTATCTAACACCTTAGATTCTGAATCTAGTATGTTTTCTTTATCCTGGATCTTATTTTCGCTGTTTCCACTTGGTTTCTTCAGCAGGCTTTTGTCTTGGGCCTCCCTTGCATCTCCCTGCTCAGTTTCACTGGAGTCAGTCTGGCTTGCAGTGTATTTATATAGAATATTTTCACTGTTATAGTGATACTTCATGAACTGTAGAACTTGGGCTTCATTCCAGCTGTGTAATCCTTTAATTTCTTCATGACATGCAGGACAAATGTCTGGAGTTGGCCACTGAACTTTTGGAAATTTTGGATCTTCAGTCAAATCACCTAATTGGGACAAGAAAAAAATTAAATTATCAGAAGTGAATGAACTAGGAAATCTGAACCATCAAACACTTCACTGGAAATCACAGAGAGTATTTTCCACTTATAGTAAGGTTGGCAAAAAAAGCCCAGAGCACAATAATGTTTGTATTAAACTGAAGACAATCAAGAACAAATTTGGAAATTCTTAAGTTTCCTTATGGAAGCATCAATTACCTTCTGAAGTATTGCTTCCTCTTTCAAAATACAAACACTAAATCATAACTATTTTCATTTTCTCTCAGTAAAAGCTGTAGCATTCAAATTCTAATACAACAAGATACTACAACTGCTATGTTTTTAGAAGGCATGAAAACACCACCATCTGGGCCTTTCAGGGGTTAATTTGAATTATGGTTCAAAACAAACTGCTCTTTTGCACGCAATACTCTTTAATCCTGAAGCTTGGTTTGCAGCAAGCAGTTTCAAGGCCAAAGACTTGCAGATATTTTCACGTTTCTATATTGTGAACCACTCCATCCTAAGCTTGGTTTTTCACAGCATGCATCAATTCTATAGCAAACATTTTTCAGTGCTTTAAAAAACACTATATATTTAAGATGTATTTTTCAGCTTGCTTTTTAGCATTTAACCATATAATACTGTATTGAACTAGCTCCTATTTTAACATTTCAGTTGCTCATAGCTCTGGCCACCTTTCTGTCTTGATGGCAGAGCTGAACACTGTAGCTAGTGTTGCATTTTGCTCTAAAAAATATCTTTTTTTAATAAAATGTGGATGAAGATAAGTTTTAGAACAAAAATCTATCTGGTAAAAAAGCTTATTTATTTAGCTGATTCTTATTAGTACACTAACACTTAAAAGATTTCAGAAATAAATACAGATTCTTATTTTATTATTATTTTTATCCTTTCTAAAGGCAAGAAACTTCCCCGTGATTTTGAGAAAAATATTGTTTAGGGATTCAAAGAATGCTTAAAAATATTTGTCACCTTGATATTAACAAGAGAGCAAGTTAACATTTCAGGTATCTTTAGATAAAGATCACTCAGTAATCAATTTGTTTCAGTAGCGAAAGCAGAAAGTAAACATTTTATGGTAAGATTACAAACAGAAAAGTTGCTGTACTTCGTGTTTTCCTGCCAAAAAGAAGAATGCTATAAATTCTGTACATTCTAAAGCAACAGCAAAGAATTAAATAGGGCAGAGACACATACAACAATCCCGTGACCTGCACTTGAAGGCTGTGCCAAGGTGTTTTCATTGACCAGTCAAACATTATTTCTCATTGAAAGCTATATATATTACCAGAAACACAGATGCAGCTTTTAGGAATTAAAATAAGTCACTGTCCCATAGAGAAGTTTTAGTGAACTTAAAAAGCATAATTTAATATTATTATTTATACTTCTCACTAAAAGGGTATTTTAGACGGCTGTTGCATCACCTAAATCAATATCCATGTGACTTTTCCAATAACTTAATGTTCTAAATAAGTATATTGCTCCACTACTTGGCAACTTCAAGTTAACAAGATGACTTTTTTTTTCCATATGTTCAAGCAGGCAATAGTAACGTTAGGAGATGTTTCTATTTAATACCTCGTCATTTACTTATTTCTCCTTGGAGAAAGGAGACAAATTGTTTATGCTGACAACAGTATTTAATACTTCATAAATCTTGGGAATTCAGCATAACTATAATATTAATACAATATAGCATATTTAAATTGTAACTAATGCTACATTACACAGATCCATAACAGCAGAGAGGATTAAGTGCAAAGAGAAACCAATTTTCTTTAGTGCTTCAGTTACTTGATATCCCCATAACAGAACGGATTAAATACAACCAGTGTTTTAACGGTACTTTTAGTCTAACTGAAAACATAGCAATCTAGTGGGGGAACAAATTTTCTTCATACGGTAATTTTATTTTATTCAGTTGCTGATCTGCTAATAGTTTAGGCTCTTTTATCATGAGAGAGTCTCCTATTCAATGATCATGATTTTCTCCCCAGCATTTCTCCAGAACAAAATGAAGACAGGTTTTAACACCTATCTAAACTGTTACAGAAAGAAATTTAATTATTTTTTATCTACTGATAAGTAGCTGAACTATACTGTGCTTTTTTGAAAAGACTTTGATTTATACTCCAGAAAGATCCTCTCATCAAGCAACGGGTGAAATTTCAGAAGAAACGGTATCTTTGAGAATGATGATGTTTTTTCATTATACAGCATAAGAGACAACTATGTTACAGGAGGTCAGTGAATCTCAGGCGTATGTTTCTCACTCCCGTGAAGCCTAGTGTGCCGGTCTTTAAGAGTTCTAGTTGATTGGGATGCTCTAGGTTTTGCTCTGTGCACAGGTATCCTTTCTCATACACCTACGTAAGTGTGGAATGAGTCTTTTGAAATCAGTATTTAAGAAAGGAACGTCAGGCTGGAACAACTATTACTGTTGTTTTAACTGAGGTCACAGAGCCCAGCTTGTGCATCTTCGTTCAAGCACTAGCCACGTTGTACAAAACACCACAGCCTTGGCTTTCAGACACAGCTACCTTCAGTGGGTTTTCCTAAGGTTTTCCATACCTGCGAGCCTGTTATTCACCACATTGTGTTTCTCCCAGAGCCAGAGAACAGCCTTGTCTAAGGTTTTAACGGAATCCATGGACTCTTTAGCCATTTCTTCAAAATGCTGAGCACAAGCCTTGCATCCAAAGAAGTGGTGAATGTATCTCCGCATGACCTGAAGTACTATTTGGGGATTGTCTTCAAGACCTAGGAAGACAGATGACAGATGTATTTAGCACCATCTGGACAGGCAGAGCTTCAACATAGGCACTTTAACGTACATAAAAGTGAACCGTGGGAAAAGGCAAGAAAATGTTGCTACCTTCTTGTTCCATGAGAATTTACACCTCCAGAGATAAGAAACTAGCCACCTTTATAATTTAAAGATATGCATAGCACATGTGTCATCATACAGAACCTATACTTCAGTAAGTCACAAAGACATTAGAGGGATTAGAAGCTTCACACAGTTCTTAGAAGAAATACCCCTCCCCAACAAAATATGCATCTAATATTGTCACAAAATAGTTGAGGTGAGACATTTAGAAACTGAATTATTTGGCAGTAAGTTGAGTTTCAATTGATCCCAAACGGCACGTTTCAAAATGTGGTTTGTCTGGGATATCAGACACAACTGCAAGAGGATTATTTCAAACATACTAAGGTTCAAAAATTGCTAGGTGAGCAATAGTGTTATTAAAAATGCAAAGTAGCTATTTATATCAATACATACCAACACGTTTTGTCTATACAGTTGTGTTCAGTTATCCTGAATAACACATTAAAATAAGAGTTAAAGGTCAAGTGTTCTTTACAGTGAAATTTCTCCTTTCAAATGACATCCCGCAGTTTGAGGGGGGAACAAACTTAGCTAAATGAAAATCAGACATTAAATTTTTTTTTCAGAAGCCCATTATCAGAGTACATTTTGAAACTGTCGAAATATGCAAAGTCCATGCTGTCTACACTTCACACAATTCTTCTGGAAGTAGAAGATATTTCTCCAATATCTTGACCAATAACTGAGTATTTACATTATGCATTCACCACTACATTTATGCTCAGGCATTAAAGTTATGGTGACCTTGTTACTGAAAAAAACAAAAGTCAAAAAGTCTCTGATAGGTATTTCACAAGGTGCCTGTGATACCTGTTTGTTACTCCACAACTCCGAGGTATTACAGCATACCAGAATCTCATTACAGTTATTAATTCTATGGCTTTGTTGGCAGGCACTGAATGCATACACATAATAGCTACTTTGCAACATCTGAACTTCCAAGAGTAACTCAGGAATTCCTCCTAAAATAAATATAAACACGTTATTCTTTCTGTAACATTCACGCTTTTACAGTAAAGGTAATGCAAAAGAATAATTATTTTATTCAGAAGTAAGCCAAGGTCTTTACAGACTGAGAACTTTGTCCTGAGCCTTTATTGTGACAGCAGGTAGTCCCTACATCTATAATTGGCTTGAAAATCTGATATAATTCATTGAAATCCTAATGGTTTCATCTCCGTCTCACAGATTTTCTGATTCATGCTTAATTGACCCAGTAAATTATGCCAAAATGTATTTACAAATGTACTATATGTTACCACGAACACACACTTGTCAAACGAAACAGATTTTATGATGCAGATTGATCAAATTACTGACTCCTGCAGTTGAACTTCTCTACCACAAGTAATTTACAATGCAGGTTTTGTAAATTCTGTAGTAAAGAGACACGGTGCTTTGCTCACTGTCCTATTCTGGTAGTGAGTGAGTAATAAACAGTTTGGTAGCACAGATGCCCTCTGTACATGCATTACTTTTTGGAAGAAAAGAATCCTCAACAAAACCTACTCAAAACTATCAGAGTATTTATCTGTTATGTATATAAGAAATTAACGAAGACTGTCATAAGCACCTTTATTATAATGACAACATTATAGTCTTAAACATGGCAGCAAAAAAAAGTCTTTATAGCCAGAAAGAAATAATAAAAAGAAAACAATCTCTACTCAGACATTCAATATCTGTGATTGAATAAGCATGTATAAATAAAAGCTGTGAGATTAAAGCAGATTAAATTACAGTATTAAAAAAGAAAGGCTGAAAAATAATTTTGGAAAGTTGAAACAAATTTCAGGCAAAATCATTTTACCACATATACTAAAATATATATTTAGAAAAAAAAAAAACACACAAGAAAAGTAACTACTAGCAAATAACCTCTTTATGACGGAACAGAGATTCATACACAAATTTAATTACAGCCTTTCTCCTGCGTAATGTTACGCTCTTGAAAATTCATTTTGTGGCAAGGTCTTTCAAATTCAGGAACAGATTAGAAAGAATCCAGATAATTTTTTTTTTATAAAATTCTCCAAGCCTGTCTTAAACACACCAATAGATCCTATTACCTAAAATCACATCTTATATAATTAAGCACGCTCAGGACTAGATTTCTACAATGATTTTCTACACCCTCAGAGGTGAGTAGCTCTGTTCAGAGTTCCTTTGGATTCCCTTATGCTGATCCCACTGCAGGTTCAAATTACACCATTCAACATTAAAATGTGTCAAATATAAACCAGTAAAAACATTATATCAAGAAAGCCATAGCAAGTTCACACTGACTGCCAGATTCTGCAAGTAAACTATCAAGAAAAATGCAGCTGCTTTAAAAAGAAAACAAACAATTGCAAAATGGCTCATTTTGTTTGTTTTTATCAGCCCAGAGATGAATCTTCTATTAACATCTGCCATGTATCATCATGTAATCCTCCTTTTCTCTTTCCTCCCAAACTACTGCAATTCAGGGTAACCCTAATCTTTAAAGTGGACAAGAACCATAAAACCCTACCTGTGGTGGGAAGGATTAGGGAGTACATCATGCTTTTTAGTAGATGGGATTTAAACAAGCAATAAGGAGAGGAAAACCTCCCAAGACATAATCCGACAGTCTCAGACTGACCCAATTCTTTTGCCATAAGAAGTGATCATCACATATCTGTCCCGATTTAAATCGATGGTTAAGTGTGCCAAAGAGTTTTCAGGTTCTACAATGTATTTTTAACTTCAGAGTGACCAGAACTCACGTTTGAAATGTGAGAGCAATTTAACATGCAATTTTGTATAGTTAAATATTAAGAACATCTTTACATTTAATTATAACATTTTTGGCAATTGGGACAAAAGAGGAAATTTAACGTATGCACGATCCTGTTGAACAGCTAATATATCATCCAGTACAAAAAAACCCAAACTCACCAGGCAGAGAACGGTACTAAATTAAAAGGATTCAACCTACTACCACATGAATAACAAGCAAAACAAGGCAAAATAAGGAAATAAAAATCAACCACAGGATGATTAGCTATCCAAAAAAAAACCTATTCTGCTGGAGATTGAATATTGAGAATTGAGAAATTTGCACTGTGATTGCAAGTAATGCTGGACAAATGTATGTATCCATAATTTGAAATTATCAAATATATTTTTTTAACATACAATCAGCAACTGACAGATTGCAAATTTCTGAGTTTCATCATCTAGTAGCAGTCCATCTAGCATTCTCATATTCCTTGAAAAAGGCATTAAAAAGGCTTTAAATGGAAACTAAATAGAACTGTAACAAAACAAAGGACTGTCCTGGCATGAATAAAAACAAATGAAGGCCAATATTTTAGCATTAGTAATTCTATTTCCATTGTGCAAGGAAATTAGATTATATCTATCATGTTTCTTAAACAGAAATTATCACCATAATATTAACACTCTGCTTCACAGGATGCCGCAAGCCTAAAAATAAGCAATTTGGCAAAGTGCTTGCGAAGTATTATATCACTGCACAGATTAATGGACACTAGGTGCATTCTGCTGAAAAAAACCCCAAACAGTCATAACATTCAGTATTTAAGAAATAACATTATAGGATTGGCTAATGGTTGTACATCTTTCATAGCTACTAAACTGCATGGTTAAATCTCATTCTTCTCAAATTAACTCATCAGTGCAACCTCAGGTAACCTGAACAATATTCATCCCTTTTCAGGTAGATCTAAATTGCTTTTTCTGAAATTCTCTCCTCTTTCTGCATTATTGCTCACATCTTTAGGGCCACATACTTTATTTACCACATTTCTAAGCGAGGACAAGCTGCCACGCTTGCTTTCCAAGCCTTCCCTCTGCAGTAAAGCTCCGCTCTGACCCCTGCCGGTACGGACCCGAAAGATGAGCCTCCAAAGCCACTGTCCTCCACCAATGTATTAGCCGAACATTTACACACCAAAAAATTCGCTCTAATCCGTTACTTTTTCTATTGCATAGCAGAATTGCTGCACATATTTGTCTTGTCCTTCAAGCGTCTCCCATAGCTGCTGCTTACCTGTATTTATCAACGCTTTTGGTCGCAGCGCAGCTTGAACAGTTAGGGTATGAAACAGCTTCCAAAGGGAACAGGTATAACCTCTCAGCTCCGGTCTGCTGCCCTGACATCCGACCCACTGAACTTTCTTAGTGAGAAATATCCCAGAAATCTGAAAAAAAAAAAAAGTGTATTTAATGTATATGCAGCTCTGGGACCTATACATACTACTGAACATAACAGCAGTCACAGCTGATCCTACCCTGAAATTGAGTTGATCCATGGATAAACAATAGTAAATGACACTCTCTGCCATTGTTGCTAAGGAATTCATGCTTAAGGCAAACAAATTTTAATCTTGTAACAATCCTTACATCTGAGACACTCTGTTGCACTGTTATAAAGCTCATC
The DNA here is from genome assembly GCF_018691265.1 of Tyto alba. NCBI lineage: Eukaryota > Metazoa > Chordata > Aves > Strigiformes > Tytonidae > Tyto > Tyto alba. Next base: position 3,224,293 of record NW_024881273.1, read on the forward strand.
CCCCTTGCAAACGTATTACATGATAAACAACTTACAGTCACTAATGTCAAACCTAGTAAAATGCACATCACAAATGTCTAATTAGCCTGACAGCATACATTAAGTAGCTTAACTTGTAAATTTTTTTTAAGCACAACACACACACAAATACTACCGCAAACTGACAGAGCTACAGTTTCCCTCAACACATGAAAAATTCCATATTACTCAGCAAGATTTACATGAATTGCAGTGGTAAAGTCTTTACAGGCTAAGATGTAGAATTCACTATTATCTCTTTTTAAAACAAAACTATTACTCCTTTATACCTAAAATACAGTGCAAGATTTTAGTTTTGGAGATGTATCTCTCTGCTTCCTAAAACACACAGGAGGTTTCCAAATTTCAGATAGCAATCCCATTTTCACAGGAAGAAAGACTCATATTAACCTCTGTACAAAGATGGCCCTATCACAGGGCTTTGCGTTACCGAAGTGAGATGGGATCCTAGCAAGGCCTTTACTGTGCCAGGAAATTAAAGAATATTTGGGGAAACTCTTCAGGAATAATGCCCATTTCAGTCAGAATATCTCCCATCAGTTGAATTCTGACCTTCAAGTGAATCCTGCTGATAGCAGGCATAGCAAGCAAAGGCAACTCAAAAATATCCGCTGGGAATCTTGCATCATTTGAAGCTGACGTTAGAGAACGTGTGTATCTTAGCGAATGCTTGCTCATTATAAAACTGAGACAGGACTGTGTACTTCAATTCTCCCATTTCAATTCCTTCATGTAGATTTTTTTTTTCTGGTAATGATTTCACTTTATTTTCATTCTAACCTTTTTAGAGCTCTATTATGACTGAGGGACGATCAGTAAGTGATGTCTTAGATTTATATAGAATCTTATCCTTTACTAATGCTGTATTTTATGCTGGAAACTGGTAACAGCTTACCCGCATTTTGTTGTTGACCAGATCTAGGATAGCATCATAAGGGATTTTGTCTAATGGAAGGCTCACCAGCCACTCTTGCAAGGTCTCTAACAACTTTACCACAGGCTGACGGCCAGGAAAAAGCTGGGGGGAAAAAAAAACAAAACCACCCATATTTTAAAGCACAAATCTCATTAGCAGCAAGACACTTATCTTTATCTAAATGTGATTCTCCTGTCTTTAAAATATTTCAGTTTTTCTTTCGTTATGAATTAATTACTTGTTCTGCTTTCAATAAGAAGCCATCTTGCACTAACTTCTGCTTACAAAATGTAAAAAGTTGCACGCACAAAATGTTAACCAGTAAAACGAAGTTGCTCAATAGCAGGCAGAAATGCTACAGAACAACTTTTGAACACGTTACGTAGAATTTCACATTAAGGTAATTCAGTTCAGTGTATAGGTCTTACCCTCCTTTCCAAGCTAAGTGAATCAGAGAGGCTGAAATCCTTCTCACTCTTAGAAGACTAATCACAAAAATTAGTTCTTATAAAACTTTTGTTCAGATTTCTGTAAACGTAGAAGCTGGTTATCTAGAAGAGCATTTTCCTTTTCATATGTGTAATAGTAATTTCTGAAGCAATTTGGAAATAGTGACTTCCTTAACTTGCAACTTAAAGAAGTTATAGTCTGGCAGTCAAGCCACTGTAGAACAGTGGTAATGCCATTATTTTACACTAGAAATGGTATTTGCTTTAACAACGGTTTTAATTACTATAGAATTAAGTAGAGTACGCACATCACCCTCTAAATACCCTTCCAGAGGGAGCAGTATTTCACCATATGGGGAAATAAAGTCCCTGTATCTGCTACAGTAAATACATAAAGCAATTTATGACATAACATGCTATACATATACGAGTCATTCTGCAGCTGTTGTCCAACTATCAATAGTATCTCGATTCATTGACCACTTATATTTGATACCATGCCAACTTAACAGGCAGGAACTCTCTTTTGCTAATTGCCTGTATTGTAACTAACACAAGGGACCTTATGCATTGTTTGGCTTCAGAGACAGCTCTTGTATAGTCTGTAAAAAAACTCAGCACACCTCTGAACTACTGACTGCAGGCTAGATTTACATTTACTTCTGTAGGACCCCCAGAATATCATGTATTACTACATAATGGCAATAGTTGCACAGTATCTCAGGAAGGTCTCATCAAGGATTCAAAAAACAATGGACTTCCACACTGATTGCCAAAATACCTAATTCTACAACAATGGAAATTCCCCAAGGAGGGAACCAGAGACCTCTGTGATTTAGGATTTATCATCACTATAAATGCTGCTAGACAGGAGAATAGTACAAAAAGCTCCCTAATGGAAATACCTGAGAATCATGAACGATAAGTACTGAGGAAAGTGTTACACAACAAGAAAATATATGCAGATAAAGGACTGCAGTCGCCACTTGCGTACTAGCAGTCTGGAGATGAGCATGCAACTAGAAGAGAGCATTCCCCATTTAAGCACTAATAGCCAGGAAAGCAAATGACATCAGCTGGCCAGGAGCCATCAGGAAGAACAGAGGATATTTTAGGGATAATATGATGGAAAGATTACCACTACACTTTCTTAAAGAAATGAGGCCAGCCAGAGATTTCTGACCTCTGATGGCCATGGGGGGGAAGAAACTGTCTGATTTTCAGATAAATCCAGATGTTTGGAAATTGTTTATATAGGCCTTATTATTCAATTGCATAGCTACTGTCTCACTTTCTTTAAAATAAAAGAAAGTGTTAGATGCTCAGCAAGTAAATATAAAGAGACATCGATCATTTCAGTAGGCTGATATTATAAAGTTAAATTATTTCAATTTTTTTCAAGTTGCATCACATTACATATATTGTCCCCCTTCACTCACATATACTATGTAAGCATCTTTATTTTTGAAATACTTATACGCAATACCTCAATTATTTTGAAATACCCAATTAAATTCAATACCTCAATTACATTCAAAATTTAGACAGAAGTTACTAGTTTCTCTAAATAGAGCACCATTTGTCAAGTATGCATTAATGAAATCCGAAAGTCAAGAAAGAAAAACAAAGGGTTTTTTTAACCCCACTCAGTTACAATAGCTACTTATCGTGAAAATCTGATAAATGGACTATATTTACATTATTTGTTCAATATGCTGCAGACTACTAAAGCTTTATTTCATTTCAAGCCCTCTGAGATTAAATTAAAATGCATTTTGACCCTATGTCAGAATGGCATACAATAACTCAAAAATAACATTTAAAGAAGCCCACAAAGCTATTTTTTTAAGCTAGTGAGGAAGCATATATTTAAACATTCTGAAAGACATTTTGAGTGACTTATGTCACATAATAAATTTTCTGTTAGAGTCACTTTATTCTTACAAATAATCAAAGACTAGAACTGTATACCTTGGCAGAGATGGTAACAAAATCCTTGAAGGTCTTTAGCTCAGCTCCCTCAAGTGTCTTGTGCGTCGCAAGCTCTACCCTGAGCAGGTAATGCAATCCTGATTCAAGGTCAGCCATGTACAGCTTAGATCTGAAACACACATATATAATGTTATGAAGTGGCAGGTTTCTTTCGCTCATTTTCTCACCAGTCATGAAGATAAAATTGATATATAGTAGGTGTCATTTGAACCTCAACATTTGCCACTTCACAGTGATTGCAGTACATCCTACCCCAGTATGGGAAGACACAGCAGTTACTTCAGGTGCTCAGTATGGTGAATGTCAAGTTCAATGAGTTTCACTGAACTCTCTTAAAAGAGTAATTTTATGTTATTTTGTTCAGAGTTTAGATAAATGAGGCATAACCACACACAAGAATTTTTTACATTTGACTAAACTTTCTGCCTCCCAGCCAGTTTTACCTTGTAATGAAATTATAACCCTGACATTGTCAGCAAGGAAATAGCTAGTGTAATGAAATTACAGCTTCTCTTCAGGATTGACCATAAATAGGAAAATGACATACTAGGAAGAAAGGGAGACTTCTGTTGAACACGAGTAGGTTACACACAGTCTTGTGCAAAGAAGACTGAAAAAGGTCAATGTTGAACAGGACTGAATCTAGAAAACCTCTCCCAAATGCAGTAGTTTTACTGTTTTTTGCATGCAAGTTTAAGTCAGTTTTAATCACACTAGCTCTTATGACAGAATTAGGTACCTTACAACAGGTACAAGTAAAACATGTAAAGCAAATCAAATATTTTCTGAATTCCTTCTCATGACCAAGTATCTTCAGAACAACAAAAAGCATGCTACAAAGTACAAATACATCAAGTAAACCCACCCTATCTTTCAATGCTTTCAGAGTACAAACTCTAGACAGCATGATACTGAGCAATGCAACCAAACAAACAGAAGCTCACAAAGGTAATACACACTTCTTGTAAGAGTTCAGCAGCACTATTATTTCTAAAAAGAAATAGAATTAAAAGAACAATAATTTAAGAAACTGGCTAGTCCCACCTCTTAGATAGCATACAGAAAATAACATGTTAAAATACAGAATAATTGATATTCTTAACAACCCAAACTATAGAATTACTCTGAATTTATCTCAGTAACTTAAATGAATTTAAGTACTCACTTAAATTTAAAAGAACAGCAAATTCTGCTTCATGGTTCTTGAAGCATAAAGAGACATCCATGCAAATGCATGAGGTTCCCCCAACGAATCCTATGTAGAATATGCTTGGACTTGAGATTCACAACAACAAGATTTTGTCTTGCTGGAAAGCAGCTCAATTTAACTAAGTTGTTTTGATAACAGAATGTTTCATATAAAATATTTTATAATAGTCATTGAAAGAAGATGACACTAATGGTGTCCATGAAAGGAAAATAAGCACAACAGGAAAGCACTCAGTCCTACATCTTTTCTGTCTAAAGATGCTGAGGGATTATCTCCCTGCAAAGCCTTTGCATCCTTCTCTCCAACAGGGAAAGAGGGTGAAGATAAACCTTACTGGATTTGATGATAAACGTCTTTTAAAGTCACTTTAGTACTTTCTATTATACTTGACAAGCACATTTTGGTGGGCACTGCTTCCCTATTATACACACCCAGAATTATTGTTTTCTACAGAAATGTCATAGCTTGCTATTTTACTATTTAGTTTTTCAGGAACACTGATTACTTGCTGACATTTTCCAACAATTCACTTCAGGTAATGGGTGTGTCCTTTGTATTTTTAAGTCAATTAAGTGTTTAACAGTACTTCTGGAGAAAAACATTAGCAGTAGAAATGCTTGCTGCTTAAAAGCAAATACTGAAAGCCCATTATAATTTCAGCTCTGAGTTGTTTGAAACACTGCTCACAATTGTAAAGAAGTTGTAACCTTGATGCTGGAATTGAACTAATTCACAAGTGTTACCTGAATATACTGAGAAATGGATGAAATTGAAGCAACAGATGAAAGTTTTGCTCTCAGCTTTGATGTCATAATTCTTCCAGTATTAAGCATGAACAACTTAAATTTTACTCAGCAGAAGAATACAGGTCATTCAGTAGTGATCAACCTATTCAACCTATTCAATTCCATCCACCTGGGATGGAATGAAGTAAAATTTTCAACTGCTCTAGGATTTTATAATAAATTATAGCACAGCTTCCCATGTGGCAAGAAAAAACTGCAAGCAATTTTTAATAACCAAGCATTGATCTGAAAATCAGGGGTATCACTTACTTATCGAACTCTCTCCACACCTTGATTTCTGTACTCTCCTCTTTGTTTTCTTGAACAGGTAGCTGAAGTGGCAAAAGAAGTTTTTTTCTTACACCCGGCAGTGACTTTAAATACGAAGAAAAGGAAGACCGCAGGGGCTTCAAACTGCATATCAATGGACAAAGTAAAGATTACTTTTAATCTCAGACTAAGCGAATATCCAAAGCAAATTAGTGTATTTAGAAAATACAATATTCATTTTGGTTTATGTTTTACAGTCCTAGTGCAATGTTATGTTTTGATACAAACTGAGGTAAAATATTGTTCAATTTAGGAATAGTAATAACGATCATTTGGATTAGTGGTTTGAAATTCCATTCAAAATAAGAACACATCATGTCCATTCACCTTACACAAGTAATGTTCACATGGAACAAGTACTCTGACTTATAAGCAAGTCTACTGAAGAACTCTGATGCTTCATTAATTTTTTTTCCACTTTTATTCCAAAGCGTTTTCCTTTCAGAAACATCACAGTAATAGGTTAAAGCTATAAATAGGCAACAGTGGTAAGCAAAAGTAATATTAGGTCTCTTATTTAAAGATACAGGTAACAATATTAAATGGTTCATTAAGAAGAACCAGCTCATTGCTCTCAGCATATCAAACTCCAAAAAACAAACACTGGCCTAGAGCTCTTATTTCCAAACTAGACACGCTACTTCAAGTCATCTACTTCACAAGTGAGTTTTGTCAGCAGTATAAACTTGTTGTTGTAAGTCAAACAACACAAGAGTTATAATTACCCACCACACCATTTTGGCTTGTTTTCCCTACTAAATGATGAAGTCTAACTTCCACTGGCATAACCGATGTCTGTGATTTGCAAATATTCACAAAAACTGTTTAACAAGACCGCTAGATTAGTTAATAATTGCTAGAGAGCATTCAAGACAGGCAATTTTCAAACACAAAGAAATGGAACACACAACTTCAGTCAGTACAATGTATTGATTATATGCCAGGACACAATGTCATTATATCCATGCAAAAAGTTATAGAATAACTTACCTCATATGAAAGCAATCTAGGGAAATTGGTTATATAGCCTAAGGGAGCCTCCCCATACACCTCAGACAATAACTACTTACATGTTAATTAATCCATGGGACCCATTTGGATGTATCAGATAGCATGAAGGGACTGAGGTAATACCAAGTTTCTCAAGAAAATGCTTATCAAAATTCAACGCTCTCTTTACAACAATGTTTTCATACTGGATCAAGTCTAAGATAACCTGGGTAATGAAAAGATGACATGTATTATATAATTTTCAAGGAATACCCAATCTTGTAGCACAAGACATATAAATCAGTGAAGTGCATCATCCTTTAAGGGTATCATTAAGCTGTTCCACCAAGGAAGCACATCTCTGAGTATTCTGTGGACGCTAACACTTTCAGTTAAAGAAGATTTACTCTTCTCTGGAAATTATTACTCCTATCTTCCATTTCTTCCTCTTGGTCTATCCTAATCTCTTCCCTTTGAAGTCTAACATCTGAAGAAAATATGAGAATGAATGATAAAATGTCCTCATAAACCTCAAAATAGCCTAGAGAATATTCCACGGGCACCAACAGGTTTATGTTTCATGTTATATATATAAGAGTCTAAAGTCAAATTTGCAGGTAGTGAAGAAACATTGGTCCCACCACTGCACTGATGTCAAAGTCCATGACTTAGAAAACAACAAAGGGCTCCACAGGAGTTAAGGCTTTGCCTGGCAAGCCCTGCCAAATCAAGCTGTGTAGTCAGCAGTGTCACAGCACCCAGCTGTCTTTCAGCTCTGTTTACCAACCCCACAGCAGAGACTCCATATAGGCATGGGTGCCTATCAAGAGTTCCAGTTCACAGTCCAGCATCTTAGCTCAAACCAATCTTCATCAGTTGCTTAATCCTGATGCTGGGCTTTTGCACTTAGAGGAGCTGGGAGTAGGCACAAATTTATATGAAAGATGTAAAATTCAGCAAAGGGTGGAGGAGGTAGAAGAGAGCGGTAACATCAGGATTCCTCAAAGATTTGCCAGGGCTCAGCTTTCAAAATTCTTTGCAAACTACAGCCAAAGCTACACCTACAAATATGACTCAGTTATATGTAATGAAAATTTGCCCTTCTTTAAAAAAGAAAAGGAACTTAAATACTACTTTTTTCCCTTCTTAAACCCTTCAAGAGCCCACTGCTAAAGGCATCCTCTTTTACCATTCTAATGACCACACTCCTCACATCCTTCCATTAGCCTGTGCTCTTACACCATCGTTTCAAATGTTCCATTCTTACCTACAAAACCTTCCATACTTCCAGCTCTTCTTACATTTCTACTTGTCATTCCTTTACCCCTCTCTGCATCTTCTATATCTTTTTCATGTTGTTAGTTTCACAGTTTCCACTACACTCTTCCCTTTCAAGTGAGTATTTGCTATGTTTTCCCTCACTTTGCAACTTGTAATTTAAGAGACCTTTCTTCCCTTTCATCAGTGATGAACACATGGCCTTCCTTTCCTCAGCTGTTGTGACTTGTATTAGGCTGTCCATTTGTCTTATATTGTAAACATGAAAACAATGTCATTTTCTATTTCACTAAACTATTCTAAAATACTGCATATCATTAGCAAGTATTTTTTATTCTGAAAGCAGACTCCACTTGCTGTTAATCAGGTAACACTCAGTCTTTCCCTACAACAGTAGGTAATAAAATTAAAGCGAGTGTGATACAAAAACTGAAGAACTTTATAATCATTCAATTTCTTCAGTAATGCCCACTTGTATCAACACAGCAGCTTTGGAAAACAAATGTCTGGAAGCAGCGTGATTCTCAAAGTGATTCTCACTTTTGGCAGCACACTCTCCTCCACTTATGCAACTGGGCCATCTCAGCATTCAAGTCTAATTAGAAACATTTCACAGACATTGGATGTTTCTACATAGATTATGCCTAGATAATTATGCAATTTATTTTCTTTACTTATCCTAGATCTTGGCAGGAAGAGAAAAGTAACAGTTGTCTAAGCTAACAGCATGCTCATTAGGTGGTAAAATGATGCCAAATCAAATATTTTATTGGAGGGGTGGAGGAATTAAAAAACCAAAGACTTCCACTTCCTCAGTGCATCAGAGCTGTGAAAATAATTTTATGCTATCATCCTAATTTAGAACATAATTTTCTAAAACCTATACATGTATAAAGAGAACCAGAGAATTTAGATTATTATAAACAGTTGAAATCACAAAAGCTGCCCAGAAGGATGAATATTATGAATGGTTCTCTCGCAGTAACATAACAGTAATGTAATCTGACAGTATTTTTGTTATGATCTTCCAAATCTTGAAATAAAAAAATTCTGCTAACAATGGAATTGGTAAATTAATCTTACACTAAAACATGAATGGAAGAAGTTAACATGACATCACATTCATTTGTAAGAAAGTTACTCTGTGTGACTAAATTCAACATCCCTATATAATCCCTTGATTTTGATATCTCAGATATGCATGATCTGCCCTTTATGACCCTTTAATTCAGTCTTATAATCAGAAATTTTGTTGCTTGGCTAATTAACATAGAATTCAACTGTGTTATGATAACATTCATTCACATTCATTATGTCATTCTTAAGTCTTATGTTACCTCTCGTCCAACATAGGAGTTATTACTTTCAAAGACGACGGCAGTATAACGATGGCTGTTCTTGTCAAAAAGAGAAGCAACATCACTGAACCTTTTAAGAAAAGAAAAGCTATTTACCACAGGTTAAATACAATATACCCGCTGTACGATGAAATTACCTTTTACAATCTCATAGCAGAACTGATAATAAGAAAAAAGCTTACTTCATCTTTAATAAGATTTTCTACACTTAGTAATTACCATAGTAAGCATATACCGGCTGCATTTTAAACAAGGAACTTACGAAACTGGATCCAATGGCGGGCAAGCTGGCGGTCTCAACTCTTGGGAATGGTTCTGTAAGAAGTCAATCATCATCTGACGAACTGTTTGCAGCTCTCTATCTGCTCCCGCTGAGTACAGGTTACAAAAAATACAACACCTCAGAAAACTAGGGAAAAAAATTACTCACATGCAGGTTTTCATACATTCTCATGCTTTTCTGTGTCAGGTTTTTGTTTTAAATTTTGGCTTAAAAAACAGAGTACTATTTGGCTGAAGAACAGGGACTAAGGATTTAGTTGTAGGATTTCATTTTAATGTTGAGATCACATTTAAAAGCTGTCATCCCACACCAAAATTAATAAAGCCTCCAGCCTTTTCCAAATCTAGCCATCTGCCTGCCTTGCTGATTTTCTCTTCAAACAATGCTTCATTCTAAATCTGTGTGCATTTTCACAATAGTTGGTGTTGGCAACTTCAGCAGCTTTTTTGCAATAAGGATATTCATCATGCCTTAAAAACTGTAAAGGCATACCATTCTTACTAAATGGGCCAAGTGAGGCTACAAAGCTATGTAACAATATAAGGAAATAACTGAACTGTGGGAGTATGTTATTTACTTTAAAGGAAATAAATTTAAAGAGCAGAAACTCTCACAAATGACAAAAAGTAACAGGTACAACTACAGTCTACTTCTACATGAAGGGTTAATGGTGCAGGTGGTCTCTTTTCTGACCTCTGGCCTTTTAAATGTTAATCCATTGAAAAAGACAACATTACTTTTGTCCCCAGACAAACCACCTCAAGCTGTGATCCTGTCAAACACACAGGATAAGCCTGTTTTCAGTTAGTCAACATCTGAATAGGGGTTCCCCCCAGTGAGACTCGGGAAGCTGGAAAGTGGCCGGCAAATCAAAAAGCACCAGTCAGGGTTGAGCAAATTGGATCTCATGATGATGGAAAAAGGAATTTTAAAAAATTATCTAGCCATTTGTGCAAATTAAGAACAACATTAAAAAAAAATAAGGAATGTGAGCCCTATGTTCTTGAACAAATATTTTGCCTGTCTAAACTTCTGCCTGACATTCCATTTTTATATAGTACTTGTAACATCATATCTTAAAGAGCCATTTAGTGTCCATCCCATCTCTAGCTGTCTAAACTAACTGACAGGCAAAGGGATTTTGCTTGTTGTGTGACACATTCCTGGCTGATAGGATAACTGCTTTGGGGATTTCTTACAGTAGGATATTCTTACCTTTGTAATTTTCTCCAGTAGTAAACTGCTTTGTAAATGCTTTGAAGTACTAAGTGGGGGAAAAAAAAAAAAAGTATTACTGCTTTGAAAATAACTCACTGTATAAGATGAAAGCTCAGTTTAGAAACAAAAATGGCTTTCAAGACATTTACTTTGTACAGCTCTAATTACAAAATATTTTTATCTATCTGTTCAGAAGACAATTTCTCCTCATAGCCTCTAAGTTCCAAAGATCTGCTTCTCAACTATAAAAGGGTAGCTCATAGGTACCAGTCGAAACTCTAATACACAGTAAAGCCAACTTTTAGAGGAAAAATATCACAATGCATAATTCAGTACTGTATATTGATTCCTTACGGCAACCATTAACCCAAACACGAATTAACTGATTACCAAATCAGTACTACCAACTGTGTATATATTTAGGACACTATTCACATTTACTCAACTCCCTCCAGTGGTTAAATAGGATATATAATGGAGCTTGACTGCCTTCTGCTATAAAAAAAAATTAAATGGAAATGATTCGGTGTCTAATAAAGAGTGCATTCCAATTTACACCCAAAACTGTAAAGATTAAAAAGAAGAATATTGTTCTTTCTATCAGGGTAGAACATCACAAATTCTACAGTGAAACGCCTCCTGTTCCCTCTCCTGTCATAACAAACATAGATTATTCAATTCTCTCTATCCATCACATTCTGCTTATACTTATGGTTAAATATGTGATTATACAGATTGACAGAGAAGTTAAAAATTGCACTTAGATCTGAAGATGAACAATGGTAGATACTTTTGGCAAACACAGGATCCCTTTTAAAAGACAGTTTTAGCAAATTATGAAATTGGAAAAATAGTGAAGGATCAATTAAGGGTAAATTTTTAATTGGAGCCCTGGTCATGAAATCAGCTGATTCAATGTATTACCTTTACTTTCACATACCAAAACTAAAAACACTATTAACAATCACGAACATTTGAATTTGAAGAATACTTATACAAATCGGTATTATCTAATGACTATATCAGAACTAGGTGTTATATAAATGTAGTAACAGTACTTTCTAGAATTGTATCTTCTTTCAGTAAGAACTTTTCAGATTCAGAACTTAAGACTGATTTACTACTACAAATAACTGCATTAGCTACTGCATTTAGCAAGAACTCAGCCTTTTATTAACTCTGTAGCTTTCTCACTAAAAGCAAAGAAAAAGTCAAGTTAAAGAACAACATGTAAAACGCTGCACAAGCAAGTTTGTTACAGTTTTAGTTATTATAAAACATGCATCATTTACCTAAGGCACTACACTATGCCACTTACCCTAAAAGTTGGGTAATAGTGAATACCATATTCTTTGCACGTCTCATAGTTCTCTTCTTCCCCACAATCCAGCACACCAACTCTAATTGCAGATTCCCAGTCTGAAAACAAAGATATCCTTCAATTTTCAGCAGAAGCTATCATGGATCCCAGCTGATGGATTACCCTGATTCCCATGGAAATCAACAACAGAACTCCAATAGATTCCAGTGGCATAAAAATCAAGCCCTTGGTCAATTCTCATTTGCTGTTCATTTCTATCATCAAGTGTAGTACAGTCTACTGATTTGTAAAATAACTAAAACCTCCCCGTTTTTCTTAGCTCCTTCAGTATTTTCAATACACCTAAATAAGAAGATTCCCAACATACAATAGAGCACTTCCAGGGCCAAAGACATTTTATTAAATCTAGGAAGGTGAAATAGGGGCCAACCCAACACTTGCAAGATACTGAATTGCATTCCCTAGCTTTTCCCATTAGTTACGCTCATAAAATAAAGCATGCACAAATACATATAACTGAATAAAATTAACCCAGCAGTTACTCATCCACATGGCTGTCAATTACAAAACCATCAGTTTGATACGTTTTCTATTAGAGCTGTTTTAACAAGAACTTACTATTTACCAAACTTAGAATTTTCTCAGAGGTCTCTAGAGTTGCACCCAACCCAAGGCTCACATATTGTCTATTGAAAGCTGTCTTTATCTTTTAGTACTGTTCAGGATTACATTAGATATACCTCAAAAGAATATTTGGGTTTTAACCAGAGTACTAAATAGTTGAGTTTAAGCATCACTAAGTTTCCTTTATAAATGTTTCACAGCAGTAACCACAAGAGTTCAAGTATTTCCATAAATATGCTTATATAACTTCAATAAAAGCTTTCAACTCAGTTATAGCTTTTTCCTTCTCATTTTGCTAGGAACTTATCTTTTTGAGCCATGCTCCGCTGCAGCAATCACTTTAAGAAAGAACTGCTCCAAGAGACTCCTTAGACAGTTACTTTTTAAAGCTAAGCTAAATCAAAACAGCTGTGGGCAGAATTTGAAGGTACACCACAATTCCCAAGTATCAATAAAATTTAAAAAGCACTAAAATTAAACTTGCTTTTATAGCAAAGAGCATGAAAGCTTCATCAAGTTCAAGATCTGATTGACAGTTGCATGCCTAGCTGCTTTTGAAATTTAGTTTGACCTTTATTTGTCTTTGGAGGAGGATGGGGCAGCTGATGGAGATTTCAGTTGTGTTGAACATGCCAACAGCTGAACAGGCACCAGGAGTAACTACAAGCATGCTAGAGCAGATGGGTATGTATTCACAGGAACACAAAAGATACAACAGTCTATTTCATCAAATAAAATGCAAAATAATAAAACAAAAAAAAAGTTTGGCTTCTGGGTATCTATCTCATTCAACTTTCACCACTCCTCCTCCTTTTTCCACCTGTCTTGATCATCCTCCATACAATGAACAGAAGCACAATGAGTCTAATGCAAATAGCCTACTCACAACAATGCAAACCCATCTCTAGCTAAATACTTGGGTTAAAGAGCACCAGCTGGGATGTGTGCTGCTTAGCATTTGCTTCTGGTTAAAAAGGAGCTTTTCCTTTCCACAGGATGTGAAAGTTGCTGGACTGCACAGCCTAGATTGTGTATGTTTACAGTGCTACTGTAGGCTGGATTTTTTTTTTTTTTAATGTTGGTGAATATTAAATTAGCCCTGGTATTTTTGAAATACTAACTCACAAACTATATGAAAGGGGTAGATGAGTGATATCATATTAATCAACCATATTTCTGTTTATGCTAAACAAGTCCAATGAATGACATTACTGTATTGTACAAACTGGAAATCCAGCAAGTCGGTCAAACCTCCCACTTAAATGCTACAGAATATCAACACACCAGTCACAGTGTATTATGAGGAAGATCCCTTCTTTGCATAAACCTTGTGTATTCCCTCCAGCAGGTAGATGCAATTCTGTGTATTATCTTCCAGTATGAAGTTTCAATCAGAGATATAAGAGAAATCTCTCCCTGGTACTTGAGAGTTATGTATTTTAAGACATAGGCTGCTTCCTGAATAATGATGAGGTTTCTGCAATTCCCCACCACATGTGTTTAAAGAACAATTTCTAGAAAGAAATCATTATTGCTAGAACAGTTGTTCCAAATCCAGAGAAGTGGATTGCTTCTGCATATAATTCAGGGGTTTTCATATATGGGATTTCCAAGGGTTTGTTACTTCTACACTGAAAATTACTACATAGAATTCCAGCCCACAGGCATTTTGGTGGATAGATTCAATCATCTTCTAAGACAGAAAAAGTACAATTAACGATAATGGCCACTTTGGACGCTACTGTAATAAAACTAAATGCGTGATTACAAATGCAGCAACAATGACTCTCTACTTACAACCTGTTCTGAGTATCAAACTCAAAATGTAAATTACACAAAAACAAGCACTGCTCCTATTTTTCAGGTTTATCTTCTGTTATGAAGTCTGAAATGACAGTATTGCCAAGATTTAACAAATGAGAAATTAGATAAAAATAAAGTATATTAGCACAGGCCTTTCACGGACAAAGTAGTTGCACCAATTAAACTGGACTATAGCAAATACAACCACAGTGACCTAGGAGTTCTCTAATGTAAGTAGGTCTGCACCCTCAAAGATAGCTGTAATAGGCTAGCAGTTGAGTAAATATTTTTAAAAATAAATGTTGAGGCAGCCTAAGTGAACAAAATGTTTTGGGTTTTTTTTTTTTGGATGAAATTACCAATGAAAAGTGTGACTGTTCTCAGTCTCCTATTAAAATCCACTCATTTCAACCTTAAAATGGAAACATTTCGCTGACAAATAACATCAGAAGCCCACTGTGTTTCCTGATAGTGCCAATATCCACAAACATAAAAATCCACTTTTTAAATTAAAGTATTCATAAAACATCAATGGATTAAAGAGTAGATAGGCCTTTATCTGGTTATAGTAATACAAGTGCATAACATCATTTGCAGTTATCATGACTGCAGATGAGAAAGAAAATATATATTTGAAGAAGTCATTACAAGTTACAAAAAATACTGCTTACAAAGGTACCATGCTGCTGTAGTAATATACAAACATGCCCCTGTCTTATTTTGACAAAAGCTCTGGTCAGTTCAGGCTCTTCATGGTCTTCACTGCTGTGTTCAAACACCTCGTTGTTCTTTTCTTCAATTCTACAATTTTGATGACAAGCAATTCAAATCAGGTGGTGAAATTGTTCCACAAACTTATGCAAAGAAAACAGAAAAAAGCTACCACTTTTATAAACAAAACCCCTGTGCAAGTAAGGAGCATTTGAAATGCTCTGAAACCACTACTGCTCTGTGTTTCTCGGTTTTTGAGTTTCTGCTCATCAGTCAGCAGTCCTCAGCACGTGATGAGTTCATCACGACCTATTTTTGGGTAGGCCTTCATTTCCGTATATTTAAAACCACATATATCTAACACTGTGCCTACATTTCATGTTAATCGTTAACACTTTTCATGTACAAGGCTGCCAGAGAAAAGCCAGAGCTCTTCACTCCCTCTCAAAATGAAACTATGTGAATGCATTAGAACCGCTGTCTCCATCCTGGAAATGTCTCTTGGGTCAAATGGTAAATTAACAGTAGTTTAAAAGCCTTTAACACCACTATAGGAAGCACAATATTTCCTAAAAATTTTATCTGGGGTCTTGTCCCCACCAGAGGTATTGAATTTAACCAACATGTGAGGGGCCTGTTTGTTTCCTTACCTTATATCTACAAAGAGTAAAACACTTCAGCATCTGCCAATAAAACTGAGCAGATTAAGACACAGCAAGGCAGGTCTCTCTCAGTATTAGGTGTGGAGGCCATAATTTCTTAAGTCACTATTTGATCAATCTGAAAATCAGACTCTTACTTAGCTTGATTTTTGTATTACTTCCTGGCAGTCCTTTTCCCCCCCCTCTAGTCTATTCACGCTCTACTGTCTTTGTATGAGGTAATTCAAACACGAGAATGGCCTCTCCAGTACCACAATATTTATTTTTCATTCAGCCTCTAAAATAGGCTAGTCTCTTTACAAAACATTCAGAAGATAAAGATCTCACCTCAAAGAGTTTAGTCTAAACATACCTCCTGTGCATCAGCGCATCCACTTGTACGCTGCAATGCACACAGAGCCGCTCGCGTGTAACTCCCCAGCTGGATCGCTCTGCGGCCGTGAGAGGCGGGGATGTTTTAGCCCCGGATTCCTATGCAACCTTTAATTTGGAAACTTGCTCCTATCCCCCACGCCTCGCTCTGTCCCGGGTGCCAGAGAAGCGAGAAGGGAGGCGATGCTGGCGCATCGACGAGGCGCCACGCTTCCTGCAAAGCGCGGCGAGGCACCTCGGAAGCACCGCAGGTGACACTGCCAAGGCCCCCCGTTGCCGCCGAGCAGCCCACGGGCGACCGAGGCACGGCCGCGGCCCACACGGGTGCTCCGACCCCGATCCCAGCACCGAGACCCAACGGCCGCGGCCCGGGAAGCCGAGGGAGGGCCGCGGGGTCAGGCCTGCGGCTGCCTGGCCTCCCGCCGGGCGGAGCTGCGGAGAACCGGGCAGCAGCGGCGGCCGCTCCCGGGGTGCGGGGGGCCCCGGTCAGGACCCGCCGCGGCGGGGGCGCCTCACCTTTAACATCCCCCGCCAGGGCCCGCCAGGTAGGGGCGAAGGCGATGCAGTGGCCGCAGGACGAGCTGTAGAACTGCACCACCCAGGCGGCCGAGGAGTTGAGCAGCGCCCGCCGCACCGAGCCGGCTGCCAGCACGGTCAGCGGGTCCTCCCCCGCCCGGTACAGCCGCGCCGCCGCCGCTCCCAGCAGCAGCAGCAGCGGCGGCAGCAGCAGCGGCAGGACCGGCAGCGGCCTGCCGCCGCCCGCCGCCGCCATGTTGGGACGCCAGCGGTGCGCCGCGAGGGGCGGGGCGGGGCGGGGCCGCGCCATAGCAACGCGCCGGCCCTGGCGACGCGGCCTGGTGGCTGGGACCCGACACCCCCCCGCCGCCTCCATCCGCTCCTTCCCGCCTCGGCGGCCCCCGGCTATGGCGGCTTGAGGGGGAGACTCGGCCCCTGCATGTTTTTGAGGGAGGCGATGTCGCCCGCTGTCCGTCCCCCCCCCCACGCCACAGCAGCCATCGAGGGCGACGTGGCCTTTCCTCAGGTGGGGCCGCACCTGCCGCCATGTCCCCACCACCAGCCCGGGGGGTGGCAGGGTCCCTCTTTCCTGTCTGGTGCCCAAGGCCATTACCAAACCCTGGGGACAGGGACGCACCGCAAACAAACCCTTTGCCATTGTATTTAGAGGCACGTTTCCCTCGGGGGAGCGTGTAAGAAAAAACAAACAAAACCCCCCCAAAAAAACTAACGAGGTTAAAAAAATAGAGGTAGCTTGGTGGCTGATTTTATGGTACGATCTGCTTTTATGGTGCGATCTGCTACAGAAACAGAAGTTTCAACTTCATGAAGCTTCTCACTGAGAAGAGATTAAAATAGTGTAGCCTTTGGGTCAAGAACTGTTTCATCCTGACGTACATCACTTGGCAGGAAAGAGCTGTTTCTCCTCAAAACTGAAGATACGATAAAAGGCTGCAAGTAGGAGGCTGTGAGCTCTGAAGAGGATGTTAGAAACTCTGCCTTTCTAGTAAATTCAGATTAGTTCTGCCCTAGTAATGGATTTTAGCACCTTTTATAGCGGTATCCATGGAATGAAAGTCTGCTTTCATTTGTAAATACAGGCTCAAGAATTTTCATTACATTAACAGAGACAGAAAGCCAACAGAGAAAATTTCTTAAGAGGGTGACTTCAGAGGAATTTCAAACTCAGATAATGAAAGACTGAGGTCCCCCAAAAGCTCATTTTTGCTTCTGTTACTCCCAAATGCTTCTTTTAATCCTTCAAGAACCAGTAGGAAACAAATGGGTCCAAATTCTTACATCAGGCCCACAGGTGTAAATTTAGAGGTTAGAATGTAGTTTGTCATTTTTCTGTCTAGTAATCCACAGACAGTACAAGGGTGGGAATCTTATATACAGTAAAAATCCTCTCCCCTGAGAGCTCATGAACAGATTCTGCTACCTTCGGCTTTTCTTTTTCTGATCCTCTCTTTTCTTGACCATTAATATCTGAAGTGGTTCAGTCATGTATCTTTTGCATCCATATCCACAGCTATAAATTACACAGTTGCTTGTATCCCATCCTAGCTGAGGGTTTTCTGTCTCTATTCTTCTTGGGCACTGTAAGCAACAGAGTTAAATGGTTACAATAGCAGAGCCCAATCACTTCAAAGAATTGAAAAAGTCTTGTGGCATCTGCTAATTAGGATTTTAAAAATATGCAGTGCTTAAGTTATTTTAGAGTGAATTTTATTCTGAGGAATTGTTAGATGCATGAAGATGAAAGAGATGGATTACAGGAAAATTAAATGTAGGGTTTAACTGAGAAATAATCATTTTCTATGAAAGATAATGACTCCTCTTGAGGCTAGTATCAAGATTTATTGACCCAGGAGGTTAATATTGATCAAAACCAAGGCAAACAAAATATTAGACCTTGAAGGAGAGTAATCTTGATATTGAAGTCTTGCCACCTACTGAACAAGTCAATATATCTGGGTGCCAGAATCTAAGGTTTTGAACACAGAATGGTGGGGGATATTAAATATGTCTGACATGCTCTGTGTATGCACTTTTTATTCTCATCAGTAGTAGTTACTTTATAGCTATGTCCTTCTGTATATAGCATCTTGCAAGGGTTTAGATTTCACTCACAAACCTAATTGCAAATATAATGGTTATCTTCAAGTATAACATATAGTGTAACATAAGGCACCAGTCAAAATAAAACGAGGCCTTCAGCTACTCACTCACATATAAGTGATATTTGTAATAGCTTTCAATGCAAACACAAGAATGATCTTGCTGTTGCTGCAAAACCATAGTGACAATAAACTGATAAACTGTAGTGCTTCAGTATATAGATTTGTCATTGTATCCAACAATTTGTCTAAAAGTCTGGGAGGGAAAAAAAAAAAAAAAAAAAAAAAGAGTTAAATTCTACTATAAACTGACAACAAGAAAACATTAATCTTGGAACAAATAAATTATCTGGATTAATTATTCAATAAAGATAAAACTCAGAGACTTAAGAAAATGTACCATGAGGGACATGAAAATAGTTTATAGGATAAGATCAACAGTTAATGTGCTTGGGGCAGAAGTTGCCTTTTTATGTCTCTTCATCTGGCAACTAGCAGGACAGGGCTTTTTAGTATCCCCAGGAGCTGTCTGCAAAACAACAAAACTACTCCCATTCACTAATGGGAATAACAATTTATACAATATAATCTGCAATAATAATTGATTTCAGTAAAAAGAAATACAAATGAGATACATTGGGTTTGTTTATTCAGAAAACAAACAATTCAGTATGAAAACAGTTAAGGCATGAGTATTTAAAAATAGAAACAAATTATATTCCTCTTTTTCCCACCAAAACCTGATTGTAAATATTATAATTTTAAATATAAGTTTATATATAGTTTATATTTAACTGTTCTGCTTTTCATTCTTTTTGAAAGACATCCTGAATGAATGGGATTTGAATAAATCAGGTCTACTTACATTCAATTATTCAATAATGAACAGTTTCTGAATTCCAGTAAGGAATATTTGCACAATATTTAATTTTAAAAAACAAATAAAAATTTATCATTGGTCTTCTCAATGCAAAAATAGGTGGCACCACAGCAATCTACATAATGAACAATTACCATGCTCAGGGAATGCTTCTATTTCCTTGTCAGAAAATCTCGATTTTCCTAATTTTGCCAATACAAAGGAATGGAATTATTGATTCCCTCCGTTTTGCCAATTAAAATATATCCTCAGCACCCTAGGTTTAGATGCTGTAAGAATTCAAAGGGCTTATGTGAATTGTGTGATAAATAACCTAATCACATGCACATACTTAATTTTCATAACTTGGAATCACCAATAGAAATGTATCCCATTTAAAGTGCATTACATCAGTATTTGTCTCGTTTACATAAAGTTGTAGACATTTAAACTGAATGTCTGGCTTTAGATCCTGCCAGGGTTCCACAGTGTATAAAAAAAATGGTACACAGCCACCTTTAACTCTGCCATACCCCTCAAGAAAAGTTTTTGTCTTGTTCCAGTTAGAGGAGTTTATTCCAAACTACAGCCATCCGCAGCAATTTGGTTGCTAGGAGATTTAATTACATCTGCACATTTATGTTCTTAAGACAGTCAATCCATGCCTTTCCAAACATTATTTTCAAAATATGATTCACCTGTCATCATTCACAGCTTGAACATGATAACAAAGAATAAGATCATTTACACATAAATTGGTTTTGAATCCTGTTTGTATAGACTTATATACAATTTTAGAACATGCTGTGCTCTTAAAATGCATACGTGAATAAAGTGTTATCTTGACCAAAACAACAGTCATGAATAAAATTTCCACCCTTTAGATTCTGTGACCTGAGTCTAAGACCACTGTTGATCTTAATGAGCATTCCCAAAGCACAAAACACAAGGAGAATATTTTGTGTAATATTTTTCTATCTGCTTAATGCTCTGCTTCCATCCTTTAATTGTAGACATGAACATACAAATTGTATTGGGTACAAGTTCAGAATTAAAATTCTTAAATCATGCATTTCTTGGCTAAAAAAAAAAAAAAACAATTAAAAAAAAAAAAAAGCAGAGATTAAAATTCTTCCATTAGGGCCTTTTAGGGAAGACTTCTAATCACATGCTTTTCTCAGATAAATCTTATTAAGAACTCTGATTGTATCAAGGATCAAGCTATCAAAGATGTCTTCAGTCATTCTCATCTTCACAGTTAATTCATCATCATCATAGTAAGTCCACTGAGATTCTTCTTTGCGGAGCTCCTGAATCTAAAATTTAACAGAGATATGAATGTTTTCTTCAAGAATAAGAGCGTGGTCAGTTCTGAAAGGTACTAAGACACTGTACCTAATCCAACAATGTTATATAAGCATTGTTAATTTATTTGAGTTAAACCACTCACAAGAGCTGGAAATACTGTATTATTATTGGAAGTGTACTGAAAAGAAATGCAATAACTTGAAGTTCTGAAATTATTTTATGTAAACATGATTCTCATAAAAGCATGAGAATTTCTTGTTTAAACGGAGAGAAAATAAACAATTCTCCATTTGAAAGTCTGCTTACCAGAATAAGGTCCACTCTGTCTCTCTTACAGTTTCCATACTTGGTCATATTAAGGAATTTTCTTTTCCTTTCTAAGTCATTCTTTTCCAGGTTCATTATTTTAATAATTTCACCCTGAACAAACGTCTACAAAATAAAAAAGGCTGAAAAGAATTCTTCTCATAGGAATTCTGTCACTGTGAAGGTTGCAAATGAGTGACAGGTGCCAGTGTGAAGATCCAGCTTTAAATCTAGAAACATCTCAAAGTTTAGGGAGCTAATCTAGTAGCTGATCAATACTGGCCAACCAACACATTTTAAACAAAAGATTACTTTAGGGGTTACATCTAAGATAATCATAACTAGGGAGATTTGGAAGCCCAGTTCCCATTCCTCTACAGAACTCCATGCACTTGGAATATTTAGGCTAACCAGCTCAATCTGTATGTATTCAAACATTTCAGAGCAATGCTGCTTTCTCCAATCACCTCAGTTACACTGCCATAATCCTCCCAGATTTCACATTTTTGTCTTTGTGCCGTTGCAATATCTGCTCTTGTCACTGTCTCTTGTTATTATACACTTTACATTTCCAGATTGTACCTTGACATCATTGACATCTGTTCTTGTGCAAAGACACCTGGAACAGTGAGATCGCAAATTTTCTTTCATCCATGGAAATGTATTTGGATTTGCAGTCACTCGATATTCTGCACATAGCAACTCACGGGTCAAATCCAATATAACCTGTAACAACAAAAACACAATACCAACATAAACTGAATCTCTCACTGATGCCCTTTTAAAAGTTTTCTCAGTGCTTCTGAAGGATGTTAGGCTGGTGACAGTAGAGGTTTGCATCTCGGTGCAAAATTCCCTAACATCACCTGCATCACCGGTGTTCCTATAGTAGATGTCATGATGACCATTGCCTAAAAAGCACGTAAACCTGTACAGCAGAAGGTATCGGACAGTGGTGTGTGAACACTCACCAAGTGTGGATGGCTTACACAAGAGCCCCTGATGGGACCCTTTAATGTCCTTATGTAAACAGAGGTCCACAAAACTCAATAATTTCAGGATGCCGAGGAACATAAAGATATGCCCAAACTCAGCAGGACATCCAAGGCAGGAGACTTGGACTTTTTAGTCTGCAGCTTTCCAAGAAGCTTAGCTTTTTTCTGAACAGACCCAGAACAGACACTGGGCTAGGTGTCCAGGGTCTTATGATTGAAGATCTCTAGAAAGAGGCTTATATCCCATCAAGGACATCTGTTCTAGTAGAATTATTTTGCAGTAGATTACCAGAAGCAGTATTTTGCAATACCTCTTCCAGTGTTCCTTTAGTTATATTTAGTGTTAGCAGCTAGAATAATATTAAGTACTAGTTAATATGAGTCAGCCTACAGAACACTAGGAAAGTTTAAGAACAGTTATTGCTTTAAAAATACCTGATTGTACATCCTGTTGCTTTCTGTTTCCAAATTGTTCCCTGGGAGATCATTATATTCAAAGTGCTTTGGCACACTGAAATTTGTATACATGTTTTCTGGAGTCCATAATTCTTCTACAGCATATGCAGACAATTTTTCAACATATGAACTGTAATGTGGTATCACGAGAGGAACTTCCACTGTTTTCTTCCAAGGAGCTGAGTGCCACTGATCTAATTTGTACAAGTATTGCTTTTGTGTTTGTCTCACCAGCATATGTTGGTCAGAATTAGTCTGATCAAAATCTTCAGAGCTTCCAAAAATGCCAGCATCAAGGATTTTTATAAGGAACTTGAGAGAAAAAGAAAATCCAGGTGACGTACTCCATATTTTTCCACAATTTTTAGAGTTATTAAGATTACTAGCAACTGATTAAGGTTACACTTAAAACCATCTTTGTACTCATGTGCTCAAAGAAAGGCTTACTCATGTGTTAGAAAAATACCTATTTTAAATGTATTTGGCAGAATTCAGAATTAGAAAGAATTCCAAATTTGGAGTTCTATGAAAGTTTTTCACATTTTGAATAATTTTTGTTCTAAATTTAAATTATTCTCCACACACAACCCCCCCAAACAAAGCTGCTTTTTTTTTTAACTTTCTGTGGTAGTATTTTCTAATGGACTATTTCAGTAAAAATTAGACACCATCGGAGTGGAAGCAGGAGGCATCAAAAGCTTCCATTTCATTTTGAGTTCTGGTCTCCCAGAGGGCTGAACAAAACGGGAGAGTCTGGCAGCTCTGAGTCTTGACTTTGCTAGAAGCTGCCTGCAGAGCTAATACAGAATTAGAAAGCTGAAGGTCTCACAGCCAGGAGCTGCAGGCAGAAGAGCTGACAGGTATCCAGGTTTGCTCTGAAATTAATCAAAATTGAAGTGTGTGCAGATTTATCAGTTTTCACCAACTGACAAATTCCATCAAAAATGTTCCATTTGCTTTGGACTAGCTGTAATCATTATCCCCATGCTTGGCTCATCCTTGTCCCCCCCATATACATACTATCCACTGGCTGCAGGATAATTCCTTAAATGAGGAATGGGTCAGAGTAATCTGGTTCCAATTGTTGAAATGATGTAATTTTTATAGATAGAAATCAACTGGGCAACACAAGTGCTTGTCTATGTAGACCCAATTTCAGGTCCAACGCCTTAGACAAAAACTTTCTCACTGTACTTACTGGCAAAGTGGTTGGAGAAGTCTCTGAAGATGAATGAAAGATCTTGTCTGCTTTTGATCCGTGTTTTCTTTTAATCTTCTTATATTCTTTAACTGCATCATCTACAAATTCAGTTACAATTCTCTCTGCTACTGTGTGACAACCATGAATGCTAAGCATATCAAAATCACACAGTAAAACATCAGAAACCTTTGATGATTGTTCAGATAAGACAGCAACTGAATTTTCTTTGAGGAGAAACAGTTTCTGATTGTCTTCCTGTCTTAGGCCTTTGCCATAATTCATTGTGTCTTTTTCAAAGGCACTTTTATATTTGTGTTGAGCTGTTCTGGAAAATGCAATTAAAATGTCAAACAGAAGTTTTTTACTGGGTTCACTTGCAATATCATCAGCAAGTTTATTTCTTTTCTGATCCTCAAACAGGCAACAAATATTCTTGCTTGTGTTTACCTCATCTGTGTTTCCAGTCTTACTTTTCATTGGAAGCACATCTGCAAGTATCCTTTGCTTTACTTGTGTCAGTTGTGTATTTTCTTTATCTGATCCCAAGCACATTAAGTTATTTTGACAGAGGAACTCATTACACTTACACTGGTCAGAATGTGGAAACTTTTGCTCTTTTGCAGACAGCAAGGCAATATGTAACCTAGACCGGTTTTCTTTCACTTCTGATCCTCCAGTACTTTTTGTGTCTTCTGCTTTCTCCTCTGTAAACCCTGCTCTCTGGTTGTTGCCTTCAGAATATTTGCAGTCTCCTTTGAAGGATTCATCATCATAGGAGTCAGAGTCTGCATCCCCAGTGTAATTGGAAGGATTTTCATTAGTACCTAAGAGGTGTGAAATCTCATCAGGTCTGACAAAAATGCCACAGTGCTGAGCACACTCAAAATATTTCACCCCTTGATAAGTTCCAGCATTATCACCTTCAGCTTTGTCAAGTGCAACACCAGCCCAATGGCCACTAGCAAAATAAGTCCGTCCTTTGAACATTAGGGTTCCAGGTTGGGTCTGCTTTACTAGCACTCTGTCCCCAATTTCAAATGATAATAGCGGGTCATCACTGTCCTCAGCTTTCGGCAGCGTTAAGGATGTTTTGCGTTGTTTTATCATGAAATCAGGACTTTTACTGGCCTGAACAGAAGAAACAGCATTTGACACAGGCAGAAACTCCAAATGCTGCAAAGGTGTCTCCTGTTCTCCTTGATGGTATTCTAGTAAGCCCTCTTTTGCACTGGAAATAGCTTTAACGAAGGATTGTTCCAAGAGACTACCATCCTGAGTTGAAAAAGCATCAGCTGTCTCTCGACTGAGCGGGGGAAATTCTTCAGGCACAGTGTTATCAGGTAATGGGGGTAATGCATCCATTTTCAGTGATATATCTTCATCCATACACTGTCTAGTCTCTGAGACTGTCATTTGTTCCGGTGGAGATGGGAAATCGTCCATACTGAAGGTAGAATCATCATTTTTCATTGCATCTGCACCTAAAGGGGGAGGAGGAAGCTCTTCACTTGGAAATGACAAATCCTTTTTATTAGAGGATGGCAAGTCAGCACTTCCATAGGACAATACTTCATCAACAGGAGACAGTATTTCTGACAAGGTATCCTCATCTGTTGGAGGGAGACCCTCATCACTAATAAAAATTGTATCATCATCTTCACCTTTGGAAGAGCAGTTCTCAGCTTGAAACAATTGCTTTTTTGAGGAGACAGGAGAAAACAGACCCCTCCTTTCTTCCTTTATGGCTTGTCTTTCAGTTGTTGAGTTATTTTGATTTCCTATGGCCACCTTTTGGAAAGAGTCAAATGAATTGGTTTCTGTATGGACTTCCTCAGAAATTCCTGGCATAGACATGGGCAGAGATACAATCTTACTGAGTTCGCTGGATGTGAGTCTCTCATTCAAAAGCTGTGCATGATTATTTCTGCCCCCTGAATCTGGTAAGTTTCTTGAAGATACACATGCTGTTAATTTGTTATTTGTAATATCTTTGTCAGGTGACAAAGAGACAGTGTTCCTAAGCTGGTCAATAACCAAATCTAGATGTTTCAAAGAACCTGTCAGTGAAAACCCCACTAGATCTGTATTTTGATCCACAAATAAACTGTTAATTCCACCATCCTTCTCCATTCTGCTAGTTGTAGAACTAGGTTTCTGCTGTCCATAGATCTTAGGTGAGTAAATATCATCACTGCATGAAGAGCTGGTAACTGCATCTTTACCCTGTTTTGTGATCTCCTGAGAACAGGTTTTGTTTCTACTGTAGTTTTCCGAGGCATCCAGGTGTGGGTCATCCGTTCCCTTGGCAGGATTATCAGACTGGGAGGAATCTGCTGACTTGGTTTTGGAGGCATTTGCTTTGTTTGATGGAATGTAAGGAAGTAAATCATCAGTGCAGCCATGATCTGAAACATCTCCAGGGTATTTCTGGGAATGTGATGAAGTCTCAGAGCTGTCATCTTCAGGCACTCCATGCTCATCGTGTTTGTCACTAGATAATGTTTCCCTTCCATTACTTATTGCTATTAGCATCTCTTTTGAAACTTTAGGGAACACATCACCATTGTCACAGACAAACTCTTCTGGGATACTGATGTCTGTGTCCTCTCCATATTTCAGCTCTAACTCAGAGTCTGAAATGGAGTTTTCCAAGACATCAATCCAAACTGCAGACACTTTCTGAAATTCTGGAAGTGAAGAGTCCGATTTAGCACTTTCACATCTCAAATAGAAGCTGTTTGACTTGGACGACAATTCAGTGGAAGCTAATCCTTTGGAAAATGCTGTTAAACTTAGCTTTTCGTCAGAAGCTTCATGAGAAACTTGGTCCAAATTCTTTAAACACTGACTACCATCCACCTGGTGGATCTCACAAGGGTCAGGCACTTCCACTTCTTTAACTGGAACATTGAAAAGAAAGTTCTTTTTAAAAAAATCAGCATTTCAGAAAAAGTTATTTTATAGAAGTGTTTGCTGACAGGTAACTTCAGATTCAAATCCAGTAATCCTCAGGTGTAAATTGCATTCAAAAGACAGTAGCATTAATTACACAGTCAAGATTAGGACTATTTTTAATATAATTGTAAAAAAAGAAAAAAAAAATCAGATTTATCAAGTGAAGATGAAGAACTCAGTAATGTAGCAAACAAGCAATACAATAGCGTCCAATGTAGTTGATCAGAAGAGTTTAAATGCAGGATTTTCATAAAAATCTCCATTACTTTAGCCCAATAAGTAGCTTCATTACCTGGTACAAGTAGTAGGCTATTATCCTCTACTCCAGGAAGAGCTACTACTCAGGCTGTATGTTAAATAACAATAGAAACCCTACTGGGAAAAGGCATTTCTTACCTTCTGACAAAGGGATTTCAGAAGGTGCTTTTTCATCTATATGTGTGATTTCCAGTTTTTCCTCAGAGTCTGTGCTAAATCTGAAAATATAACATTATAGTTGGATTAAACTGGAATTAAGAAATATGTGGTACACACTGTCATTCAATCATGTTGAGTAGAACATTGAATTTCTTTGGGTGTATTATCTACCTACAGACAGCATAATGCAAATTGTTTTAATTCTTATTTCAGATGCTTTCTGTCTAGCCCAAAGCCTTCTGAAAACAAATTTCTTCCCCCATCACCCCGCCAAATTGATTTCAAAACCCCTTCAACTGACTCCAAAGAATTAGATCATCTGATAAAACTTGGCAGACAATGTTTGATGAATGTGACAAGAATTATGTTAAAGTCCTTTTATAAAACAGTTTTTGTTTGGGATTTTTTTGCTTAGGGGTGTGCTTGTTGTTTTTGGTTGCTTGGTTGGTTTTTTGAGATACAAAATAATCCCAGGCTAGATCCATTCAGGTCTGCCTCCTCTTTCCACAAAAGGGCCACAGCCATGAGCATAAAACAAGCAAGGCAAGGTTTGACACATCAGTAGGAGAACTGGAAGGTAGGACTGAAGGTTTCAGCCTTGGCAGGTACAGTACCTCTGTTCTTCTGATGACCTTTCTTGTCTTAACTGGGTTTTCACTAATGTAGCTTCATTTGAAATTAATGTTGTTCTTCCATCATCTTCATCATCAGAAGAAAGATCTTTCTTCCTTTTCCCAGCCTGCAGAGAGTGTGATCAAGAATCACTGAATATACAGGAAACCTAAAGAATAACAGTGATTTGCTACTGGACTTCCCCCAGACCTAATGGCAATATTTTAACATGGTACAACAATTCCTCAATACAACTTCAGCTTCTCTGCCTGTAAGCTACTCAGCTTACTATAGCCAATACTAAGGATTTCTTTTGTTGAAAATTTATGTGAGAAAAACTCAGTTAAGTTAGGTTCGCCACATGCCTGAAATGGAAAGCAGAGGTCCTGCTCTTCTCTTAGACTTTTATGACTTGGTTGCTCCTTGTGTGCTTTCTCCACTATCAGAGACTCTTTCTCTGGATCTAAGGATGACGTAGCATCACCTGAAATACACAGATTATTCAGCACAAAAGGCAAATACAGTATCGTTCTTTATCTCAGTTACACAAAGCAGCCATGACTACAGGAATTTAAGGCTTGCTACTGGAGTTTATAGCTGTGCCTATGCACTGACACTCTAGGCTATGAAACAGCACAGGGCTCCTAGCCAAATATAAAAATGAAAACAAAACACTGATGGTGAAATTGTGGTCCACTGAAGCCCATGCAAGAGTTTCTCTTTGCCTGACAGACAGGATTTATTTTAGGTAATTTGATGTCCACATGCTCAAAGGAAGGCTTGAGAATCTAGTTAAGGTGCAGCTTATGCCAAACTTCTATCAAGACCACTGTTTTTACATTTTAACACGAATCTAGTCTCCCTCACTATGGTATCTAGGAGTAAATGCAGAAGGGTAGCTCATTAGAAAAATAGCACAAATGCAAAATATTGCCACAATATGTTAATATTTATAATACAGAGATTATGCATACCCAGAACTATGTAAATGATAACTGGCTCATATATAAACAGCCAGTTTTATTTTTTATTTGTCCTACTGAGAGCAAGAAATATGAACTGAGGATAAAACCTGGAAACAAAAATAACTCCAGCATGTCCTGTCGAAGTCTATCTTCCGCTGATATATGTTCTTTTAAGAAGAACACCCTTAAATTATTTTAAAAATGCCTCAAAAGAGAGTAAATTGTTAATGACACAATCAGAATAAGTTATGATTTTGTTCTGAGGAAGCAGTATAATCATATCTCATAATAAACCTTTGAGAGATCTCCACCATCTTGCCTAGCAGTGATTTATATATTGGGTATAGTGAGCAAGACACTTAAGTAATAAATGAGAAGATTGTCTCTCTTTCTGTCTGGATTAAAGTTTGATTGAAGTGGTTGAAACAGATTGGACATAACAGCATTAAATATGATTTACCAGTTCCTTGAAGAGTGTTTTCTGCCTGAACCAGGCATAAGTTACACAAAGTATAAAGCATCCCCAAGCCTTTCACTGTGAAGTTGCTGTCACACAGATTAATATCTTCATTGTCTTTAGGATCTATCTTTGTGTTTGAAGTAAGTGCCTTTTTCTCCAGCGCAGGTTCCTAGAATGTAAATATTTAAGAGACAGAGTTAATGTCTTCAGGGAAAAGGTCTTTGCTGGCAGAAAGAATAATTAAGAGATCAGAGATTAAATCTACATCTTTGCACTAAGATATATAAGTGCATATAGACCCCTTTGTATATATACCCAAGTTGGGGCTGTCACTGATGTAGGAAATAGGAAAGGGACTAGTCTCTGCAGCTGCTGTGGGCAAATAGTTTACTGTGCCAGGGACAGGTTTAGTTTCTCCTGGAGAAGCACAGTGCTTGCCCACAGGAGGTGGCGTAAACACATTGTCACCAGTTAACAACAGAGAGAATGGAAGGTCCATGAAAGCTGTGGTAAACCAACTCATGGCAAAATTTAGTCTTTAACTGAAGTGCACATAATCAACATACAAGACTGATTTCTGCTTGATGTTCAAAATGGACAAATGAGTCTTGTGCTGGTCCTATCTTAAGGCAAATATAACCTGGAGCACCATTTCTTCAGGCAGAACTGGAATACCAGAGGTGATCCTTACCAGAAATGCACACTTTCTGCCTTCTCTTGTAATAGGTGTGGATATAGGTTCATCCATTCTAGCTGAATTTGCATGTTCCAGAGGTAATAAAGCATGATCCTGAGCATTAAGCTCTGAAAGGTACAACATTAAGTTACAAGGTTTCCAATGCAGCATTTTTTTTCCATTAATAACTTGACTATAGCTTTGTTTAGCTCAGTCAAAAAGGCTTATTCAACGATATTTATAGTTTGAGTAACTTAGTTTTGCCCTTCACATTCCTTGTCACACCAGCAGAAGCTGAAAGGATCAATGACCTTATTTATCCAATCATCACCTTATGTATCATCCAGATACATGGTTGCAACTGTAAAACCCTCTTCCAGAAATTTCTACACTTTCTCTCTTCCTTCATCTATGCATAGCTGCTACCTCAACAAAACAACTTACAGCTTTGTTACACCTTCCACCTGCTAATGCTGAACAGATCCTTGTACCAAAACCCACACTAGAGGTAACCAAGGAACAGATCAACATCACAAGTTCTCTTGGGGCTGATTAGCTCAACAGCCCTCTTCTGCAAGATTATTTGAACTGCTCCAAAGAACAACTCAGACTTAAACGTTGGCCCTAAGCCATTCAGTCTAAGTGATCACAAAAGTGCTTGGCTACAGGAGTTGTCTTTATTAGGTACCTGGTTTTTTGCATTCTTTAATCATAAAGACTGAGCCTATGGCTTGATTAGTAGTACCACACGTTTTCTTGGCCACCTTTTCAGACACATCAGGACCTTGCACACCAAGGGTCTGCTCCAAACCTGAGGACTCCTCTGACTGTTTCTGGTACTGTACCAGTGTTTTCTTGTTCTCAGTAGAAAAACTGTAAAGAGTTAGACAAGGAATTAATGACTGGGAGGTGGTTTTGTGTTCCCAAGTTAATCATGACAAATCTATATGAAGTCAATAAAGATATGAATTAAATACTAGTGGTAGTGCTTGATAGTACCTGTATAATGATCACATGCATGTATGTTTATATAAGCCAGTAAATTAGTAAAGCCTGAAGCACTCCAAATAATATATTTATTTCTCCATTCCTCTTCCTCTCACTAGATACTGTATTTTATATAGTCAGGTTTCTAATATTCAGAGACATGAATAGGAGGAGACTGAAGAAATCAGCACTGAAAAGGCAAAACCAGGGTCAGTCTCTGAACCTGTTTGCCTCCTATATTTCCAATCAATGATACTCTATCAGATTCCAGCAGATCTCATTAGATTTTCAACTTTAAATATAGCATTGCAACTTTATGGATATTTGGGACATCGGATACTGATGGGTACTGTCAGGGTGACTAACTTTCTAAACAGTCTCCTCACCGCAAAAGCAAAAGGCAACAGAATTCATATTCACAGGCCTTTCCATTAGTGGTACAAGTTCTAGAATACACAGCTGAGTAAGTTATCCTGTCCAGAAAAAAAGTGATCTATATGTGGGGTTTTTGTTTTTGTTGGGTTGTTTAGATTACTTTTTTTTTTTTACTACAATAACAGTTTAAAAAGTCAAATATGTTTGACTTTTAGATTAAAATTAACAGTATGACACTGTCTAAAGCTAAATGTCTATTAATTTTTTTAAAAAATGTGAAAAAAGTAGGCCTATATAGTGTTCAATACCACTAATATTTAAGGACTTCAAAATAAGTATCCCAATTCAGAAGATATGTTCCCAATTCTTAGC
The DNA here is from genome assembly GCF_018691265.1 of Tyto alba. Classification (NCBI taxonomy): domain Eukaryota; kingdom Metazoa; phylum Chordata; class Aves; order Strigiformes; family Tytonidae; genus Tyto; species Tyto alba. Next base: position 3,256,214 of record NW_024881273.1, read on the forward strand.
CAAAAACTTATCCATTTATTATAAGTTTCTGTATTCCTCATTTCTAGCATTTAGCATCCATTTAGTAAAGCCCAAACCAGCAGCTTTTTCTGCATGTTGGTAATCTATTTATTATTTCAGTTTGCCTTCATTTTTAAAAGTATTTCCCAACCCTTTCCATCCCCTTGCAGCCTTGCTTATTAACTATCCTTCTGATCAGTATAAAATATGAACATACCTGCACTGGTGGATAGATAGCATAATTGCCACGCCACACTCATATAGGAAAGAGATCTATACACAATCATGCAGCAGCCAGCATTTGGGTGCATTGCAAGTTCCCTGACTGCAAACCAGGCCCTGTCTGCTCTAGACTGACGCCAATATTCACTGTTCTCCTATGAGCAGGCTTGTCAGTAATAAGAAGTGAAAGCACAGCCAAGAAACCTTTTAAAGATTTCTGTGACTTGTAATCAATAACACCATGAATTATAGATCAGTTCCATGCAGGGATTTATTCTGAAAGCCTTTCCCTGTGAGGACTTAAGTAAATGCACAGACCTGACTCACCAGTCTACTAAAGGTCTGGGTAACACTGAATGAAAGAGTATTTTATATTCATATAGATATATATTTGTCTTAACTGCCCCTTTTTTTTTTTTTTTTTTTTTTCTCTCCTCTTTTTTCTGAAACAAACTACATTTTTATTCATCTGAGCTTGCTTTGCTGTTCTGAGCAGTGTGGCTACTACTGGGTCCTCATCTGCACAGCTCAGCTCCTCCAGCTCAGCAGGAAGCAAATGGGGATGCTGGGGATGCAGCACTCTCTCTGAACAGTCTGACTGAGCTCCTGAATTACTCTGACTGGGGGCATTTTACATGACACTTCTACACTTCAGTTTAAGCATAAAATTAAGCTCCGTGTAGGACAAAAGCCTTCTGTGTTTAAATCCTAAGTGAAACACAAACCTGCTCTGAGGGGTTAAGTGATACATAGGCTTAAAGCCAGAGGATGACAAAGGAGTGAATTTCACCAATTAAATCAATACACGTCTACTAATTCCATATGGGTATTTTGAAGTTTAATTCATATATTATTGCAAAGTGTTTTGAGTTTGTCATTAAAAGCCACCATGACAGTGTGAACTATCATTAGCAGTTGTGTGACATCATTAAAAAATATCCTGGTTATTAATGCTATGTAAATTAGCTTGCCTAGACTTGGTGTCAAAGCTACGTTTGTTCACAACATTGCAGTGACAGGTCCCAGTCCCACAGACTTAGATAACACTGCCTAACATTCTATAGTCGAGATAATCATAGTGAAATATGTGTACCCGCTTGCACAAAAATGCAGAGTTTAAAATTAATATATAAAGCCTGCAAGGATTGGTTTTCTTAAAGCACAGAAGATTGTGACTGAATGCAAGAGCAGGGGGCTGTTCTAATGCAATCACAGCTGCCTGAGGAACAAATATTACTCTACCTTTTGCACACAGAATTAAATAGTTTATTATCCAGTGCAGCCCTTTCCACGTGCAATAAGCTTATGATGGCAGACCAACATGTCTTTTTTTAGCATGGAACAGACTTGTCCAACTTCTAAACCACAGCACTAGATAGTTACATATATAAGTATACAGACACAGAAATATACAGATACAGACTCTCTAAATTTCAGAATTAAGGCTCAGATTTAGCTTGTTCTACTAAAGGAGTTAATATTTATGACATACAGAAGTACTGGGATCATGATATAACTCCTTGTAACTACCAGGAGTTCTTGTGTTTTTTTTTTTGTTTTGTTTTGTTTTGTTTTTTTTTTTTAAATCAGAAGAGTCTCCAATAAACAGTACAGTTGGTGTAAATACAGACTCAGACAACTTTCTGGTAAAATTCAAGATTTCACTTAGAACACTTTTTCCCCCTACACAGGTGGGTACTTCTTTTAAAAGAATGGAAAAACCTGAAATAAATACACTGTTTCTTATTGATGTAGTGATGAATGTATTCTACCTGCAGAATTTAGTAAATGGTATGGAAAGGGTCTCCAGGTATGGATCCAGGCACCTTAATTTACTGGGTGCTGTTCACGTACCTTACAATAAGCTGGTCCCTGCCCTGAGGAGCTTACCGTTTTGGACACCAGATGGTAGGTTGGACATATGGAGGACACAAACAATGAGGCAGTATTGGTCAGAATGATAAGCAGTGATCTTGATGCATCAACTGCTTGAACACAGAAGTTTTCAAAACTTATCATTGTAAAACTCCCTCCTGGGAGCATTTAAAGCTCACACAATTATCTAGGACATAACTGCTTCCATCTTTTCCAATGGATTGGTTATCTTCAGCTATTGCTGTGGAAAGGGTTTTACTTACCCCTCATATTTCTTCCTTTGTTTACTCTCTAGCTGGACACAAGTCTCTTTATTCACTGACAGATCAGGCCTTTCTGAGTGGGCTGTAGACTCTGCTGAGGAGGAGTATAACTTTGGGCTAGAAATAAGTCTCGTTGTTTTCGGCTTTATTGCTTCTTCAGTTTCTGGGCTCCTTGTAAGCTAAAAGGAAAAAGTTATGCATAAGGTTTCACACAGGTTCCTTAGCTGTAGTGTCATCTCTGACTTAAGTTACTATCCATTCAAAGAACCCACCAAAATATCTAGTGACTGTGACTTAAGCTCTTGCTTCTGAGCCAAGTTATGCATCTTTTCCTGGAGTTGTGCTGTTGAATGCTGTATCATTAAGATTTCTCTTTGCTGCTTTAATAAGAGCTTTCTTTCTCGATGGGCTGCCCTGTAGATGTTTTGCAGGTGCTGGATTTCTGCCTATGAAAAGCAGAAAAAGAAAAGAGCATAAGAAAGCTAAGATAAAAAGAGACACCTACTTAAAAACGTGTATAGTATTTCTTAACATAAGGCAATACTTCTCACAAAACATCCCAAAAATTCAAACTGCAGGTTTTGTTCCCTTTTTTGTAAAATGATTCTGCAGTTTTATTTTTTACTAATGCTGACTAGGGGTTACCTGTGAAAACTAATGACAGGTAAGGGGATATTTCACTGCCTGAGAGATGGGGTATCTGAGAACTGAGACCTTTGAAAATTAATTATCTTCAGGTCATTCAAAACTACAGAATGCTTGTGGTTTGCACAGGAATTCCTTGAAGAAGCAATTTGTACTACATAAGGAGTAGGACAGAAATTTTCTGACTATGAAGTGTAATTATGAGCCCAGCATTCCTCTCAGTAGCATTAGAACTAAGACTGTAAAATTAGCTATCAGATTAATTGAATATATTTCAACATCAGAAGCATAAATCAGCATAAATCAGTGGAAACTTACATTATGACCTGTTTGTTATGGCACAAATATAAAAATCTGCAATAACAGTGGAGTAGCAGAAAAGAAGAAAGCTGTTTTAACGTTTTCTTTAAGATTTACAGACTGCTGACTTTGGCACAAAACCCACCTCACTGAATGTAGGAAGCAAAGCAGCTTAACACATGTGAAATGACACCAGTGACATTTTTTTAAAAATAAACCCCACTTGCTCCAGCAGCTCCAGACGCCTCCCTGCGTCACACCCTCCTGCTGCTTAAAAGATAAATACAGCTCCTCTAGCTGCTGTATTACCTGCTCCTGTTTCAGCTCCGTTAGGATTTTGTGCTGCTTTGCAGCCATGGCAGAGGCTCCCTTACTATCTTGCAGGTTTTCCAGGCAGCTGGGGACCAGAGAAGCATGGGGATCACAATCAGATAATGAAGTGCTGTGAGTTTAATGCTCTTCAGAAAACAATGACAGGGATAGGAGCAAAGCTCCTCTCAAAGCAGCTGTAAAGCAGCAGTAGCTGTGGAAGATTCTGCAGAAAGTTCTGCTAGACTTGGAGGGCATCTCACCACTCTGGGGCTGTATCGCCTGGACCTCTCCCAAGGCAGCTGGACTTCCCTGAGCACTCAGTACACAGCCACCGACTGGTTGGGGACACCATGAACCAGGGGGGCTCAAACTGTCCCCAGCCCAGTCAGCCCTGAGGGACCCCTCACAGCACCCCCAACAGCACCGCAGCCCGTTCAGCCCTGAGGGACCCCTCACAGCACCCCCAATGGCACCACAGCCCATTCAGCCCTGAGGGACCCCTCACAGCACCCCCAACGGCACCGCAGCCCAGTCAGCCCTGAGGGACCCCTCACAGCACCCCCAACGGCACCACAGCCCGGTCAGCCCCGAGGGACCCCTCACAGCACCCCAGCCCATTCAGCCCCGAGGGACCCCTCACAGCACCCCCAACGGCACCGCAGCCCGGTCAGCCCTGAGGGACCCCTCACAGCACCCCCAACGGCACCGCAGCCCAGTCAGCCCCGAGGGACCCCTCACAGCACCCCCAACGGCACCGCAGCCCGGTCAGCCCTGAGGGACCCCTCACACCATTGCCAACACCCCCTCAGCCCAGTCAGTGCTGAGCTGGGGCTCACACCACACCTGGAGGAGGCTGCAGTAAGGAGCCCAACTGTGCTCTGGAGGGAATAAAACCAGGGAGACTCCTCTCCTTCTGCTCTACCTGCACTTAATTTGTAAGAGAAGGATTTTATATTTGCTCTCTTCCCCTGAGCCAGGACAGTTTTTCTTCCTTTAAGCAGTCAGCGGCACCTCCACCTCCTGCTGAAGGACCTGTCCCCGTCAGGGCAGGCCTGTGGTGTCCTGCTCACGTCTCTCTCCCTCACCGTTTCTGGTGGCTCAGCCAGGCCAGCTCAGCCTTGGCTTTCTCCCGGAGAGCTTTTTTGCGGAGCTTGAGGAGGGCAGCCTGGTGTCGAGCTCGCAGCTCTTCTCCCCTCAGACACTGCTCGACCATGGCCAAGCTGAAATGGCAGAAGCTGTTGGAGCCTCCATAGTGCCGGCCAACTTGGCTCCACTGGGGACAGAGCAGAATGTCATGATTATCAGAGAAGTGCTGTGCAGGTGACAAGTTTGACATGGGGACTAAAATCCAAAAAATCCCCACCAACCAACCAACACCCTCCATACTAATACAAGAGTTGGTGTTACCTGGCTGTCGGAATTCCCCTGTTCGCTGCTCTCTCCAGAGTCACCCCCTTCACAGGTCTCCCTGTGGGGCAGATTCACCTGAGGTGACAACAAATCCAAGTTTTGATGGTTAGGCAGCAGCTCCACATGCTCTCCTGGCAGGGATCCTAAGGAGAAGATTTAAAGTCACTGTAAGTGAAATGTTTCTCTGAAACAGAAGGAAAAAAAGACCCCCAAAACAATTCTCGCAGTACATGAGTCAGCATCTGTTCCTGAATTCAGGGCACCTCTCCAAAGACTTGGCAGCTGGGCCTACGCGTTGCCATCAGTGGGATCCTGAGGAAAATCACCCCACAGCTGTTCACTTACAGGAGCAGTTTAAGAACACCAACCTCACTGAGGTGAAATCATTATAAACAGGTAAAAAGAAAAAAAATGGGTCTGTAAATAGGGTAAATATCTCTCAACTCCCTAGATTATTTTCTGTAGAAGGGTCATGAGTACAAAGGGAGATTGCTATGGTTTAAATATGCATAATTAATATAATTATTTAGGTCAAAATTTTTAAAATCAATCACAAATTTCACTAATTTGCTAACTATGTGTTCCAGACCCTGGATGGTGTGCTGTTTCTCATGACGTGCTAGCAAGTCATGTTGTTTGCCCAGTACCACCAAATCCTTTATTTTAGCATTTACCTTCTTTAAGCACTGGGCAATAGAGATCCTCTGGGAGGAAGGGATTAATTTCTCCCACTATTTTGGAATCCACTGGACTGTGAGCTCTTTCTGTCTTCAATACAGATTGTTTCAGTGAATGCATCTCTTGATTACTGAAGGTAAGAAAGAAAGGAAATATTTTCTTATTGCAGTCAGAGATACTATTTATATTCCTAGCTTTTATAGCTAAGTCCTCTATGGAGGCTGAATCTTTTTCAAACTAGCACAGTGCTCATTTTTATGCAATATTGAAAGTTTTACCTGTGCAAAGGTGCCTTTCTGATAATTGTATCCATAAGACTCTAGAAACAGTTCTTAAGTCTTTAATGTATGCCACTTTAAATGAACATAAAAGTGTGCACATACAATATTCTCATTCATGCCAAGGTATATGATGGTAAAGCAAAATGAGGAAAATTATCTTTTCACATAAGTTTCAGAGGGGCTTGTACTGTTTTAAAAGTGTGAAATCTCCCACAATACTGGACAGGTGTTTATACTATGGTTTTTGTATGAATTGGAGTAGAAAGACTGTACCACAAAGATGGATACTTCACCAAAAAGACCTGAATTAATAAAATGCTTAGGCTGTAGTCATAAAGATCATGCGACAGACACGTAAGCTGTTCTTAAATGACTTGAAATGAACATCCATTTTAGAAACACAGTGCAAATGCACTAGTGCCCCAAGTCATTCATATAGCCAAACCACAGGCTAAACCAGAGTGCCTCATTGCATACTGCCTTCTGTACCTGCCAACTGCATTGTCACCTTCCAATTGGTATCCTCTCCGTGTTTGCTCCACATGGTCCAGTGTTGGCACAGAAGAATAACTGCTGCTGGAGCTACCGCACTCCTGCAAACACAGAAATTTTCAGTAGACCTGAATGACCCATTTGAAAGGAAGAACTTTTAAGTCTTCTTCCCCCATTCCTCTTGGGAAAGCCCTTCATTGTAGATAATGCTTTTCATATGCCAATAATTCCTAGATCTTTGGATTAACTAAAGAGCTGGATACTACTCACAGTGAAATAACTGTGTGGGCATATGGAAGTAAGGTAGTACAACAGCTCACAAACTGTTGTGTATTAGAGCTGTTTTCATTGGAGTCAGGGTCCTGTGTTCATTCTAAGCACTTTTAAAAAAAAAAACAAACCAAAAACCATACAGAGATCGCTTCTGTCCGAGCTGTTCAAACATACTGAACATATTAATTGAGCTAAAGTATCCTCCAAATCAAATACTCTAAATGATGTAACTAGAGCTTGGAATTGCAGGTGAGGTCTGCACTTGTGTTTGGGCATGTGGAGCTAAATTCTTACTCTAACAAATAGACACTGAATCCATCAGTTCCTAGCTGACTTCAGAATCTGAAGCTATAAGGTAAACCACAAACAGCATGCTAAAATTTTGGGTTTTTTTTGGGGGTCAAGACTAGCATCTCACTAGGCTCTCATATCTGAGTAAGTATCTCAGGGACTTGAAAACCCTTCTCTTGATTTTACAGCAAAACCAGCCATAGGGACCAAAACCTGCAGTACCTAAGCAATTTCAGATCAACAGTCCAAATGACAGCCTAAGGAGCTGCATTACCAGAGAGACCTGGGCACTTCCAAAAGGTTACCCTGATCTACAGTTTTTATGGGTCAAAAAACTCCCCTTTTGATTAAGGGACTCTAAAGGAAAAAAAAAAAAAACAAACCAAACCAAAACAGTGGGGATCAAAGGAACACTATGCTGAATCCAGAACCAGTAACACAGGATGTGAAATAACTTACCTCTGAATTGTGCTGAAGCAGATCACTCAAAACCCTCTGGCTTTCTAAAACCTCTAACTTTGCTTTCTCCCTCAGCAGTGTAAGCTGCCGTTTCTGCTGAAGCTGATGGACCTGTATTAGGAAATTATACACTATAAATGATATTGTTAACCAAGTCACATGATTCCTCAGAACTGGGGTCAAAGGGCAGCAAACTCCAAGTAAAGGCAGCACAGGTATTGTGCAGCCAGCTCCTGTCACATCCTGCTGCCTTTGGAAAACAGTACAAACCCCTGCTTTGGTTGCAGCAGAGTAATGCATTCTTACCCACAAGTGGTAGACTAAGATCTCCAAATAGCAAATTAGGGCTGGTACCTCACCTTTACAGCTACATGGGGTTTATAAACCTGATGCGGTCAGCTGATGCCAACTGATTATAACCTAAATACACCTGAATCCAGAAATAGCTAGCACCTTTTGACCTGGGATAGCAGAACTTGAATTGCTCTTTGCTTACTGTACCTTCAGCTTGTGAGCCAGTCGTAGGGAGGTTTGCCTCAAATTGTCCAGATGGATCCTGTGTTTCTCATCCAGTTCTGTGCAGCTAGGGTCTCCCTCACCTGCAGGAGTTTAGGAAATAGATGGTAACAGACAGGATTTCTTAATTAAAAAAAAAAAAAAAAAGTGATCCATTTAATAGGTGCCAGCTGAAGAAGGTATCAGAGTTAACTGGAGGGAGGCAGTGGAAGCAGATTCCAGTTGCTACTCTGAAAATGTGTTTCTACACTGTCAAAGTCCTCTGGGACTTAAGCATTTGCTAAGTGTCAGCTAAGGGCTGACTTGCTGGGTCAAGGCCAGTACACCTTGTAAATAATCTAACAGTATTATGGTATTTTCAATGGAGTATCAGAGCAGTTGCTTCTCTGAATTCTTTGCTGCATTTCAGGCCTGACTGTACTTCTCAAAACATGCCTGAGTCCTAGCACATAGACTTAAACAAGGGCTCACCAAAAGGGGAAGAAGGTATGTGTACATTGTTCCTACCTGCATTTTCCTTTTGAACCTTCCCTGGGACTGTTTTTGGAAGCCTCCCAAATCTGACATCTGACTTTATTCCTGGAATAACTCCTCTTCATAAATTTACTACTTCTTCCATATCTGAAGAAGGAAAATGTCACTACCTACATCCTGTCAAGAAATCTGTTAACATAAAGTCCTGCAAGTACAGGGGAGAAGGGAAGAGGCAGGACTCAAGAGGGACTATGCCAAGAAGGAGAAGGACTGTGGAACAATTCCCATTCTAAAGCTGAAGTCCAGAGTGTGGGTTATGGTCACTCTTGTTCCCACTGCTCCTTTGCTGCACCAACCAGATCAGACCCACTGGTTACAAAAGAAGAAAAGCTTCCCAGCTTGGTTACCTCTTTGGGGACTCTAGCAGCATTGTGTGTGACCCCTCCATCTTGCAGCTTTGCCCTGTACAAGGATACAGGCTTAATTTCTCTCTTTTGTCACAGGAGGAGACAAACCCATGAAATAAAGCTCTAATTTTTAAGTGGGGAAAGCAGCTCTTGTTCCAGGTGCACCTATTTCACTTCTACTTTCTTATTGTAACTCTCCTGTCTTTTACAGTGTAAGTGATGTAATGTTTACCAGTGATATGTTTTTGGCTGCTTTGAGTTTCTCAGATGAATTGCTAAGCTTATGCAAACAGGTTGTGTATTTACTCTGTGCTGTGCCACTGTCACAGCAACCAGAATCATAAATGAATTGAAGTGTGGGTCATAAATAGAAATAGGTTTGACCTGGAAACTTGAGATAAAATCTGTATCCCTATCCAGATTGTCTGAATCCAAATTACCCCATGCCTCAGGATAAGCCCATGACATGCAAGGTTTGTTTTTACTTTAAATACTGAAGGATCTTTGATATGGAAAGAGCAGAGATACGGGCTTCTTTGCTTGCCAGGATGCTTTTTGTGTTTACGTGGATGTGAGTGAAATAAAATGTTAATGCTTCAAGCCTGATGCAGATTTTCTATTAGAATGCTGCTGTGTTTTTATAAACAGTTTGACTGCAAATTTCATTTACTTCTTACAGTGTTACTATAGGAGGCTTTTCTTAAACCTCTACTTCTCAGAATCAAGGGACTCGATGAAAATCTCATCTTTTATTTTAGTAATGTGTATCTTCTGGTTCTGGAGGGTTGTTTGAAAAGGCAAAATCACACTGAATTACCTAGAAATCACATGCCCAGTAAAGAGTTCACCCTTTTTAAAAGATTTTTGGTTTTACCCTAATCTTTCTAATTTTGAGGACTGATCCAGACTCTTTAATGCTTACAGTTACCAGAGATGATTTTGTGAAATGGTATATTTTAGGAAAATCCTGTGGGTGAAAGAGCTGTTGTTTCTACACAGAAGTGTTTTTACTGGTTTTAAGCAATGTAACAGAAAAAAGAGATAAGTGAACAGTTTGTCAGTGGGTATAGAGAGAGCTCATTACTTTCAAAAGCTAGATGAGAATGACTTCAATACTAACAAATATGGTAGTTTTATTTTAAAAATTTACAAGCTAAATTTACTGATGCTAAGTTGTCTGAGTAGCTTTTAATACTAATATCTGGGACATTCTGAAGTATGGTAATCTAGTAGGATATAGTTTGGCAAGTATTTTCGAATTGTGCCTCAAACTGAATGTTATTGTTGTTCTCCTCAAAGCCTGACCAATGATATTGATCTCAAAGTGAAAAAAAGTTTGTTCTGATCTGTTTTCACTCCTTTTGAACATAATTTTCCTAATTGTGGCTATTTCCAGATGCATTTTTTGTGTTACAACATCCTGTGTTAAAGAAAATACCATCTGGCTAAACTTCATGTCCTCTTACGTTATGATGAATGGCATTTTACTGCATACCCAGATAGCTTCAATGTACATACACTCAGTCTTTTTAAAAAAATGCTATTTATTAAATCACTTTCTGCTGCACCTGCAGAATCTCGGTAAAGCCCTGTAGAATCTCTGTGACATGTAATTAAAAAAGCTGGGCTAAAAGTCTCATTTTTCTAATCACTTGAAGCTAGGCAGAAGCACTTACTGCTGCTTTACTCAAGGAGAGCTTTTTCTCTTTCTGCCCACATCAGCAATCAGTCTAAACCAGTTATTACAAAAATACATACTTGCAACTTTGGATGTGAGCACAACTTTGACTACATTATTGCCTGGAGGTATATGAAGATGGGGTGTAGAGAGTCCTGAAATGCTGCTGTGGAATGGAGCAACAGATCCAGAATGAGTTGGCCCACTTGATACCCAAGTCAAGGCAATCCTTCCCCTCTCCAAAATTACTGTGCTAGCTTAACTGCTTTATTATTTTAGGATGCTCTTCAGGGAAAGGAAGGGATGGGTGAAATACCACCCAGGCATTTCAGTACTTTGTTAGTGTCAAGGACCAGAGCTGTACTGATAACAGGTAAATAGAGATACAGAAAAGAGGTTTGCTAGCTCCTGATCACAGCTGAGATATGCAGCACAGGCAAACAGGATGGCTGTTTGGCCCTACTTCAGCAAGACCTGTGAGCCAAGAGCAATCCCTAAGCAAGAGACGCCAAACTTGAAGGCTGTACTTGTTTACTCAGGAAAATCAATGGGCTGATCTGCATTCCTGAGTACCTTGGAGAATCTGTATTTCTACGCCTGCTGAAACAATTTCTTCTCTCCTCTATAAATACATCTGATATCCCACTTGTCATTAACTGCTTGCTGAACAAGGAGATTAATGTGGGCTGTGCTGCTCCTGTCCTCTGCATATTTTGTGTTTATATCTAAATCCTCTAGTGCAGAGGGTTGGCTAGAATTCAGCTTCCAGACAGATGTTGCAGCACATGGCAATACCTCACCCTGCTTCCCACCCCTTCCACGTGTGGCACATCACATACAGAGCAGCAGAGCAGCTCTTGCTGCAGGCTGGCAAGAGAGAGCTTGGCCTGAATCTGGACCTAACCAGAACCCTGAATTTCCATGGGATGTTTCTTCTATTGCTCATCAATTATACTAAATTCCCTCAACCCAGTACACCTGCAGTATGAATACCAAAGCCCCAACCTCTGGCAAAGCAACACTAAAGCACACAGAGCAAGAAATACACATGTATGTCCACATGCTTTGCAGTAGCATTTTAAAAGTAACATCACCTTGTGGGGTAGTAGCATGGAGAGTGACAAAATCCTGAATTCTTGTGCACACGCAGACTTTAGGATGATTTATCAGCCAGCTAATAAACAGTGCAAATAAAGTCTCTTTGGGTATGGAAAGAAACTAGTTTAGAGGGAGAAAACCGGTATCAAAGGAAGAGAGAGGAATTCTCAAGAGCAATTCACATGTTGCCTGTCAGAATCAAGAAGCACGCTATGCTTCATCGCTGCTATCATTGCAGACTGCTTTAGAGAAGTTTGAAGGGTGACAATGGAGCTCACTGAAGCTTCACCAGACGGAAGCTTTGTAAAATACAAAAGACACTGTAGGATTTTGAAGCGAAACATGAAGAGCTGTCTTATCTCAAAGCTATCAATCAGAGGACAATTAGCTGAAACCATGCTCTTACACTTTGCTGATTCCACTGATTTAATAATCTCTCCCTCTGCTAGAAGCAAGAAGGCAGCTCCCTCTAGTGATATGAGAAAATATGTCAATCAGCAATTAAGGGGAAAGATGTTACATATAAATACATTTTCTTTGTAATCCAGGTTAAAATTATGCATTTTAAGAATAATAGACAGCATTCCATTTGCTTTCCTAATGCAAATTACTTTAAACCAATAGCCACACTTAAGCTTCAATAGAGAGAAAATATTTTTTTAACAACTAATTTCAGCTTAAGCCTTGTTATCTCTCAAATACAATAAAGGAAACAAAAGTCTGACCCAATGAAATGAGTGTTTGGCTCATTTAGTTCAGTCTGGCTCATAGTCCAATCACAAGGCCGTAGAAAGGGGAACAGGCAAAATATTTTTTTAAATCACCTAGTTCCCTTATTTAATAGCAATGCAGAAACCTGTGTACTGTGGGCTGTATTCAGAGGATGTGCTGCAGTAGCAAGGAAAGTATAACTGAGACCTGGTGGTCTGGCAGGAGTGATGGAAAGATTTTATGTAGAGTTGTCTCTGAGAAAAGCAGAATGTGCAAACCACTTCCTCATCAGCTCACTTGGTTATACCAAGTTTTGTGCCTAAACTGATTAGAGATGCATATAAGAACTGTGTGAAATACTTTCCAGTCATGCCTGTGGAGATGATTTGTGGTCATCACAGCATGTGCTTATAGCATTTGCAATTCTAGGTTTTATATTGGCTGTGTTTAAAAGGAAAATTCAACAGTTCAGGACAGGTTCACTGTCTTACTCCAGGCTGTAAATAGTTACAAATATTTCGTGAATATCTGCTTCTTATACTGTGCTTTATTATGTTTGAAAACAAGATTTGGTCTTTTCCAAAGTATGTTTACTAGAGAAATTTTTTCATGTCTTTGGCATAGCAATTAGAGGTTAGGTGATGCATGTATCTTTTAAAGGTAAATAGTTGTATTTGCAGCAGTTGTATAATTGTACAACATTATGCTGCATGTGCACAGTGACTTCTGTGTTATGTGAAAGAAAACAGACTCAACTGCTGGGGTGATGCGTTATAGCAGACAATACAGCCTTGCGTCTGAATGCCCTTTTCCTGCTAAATGGTGAACAGATCCACTTGTGACCCATATTTCAAAAGCACATTGTCTTCAGAATGACAGTTCTGTGCCTCATCTGCAGCAACATGGCTCGTAGTGGAACTGCTGGCTTACAGTCAAACCTTGGGCTTGAGCTTACTCAAACAATGTGAGCCCCTGCAAATGCTCAGAGAAGGTGGAGGTTTCTGCTGGCATAGACATGAGGCAGCAGTTCCCATTGTTCATGTGGTGAATAGTGGATGTCAGGGTCTTTTTTCCATATAGCTTCCAGAATTCAAGCCCTTAGTTGTTAATATTAAATAAAAACTATGTCTTTTGCTTATGGTAAACACTTCAGACAACAGACTTACTGTCCAACCATGTAAGATGCCCTCCTAGTCCCTAGGGGGTGGGGAGAAGCATAGTAAACAACGCTGGCTTCTCCACCACCTCAAAATCCAATATGACATATAAATTTTTGGGGGGAAAACAATGAAGAATCCTTAATAAGAGCAAAACCTTTTTGTAAGTACCCTCTTTGAGGAAAGGTTATCTGATCTTGTTCTTTTGTCTTGGAAAAGCCCTTAAAACAATGCACCATCTGCTACAGTTTGGTGGAAGCAAGCAGAGATCTCATCCAGGGAGCAGACTGCATGCTGCTGTTTGCCATTTAACCCCTTCGGCCACAAACTTTCCCTTGTTTCTATGCAAACATTTGCTCTGAGCAGAAGTGGCAGTGCCCTGCACCCCACCCTTGCCTTGGCCAGCCCTTCGGGGTCCTGGAGTGGGTCTCTCCATTCAGCCTGCATCCTTTGTCAACTCCTGTAAGTGTCAACCCTTATCTGATGCGGTAATTATGAAGAATTAATTGCAAGGCTCCTTGAGACCTTCAGATGAAGCTGCAAGGTGCTGAAAATGTCTCTGGTCTGAATGGGGTTTGTTCTGTCAGAGGCCATCTGTAGCAGTCGCTGTGTAACTCAGCACAGGAGCAACCTGTGAGGTGACGCTCTGCTAAACAGCACTTCATGGGTAAGGCAAAGTGTTTCTACTGCATTTTTTAGTGGGGTATATCTGTTAAATTGGACACAAAGTTTGAGGAGGACATTTTTTTCCTATATTCACTATTCACCTTTGAAGTCTGGAATGTGAACCAGCAATTTGAAATTCCCCCTCACCCTAGAAATTTTTCAGTCCTAGTCAGCATGGTTAACAAGAATTCTGATGCAATGAAGGACTGTTCTTTCTTTTGCAATAGCATTAGAAGTGCCTTGGGAGGGCATGAGTAACCACCGCGCTCCGACACTTTGGGAAATGCCACCTTACCAAAGTCCTGCTCAAAGCTGCTGTGAATCTCAGCTCCAGTGCTCAGAGTGGCAGAAGGCTGTAATCTGAGGCTGTTGGCTGTCCCCAGGCTCTCTCTGGGAGACTGGTTGGCAATTTCCTCTTGATCCTGAACTTTCAAAATAGTCTCACACCGGTAGTGATTCCTCTGAGCTGTGAGTTCTCTCTGCAGGCTGTGACAAGGTAATAACAATTACTCAGAGAGTTTTTGAGATAGTACATGTGTATAATCAATCTTTTAAACTAAGAAATGGTTACTTCATTTTAACAAAGCTATCGTTTGTTAAATTTTGTTAAATGGAAACAAAAGACTCACTGAAAAGTCATACCTGCCAATGTACAAAATCCTCTTTCTTGTACCTTGATGTTGTCAGAAAAGTTAACAACACTTGTCTTTACCTACTCTAATTACTGCTGTGAAAGAGCTGGATAATTTTCAAACTGGTGGCAAATAGGAACAACAACCTTGCAGTTTTGAAGCTTAATTTATGAGGGCTGCATTGTACAGTCTGTGCCATTGTTAAGACTTAGTTGCACAATCTAGCTCTGAACCTTGGCAATGTTATGTGAAATCTTTTTAGAAACACAGAGTACTGATCTCTGTTCCAGTGTTTCTGGGACTTGTGCTGAGCATGGCTGTGGCCCAACTAAGATTTGCTATTGATATATATACTTTAATATTTCAAAGTTATATCAGCACCAAGTCCCGCAGTCCTTACAAAGAACTGGTTTTACTTTGTTTTGATCTGTAACTATCTGAGCTTAACTAAAAAGATTAGGAAGGAAGGTGTGAAAATGGACATTTATTGATCAAGCTTCAGCTGAAACACGTGGAGAAACTGAGACACATTGAAATGGTGACAGATGTTTTCTTTTTTATATAGAAAAATGAGTGTGTATTTTTTTTTTCCCAGCAATCAGCTTAGGGAAATCTTATTTCATTTTTCTTGTTAATAAGCTTTCCTTTGTTTTCCATGACCCAGAAACTGCTAAAACGATTAGAAGAGCTTTCACTACCATGTCTTAGATGAAGTCTTCAAAAAGTGGGAGCAAAGGTGGATTTCTTAAAAAGCAATTCTAATATTTGTTGGGCAAATGCACTGAGTATTGTTTCTGCATTTGTGTTGTGATAGTTTTTTAGTCAATGCCACTGTTTCCTTTGGCTCTTGAGAAGTGCCTGCTTCTCTTTGGAGCGACTGATGGCAAGGTCCAAATCCAACCCTGCCTGTTTCCTGGGAAAGCTACTGCCAACATCAGTGGAAAACAATGCAGATTCTACAGTAAATACTGGGATTACACAGGGGTGGCCAGCAACCCCTCTCCTCCAGACACAGCCAGCTCTGCAGCAGGCATAAACCATCACAGTTCCCAGATGAGGCTCTTCGGATTTGCACCGGCTAAAGAGAAAGCATTATTGGGTCCACGGCAGGAGGTAGAGCTGTGATCTAACAGCTAACACTCTTTCGGGACATCAGGCCTCTGCCTGGGCCACTTGCTCTGCCCTAGCCTGTGAGGCTGCCCACTGCACTTTCAAAACTGAACTCCCAGCAAAAGTGTTACTATCTTTTTGACTCTTGAGAATGTAACAGAAAGCCACTTATATAGGTAACTGAACCAAAATAAGGATGAAATTGCATACACATTTCTGGCGGCTTGGAGAATTCCCATTAGTGAGTCATTTGCATTAGCAACAAATCTCCATCAGCTGCCCCTGTGGACTGCAGAGCAGCCGTGCATGAAATGGGAACATTTCTTATGGAAAGAGGCACCTGCGGGATTTCTTGCATGAACATGAGTCACTGTTTTTGCAGCTATAATTAGACATGTAAACATAAAACTGTGCTGTCGAAACTGGCTGCGGGTAAAATCATGTTCAAGAGCGCTGATTTTGTAACACTGGCTGGTTTGTATTTGTGAATGAGGCTGGCAAACACTCAGTTTTTAACAGGTGATTTTGTTTAGATGAACTCTTGAGCAGAATATCTATTGTAGCCAGCTGTAGACTCATAACTCATTATTACTGGTAGCAACGGTGGAATTCAGAGCATAGACACAATTCAGTTGCTTTTGCTATCACATTTTCTAACCTAGTTCTAGCTACATTGGTGATGAGCTATACAGGCATGGGTTTACGAAGGGCTAAGAACACAGCACTATCCCCGCCTGTTAGAACAGTCCTGTAAAGTTTTGTACACTAGCCAAGAGACAGTCTTCCTTCACTCCCTTCTAACACTCCCCCGTATGAAGTTCATGCACTCACAGTGCAAATGTGTCTGGAGCAGGAGAAAATTATGACCTTGGAAAGTGTGTTCCTCGGTCATCTCCTTAACACACTGGTGCTCCTTTACCGTGGAGCTTTCTGTCTCATCAGATCGTAGATGCATGCCCTCAGCAGGCTTGTGAATTGGTTGATACTGGAGCAACTTCAGAAATAGCTCGAGCATGGGATCCTCACGCTGTCCTTGCTGGTGTGTGCTGCCCACTGGTGTGAACAGAAGAACTCTCACCCACTTTTGCTTCCCGTGAGTGAGTGTGCAGGCTTCAGGACTAGGTGCAAAATTAGAATCTAGGTCATATGCAAATGAAAGCTGAGGACAATTCAAAGGCAGGCTGTTACTCTGACCCCTGTATTATCTACTTTACCAGTAGCTAAGAAAGCATTAAACGTGGGGTGGTCTTTCCTTTATATTGTCCCCTTACTGTCACTATTGCTCATCAGAGGGAGCCCTCAACCTACAAGATGAGTCTAGAGTCATTCACAAAATAGCAACACTTTCCACTTTTAATCTCTAAATACAGTGATATTTTATCTGCAAGTAACTCTCCTCATCTTTTGAAACAGCACATGCAACAGAGTTGTGATTTATTATTTGAGAGGCTTTATTGGTGTTTTTTTCCTGTGATGCTCCAAGGACTTTGTTTGACTCTGCTGCTCAAACACACGGGAGCTTTGCTTTTTCAGTAATTGCATTGTTCAGGAGATCAGTGCAATCTGTCTTATTTCTGCTTTGTCTGATGCTTGTCCATTACAGCTGAGGGGCTATTCCCTTCAGGGCCCATGAGGATTCTGCACCTACCTTCCATTACTATGAATTAGAGTTGCATATAAACACGCACACATCAAGACAAGAGTAATGGACCCCACCGTTTTCTTCAGACGGGTGGGCTGCGCTCTCTAAGGTGTGGTGCATACGCAGCTCTGGCTCTCTTCACTGCACACTCTGAGTGCTGAGTGCTAATGTTTTATACATTTGCCATCTTCTGCAACAGAACAGCTCCATAATCCTTGTAACTGAGCTCTCAGAGCAGAAATCAGACCAACCTTTGTGAATGTGGTAGTTGTGCACAAAGAACAGGGGTTTAACTCTCAGTAATTCCAGTAATTACTGGTCATAACTTTGGTAAGCTGAGCCATCTGGATTTATCTCTCCAATTTTCATTTTCTCCGTGTTTACTTTACACTGTGAAGCTGTAAACAATCTTCTTAAAAAGAATGCTGTGCCTTATATCTTGGTTTCAGTTTAAAAAACTGCTCTTCTTCCCACTAGAGATTTCTGCAGTTTAACTGCAAGTAGGCTGGCACAGCCAGCTTGGACCCGGGCACTAATGAACCACCTTTAAGGAGAGCCATGCCATCCTCGCCTGGGCAGGGATCCCGCAGCCCCAGCTCCTCATCCTTCGCTCTGAACGGGAAACTGGGGACGCGGTGGCCAGTTTGCTGCACGTATGTCCTTTCCTTGGTAATGCCTGTCCAGGTCATATTTAATCTTCTAGGGCTCAGGGAATTTATTCTCTAAGGGAAGTCCTCTCTGCAGAGACGTGGGGACTCTGGATTTGTCCTTCTCCGTGGCTGGACAGGGTCACAGTCTGATCTGCAGTTAGCAGTTGTGTCTGAACTAACAGGTCCCTTCACGGTCTTCCCTGTCACCAGAGATGACCCACCTGGGGCAGTTACATGAATATGTTTTTGCTCTCTAAGATACAGGCTAAAAGTGAAGGGTTATCTTTCAACTGCCATCTACATTAAACATTTAATTAATGTAGGCTGACTGAAAACAACCTGTGTTAATGTAATTCTTCTTTCAACACTTCCTGCTTCAAAACCTATTTCCCATAATAATCACCATGCTCTGACATGTGTCCTGTTCAAGGAAACTCAATGTTTGTGAGTAGGTGTTGCTCCACAGACATACAAACTGTAGAGCTGCAGCAATCAGAATTTTTCACCCACTTTTGGAGCAAAACGAGTGAAAACAATCACTAAAAATGAATTTATAGTATTCAGTGGATTAAATTACCCTTCAATCCTCTGCAAAAAGGAGATCAGTGGAGATTTAACTAGGTACTCATAAAGATAATATTTTTTTTTTCTGCCAATGCCACATGGTAAAATACCAAGTGGTTTCTTTTGCCAAGGTGAGGAGGGAGTGACGAGCTATGTGTCACTTCTCAGATCCAGAGATCTGACCTGGCAGGACACTGGGCCCCTCCAGGCTCCTGGGGTCCTGCAAGCAGCAGTGGGCACAGCTGGTGGGGACCCCCCTTCTCCTGGGGGCTTCCCCTGCTCCTGAGAGGGGTGGAAAGTCAGAGCTCCCTCGGACAGGCAGGGAAAGGCTTAGCTCTATGGAGAGAAATCTCCCCCTTGGCTCCCAGTCTCCTCACGCTGCTGGGTGGTTGCATCTAGGACAAAACTCCTGTAGGGAGATCCATCTCTCCAAAACACCCCAGCTGAACCTTTCCTATTGATCTTCCAGCTCTCTACAAATAGGTGGTTCCCTCTTTCAGTATATCTTGTGTCAAAATCTGCCTACTTGGCAATTTGCTGGGTAAGGAGTAAAGAGCAGTCTGCCTCCATGCTGAATTGGTGCTATTTATTTTAACTACGTGTGTGTGTGTGTGGCGCATTTAGCAGAGAATAATATATCCAAATTTGTTTACCTTCCAGCGAGGAATCTGTGAGATGGAGAGGCTGGGCTGGTTATTGGCTTTTCATGCAATAGGCTTATGTCCACCTCAGAGCCTTTATTCACAGGAAAACCTTTTAAAAAGACAAATGAGGGTATTTAATAAATATGCTCTTTGTAGAAATGAAATGGTCCAAGCTTTGGCATCTATTCTCTGCCTACTTGTGTGAGCACTTAACTTCCATATAGGTCTTCTTATCCACAGATTTCTAAGTACATGGTGTTAAGCTTATAATTCCTTTCTTCCTTTGGGAAAGCCTAGGCATCCGGAGGTGATGTGTCTAAAATCAGTGGCAAACCCACAGATAAGAGATGTAGTTTTACAGGTGCAGTGAGAGTAGAAGAAAGTAATTAGATCATAGAATTATAGAATGGTTTGTGTTGGAAGGGACCTTAAAGCCCCCCCAGTGCCCCCCCCTGCCCCGGGCAGGGCCCCCTTCCCCCAGCCCAGGGGGCTCCCAGCCCCGTCCAACCTGGCCTTGAACCCTTCCAGGGAGGGGGCAGCCGCAGCTGCTCTGGGCACCCTGGGCCAGCGCCTCACCCCCCGCACAGGGAATAATTTCTTCCCTATATCTCATCTAAATCTTCCCTCTTTCAGTTTAAAACTGTTACCCCTCATCCTATTCCTACACTCCCTGATAAAGAGTCCCTCCCCACCTTTCCTGTAGCCCCCTTTAAGTACCAAAAGACCACTATAAGGTCTCCCCAGAGCCTTTTTTTTTGGGTCTAATGATCTCTAGATCATTTCCCAAGTTAGATCATTACTTCCTAATGTGATAGCCCCTACTTCAGTCCCATCTCTCCTTTCACAGGGGAACTGACAGACTTTTCCATGCTAACCAAACAGACAAATAAAACAAGTCAGTCACTACTAACATTCTGGCAACCTTCTGATTTGAGGAGATTTGCTGGAATTTCATGATTCTGCCCTACTGATCTAGACATACTGAACAACATATGGAGTGGCACTCATACTTGCTGCCTAGGCTGCCTGTGCTGCTTACGGAGGGCACCTGTGGCTCTTCTTGGCATTAGATTTGTGATCTGTGCAGAGAACATGCCTGCAAACATTCAAAACTCTAGCAGCTGCTCTCTCTGAGCAGTACGGATACAGCCTAGAAGACTCACTGCTCAGGGATTTTCCAAGACACAACACTTCCAATAGCCAAGGGGAAATGAGGCTTATACTGCTTTGTAGCTTTGAAAGACTTGGGCTGTGGCATCCGAGTCTCACTGTTGCATCGTGTCAATATGATGTACCTTGTAATGTGTTGCTCAGGTCTTTGTTGGTGTTGAGATGTTTCTGTCCTGTGCTATGAGTGATCCATAGTAATTCTTCACTCACAGAACTCCTGCCAGGCAAAGGAGTGAATATTTCCTTCTGTCTGTCCAGGGCTGTTGCTCCCTCAGTGCTACCCACAAGGCTATTCCTGTCCAGTCCATGAAATTCCCCATCTGATGACACACGTAACATATCACGATCTGGGGCACCCAGCAGCATTTCTATAGTCATTGTCCTGTCTTGCTCATCCTTGGATATCTCAGGTTCTGTGACAGAAGAGGACTCATTGTAAAAGTCCAAAGTTGTCTCTGTCAATGTTCTGTCTGCAGAGTCTTTAACCCAGCTTGCTTCATTCAGTTGCTTAGTTGCTATCTCAATCTTTTCTGCAAGTTCCTTTGATAGACTATGTATGGCTTTCACTTGATCCTGTTTACTTCTGTATGGAGAAAGTCCAGAAGTCAAGTCCTTGGAGTAAGGCTTTGAATCTTTCTGAGGAAGGGAAAAGCTCAGAGGAGGCATATACGGAGCTTGGGGAGAGCAGTCCCTCAAGTCTTCACATTTCAGAGGACTGACAAACCAGCATCTGGATTCCAGTGGTGCTCGAGAAGCTATCGCCTCTCTTTTTTTAGGTGTTTGAACTGTTTCTAGAAGTTGATTTCTGTTTAAACAAAAAGGAGAAATGTTATATTATACAGTCAAAGTAACAGTAGCTTTCTGCACAGACCAGTATCCTCAGTTAAAGTGCTTCACAAAAGAAAAAGAAATATTTCCCTGTCTATATCTATATCTATTTGACATTTGTTGAATGATAGATTCAGGATGGAGCATGAACTGCTGACAGATGCGGAGAAGAATCAGACTGGGGCTGGCAAGAAATAATTATTATTTAAAAATACAAAGCATAAAAGTAGGCTGAAAAGTTTGATTCAAGCTCGAGAGGCAGAGCATCGGTGTCCTTCCATGCTCAAAAGCACTCCCAGATGCTCCCAGGTTCTGTAACTGCTCTGGACTAGGGTTCAGTGAGACTGATTTTAAGGTGAGACGTGTCAGTACATTAGTCCATTGCTCAATTTTTTATAGTTCACAACAGAATACTATGAAAAGTCTTCAATGTATGCTGAGAAAGATATTTTCTAGGATGCTTTTTATGTCTGAGTACCTGCCTCTGTGATCTTTACTTAATAGACTACAGGATGTTTTATCCTCCCAGGCCATGGAACTCCTTTCCAGGATTCCACCACCGCATTGCTCCTGAAACAGAAGTGACCATTAGTATAAGCAATAAATAGCTAGGCAACATGAGGGTAATATTTGGTTTTTGTTCCATTTAATAATTGGTTCATGTAACTAGAAAACTGTATGCACTGAACAACAAACCTGTTCTTTTACCTCAAGCAGTGGAGATTTCTAGTCAAGGGTTCCAGCCTTACTAATGAACCCAGCAGTTCTTACCATAATTAGAACTTAATTGCTCTATTTTTCCAGATAAAACTTTTCCTCTGTGACACTTTAGAGCATTTGTATGAAGTGTTTCATCTCCTACGTGGTGCTGTATTGATAAAGACTGGAGGGTTTTCAATCTGCCACTCCTTTATGACTTACTTGCTCAAGCTTGCACTGAGGGCTTGCTTTTGCAGAAGTGGTTTCCCTGATGAGCTTGTGCATCTGGTCAGAACATGTTTTCTTCCCAATAGCTTCTTTCTGTTTCCTGTATACTTCTTGCAATCTCTTATTTCTCATCTTCATGGCCTGCACCAAAGATTTTTTCTCTTCTAGGCTTTTTTTCTTTCTTTCTTCATTCTTTCGATACATAAATTCCTGAACAATTTCAGGGGTGTAGGGGTGAGGTTTTTTAATGTTTGCCCTCCTCTTTGAAAGGTACTTAAGGTTTTCTTTTTCAGACCCTTTCTGTGCAGGGCTGCTTGAGCCTTTCTGTCTCTGAGGAGATACGCTTTTTCCTCTGCTGCAGTTTTCTGAGATGCTGGGCTTGGCTCCAGCTTTCATTAATGAAGATTGTATCTTTTCCCCACTGAAGGCAGAGGGAGTTATGCCCCGAGGTCCAGGTGAAGGAAAATGGATCCCTAGGTATCGCTGCAGAACTTGTACCTTTTCTTTTGCAGTATCTTTTGGGAACCTGGTATCTCTGTGTTCATCATGATATTGGCTTTGCAAGTGCAGGTTCCTGAGTATTTGCTTTGTATCTTTGGTTGGTGCGTTGCTGCCCCTTTCAGTAGGCTCGCTGGGTAGACCTATGCAGCTTTTGAATTCAGGGCTTTTCCCCACAGCTTCATTTCCCTTCTCTCTGGAGATATTTTCCATGGCTGGCATTGCTACAAATCCTCTTCCAGGTTCTGTGGAAAGCATTTGGAAAAAACAGTGGTGTTATTACTTCAGATATATATCAACTCCCGTATCTATCATGTGCATCTCAAAACATGCTTCTTACTATAGTCGGAGGACTCTTTGCATGTGTAGTCCATGCTTGTATGTCTGTTGTAAAATCTGCAGTGTTCTAGGGAGAAGATAAATCTGTAAGGGTGAAATTTGAAGTTGCAGTGGCCAATTGTACAAATGATGTGTAGTTTGTGGTCCTTCAGTATAAATAAAATTTAATATACATTGGCAGTGAAATCTGATATCTCGTAAACCTCTTATGCTTGTCAGTGTAGCACAATGAGAACTCAGTGGCCAGACTCAGCTATTGGAAGACACAGGGAAGATCTACCATCTGGCAAACCAACCCAGCTAAAAAGCAAAGTATGCTAGTATGTGCAGGACATGGGGTTGATGCTGTATCTCTGCTGTATCGTATAACCTGTGTCATGATTCAGACAAGGACACGGTGTATTTGCATTATCTCTTCAAACCCACAATGCATTCAGTGTGCTAGCAGACCACGAACAACAGCTTTAGGAAGTGTTCTGGGTGGTTGTTAACCTGATGAGTGAGTTATTGTCAGAGTCATTAAAAATAGGTGCTCTGAAGGGCCTTGAAATCTTTTGTTTCAACTAGTTTTAATAAACCACTTTTTTGTTTGGGTACCAAAACAACTGGTATTGTAGAGAGGCAACTGTACCAAAGGTATCTGCTGTGGTCTGGTCTTCAGCTGTGCTCCTCAGACTTGGAAAAGTAGGGGGTGGACCAAGCAACTTTCTAGCTAACTTCTGACCTTCCCTCCATGCAGAAGTGCCAGATAGCTTCACACCAGAAACAGAGGATTTGTATTTAATTATTAAACCCTGACGTTTTATTTGAAAGAAAATTGTAATACCATTAGAAATCTTTTTAATGTTGATTTCCAGGAATCACCCTCAAGGTGTGGGGACATCTAAAAAGTTTCAATCAGATCAAGTTTAAAAAAAAGAGTTGATGCTACTTTGTTAACAAAAAGTTTTTAAAGCACTCAAACTTTGGAGGCTGTCTCTCTGGTAGGGTGTATTCACTGACTGACAGAGAGCTGGTTCATTAATTGGATGAGGGCAATACATGAAGGTTCAGTGAATTCCTAAGGCTTTACCATTAGTATTTATATAATTTAACACTTGTAGCATGTTCGCACAGTTCTTACAAGTTTTACTCAGAAACCGCTGACTCCCAGAGTCCTCAAGAACACCAAGAGGAGGTCAGGACACCGACCTGAGAGCATCTGAGAGCATCCTTCTATGATGGCAGCTGCAGACAGCTGGTACTTACTGAGTACCGGCGGATTTGAGAACTGGGGGGAGGAGGATAACAAAAATATTATTTTCCTTGTGATTACTTCAAAGTCACTAGACTAAATTAATTCATTTTTAAACTGGTGAAAATCAGCAGGATGCAGTGTGGAAGAATCAATGAATGATACAGGATGAAGGACAATGTATAATGCAAAAATAAATGATGCAGTATGCAGCACAAACAAATTATTCTTGCTTAAGAGGTGGTGTCACATAATAGACAACATTTATCACTGTTTTACTTCATAATTTCAGATTGCATTCACAGCATGCCAGTACTTACACTGGCATAATTATGTATTTATTGAAAACACTTCTCCAGCAGAAGGCGACTAAACAGGTACTTACTTGGGTTTTGCACGGAAACCCTCCCTGCTAAATTCTCCCCCAATGAAAACATTCAAAGTGTTTTTTAAATAAAAGGTTTTACTCTTAAGTCAATATGAGCCTCAGTTCAAAGATGTGGTTCAGTACTCAGTCAACTGACTGAGTCAGGCTTTTCTAGCTTCTCTTCCCTAAACTTGTCTATGTGCCGAGCTGATTGTGTGCAACCCCTCTGAGAATCATCTGTTGGACACGAAGCGCTTTGAGAGACTGACTGCTTAATGGGATTCTCCTAAGATTCCCCTCTGCTTTGTGAACAACAGCTGCAAAGCAGCATCTCCTCAGCTAACAGCTCTGACCATGGCCTCTGATGGAGTCACAGCCGCTTGCAGGAGCTGAATTTGCAGCAGACTCAGAGATGCTCTGGAGGTTCATCTTAATAGTGCAGTTTAGGTCATGTCACAAGTGGAATGATGGTTTTGAGATAAGGAAGAGCTTCACTCTCTGTGGGGCTGAAGTCACTTCCTATAATCATGTGGACTTACTTGGGAAGCCTTCAGAGGAGTTATTCACTAGATCTGTGCGGTTTGGTGTCTGACAGCAGGAACCACGGATGGAATTGCCAGAATCTGTTGGGCTCAGGAGGGCTGAGATCCAGCAGTGTCTTTAATGAAACACCTGGCTGTATTACTTTGTTTTCTAGTTTAGCAGTACGAAAAATGCAGGATGCATTTATTTTGTATGCTGTCTTAGTTTCTCTGAATGCAGCTGACAAATTAATATGTAGATTTAGCAATCTTTGCTTCACCATGTTGTCTGATTTCAATTAAATCTTTTTTATCTACACAGTGTTTATTAACTACAGAAACTATTATACTAAAGTTCAAGAGCAGCCTGCATTTCTGATGAAAACAGTTGCTAGAAGAAAAATTTTTGATTTAAATATCCTCCTGTTTTTTTCTGCCTATGAACAGATGAATATTTTATAGCTGTTGTGACTTAATTTTTTGTTAACTACAGCAAATTTATAATTCATCAAATTCCTGAGTACTCTGGCTCTGACCCCTGCCCCTCATTCATCTCTTTGTAGCCCTGCCTTGGCTCTTTCACTGACAGAAACTAATAGCCAATAAAGACACCATGACACTGGCAGTTACAATGATGAATGCTTCATGTGGCATGGTCTTATTATGACCCACTCTCAGAGGAAGATCAAGCCATTTTTCAAACAATCCATTAAAACAAAAAAAAAAAAAAAGAAGGAAGAAGGAAATTATTATATATTTCATGCATTTTAAATAGTACTTAGGTAGGAGAGCAAACGATGCCACTATGCTCATCATTTCATCTGCACAGTATTAGATAGCTTGGATTTTTTTCTTTCTGTTTCACACAAGTGACATACCTAGTACCTCAGCTAGTGTAAAATACAACTGCTCTGAGTGAGCAGCACCCATAGCACTTCCACTATTTGCCTTGTTCCCCACAAAGTCTGAATGCAACTATTTCCTATGCAAAGTAATAGCATTAAATGGGTAAAAATTACTCCAGTAATTCAAACCTGCACTTAGACATAGTGGTAACAGAACTAGTGATTGGGACTCCTGTTCCTGCTCTTGACTTTGTAGTAAGGCTGTGGATAGCTCATCTGAATTTTCACCACTTTGATTCAGTCCCTATTTTGTAGGTCAGGAAATCCCTGCCTTTTGGTGGCACTCTTAATTCATTAGGGAACACAGAACTGAATAGGTGGCAGACAGCTTTTCGCACCTAGGATGTCTGACTTATTTTTCATTTCTGATGATTTTTAATCCTTCCAGATCTGGAATTCAGCTGGTGCAGGCAATGGTGTGACAAGCTGTCAAAGATAACGAAGGCTGGTTCGTGGGTAATGCCTGTGGGCACAGGAATGAAGCATGTGGCAAATCCTTTGAACATAGATCACCGGGGGGCAGGGACACGTGGAAGTGACTTGCCAAACTTTACCCCAAAATCCAGTGACAGAAACTGGTATCAAGTGGCCAGTCTGACACCCCATCTTGGGCCCTCAGCACGATTCACCAGCAACTAACCCAGAAATAAAACCTTGTGTCCTTGTGCTGCCTGTGGCCATCTTCCTCCTCCTTGAACAAATGCTGATTTTTGTCTGTACCCTGAGTGTTTTTCTTTGTTATCTGCTTGGTATAACTAGGCTCTTGTCCTTGACTGGGGATCCTTGGATTTGTTATTATTTTAATAACCAGCTAAAGATTTTGGCAGGTGAGTGCCCAGATGTCACTGGCCTCCAGTAGTTTGTCCATCAGCCCATGTAGTTTCTCCATGATTTTCATCCTTACCTTTAGCTGTCACTGCTCTTTCCAGAACAGAGGACTTGGGGTAAGGCTGCCTCTGGCTTTGCGTTTGAACTCTCTGTGCCGAGCTTCTCTCTCTTTGATCTTTAACCAGGAGGAAAAGAAAACACAGAAAAGAATTAGTGTGCAGCTAAAATCAAACTTTGGACATGACTGTTGTCACCAACAAACCATACTCAGTCACATTCACTTGGAGCGCAAAAGCAGGAGTCTCTTTAATGGCTCTGGTCACTGAACAAGCAGGACCCTTTTTTTTTGTGGTACTGGAGATGTCCCAGCAGAGCAAGCATTGGCCTGGATCCCTGAGGTTATGTCTGTGACCCCATCTACCCGTACAACTCTGTACCGTGCAAACGGCCCTGATGTAACTGGGTGGTGCAGTGGGACACCTCTTCCCTTGATGTCTCTCTGGAGATCCAGACTAACCTTTCTTTGCAGGGTACACAAACTCTGCATGCTCGGGCAAGTTGCCTGTAACAAACTGTTGTGATACAGCATTGCTAACCTGGGATCTTGGGGGCTTTTTTATAATCCCTCCCTTGTCCAGGGATGGTAAATTCTTCTCTGCCTGTTATTCCGTGCTCTTCATCAGTCAAGGAGAGAGCAGGCCTCAGGTTCACAGCACTAAAACCTAGACAAACAGACATTTGAAACCTGTTAGGCTCCAAGGAGCTGTACAAATGCTGGTATGTGATAGCACTGAGCTTCTGTATGTGTGAAAAGCAGAAGCAGGCTCCCTAGGCCAGACTGCAGGTATCTGACAGATGTAATACCTACCAAAGCAGCTGTGACACACTTTTTTTTCAGTTGTAGAGTACAGTTGGACAAACTGAACAAACTGCATCTGAACTGAGCACCTGGAGCTGTTAATCTTCAGCCTCAGAGGCTGCCTCTTTTCCGCAAGTTGAATTGTTTACCTGGTAGTTCCCTAACTCAATTATGTAAAATGATCTGGGTTAAAAACAAACTAAACTAGCCTTCCCCCTGAGAATGTTCAAAAGAGGCTCAGCAAGGATTGTGGCTTTGGCTTCTGGGTATTAGGAAGGGTAATCGTGCACAGTGATGACCAAAAGTGCTGCCTGATTCAGCTGAAAGGGGAAGACGGCAGCACAGACATGTGCTCCCACAGACCCAAGGTGAGCACCAGAAAATACTTCCATACATCGCCGTAAAAGGAGCAAATCTAAGGGAAATGCCCGTGGAACCTGGTGGTGTGTGACAGGGATCGTAGTGCCCAATGAATTAACACTAATGCTATTACAGCAATAAGATTTATTATATACAGCTTTTTGGCTCGTCTTCTCTCATCTAATATGCCCGCAGTAATCCCCCATTGGCTGAAAGGACTGCCAAGCGGGCAAGCTAACCGGGCTAGCTGTAGGCAGTCCTTGCTCTCGAGCCTGTGCATTATTCACAGCAACCTGAGATCTTAAATCACACTAAACTAAAGTGACAGCTGTAGATGAATGGCACTTCAGGCCCAAATTTAGCAGCAAAGCAGGATAAGGAAGTCTAATAATATTTGCTTTCAGATCCACACTAGTTCCACTGAATGAACTGCTAAATCCCCTGTAATCCCTCTGAACTACACAATTCCTGCTTTAAATATCTGTGATGCCTCTCCACACTACTGTGCTGCTGTTTCCCATTTCATGCTTCACATCTGGCAAAAGGTACAACGTGGGAAGAGAGGGGAGAAAACAATATATTTGCAGCAAATTCTTTACTATTACGTGGAAAGAAATATATGCATTTGTGCATGCTGGGGAGTAAATCGAGTGGAGAAGTGAACTCACTAAGCAGGTTGACACATATAGCACATGGAGGTTTATAGCTCCCCCAAGGGCTGCAGAAGTAAATGAATTTATCACATGAACATGGTTGCTGCCCAACATATACCAAAATGTGGAGTGGAAGCTGTGTGGTTAGTTATTCAACCATTGCAAAGCACTGCTAGGTAAGGCACAGTTTCATCCTTTCTTCATATATGCCAGACTACTACTGACCTCTGTAAACTGGAGCCGGAGGAGCAGATGCCACTTTGCACACTTTTCTCTTCAGGGGTCTTTTTTGCAGTGGCTCTTTAGCATAAGCAGAAATCAGGTACTTTTTCTCCTGAGATGCTGCTTGCT
Source organism: Tyto alba (assembly GCF_018691265.1). NCBI lineage: Eukaryota > Metazoa > Chordata > Aves > Strigiformes > Tytonidae > Tyto > Tyto alba. Next base: position 3,285,504 of record NW_024881273.1, read on the forward strand.
GCTTTGGCTTCTGCTCCTGGATTCTCTTCTTGAGTTGCTCTAACTTATTTTGGGGTGATTTTTTCCACAACTCTTCCAGCTTCCAATCACTGGGCTTGCTGGCTGATGAACAGTGGTATGTTGGAAGCAGGAGAGCCACGGGCATGGGAGTGTTGCTCCGGCTGCCACATGGGACAGCTGAGAATGGGCCTCTCCCTGCAGGGGAGTGAGGTGGGTGATGCAGAGAGCAGGGAGATTTTTCCTTTTGTACTGTGTGACCTCTTGAATCTGCCTGCTCCCTGAAATTGTCCCTTCTTGATCTGTACAGGCTCTTTGCAGGAGGTCGTGTCCCAGGCGTGCCTTTGCCATCCACAGCCTCCCTCCTGGCAGGGCTGCAAGGTGCTGAGCGTGAGTCTCTCCTGAGGGACAGGGGGGTCATTCTGGATGGGCCAGAGCTCACGGCAGGGCTCTCGAGGAAACAGGTCTGTGACCAAGCAGGGGAGAATGCCGCACAGCTTCCCTTTCTTAAGAAAAAATAAACAAGACTGAATAGGCAGGGTGTATTACTAAACTGTTCAGTAGACTGCTAATATGAATAACAGCTGAGTTTCTACAACATGTTCCGATGGTGATCTCAGTATCCCCATGGATCATCATTTTGCCAGTTACCAGCAGTTTGGCAAACAAAGATAATATTGGGAAGTTGAAAAGTGAACCATGGCCTGATAAGTTATTACAAGCCTGCACAGACAGACTAACACAGAGAATTGATGTCAGGGCACTGGCTGTTCCACTGGCTTCCTGGTCAGCATTTCTGAGGGTGAAATTATTTGGTGACTTTTTCTTTTTTTTCTAATAAACAGTAAAGTGCTAAACTTTTTGTGAAGTCCTGCATCCCAGAATTTTAAATTCCTTCATGTATGCCTTTGCCTCTTCATCCATCAAGTGATATACATTAAGGTTATTATTTACCTGCAGGTTGGGGGAATCTCATTGCTCTTTTTCTCATTCAAAGTTGTTTCATCTCTGTTCCTCTTGCCATCTACAGCGTGGTAAAATTATATCAATGTCAAAATGTCAAAAATATTCCTTAACCATTAAATTAAAATAGTTCCTTTCAGCTAAGGACTATTCCCCAACCAAATCTGTCCCTTTGGACACCTGGGTACAATTTCATTCATACTTGGTAAAGACCCTGCCAGCATTGCAGTTCTAGGATGGAAAAGTTAGAGTTTGTTCTTTGATGTAAAACTCTCTGTGTACACTGTTTCCATGCCACCCACGTCTTCAGGGCAGACTGAATATTTGGTTACTAGCTTGCACAGAAACTTATGCTACCTTTAGTACTCTGTGTCCCAGCTACTTGAGTACCATAGTGTATGGTGTTAAAGTGTGCTCTACCAGGTCACGTTGTGCCCCTGTCATTTGAACCCAGTGACAAACATTCATCTCATCTTTCCTCCCTTGTTCAAATGGCTTGGGAGCAAGTAAAAAGATTCAGATACAAAACCACAAGCTCCGTCAAAGCTTCTAACAGATCAGCTGAACACACCTCTCCTGCTATCCTTGTTACCAAGACCGGGGTTCAAGCAGTGAGACATCCCCATGAGCATGCTACAAAGCCCTACTGCTTGGGGAGGAAATAACAACCATAAATATTAAAGGTGGGCAGCTTAAACTGTTCCCAGCCAATAAGCCATCTCGAAAACAAATACCCAGCAGATGCAAAAATAATAAAAAGTGAAGTCTGTTCTTGTCATTAGTTTTTAAGACTCTTCTGGAATTTAGTTAAATTTCCTGCTTTTTTCTTATCGCACTTTGTCTTTTAGAGATGATTTTAAACACATTATGTATTTCCTGTGAAAGTAAACAAACAAAACGCTGTATTTTTATCACTTCAATTGTCTCTAGGAAAAAACTTCAGAGGACAAGCACAAATAGCTTTCACTTTGCTGTAGCTGCTGGGTATTAATGCTGCATCTTTTGCTTGAGCTCTCTCCAGCAAGGTGTGACTCCTTGTGCATTGTGATACTTTTCTGGGAACATTGGTAGAAAACTGATGAAAAGATACACTTTCCTCAGTAAAAAGGGCCTTTCACTGTCTCTTGTCCCATTCCTTTCCCTCCAGCACCAAAGCAGTCCCCCCCATCTCAGCATTTTCCCACTAACTCAGAACTCACCAAAGCTTTTTTCATGCCAAAGCTTTCTTCTGGCTGCCTGTGATTTGGCACAACTCCATGTTTGATGACAAAATTTGTTTTCAATCCTTTGTAGCTGTGAAAAGGCAGATTTTTCTTTTGAAGGGAGACATATGTTTTGGTTTTGTTTTTTGGTTTTTGGTTGTTGTGTTGTTTTTTTTTTTTTACATGGCAGCCTTTTGCTGGCACACACTGCTTCTCTGATTAATTTTGCAGCTCCTAGTTACTCTGTAAATACTGGCATGTCTGAGCACGTTCCATGTGGTATTTCCTACAGTTGAAAAGAATACGGTTGACTGGGAAGATAAGAGATGAAATCACCTCTTTCCATTATTTAACTTTGCATATATGTGTGCTCCAGATTTTTACCAGAGCTGGTCTTATGTTTCTAAAAACAGCATAAGCTGCAAGTATGCCCAGCCAATAGCAACTTCAACAGTGTGATACCAGTGTCAGGCCTTGACTGTGCAAGCAACACTGCATGGGTTTGGATAATATTATGCATTCATCCAAGCAATTTCACTGTTATGACTGCAGCTGCTTTGCCTGATATAAACATTATTATGTTTCCTACTAAGAGGACATTAAGACAGGGAGAATTCAGAGGATGTCCCAGCTCAGTGAGTGTCAGCTGTTACTCTGCTCAGGGCTTCAACGACAAGCAAAGCAAACCTTTATCTGTTCATGTCATTAATTCTGAAGAGTGTTGTATAATTTGGTAAGATTTCTTGCTTTCATTCTTATCCTCTTTTTGCCATTTAGCAAATGATTAAAGAAGTTATATGTTCATTGCAAAAGAACAAACAAAATGGCATGTCTACATTGTTTTCAATTGAATTATTTCCATGAAAGAAACTCTGTGGAGGTGATGCACAGGTAGCTGACAGAAAGTGATAAAGATATGTGACAGGAAGTGTTCCCTGAACCACACGTACCACTGCTTTGGCTTTCTGAAGACTCTTCCAAGCCAAGGCCACATCTGTGGAAGCAAGAGATGAAAGACATGTTTTAGCATCTTTTCATGTGTCTTCACTACAGACAGTTTTCTCTTGTGCCCAAACCAGAATGGATTATAGAACTGGTTGCTGAAACACAGAAATGCTCCTGAAGAATTGTGTCTGGAGTACTTTTATATGCGGCTTTTTTTTCAATGTGTGCTCTACCAGAGCTAATCCTCTCTGAGCTATGTTAGTGCTTATTCAGCAAAATCATCACTGATATTAGCTGGTAGTTTTGTATGTATTTAAGAAAGACTGAGATGAATTTCCCAATTTCAGTCCTATCTGGTAGTAGTTACTTACAAAGAAAACATACAGAATTACTTGTGAGAATAAGATTGGCTCATGTCTTTTTACAGAAGAAACAAAACAACACATCAAATAGAGAGAAGCTCCTAGGGTGAATTTATTGCATACATTCAACAGTAATTGAGTCCTGATGACTTCAGGCTGAAGAAGATTCATAGATCAATTTTCTGTTAGAAAGCAGCATGAAATGGGGAGTTTTGGTGCTGTTGTAAGAGCTACAAGCACAGTTACAAAGCTGTCCATCACTCTCCAAACTTCAAAATATTTGCCATTGTATCTGAATTCATGCAATCCAGATTAAACTCAGTACTAAAGTCTTTCAATAAGTGATAAATCCTTGGTTTAAAATAAAGTTATTCAAGTCTCTGTTGTGACCATACAGAGGAAAATGGAAGCTCATTACCCACTTACCAGATAGAGGATCTGATTCTCCAGATGCAAAACTGTTATCCATCTTCCAGCTGTGCTAGAGCTCTGCTTACTTGATATTCATGTCTGAAATAACCATGCAAAAGGACTAGTCATTGCTCCCTTTTGACAACAGCCTATGTGATTTTTATGCCTACATTTTTTTTCTCATCTATAATTGCTGACTGCCCATAAAGACCCTCATCATTTACATTTATGTGGCGTTTGCAAATGTTACCAGTTATCATTAATTTTCTCAGCTTTGTGAGGGAGTCTGAGGGAGAGACAGGGATATGACACAGCTGGTAAATGTCCTGCTCTGGGTCAATACACCCTGAAGAGCTGCCTTGGGATCTCAGGTGTCTAGTGCTCTCACTTGAGGCAATGACTATATGATCAGAGTCAAGAAAGTCAGCTCCCTCCCATGTCCCCCTGTTACTGCCTGGTTAACACTTACCTTTTGAATCCTCACTCATGCATGGAACAAAGTCTCCACTTGGGAGCTCTCCAAAAGCACCTAGAAAAGTGCTTTAGAGATGATGGGAGGGCTGCAGTCTTTCTACAGCGGCTAATCCCAGAAGCTACTTCCAAAGGGAGGTGTGAGAAAGATCTCAGCACTGAACATGCCATTTGCTGCTTCTTCCCTGGGCTGAGCCATCTACAGGCACCCGCTCCCTGGCACCAGCTGGAAATGCAGAAGTTCCTCTGAGACAAGCATCAGGGCAGTCCCTGCCTTGCCCATAGGTTCTGGGAGGTGCAGGAGGACGTCCAGAGGAGTCCCACCAGCCCATCCAGCCATCAACCGTCACCACACCTTTGTTTGAGCCCCTCTGTGCAGGGCAACAGTAGCGACAGCACAAGGAGAGGCTGTTAGGAACAGAGGAGAAAACAAACAGCAACAAGAGGAGCCTGAAGGCTGATCTCAGCCTGCAAACACGTGGCAAGAGGCCAGCAGTTTCTTGACAAGCCCTTGTGTCCTTTCCAGGGCGTCTGGCATCCTGGCGATGACCGCTCCCGGGGCTGGATGGCTGCAGAGGAGAGGGCAGGGCAGCAGAGGGGCAGGGTGACCAACCTGAGGCCCAGGTGGAAGCAGCTCTGCAGTTCCGGGATGGAGAGAGAATATGGTGCCAGAGCAGGGATAGAAACCAGACCTCATCACAGGGCACCTTTCCTTATTGCAGAGCACCCCTTGCCATCCCAGGACATCTCTCCACACCTCCTTCTGTGGGCTCATCCAACCTGTGGGTTGATCCTGCTCTCAGCTGCACTCTCTGCCACACATGAATTGCTGGTCTCAGGAGAGCAGCGGACTTAATTCTGAATATTGGCTATTATTTAGCAGGAAATGAAAAAAAGGGTTTCTGGTCTTTGTGATTATAAAGAAAATTAAGTGTATGCTAAAGTCAGACAAGGACTTTCCCCCTTTGTGGGTGTCACTTTTTTAAAGTGTCACAATTTTTAAGTTTAAGTTTTTGAAATCTGGGGTTAACCATTCTGGTTCTTCGGGTGTTGGTGTTCTCACCCTCCCATTCTGGATTAACCAGAGTGAACAGTTTATTCAGCAAACAGCAGAGGGCAAACTCAGCTCACAGACAGGAGATGAAGCACCCAGTGCTGGGAGGCTTCAGTCCCCAGTTTCTACCAGGACAACCCAGGACAACCGCAGTTGCCACCTTGGTCAAAGACAACCTGGAATGGGTAGCAGCAGAAAAACTCTTGCTATAGCAGTGATTCACTCTCCTCTTTGTTTTCATACTTTTCACAGAGCATCTTTCTGATGGGCTTCAATGGGCAGTGACATCCTGGACTGAGGCCTTCCAGTACATTTTTCAAACCCTCCTGAAATTATGGCTGCAGATGGCTAAGCATCCCTTAAGGCATATCTCAGTTAGTGAACTTGCCTTCTGTTTGCATGCTGGGCATCCACTGTTTTGGGAGACTTGGTTTCTGTAGCTCTTTGTGCCAGAGTTACTCACAGCTAATTCCTGGATCTGTGGTTACAACCAAAACTACTACAGTCAACACATAATGGCCAAGTCTAGGCTGATAATTCAATGCTGCTTCTTTTTCTTGGCTGGATGGTCCTTAGACATTGTTTTACTGTGAAATTTTTCCACCTCTGAATTGTAAATTTTCTTCCTGCAACTATTCTCACATATATGCTGAAGTTCTGAAGGTCCCAAGACTAAACTTGCTGTTGGCTCAGGCATTGATGGAAGCCATGTGAATATGAGAAAGACAAACAGATAGGGATAAAACATCTGTTATTACTCTACAGCAGTAGTCATCACTTACTGCTGTCATGGGTTGAATTTCAGTAAGTACCCCAAGAAGAGGCTCTGTATCCTCTTCTAAGTTGCACCTCACCCCAGAACAGAGGAGGCTGATGTACTGTTTTATCAGCATTTTGGTTTATATTGAATCTGGCTCTTTTTTCTGATTTATGTCCTTAATTATTTGTTCATACTTTATAATTCTACAGATTTGCTTTAAGCAGCAATGTCAGTATTGTAAGCGTTCATTATTACTGGAGAGTACTCTGATGTTGAGGTAAGACACTGACACCACATCCTTTCATGTACACGGATCCCTGTGGTCTCTAGAGAAGTTCTCTTGAAGAAATAGACTCAGACTGCTAATCTAATAAATGTCACTGCAGTCTGTGCTCAGATATCCCCAGCATTTCAGCTTTTCAAGTCTAACCAAAGAAGGAATTCCTGAGCTGCAGACTGGAGTCATGAAATTCCCGTTTCAAGCCATTCCAAGCCACTGTTTTGGCCTGATTAGAGGTTTCAGTGCTAGGAATGCAGAGTTTATCCAAGAGGGAAGGCACAGCTATTTGGGGTGCACAAGTGATAAGAGCCTTAATTGCAGTTGTGGGGTTCACAGGCAGACACCGTGCCGAGTGAACTGGTCCACCAAAGAGAGAGGAGAGAGCAGTAATGTGAATCCTCAGCAGTGGGAGGGCAACTTTCAGTAAAGATTGGGTAAGATGGGAAGCTGTGACAGTAACCAGGAAAGCCCAGGGCTGGTCCCAGCCTGCTGAGTTGTTGGAGGAGCCAAGTGGAGCAGGAATGCATGTGCTGTGACAGGCAGAGCTTTGGGCTGCACGCAGGCGATGCTTCCCAAGTCCCTCAGGTCGGACTGGCATCTATTTTGGCAGTGTTTTTTCTCAGCAAGCTGTTGGAGCTGACAAGAGCCAGGAGAGTGACAGATTGCCAGCGTGTTATGCTGCACATCTTGGAGTGTTAGACCACAAATCTGCTGAGAGATGAAGTGAAACCTATCATTGGGCCAAATCCCACTTCTGCAGTGTGTGAAACTCCCAAGTCAGGGAGCCAAGTGTGAGCCGAGACAGGAGCAAATCCATTTGGATTTGTGTTTTAGATGTGTATGAGCGAAATGAGCCAGTCATTTACGGTTCTGGTCTGCTGACTCCACAGCTCCTGGCACATGGAACTAAGACAGAATTAGGCCTCATGTTTTCACTTATATGGCATTTGTGATGCATCAGCCCTCAAACACTGAATTTCCCCTACTGAGGTATTCAGACTACCACCTACATGTTTTAGCAAATTAGACTACAGGCTATCTCATACTCAGTGGAAGTTTTACAAAAGTCATTTTAGGTTTTGTCAGGAAAGGATATTGTACAAAGTTTCTAGCAGATAAGAATCTGCCAATAGAGATGCTGCTAACCCATCACATGGGATTATCCCACAGAGAGCGTACTGTCCAGGCACCAGTCTCCGCTTTTTCCCAACCAGCAGTTTCTGCTACCATTACACTTGCACACACAAAGGTGAGACAAGAAGTGCCCAGCTCTGCCATGCTGTGGCACTCTGAGCTTCAGCGTGGTTTTCTGATGTTTTTGCAAGGCAAAGGCAGGTGGGCTTGGTAATTGCTCAACCCTGCACAAGGCTGTTTGGAGCCTGGAATTTTGTTTGATACTGTTCAGGCTGCAGGCTCACCTCCCAGGGGCTTCAGTTTCCACTGTTGTGCACTGTCACTGTTTAGGAAATATTTAAACCAGTAACCCACAAGGCCTAGCAAAATTCAGGAAGTGCATATGTATGTGAACCAAAACCAGAAATCCCTCCTAAGTCTCTGTGTTTTGAAACAGCTGCATATAATTAAGCTATACTTTTGCACCCCCCCAGATATAATCCAAGGATTTTATAAGCAATAATTCGTAGCTTTGGCAGACACAATCCTTTCTTTCTCTTGCTTGTTTGCTCTGTGTACCTAGTTCTGTGTGTGTTGTGAGTTCCCTCACTTCTGGAAAATATGCCCAGCTGAAAGGAAAGGAAATGGTACTTGCTTGTTGTTCTTTTTTTTACAGTGCCTGACTAAGCATTTTATATTGTAAACCACTTTTCACAGCAGTTCTCAGTTAACAAACAATCAGAGCACAAATCTAGACTTCCATTGCAAGCTGAATGTGACATTAATTTTATAGTAAGCATATGGTAGGAAGAGGCAGTTGATTAAAAAAAAAAAGTGTGCTGCTTTGAAGTCTGACAGCCAGGGGCCCAATCCTGCACCCACTGAAATCTGTGACAAAACATGAGCTGAAATTAAAAGGAACAAAGATAACAGCACTTAATAAATAGGGATTTGATTTGAACCTGGAAAGAGCATAGGGTTGACTACTACATATTGAAGTCATTCTTGAGGGTACTTACAATCTCTCAAATCAGCAGCAAAATGAGACTGAGATAAATGGGCTGCCCCATTAACGATGCCTTGTCACAGTTCCTGAGATAAGACACAAATTTCTTCCTCCAGAGGTAATGTTGTAAAATAGCAGTATTCATGTAAAACACTCAGAGATACCGAGGGAAGCCTGATTCTGGATGCAGAATTTCTTCTGGTAGCACTGATCTTATTTCTTTTTTTATACAATCCTAGCAGCTCATGCTGTTTCCCATGTTGTTAGGAATAAGCAGATACTTTTCCCATGGTCCGTGCCATACACTCAGTTACTGAGTTGTACTGAGTGCTGTACAGAGAACTGCTCAAATGCAGATGGGAGGGTACTATGAGGCTGCCCCAAGCCAAGGGAGGGATTTGCTGCAATAGAGAGATATATTTTCTTGGCAGTGATTACAGTTAGAAACACAAGGAAATGTTAAGCTTGTATTTTCCTACTGATGTCCTGAAATAACAAGAGTAATGTGTGTCAGCAAAGAAGTAGACCTTCAGATTATCTGGATGTTATGCTGCATGCCAAATGATGTCTGGAAGAGGGCAACTGTTCTCTTTATGTGCTAAAATACATATATATCATCCAGTTATTGAGGGGAAATGTGTTAAGATAGGCAATAGCTATCCGTGGCCCATTTGTGTTTTTTTTCCTATCAATAGGAGGCTATGTGAATGGAATCTGAAGTGAAGGGGAGGGGGACGGGGACACTGACTGCACTGTGCAGCTGAATGTGGGAGAGTGCAGGATTGCCATGGAAACCTGCTATAGTAAACGGGGCTCTCCAGCTGCATGAGAGGATTTATAGCACCAGGCTGGAACTAGGCAATTTAAATCAAAAATCTACAGGTAAAATGGCACATTTCCTTGCACATTGTCTCCATGCACTGTAAAATGAAAAAGAAGGGTAGGTGGGTGGGGAGAATTAGTGGAGTACAAAGTTATGAGGTGTCTTATAGCCTGACCTAAAACCCACAGAAGCTGATGCAGAGATTCCTGTGGCTTCTGGTGGCGTCTGGGCCAGGCATGCAATCAGCAGGCATACACTCCCTGTGCACCAAAACAGAGCAGTAGGCACAAGGATACACCATACCTGTGACCAGCAAACTCAGAGAGGAGAAACAGAATCTGTTCCCTGTTTGCACAACCCTGCAGGTGATAAGACCCCACAGTTCAGGACTGCTGCCTGGTTTGTGCTTTTGGTTTGGAGCTGGGGAAGAGTCCATCTGGTAAAGGCCCCCAAAACAGCTTGTTATACCTATAAGTGAGACAAAAAGTGCTATAAGCCACAAACAATACTTCTGTAACAAGGGATCAGACAAGTGGGGAATGATTTACTGTTTTCAGATTCTCCCATCTATTGATATGCAAGCTCAGTGATATATGGAGTGGTATGAGACAGCAACAACATTATTTTTGCAGTGCTGCCTTCATCATCATACATTACTAAGACCTGAGTGACAGTGCCACATAATCTCCTGGATCAGACATGACACACCTGTCTGATCCTGCTCCCAGCTAAGCAAAATGGTTAAATCTAACTTACATGGAACCTCCACGGGGCCGGTGTAATCATTAGCTCCTACAGAACTGCTTGCACTTAAGTAACTTCCTTTGTTGTCATGTCTAGTAATGGAGCTCAAGATCTCTTGATTTACCATGTGGCTGGATTTAAATATGCAGTTCAGTTCACACCTGGGTATATTTGTGATGTTAAATATAAGAAGGAAAATTCTTTTTGAGCTGGAGAATGCAGAGTCCTCAGCAGCAAAGACTCGAAGCTCTGTGCACTCTGTAAGCATGTTTTACACTTTTTCTCTAAATGTTACTTTGTTCTACTTCAACCTTCCAACAAAGCATCAGCTACCAGGAATGTCAGAAATTCAGTCTTTTCCTTCAAGATGAGTTTTATGTTCAGAATCCACATAGTCCAATCAAAATCTGGGAATTGGGTCCTCCTGTCCTTCCTCTGCTGCTGCTTGTTTCTTTGCCATCAAGACCTGCCCACACAGAGGACACTGCCAGCCAGAGCTTCCACTTCCCTTTTGCAGGTTTTCCTCTCCATAGTGCTTTCCTCAGACCTTCAGTGGCTTTCAAAATCCCTCCTGCCACCTTGCAGTTCTTTATCTCCACACAGCGATTTGCAGGCCGTTAATCTCAGACCTGCATCATTTGCAAATGACACAGTGAGAAGCTTATCTAATTACCTAGGGAGAAATTCTTGGGTAGGCTCATACATTGTGGTGTGTACAGATGCACTGTGACAGCTCATCTCTGATGCACAATATCTGCCTTGCATCAGAGCTGGTCAGCTCAGTCCCGGTTGGGACACCAGTACAGGCAACTACAAGAGGTTATAACAGCAGAAGAGCTTTATAGCTCCCACTTAACTAAGAACAGTCCCTGGAGCCATTGACCTTCTGCTCATAGATTCAGCTGATTTCCCCTTGATTATATTTGCTTTACTACTAAATGCCAATCCAAAATATTGTCAATGGAGAGGCAGCAGGGTAAGCTAACACAACAGACTGTCTTTTGCCTTGTTACGCTCTGTCAAGTCAGGTTGCCCTCAGATTTGCCAGAGTTTCATTGCTGCTATCCCCCGGGATGCTAGACAGCACAGTCATTTAACCCAAGACCATTTATGACTGTGACTGGAATTTGTTTGTCTAGGCTTTTGTTTTTCCTGTCTCTTTGGATAATAATGTAAACCAGCAAAAATATTGCCTTATTAATGACAGAGTTAATCTATATGTAGCTAAGTGCAAAGGAAAATAGATAATAGCTGCATACCCATCTCCAATGGAAAATAAACATAGCTTTTGTTTGGAGGCTAAATTCTCTGCTGGTGTAAAGTGGTGCAGCCTTGTGCCAGTAAATAGAGCTATCCCAGTTTATGTAAGTAGAGAAGCTGACTCTGAGGAATTTCTGTTTGCTTGCACCAAAGTTGGTGGGCGTGTTACTTCACTGAGAGAAGGAACAAATCCTGGACACCTGGAAATGATGGTTATTTAGAGGCTGAGCCATTCAGAGCAAGGAATGCCACCACAATGCAAGAATTCGGTAGGAAAACATGGACTTGGTTAATTGTGCTGTCTGGTAGGAAGGTATTAAGTTTGTAGGGACCTAGATACATGAGAGTGAAATGTGCTGTCCTGTGCATAGCCGACTGGAAGGGATCCCAGATGCCCCTTTTATGTTTCTATGACAACGTCATTTAGCAGCTCTCCAGTGAAAGTCAAAAGCAGCAGCCAGGAGGCAGACACACTGTTCCGAGGAGCGAAGCCACTACCTTCACTCCCTTTGCTTTTCCAAGGAAAAATGAGGGGATGGGATTGTAAATGTAGACTAACATTGTGCTTTGCCACTCCCAAACGCTTCACTCAGAATTGGGACTCTGTCCTTTTCCAAGAGGACAACGCAGCCTCCAGGCTGCGATCAACAAAGGACACAAATATTTGATCTCAATAGACAACTTGAGCAAATGTTAATATTCATTTCGTCCCTTAGGCAATACAGGCTGTTAATCACATGCTGTGATCGATACTGCAGTACATGTTACACTAAAAACACGATTGTCATGTCAACCATAATGCTGAGATTTGCCAGCCCAGGAAAAATATCAAATATCAGTAGATAAAACTGATCAATAGGTAAAACAAGAAGAGTGGTTTTACAGACAACAGAGCAGATTGTCTAATTAGAGTTCCGACATAACTCAGAGCAAACACTCTCACTCAGCAAATGCTGCATCAGACCCAGAACTTGTGTTTGAACTGCAGCATATTTAAACACCATTCTTCCAGATATCAGCTAATGCAGGGAGCACTCCATTCCTAAGAAGTTAGTTGCTCCACTGTTGAATTACCTACATTTAAACATCACATATTATGTCCAGTCTGAATTTGCCTAGCTGCAAGTTCTGGATGTGCCACTTTCTACTAGACTAAAAAGCTTTCTACTCCCAGAAATTTCCTTGTCTATAAAGTTAACTGCCACCTAAGATTGTCATACCTTAAAATTCACTTAAGCAAGTTAAATCAATTGACCTGCTAATTTTGCATCACTCCTGTAGCTGATATTTATGGTCTTTGCTACAGCACTGCTTTGTGGTTTTACACTTGGTTTGTTAGCTCCCATTACCCTGTTAGCCTTTGCACAGCCCCTTCATTTCAGCATGTGCATTTTCATCTTGTTCTTGTTATCAGACCTGTAAATGCAGTGATGTCTGGCTGTGCCGGAATGCATGCCCCAAAGTGTCCCAAACAAACCAATTAATTGTTACAGTTCTCCTAAATTTCACTTTTTAACACAAATTTTACTGGTGATATCTTTATACTTATTCTCTAGATCATAGATAAAAATGTTGGATAGCACTGTACCAAGAGTAAATCCTTTCGGACACACGAGAAATTTCTCCATCAGATAATTACTTTTAGATGCACTTTACCAAATTTCCATCCACCTAATATAAGCCACATTGATTTTATTGAGTACTATTTTTAAGAGAATGTCATGCAAGATTAAGTCAACTGCTTTGCAGAAGTCTAAGTCTATTATGTCAGCAGAATTACCTTTATTAATCAAATTTGTAATCTTCTTAAAAAAAGATTACTTGTTTGATGAGCAGTTTTCTGGAGCAATGGATTGACATTCCATGGCTCTTTTGATTGTGTCCCATATTAGCATGGTATCACTATTGGACTCATGAGGCTAAAGTTACTTGGGTCATCCCAGTTACTTTTCTAAGATATTTCATTTCACTGTTAGTCCCTTTTTAGGCCTTTGAAACTTTTACTGTGCTCTGTTATTTGCTCAGAAATCAGCATTGATGGTGCAGTGTGCTGTCTGCCAGTTATCAGTCTTAAAATGAGAATTACTACTTTTAGAAAATGCTGCTTAATGTTTCCATACTATCATCCTGATATTCTATTAGAATTATAAGAACAGACTTATCTTCAAGTGAAAGAAATGTAGAAAAAAAAAATGCATGTCCTGCCATAAACACTTAGCAGAGTTGAGATGTAAATGGTAATATTTTTGCATTGGCTTTCATTTCTGATTAAGAAATCGATGGGTTTAGACCTGAGCCTGTGTGGTTAGTTTGCAGCTTTGGTTATAACCAGAATGTGTTTCCTGTCACAAAGAGCTGGTCTGGGGACTGCGAGGGCCGATGCAGTCTGGTGCTACTGCAGGAGCCTCTGCGACCTTGCGGTGAGGTTAGTGACAGAGTTGCTTCACCAGCTCCTTCTGCTTGTTCTGTCTCTGATTCTCTGAGATGTTGGTTAGTTAAATAGAAGTAAACCCTCTCAGTTACACGTTGAGTGTTTGGAAAGCGCTTGCAGAAGCTTGACTAAACAATACAATTAAAGTGTAAATATTGGCAATCTGTTTTAAAAACAAACCCAAACACGTTTTGCTTGTAATTAACGTCATTACCAACAGTTACAATTTAAAAAGGACATAAAGCCCCCTTCAAAGGTGAAAATGTGTATTTTTCCCCTGGGCTTTCAAGTATAACAAAAGATTGCTTTGTATTTCAGTTAATGCTAACATGAGGTTTTCCCAGACTTCCAGCAGGAGAAATTGGATTTTTGTCTGTTGACTATTGGAAATTGAAGTTGGTTAAACAAACCCATCGCCATCATTGTAAATATGAGCTGATCATGGCTAGGAGCTCTGGGGTATTTACTTGAGCAATACAGCTTTGATAAAGTGCCTCCAAGAAAAGCTCCTTGTTACTGCCGTTCAAGTCTTCCAAGCTGATAAAAAAGTCAGCATATTTCTGATGAATCATCACTCTCTTGGGGTTTTGGTTAAAATCCTAAGAAGATCTCTCGAAGTCAGCATCTTGCAGTTTGTTAAACTCTCCTGCAGGAACAGCGGGAGCACATGCCCCCAGGCATTGAGAAGCAATGGCAATTTAACAAGAGATGAAAAGGAAGCAGAAATCCATGTGTTGCTTGAGCATGTCCAGCTTGCTGCAAACATCACCAAGATGCCTGGGGGCACGTGTGAGAGGCAATTAATAATGCCAAGGCTGTTCACATCCCCACCAGCTGGTTATTGAATATCATCAGTCAGCTCCAGCTTTCCCTCTAGGCCCATTAGTCAGACTGGGTCTCAGAGAATTCATGGCTATGGTGAAGCCCAGCTGAAACGCAGATCCTACCAGCAGCCAGTTCTGATTCCAGGAAAGGAGGAAAATGAGTGTGTCTGCAGAGACTCTGAGCACCCTGCACTGGGGTCAGAGAGGCACCAGGGCTGCAGTGCCAGGGCAAGCTGGGCCAGTGTCCCCTCAGCAAGCTGCACCCAGAGAGAGCAGTGCCAGGGCAGAGGAGGAGGTTGGCATGAAGGAGAATGTGGTTACAACATGCATCAGTTGCCTGTGCTTGAAACGTGCTGAGTTCAAAAGCCTTCCCAGGCACCCTGTACAAACAGCTATTCTCTGAGGTAAAGAGTAAGATTTTGGCTGAAGAGGAGGTGCTGGCTTTTTGCATACAGGGCATACATGACATCAGCACAAAGAAGTTAAGTTAGTTCTCTCTGTCCTTGCCTAAAAAATCCCCATGTACTAAGCAGGCCAATGACAGGCCATAGGGCTTCATTGCATCAAATAAGCTACAAGGTTGAGGGCAAGGGAATTTTAAGGGTCTCTTGCTATTCATTTAATGAAGCATTTTCAGTTTAGCTTGAAAGCTAAAGGAAGCGGATGAGTTCTGCCTCTTTGTTTGCCTCTTCCAAGGCCAAGAGAAGTATTAATGAAAAGGAAATTCAGGGACATCAGAGGCACAGGATGTATAAATATGCACAAAGCTGGAAAGGCCAAATCCTCAGCTGCTGCATGCACCCAAAACTAAAGGAATGTAACTTGTGAAAACTGTTAAGGTCTTGATGTGTGTTTTCATGCTGTACCAGAAGAGAGGGGTGGGCACAAGGGGCTTACCCAGGAGTGGGGAAAGAAAATTAAAAGCGCATCTGCCGTGTTACTACTCAGGTTCTGGGAAGGGGTTTGCATCCAGCTGTACTGCCCAGCATTTAGCTTACCCACCGCACCACTGGCTAGCCTGGGCCATACAGCCCTGGGTGTGGACCTGAGCCCCAGAGAGGGTCTCTTTGCTCAGCAGTTGTGGCTGTTTCAGGCATGCATGCACACAGCTAAATTATTCAGAGAAGCTTGTTACTCAGAGCTTTTCCCAGGTCTCTGTGCTCCAAGAGGTTTTAAAAGAGACAACCACAGTCAGCAAAGCAACTCCTCACTCTCAGATGATCGTCCTTATTTCAGATATGAATAATATTCCTGGCTATTAGTCTCTATTATAGGTTATCTGGAGATTGTAATAACCTTTTGTGTTTCTACTTTGGAGAGGAAATAATGGTTCCTCACTGAGTCTCACCTTCTGAACAGAGGAGTTTTGTTGCCTTAGGACCAGATTCAGTGGAAAGAAGGATTGCTAAAGCCCTTGGAAACTGTAATTCTTTTTGAGGTCCTGAAAAAAAATGCTGTGCAGCACAGCAGTTTTACTTAGACCTGTTAAATATTCCAGATGCATGCAGGGTTCTGTTCCCCAAAGAAAGATATTGAACCTTCTTCTTAATATGTTGTTTTAAATAACAGGGATGGCTAAGTGCTCTTGCTGAAACCCATCCCTGTTCCCTCAGGAGACCCTGCACAGCTTTGGGCTGTTCCGAGGAGACTGATGTTGCAACTCATGTAATTATGTTTTATGAAATCCCAAAGCCAAAGCAAATGTTTCTAGTTCAGACAGGCTGTGTGTGGCCCCACAATTTGCACACCAGCCTTCGCACCCTCCAAGGGCATTTCTGTTACTTCCTTTTTCTTTAACAAGGCTAACTCCTCTCTTACCCATCTTCACACTGGTTTCAGGCTTATTCAAACTGCTTTGCTTGCAGCTCAGTAGTAATACATTTAAGATCTTCAGGCATTCATTCTTATCCTTCCCCAGGAGGGATGGATAGAAGTTATTTTATTATCTCCACCTTACAAACTAGCATATGGCTGCACCAGCAGTGATGTTTCACAAGAAAGCAGTCCTGGCCAAGGCTATGCTGCCCATCGTCCCCTCCCTTTTAGTCCTGTGTTCTTCGTCTGGTGCTGGCATCTCTGCAGACATTTGCCCAACAAACTGGGGAAGAAATGGATCTAGCTGAAAAATACCCACTGTGTATGCGTGTGCTGAGTTACTCTTGGATCTCTGCTTCAGTTCAGTGTGGCCACAAGAACACTTGTGTTGGACCAGTGCTCATGAACTGCAGGGATGGGCTAGGAGAAAAGGAGGAAGCTTTACTGGCTCAGCTGTTTACTGTTCTAAACATAGTTTGAAAGGTTAAATGACCTGCCTAGGAGCACAGCCTTGCTCCATGACTGAGAAGAGCAGAGGCGATAGAGATAGAAATCTGTGTTTGGAACAAGAAAATTTGCTTGTTCGTTATGTCAAGGTCTTTTGATATCTATGGATTTTTTAATCTATAATAAAAGTTAAAATATAAGCAACAACACAACACAAGTATATTAGAGGTTGTCTGGAAAGAAAGAGCACGTGCACCAGCCTGATTTATCCTGTTTCTACAGGTTTTTGTCTCTTCAGTTTTCACCTTTACCATAGAACTGCTTTTGGCAGCCATTGTTGCTTGCTGGCTTTTTCAACTCTACTCACTGCAAAATTCTATTGTTGGTTTTAAAGGAATTCTTCTAATTATAAATTTGCATCTATTCCCCCTTTCTATACTTCCTGAAACTCAAGCTAGCATTTAGAAGCCTACACACAAAGTTACATCCACTGAGGTAATTTGATATTAAAAAGGTGCTGTTCTGGGTTGAGTGAGTGGTGGAGTTTTTTGGTGGCAGGGGAGGGGGCTATCGGGGCGGCCCCCTGTGAGAAGCTTCTCGAAGCTCTCCCAGCTCCACGTCAGCTCCACTTCTGTTTGGAAAATTGAGCCAATCAGCTGAGCCTCTGCGATAACGTATTTAAGAAGGGACGTGGTGAGGAGCAGTGGAACTGCTGAGGAGGAGTTGCTGCAGCTGCGTGAACACCAAAGTCAGTGGAGGAACGGAGGAAGAAAGGAGGGGGGAGGTGTGCCAGAGCAGAGACCCCCCTGTATCCCGTGGTGAGACGGCAGGGCGGCCCCCCCCGCCACCCATGGAGATCTACGGTGGAGCAGACATTGATTTATGGCCTGTGGCTCCTGCTTGCATGATCAAGGTTCTGTGCCCGAAGAAGGCCAGGGTCTCATGGGAAAAGGTAACCCCACTGCTGTAATTCAGTGCTGGGAGGATTGCAGCATGCGGGGGAGTCCCACGCCGGAGCAGCTCGGGAAGGGCTGCAGCCGTGGGAGGGAATCCAGTCGGAGGAAGTTAGTGACCCATGACGGAGCAGTGTGGGGAACGCTGCGGCCCATGGGAGGAATTCATGTCGGAGAAAGTTTGTGGAGGACTGTCTCCTGTGAGAGGGGGACCATGATGGAGCAGGAGGAACAAGTTCCGGACACTCCCCTCACCGAAGATAAGGGAAGTGGCAGCGCTGACTGCACCCCCCATTCCCTGCCCCTGTGCCACTGGGGGAGGAGGTAGAGATATTGGGAGCAGAACTGAGCCTGAGAAGAAGGGAGGGGTGGGGGGAAGGTGTTCTCAAGATGTGGCAATGCTTCTCACTGTCCTACTCTGTTATGTGTTGTTAGTGTCTGTAATAAATGTATGTTCTTTTTTTAATTCCCCTAACGAGTCTGCCTTTTGCTCGTGACCATAAAGGGGATTTTTTCCCCATCCCAGTCCTATCTCGGACCCCAAGCCTGGCTCTCTGTCCCTTCTCATTGCCAGAGGGGATGGGAGAGAGAGCTGCTGCATTGTGGTTGGCTGCCAACCAGGTCCAAACCACAACAGGTGCAAACTTCCTCAAAGATATGTTTATCTCCATCTAAATTCACAGCTGTAAACCCATCTAATATAAGCCAAGACAAAGTTTCCTGAGTTTTCCAACTGGTAGCCAACTTTCAGCCTTGCTAATAATTTCACAATCTTTTTGCAAGTGCTGCTGCTGAAAGCCTGCTTTCCTGTGGATTTGTCTCTAGCCATTGGACTCTTAGTTGAGTACAAACCTCTAAAACAAGCCCTGCTTTGCTACTTGCCTCCTAACATCATTGTCTCTTCTTTTGGCTGGGACAGTAACAGGTCTCTTCATCTTAATATTTTCAGGAACCTCATATCTTCAAAACCCTACTGAGAGTTAGGAGTTAAATGACTGTCAGAGGCAGAAATTGGATGCACCTGCCCGTAGACAAGGATCACCTGTGCCTGCTTTCACACCAGAAAGAACACAAGAAAAAATACTCAGTTCTACATCCACAGAAACAGAAAGTATAGCCTGCTTTTCCTTGCAGGCTATCTTTAAAGGTATTCAGAAAATGGTAAACTTTTCCCAGTATGCTGGACAATAGCAAAGTGCTTTTAGAACCTACCAGTTTGAAAAAAAAAAAAAAAAAAAAAAAGTCAGTGTAAGGTGATAGTGTTTAATTACAGCTGTTGCCAGTGAGAGTTGATAATTACAGTGCCAGTTCAGTAGCGATCTCAGCTGGGGTCTGACAGCTTCAGGAATCTGAATTGCAGGGCTCTTTTTGCACATAAACCCCAGCAGAGGCCACCAGCAACCCATTTCACAAGCTTCAGGAAAGCTTTCATGCTAATTAAGAGAGATCTTTGTGTTTTGGAGGAAGTGCCTGACTCCTTAGTGTATCTGGGTGACAAAGATATCACAGCTGTGGAGGAATGTTCCTACATCCTAGCAATCCTTAAATAATTGGCAAAATTTGCTGGTTGACTACTGCATTATGGTTCTAGACCACTGTCTTCCCTTCAGCTTTCTGTGCCTTGTCGCTTTCATGGCTGTCTCTTCCATGTGGTGGAAAAGTGACAGTAGTTAGAGCTCTTTCATATTGTGTTGTGAAGGCTTTGGGTATTAATTTTTAAAGGAATATTTAAGAACTACTCCAGAAGTTTTAAGGATCCTGCAATACTATTGCTTAGCATTGTGATTCTGCCTGTGTTTAAGTGAAGATGTAGAGACATTCACTAACTAGGAGGACCAAGATGATGTGCTTTAAGACTGAAGAAACAAAAAGCTGTTGGAGGTGCAGAGGTAGATAATGTCTGACTAACTAGAAAGAGC
This sequence comes from Tyto alba, assembly GCF_018691265.1. NCBI lineage: Eukaryota > Metazoa > Chordata > Aves > Strigiformes > Tytonidae > Tyto > Tyto alba. The sequence continues at coordinate 3,305,284 of NW_024881273.1, forward strand.
CCTGCATTGCCTTTGATGGATTCTAGTCTGGCTATTTTGTATCCTACCCTCTTTTTTTCATGATCCCTTCTTTTTTGTTGCTCTTTGCAGCAGCCCTTTTCATGTATAAGAATTACTACTCTACTTCCTCTTGATTTTATCTGAACACATCAATTTCTTTTACCTTTTTCTCATAGGTCAGATTTGTCACATTCATCTGGAGTCTTTCTAATTGCTCTGTGTGCTTCCCAACACATGACACTGTGGACACAATTCACCAGATGAATTAGTGATGTTTTTAAAGTATTGGGGTTTCTTTCTCTCTGTACTCTTGTAATTTGCCTGTTTCATTGCGGCTGAGCAATGGATCTGAGTTATGGCTTAGGTCCAAGTACTCGCAGGGAGCTTCTTGGCATGAATATGTAGGGTTAACCAAACCCAACCCACAGCAAAGTAATTGAATTATTTCATCTAATGAATTTAAATCTATTGTGACCTGTTTGTCACTTCTACAAGAAAAAAAAAATAGAAGCTGAGTTTGTCAGATGAGAAATTATCCATTGCAAATTCATGAATTTTAAGGCCAAAGGGGACCATTATGCTCATCTTAGTCTGACCTCCTGCATAACCCAGGCCGTGGAATTTGACCCAGCGATTCCTGTGTTATTAACATGTGGGTGACCCGTTTGCCCAGAGCTCTGTGGAATACCATATATCTGGCCGGAGCCCAAACTGGAAGCTGGCCTCCACCCTCCTTTCTTTTGCTCCCCTTTCCAGCATTGTTTCTCTAAAAGGCAATTACCCACATTCATTAAATGCTAACCCAGCATCTGGGGGCCTAGAGCAGCAAAGCACCCTCTGTCTCCTGCGGTTGAGGAAGGGCTGTAGCCAGAGGCAACAGCAGCTGATTTTCGTCTTTTGCACTAGTATTCTTGACTTGAAGAGGGGTTGGGGAAGGGGGGGACATGGACAAACACACACCCTGGAAATACCACAATCTCTTGGGGCTGATCAGTTCCTTGTTTCCATGTGCTTGTGAACAGCTTCTTGTGCCAGGATGTTTGCTGCTGTCAGTGAAACCACAAACCTGGGTAAAAACTGGCTGGTGTGAGGCACAGTGTCACTGTCTGTCCCATAGCTTCGCCCACAGTCTCGCCAGTGGGGCTTCTGTTACTGGTTGCTCGGGGGTGCAGAGTGGTTTGGTTTTTGGGGGGGGGTATGGCACCTACCCAGGACACTGTTGCACCTCCCTGGGTGAGGAGGCAGCTCTCGGCAGGATGGTTTCAGCTTTCTTTGCTGTGGTTTATCTACAGAATTGAGACTATTCCGAAGCTAAGACATGGATACAAGTCTGTTTATGGGTTTCTGTTGTGAATTTAAATGCCCAATCAATTAGCTCTTGGGAAAGAGGCTTTTGTGGTTTGCTAGTGGGGTGTTATTGATGATGTTTTTTCCTGAGCTGGATCTTTGCTTGCTCTTGAGATGGGCTTTTGTGCAGGTCCCCAGGGTGAAACGGGCCAGTAAGTAGGGCATGGCTCTGGATTCCTTTTGACCACAGGGCTCTTGTGTCTGCAGACCAAACTGCTAGAATCTGCTGAAAGCCACCACTTACACCTGCACTTCTTTGGGGTATCTGTGACAATAATGATGTTTAATTTGGTGTTGCTGTGTAAGAGGCACTAATTTACAGACAGGCCTTTTCTGAGTGACCAGCTCACTAACCCTTACAGGAGCATCTCAAGTTTGGAAAGCAGAGGGAGCTGGGTGCAGCATTTGAAGATGACCTGCATCCACCTCAAGACACTTGGGTGATAATAGATAGGAAAGGCCCCAGAGTTCAACAGGACACTGTTAACACAGAAAACAAGCTGCTGCAGGCTGGAGGGAAACATCCCTTTTCTTGGCGAATTCCTTGCTACCAGAGGTAGTAGCCAGGCTTTGCTTTGTGGCTAAGTCTGCTTGTGCAGACTCATTAGGAGGGCGTGGGCCTCTGTGGCATAGCCCCCCTGACCCATGTAAAGGGGACGCAGCTGTGCCAGGTCCTGCTCACTGCTGCTCATCCCAGCTGCCTCCAGGTGTGGGCATTTACTTTGGAGGACAAAAGGACTTAGGCTAAGCAAAACTAGAGACTTCTTGTCAAGGAATTAAGTGGTTGCACATGGTGTGGGTCAGAAATTATCAACGCTATGCCACCGTCCTTTTGCGTTAACGTGCAGGTGTGGTGTTCGCACCTTGCTGTGTGTGTATGGGACTGCTGTGGCTCTGCCTTTCCCGGCTGTGGTAGCTCTGAAGGGGCTGATGTGAGACCCAGGGGACAACACGACCTGCAGCCCGCCCTCCTGCCCGGGCTGCCGCGATGCTCCCCCGCCCAGGGTCGGGGTTGGGGGCAGCGGGGTGCCCTGCCCGGGGGCTCGGCCCCGCTCCCGGCCGCGGGGCGGGCGGCAGCGCCGAGCACGGCGGGCCGGGCGGAGGAGGAGGAGGAGGAGGAGGAAGGGCCGCTGCCCGCCGCGGGGCTGACATCAGCCGGAGGAGGGGCCTGCCCGCGAGTTTCTTTGCTCGGTGCATCACTTCCCGCCGCTGCCATACTCCGCTGCCCGGTACCGGGCTGCAGCCGCGCCTGCCTCCGCCGCAGCGGGCGGCTCGGCGGGGCCGGCGCCCATGGCGTGTGTGCCCGGCGGGGACAGCCCGGGCTCCGCCGCCCGCCGGCTCTACTCGAGGTGAGCGGGGCCGGGGCGGGGTGGGGGGAGCCCCGCACCCTCCCGGCTGGCCCCGGAGCTGCGCGCCCCGCCGAGCCCCCGCGGGCCCCCAGCCGGGAGGGCGGCCGCGGGTTTTCTGGGGAGGGGAGGAGCGGGAGCGCCCATCCCTGGGAAGTGAGGAGCTGTTGCTCCGCCTGGGGACCCAGCAAGAGTAGAGTGAGAGAAGACGGAGGGCAAGGACGTGGTGTTTCCTCCATGGGGCAGCTCTTGCTTCGTGTATGGGATGGTGGGTGCTGAGGTTGCTGAGAGGGAAACTGTGGTTTTCCTTGGCACTAACCCGAAGTGATCGGCTCCTTCAGTGAAGGAGGCTGATGCTGAAACCTGGTCTGTGCTGGGCGTTTGCATGGGAGGCTCTTGATCTCACTGCAGAGACTTTAAGTCTCAGCGTTAAAATTGGGCGCTACAGAAATTCACACCAGGCTGGAAAAAAATAGCTTCAGGCTGTCTGGCATTCATGAAAATACCATATCTCACCCATTCTTTTAATTTAGATGAAAAAAAAGTCTAAACTGGAGTCAATTTGAGGCCTTATGGCGATGCTTAGAGAATTGTTTATGATGTTCATCCTCGTTGTGTTTTATTTTTCTTCTAACAGTTAGAAGTGTGGAGGTAATGCAGTATCTGGACTAAAGGGGAAAAAAATAAAATGCTTGAAGTATATGCAGTATAGCAGTAGTTCATCAATTCTCTTTGCATGCTTTGCAATAATTAGCAGCTAGTGGGTTATCTAGTTTAATGAGTATTGGTTCCTTAGGATAGCAGGTGCTTCTTGGTTCTCTTGTGTTTTACAGCAACTCCTGAGAAAATGAAAAGAGAATGCAGAGCTAAAACTATTGGTCTGCCTACTCTGGTGGAGCTAGAGCTGCAGACCCACACTGACTTTTAATCAGGCTGCATCTTTTTCTTTTGTTCTCTTTTGTTTTTCTTGAAAACTTTTTGGGGAATAGACCAGTCATTTTTGTGAAGGAAATCCTAGTGAGGGGCTGCATACCGCTGATATGTGCCTGTCCAGCACAGTAAACTCTGCTACCAGCTGTTTAGTCAAGAGCGAATATGAGAGAAATAGGGAAGCACCTCTCCTGAGGCTTAGTCTGGGTGGCTCTGACAGGGCATGTGGTGTTGAAATTCCCTGCAGTGCTCTTCAGGCTTGCTCTGCAGGCCTCGAAAGTGCATGTTGATGGAGCCTCTCTGTCTTTACTGCACTGCTAACTGGAGTTGTAGCTTAGAGTTTCTTCCTTAACTTCACTTGTATCAAAGTGTAGAAACTTCTAGCCTGAAGTAAATGACTCTAAACTCCATTCATAGGCATATTTGGGGTGATAGGTGGAACCTCAGGGGACTGTTCGGGTGGTAAAGCTGTAACGGCTGGTATCAAAACCTTTCTCAGTGTGGGGTTTTTTTTTTTTTTTTTTGGCTGGGAGTGGTAACTCAGGTCTAAGAACTGCAGAAGGTGCCTGTGCAGGCAGGGAGTGCCAGACCCCATATGTGGGGGGCTGGAAGAGCTATATTCCTTTTAGGAAGAGGGATGGGGTGGAAGGAAGAGTGCCACAAAGAAATGAAAATGTTTGTTAATTTTACTACATCCCTTGGTATTTCCCTAAATTCAGCCCATCCTAAACAAAGGCATCTGTTCTGTTGTTGTGCTCACAGCAGACAATCTGTGTGCTGACTGGGCCAAACTTTTCTATTTACAGAGACCAAAGCCGGGAGTATCTCTGCTACAGCAATAATATACTGTACGTGTTTTTGCAAAACAGGTCCTGTGCAGCTCTATGTCTGCTCTTGCTAACCTTTCTGATGCCATTTATTTCATTGCTGTTGCCACATCAGAACTGTTAGTCTTGAGGGAGACTTGTTGGAAATACAGGACTTTGGAAGCAGTTGAGCAGTTGTGACTTTCTACAGGGTTGGCCACGGCGGCCAGCTCCTGGTATTGAACATGGGATCTCTGGTGGGGCTTGCTGGAAACATCGAGCTCTGTGACAGTGCTCTGCAAACTTGAGTTGAGCAAGTATTACATGAGCCTGAGCTAGTGCTTTACCTTCCACAGGGTTTTGATCAGGTACTAATTTAACTGCATCCACTTCAGCCGCATGTAACTTCTGAGGACTTTGCAGGACAGAATACAGGCTGAGAGCGCTGTGAAATACCTGCTTGCAGCAGGTGTCCTTCTCTTCTCCGCTGCTGCAGGTACAGTCTCACTTTTTTGCGCTGGCTGGCTGACCTTGAGCGCGAAGGAAGCACCAAGCCCACAAAATTATTCCCTTGGCCTGTGGTTCCTGAGCACGTGTGTGTCAAGCTCATGCTGAGGAAAAGTCTACTGGTGTCCAGAGAGCTCCACTGGGTTTGGCCATTTGCTTTTAAAAGGCCATGTTGGAGATTTCTGAGTCCAGGTGTGAGGCATGGGCACGTTCTGGGGAAACCATCACTGTACTGCATTGACATCATGGAGACATTATTGATCACACACAGAAAGAATGTTAGATAATGCTGCAATCAGACTAGAAATGTATAAATCTGACATGGAAACTCAGATAAAAGTATGTCTTGCTCCTCCCCCCTGGGCCTCCCTTTCCCTTCCCTTGCTCTGTGTTCTCTTGCAGTGTTACATATTTTCAATTGAACTGTTGGCTTTTGTAATGTTTACTAACTTCTCTTGATTGTGTCATAAACAGTCTCCATCTCGCTCATTAGTGTCACTGCGGTGGGTACCTGACCTGAATGCACATTGGGCAATTAGAGCGCGCTCTGAGCACTACAGCTCTTCCTAGAGAAGGCAACTTTTGCCTGATCTGATGGGAAAACTGAGATGGAAGAATTGTTGGCCTTCTGATGTGGAAGGCAGTGAGAGTGCAACTCAGCACCTGAGTTAAGGCAGAATAAACCAATGTTTGCAAAGCAAATGGGGAAGAAAGTCCACAGTTGGAGTGGACCTCCCTCTGGAATGGTTCGTGTTCGTTTTGCATGTATCCAAGGGATCATAACACTGTGAAATAGTCTGATTATTTTCCAGCTGCTAGTACTTGTAAACTTTCAAAACCAAGTCTGGACTCTTTAAAATGCTAAAAGCAGTGTTGCCTTTTGTTCATTCAAAAGGAAAAGAGAATAAAAAGTTACATATTGCTTTATTTTGAGATACAGTTAAATACCACTTCTTCGAAAGACAGTAAATATTTATCTTCCTCAGAGGTGAAAATTAGCACCACCTCAGCAGTGCTAGTTCTGATGTTCATTAAGAATTTTACTGACAAATCAAGTGAATAAGCCTTCTGCTGACAGCTACGGGCTCTGTATTAACTTGGGCTGGACTTGAGCAGCAGTCTGGTGACAAAGAGCTTTGTGCCTTTCTACAGATCCTCTGAGCATGAGGGTTAGAGAATTGTTGGCTCACAGGAGGATGGCAGAGGAAGAGTATGAATAGCTTGTTCTGTGGGACAGGGAAGGGGCTTGGGTGAAGGGGAGTCCCTTCAAACTTGTTAGAGATATCTCTGAACTACTGCGGTAGCAGCTATTGCAGACCCTGGAAGGAGCTGAGGGGTGGTGGCAGTGTTCAGGAGAAGGGAGCACACCTGGGGCTGCTCCGCTGGCGGTCTGGCTGTGTGTGCATCCGAGCGGGGAGCTCGCAGGGCTGGCTGGGGTGCTGGTGCTGAGGATAGCTCTTGATGGATGGATGGGAATTGACTACTTGTACGTCTTTGCCTTATAGAAGTACTTGGAGTTGGTGCAGATGACACATTATGTAAGCAGGACCTACGTAGAAAATAAGTTTATGTGATTTTAACCTGTTTGAGCTTGCAGACTATTTTACCCGCTGGCTTTGTCTTTGACTTCCAGGCAAATTTCCTGTTTTCCCATCCTGATGTTCCAAATTGCCACAGCTGTCCTCTTCTTGTCTCCAGGCAAGGATTTTCCTGATGAAAACGATAGCGTTGAGTGCTGTGACTGAAGGTGGTTGGTCCTGGATGGGGAGGTTTGCAAAGCGGGGGCTAGTTGGCATCACAACACAGTGGTATTCTGCACTGCCAGAAAGCTGGGAATGACCTTTTTTTGTCTCTCTATTCCATAGATCAAACTTGAAGTTGCTTATTACATTTAAGAATGCTGTTTTAGAGGTTTCTAAAAGACTACAATTTTACTTTTGTAGGCCTATGCAGTCAGTCTCCATTAGGCAGAAGGATGTGAAAAACGGGACAAACATTTCTAAAATAGCTGTGCTGCATAATAGGTGGCCTGAGCAAAAAAAATTATATGATAGCTTAGTATGCAGCATTGGTTTTGTTGACATCTGTTTTGGGACATTTTGAACAACTCGTAGTTTCAGCATTTGCAAGTAATGTGGTCATCCCAAAGCGGAGCCAAGCAGAATGTTCAGTTTTCACCGCAGCGGGGAGAGGGGCCCTTGCTGGTCAGACCTTGGACTGGGAATCGGTGTCTGGCTTTGTTGCAGGTTTCCCCAGGACCTTGTCCATCCTTTTTGACTCTTTTGTGTTTTCACCTTGTGGGATGCAGGGAGAGAAGCTCTTGTTCCCTTCTGCCTTGGGTTTCTGATGTTAAAGGGGTAGGGCCTGTACCTTGTACCTGTACAGTGCCTAGCACAGCATGATCTTCATCTTACTTCTGACCTCTAGGTGCTGCTGCAATACAAACAATTGCCATCTTCAGGGCATTAATTTGACTTGAATGTGCACATCTAAATCAAGTTGAGGTGATACACTGCTTTTTATCTTGTGCTGACTTGCAATTCATTGACTCAAGTTATGCCAGACCTCCTGCTTGTTGTGCCTCGTGCTCCTGGGGTGAGAGCTGTCTCTCTGGATTCTTTATCCCAAAATACTTCACATTGTATGAGGCATTTGTGCCAAGCTGACTAGAAAGAGAACTTTGTTCATTGGCCACATGTTTGTGGGTTATACGTTGTTTGCTACTGTGTCAACTGAAGTCAAATAAGCTTGTGACTCGTGTGTGGCCTGAGGGCAACCCTTGAACATTAACGCTCTATTTGGTCACCCCAGGGCCTGAGTAGAGAGCTGGGTCTGGAAGTGAGGCAGCCTTTGACCCTTCCTGGCTGGGATGACATCTGAAGCACAAGTGAGCTGTGCTACCCGGTGCTCTGTGACTAGCTCCCGAGGTGCCTTTTGCTAGCTGTTACATTAGTCATTGGATGCATCCCTCCTGGGAAAGGATCTGAAAGAGTTCATGGTTAACAAGGGAGAAAGGACACCGTCTGGAAAGGGTTCCCATAGCCAGGAGGTTGGTGGGTGCCTGGCTGGAGCAGTCTTAAGGACAGAGAAAGTCCTTGGGGTTTGTGATGGTAACAAGGAGCTCTTACCACTGGACCACGGTGACCAGGTGCTGCAATTTAGTTGCTTCCTTGGGTGGTGGGTCACATTCTGGCTCCTTCTGCACCCAGGTCTTGTCAGATCTTTGGCTGGTGTCTGCAGCATGACTTGCTTATGCTACATGAAAATCTTGTGTGTAATTAATTTCTGTTTTCCTGGTGGATGTAACTAATTAGGAATCTGCCTTTTATTTTCAAAGTAAGTTAGGGGAGCAGGGCCTATTATACCAAAGGATGAAAACTCTTTATGAAGGCTAAAAAATTGTTCTGTTATAGAAGGGTGATTTTAAAATTCCTTTGTGGCTATTCCTCTCTTCAGCCGAATGCAGATGAACCAAGATCTCTCTGGTGATGATAGCAGAGACTTGGGAGGTGACGGGGGCCTAGAAATACCTGGGTGAAGGAGATGGGAATGGGCTGCATAGCTCAGTTGGCATTCTCCCCCTCCTGTTCAGCGATGAGTGTCCCAGACAATAGATTTATTCCTGAGACATTACATAAACCACAGGGGAAAGCCTTGCCTTGGTGTGTGACTTGAGGATGAGCAAAATCATGGTGGGATGACCCTGGCTTGTGCCCTGAGTCCCCTGCACAACTGGTGACTTACTAGCTTGTCTTATGGCTCCCTGCATCCACGATGTTTTAATGTGGCTCCAGGACACAACTTTGTTACTGCACCATAATCTTGTGCAGTTTGTGATCTCCCTAGAGCTGATACTTGTATGTCTCAAGCCTCACCTCCCCATACTCTCGTGTTCCAGCCCTGCTTCTACTCTGTGCTGTCTTGCTTCCGCTCCAACAGATCAGGCCTTCCATCACCAGAGAATATAAGCTGTATTTCTTGTGCTGTTGTGGTTGCTTTTATGCTGTCTCGTATTTTTGCATTTCAGTTGATATCCAGGCTTGCGTTCAGCCTTACTTGAACAGGTTTGAACTCTGAGGTCTTATGCTGCAAGAAGCCACCAGCAACTTATTTAACTCTTGATGCTGTTCTGCTTTAAGAGCAATTTTATCTCCAAGCTGCTGCTCAAGTGTACCTACTTTTCTCCTCTTCCAGTTCTGCTCTGTGTATTGCTTTGATCAGCCAGCCCAGCTTCCAGAATTCAAAGCCACTTCCCTGTTATAAAAGCACATGCCAACCAAAGCCATGAAAAAAATTCCTCCTGCATCTAGGCATGCAGGCTGTGTAGCCTGACCACAAAGTGGGGCTGTTGAATTCTGAGCCTGGGCTATTTATATTGTCAGCGGGAAAGCCTTCCATCAACTGAGCTGCTCCCTCCTTAAAGATACTTTTAATTAAATGTTATTTGACAGATCTGATGTTTTAACTGGCTTAAATGGGACATTATTTTTTTCCCCACTGAAAGTTGAAGAAACTAGGAATAATCTTGCTGGAAGACTACTTGCATTCTGAGTCACATCTATCTGTTGTTTAGTGTTGTAAGCTGATAGTGTGGAAAAATACTAAACCAAACCCCACAACCAGAAAGGTAACAGTCCTGCCAGTCCTTGGTGAAGAGAAGGGGAAAGGGGCACCAGTTGCCTCCAGCTTGGAGCGTAGCAGCTCTCTAAACAGTGTCCAGCAGTGTTATGCAACTACCTAGGGAAGGAAGTAAAAATTTATCATTACAGTGCAGTTTCAAGAGCGATATTAAATGAGCAATTTGCAGCATAACCCTGTACTTAACTGACTTAACTAACTTCTCCTGGGATAAAATGACAGGGCTGGTAGGGGCAATAGCTGTGGCCTCTGCTCTTCCACCAGGAGTGGAGCAAATACAGGCTCTTTTTAGAAGTGAATCTGAGGCACTGGGCTGAGAGCCCTCCAAGCGGGTAGCCAAATCCCAAACCAGCGTAATGGCCGGATCTTGCAAGTGCCTGACTGATCCCTGGCCCATGGAAGCCTGGGAAAGGGGGAAGCAAGCATGTGCTGAAGTATCTCATTAATATCTGATTGCTCTTCCTTATTTCAGTGAAAGCAATAAAAAGACTTCTCTGCAAGGCCCAAGACATTGGAGCAGCAACACAAACCCTGAATGAATTACTTGGAAGGCAGCACTACTATCTGATTGCTACCTTCAGGGTAGAAATAAACATCTTAAAAATCTTTTGCTATTCCCAGTTTTCTTTTGACAAGAGGATTTTGCCCAACAGGCCTTTCCTTTCTGACTCTGAGATTAGAAATGATGTATCCAAAGAAGCTTCATCTGCTGCTGTGAGTCAGTAGCTCTGTGCAGCTGCGAAACCTGAAGGAATTTTGAATGAAGGATATTGGATTCTCTTGTCTCCCCTCATGCTTTTCTGTTACCCTTTGCATTTACACTCTCTGGAGCAGTCAGGCTTTTCTCTGGGAGTTTGGGATTAATGCATCTTTCCTCCAGATGCTTCAGGAGAAAGGTAAAGAAAATGGATTTAAAATGGGGAAAACACCTATGTTATTAGTATAATATAACTCAGAAGCAATTTCCTGTTGTGCCCTGGCTCCATCTGAGAGCAGATATTTTGTCTTGGAAGCTGCTTTTAAAAACGTATGGATAAAACTTAGTGCCATCAGTTGATGCATGCAGTTTGCTTTCTGAGCTGCAGAAAATAAGGGCTGTGTGATATTCCTCGGAAGCCGCTTTGAACACGTGCTGTGCGACAGAGCTCCTTTCCTGCCCTGGGGATCCAGCTCCGCTTCCCTCCCGCGCTCTGGCTGCCAGGAGCAGACAGAGATGGCTCATGCAAAAGCAAAGAATTGCCCCTCTGAGCCCCTTTCCTGGACACTGTGCAGAGCTTGCTGTGGACACAAGTCTGGCTGATGATCCACGATGAGACCTGGGGCAAGTTATTTGATTTGCAGCCTCACTTGTGCTCGCCTGCCCTGTCTAGCCTTTTGGAGAGATGACTTCTGCTATGGGATTGCATCAGACTCAGCACAGTGAAACCAGCTTTGCCACGAGGCTTGCAAGTTTTGTGGCAACGCAAATAATGAATAACTGTGTAGAGTTCCCCAGGAGAAGCTCCAGCGTGCTGCTGGGACAGGCAAGTGGTCCATGTGTATGTGGTGGAGTTTTTCCATGTCTTAATTAAAAGATCCCTGTGCATATTTACAGGTAGAACGGAGGGGTTTGCTGTATCAAATGACTTTGAGTCATGTGTTTCCATGACTTTCTTGATTCCCCTAAGATTTTGCAGGCCACAGGGCCTATATTTGCTCTGTGGTGCCTTTTCTGAACATTCGCTCCATATACCATGCAGGGGCTTGGCTGGTGGTACCTCCCTTGGGCACTTTGGTGTAAATTGCCACAATTTCCTCAGCTCTGGCTTGGAGCTGCTTGAGTACACGTTAGCTGTGGGGCAAGTTTCTCCTGTGATCCACACTGCAGAGTTGAGGTTGTTCTTTGTGCACTCCATCTGCGGAGAATCCATTCATGCCTGAGGAGAGCTGGAAAGTACCCATTAATATTCGTCTCTCTGGGGCTACTTGTTAATTACTGTTATTCCTGGTTTGTATTATGATACTGTCTAGTGTCTCGTGCTGCTGTGCCAGACTGAGTGGATCCTGGAAAGGTTATATCCGTTCCAGAGTTTCAGAGTGCTTGGTAAACATCAGTATTTTATTGCAGCATTTCTGGGAAATATTGTTGCTGTTTTCAAGGGTGAGAAATTGTATAGGCTTCAAGGTGAAAGAGAATATCGGTGGCAAAGCTGGGAGCTGAATGTCCTGACTCCCACTCCTTCCCTTCAGCACTTCCTTACAGTGAGGTCAATTGTGAATTGGAGACCTTGGTTTTGTCTTTTGCTGAACTGTACAGGGCAGTGCAGCACTTGCATTGCATGATATTACAATGGTTCTTCTGTTCTGCATAATATGAGAGGGAGCAAAATGTTCAGAAGGAAGTTACCAGCTGGTGAATTAAATACCAGACTTTGCCCATTTACAAGGTGTGCCTCGTAAATGTGGTGGGAATACTGAAAACCACAGGCCCTGGGAGAGGAAAAGGAGCAGCCTGGGTGGCCGTGGGGTCTGGTCACCATGAGGAGCCCAAATCCAGGTATTGGCTTGAAGAAAGGAGGAGAATGGCCCTGAGTTGTTAGAGTACTCAGGCACTTGTGTCTCTACATAGTTATCTTCCTCTGAGGCTTTGAGGGACACAGAGAAAAATGTTTCCTGTTGGAAAATTGCTTACACGTTCAATCACACAAGAACTGAGTGGAGTTCCTGGGTGCCCTGGCTTGAGGGGTGGTTGTCTTTGGGGTGTGGTGAAAGATGGAGAGAAAAACAGGCATCTCAATTCTTACAGTTGGGCAGGAAGCTTTTGGGATGGGCAGTGAATGACAGTGCTTTGGGGAGGGTCCTGTCATTACTGTTCTCCAGCTGTGCTCTTATAAAGTTATCATATCACAGCTGATACTGCATCTGAAAACAGCCCCTTTTTTAGCAACTGTCTGTGGAGATTTGAATTGAGAAAATGGCATTGGGAACTGTATCTTGCTGCAAAACACAGAGATGATCTGATTTGACTTGTTTACTGGCCAAGCTTTCGGAAGCATGAAATCAGGAATATAAACCATCAGCAACTAAACAAATTAAAATATCTAGCATCATAAGCAATGTGCATTTCTCTTTCCTTTCTGACAAATAAGCCCTTCAGATTTCAATGAGGACTGGCTTGCTTGGGAAACCCATGGGCCAATGTCTCTTGGTGAGTGAACAGAGACTTACATACATATAAATGCAGATGAACGTCCTGTAATCCTGAGACTCCATGTTTGCCTTGAGGCATTTCTTGGCCTCTGAGTTCAGCTGAGTGTCTGAGCTCCTGCACTGGTCTAAATATTAAAACATACAAGTTCACTGTGACGTGCCCAGAATTTTAAGGCTGCAGCCCATGGCCAACTCTTGTATCAATTGCTTCCATCAGGGCTGTAATCCAGGAACCAGCAAGCATGAGATAGTTGGTTGATTGAAGTCTGTGGTTTGGTGCTTTCCTTGGTAAAGGCCCTGGAGAAAGGCAGGCTGTCACGTTATCTGCGTTCATCCCTTTCACGTGCACTGCTGGGACTGCAAACAACAAAAGTGTGCCAGCAGATACCACAGGCTCTGCAAGGAGACGGTGTTCTGGAGGGAGCTTTGACAACATGTTCAGGTGTTGAAGGAGTTAACAATGTGAAAATACCCACTTTTTCCTCTGCTGTTCTGGAAGAAAATGAAAACTTTGCAAAACCTATATTTTCTTCAATAAAGCCATTCTTTGGCATCAGTGTTTTTGGCAGAAAGTTGTCATCAGTCATGCCATTGAGTGAGCATTTTGCAGAGTTGTGTGAGAAATCAGCAGCGGAAAAAGAAAGCCTGTGAAAGCTGCACGGGCACCCGAGACACTGGCTTCCAGCAGAGGTGTTCTGCCGGGTCATATGTCCGGAGGAAGGAGCACCAGGGCCACATGCTGTGGCTCTGTCCTGCCGCGTGGCTGATGAGCATGTCAGCTCACCAGCGAGCAGGCATCCTCTGTTACGTGGTCTGTGCTCTCTGACTGGACCAGTCCTGGCACCAGCATCCAGAACTCACCCTGCCCCTGTTTTAAACCCGAAGATGCAGTGACACAAGGATGAGAAGTGAGAAGAAAAAACTTGTGTGCCCTGCCCTTGGCTCCCTGCCCTGCTGAATAAAACGACATTCTCTTGTGGTGGAAATATCTCATTCTTGAGGACCCTGCGTGAGGGTCTGGCCAGTGGGATTTCAGGGAGTCCTTTCAGGTTTGCTGAAGCAGGGTCAGACTCCAGCTGTGCTCGGTGAAGCTCTGGGCCCATGTGCAGAAGGCAGAGTTCACCTGCCCAGAGCTGAGGTGGCTGTGCTAACAGCAGACTTAGGAAGGGAATGAAGGAGAGGCTTTACAGACCTGACTCTAAATGAGAACTGAGTCATTTGTCAAGGCTGACGGCTCTCTCAGAGCTGGTTGCCTGAGGCTAACATGGCACACAGAGGAGACGTAAAAATATATCTATATACACACACAGAGGAGAGAAAAGTAACAGCTCAAAACATGTGACTGGAATTAAAATTAAAAAAAAAAAGAATTCCCGATTAAAGCCATGTGTGTTGGAGGATGTAACTGCTCCTGAAAGGCTCATAGAGGCTGTTTGCACAGCACAAATGCAGCCACTCCATAACGCCCTGGATTAACAGGCAGGCTTCTCCAGCACACGAAATCTGTGTGGAAGCAGTGTCATTCCTGCATGTCAGCAGCTTCCACAGCTCACCACCCTTACAGGTCAAGGTAAGGAGCTGTCTTGTCACCTGTCTCATCCTCCCTGTCGCTGCTGCCTGCGCTCCTGAAGTGCGTTTCTCCATGCAGCCTGCTGTCGTGCCATGTCTGTCTTTCACTGCTAGATGATGATGTCTCTATGCAGGAACAGAGATTTTTTTTTTTTTTTTTTTTTTCTGACGACATGCATTATTTAGTAGTCAGGATAAATGAACTCCCTTGATTTGGGCATGTGTGTAGTTCTGATGCTATATCCTCCCTTCTTTCACCAGTGTAAGGGAGGAGGGGAGCAGTGAATTATTTCAGTGCTACAGAGCAGCCTGTGTTCATATAAAGCCATTGCAATACCTCTGAGGTTGCAATGAGGAGCTAACCTAAACCTAAAATAGGTCTATGGAGAGATTTCCACTCTCCATTCCTGCTTGTTCTGTCTCCTTAACTGTGCATTTCCGTCAGGCAGGTAATACATGATACAACAAACTTTTGGCTTCACCATCTCTACGTGCATGGTAACAAATATTTGCTATGCCAAGGGGGACTGTGCAGCAGGAGGGAAGGTGAGGGTGAGAAAGAAATATGGAGCATGGGGGGCAGGGGAAAAAAAAAAAAAAAGGAATCAGAAGTTAAAGCCATGGAGGACTTGGCCTTAGGAAGCTTGCTGCTTGATTTGGAAAGGGTGTCCCCTTTCCAAAGGTTATTGGGTTCTGCCTCTAGCCCAATATAGTGGCTGGTTGCTGCTGTGTACAGCGAAGACAGGACATCCCAGTAAGCTGAGGATCTGTTCCTGCTCTCAACCGGACTGGAAGCTTCACCTGGTGCCTTGGGGATGGGAGAGTGTCTGATGTGGCATAACAGTATCTGTCGTATCAGATGAGAGAGAGAAGTGCCGAGGTTTGGAGGGATTCTTAGGCTATTTTGTGGGAGTTGGATGTGCTCCAGGCTTTTACCCTACTTTGTGAGGAAAACAGAGGAGGCTTTTTGGCATTGAAGAGCTTAAAAATCTGATGCTTCATCCTTTTATTCCCCTTACCAAAGGCTCAATTCCAAAAAACCTATAAAAGAACATAATTTTGTTATTTTTTTTCATAATAACTTTTGCAATTTGCTTAAAGCAAATCATTATATGGTCTAACTCATGATTTTGTGATAGCAGTGAGAAAATTATTAGGGAGAGTATTAGCATTCTTGCCTTTCCAAGAAACAAAATGTTTATACAAATTCCTCCTATGGAAGAACCAGGACCAGAGTCCGTTTCCCAGATGCAAAGATGTACCATTCTTTGATATCTGTGGCAAACTCATAAAACGATATATGCTTGCCTGCTATTTGCACACATGATTGAGTCGCACTAATACCACGGTGTCGGAGCAAAACCTGATGTGGTTCTGTGTCGGGGAGGAGACTTGCCTCAGCACTTGATTTGTAGAGACGTGCCATGCAGCGGTGCCAAGCGTTTCCAGGGTAGATGTTATCCGTGAAGCTATACTAGGACAGAAGTGCTAAAAATTTGGGAAAATGTGGTGGAGGACTAAGCCACGCAATCCTCTGGAAGAAGTGAAACCAGCTTGCAGGATGCTGGAGCTCCAGGGTTCCCCACAGAGGCAGCAGACACCCACCACAGACTGTGCCGCACAGTGCTAGACAGTGGGTCTGTTCTCGGCTTAGCAAAGCAGCGCATAATTCTCACCTTGCATGCGAGCGGCGTTGCTGTGAGGCAATGGCCTGGCTGCCTGGGCATCCTGCCACACTTTGATTTATAGGTTTGTGGATTAATCTGATGGCACACCCAGATTTTTTTTTTTCCATAGTGCCATGAAGAACCCAACAGCACTTTTGCTGCTGTTCTGCTGAGTCTGGGTTTGCACAGAGGAGCTGCAGAGACTGTATCTAGAGATGGTGGCAAGGGCTGCAGAGGACCCATGGCTGATATCTGAGCTCTTGGGGACCCTCTGTTTCCTATTTTTTCAGACAGATGTGGAATATTATCTTTACAAAATCCAGAGGAGTGCCCTGTGGCTGTGCAACAGCCAGGGAGAACAGGAGCATCCTGCACCTGAGCTCTCACACCGTTTGCTAAGGCAGCCTTTTAAATATACAAGTGTGTCTGGGCTGATTTCCGATTTTTAGCACCCCTGAAATTTTCAGGGAGAACATTACAATGCTTTTAACAGCCCTTGGAACATGAGACAGCTGCAGAACAACAATGTAGAATTGGTGCAGTCTGCTCTGCTACAGCTTTGCCAATGAAAATCTGTCCTAGTGTCTGGCATTGCTTCCAGCCTGGACGCAAGCTCTGCCCACCTGCTCTTTGTAACCTCGGAGAACCACCCTGGCTGTTTTCTGTTGTGGCTTTCTGTGGTTGGAGCACAGAGGACTGTAATCACCGAGGGAGGAACTATGATGGTCTTTCACTGGTGTGCTCTGGCTTTACCGAGTGGAAGCTTGAAACAGGAGTCACTGCTTGTTTGGATTTGCTGGACTTGATCACTTGTTCCTGCTAATTGCTTTTCAATGAGTTCTGTGGAAAGTAAGGAAGGGCCAGGTTCATGCTGTTTCTGTCGCTAAGATCACATCCAAATCCCTTTGAAGTGTGAGTGTTGGTGCAGAGCATCCTGAGCAGTCTCTTGGTGAGCTGCAATTGCTCAGCATCTTCGTGGCTCAAAGATTGGATGGCCCAGGAGCGTGAGATCCTGGGGCGTGTGTTTTCAGATAGATCCCAAAGGCCTCTCTTGCTTTTAAATACTTGGCCTGGGGCTGAGGGGAAGCAGATGAGGCAGGAAGGGAACAGAACAAAATTGGCTGTTTGGTTGCTGGGGAGTCAGTGGAAAAACTGTGGTGTGAACTTTGTCATCATTGCCTTTTACCCTGCATCCTGACAACAGTCCGTCTGCTGTGCTCTGAGCGTGGATCAGTGGTTTGCGTGGGCATGTGGATAGGGAAGAGGCAGTGTGCAAGGGAGTGTGTGCAGCTTCTCCGACTGCTGGTGCTGAGCAGATGCAGGGGAGGTTTGGGATGAGGCTGTGCACGTGGAGGGGACATGGGCAAGGGCCTGGGACAGGTGGGGACAGGCAGAGGAGGCTTCCTTTGTCTGGCTGGGGTTAAGCATAATATCATGCTTAGTGTTGTGAGACTTGGCAGCATCTTTTCAATATGCAGTTGTTTTCCTACTGCAAGTCCATGCTCCAAGGCAGGAGCAATTGGCAGGTTGAGAGAGGAAGGAGAAGCGGGGGCTGCAGTTGGAGGGGTTTCCAGGCAGTTTGAACTGAGAAAAGACTTGGGCCTGTGGCCTCTGTCTTTTTGGGAAGACAAGACTTGCTTTCACTTGGCTTCAGAAAAACAGTCTAGATGTGCAGGAAAGGAAATCTCATAAGGCCCCTTAGCCTGTGCAATTACACAGTACAACTGGAACAATTGTGCTGGGTGGCATTTGTGGAGCTGAGCTTGACCTTGCCGGCAGCTGGGGGGGGTGGCAGGATCCTGGGGTAGGAATTAGGGGGAGGCTGCGATGCCTTGCAGTCAAAGTGCTCTCATAGCTTGAGTCCTGGGCTGCACGCTCACTTCATCTAACCCGAGCGGGCACCGCTGTGTTGTAGCTCCACTGTGGTCTGTGAGGACTTGTCCTCAACTGTGAGGAGGGGGACAGGAGGAGCCAGGCACTCCCCTTTCATTCTGGGTTTGCAGCTGGGCTGGGGTCTGGGCAGTTGTAGAGAGGAGGTGTCTGAGTCTGGACATCTCTCATCTCATTTAGAGTGCTTCTGAATTTGGAAAGATAATTCCCCCAAACCAGAATCCAACCGTTTGCAGTAACAAGTTTGTCATGAATGTATGTTGGTGGGTAATAGAAGTTGAATTGTGTAAATAAAATGATTAATTAATAAATAAGTCAGCTGTTTTCACTGTATAGCTGTTGATAAGCCTACTATTTATTTTTCTAATGTCTGTTGCAATTGTAACCCAATGTATTTTGTAGCAGGAGCAGTATGTTGATTTAAATCATAGCATATATTTTAATGAGAGGATGTGTTGACCTAATTGCCAAAGTAATGATATAATGAAAAGCCATTCAGACTGCATGTCCTCTCTTGCCCTCTGGTTTCTGGAAGTGACTGAAGGAAATGGCACTTCACTTCTGGTGAAATCATCCCAAGA
Source organism: Tyto alba (assembly GCF_018691265.1). Lineage (NCBI taxonomy): Eukaryota > Metazoa > Chordata > Aves > Strigiformes > Tytonidae > Tyto > Tyto alba. The sequence goes on from NW_024881273.1 coordinate 3,323,754, forward strand.
GTGTTGTTTCAGTGCAGTGTGATGGATTAATTTCACTGAAGGCACTATCATTGAATATGAAAGCAAAATGCTCTTGGAAAACTCAGGAAGTTTCCCTCATTGTTCCGAGTTAGTTTCAAGCATCCTCAGAGACAAAATATGAATGCCTAAAAATCCATCCTGTTGCAGGTGCTGGTTTGCTTGGTGCTCTGCATGGCAGATTTCAGATGTTAGAGCTGTTACCTTTGTGGTCTGCAGCTATGGGGGTGAGACAAACTACTGACAGCACAGATTGAACATCCTCCTTTGTGCCGCCTGGGAAGGAAGGAACATCCTCAGATGTGAGCATCATTAGTCCACTAGCATTTGGCAAGCTAGTGCTGCTGGCCTCTACACTTATTTTCCTTTAGCTCAGATGGCTGCTGGTAGTGGTGATTGGGTTTATACCCTGCTGATGAGCCATGCAAAGAGATTATACTCCAGGCTCTTCGGAAGGTTTCATTATCACTCTTCTTGAAAGTGAGTTCTCCTGCACAGTCCCCCTTCAGAAGCATCTTGATCAGTTCATGTGTTCAGTGGATTTTTAATTTTTTTTTTTTTTTTTAATTTGGGAGTCAGAACATGTTTTAATGAATGAATTTTCAAATTGGTATCTTCTTAATCATAATTTCCTTAGACCCTATAAGTATTTGCATCTTATAATTTAAGTGCTTTGAAACTGGGCATCAAGTGAAACTGTTAACCAGGATGAGACGAAATTCACATTTGTACCTTAATCCCATCTGAGCTTTCTCAAATGCTGCAAGGCAATTGCATCCCATCACGATCCTTTGATATTTGAGTAATTTTAGAGCACAAAAGCTTGAATTTGTGCTCATTACCTTTTAGAGGTTTCACTCCTCAGATGACACAGAAAAATTACATTGTGTTCTCTGTTCTTGCTATGGGTTAAGCTGTAATTGTGGGAAGGATTTGGTACATGGATTCAAGAGAATTATTACCAGTGTATCATTTATTGAGAACCCAATCCTTTCAGGTGCAGAGCAGGTTTCTAGAGGTCATGAGTATCTTAAGGTCCTGGAGTTGGAGGCATTTCTTTGGCCAAGGTTAGATCTTCAGTAATTGTTTGGCATCATGTTGAGCTGGTGACATGAGCTGGGTGAGCATCCTTGCCTGGGTGGAGAACGCTGCACCTCATCCCCAGCAGAGCAGCTCTGGTTTGAGTGGTTCGCTTGTGCTTGCAAGAGAGCACCTGGCATAGGCACTGGGAGCCAGGGCTCCTGCATTCCTGTCCATCCTCTGCAGCTGACTCACTGTGGGCAAGTTATGTCTTGCTGTATCTTGGCTTTCTTTTTGCAAAACGGGGTAATAGCCACCCTTGCACCTTCTCAAAATATTTTGTTGTCCTTAGGTTGAAAAATTTCTACACATATCAGTTCAGTATCATAAGTTGCTTCAAAAATGCTACTAAAACAGCAAATAACTCCTACCTGCCTTCAGTTCTAACCATCCCCATAGATCAGAGAGACAGAGGTGGTTGTTCTGCATGGCCCTTGGTCAAGTGGGAGAATTGTGTGCAGCCACAGGGGAGTTGTCTAAGCAGCAGAGTGCTGGATGACTTTTGCTTTCAAGCAGGCAATAGGGAGTTTGAATTTGAATTTCTGACAATGACGCAGCTTGTTGGAGCCATTATGAATTGAAATGGGGTCTTATTCAGCTCTGCTAATAAGAGGGTAAATGCAACTAAATACAGCTGTCTTCCTCACTGTCATTTGGTATTTATTAGCAAATATGCAGTGGAATTGAATCTCTTGTAAGTACTCTGCAGCTAATGGTAGATAGCAATTAACTGAAATGACTACTGTTGAGCACTGATGCTGCCATCAGTTAGTGGAAGAGGAAATCTGGAGCCAGCGCACAGACTCAGCGACTTCCAGAACTCCCTGTAGTTCTCCCCCTCTGGATATTCTGTTTCATGCCCTTATCGAAAGACTGCAGTGGAAACCACTTCATCTTGGTACTCCCTGGAGCTCCAGCTTGAACAAACACTTCTCAAGCAGCAGTAAGTGTGTGTGTGTGTGTGTATATTATTTTATTATTTTCAGTTTGTGGGTTACTGAAAGGACTCACTTCAATACTACCAGTGAACGTGTGTGGAGTGGAAGCTTTCTCCCCTCCAGATGTGCTGGTGGCACAGAGCTGCCTCTGAAGCACCTCATGTGTTACAGGAGATGTGAAGGAAACTGGCCCAGGCACTTAGAACTAATTGAGAAACTGGGAATGACTGAGTGCATCATTCATTGTTTCATTTTTGGCCTTTCCTCTCCAAACAAAACAAGAGGTTTTGTTTTCTTCCCCTCACTAATAAGGTGACATGTAGGTCAAAGTGGCCCTGAGGTTCTGACCTCCACTGACTGGAGGGAAATCAGCTCTGGTGTGCTGGTTTCAAACTACCAAAAGTAGTCAGAGTCAGGCTAATTTCATGTATATCTGGATTTGTTTGTCACCCTTCCCAGCCAGCCTGTGTTTGATATGGTGCCTTGTGGGGAAACTGCTTGTCAGGAAGGGATTAGTGCTTGAGTTGTGACGTGGGTGGGAAGTGAGGGGCTGTGCTGCCAGGATTGCTGTCAGCAGGGTGCAGAGGCATTGCTGGCCACCTTGCGCAAGAACTGGTCTTGGGGGTGAGCTAATTGAGTATTTTTGTCAGTGCCCTCCCTGTAAAACAGCAGGTTGCTAATGGCTGTGTTGATGATAGTGAAGTATGAGCAGTGCAGGGGAGGATGAGTATTGAATAGGAGGAACTGAATGACTGATAGGTCTGGTGTCATGGCAATGTGATGATATTTAATGGTATGAAGTTGTAAGCACGTGTACTTAGGAGCTAGTAATAAGATTTTCTTCTCGGAGATGGGAGCTCATCATTGGGGAGCAAGTGAGAGGCAGCTGTGTGTGTGCTGGTGATTTGATGAAGGGAGCCCCCAGCCTCTGGCTTGATGAGGAGCGAGGACCCTGCCTGGGACAGAGTAGCCAGAGGGAAACTGCCTGAAATGTGTTGTGTAAGTGCCCCAGGCAGAGAAGAGCAGTCTGGTCCAGCTTGCAGGGCTGGCCCAAGGCTAAACAGGTATAAATTCAATGTGAGTAAACTTGGGCTGTGCATCAGGGGGATCTGAGATAGCTTTCCTCATCTAGGGAAGCCCATGAAAACAGACCCTTTGTCAAGCGCAGCGTGGGCTTTGGCACAGAAGTGTGAGCTGGTTCCTGTGGGATATGAGCTCCCTTCGCCGTGTCCCCAAGCAGTGCAGGGGAACTGTCCCCTGGGCCCTCGAGCAGCTCCTACCTGGCTGTGCTGTCTGGGACCTCAGAGTCATCAGCTGCTTCTCACGTACAGGAGCTGTGCGAAGGCTGGGAAAGGAATTTACTAAAGGGGAATAATTCCTATCTTGATTACTTTCTTTAAGGATGTGCTGACAGTTAATTATTTAAATGTATATTTAGTTAGTTAAGCCAGAGACTATACATTTACACTGAGCACCTGATAAACTTGATCCCTTTTTGATTGGAAAAGATGTTTAATTGCCCGTCATCAGTGCTCTGAAATTACATTTATTTTTGTATAAAATTCAATCAGATTGCAAGTAAGATGCTAAAATCTGTTGCTTCATTAATTCATATCAATAGATTTGAATTTTTTTTTTTTTTCCTATAGTTAGTGTTTCTGGTGGATTTTTTTTCTGCCTTATCTCCTGTCTAAAAGCTTGTTTTTTATTCCTGACTTTAGAACTACAGCAGCTCTGATTGGGAATGAGTTTTGCAATCGCCCCCACTAATATGAATCAAATACCTATAAATATATTTCCTTTTCTTTTTTTTTCTTTTTTTTTTTTTTTAAAGCAGTTTCACCTTTTAGGCAGGAAGAGATTCTCTTTCCCTGGGAGATTTACAATAGTTTAAGGCAGTGGACAGCTGCCTCCTAGCTCTGTCTTGTGACGTGATTATTTTCTGCATAGCTTGATGGGTTTGTGGTCAGCAGGGTAAGTGCTGTGAGCAAGACAGTCCAAACAAGGCAGTCCTGAATGTGTGAAAGGTGGGGTTGGAGTAAGACAACTTTAATTGCTGGACACTGTATGGTCTCCTCTTTTTCTGCCTGCCTGGAGCGGACGCGGGGCTGAGGTGTAGACCCGAGAGGTGGGATGTTGCTGTGTCCTACTCTGGCTTCTGTGGCCGTATCTCCTGGGCTGCAAGCTGTGGCAGCCCTGAGCTTTGTGTCAGTGCATAGCCCGTGATCCTGCAGAATAGCTCTTGGCTAAAGGCAGAGTGTACTGTTGTCTTGCAGCCTAGCAGGGGGAGGACAAGTGCGATGTCCATGCAGGGTTATTTTCTTGGAATATTTGGCAAGCGAGGTGCAAAGATTTGGGGGAGAGCAGGGTGTTGGGAGGTCTGACTAGCTCCAAGCTTCTGAACACGGTATGATTAGTGTTCTCCCTCTGGGGACCTATATCATCACCTAAGTCCTAATTATAGTGTTGTTTTGACAGCAGTCATGGTGATCACAGTTAATGGCACTGATAACACCTGTGCCGTTTGCTTTGTTTCTCATTTGGCAGTGTTCTCTGCATCCCCAGCGCTCCTGGGACCCTCGCTGCCTTCTCCATGTTACTGTGTTGCTTGAAAATGTTTGAAGTATAAGAGTCCTTGTGTTTGGCCTGTATACCTTTTATAAAGGAACATTTTTGTCCTTAAGGCAAGGCAGGCAAAAGGCAATCTGTGATACCGATCGTCATTAGCTGCTATTCAACAGTGATGAATGACCCTGGGAAATCTTGTTGTTAAAGGCAATATCTGTTCTTCCTGTTCTCAGCTCTTTCTGCCTTCAGATCTGTTCTCTTCTAAAAAAGGAGGGAGGGTGGCCCTGCCCTGTGTTGTATTGGAAAGAGACTCCCTCATACCTGTCACCACAGGGTGCAAGGTCACCCTTTTCTGCCTTGTGTGAGTGTCAGAAGCAACATCCAGTCCCGGGTTTGAAATTCACAGCTGTCGCATTGATGGGGGCCGAGTGATCTGCCAGCATTATGCCACTCACTCATTCCTCTGGCAGAATGCTGTGCAGATTGCCTAACTCATTTGTGGCCAAACATTGGGTTTGTATCTGGCCTCTTACTGCTTTTAAAAAGATTGTTCTTTTTGATGTTTCTTAAACATATATTGCCCTTTCTGATGTACCTTTTGCAAAAGGATCTCAAAGTGCTCTTGGAGCCACCCTAATTGCTGTTTTACAGATGTGTATGTAACCCAAGGTTTGGAGGAGCTGCAGGACTTTCTTAGTGCTCCAGTTGGGAACTGATGCTGGGACTCATTGCTGTACACGTCGGCACTGTTCTGATTTCTAGATTACAACTTGTGTCTTCAAAACTTTGTTCTTATCTGGCCAGACTTGACATAGTCTGTCATCTCCATGCATTCAGAAGAAAACATTTTGCTATGCGTGATATAGTCTTGTTTTGGTCTAGGACTTGATCTGGGAAGGTTGTCAGACCTTCCTGGCTGCTTGCGGTGGGCCTGGCGTCTGGGATGTCACTTCTGTGAATACTTTGAAATCCTGCCTATCTGGAGGAATGTGCAAATCTGTATAAGTGGTTTGCACTGATTTAGGGTGAGGCTTAGGGGCCACTTGAAGTGAGCTTCCCCCGCTCCCCATATCTTTGTTCAAACCCACAGTCAGGGACATACTGTGCTGTTAGCTAAAAGGTTGAGCGTGGTGGGAGAATTGCATTAACAAGCCCCAGCGTCTTAGCTGTGGAAAAGCAGCTCATGTTCTGCAGTGTCTCTCTTCTGAACCACACCATATGGCCAAGCCCAGCATCTTCAGCTTGTCAGCAGTAATTTGCTGGCTCAGGAAGGACTGAATCTTCTTTTCTGGTATTAAGATATGAATAGTAGGTGCTTGCTGAGGTGGTACAGGCCCAGGCTGTGCCTGTGTGTCAGCAGAGGAGAAACTTAATACCTGGGGGCTGAGGGGGTAGAAGGCTTTGCTTTCTCAGGTCGGGATGGTTTGGAGCCCATCTAAATGGGCAGAGATGTGACCTGTGGGATCCACCTTCTGCTTTTCTTCAGTCTGAGAACTGCTCATATCATTTCTGGAACTTGCAAAGCTTCCTGGGTGGCAGATGGATGAGGCCTTTTTGGAACCCATCAAACTAATGAGTGCTTCTGTCCAAGGGTGACCTGCCTTTGGAGGAACCCTGAGCTCCTTACCTGACAAGGAGAGGTTTGTAGCAGCAGAAGTCCTTCTGCTCTTGGAGCAAAGAGTTGTCAACAGGAATAGCTGATGTGATCACAGAGGGAAAGTGCTTTGGGCTAATTCAGAAAGGAGGGAGCTGCTTGCTTTTGACCATCTTGTGGACTCTTCTAGGGCCATTTTTCTTTGGACAGTGCTGAAAATATGTGAGTGAATCAAGATGCTCTCTTGTTGTGGGATTTCAGCTGTGAGCTTTCCTATCTGCTACCTGAAACCAACAGCGGACAAAGGACATTGTATTTGTTAGAGGAAAGACAAGGTTACTTACTCTAGGTCTCTGGAAACAAAAACAATGCTCCTTTCCCCTTTCCTTTCAAGGGCAACGTACGGAGAGAAAAAGAATTGTCCCATGTAAACACAATTCAGGATTCCAGCAACTTAATGGTAATGTTGCCCATGCAGATGGAGTGAAAAACTGGAGAGCAGTGCTTGTTGGATGGACGTGAAGATGCCATCAGCGTCTTCAAAACCCTGGGCCCTGCCTGTGAACTTAACAGAGAGACCTGTCTGCAAAATTGTTCCAAGTAGACCTCAGCCCCGCTGCTTCCTTCTGCCAGTGGGTTTGGAGCTCTGGGTGTATGTTCAGAAAATGCGCAACCTGCAGAAGAAGAGGTAGGGGAGGGCTCAGGCATGTGCTGCGGGAGGAACTGGGGCTGTAACTTGAGTCTGTTCTTACTGACTGTTTTCCCTTCCCTTTGCCAGTCTGCCAAGGTGGTTCAGGTTGGCTCATTTGAACAGCACATTCCCGTCTTCTGCCTAAATTACACTTCAAGTCTTTTCTTATGGACAGTTGAGCTATGGCCTTTAGAAGCTGTTATATGTGGAGTGTTTTAGTGTGCTTGAGTTTGTTCATTGACCTTTAGTTGGTTCTTCTGCCCTCGGCATTGTGTGTCTGAGTGCTTTCAAGCCTGCAGTAACTGAACTGTATGCAAAGTTCCCAGAACTAGCTCTGGCGGTGGGGCCCCAAGGATGTGGGAAGGGCAGATGGGTTTTAGAAGTGGGTTATGTTTCTATTAATAATTGCTGTCCTTGACTGTTGTCCCTTTACATGGCAGCAAAGGCTTGGCAGAGTGCAATGCAGAGAAAAAGCCTCCTCTCCCTTCTCCTTGTTTGCTTAGGTCCCAAACTGAGTAGTGATGTTAATTAGATAAGTCAGATACTCTGCAAACCAGCCTGTTCAAGAACAAACGTTTTAATAAAATGTTGTGTGTACTGGAGGGTCATGTCACTGCTTTGTGACTGAGTAGTTACTGTGGGAACACCAGGAGAGCACCCAGAGAGTGTGCAAGTGTGTGTGTGTGAGTGTATCAGGCCCTGAGGCACAAATTTCAATTCTGGTGGTTTCCACTGGCAAATATGGCCTGAGTGAGATGCTGTCCTTGGAGCTGGGTTTTGTTGCTGTAGGCTGTTCTGTGTTGAGTGGATGGGAACCCTCACTTCCAGCTATTCAAATAGCACAACAAATTTGATCTGTACTAGACTGCAATGTGATGAATTAGGGAAAGTGGTCTCTAGCTCAGCTTTTAGACTGTTTACAGCTGAACTCAGTCTCTTAAAGAGAACCTGGATATTGGGAAGAGTTTTGTTTGTGTTGAAATTTGAAATGAATTTATGCTGAAATTTGATTCTTGCTCTGTTCTTTTCTGACTGGAACTCAACATTAGTCCCTGTGATAGTGGCTCATTCCTGCATTTCAAGTCCTCTCAAGATTCATCTCTGTTAAGCTGCCTGAACTTAATCTTGCTGATTTGAGTATAAGGTGTTCCTTGTCTTTCTTCCATCTCAAGCAGTCTTTCAGCTATTTGAAATCGTTTTTTTCTATCGGTAGAATCCCATCAACACCTGATGATGACATCAGATAACTGCTTCTAGTGATCTAAAATGTAAATGTGCCTTGGAGCTGATGGAGGTTTGGTATGATCCCAAAATGGGTCCCTCTAATTCTACATGCGGTATCAGAAGCTCATTCTTACAAATTTTTATGTGATCTAGCAAGTGGATCAGTAGAGAGAAATTAAACATTTGTAATATTAGCAGGCTTAATATTTTTATTTCCCCAGTAAACCAGAAGTTGAGGGCAGGGACTGATACTGCACTGGCACTGCAAGCAGCCTTCCTGCACAAGTAAAATAGCCATTTAAATGTAGGCTCTGCAGTGAGCTTGAAATCAGATATTTGTGGGGGAGTTTGAGGTGGGAGCTCAAATGAGAATGAGCTGCTTCACAATCCCATTCTCCCTCTTGCTACTCAGTGGTTTTGGGGGCAAATGAGCAGTGAGACAGGAGAGGTCACAAGTGTGTTTGGAGGGAGAGTCTGAAACCACCTCTTTTGCCCCTTTTTTTTTTTTTTTTTTTTTTTGGACAGTCCTTGTGGGTTGTCCTTCTTTGGAGGATACAATTTGGCTGCCAAGTGTTGGGTGTTTGGAGCCATACAGAGCCAGCTCAGCAGGAAGATTGCCAGGCAAATAGAGTTGGATTTTAGACAGTTTATCCACTACTCATAGAGGAACTGGCTTTGTTTCCTGGCAGCTGAAAATACGCCATTCTGCCTGTTTGTAGGAAAAGTGTATCGGGACTGGGATTTTGTAAATGCATCTCCCCATGCCCCTTTGCAGCAGGAGGAGGCAAGTGCTGGGTACAGACATGGGCAGAAGATACTGGAGCAGGAGGATACTGCCCGGGGGCCTGTGGGTGCAGGGTGGCAGGTTGTGCCCCCAGGGAGAGAAGCCAGAGCAGCACAGAGTGCCCTGGCTTGGCCAACACACCTCAGCCTTGGCCTGTGGGGACTGGGCCCTGGCTCGTTGTAAGGATGGGTTTGGGGGAAGCACCTTTTAGGGCTCAGCAGAAAACCACTATGGGAGATGTCAGCTGGGCTGCTGCTATCACAGCGATGATGAGCAAGTTGCTCTCTTGGTCTGAGTACCGCAGTTAAACTTCCTGTGAGTGCTCTTTGCCTGAGAACAGAACAGAAGCCACCTTTGGACACTTACTATCTTTTTGTCTGAACCTTGCTTTTCTAACTCTGGACAGCTGAGCTATGTTTTTTCTGAGCAGACATCCACCTTTGACCTAGTTTTGACTTTTAAAAATACATTAAGCAGAAATGAAAAAGACAAAAAGAGCAAAGAGAAGCATCTGAATAGAAGAGCAGGACCATGCTGTGTCTGTCCAAGTCATGAAGGGGCTGACTTTGCAGCAGGCAAGACATTTCCGAATGTAAGCTTTCAAATGCATGCACTGTCCCTTCTGAGAATTTTGGATATGCGTGGCCTAGCAGGGAGAGCTGTAACTCAGAGAGAACTTGGTGGAGGGCTCAAGGGAGCACATTTCCTTTTTTTTGAAGCTGTATCGCTGGTCTTGCTTCTCTCTGCTGGCTCTCAAAGTGACAGCACGGCATGCACCATTGCCAAAGGTGTTGAGAAATGCAAGGGAGGAAAGTCAGCCTGGAGGCTAATGTGCAGAGTGCCTGTGGAAAAAGTGACAGCAGGAGAGTTAATGAAAAGCAGACACCAAGCACTGGAAGCTGCTCAGCCAAGGAATTCTGCACAGTCCAGGGTTTTCTCTGGTATCCAATAAAAATGTGTTACAATTTGGCTACTGTCTCTATTACCCAGGGGAAAGTGGTGGAGGCATGAATAGCCTGGGTACGTGGCTTCTGCACTGTGCACCACCTGGAAGAAAAAGAGGTGCCATGTTACTCCTGTGATATGAGTGTGCATTTTGAGAGCCAGGAACTCCAAGTTCCTTGTCCAGATCCCTACTGTGACCCCAGGGGCTGCCTTTGTCCACTTGTGGATGCAGTCAGGAAATCTGGATGCTCCTGTGTCTCATGCCTAGGAGATTGGATGCTCAGAGGTGCTGAGCACCCACCATGTCCACTGAAAGCTGGTGTCCACACCACTGAGGTGTGTTAGCTGTGTGTCCCTGAGTTGTTATCACCTAAACAGTGTTTGATCTGGGGTTGGTACCTTGATGCTTGGGCTGAATGTTGAGGCAGTTGCTGCCTGGAGGGTGGCTCCCTCCAGGTTTTTTTTTTGTTTGTTTTGTAGTTTTTTGTTGTTTTTTTTTTTTTTTTTTTCCCCTCTGGTGCAGTGAGTAACTGAAGGTATACAATGAAGTAAACTTTTTAACCATTGTGTAGCAGCATGGGTACACTGCAGTCTAACTCCTCTAGAAATGATGGTCTTGCTTTTGGCAGAATGGAGGCATCCTGCCTCGAACTGGCCCTGGAAGGAGAGCGCTTGTGCAAGGCTGGGGACTTCAAAGCTGGGGCAGCCTTCTTCGAAGCAGCAGTGCAGGTGGGGACAGAGGACCTGAAGACTCTCAGTGCCATCTACAGCCAGCTGGGCAATGCCTATTTCTACCTAAAAGAGTACTCCAAGGCCTTGGAGTACCACAAACACGACCTTACCCTGGCCAGGTACGCATGTCAGCAGTGCTTGAGTGAAGGCAAGCTCTGTGGGGTCTGAACCCAGCAGCCTGAGGGAATCTGCCCCAGAAATAGGCATCCAAAAGTAGCCCTGAAGCATGGGGTGACTGTCTCATGGAGAACTCGGGAAGTAACAAGAATGGGCCAGCCACCTTCAGAGCAGGGAGTTGGAGAAAGGGATATGGATGTGGGGAGGGTGCTTGGAGCAAGAGCAGGGCAGTGTCCAGTTCTCTCATCCCTAGGTACTTGTCATAAGTACACCTGAAGTCATTGGAGCAGTTCACCTGAGACAGCTAAACAGGGAATAAGGATCTGTCTTCAAAATTGAGAATGCCTATATGAAGCACTCCAGCCAGGCATGTGTGCTGGGAGCTGCTGGATGTGGTATACATGCCATGGCAGCACTTGCTACAGCTTGAATTCTGCCTCTAATAATTGGTGAATAAAAGTCTGTGAGCACTTTAACACCTCTCTTCCTTCCTCTGGTCATCTTGTAGAACCATCGGGGACCGCATTGGAGAAGCCAAGGCAAGCGGCAACCTCGGGAATACATTGAAAATACTTGGGCAGTTTGATGAAGCTGTCGTTTGTTGCCAGAGACACTTGGATATTTCTCAGGAGCAGGGAGACAAGGTATTTAGTTCATGGCATCCAACGGGAAATATTTCTTAGCTTTAAAAAGAATCCTTCTGCAAGTCAGTAAATGTGTTATGGTGAAGGTGGGCTTTAGAAGGAGGTGGAGTGTAAAGCTCTCCCTTTTGGCTGCCCTCGCAGGTCTCATGCTGCTGACAGTAGCAGCTTCCATGACAGTGAAGATGGGAAAGGAAAATGTGGGCCTCCTGGCTTTGACCATCTCTGCCCAGCAATGGAAGGGTCCATATTGAGATGTGAAGTGTAATACCTTGCTGCTCCCTGTTCTTCCTCCTTTTAGGTAGGTGAAGCCAGAGCACTCTATAATATAGGAAATGTTTACCACGCAAAAGGAAAGCACTTATCTTGGAACATGGCCCAAGACCCAGGCTACCTGCCTCAAGAAGTCAAGGAGACGCTACAGAAAGCTTCAGAATATTATGAGTAAGTATTCAAGCTTGGACAAGCCTTTCTCCTGTGGGGAACAGAGCTAGTCAGGCATCAGTGATTGCTAAAATGCACACAGGTACACCTTTGTTCAGCTTATCCTGCTCGGATCATAATCTGCATTTGTGGTGTTTCTGTTCTGCTGACAGCTTTCAGGGTCTGCAGGTTAGCTGAGCTCTTGATAACCATTAGGCTAATAATAACTGCATGAGGTGCAAGATGACAATTTTTACCCAGTCATTGAAAGCATTTCTCATAGCGGGGATTTGTTTCCTGGGCCACTGAGGATGTGGGAGCTCTGGAAGATGTTTTTTTTTAAAGAATGAGACTGTGGGCTCAGCATTGTTGAAAATCAGGTCACTGAATAAGATTTTGCATATTGTAATGAATTAGGAATATTCCCCTGAGATGCCAAGTTGCAGTGGCAAATTAATCTCAAGGAAGGTGAGAGAGGGACTGCAAGCTTTTATTAAAGTAGAACTAAAATTCATCCTGACATTGCCTTGGTAAAACTCACTGTAGTTCGAAGTATGATCATGCATTTAAATTTAATAGTCTGCTCCTTCTCGGACCTATATTTGGAAGCTAAACTGTTAGCTCCTGTAGCCCCTGCTGCTCTCTGCTGGCCTTGATGAGAATGGATCCTTGTGTGTCTGCATTGCTGAGGCCATGAAGAGACTCCTTCACCCAAGGGAAGATGCTTTCACTTGAAGTCCCTGTTGTCCTTCTCATGGATCTGTAGCTTATCTTGCTTGTAACATCCCTCCCTTTCCTAAATAGTTTCAGAGATCACTCTGATGACCCACACAAGAAGATTGTCACCAGACTTTTAGGCTAATGTTTTTCTCCTTCAGAGTTCTGCTTCAATAATGCAAGGGGGTTTAAGTGTCCTTTCTAAATTAAGAGAGTGATAAGATCTTATATCAAATCTCTTCATATCTGAGGATGTGATAGTGCCTATATGTAGCTCAGCATCCTTTTTCTGAAGAATGGTGCATGTAGCATAGCCAGTGGGTAAATCTGTGCCAGCTGGGAGCTCTATGCTTCTCTGTGTGTGCTGTTATGTGTAAAGGGGGAAAAACAAGGTAAAGAAATGCTGGGAAGCTCCATGAGCAGAGTGCTGGCATGGGACGATGGATCTTGCCCCTCTCCCTAGGTTTGTCCCTGTCTTGCTGTAGGTCTCCTTTCTCCTGTGCTCCTGGTTCTCCCCTGTACAGTGAGGTGGCCATTTCTTCTTTAATGTGGGATCCTATCAGACTGTCAGTGTGTGAGTGCTTGTGCAGTTCCTGTACACTGCTGCAGTTCTCCTGAGGTGAAGAGAGCAGCAGGGACTTACAGCACTGGATCTGCAGAGCTCCCAGAGCTGCAGCTAGCACAGATCACCAGCCTTTCACCTGCCACGGGGTGACTGTGCACCGGACAGGCGGCTGGGGAGGGGAAATGCCTTCTCCAGGGTTGGCTCTCCTTTCTTTACCATGCAAGTTTCTTTGCTATGTTTCCTGCAGTGTTGGCTATATCTCACCAGAGACACTGCTCTGATTTCTTGCAGGAGGAACCTGTCCCTGGTGAAGGAGCTGGGGGACAGAGCTGCACAGGGCCGTGCTTATGGCAACCTCGGCAACACCCAATACTTGCTTGGCAACTTCAGTGAAGCTATAGCCTTCCACAAGGAGGTAGGAAACCTCTGCGTCTTCTTCCAGGGGTCAAGGGCTGAGACTGGCTGTTGGGGAACAGCCTTTCTTCTTGCTGCAGCCAAGGAAGTACAGGGAAATGTTTTCCTCCAGCTGTTTTTCTCCCTCGTGTATGTATCTCTGGGTCTGGCCCTGTTGTACCAACTCATGCTGAGCAACATCCTACTCCAGTCCCCATCAGCACTTAATCAGCCTGAGGAGAAGGGTGCTGTTGGCTTGGAAACCAAAGGAGATACCTCAAGGCAAATTGCAGCTGGGTTTAGCAAGGCTTTTCTGCTCTTAATTTGTATCAGTCTAGATTTTAATAAATGCAAGCCATGAATTTAATTAATTTGATGAAAGAGCTGTTGATCGGGAGTAAATGTTGCTTGTAGAACATAATAACTTTCTGTAAAGCTTTACAGAAGGCTGAGGTAATAGAGTCCCTGCCCCAATTCAAGTGCAATTCAGCTTCTATTTCAGAGTACGTATTAGTCTCCTTGTAGTGGAAGCTGCTCAGCACCTTGGAAAGTCAGGTCTGTCACAGCTCCTCTGATTTTCAAATGCTGGGGAGCAGCAACCGGCACTGCTTTGGCAGAAGGGGCTGGAAGATTCTGTGCAGTGTTTGGAACTAGGAGCAGGTGCTGTGAGGTAGGGAAGCATGGGGAGCAGGGGGACACAAGAGAAGAGGCAGGACTGAGGTGTGGGCAGGGGCAGAGGTCCGGGGAGCAGCACAGACGGAGAGATGGAGTGCACACACGTGCATGTTGGTTCTGTGCTGCATCACAGTGCTGTGACAGCCTTGTTCCTGCACGTTAGTCTGCTGATCAGCCACATCCCTTCACAGCCTGACCTACAGCTCTCCATTCTCCTGTTTATTCAACTGTTGAAGTATGTGCATAACTCCTTCTGCACTTCAGCTAAAGAGATATGTACTTCCCAGGCTGGAGTAGGAGTCAGAGGAGGATGCGACATTACTCCCACTTTTCCAAAGGTCCTTCCTGATGCTGAATTGAAAAAGAGGGAGAGATTTCCTGCTGCATTTGGTCCCAATAGGCATGCACACTACTATCTTGCTGGGTGGGACCTTTGCAAACCAAGAAGTTAATCTCCTAGAAGAGTTGTTGTGTAACAGAAACGTGGCAATGGCCAGCTTGTACTCACTAATCTGTGTCTGCTGCAGCGCCTTGCTATTGCGAAGGAGTTTGGGGACAAGGCAGCTGAGCGGAGAGCGTACAGTAACCTGGGCAATGCACACATCTTCCTCGGGAGGTTTGACATCTCTGCTGAGTATTACAAGTAAGTGCCAGGGGCTAAGGCAGACTCGGGGCACATGTTCCTTGGAAATCTTGACCTATTGCAGTGAATTCATAGGCCCAGGGGGATGTGATGGGACCTGGAGGCCAATTGCATGCGTGGTGCTCAGCAGTAGTGGCGAGTAATACAGCCACCTGACAGCCTGCAGTGTGTTACAGGCATCAACTTCAATGCAGCGCATGCCAAAGTGGTGGCTTTCCTGTCACCTTGCAGAGGTGCCCTGCAGTGACCAGGTCTCTTCATTCTCACCTCTTCCATGCAGGAAAACGCTCCAGCTCTCCAGACAACTCAAAGACCAAGCAGTAGAAGCCCAGGCTTGCTACAGTCTTGGGAACACGTACACACTGCTTCAAGACTATGAAAGAGCAATCGAGTACCATCTAAAACACTTGGTGATAGCACAGGAGCTAGGAGACAGGTAAAGCACTGCCTGAGGAGATGATGTCTCTGCTCGGGTGGGTTCAGAGTGCTACCCTTCCCCCTTAACTTATTGTTCTCTGCTGCTGGGGTTAAAAAGGAGTGACATGTATTCTTGAAAATCTTTAGAAATCTCTCAGAACCCAGGCCGTAATCCAGTCATCTGTCAAAGATGTAACGTGATTGATGTCTCTATTATGTCATTCAAACCTGGAGATTGTGCCCTTAATGCTATGTCTGCGTGGGCTGAGTGAGATTTCTAGTAAGAGGTACTTCAAGAAAATGCATTGTATTCAGCGCTTTGCCATCTGGCTACCGCTGTTTTATCCCAGAAAGGCCCCTCTAAAGCTCCCTTAAGTTCACCAAAATTGTATATTCCTTAGAAACTGTGTGGTTAGGGCATAAGTACATCCCACTTTGTCCTGTTGCTCAGAGATGAGGCTGGAAACATCCAGGCAGAAACAAATGATGTTACATAGAGCATGTGGAGATGATGTATTTTGCTTCTTAGCCTCATTCCTCCTTCTGTAGGAGGCTTAGCCTAATTTTTTTTTTTTTTTTAATATATATATTTTTGGGGAAGTGGGTTCCTTTCTCCTGGATACTCTCTGTGATCCTGGAGCCTTCTTGCAGCTGAAGTGACTTTGCAGCCACCTTGTTCTGTGTCCCTGCTGCCGGCTCTTGGGAAGCTGGGTGTCCTCCACTAGATGGAGCAGAGACATCAGAATGGGAGATCTGTGCCACTACCCGGGCAGTGTCTGCTCAGAGAAGGTATAATCCCACCCAAGGGTGAATCATGCTGTGGGGGTGCAGGCCTGTGGGCTCCTGCATTTCTGGGAACACACCCTATGAGCAGAAGGTATTGAACAGGGTGACAAGAAAAATGTTTAAATGCTGATCAACCCGCCCAAACCTCTGAAAAGGGAGTTGCAGTCATGCCGAACCTCCCCCTGCGCCCCCATGTGCTTTTTTTATCCCATCACCCCCCACATCTGTTCGTTTGCAATGCTGAGCAGGCTCTGATGAGCAGTAGGTCTCTGCCTGCTTGTGCAAACAGATGCTGAAACCTGCTCTAGAGACAGACACCCAGGGTCTGGCTTGGGCTGGGGGTGAGGTTGAGGGCTTCCCCAGGACAAGTTTCACATCCCCCTGCTTCTCCTGGCTTCTGAAAACAAGCAGCAGTGCCCTAGTAGAAGCCTTGTGGAGATGGATCAATACTTGCTTGGCTCTTGAAAGCCATTTCAGTTTGTGCATGCTTCCTGGGTGATGCAGTGCTGGTATTTACAGGAGAACGTTGTGTGCTTGCAGTGTTCTCTCCTTGTCATGTTCTTGCTAGTTTAGCTCTGGGCTGTTCTTGAACAAAAGGGCTGAATGTTACATGTGCCCTCTTGATGTGTTGTGCATCTCTGGAGAGGAATACTTGCTCTGTGAGTTAGAAGCTGGACAGGAGCTCTGGCTTCTGCTCTCAGCCTGGTGCTCACAAATGAAGCCAAACCATTCTGGGTCCTTGCTGCACAATTTTAGCTTTTTTGCCACTTTGGGTGCAGGTCCGCTTCTGAGGCTATTGCTCATCCCCTGATCTTACTGACCTCAGCATAAGAGGAGTTTAAGATGTACAGTGCATTTCATTTTCCTTTATAGAACCTTCTTGTAGGCAAAAGCACAGCTAGGAGATCTGGCTGTTGGTGCTGTTGAGGAGGCCCTGAAAGGGCTGCTGTGCTTTGCCCAGCATTTCTGTGGTTGACAGTTTCCTGTTTTGCAGGGTGGGAGAAGGAAGAGCCTGCTGGAGTCTCGGAAATGCCTATGTCTCCCTGGGGAGCCATGAACAAGCTTTGCACTTTGCAAGGAAACATCTTGAAATCTCCCAAGAGGTAAGAGAAGCTGGTTCAGATCAGAGGGAATCAGTCCTCCCTGTTGAGAGGAAGACTTTATGCCAATAAATTATAGTAATGTAGTTCTTCTCTTGGTATGACTGCTCTGGAAAGCCCTTGTCTATGTGCTGTTTCAGTGGTGTCTTTAGGAACTGCAGAGCTTGGCTGGAAAATATTCTTTTGGTGGGAGACTTCCAGCCTTCCCCTTAATTACAGCTAATACATTTGCTGTACATTGCTTTTAACTGATATTCCTGGGTGAGAAAAGACCTGGGGACTAGCTGTCCAGTCTGCTGGCCAAGGTGGTGTGTACCAGCTGGTGTGAAGGAACTCAGATACCTCTTGGTGTCCAGTCTGTTAGTGAGACCCTCCCCTTTCCTGAGCACAAGGCTGTGAGATCCTGACTGAGGTGGACCCTGTGATTCTAGCTCTGGTCTGACCCAATTTGCTGGCAAGTACCTGGAGAAAACAAGGCCAGCTTCTAGCCAGCGGCTGAGTGCTCTAAACCTGCTGTATTTTGCATTGCAACAGAATGTATGTTTGACAAGTTATTTTCCCTCAGTGGAGCTGGCAGGGGGTCCCAGCTGTGAGGTGGTAAACTCTAGCACTGTCCTGATGCAATTAGTTGCTGATGGTGGCCAAGCACAGCCTGCAGCTAGCCCTGTACTGCTGCCATGCCGTTTGTGGTTTCATGTGTGTAGCTACTCTGGTTTTCACAGATGTGCTTGCCTAGATAGCTGCAGCTTTCCTAGTGCAAGAACCATATACAGCATTTTTAGGGGGCTCAGAAGTACAGAAAGCAGAAAGCAAGAATTCCATTGTTTGTTCTTTCCAGTGTGTTATGAGGAAATTGGCTGTGGCCTCTTTAGTCTTCCCCAGATGAAGAAATTGCCCTGATGAAGCACTAATTGAAATCACTGTATGTAAGTGCTTTGTGCGCTCTTCTGCCTGTCTATTAGGTTGGCTAAATCTTGAGGGTACGGCTGACATACCAGCCTAATTACGTGTTTAATTATACTTATCAGATGTGCAGAAGAAATACTGTTCTTTGGCCCTGTACATTTTGGGAAAAATTAACTTTCCCAGCTTTAGTTTGCTAGGACTTTTGCAGCACGGGGCTGATTACTCAGAGCCGGATAGCAGCTTGGCAATGTGCAGTGCGGATGAGGGGTGATGGGAGAACAGGAGCAGTACTGGTCCTGGTGACTGCTGGGGGTGGAGAGGAAACCCAATGGGGTAGGGGTTCACAGTGTTCCCATTCTGGGGTGATGGCTGTGATTACAGGGCATGTCAGGAGCAGGTTACTCATGGCAGGTGGCTAATAAACTCCCCCACATCATTAATTATGGAGCAGTGTAGAGACTGTCCATCTGTGAGGAGAGCTTGTATTAGCTTTTAGCAGCTAGTGATCTGTTATAAAGCTGATGTTTTATTTTAGCCTTGGGAACTAAGTTTGCTGCTTGTGCTGTTGTGGCAAGCACCAGCACTTTGCCCAGGAGAAACCTCGTGAAGTTAAACCTCTGCACGCTGATGTTTGTAACTCACTTCTCATCACCCTTTCCCCATTCAACCCCAACAAAAATTTGATGGTGACATTTGAATCCAAATGAAATCTGCTGAGGGTAACCACATTAGAAGCTGCTACAGGATGTTTGGAAGTTACTGAAAAATTTCCTCTGAAACAGCGAGGATAAAGGATGTGTACCTAAAAAACCTTAGAAGCTGCCCCAGCTCCCAGACACAGCTCTGGAGTATCTCTTCCACCTCTGCATATGGCAGGGGGCTCCTGAGAAACCGAGATGTCTGAGCTGAGGGCAGAAAAACAGGGCTCTGCTCTGGTGTGTGTGTGGTAGGTCCTGCCTAGGATCATTGTCCTGCCAGTGTGTTCCTCTGATGTTAATAGGGCCTTGGAGATGATCTGGAATGAGTGGAAATAAGGGAAGCATTTAACAGAACAGCAAGGACTGTGAGACCTAACCAGGACATAGTAATTTCTCTGGAGATGATGTCAACAGCAAATCTCTTGTAATTGGCAGGGGATTTGTGCCTGATGATAAGCTGTTTGATCTGCCTCCCTTTACTAGTGCTTGGGGCTTTGTCATAAATAATGTGTGGATTTATGATTTTGTTCTCGGATGGCTCACACCGCAGTCTATCTCGAAGGACCACAAAAGAGCTGTTGCAAGGCGTTTAGCAGGGAGTCGGGCCTCTCCAAGGGAACAGCCAAGGTCTTCCTCTGAAGATTAGAGGCTGTTTCTGAGTGACCTCTCTGTGTTCGCTAGTGATGTGCAGCACAGTAATTTTCTTGTTTGGCTAAACTTTGAGGAGGGCCCAGCAGCATGTCCCATTTTAAGTAGCGGGAGCCATTGGACAGATCTCTTCCTGAACACAGAACATCAGCTTCCTTGGCCTCAGGCCAGTGAGAGATGGGAATTTTGGAAAAATTTGGAGTCTAGAAGATTTTGGAATCTTGTGTGGGCAGATCACTAGGAACAACTCGAAGCTGTATAGATCTGAGCCAGGAGAAGAGGGCTTTTGGAGCATCCAAGCCCTGAGTGTGACACTGCCCACGTGGCTGGTAGTAGTGTGGCTGTCTGGTGCTCAGTAACTATGGAGATACTTGAGGAAGGGGGGTGAGAGTTTCAGGGCTCTCTGCCAAGCCATATGTGGCTACAGGACGGACCAGACATGCATGTTTACCGCTGGGACAGTTCTTTAGCAGTGGGTGAGCTGTGTCCACTCAGTTCATTGTACTGAACTCCATGGAATTGCCTTTTGAGATGCAGCCAGCGCGCAGCATAGCGTGCATGGACCTTCTCCCAAATTACCACTGAGGAATAGTTTTGGAGAGTTGGTGTTGAAATCTGGGCTATATGGTCTCTCAGGGTGTCTCCAAGTTCTCTTTTGGCTGGCTGCATGTTTACTTTGATAAGGGACTGGCAAACCCTTTGCTAGAGGCTGCTTGCTTAGGGCATGTTGCCTTTTAACCAACTGCCCTGTTGGTTTTCACCCTGTAGATCGGGGACCGGAACGGTGAGCTGACGGCACAGATGAACATGGCCCAGCTCAAGTCGGCCCTTGGCTTGAGCCCCGGGGATGAGGACATGGGTACAGCTCATCACTATTCTGGCTATGAAGCACAAGGTGAGTTTGTGAGCTTTTGCTGGCACTAAAGGACCCCGCAAATGACTTGGTATGGTGCATGGGGAGGGAAGGTGTTTGCAGGTGGGCAACATGGGAGGAAATACAAATGCCAGAGCCAGGCGAGGCTCTCAGCTGCCTCAGAAAGGAGACTGTGGTATGTTTGCTTTGTGCTTTCCGTAAGCTGCAAGGACAGGGAAGGATCTGCCCCAAAAAGGCCACAGAACGAGTTAATGGAATTAATCTGCACTGGGAATGAAATTCCACGTACCAAGCAGCAAATCAGCTTTTGTCTCTTTTAAAGCTTTGCCTGGCTCTTTTAACTGATTTGGCTGATAAAGCAAGCTTTCAGGTGACTGGCAGGGATTTTTGGCTGCTCGTGTTCAGATTAGCACCCAAGGAGCAAGCCTACAGCATGGGCTGAAGGCAGGTTGTGAGCATCAGCATGCTGGTTGCCGTCTCACCCCTGGAACACCTGCAGTGGTGCCCAGCTTGGAAACAAAGATGTGGCAAGACGTGGTTATGTCAGACAAAATGACTTTACCCACCACTCTGGGCCCGGGGTCGTTCTGCCTTTGCTCCCCAGGGAGCAGGAGAGCACAGCCGAGTCCACCACAGCGCGCTGCCAGCCTGACGTGTGTCCCCGGCGTGGGGACCGTCTGCCTGTCCTGGAACTGCCCACTGCAGACATTTGTGGGTGCCTGGCATGGGGCACTTCCAGCTGGTTGCTCTGTCGCTGTGGACAGACTTATTAATTCACACAGACGAAACTGCATCCCAGGAGGTGCCAACTGATTAAATGTGACCTTGTTAGTGCAGACACGTTTTTCTCAGGCGGTATGTTCTCTTTCCTGGTGGTAGAACTGACGTAGAAAAGATGATGCTCGGGTTGAGGCACGGTGCTCTGGGCGGGAGAAAGGCTGGCTGTGCATGTTTGCTCTCTGTATTGATCTTGAAGGCGTAGCCTGCTACGTCAGTGCTAAAGCTTTTCCTGCAGAGTTGAGCTGTGGGAGAGGGAGGCAGCGTGCCTTGCCGTGCCCCATCAGGAGCTGCCCGGGAGCCGAGTTGTTCCCTCAGAGGCGGTGTGGGCCACGATGGCTGCTCCAGCCTCCTTTTGCAGGTCAAGTCCATATTTATAACTGCTGGGAAACCGATTAGCTAGGGCCTTCTGTTCGTTCCTGGCACCTCGTTAGGGGCTTCCTTTTGGCGAATTATTTTGCTCTGAGAGGGGAACAGGAAATTAACCTTGATGTTGTTGCTGCTCCTGGGACAGAGTGAAATGTGGAGGAAATGAGTTGATGGGGTGCCAGGTGCCTCGGGCTGGGAATGGAGGGGTGCAGGGCAGTGCCAAGGACCGCACAGGGATGAATGCGCTGCGTGCTGCGGCACATTTGACTGGATGTGTGAGCATACTGTGTGAAGAGCAACAGTGGAAGGGGTCAGCCTGGATTTATCTGTGAGAGGGGCTCTGCAGCTCTGACCATATTGCATAATGAGGAGTACACAGACTTTTGTTAGCTGGAAATGGTTGAAAAAATAGAGTAAGGGGGGTCTCTGCTCTCATAACACATTCCCCACTGAATTTGGGCTTGAATGCAACCTGTCATGGACTGGTCTGGTGTCCTGCTGCAGGAAGGACAGTGTACCTTGGGAGTCAGGGAGGGTCTTGGTCCAAACAGAGCCCTTCCTAGGGAGAGGTGACCCTGGTGTGTGGCCGTGTCCGCCACACGGGTGGTGACACAGCCCCACCAGCTGCATCTCCCCTCCCAGCACGAGCCTTGCAGGGCATGCAGCACTGGAACGTTGGGATTTTTGCACGTGGTAATCCTCATCAGTCACTGGACTTAACTCTGAAGGTGAGGCAGGACAGGGCAGAGCCAGCATGTGGCCCGTGGGCTGTTCACTGCCCTCCAGTGAACCAGATGTGCCTGTGCTGTGTTAACATTTGGAGCCAGGAGTGGTTTTTCTCTCATCAGATGGAGCCAGAGCTGGTGTGTGTGTGTGTGATTGCTGGAGGGTGGGAAGAGGGGCTGAGCAGCTCTAGTCAGAGGCAGTGTTCGCTGGAGGTTGCAGTGACCTTGTTAAACTGTGGTGCCATTGCTCATGTTCCCAGGGCTGGGGCTGTTGTCAACAGAAGGACAAAGTGTTCTCTGGAAGAACCCCAAATGACTGGGACTTGCAGTGTGGGAGAAGGAGGGATCCCAGGGTCTAGGGCAGGTTTCCTTGCAGAGTAGGCCTTCCCAGTCAGCGGGACATGAGGATGCTGCCTCTTGCCATGTCATCAGAACCTGTTGGGGAGGTAAAAATCAGCTGCCGTTGTGTTTCATGGGCTGGGGCTGTGCAGCAGCATCTTGCCAGAGGAAGGGAGTGTGTTGCCAGTGCTTAGCCACATGCGTGCTTTTACACATGCATCTCAGGTGGGAAGGATGCTGTCCTTGTTGCATAGAGATTTGGAGAGAGGATGGATCTGCAGGACAGCCTGTGGAGAGGAGCCTGGCTCCCTTGATTTCTCCTTAGCTTTTATTCTGGCTTCAGCTCTCTTATTGTGAACTTCAGTGGAGGATGAGAGGCCACCAAGGTGTCTCTAAGCTCTTGAGAAGAAGGCTGTCAGGAATTTTGGTACCCTCCTGTGCACCTATTAAATGATTAGAAAAGTGTAATTATTTATATTATTAATAGCAGCAATTTACAGCAAGAGGAACATCTGTTTCTGTAATAGGAAGCAGGTGAGAGAGTTGAGATTCAAGTTGACTTCTGAACCAGCCGTGCCTTTTGATGTCAACAAATCTTGTGGTGAGGAAAGTTTTTAATTTTCCCTGCTTAAGGTTATAAAATGGCTGCATATTCATAAGGATGCTAAAATCATCTGATAAGGCAGACATGTTATAAAACATCTTAATTTCATCAGGCAGGTAGAATAAAGTTTCATAGCAAACTTGAGTTCTGGGAAAATCTGTACCGTTGGCTGAGAAACTCTGAGCCAGATCATCAGACTCTGATGTCCTTCACAGGTTACCTTTGCTTCGAAGTCTTGGGCATTGCCCTCTGCTTGGGGCGTGGGGGTGGAAGAAGTGTCTGATGTTTTCCTCTGCTGTTTTGCCTCCCCTTGCTGAGCTTACTGCAATTTTAATTAATATTCTGAGAGCAATTGGACGTCAGAAGACAAAGCTGGAGGCCAAGGAAGTGGGGCAGTGCTGCAAAAGCCTTGTGAAAGCAATGACCTTGTCAAGAAATGCAAACACAGAGAGCTTAAAGCAACAAGCTGAAAGAAGCTAGGGAGTAGTTAAAACATGAAGTGAATAAACAAAGGTTCTGTCTGTTTCTCTAATCAACTGCAAATGTGGCCCTGAAAAATGGTCTTGCCCCCTTCACACACCACAAGTTAAGAATTGAGTATTGGTAGGCTTTTGCCTCTGGAGAGAAGTAAGGGAACTTGCTGTGGCTGTAAGGGAGTTATTTTGTAGGGGTGAAGGCAACCGTGAACAAGAAGCAGTGCTGCCTGGAGCTGGGAGATGTCCCTGGGTGCAAACAGCCAGCTCTGCCCTCGACACCGCTGCTGGGCGTGCGGTGGGAGCTCTGCCTGCCCTTTTCCAGATCAGTCGGTTTGGGGTGAGGCTTCAGCAGCTGCTCGGCAAGCACTCGCTGTGCCTAGTGCCCTGCTGTAGCAGTGACTCGGGAGCGCTGAGCCGAGCCCTTCCTAGCCCGAGCCTGGTGGCAGTGCCAGCCTGGGCTGTCCCTGGGTGGGTAACTCGGGTCTCTGGTGTACATTGAACAGTGCTGCCTTGCAACGTGCCCCTTTTCAATTCCTCCTTGCCAGCTCTCTCCAGCCTGCCAGCTGGGAGGGGAACGCAGAGAAGGGGTGGAGGTGCTGGACAAAAGGCAGGGAGAAGCCCAGGCCAGCCTCAGGGCTTCTCCAAAGTGAAAACTGACTCTGGGCTGTTTTTCTTTTGCTCTGGGCAGTGTGTCAGCAGCTGATGGCAGTGGTAGTGTTAGGAGACACTGAGCAACACCTCATCTGACAGCTGGGTGTAGGTGGGGAGGGATGTAGGTGTTCCACAAGGCGTTGTAGATGCTTTCAGAGCATTGTAAGCTGGTTCCTGGCTTGGCTTCTGTGCTGTTTGCTGTATGCAGACACTGCTGCCCAGCTGCGCTCAGCAAGCTCTGAGGGAAGGAAAGGGCTTGGCCATGAGCCTGACTTTCCCCAGTTTCTGCACATCATCTGCTGAGAAAGGGTAGGCACTAGGCTACTCTGCTTGTTGGGTGTTCAGGAACCTCTGTGCTGGGCACCACTTGTCCCTGCATGAGAGGCAGCCATGCTTCAGGTGGTTATTCTCAGGTGATGAAGCGGGCAGCTGAGCCTGGGAGGGCATGAAATCCCACTCCTTCCTGAGCAGTGGTCAGCTGTGTGGCTTTGAATGTGGGTCTTTGCATCCTCGGTGCAGTTTTGAGCTTGCCTTCTTCACAGGAATCTTTGAACCCTTGGATCAATTAGACAGGGAGAGAAGAAATCTGCTTTTATGTTTCCCAGCCTGTTTGTTTTTGTTTGTTTGCTTGCTTTAAATACCTTTGAAGTATCTAAGAAGTGTTTAGGGCTGTTGAAATATGCTGGATTGACCAGCCCTCTCTTGATGCAGAGCAGGGAGACGGCAGTGCTGCTAAATCATACCAGCCTGTGCCTGGGGCTAGGATGCTGCTCAGGGACAGGGATGTTAGTTCTCTCTGGTTTGCTCAATCTTCCTGTGAAGGACTGTGCTGGGTGACAGCAGAGAGATTTGGCCTTCTGAGACCAGTGTCTCTGACAGTGGGACAGCCCTGCTCGCTGCGGCTGTGATTTCAGCATCTAGGTAGCGTTTGCCTTCCACTCGACAGATGAGTGCCGAGATCACATTGCTAGTGGCTATGGCATGGAATGTGCACTGTTCTTACTGGTCAGACTGAGCAAGCATAGTAATTGAAATTGCTTAATATTAAGTATCCTCACCTGTATTTGATTTTTCCCAAGAGCTGATGGGCTGCAGCTCAGCCTTTTTTCATTCTGAAAATGAAAGCCTGAGGCCATGCTGGTTAATTGTACCTGCTTCTGCAGGGTTTTGATGGATGAGGTTGTTAACTGAAGCAGAGTTGCTTTTGGCCAAGTGGAAGGCAGAATGCAAGGTGGTCTGGTTGCTTTATTGTGCTCTAACAGATGCTCAGTGGACCCTTAGCTTCTGAGCTCAGAGGAGTGCTAGCACAAATGTTCCCACGTGCCCTCCAGTAAGGCACCTGCAGGAAGGTGTCCAAAAAGACCCGAGTCTCTGGTGGTCCTCGCTGTGATGCTTAAGGGAGCAAAGCAGGAAGGACATGGGGGGCTTCTTGGGTGAAGATTTAGGACTTCTAAGGGATGCTTCCTCATTATCTTTATAATGAGTTTTTTTCTAAATCTGAGTAACCTCTGTGGTTACAGCTATTAAATCATTCCAGTAGCACTGATTGGGGGGATGAACTTCTGAGTCATTTAGATTTAAAACGAGTAATTTAACACTCAGTTCAGACTGCCCCAATACTGGCTTTATGAAGTTTTAAAATATTCTCCTCAAAGCGTCAAGAAGTATTTAATGTTCTTCTCTCATCTTGCTCTGTATGCAAGCCTCCTTTCCAGTGTCAATGTAAAGTACCGCAAGACTTCTCAGCTCGCAGCAGAGGAAATGCTCCAGGACTGGAGGAGCAGATGTTGTGCTAATGAAACTCAGGTGCTTGTTTTATCTTGATGCCAGGGGAGACTGCAAGTGCTGGAAAGGAGCATGAGGAAGAGGCCAGTTCTTGAAGCCTGTGGCAGAGAAGGTACAATGTGGATTTTGGCAAAGCCATCCATCAAATCAAGGGATCTCTTGTTGTGGGGAGAACTTTTTGGAAATTGCCGGTTCCTTACATAAACTTCTGATCTGGGAAGTTCCCTTTGGCTGTTCCAGGCTCCTGCAGCCATCCCAGCTCTGTTGTGTGCTGTCTGGTTCCTGAATGCACTTTCCACAGACAGTTTCCTTTGGTAACCAACGTGTAGGAAATGCCTATGGTTATGATGATTCTGTCTGACAGTATGGTATTGCTATTAGGAGCAAGATGCCTCTGCTTACTGTTTTTTCTTGCAGCCCAGAGCAAGAAAGGGGCCGAGAAGAGAGTTGTCTTTCTCACACAGCTAGAATTACTTTTTAATCTTTTAAAGGTTTTTGGATGGATGACCATGGTCTGCTTTGGCACTTCACTGAGCAAGGCAAAGCCAGACCCTCAGCATAAGTCACTGTTATCTCTTGACTGACCTCAGGAACCGTACTGCTTCACTCAGCAGCAAGGCTGGCCCCTGCCCTGGCAGGGACAGGTGCTTGGACAACAGACCTTTGCTTAGCAAAGAGACCTGGTTCATGTAGAGACAGAGCTCATTCGAAGTCCAGTGTGGCCAGCTGTGTCCCAGTAGCCCGGCTGCCGCAAGCTGGTGACATTCACAACAGCATCCAGAAGGAGGGCTCCTCTATGTTGTCCCTCTTTTTAGAGGGTTTTACTGTGAGTGTTTGATCACTGCAAGGCTCTGACATGTGTGTTGCTCCTTCCCTTGCCCGCCCTGAGTCAGTGTTTAGGACACAGCTGCTGTAATTGCGTTTGTATAGCTGCTGGAGATGTTGCCTGTGTTAATCACTGTGTCACTTTCTAGCTCAAACTGAGTTTCTTTTTGATCTCTGCTTGTTCAACACAAGCTGATAAGGGAAGATGGGAGGTCACGAGGCTCTGCTATATACTGGGAGACAAAATCTGCTCTTAGAAGACAGTCAGGTGTTCCTGCCAAGCCTTTCATGGCTGTTCTTAAATTAGCCCTGAGGTTACATGCCTCCTCCCAGCCTGTTCCACCCAGTTCACTTTATCTCCCAGAAAGTCCTCCTGTCCCCACAACTGTTAGTCTGTTCAGCAGACCATTGCCTGGGGGAGGTTATGGTTATAGGAGGCCTCCTTTAACATGACTCCAAGCTTCCCACAAGCTCCAAGGCTTGTGTTTGACTATCTGTTAGATGTCACATGGCAAGGTGCTCCGCATTTTCTAGATCCTGCAAATACATATCAAAATGCTTCATTCTTTGGCCTGAGTTGCCAACACTTTATTTGCAAATAAGCCTTATTCCAGCCTTACTCAGTTAGAGAACAGCTAATGCCCATTGCACACGTGGGGAAAACTGGAATCAAAGATGTGCCCATCGTGTCAGTTAGTAATAGTTTGTAAAGCTACAAGTTGTAAGATCACCTTGCTACTCAAACATTGCAGCTCTCCTCAGCTACATTGGTTTTGCCCTCATTGGGGAAAAGTAACTCCCTTACACCATCTCTATCTCCAAGGAGGGCTTTTGCTCCAAGTCTTACTTCTTCCACGTGAATGTGAAGGCTCTTCTGGCAAGTGGGCCAGAGTGTCTCCTTATTCCCTCTCCCCATCTGAGAAGCCTCTGTGCTAGCTGCTCACCCTGCATGCAGTCAGCCAAATGTCAAGGGG
Source organism: Tyto alba (assembly GCF_018691265.1). Taxonomy (NCBI): domain Eukaryota; kingdom Metazoa; phylum Chordata; class Aves; order Strigiformes; family Tytonidae; genus Tyto; species Tyto alba. The sequence continues at coordinate 3,351,456 of NW_024881273.1, forward strand.
CTCCTGGTGCCGTGTAGATGTGCAATACTGCTGTTATTTTCAGCTAGTTGTTCAGCTGTCAGACTGGATTCTGGAGGATGCGAAACTCGGGTGACACATATGCAAAGCATCTTCTGCCAAATCAAGCAGACGAGCATCTTGATTCAAAAGTAACTTCTCTTTGTTACTGCATATTGTATATACTTTTTAAATAGGAGCAGTTTTGCCACAGAGAAAAAACCTGCAAAATTGTTATTCTGGAGAAGGTTTTTGTAGTGCTGAGGATCTGTCTGGAAGGTTGATATTTGCTCAGCTGTGTGCCAATGAATACAGCATGTTATAGCAAACATGCTGGAGCCCAATCTTCCCAGCAGAAGAGGTTTCATTCCAGTCCTCCTGGCTCCCAGTTCTGACACTGGAGAAGTGAGGATGGAGGGTCTTACATGGGAGCAAAGCATTCCTGAGGAAGTCTGATGTGACACCATATTGAAAACAAGCTCCCTATAGCTTTCCCTAGCCCTTACCTATGGGTTGACTTTATTATTTTCATGTTACGGTCCTTCCTGCTGTAAGCCATACCTGCTCTTGACTTTTGTCTAGACTGTGCAACCAGAAAAGCCCTCAAATAACTGATAGGGAGAAAAAGGTTGTTTTGCCCATCTAGCTGTATCTTCAGACATAGAAGGGGCCAGAGCTGTCAGGATTCCCCTGGTCCTTTCCTCTCTAGAGGACTGGGGGGTAAGCAGATGGTCCTTCCCATGGATCAACACACAGCAGCTTAGTGCCAGCTTTTTATGGCGCAGTCATCATAAATAACTGATATTATTTGCTTTCTCTATTTAGAGAAAAGTATTGTTCTATCCCAGTAACAACTGGGAAAACAAATGCCAGCATTTATCATGCAAATGCTGGCAATAATAGAGGTCAAGTGGATTTATAGTGCCAGAACCCATTATGTGTTTGAAGACTAATTAAAGCCTTAAATGAGATGCTTGTCCTACTGGAGGCTGCTTTTTCTTTTTTTTTCCTTTTTGTTTCTTGCTGCTGTGATTGCTTTTTTTTCTTTTTCTCCTCCCCCCCGCCTCTTTGAAGAGCGTGCTGTAATAATGGAGCACTAACGACAGAGCTTTCCTGATTAGATGTCAGTAACGTATGATTTGAGATGCTCTGTAAGCATTCAGATTCTTGGACCATATCTCCACTGTCACTTCTGAGCTTGGTAGGGTTTACAGACCAGTCTTCCACCCCAAATAACTGGCTCCCTGGTCTAATTTAATAATATTGAACAATATTTAGAGTTCTCTGCCAAAATCAAGGTTCTGAACAGCTGGGGTCTGTACAAATGTGGGGAGGCACTGTCCTGGGCTGGAAGAACTCTCCCAAAAGGCAAGTCAGTGTTGCAGTTAATACAGGTACAGGTAGAAATGACATTTTCATAAAAATACAGAAAGTGTTTATGCCAAGGTTTGTTCTGTTCTTTGGGGTGCAAAGCTTGTGTTCCATGGGGTAACCGCTGCTGCTGCCAAGCTGTCCGTGCTGCTCAGCTGGGAGTGCTGGAGGCAGAGGGGAGATGATGTTGGCCGTACAACCTTTTCCTGTCGGTCTTCTGTGGAGTCCACTGTCAGGTTTAATCCTGCTTCCTGTGGTACAGCTACCCCAGAGGGATACAGCGTGTTCCTGGCCTGCAAATAGAACTGTCGCTTGATCGCTTGATCTGCGTTGGGGGGGAGGGTGGGGAGGTTTGCTTCATCTCAAACAGGGATGGGGTAGGCAGCTCTCCAAGCTGCCGGAGATGGGGGAGAGCCTAGGAGTTATCAAAGCACGTGTCAACTTGATGAGAGCTCCTGGCAGGGCTCCCTGCGTCGCTGCTACACACGTTCTACTCGATCTTGTCAACTCTGAAATCTCAGGAGTGCCAGCTGGATATGGAGACAGTCCACAGAGGAACAAAACTCTGCCCACACTGTCTACCCAGCTTTGCCCTACTGCAAACTTACATGGGATGATCCTGGCATCACCCTATGCTAAAACACTTCCTTGTGTTTTCTGTGGCTACACCTCACTTTGTAACAAGGTACTGCTAGAGAATTTTTGCTGCATGAGCATCTCTCCGCTGATTGCACCCTGAAAACCAAGGACTTGCCTGATGGAGGGCCTGCTTATGGCACAGGAACAGAGTCCTTCCCTCTGGAGACCATACTGATCCTGCCCTTCCAGGCAGTATGGAGCTGGTGACAGATATTAAGGGGATAGGACAAGAACAGGGGCTGTGCTTGCTGCTTGCACCATGTCAGCCCTTTGGTTTAGCCTCTCCACCAGACATGCAGGGCTCGGCATAGCTCTACACCGATCAGCCTAAAAATCATGAGGAAAGGAGGGAGTATGCACTACCAAACTTCTGGCTGTGAAGAGGAAGTTGTAAATGAAGGTTCTTGTATTCAGGTAGCACAGGGACGTGCAGAGGGGCCATCCCCATCTCTGCAGGGTGGGAATGGGAGACAGAGAAAAAAGATGTATCTAGGTGGGTATCCGACATGGATATATTGGGCTAGTGTCCCAAACACGGAAGAATAGGGAGTATTTGTGTGATGGGGGGATGTGAGTGAGCTGGCGGAAACAAGGACACAAACATCACCCTCTGCTCTGTTGCAGTGAACTTCCCCTTCCCTGGAGTCCGTTGCTCCCTTCCAGGGAGGAAGGGGACTGCTTCATTGAGTTTTAAAAAACAAGAATGTGAAAACCGTTAAACTTGCCTCAGGAATTGAATCTGTTGAGATCATGGGCAGGGAGGGAAGAGATTTTGAAAAAAAATATTTAAAAAAGAAACAACAACCCTGAGCCTGAGCAGTGAAAAGAACAACATCCGAGGAGCTCCAGGAAAACAAGGCATGAATACAGCCAGTCAGTAGCATTGCTCAGCTGATGTTCACAAGAAGGTTCCAACTTGCTCTATTAGAGACCTCAGTAAACCTTAAAGACAGAGAGAGCATTTAGAAATGCCCCTGAGGTTTTCCGTTGCTCTGCACTGGGCTTGGTAAACATGCCAATAAATACTGGAGGGAGAGGAAAAAGCCTTCCAGAGGAACAGACCCAGATTTTCAGTTGGACAGTCTTTTGCATCCACGGCTGCTGCCGCCACTGTTGATCAGCACTGGGGAGAAAGAGGCAGAGTTAAAATTTTGCTGAGTGTTAGGTACTGCGGCTATTTCTGGGAAAAATGACTTCAGGAAGCTGAAAGTTATATCTGGAGCCATCGGAGGGAATGTCCTGCTTGGAGGTGGAAAGTTAATGGAACTCCTTCTGTCGCAGGGTGCTTGTGAGTATGGAAATCTCTCTGTTCTCCTGGAAGATGAGTAGTGAGTGCAGGCTCCCGAGCCCATCTGCTGTGGAGTAAAGAGGAGAAGCTCCCACACGTGCGGTGGGAATTGCTGCCCGTGTCGATCCAGTTTCCGATAGCCCTGACTGATAGGTAGCCTCCTAATTCTTCTAGCTGCTTGTTTTAATGGTGCTGCTCACTTCGCTTGTGGAACAGCTTGTAGTGAGTGGGGATGGCAGATCCGTGAGCTTTTGTGAGGCCGGTGTTTGGCCCTGGCCCTGGTTGTGTTTTCTTCGGGAAGAAAATAGCTGAGCTGGATGGCTCTGAAGTTGTCGTAACTCCTAACATCTTCCTCTCTTAGCTCAACCGACTGTGAAATCCACACGGTCACAGAGGAACACCAGCATCAAAACAACTGAAAAAGACAAATTGTTCTACGTGTCCTAATTGCTGGGGCAGTCTCAGCTGACTACATATATTAAATTAACAAAGGGGAAGGCAGGTTTTCTCACATCAGAGATTAATGGTTTCTGGCCAGTGGTCTAATGCTATTGCAAATGTACAAAAACACCTGAGGACGGAGGTGTATAATTAACAACTCTTTAGACTGTTGGAAATTATGTGTGTTTATCTAATCAGACACACTTTGCTCCTTTCTCACTTTCCTGGAAGTGGCCGTTAAAAGCTGCTGTGACGCAGGATCACTTCCAGATGCTGGCCTCGCCTCTTGGGCATTGCTTTGAAACCCCAATGTGCCATCTGATTAAATGTTTGTAGGTGGCTTTCATTCCAGACTCACCTCGCTGCTCCACGCATAAGGCTGTAGCTTATTCTGAGGGAAGCTGTGAGCAGCCAGAGCACTGTCTGGGATGTCGTTGTGTATAACCAGGAGCCACTGGGCACAACCCGCTGCTGCCTTCCCCTCGCTGAGCTCCTGCCTGACCGACGTGGCAGCAGCCAAAAGCCCTTTGCTCACTTGGCAGAGGGAGAGGAGACCTGGGGCCCGCAGCAGCCGCCCTGCCGCTGCACAGCCACCTCCTCTGCCCCCATGCCCACGGCTGCAGGTGGTGGGAATGTGGTGAAGCGATGGGAGCTGGGTGTGGGGTGTCTTGTGTCTCCTGCTGAGTTCATACAGGACCTCAGCTCTGTTTAAGAGCTGTGTGTCGTCCCAGCTGAATACTGGTACCACTGACACCCTGGGAAGGGTGTAAGCTTGGGCGGCATTTAGCACGAGGAAGGGGAATCCTGTATGGAGTGGGCAGGTCTCTCTGGCAGGGAGGTGGGTGGTGCCTACCCACCCAGAATGGTGTAGCACTTTCCATTTTAGGGTGGGAGAGGGCTCAGTCTTAATCCTTTCAGCTGTCTTCATGGCTGAGTGCACATCCAGCCTGTGATAATGAATGTGTTCAGCTACCAAATAACCATATCATTTCATTGGGATCCAACAGCATCAGCCTTTCCCAGCCTGTTCGCAGGAGGTGCTTAAGATATGTTAGCAAACACGTTACCTTAGATAATATATTCTTAGTAAGCATAAGCAAAAACTGAAATAAAAATGGTAAAATCAAGAATGCTGCCTGCTTTGTTGAGGGCAGCAAAGTCCTTTTTTCCTGCCTGCTCCAAAGGGACAGCAGCCCTGTGTCTGAACCCTCGCCAGAGTCAGCAGCAATCACTGACCTTCTGGGATCAAATCCTGTTGTTACTGAGCTGCTGCCAAGTGAGCAGCTGGCTTTGCAGTGCAGAAGGGGGTAGAGTTTGGTAGAAATGATGACTGCTTATCATTACGTGTTTTCCTTGCTCTCTGTGTATTCACATCAATATCTGTTCCACACCTATTCACCAACCCTGGTGACAGTCCCTTCTGAACAAAATCCTAGCAATGAAGTCACCTTGAAATGAAGCTGGTGCTAATGTGCTTTTTGGAATAGAGAGACAGAAACATGCAGAAACCTTTTCCTGATTTGACTCTTTATGGCTGCAAGAAGTACATCACTTCAAGCTGGTGAGGGGCAGTGAAATTAACTTTAGATCATTTGTAACTAAGATGTGATATATGTCCATGACCCAGCTGATCTGAGCTTGTCTTGTACCTCATGAAGCTGGGTGAGGTTGAACTTTTCAAGGCAGCTGTGTCTTTGGAATTGATGCAGTTTAGATACAACTATGGTCACATCTGGAGCCCTGGCTGAGCTGGATGTGTATCAGTGCAGGAGTCCCTGCTACCTGATGGCTTTTACCATTTAATTACCGTGTTCTGCTTACAGTCAGTCTTGAATTGGCTTATGAATTTTGTGCTATCTCTCTCATTAAGTTTGTCCAGAGAGCAGCTCAGTGGCACCCTGGGTTCGAACAGGGTCGTTGGGGGCTGCTGTGACATAAGCAATGGTGCTCTTAGGTGGTGGTGGGAAACCAGTGAATCTTTAGGTTTGGTGAGTTTGCTGTTGCAGGAACCACACAAAGCTCAGCGGTTTCCGTTCTCAGGGCTCAGCATGGGGATGGGTTTCAATTCACATGCCTTCATTCACCCTCCCCCAGGACTTCCCCCGAAGCTTGGAAGTTGTCATGAGACCTGGAATCCAAGGTTTTCATTTCTGCCCTGTTTGGTGTTGCTGGTGTGGGATGTTATGTGATGCTCAGCTAAACTGAACCTTTAGGAAAGATCAGGGAAGGGGATCAGGAGGGTGAAAAGGCAGAAGCTTTCCTAGATGTGGTGAAGGCATTCCAGGGCCGTTTTGTAAATCCTGGCTGTTAGTGAGCAAGGCAGTAACAGCTGGAAGCAGGTTGTAGGGAGACATTGAGGTAAAAAGAGTTTGGAAAGCAGAAGTCAGAGCTGAACTGTGTTTCACCCACTGTTATTGCTGGAATACTACATTGAAATGAATTTTGTGAAATCTCAAATAAATATCATGTATGGTGCCAAATTTTGATTTCTCTGTCAGGTTCAGGGCAAGTTTTCACTCCTCTTAAGGATGGGCTTACAATAGTTAGGAAATATTTGCTCTTTGACTTAGTTTTCTATCCCTTGTGACTGTAGAGAAGAGCTCAAAGCTGTATCCCAGATACATTCTTTAAGTTAAAAACATGAAGATAAAGCAACAAATCCACAAATATATTAAACTATATTTTTGTTATGATTTTTCTCAGTGCTAGTCCCATGACTTTTGTGGCTTAGAGTGGCGTTTGTAACTCCTGAATTCCAGAGACCTCAGTTGAGATCAGGGTCATAATTTGACCCGGTTACTGGTTTGATAGCAAAAGCTTCACACAGCCCTTGCTGTTGCTGGCTGTGCTGTGATAGTGTTTTGAAAAGGACCCCAAACAATAGAGAAAAAACCCACGTTTGAATCTCAAGGACAGCACAGCTGCAACATCCCGTCCTTTTGACTTTGTAGTTAACAGGAGCAGAGAGTCTGCTGTGGTTTGAATTTTATCTGTGTGACATTAGTGCTGTTGGTGAGTGACACCCTCCTGATGTGCGAGTGTGTTGTTTTGCAGGAGCCAGGCCAAAGAGACTCCAAAGGAACAGCATGGACAGCTTAGACCTCCTGAAGTTCCCTTCTGAAAAGGTAAGCAAAGATGTCTGGCCTCAAAGATTAAGTATCAGTAGGAATCTGTAATGGCTTGTTGACTGGCTTCATTTGCAGGGAAGTATGCAATTAGCAGATATCATTGGAGTCAATGGGATTAACCAGAGAGGGTTTCTAGAGGGCTTGGAGGAGAGGAACAGCTGGTCTAACTAAAAAGGCACTTAACAACTGAAAGCTGAAAAAGCCACTTCTATGCTTTTTTGAAAAAACAGCCCTTTATTGAGAGGATAATCATTAGCATTTTAGCCCCTTTAGTGGCTGGTGGCAAATCTCAGTGCCTTATTAGCCCAGTGGAGCGCTGCATTCGGCACAAGTAGGGAAGGAGAAGTCAGAAGCAGGAGATGGTGCGTTGCGGGAGGCAGAGGGTTTTGTTCCAAGGGGCTCTGAAGGATTGCCTCTGCTCTGGTTCGCTGCTGGAATTGTCAGATCCAAGTAGATCAGCATTTTCACAGTCTCCCTAGGGCAAAGGCTGCTTCTACATTCAGCTGGGAGGCACTGAGCCTTTCCACCTACAGGGATCATTTAAGTTTCTCAGAAAATCCTGCGCAGGATTGCTGGGTTTGCCCAGCAGCAGGCACTGGTGCTGCCGTGGGGCTCAGTCATGCCTGTTCTGAGAGGAGGTGGCCAGGCAGGCAGCCGGATTCTGCGTTTTTGGACTATCTTTGCCACAAATAATTTCTGTTCATCCAGTGCTTTCTAGGCACAGCTCTCCCAAGTGTCCTAGGGAGCATTTTCCCTTGTACTGAAGTGTCAGGGAGAGAAAAAGCTTGCCCGAGTTGCAGGTAGGTGCATATGGTCAATGGGAAACAACCTCAGGCTTGCAAAACCGCTTGGGTGTCTAAACATTCCAGTAAGCACTGGGAGGACCAGACAAGAGCTCCTCCCTGAATTAACTCTCTTTGGGATTTAAATGCCGAACACACTTCTGTATTTTTATTAATTCTCGCAGCTGCCCACTGGCGGTTTTGGCTCCTACCTGCTTTAACCATTGTGACTCCATCTCTGGGGTGTTGATAGCAGGGCCAGCAATGCCCAGTGTCAGGGAGACATTCGATTGTGTATCCTCATCGGAGCGACATGGCCCAGAGGATGCTGGCAGGGAGAGTTTTGCTGATGTGTGATTTGCTGTTAATGCTGTTCATTTCCTGCTCTTTGCTGTAAAAGCTGAACTTCATTCACTAGTCCAGGCAGGGTTATGGGATTTCAGGGATTTCACAGGGAGGATGGAGTAAACAGGAGCTGTGAGTAGTCTGTAACTGTGGAGTTAGGCAGGAGCTGCCCATTCCCCCTGCAGTGGTCCTGTGGGGTGTGTGTGAGTTCACCTCTTCTTGCAAGAGCATTTTGGATGTATTTCCCCTTCCCCTCTCCTGCTGCGACTCCTTGGGAGAGGTGATTACAGTCATAGGAAAGTGTTGTTTGCTTCAAGCTTGCTGTGGTGAGGGTAATAAGATTTTAAAGAATAAATCAATGGAGTAAAGTGTGATTTTTTTCAGCACCCTCTTGTTATCATCTCACCCTCTCTGCCCATCATCTCTGCCAGAGATAGCCTTCAAAGGCAGCAGGGACTCCTGTTACCACACAGGCCGGGAGCTTTTGTCCAGTGTGTCTGGGCAGAGTGTACTGCCAGGATGCGCCTGTGTCAGCTCTGAATGCCCCAGCAGATAGTGGGAACACTGCTTCCCTGATCACCCTGCTCTTTCCAACCTGTGCCTTACTCCTTGTTTTGAGCTTCCCTGGTTTTAGCTCCCAGCCATTGGTTCTTGTTTATTCCTCTCTCTACCAGACTAAAAATCTCTTTATCACATGCTGTTTTTTACCCTGAAGGTGCTTACGTGCCGTAATTGAGTCATCTATTCTTTTTGTCATGAACTAAACAGTTTGAGGCCTCTTAACTAAGGCAGTAAGGCATTGTAAGGCAGTTTCTTTCCAGTTCTGAAATCCGCCCTTGTGGCTGCTTTTCAAAATGTGGTCACCGTCCTGGCTGCAGTTGGTCCCATCAATAGCATCTAGGGAAATGAATCTCTCCTTACTTATTCTCACTAGTCCGCTTTGTATTGCAACAATCATTTGGAAAAGTAATTTTGTCTACGGCATCCCACTGTGCTGTTGGTGTGCTGTGACTTCAGATCTTGCTCAGTATCCTTGGCTTTTCAGTCTATGTGCTTTTAAATCCCAATCTCGTGGGCCCTTGGGTCACCTCCTGAGCTGTGCTCGAGCTTCTTTCACCTCCATGTAGTTGCTGCAGTGAGGACACCCCGGGGAGTCCCCTCAGTGCTTTATGTATGATAAAGAAGTGGTTTGCAGCCTGGAAACACTGAAGCACAAAGCATCGAACAGGTTTAGCACTCAGTTCCCACCGGTTACATGTAAAGTTCCTGGTGCCTTTAATAAGTATCTTTGAAGCTAAACGCTGAATACTCCTGCTGGTGCTTCTGTACGAGGACCTCATCTGTGTGACAACTGTAATGGGGCTTTTCTGATAATATAGGCAGGTCTATTAACTCGAGTCTTTTGACAGAGAATGGATAGAGTTCTGTGTGTCTCACAGGAAGGAGGGTGAGAATGGAGGAGCCAGGTGTGGGGCAGGACCTGGAAAAACAAGGTGAGGAACTGCAGTGAGAAGGGACAAAAACTAAAATTCAGGAGATTGTCACCTCCATTTCCCCATGTGTTACACAGGGGTGATAATCCTATATTTTATACGCCCATGTGAGCACTGAGCACAAGCATTTAAGAGACCAAAGGAGGACAGCAGTGAGAGAACAGGGGACTGCCTGTAACCATCTGCTGTAGTTAGTCATGTTACCCTGCAGTCCCCACGTGCTTCTGGTAGCATGAGCAAAAGAGGTGAATGGGACTCCAACCATTCATGTTAATCTGCCTTTTAGGAAACCACTGGGTAAGGCCCTTCTTGCTGAAGACAGTGGGAGACACTGAGGCAGGTGATGCTCCGTCTGTGCTGGGAGTCAAATCCTAGAGGTGGGAAATGTTGTGGAGCACCTAGCAGAGCCGTGTTCCCTGGGGCGTGGTTGGGTTATCCGTGGTTTGGTGTGGGCTGCTGCACAGCTGGGCTCGGGGAAGAAGTGAAGATACAGCAAGTGGAGGGACTTGTGCCAAGAGTTTGGCATCTTGGACAAAATGAACTTGCCACTCTGTTTGGAAGAGGTTTCTATGAGTGCAGTTGCCAGAAATCTCTAGCAGCAGTGACTGCTTCTGGACCTTTCATCCATCATTTCCTATGTCTGTAAATAAACCAGGCAGGCTTCTACCTGTGCTCTTAGGGTTTTTAAGGGGATGCTATTTCTCCCTGTGGAGAAGTTGACTGCTGTGTGTTGTTTGGGTGATGCTTCCTCTCCACTCATTAAAATCACATGCTGCAGAGACAGACAAAGTGTCCTCATTCAACCCTGCATATGACAAGCGGCAACTCACACCAGCTAAACTCCACATTAACTTCTTGCTTCTGTGCGTCTCCTGTTCTGTAGATGCTTGCCAGCAGATCTCCATGTAAAACTGAGACAGGCAGTTTGCGCAATGTCTGTTTCTTGCTTTCCCAAGGACCAGAATGGGGACAGCCATCACGTGGGAGACATGAAGATCTCGGGAAAAGAGTTCTTGTCACTACCTGCAAGGTCAAAGAAATACCGGGAGCACCAATCCAGTTCAGAGAGAAAGTCCCAGGGGTCGAGTACATCGCCACTGGATACCAGTGAAGTCCGAGTCCAGGTGTCACAGTCGGTAGGAAGATGATTTTTTCCTCCAGTACTGATCTGGGAATTTCTTAGAGCATATTTGTTCTTACCTCATTTCTAACCTGGTATGGGGGTGGCAGTAGAAAACAAAGCCTACATCTAGCTCTGCTGTTGACTATTTGGGCAACTATACGCAAATAATTTTGCCTTTTTGAACCTCAGCATCACTGTTCATTTAACAGAACAGTGGTACCAGCCTCCATCATGAACTGGTTTATGAGACCTTGGTATTTAGTGGTGATATTTGTAACCTTATCTTGAGGGATGTGATTCTAGACCTGAACTTTCCTGAGTTTGGGACTGTCAGGATGTGAGGCCTTGAATTCCAGAAAAACGCAGCAATTTGGACCCCTTGCTTTGTGGAGCCTGACTTTGATCAGCCTCCCAGTGTTGATGAGGAGTGGGCTTGTTGCTTTCAAGATACAGAGGCCTTTTCATGTTTTTGATGGTCAACCAAAAATGCTGGTTGCCTTTGCCAAATACGGGACCTTAGGTCCTGTTCCGTCTCTTCTCCTGATCACATTGATGGTCTCCAGAGTGGCAACGTGCAGTGGTCTCTGAATTCATCAATCATTAGACAGAGATGGTAGAAAACCATTGTCTGGGAGCTTCTCTTTGGAGGCAAGTTAGGGGTAGCATGCTTCCAAAAGATCAGAAGCTGGCCCTGATGTCAGTGATTTATGGGTTACTGGCATGCAGCAAGTCCTGTGTTGGGTGTTGAAGAGCTCTGACTCAGTCTGTGCTTGGCTCCCTTGAAGGTGGTGGGGATCCATGTCCTGGAAAGCTCTCCACATGCTTTTTTGATGTCTTTAGCCTGAACAATTGAGCTGTTTGTTAGGCTGTTATGTTCCAGTTATGTTCATGTTTGTTGTGACATGTGACAAATACAATGTACCGGGGAGGCTGCCTGCAGCTGTGTTGGGTTTGTTCTTGGTCTTGGAGACAGATCACACCCACAAACGATGGCATGTTTCTGGATCGTGGGAGGGGGCTTGGAGGTATTTGAACTCACTGATCTCAAGTGAGAAGCCCCAAGTCCTCAGCTTTTTGTTGCCAGGAGATGGAGCGTAACAGCAAAGATTTAATGATTGCACGGGTGTCTGAAAGTATTTGGGCTCTTGCTTTATATTGAGGCTGTAACACACTAGCACAGTCCTATGATCATGCAGTGATTCTAGATGGAATAAATCCAAGCCAGGAAAGATAGGCCTATTTTTTCTTGGCATTTAAGAAAAGCAAAATAAAATATTTTCATGCTGGGTAAGAAAAGGTCTGAGGTGCAGAGCTTGGGATGAAGCCTGTTTGTAGAGTGGGGATGCTTGGAAGTGTTTCTAGCAGCGAGTTGTTTGTTCCTGGGCTGTGGGTCACGAGGAGAGCATATCCTGTTGTACCTGTGTGCGTGTGCGCATATACGCATCCCTTTTTGACCACAGACGTTCCTGATTTTCAGTTCTCTGACCACTGGAGACAGGATCTTTACACCAACTGGTGGTTTTCTTTTTTTTTTTAGACTTCTCTGAGCTCATTCTTCATTCCCAACAGTGCTTGTGGAAATGTTCTAATAGGAAAAGCATTTCCTACTGCTCACCGGTGCAAACATGATCACTGAGAAGGAAAACAAAGCTCATCTGAGCCAGAAAGGAGACAGCAGCACAGGGGCATCCAAGGCAATAGAAAGGCAGAAAAAAACCCCTACTTCTGCCAGAAATAGCCTTGTATTTTTAACTCAGACGTTCAGCCAGAAACCAAACAAAAGCCATCAAGAGCAAGGCAAAAAGCATTCCTCAGGAGTGTAGTTGTGAATACACAAGTGGTGTCTAAGAAAAGCCCCAAGGGACATTGCCAACCACCAGTGACCTCGTGACAGTACACGTAGGGTTTTGGTGAATGTCCATGAAAGAGTAAATGTAGACATACACGCTCCAGTCACAGGAGATGCCTTTCATACGCCTGGGGTTTGTCCTGTTCCCGACTCTGATGGAAGTGTGTGAGCAGGAGAGGGACACGCTGCTCCTCCCCACCTTCAGGGGATGGGGGACTGCGCAACAGGGATGCAAAGCCCAGGGGCTGCTCTTGCAGAGGGGTGGCTCAGGCTCTTCCTGACTGCTGCAGCCTGATTCTTTTACCAGCTGTTCTCGCAAGGGCTCCTCCCTGTGTGCCCTGACTTTGCAGTATGCATGTGTTAGCTCCCTGCTTGCTTCGGATCTGTGAGCTGAGCCCCGAGAGTCCATTTTTAGTTCAGTTCTCAGGCATGCCTGGTGCACATGGTAGTAAAAACAGCATAGAATGAATTCAATAAGATATACAGAGCAGCAGTGTGTGAATGAAAAATGCTATCTTCCTCCTTGCAGACACTAAACGTGTCCGGTTTTATCTCAAGAGAGAGAATAGGTCAATGCATTCAATGGTGCTCGTGGCTGGAGGAGAAGGGTGCCCGCCTGTCTTTAAAGAGTGCCCCTTATTTGGTGTCTAATGGACCATAGACCATATCCCATAAAAATGACAGTGACAAGTGTTTCGTTGGGGTTTTCTTCAGGGCAGTAGATACACGGAGTTACACTGCATGATTGGGGTTGTGGTCTTTGTAGGCAGATGCTCTAAATGGCAGAGGGGAGTTTGTTTGGCAAAATGCAGGTGGGACACTAAAGCCTCCCAGTATTTCTCTTGGCAGGGCATCCTACCATCCTTCCTTACCAAGAAGGCTGGGAATCCCAACTAGATTTTGCCTCTGCCCTTGCACCCACAAAGTGAAGGCAGGTGTATTTATATCCCCTTTCCTAAAGTTTTCTGAAACAGCCTCAGAAATCCAGGAGGTCCCCAGCAGCCAGAGCTGGAGAGGCTTGGGAGGCATTTGAAATTCTGCCCTGGTCCCTTCAGTGCCTGGTGGTGCTGCGTGTGTGCCGTTTGTCCAGGCACAGGAATAAATGGTCCATCAGCCCCGTTGTGGGCAGCAGAGCCTCGCTGGCACGTGGCTTACACCAGCTGGTTGTCTTCAGACTCTGCCCTGCCACACATTAAATATCCTCCAGAAAGGGCTCTCTTGCCAGGAGAAGGTCTCTGCAGTATGTTCTGGTGGATGAGGCTGGGTCACTTCAGGTGAATTTTGTTTTGTGTTGGTGTTCCCAGGTGACAATTATGCCAGCCTGACTTTGGAGCATAGGCCAGACCACAGAACATTTAAAGTCAATGTCATCTTGCAGGTACTTGCCAAAAGCAAAGTAACCTATTGCCTTGTGTTCTGTGTTTGTCCCCATCTGTCAGAGGGCTACCAGGGCCACGTCAGTCTGCTGTGTGGGAGTGTGGGTGGGTTTTTTTGAAAAGCTGTAATTCCCATCCATGAGAGACTTTTTAAATCACATGTAGCAAACCCCACCCAAGATGGAAGAGAATCCTTCCCTGGTCAGGCTGTTCAGGCAAGAATCCCCCCCAGATTCCACATTTAGTGAATGCTCAAAACAAAAATCGTCTTTAATCCAGCAAGTCCTTAATTAGAGGTGAGCTCTAATGGTTGATTTAAGGTGCTTTTATGGGATGCCACAATACCTGCCGTCCCATCAGAAGGCCTGAACTCAGACTGCACGCAGTCCTGTGTGCTGCTCTCCTATGGTCGTTTGGGAACTGAAGGGATGTGTGCAGAGATGCCCAGGAAAAAAACTCATCCCAAGACTCCCAGACCCCAAACTGAGCGATGTCATCTCTGGATAAGTCCTGCTCCTAACACAGCCGCTGACCTCCTTCCGAAAGGGCCTTACTGCAGCGGGCAGGTCCCTGGGACAGGGAGGTTCTGCGGGCTCGGTGCCTGAGTCAGAGCTCCCAGGTTTGCTGCCCATCTCTGCCACCGACTGCCTCTTGTTTACCTCCCTCTTCTTCATCTGTGTGATGGGGTAATGCCGCTTCCCTGCCTACCCTGGGGAGGTTACAGAGGCGTGATGATGGCTGTAAAGTTGTTTGAGCTTTGGATGGCAGGAACTGTGGTGGTGTTATTAGCATTGGTGATGATGATGCTAATTACTGAGCTGCTGGGAAACTCCCCATGGGAGGAGGCGGGAGCGGGGAGGGGAGGCAGGAAAAAGTGAAGGGAGGCGAAGTGAGCTTGGGGATGGAGAGGATCCTGTCGGTGCTGGCAGCTCTGTCAGGCCCTGGGAGAAGGGCTCAGCCTGTTGGCAAAGCCGTGGGGATACTGGGATGGATAGGAGAAGCCATGGCCCAGGTGCTGCATAAGGTAGGAGAGCGTGCCAGGGCCTGCAGCAGATCCCTCTGTGCGGCTTAGACCTTCCTGCCACTGCTGTGCAAGATGCTGGTGTTGCACACAACAGAGAGCTCATGCGGGGGGGTTGTGTTGCTGATGGGGCTTTCTTACTCTCCTGTGGCTCCATGAAGTGGGGAAATTGCCCAGCTGTGGCTGGTGGTTGCCAGGACGAGAGGGACCGGCACTGCCTGGGTCTGGGGAACGGACAAGGACAAGGACAAGGTCCTCTTCACCTTTGAGGTCACATCTGGAGCTCCCGTGGGAATACTCAGGGCTGTGAGTGCCTGTTCTCCACAGGCAGAGCAGAGGTGGGTTTAGTCTGGGAGAAGCTGGTGAAAGTGAGACACATTTGGTCACATTTTCTCTCTGTTGAAGCAGAGCCCTGAGCCAAAGTGGTCTCATTAGAGCTCGGTCCCTGTGCCTGCAGTCGCGGGCAGCCAGATCCAGGTGCTCCCTGGGACTCATGCAGTGCACACCTTCTGAGTTTCCTCTCCTTTAAAAGTAACATCAAAGCAGAAGGTTTTGTACCACATGAAGCTTGTAGACATCAAAGGCTAGCTCATAAATTTAACCCCTCTGTTCTGCTGTGGAGAAGGTTATAATGCTCCGGCTCTTGATTGACTTAGTAACAGCTGTATTTTAGAGGGTTACGAGAAGGATGGGATTTTTCTAACACTTCAGAAATATCAGAGGTTGTGTATCCCCCAACCCCCTGTCTGAGAGAGCAACCACTGTGGAAAAAGGAGAGGGTCCATGGAGGAAAGGGGCTGTGTATTCCTGAAAAGACTGCCTGGGCAGGGGCTGGGGACCTGCCCCAATTCTGGTCCTTGTGTTTAAGGTCTGAGCTAGTCTCTGAGGTCAGTGGGACTGTGCATGTGCCAGAGTTCAAGGGCTAAAAGACTTTATTGGGTCAAGGTCTAACAGCTGGAGCAAAAATCATGGAGAGAGGTAAGGATCAAACCCAGTCCTCTCCCCTCCTTGGGGATCCATGCTCTGGAAAGGGTCTTGTTCATCTGGACTCCTCTCTTCCCAGGGGAGTGCATCAGCTCGAGGGAGCACTTCCTTGCTCTTCAAACCTGTCCTCCACCCTGTCCTCAGCAAAGACCATTTATAGCCAAGAGAAAGAGAAGCCGTGTTTGATTGCAGTGACGATTTGCAGAGATGGGTTGCTGATGTATTTAGACATTGAACAATTTGCAAGCATGCTGCGTTGTTAAACATTCCCTAGGACAAATGTTTTTATAAGACCTTTTTTTATGATTACAGTGAGAAGCAACCATAAAAGAAGGGAAAATTTTGTAGATCATACCCCGCCGCCCCAAAGGCCGGTTACCAGAGACCTTTTGCTGGCTTCCTTTCTCATGATTTCCTAGGGGACAGTCAGGTTGCAGGAGCGATGCACAGAGCAGATGCTCGTGGTCGACCCTCTGCCTGGTGTCACTGGGCCAGGAGCAGCGCTGGAGGGCAGCGTGGCATCCGTGGCAGAGCCAGGCAGGGAGGTCCTGTCTGGCCCTGCTGAATCAGGAGTTGTCCAGGTGGCGTAGGATGTCGGGTGCCCCCATCCATCCCCAGTGACTTCGCTGTGGACTGCAGAATTGGCCGGATGGACGCTGGGGTGCAGGATAAACACAGCCTCGGGGGCTTCCTCCCAGAACTTGTGCTCTAGCCCCAAAGCATCTTTTCCCTGGTTGTCTTGTATTGTTTGAGAGAAGATTAAACTGATACTTTCCTGCAGTCCCTCAGGAGCTTGAACATGGGGGTTTGCACCAGGCAGCCTTTGCTGCTCCGTGGTGGGTGTCTGCATCTTCTTTCTCTTTTAAGATGGGGAAGCCTCTTTGTCTCATTGATGTGTAAACTACCGCAATGCAAGGGCAGTGCGAATTCACACCCTCCTTTACCCCACAGCCTTTATGTTTTGTTTAACTGCATGGGTATAATTATGCCATTATCATTGGTCAGACTTTCTGGTGTAAACGTGCTCTGAGAACCTGAGAGCAAGGGGGATGGAGAGGAAGAGAGAAGCCGGAGTCAGGGAGAGGGAAGGCAGCTGCTGCTAAATTTAAGACTGTTCCTATGACACCTGGAGGCTGCTGTGCTGGTGTCAGTCCTGTTGGAAGTGAGCAGGTAAACACTGAGCCGTGTCTTGTTCTTGTAATGCTTTATCTTCCTGTTCAGTTTGTGGGACCCTTCTGTAGTGCTTGGGCCAGATACAGAGCTGGGAGACAGACTGTGCTGAGTGAGATATTTCCTAGTTGGAGGCAGGAGGATATGCTGGAAAACTTTCTGGAGGGCTCAAGTCTGACAGGTATTGGGAGGCTCTTCCAGGGAGTTGGGCTGTTTGGAGAAGCAGCAGTGATCTGTTTGGCTCCCCAGGGTCATCTTACATTGTCTGACCTTCCTTTCTGTGTGTCCATATGATTCTTTTTTTTAAGCTTTAGGGCCCTTCTTTTCTTTAGCTCCTCTTCTCTGACTCAGGGGGGCTGGTTGCACAGATGCTGCATGAGCCAGGAGAGATTTAAAAAACACTCTCCCAAATCTAGAGGTGCAGCAGAGACAGAGACAAGACTCTGAGTTTTACCATGCAGGGGCCTGACACACGCTGTTCCTCTCTCGGACTTTGGTGCTAGTATGGGCAGCAGAGAGCTAAACGGGTAGGTAAAAAAATCTCTGCAAAGTAACTGCACAGAGATGGGGGGGGAAAGCAATAGCATTTTTTGGCTTGCGCTGCCTCTGCTGCATTTATTGACTCAGAGGTAAATTATCAGTTTCTTCCTTAAATATTAACAGCTGCCAGGTAATGAATTCCCCCACTCTGTTTTATAATGGCACTAAAATTGGGATTTGCCTTGGTTTTCTCTGTAATTATCCAATGAGAGCATGTGAGTGAGAGGGAGGCACGGCAGAGCTGGGCCTTGCAGGCTCTGCTGCAGGCGAGTGTCGTGCCTTGGGGACTGAACCACACAGCTCCGGTGTGCGGGGCCGGGGCTGCACAAGCGGTTACATGAGGCTTATGGTTTTATGATCCTTCATTAAGTTATTTTTTCTCATGCAGAGGGGCAGGTTTAGGACGCAGGCTAGCATACACAGTTGGAGTAAAAGCCAGAATTACCTGCCAGGCTCCTCCGTATCCCACGGAAGAAAAGCTGGTCCTGGGGAGGTGTGGTTGGGAGGGAGCAGCGTCCCTGGCAGGGAGAGGTGAGGCAGGAGCCTCTCGCTGGGGATGGCACCTGCATTTCAGACAACTCTGACTTGAGCTTTGGTTTTGTGAGAGACCAGCTGCCTTCAAGGAGCTGTGCACGGTTCCCTGCACAACGATCCATGTTGTGCCAGTCCAAGGCTTTTCCTCTGCATCCTCTGTCTGGCTTATCTGGGTGGCCAGAGGGGAGGCTTCCTTAAAATCAGCCCTGCAGAGTCCAAAATGTCAGTCCAGAGGCTCTGCCTGAGACGCCTTGGGCACAATATAGACAGCTGCCTGCCTTCATTTGAGAAGCAGTCATTATCTCTTCTACCCACAACTTTTGCTTATGAGAAGGATACAGGCACTGGCTGCTTTAACCACCCTTTGCAGCCGGGTCCCAGGGGTGTCTCTGCTCAGAGCAATGGGCTTTTCAGCACCGAGGAGCCTCGCAGTTGATGCTGGTATTATTTTGGAAAAATGACTGCTCTGCTATGAAGCCCCTGAAGGTGCAGTGAATGGTTCTGACGTTTATTAATTTAACCCGGAAAAAGGCCAGACTGTGATCTCTGGGTCACTTGTCAACATTTGACCCTTTTGGGTGCTAAAGCAGGAGAATTGACCCTGACAAGATGCGCTGTGCAGCACAAGACAAGTGTTAACTATTCTCTCCTCTTTGTCCTGCAGATGAGACAGAGGACAAAAGCTAAGTAGAAAAGAGAACCTGTCACCACTTGAGAGGCAGATAACTCCCACGCGCTCGGCAGGGCAGGACTGATGTTGGCAGGGCAGATGGTATCTGTGCAGGCCACAGTGTGATCAGTAGCCTTTATCTGGGGTGGCAATGGGTTGAGGACTGCTTGCTCAGGGCTGGTCCTGGAGCTGCCCTTGCAGTGTCCTGCCCACATTTTGCTCTGAACAGAAGCCAGGCAGAGGCATTGCTGCCTCTCTGCCTGTGTGTCAGCCCTAGGCCTTGTCCTTGATGAGTTACTTCAGTACTTAAGGTCACAGAGATAAAGCTGAATTCCTTAACTTCCTGTCTTTGAAATATTCTTGTTGCTTGGACACCCTCTTTCTGCTTTTTCCCACTAGGCCTGTCCCTTGTTTTTCTCCTCCCAGACTGAGGTCAGGTTGTGAATCAAAGCTCTGCAGTGAAAAGGAGATAGGAGGCAGGATTTCACACAAGCCCATGCTTGTGCTTTAACCACTCACAGAAAAAAGAAGGTGCTGGCTACCCCATGTGTCCATTGGCTGCCCAAGCCCTCAGATTTGTAGAAGTTACACCAAGGACCCCCAGGGTCTGGATGCTTCTCGGATCCCTTGGGCTGAGGATCAGGGGAATGTATGAAAGCACATCTGAGACCACATATTCCATCCATAACTGGCTGAGTGTGGAGGCCAGTTTTGGAGCTAGAAAACTATAATAAAGAGCCTCTTACCAGAGGAACCTGCTCTAGGAAGGAGGTAAAAACTGAACTGGTTGTCCAAGGTCCCCCAGCAGCCCTTTGTTGGAGGTTACGACAGAAAGTCTGCAGACCGGCTAGTCCGGTGGTCTAGGCTGGAGCTGACTAACCAAGCTACCAAAATACATTCTTCTTCCCTTGACTCATTGTAACTGAGTTTTCAGTTATTGGCACTTTGAAGCCATAATTGTGGTCTGCTTTCCTCCTTGTGTAGCCTTTTCTCCCGGCAAATTGTCAGGCGTCAAGTGGTATGAGACAGTAAAAGAGATGTTACACTCACCATTTCCTAGAAACTGTCACTTTAAAGAGAACAATATTAAAAAGAGGAATGAATTGAAGCCAGACCCAGAACAATAAAACTCCAAATGTTTGACTTCTCTCAAAGTCTGGAACTCTTCATTCATTTCTAGGGTCTCTGCTGTGCCTGGGGCACTTTGTACATTCACAGTTCCGGCCTCTCACATTTAATAAACTGCACATGCCAGAGGAGCTTAAAAAAAAAAAAAAAAAAATCAAAGTCCAGGTTCTCTTTGGATGTAAATCAGCATAACTTGCTTAAATCACTGGAGCTGTGATGACACCAGATGACACAGGGGCCTCTGGTGACTGGGGATTTTGTTTTATTTTTCTTGCATGACAGTCTTTTGCTCAGGCAAATGCGAGTGTGAGAGGCAGCGTGGCTGTGCCGGTGTTTCAGCGGGGTGCCAGCAGTGACCTGTACCCATGCCAGCGCCGGGGGCTGAGCTCCCAGCCGTGACTGGTGGGATCTGGCAAGTAAGGGAGCACCTGATGGACTGAGGCTGGGAAGGGAGCTGTGCTTGCGGGAGCCGTGCTGTGTGCTTTTCCATTGCTCAGTGGGTCTACATAGATAATTTTTTCTGTACCAGTACCTTGTGTTTCTCTTTATAGGAACTATATTTAGAAACAGGGAAATGCACCCTAATAATATGGGGTTTGGGCTTCATGTAAGGACAGACCTGTAGCAATGCAGGAGCCTGTATAATTAGACCTATTTTGTCTGTACCTTATCTTTGATAGCAGCTGTTACCAGCTGCTGGACAGGGCTACAGTGCTGGAGGCTCTCCCAGAAGACACAAACACAGCACAACCTTGGGGCAAGTTTGACTTTTGTCTGTTATTGCCCAGCTTTGGGGAGGCCCAGATCACAGCCTGTGAGCAGCTTGTCCTGTGTGGTCACTTGAGCATCCTGCCCAGAGGCCACCCCGCTGCCTTCGTCCATCACCGGCACGTCTGTCCCCAGCATTCCTTTATGGTCAGGCAAGAGAACCCAATGACCCGGGTGAGGGACAGTCACCTCCTCTGACTGTTGTTCTCCACCCCATTGCTTATGGATAGACACTGTCCCATCCAATGCCAGTCCTCTCTGCTGGATTTAGGATAGGCTCGGGGTGAGCAGAGGTTTTGGGGTCTCTCTGGGCTGTCTTTGTGTCCGTGCTTGGACTATGTGCAGGAAACCGATGGTCCTCCACAGTTGTGGGAGTAAGGAGAAGGATGTGAATCCATAAATCAAAGGAGCCTGAAATGAGGAAGGTTCCAAGTGATGGTTCGTGGACCACTCATGATAAAAAGGCTCCCTCTTCCCTGGTATGAGTGTGGATGCAGTTGTTGGGGGGTGTCAGGGTTTAGAGGTGCAGGCAGGCAAATCCCAGCTGGACAGGAAAAGGTCTCCCTGCTTTTGGCAGTCGCTGCTGGCTGCCCGCTGGGCAGGGCACGACCTGCGTCCGGGGTGAATGTGGCAGTCACGAGCCTCTGCTCACACATCACCTTCAGCCTGCGTCCACGTTTCCCATTAGCAGTGCTATTTTTGAGCCTCCCAAGGCAATTAACACCAATTAATCTAAAAAAGCCTAAATAATGGTTTTTCAGAGCCCCCGGCTCTTTCCTGTTCCCCATGTGGCCCCAGAAGACTGCAGCCTGAACCTGGCAGAGAGCTGAACCCAGTTAAATGCTTCATGTGCGGGGACTGCTGGGGAAGCTTCTTGGGGAAATGTGCAATTAGAGAAGGGCCTTGAATGATCCCATGGGTCCAGCTTTCCCATCTTGGATCGTGGTGTCTGTGCCATAGCAAGAGTTGAAGCTCCCTGCAATGCTCATTACACTACAGGAGAGGGTGAAGTAGCTTCTGCAGATCGGTGCACCCCTCTCTTGAGAGCCAGCAGAGGAGACCGCTGAATATGCTTGGGTGCAGGAGGTCTGACTCCTCTGGGATGTGCAGAAAAAACCTTGGAGGTTTTTTTGCCTGTATCTAAAGCCATTTGCATCCTGGTATTCTCTGGGCATTGTCATGTGGAGCAAATCAGCCTCCTTGTCTTTGCCTTCCCCAAACGGGGTGTAGTTTCATCTTGCCCTTTTAAATAGCATGTACCAGAGCAAGAGCTGCTTTTTGCTGATAAGGAGAAGCTGTTCCTGGGTTTCATGTGATTTTTGTCTTACCTGTTTAAGCTCTTCCGAGAAGGGCTGTGTCTGACCATCACTGAGAAGGTAAACCCATGGGTACCGGCCCCAGGATCCTCCCTGCCCCCAACAGGGCCAGGATTTCGTGTTCTGTGGGGTGCCTTGCATAACAAGGCCTTGATCTTGAACGCAGCCTTCAGGCATTACTGGAATATGAGTAAATAATAATTAAGAATTGGGCGTTTGCTGCAGTGAAGAATGTTTATACGAAGGTTAGATGTGCGTTATGTGTGCTAATGTAGATGGGTGTGTGCAGATCCACCAACTAACTTCACCCGGTCGTTGCCACCCCTGGTAAAGGTGCTGCATCTGTTCAGCTGCTTTTTAAAACAGCGCTGTGCTAAGAGCAAGTAGGTGTCTAAATAAAAGTGTGTTTCAAGAAAGCGGCACAATTTTGGCAATCCAGAGACAAGTAGGCTTTTCTGCAAAGCGTTTTCAAAGCAAATTGTCAGTAGGTTCCAATTTCAGATGCACTGAGTGCAGTGTATTGTGGGGAGGAGGGCATATCTGCTGCTGGGGGAGCGTTGGATCGTTTCCATCGATGAAGAGGAGCGTGTCCTTCACTGGCAGCGGGCTCACAGGCACCTGTCTCCTCCATCACCTCCTACTCCTTGGTAGGGCTGGAAGCGGGGAGGTGCTGGTGCAGTCTAGTGGATAGAGTAGGTGACTGGGAGTTGAGCACTATACGTTAACCTTGGCTTCTGTGCTAATTAATCAAGAATATGGGTTATATCCTTTAAAGCAATGGAGTTATTTCAGTTTAGCAAATTACTGCTGCTCAGCTGAGACTCAACAGCTGAGCGTGGTCCTAGTTCCACCCCCCTCCAACTGCAAAGTAAGTCACTGCAACTAGTTTCAGCTAAAGCATCGTGTTTTGCTGCTTGGGTGTGTTACAGTGTGCACGGACAGGTACCGCAGCTGTGTGAGGGTGAGCATCGGTAACGCTCCAAGAACTTACTGCTGCTGGCGTCTGCCAATAACCTGGATCGTTTCGAGCAAGCAGTTCAGGTTCACTCCCAGTTTTGGTATTTAAGGGATGTTCCAGGTTTTTGACGGCCCAAATTGGCCTCTGGAGTTTCCCATCTTCTTCCGTTGACTGGAGAGACTGACATGGAATGATAATTCTTTTAACTTGTCAACTTGGTTAGTAATTTAAGCTTTAGGTGCTAAATCTAGGCTTGTGTATTTCTGTTAGATGGTGACAGGGAAACCCGGCCTGGCGTGGTGAATGCTGTCAAAACCTATGTGGAAAAGTTGCTACGTTAACTACAGAGTATTGCTGTAGCTCTTTGAGGACTGTTTGAATACACTGACTAATGTATTGCCTCCTAAATTGAAACCAGAAGTAATTTCCATGCCATGGATGCACTGGTCTCAGCAGTGAGGGCTGGCTACCTGACCTGTGACTTCAGGGTAGATGACAGTGTAGCTGGGGAAAAAGTGTAAATCCAGAATTAATAAGGTTATTACACGAAGTGGCCAAATCTGAGCACAGTGGCACTATCTTTCAGGCAGTTGAATTGGCACTGCAAGTAACAGAGGTGTCAGTAACACTTCAGCCAGACACCCATGCAGGCATGCCACGCTGTCTCAAAATAAAGTAAAAAATGGTAGTGTCACCTGCTATTGATCCAAAAGCATGGATTTAAGCTGTGTATGGCAGTAGGGCATGCTCCCAGCAGGTCAGTATTTACTGTGACAGGGAAGGAGGGAGCGTGGGTGAGTTATTTTGATTTTGTTTGAAACAATAAAACCCAAGTTATTTGAAATCTTAACAACAGAACCAGCTTTTAGCACTGGCGTTTATAGGGATGAGTGGGCAAGTTGTTTAAAGGAAAAAAAAACCTTTGAAAACAGTCCAAGTAAGGGTGATAATTTCATCCTACAAGGGAAGCGCGGTGCGCACGTCCTGTGTTAGAGCAGTGTGTGTATGGTCTGCACCAGGGGCTGTGGCTGTGCTGTTTGCAAAACACGCTGCAGGGCATGCGTGTGCCGAGGGCACGCTCAGGCACACACCCGCAGCTCCCTGGCGAGAGCTGGAGTCTGAAGTTGCAGGTGGTCCCTCTGCGGATCAGGGATGTCTCACACGCTCTCCTTTGCTGCACCCGAAACCCAGATGCAAAAAGTAATTTCTTCTCCCTGTTCCAAGCACCGACCTCTTGGGTGTGGGCTCTGCTCTGGTGTTATACCCGTCTTCTTCATTTCACCCACAATACCAGCTTCAGATGCCCCCTCTCGTAGCTGTCTCAACTCAGCTCTTCAGGCAAGGGGCACAGACATTCAGCTCACTGGAGCTGCGGCAGCACCTGTGTCCCCTCACCGAGCGTGCCTTGCCCCTTCTCAGTTGCTGTAGCATTTTTAAAAATTAAATCACAAACTAAATTGAAGTTTAGTATGTGAGCTCCCCAGGCAGCAGCTTAGTTTGGGGCCAATTCCCCAACTGTCTCTTGCCTTCCATAGTGTGTCACACCAGAACAAAATAGGTGCAGAGTTATTGCCTTTTGCCATCTCTGTCCTGACACTGGGATTCTGCGCACTGCTGCGTGATGGAGAGTTGCCTCTTTGCCTGGCACACAACAGATGGGGCTGCCCCACCGGACAGATCCTGGCCAGCATCACTGGTGCTTCGGGAGGATCCATCTTGCATGTCTGCAGCATCCCCACTGTGGCAGTTCTGCCCGTGGCTTGTCAGCACAGGATGTTTTTGTCACTTGTTGCTTCAGAGCTTGTGTTTGCCTGAGAGCACAACCCGACCCCCTCCCCGTCTGCCAGATCGACCGTGGCTGCCCCAGCCCTGCTGCTTCCCTTCTGGAGATGCTTTATGCCTCTGTGACACCTTGCCCTGGGGTCCAGGATCGTTACGAAGGCCAGTGAGGCTTCTCGACCCCCCTTGGGGGTAGGAGGGGGCTGGGGGCTGAGGCCCGCCGTGCCCTGGGCGCAGCCTGGCCGCGGGCAGGGGCCAGGTACCGAGCCAGGAGTCCACACAGTTTCCATGTTTCTAATTACCGTGTGACTCCTGGAAATAAATTTGCTGGTATGAAAAGGCATGGGCACTCCCCAAAAACTGCATTTGCCCAGGATAAAGATCCTTCCTACTTTTGCAATGAAAAATGAGAGTGAAGTGTAAGAGGTCAGTGTGGACAGAGCTGAGAGTGCCAATGGGGTTCTGTCCCCATTTACCACTGCCATGCCAGGTGGCCTGTGACAAGCTGCTTTTCTTTCCACTTACCCATTTCACTGTCATAAATTCACATTTCACATTTGCGTTTCACAAATGAGAGGTAAGAACAGCTCTTTGGCTGTTGTGTAGCATTTCCATCTTTCCATGGTTAAAACGTCGCAATTAGAAATTTCCCTCTGTTAAAGAGTGGTACGTTTAAATTAAGAGATGCTTATGCCTGAGCATCCTTGGATCTTGCAATAAGACAAAAAAAATCATGTATCTAATAATATGAGGAGCCGGAGGACTATCGGGAGCTAAAAATGGTCCTTCAGTATTTTGGTGCTTTAAATCTGAGTGATCATATTGTGTCTGTATGTGCACAGTGCATTTACTGTCGTGGTGCGTGTGCCTGTAGAGCTGAGTGTGTTTGCAGATGTAGTTTAGGAAAATTGATCCCAATCTATTTTTAAGGTAAAGTGTGTGTGGTGGGTAGGAGGTGAGGAGGTGGAAGGAAAGCTAAATATTCACATAGCTCCACTGTGTGTTTAAGAGCATCATCTAATAACACCGGGATCGTGGCAGCGAGGTGAGGGAGAGATGAGCGCTTTGCTGGAGTCCACCCCCTCGTGCAAGGGCACGGGAGTGACTCCGGGAGGAGCGTGGCGAGCCGGGCTGTCGCTTTAAGCTGCATCTCGCACCCAGCGGGTCATCGGGGCTGGCGACGTTCTGCACATGGCTGCGCGCTCCGCATAAATCTGCTCCGGCAGCCGGAGCGGGGCTGGGGGGAGCTCGCTCTGCCTGCTAGAGGTAGCTGGGGAGCATTGAAGCGGCAGCCCCGCGTCGCCAGCCTCTGCCCAGCGAGGTGAGGGTTGTTCTTGCCTGTGGACATGTAAATCTGGAGCCTGGGGAAGAGCTGGCTGCTGAGGTCAGTAAGTAAAACTCGGTTTTTGTGTGTGTTTCCCTTATGTCCTCTGAAATGGGAGGCTGGATCGGGGGTAAGAGAAGGAGGTAGATACAGAAAAGAGATTTACTCAGGCCGGGGCTTCAGTATTGCCTGTGCGTGCTTGTTTGTTTTAAAGTTTGCAGGTAGGTTCAGTTTGAACTTTTTATTATTAATATTTTTGCAACTCTTTGGGAAATAGATGCAAGCAATGCACAGGCTGCTCGGGCGTCTGCTGCTGTCTCGCAGCGGAGCGTGGCGAGTGCGGTTGGTGGTTCTCTGTGCCTGGTCGTGGTTACGGGGGGAGGACGGGGTGTCTGCCAGCCAGCCCTGCCTGTCGGAGGGAGTGAGGCAGCAGTGCTTGAGGATTGGCATCGAAAGGGAAGTGCTGTCCTCAGCAAAGAGTGGACAAGTTGAACAGCTTTTCTGACTCTGAAGATGACAGTCTCATCAAGGAGTGGGGACTCCGGCCGAGGTGTTGGTGGCTGGGGACTGGGAGAGCCCTGAGCCCTGAGATGATGCTCCAGACTTTTCACCTCCTGGTAAAAGAGGCTGCAGCTTTTGGCCAGGGTTTTTCTTCCGTTCCTCTCCTCCAGTGCCCCCTTGCCTTCCAGGAGGCTCTCTGCAAACCCCTCCTCTGGTGCCTTTCACCAGATGAAGCGATGAGGTGGGGAAGTTAGTTCAATGCCTGATGTACCTGCAAGGTGAGGGGGTTTGGAGTGCTGGCCCCCACAGCGGGTTCCTCTGGGATGAGGTGTTGGAGTGATGTGGGGATAAAGAAAAGCTGCGTGCAGGAGACTGGCAGGCAGCAGGATAAAGTGCTCCCAGCACTGCCAGTCACCAGCAGCACCCCAGCCCTGCTCCTGCCTGGTGATTTTGAGGTTGGCTGCCTTGAAAAAAGAGGAGGTAAGCAGTTGTAATGTATCTGGTTTATAGAGGGAGAGGCAGATAAGGCATGGCACGCGGGCATAGATGTGTTGGAATGAATATCTGCCAGGCCGCGGGCAGATAAGCACCTGCTAGAACAAGGGGCACAATTTTTCCAAGAACCATCAACAGTTGAGAACTTGGCCCCTGGGGGCCCGATCGCTGGGTCCTGTCCCAGCTCTGCCACTGCGTCACTGTGGGACTTGGTCAAGTCACTTCGTATCGAGGTTGTCTCCTCCCTGAAAGGTGAGGAGGAGGAATTGTGGTGGATGCTTTTAAATGCCAAGGCAGTGCTCTTTGAGGGAGTAACGGCAAAAACTGCTGTGTTATCCCTGAACCTGCTGCCATCCTCACCTCATCTTCATCCTCACCTCGTCTCCGACCTGGCCCACACACCAGAGCCAGGTGCCTTCGAGCAGCAGCTCCTGAACTGGATCCTCTGTGCCAGACCCACTGGGGTCCATCCGCTGCTGGGCAGCAGGTCCTGCCCACAGGTAGAGCAGTGCTGTCCCCCTCGCAGGGCTGGGCAAAGCTGGGGTGAGCAGTTCTAGAGTTTGGTGGCTCTGTGCCGCATCGGGGCAGGTCTGCAAAAAGTTGAGCCTGGAGGAGAAGGGAGGAACCGAAGGTGCCCTGTGGGGACGTCAGCTGCGAGAGGAGAGGCTGATCTGACAGAGGAACAAGGTTTGGTCCTTTGGGTAGCTCATAAGAGCATCTGCGGTTTGGTTTGGTGGGTGAAGCTCCCTTCAAAGGGGACATTCAACCCATGCATGGTACAGCGGGTACATTTGGCTCCTAGCAGTGGCAGGAATCGCCGGGGGACGTGCTGTGGCTCTGCCATCACAGAAATCATCTGCCGTGGTCCTTGGGGGGGCCTCTGGAGCCCTGGCCCACAGCAACTCAGGAGCGTGTTGTCTCATGGCCATGACCAGATGGGCTTTTGGTGGGGCTCGGCAGCGAATGAGGGGAGAGCTGCACCCCACCCTGGCTGCTGCTGCATCTCGGGGAGCCCTCCGGCTCTGCCCGGGCTGGGGGCAGCAGGGAGCGGTGGGAGAAGCCGCCGTCGTTCTGTTGAGGGTATTTCTAACCGGAGGTGCCGGTGTGCGGTGGGGGAGCAGAGCCAGGGCCAGCTGCTCGGGTGCCAGAGCAAGGCTGGGGACAGGGTGCTGCCTGGAGCAGCGTTGTGGAGCAGAAAGCCCACGCTGCAATGCCAGTGGCATTGCCCTGCTCCCACCCAGGACTTGCTGCTCCTGGACTGACGTGTGTGTGGGGCCAGGCACGAGGACCCCTCTCGTCTGCCTGCCAGGGAGCGCCATGCCCTGCTCCACAGGGCCCTCAGGCATGGGAACGCCATGGGAAACTAGCATGGAAATAATTAAAATGTCCTCTCCTAATCCTGGGAGGGAGCTTGGGAGCAGAAGCATGTTAGGGAAAGGCTCTTCTCTGCAAAGACCCTGATGGGCAGCGGCATCCAAGATGGAAACCCTGCGGGACATTTGTGAGCTGCGGCTTTGGGAGCTGTTGGGAGCTGGGAAGTGGTTTAGTTCTTGCAATTAGGGCTTCTACATTTGTTTAATGGCTTTCCTGAATCAGAGGGAAAATGGCCGAGGGGGTTTAGGCACAGGAGTCTGCTCTAACTTTGTTTTGCTTTGCCTGGGATCGCTTCAGCCTTGACCTCACCTGTACATCCAGAGCAGCCAGGCTGAGGGGTTTCCGCAGGAGATGCTGGTCTGTGCCCTGCACTCCTGTGCCGGAGGGGGCAGAGCCAGGCAGCCCACGACCTTCTCGGCCAGAGACTGTGAAAGGTTTTATTTAGCATGAGGGAGAGTTTATCACATTTGTACTCTGCAGGGCACCAAGCTCAAGCCTGGGAGAGGCAGGGGTTAGGGCAGCCCCAGCACCAGGCTCCCCCAACCCCTCCTGAAGAGCCGCCTGTCCCGGCTGAGCAGAGGGGTCCCTGGGGCAGCATCACTGCAGGGAGAGGGGGGGAGCAGCAGCAAGCTCCCTGCCGCTCCCCACAGCTGCTCTTTGCTGCCTTTCCAACACCTCAGCTGTGTTTTACACATCCTGGATCCAACCTGGCAGGTTAAACAGCCTGCTCATCCACCAGCAAATAAATATATGCAAAAGCCTGGATTCCTTCCAGTGAGGGAGGCCTGCTCCCAGGCTGTCCTTAGCCAGGTTGCTCAGCTCTCCGATGAGCCGGCAGTGTCCAGGTGGAAATACCGCTCATGGGAAATGGGAACAGAGCTCTGACCCCAACGTACGGGACCTCCGCCTGCCTGGGATTGTGACAGTCCCTGTCCTGCCCGAGGTCTGGGAGCAGGAGCAGAGGCTCCATGCTTGTCCTTGTCCCTGTGTGGGGAGAGGTGTGTGTGTCTCCGTGCCCTTGCCGAGGGTGAGCATGTTTGCAGCCAAAGCTGCCCCAGGGGGGGTCTCTGCAGTGCCAGCAGCCCCCAGGTGCCAGCAAAAGCCCCAGGTCCCTCTGCCCAGTGCAAATGGGGTTGATTTGCCTCTTTGCCTACAGTGGAGGCTGGCTGACCAGAGGAAAATAAAAGTTGGCAGAATCTGGGCAGTTCTGATGCTAGAGGCAGAGGATGGGGGATGAGGCCAGGCAGGGACACCGGCCGTGGGGTGAGAAGTGGTCTCAGGTCTGGAAGCCAAAGCTGCTGCCCAGGAATCAGTTAAGGATCTGAATCCTGGGCCCGTGGTGACTGGCGGTTGTGTGTCTGTGCTATCACAGGACTGTTGCTCAGCCCCATTTGGGGATGCCCTGGCTCTCGGGAAGCCTCCTGACCGTCCTGGATGTTCCAAGCCCTGGGCGAGCACAGCTCAGCAGCAGATGGTGGGCCCCAGGGTGTGATTGCGCATCCATCTGCCCTCGCTGCTCCTTCCTCGGGGCTAGCAGCAGACTGAGTGGCGGGAGCCAAGCACTCCGTGTCTTGTCATATTTGGGCATTTTAATTAGAGAGGAGCAGGCCTGGGGCAGCGTTGGAGGGAGCCTGGTGTCAGCGGGTGCTGCCATGGGCCCTGCAGCACCCCGCGTCCCGGGCTGGCGCCGCACATGCAAACCCTGATGCTGGTCCGTGGGCACCAGCCCCCTGCCCCTCTGGGTGCCACCGTACCGGGAGGTACCAGGCACGCAGCCAGCCCCGTCCCACACTTCGCATGCACCGGCTGCTCTGACAACTAATTCAGAGCATCCTTTCCTCTCCCGGGCACGTTTTGAGCAGAGATCCTGACAGGTGAAATTGCAGGGTCCCTGGCAGGACGCACCCCAGAGGAATCTGGTCTCTGCAGGGGGGAAGCTCCGAGCTGGGGGCTCTGATCAACGTGCTGCCCGGCTGCTCCCTGCAAGGCGAAACTTCTCCTGTGGACCCGCGACTGCTCTGATTTACTCTGTGTGGCTGCGGGGAGGCGAGAGGGAGGCTTGGTGTGAATGAGCAGGCTTCCTCCTCTAGCCTGAAATTTGGGTCACGCAAGCCAGCATAGCAGGGCTGTGATAGATGTAGTTCCTCCTTGGTTCAAGCCCAAGCAAGCTTTGATTTCCAAGGTGCAACTCTTGATGGTTCAGAGGGTCCATCTGAGCCGCTGGTTTCATTAGCGGATCGGCACGTGGAAAGAGGTGAGAAGGGTTTTTCCCCTCCCTGATCAGCTCCCACATTGCTAATGTTCCTCTCTGGCCCGCTGCTAATTTTGACGCTGCCCTAAATAGAAGCTGAGTGCATCTCATCTGCTTCGCTTAGCATACAGGAAAATTGTCTTCCTTCATTTACCAAATCCAACTCGCGGCTTTAACCCTGTCAGCACAAGTCTCTCCCCGTTGCAGACCTCCCTTGAAGGTCTTTGCGTGCCCCTGCCCCAGCGAAGAGCTCTCTGCTGGGAATGGCACTGCGTGTGTAGAAGCAGGGCTCTCGGGCCACCCTGGGTGGCCGCCAGCAGAGCTGGGAGAGGGGCTTCGCTTCCCGACCAGCCCAGGAGATCCCTTTCTCCGCTGAAAGCTCCGGCGCTCTCAGCCGGCTCTCCCTGTGCTCCCTCCATCTCTCTGGCTCGGTGCACTGCTCCGGGAGGGACCCGGTGCCCCTGCCCAGACTGGCCTTCCCCAACCCTGTGCTGGAAGATAGCTTAGCACAGGCAGACCCAGTTGTAGGAGTTTTGGGTTGGTTTCTGTTGGGGGTATTTTTTTCCAGCAGCTGGTGGGACCAGCGCAGCACGCAGGGGACCCTTCCTGAACCTGGCAGATGCCCCTCTTATTGCTGTCTAACTTTATATCCCATTTTGAGTGGCTCCTTGGAAAGATCTGCTGTTCCTACTGCACCAGCCGCTCCAGAGCAGGACTCTGGGTTTGTCCTCCCAGCACAGGGCACGCAGCCCCTCTCTGTGCTGGAACTGGACACAACACAGCGCTGTCGAAAGGCTTTCTCGGATGTGAACCCTTCTGCAGCATGACTTAAATATATCACTGTCTAGTGCAAGGTGCTTATTTGGGGATCTTGTGCAAGAACTGTTTTCCTGAAAAACTTATAATTTTGTGGCATTTGCAGCTCAGTGACTGTTACAACAAGTGGTGTGCTGAGGATACGGGAGCACCGAAAGGAAGCACTGGGGGTGCAAGGGCAGTGGCCTGCAAAGGTTAGATTTAGCGGGTTAGAAAGGATGGCTGAGTGCTGGCATGCCTCAGCTGGAGCTGAGCCTCAGCTGGGCACAGAACACCACGTCTGCCAGGGCGTCCGTGTGGTTCCCTCTCGTCCCTTGTGCTCCTGACCGTGGTCCCTCTCTGAGCCCACCCCGCTTGGCCAGCCCAGAGGCTCTTCCCCACGGCACAGCGCTGGGGCGAATGCTGTCCCCTTTCCTCCCCCTCTTTCCCTTTCAGCCTCCCGTTTGTTCTGAGCGTTCGAGACTCTCTGCAGCAACAAAGGCTGCTCTGTGCGAGGCTCGTCTGCTCACTGGTAGGAGCCCAGCTTCGATTCGGGTTGCAGAAGTGCCCAGAGCCTCCGGGGTCAGTCACAGCACGAGCGGCCTGTTGGAGGGGCCGCAGCTCTCCACGGACGCCCAGTCTCACGGAGCACAAGTCCCAGAGCAGCTCTTCGCCCCACTCCCACTCAGGGATCCCTGCGGGCGAGGGGACCTCGCGATGCTCTGCCCGTGGCCTCCTCTAGGACGATGGGGTTAGATTGTCCATGCTGAAGGGTGGCAAGAGAAAAAGGGAGAGGTTAGTCAGAGCCGGGAGGACAGAGGGACCACGTAGCTGTGATTCCCAGCAGGTTGCAGGCTGCGGGGCTCAGCAAACTGCAGGCACAGCCAGGAGCCGGGCTCTGAAAGAGCAGGAGAGGGCACGACGCGTTGCTGAGGCTACGTCGGACAGAACGGTTGGACACGGGGAGTCGTTTCAGGTGTTCTGACTCTCTTCTGTATTTTATTGCCTTTCCAGAAAATCAACCGGACCCCTTCGGATGAGGAATGCTTCTTTGACCTGTTGAGCAAGTTCCAGAGCAACCGGATGGATGATCAGCGCTGCCCGTTGGAAGAATGCCCATCGGAGGCTGCAGAGGCGGCTGCCACACCGGTCCCTGCCCTGGAAGAGCGGATATGTAAGCACCGACGCGTTTATAAGTCGCTATCACCGTGGGGGTGATGCTGCTCCCGTGGTGTGGCCAGCTGTCGTGGTTTTACTGTGAATCTTGCAATGTTTTCCCTAAGCCTCAGCTCTCTCAACTTAGCAGTCCTTTGGCAATCTCCATCATTATTTAAGGAAGAAAGAAACATTCTTATGTTAATGGTTGCGGAGGGAAAGGCTGGAGAATACAAATTAAGGCTTGGAGAGTAAACCAGCAAGAAAAATGCAAAATATACTTGGATTTTTTCAGTACGGCTCTTTTGAAGGTCTGGCCTTCTGAACAGTGAGGTTGGCACGAGGACTTCTGCCTCTGCCAGCATCTCCAGGAGGAAGATGTTGATGGTCATTACCGAGGGAGCCTTGAAAGAGCCTGGAGAGCTGGGGCAGAGGGCTGGGGCAGGCTTTCACAGGCAGGCTCAAGTATTGCCAGTTTTTCTCATAGTGTTGCCATGGAGGAAAAACAACTGGATTTTGTACAGTTCTTGGATGCTGTGGTGATAGGTTCTGTGTAAGAACAGAGGAGCCAGAAGGATGGATAAACAGTAAGGAGCTCCAGCAGGCAGACAGCTAGCTCACCCGAAGGAAGAACAGGGATGAATTGAGGAAGCTGTCTGACAAATAGATGGGACAGGAAAGACAGGTTAGGTCTGTGTTTGTGCTTCGGTTTCGTGTCTTTTTTTATGATATGGTGCCGAGGTCCTTTGTTTAAACCAAGCTGGAGAGAAGCACTACAATGTGCAGGTCACACATGTACTCTTAAGCACCATCACGAAGGGCTCAAAACACTTCATTTGAACCGATGGATTTGTTTATTCGTTTCCAAATGAATGTGAAGTACAACCAGGAGAGGAGGAGACCCCGACATCCCCCCGAGTGCGGCGAGAGCTGCGGCACACGAGTGCTCAGAGTAGGGGCCAGGAGCAGGGACCGAGGCGGCAGCGAGAGCAGGGCAGTGCAGGGAGGGTCAGGCTGTGGCAGGAAGGCAGGTTGGCTGCGAGGTGAGCAGGCTTTTACCTTCTAAAAATAGGGTGGAAATGAGCATCACTTTTTCAAGACACACATTTCTGATACAGAAGGGTGTTTGGCTTTAACAGATGTGTAATTTAGGAGACTGAGTTTAAAATACGAAGCTTTATAAAGAATGTACAAGTAGGC
Source organism: Tyto alba (assembly GCF_018691265.1). NCBI lineage: Eukaryota > Metazoa > Chordata > Aves > Strigiformes > Tytonidae > Tyto > Tyto alba. Next base: position 3,385,251 of record NW_024881273.1, read on the forward strand.
GCTTGTTCTGTTCAGCTCTCATTTGGCCTCTGAGCCTTTCGGACAGGTTATTTTCAAGGTTTCTCTGTGAGCTGCAGGGAAAGAAACTCATCTTTGCGTCAGCACTGAGATTTTTACGTGTTTCTGCAACTCCACAAGCTGGGGCTCTAAAAAGAGCACGTCATGTCGGGAGGCTCGGGGCACTCTCTGCTCAAGCACTTTGTGCTCACTGGGACAGCAACCCCCAGTCGGGCCGGGTTTCGCACAGTTTTATTTTGCTTGTCCCCCATCCTGAGCGCAGTGTCTGTTGTTTGGGAGCCTTTCGCTGCCCAGCAGCTGCCAGGAGCCAAACGGCTCTTTCCATCGAGCGCTGCCAGGGCTGGGGGCTGACTCGCTCGCTTTGCCGAGGTTCTGCCGTTGCTCATGTGCTGTGTTGGAAAATCCTCCCTTTGTCCCGTTGTCGCTCAGCTCCGCGGGGGACGCTGCGTGCGGGGCCGACGTCTCCTCCAGTGCTCCACTCCACGGCTGGAAAGCACCAGGTGGTGGGTGTCGGGATGGGATATTCCCCCCAAGGGCTTACAGAGTATAGGTTATACGTATAGGTTCTGGACTAGGAACCCCCTGACACCAGCTCCTGCCAGCCCCCACCTTGGGCAGGCAGAGCCCAGGCTGGCTCCGCTCTGTGTGCTAAGAACCAGATCCCACGGGTGTTTTCCTCACGCCCCCCGTGATGCCCAGCCTGGGAAGGACATTTTGCCAGGTGAGTGGTTTAGCCAGCCTGGGCTTTGCCCACTACCCACCTGTATTGCAGGGCGAGGCACTGCTGCCCGTCACCGAGCTGCACAAGCGCTCGGGAGCCCTGAGCTCGCCGGCAATTGCCGGCATCTGTGCCTCGATGCCTCTCGGCTCGAGGTGGAAACCAGAGTGGAATCAGCGGTGGAAGCTGCCTGTAGTTGCGCTGGAAACAAGGGTGATCGCTCACAGACAGCGGTTAATGTTGGGGCACTGGATCTTCCGGGCTGAGGTGGCATCTTTGGGGTCCTCCCGCAGCTGGCCAAAGCACAGTAAATAGCAGGGAGCCCCTCGTGGGAGGTGCAGCAGCGGGAGATGTTTACAGGAGGTCCTGCTCTTCACCCTGTCGAGGCAAACACTCTGCTGCCTGCTGGGTTTGTGCGTGCACGGCAGGCTCCTTGCGGGAGGCACGCTCCGGAGTGTACCGTAGTGTTTTCACAGCCCAGCCCCATAAATCGGATGTGTTCTTTTGTTTGCTGTCCAGGGAGCGTGCTGGAGGCAGCGCACGCAGCCCTGGGGGGAGCTGCGCTCCGGTTGGGCACGGAAGCTGCAGGTCTGCTGAAGCGGAGCTCCTCTGCTTCCCCCGGGCAGGGCAGGGCAGGGCAGAGGGTCCCACTGAAGGGAGCTGTGTGCGGGGCAGGCTCCTCGCACCCTGCGTGCAGGGCAGCACTGGGGAGGCAGCCCAGGGCCGTGCAGGGAGGCGGGTACCACGGGCTGCGCCACAGCCCCGGCCTTTGGAAAAGGGAGCGAGCGGTTGCGAATCGGGGCAGTAGGTTTTGCCCCCTGTTCCGCTTGTCGCTTTGCCGGTCTGACTTTGCTCGCTTGTGTTGCCGACGCCGGCATCGCTCCTGCTCCCCGGCGCAGGGTGGAAGGAGATGCTGACGGTCACGCAGACCAGCGCTGGGCTGCAGCCCGGGGGGCTGAATGGTGATTTTGGTGATGAGGAGGCTTTGGGCTTTCTGCGGAACGCGGCGCCGCAGCGCAGGCATGAGCAGGCAGAGCCGTGACCCTGGTGTGTGCTCCTCTCCCCGCTCGCAGCGCAGTCCTCCCTCATGGCGTCTCCGCAGACGGAGGAGTTCTTTGATCTCATCGCCAGCTCCCAGAGCAGACGGCTGGACGACCAGCGTGCCAACGTGGGCAACCTGCCTGGCCTCCGGATAACGCACAACAACCTGGGGCACCTGCGCGTGGAGGGGGATGCCCAGGAGCCCGGGGACGAGTTCTTCAACATGCTCATGAAGTGTCAGGTACCAGCGCGGGACGGGGCTGGCTGTGGGGACACACACTGGTTTCTCCCACACAGGCAAACGCAACCCCCACCCACCCACAGCCCCGGGCGCCCAGGTAGCTCCTGGGCTTGGCCTCCGGGTCCTCCTTTCTACCTGGGACCCTTTGTCTCTGCTCTGCCAGCGAGGGAGGCTGGAGAACCCCCCTTCCGCGCAGTGCCCACGGCCGGGGCTGGAGCCCGCAGTGGGGTGCAGCCCCGCTGGCCCCACTCCCTGCACCCCAGGCGGGGAGCACTTGCCCCGGGCCCCTCTTGGGCCCCGGTTCCAGCCCTTCGCTCCCATAGACAGGGTTGTCTGGGCAGTGCTCAGGCCTAAGGCCGCCTCTTCTCCTCCCTGTGCAGTCCTCCAGGATAGATGACCAGCGCTGTGCACCCCCAGACTCCATCCCCCGCGGCCCCACCATGCCGGATGAAGATTTCTTCAGCCTCATCCAGCGCGTCCAGGCCAAACGCATGGACGAGCAGCGGGTAGATTTGGCCTCGGCCCAGGAGGAGGCAGCAGAGGAGCAGCAGAGGCCTGGTTCCAGCTAAGAACTGGGGTTTGGTTTGATGGGGGGTTGGTTTTGGTTTAATTTTGTTTTGTAAAAAAAAAAAAAAAAAAAAAAAAAAAGCGTAGGGGGTTTCCCAAAGCTGTCCCAAGAGCTGGCCCCGGGACACGGGGAGCTGCGCCTCCGTTGTGCTGCACCCGCCTGCTCTGCAGAGGCTGTTACAGGGAGGCCCACGAAGTGGGGGACAGTTTTTAAACAAGGTGTTTTTTAGGACACACGGCCACTGTAACACCAGGCACAGCACAAGGGATGAAGACTTTGGCAGCCCCTTTCGCTTCTCACCTAAAAATCCAGGAACTTTTGCTGTCGGCCAAAGGAGGAGCCCAGAGCGTGGGTAGTTAACTCCAGCCTTGATGTCTTTTATTTCCACAACACTTTTAATGGGGGAAGGGAAAAGCACCTTTTCCATTTTGAAGTGCTCCTGTCTTGCCTGCATCACGAGGTGACACAAATTGTTCTGGATCCTCCCCTTGGAACATCTCGCTCAGCTTTGTTCTTTCTACAGGAGGAAACGAGCCCAAGTCAGAGGCCACACCAGCCCTTTTAAACCTCACCCCCACCTCTGCTGCAGTCGTGGTCCCACACACCTTAAAAGTTCATGTTGGGTTTGCTGAGGACTCTGCAGTGAGCCCTGTGTCACCCCCTCTGCTCCCCCAGCCATGGTGCAGAGCTGCACCGGGGCCTCCTGAGCAGGAGCAAAGCCTTGCTCATCCTGAGCAGTAGAGGAATTTGGTTACCTCTAGAGAAAAGCCGTGCAGCAAAGCCCAGCTCCTGCCTGGGACAAAGCCTGAGAAGAGGGGCCGGGGCCTGGGCAGGGGGAAGGAAACCTCTGCCCCTTGTTCAGCACCAGGCGAAGGCGGGCAGCGCGTCGCTTCTAGTGCTGCTGAGCCAAAGCCTCGTGCAGGGTTGCCCTGGGCGCAGGTGAGCGTGCCCGAGGCAGGAGCCAGCATTCGGCAAGGACCCGCTCTGGGAGCCAGCAGAGTCTGGTGGCCCCGGCTTATCGGTGTGTGGGGGCAGGCAGGACCCCCCCACATCCCCCCCCCGTCGGGGGTAACAGCCCTTCCCTGCCCAGAGCTGAGCTGCTCCTGTCCCTGCAGGCTCCGGCAGAGCTGCTCTCGGCCAGGCGCTTGGGTTTTGCCCTGTCTGTCTCCAATACACGGAGCCTCATGAGAGCTCCAGACTGGGGTGCCGGCTGGGAAGTCCGTTCCACCCCCTCACAAGCCAAGTCTACATTTACTTTCATTCCTTCCTCTCTTGGAACAGTTGGAAAAGCAAGCGCAGAGGAAGGGGAGCAGGAATCTAACTTCAGGAGGTGGAGTATTTTTTCTTTGCTTGACCAGATAGGCTATCTTGGACTTTAGAAACTCCAGTAATGAGTCTGCCAAAGCAGATGTGTTCCTTTAGAGAACAAATCAGCACTTTCTATTTGAAATGCATTTGATGGAAACATTTCCAACCAGCAGTAAGATTTTTAGACCAGTGATGCTGCTCATCGGGCATTTAACCTGCCTGCACTGACCCGTGGAGGGGTGGCTGCGTTTCACCTGCTGCCCGAGGCTCAGCCTCCTGCCTGGGGCTGGTCCGAGCTCTGGAAAAGGGACAGGACCTGCCCAGCCACCGCCGGACTGACCCAGCTCGCAGTTCTAAAGAGGAGGAAAACATTGAAGATGAAGATGACTTGACCAGCTGCAGGCTCGGACCTGTGCAGCTCTCGGCCAGGTGGTGAACTGGAATCTGACCGTTAAGCTTTCAGAGGTGTTAATTATTTGCCATATACTTGAATGTATGAGCTTATTTATTTTTTACATGTGCATTTGCTAATGTCATTTTAGTGGGGAATTTCCAACCCACAGGTACTTTTTTTTCTAAAAAAAAAAAATAATCTGCCAAATGAATTAATATATTAGAAATGAATACAGCTCAAGGGGAAGGGGGAGTTGTGCTTAATAAATATTTGTGTCTAAGCTTCAGTGACAACAATTTCCATTATTTTTTGGCCAGCCTACCTGCTTTGCCAACAGCAGAGCTGCTGCCGCCCCTGGGAATGGGGCTGGGCAGGGGTCTCGTGTGGCAGACATCACCACGTGTGTTATGAAAGGGGGTGTGCACACCCCCCTCCACCTCCCCTTAAATTAAGAGCACGCAGATCTCAGGCAGCGGCCACTGTCCCCAGTTCTGCCTGCCTTAAATGCAGAGCATCGCTCTGACTGCGGGGCTGTAGCAGGAGACACAAAGCCCTGAGCATTCCCTGCCCGGAGCAACAGCCTGAGCCCAGAAGTTTCCAGGACGACAGGACAGACAAACAGCCCTGCACTGGCTGAGAAAAGACCTTGCCTTTCAGGCCCTGCCCGGGGGTTCCGGCTCAGCCCTGTCTCGGTGCCTTCGCGGCGCCTGGCCCAAAACCCGGGTCTTGTTTCCCCCGTGGCAGCTGCCAGAGGAAAAGGGCAGCGAGTGCTGCGCAAAGCCCTGGCATCAGCCCTGGGGGAAGATACTCACAACGCAGCAGGCAGCAGCACTAGCTCATTCCAGCACAGCAGGCTCGAGCAGGCCATTAGACTTCGCTAGAAAGTGGGCCTGAGAGCAGCAGGTTTTGAATCCTGAGCCCTGTGAGGATAAAGCCAAGTCACAGCTGGTCTTCCCACGCCTGACTAACTTGTGCTGGCTGCTGCCCATCTTGAGCAAAGATTAATGAAGAGCCACCAGCTCCTTCTCCTCGGGTGTTCTCATGCCTCTTGGTGCCTGGGCACAAGAAGCTGGGTGCTAGAAGTCTCTGTGGGAGTTAGGGACAGCACCATGCCCCAAGGTACACGAAGGTTTAGATTCCCAGGAAGAGGTGAAATCCCTGTGTGTGATGGGGTCTCACCCGCCGTCTCTGTCCACAGCAGCCAGGGAAGGGCTGCACATGCTCTCCAGTAAATATCTCTTCCAGAGCCCTTGGGAGCAGCAGGCTCAGGGCCTGCGATGGTTGCTGCTCTGCTGTACCCTGCAGCAGCAGCCAGCGCCAGCCCGCCTCTCCCACGCCGCGCAGAGCTCGGCCCCACGCAGGGAAGAGCTCGCTGGTGCTGACATCCCCCGGGGAGACTCGGGATTGCCAGGACCGGCACAGCTGTGCGGCTTTGGAGTGGGAAGTGCTTCCTGCTGCAGCTGTAACAGGCAAGTTACTGCAGAGCAGGGCGCTGTCCCGGGATGCAGGTCTGGAGGTGAAGAGGAATGCTAAAAAAAAAACAGCAGAAACACGAGCTACCAGTCTCCACTATTCGGCTGAACACATGCCCTGAGAGGCACCTGGAAGACAGGGCTGATGTCAGGCCTGTGGGGGGTTTGTGTTGCTCATCTGCCAAGTCACGCCAGGGCTGAGTCTCTGCACTTACCTCAGCCCTCCCCAGAGGCTCGTGCTGTCACTGCTCCAGCCGTCATTGATCTTCATTGGGCTGGAAAGGCTCTCAGCCTGCAGGAGGGGATACGCTGGCCCAGAGCACCCAGGCACTGCAAATTTCAGTCAAGAGTTGGGACAGCTTTTGGCCGCTTTCCACAGCGATCTCCTGGGACTCTGCTAGGCCAGGACATAGCCACGGGCTGAGCTAACTCCTGCATGGTTTTGCAGTAAGGCAGGGCCACAGCATGGACACACGCACGCAGGGTTTGGAGTGGAGGGCTCACAGCCTCACTGTGCCTCTCTGCCTATGCTGCAGTAGGACCCGGCCAGAACCCGCCTACGTTAGACCCTGTGCAAGCAGCACAAATAAGCAGCGATTCATTTCACAGCCCCCAGTGCCCCTCCTCGCTGCCTGTGCTGATGCTACAGGAAAAGAACCATACCTGCTCGGCTGCCACTTCGGTGAGGCAGGCAAATCCCCCGGAGAAGCTCCCGAGTGGCTCCTCGGTACAGCCGAGCCCAGCAGAGCACACCCAGGCGTGGCAGGGTTTAGAACAGCCATCTCTGTGTAAGGCAGCAGGAGGTGAGTCCTGCGCAGCGCAGGCAGCGTGTTCATGCACACTGACAGCAAAAAGCAGCAGCGGGTTATGTCAAGCAGCCCCAGCAAATGAGCCTCTGCACCCCAGCTTCCCTCTTGTCTGGGCCCATGCCAAGGCCTTCCCTCAGCAAATCCCATCATCGTCCGCCTCCCAGCCCCACTGGGCCCTGTCTCACCCACCTTTACCAAACACCGGTAACCCCTGCAGCTAACAGACACGACCCACCAGAGTCCCACACCGGCCGGATTAACTCTGGCATCTGGCTGCACTACAGAAGGAGGATTTGTTAAAAGAGGCAGAAAACAAGAGACAAAGTATTTGTCATTTTGCAGACAAGCTCTAACAGGATGGGATTCAGGAACACGATTCATCCCTTAACAGCCACAGTGAAACACTTCAAGGCCCGTGCAAACGGCTTCGTGTCTGCTGCCTGTCCTGTGAGTGCCACATTGCCCCCTCCTGCAAAATCGCCACCTCTCTGTGCCACAGACTCACCCGGCTCGGCTGCACCTGCAGTCGCTCTCCCCTGCTCCGCAGCACCGGGCCTTCATGTCACCTTTTTCCCATCCTGACACACCTCTGGTTCAGGAGAAAGTCTGCTGCACTTCTCCCCGCTCCCTTGTCTTTGGCCAAAGCAAGGGCTGCTCCTAGAGAAAGCGCGCTCACCTCTGTCCTCTTTCAAGAACATACACACTTCCCTGTGACACAACAGTTTTCAGAAAAACCCACTTCAAAAGGGAGCACAAAATTCCTTTTTTACCTGCAAGCTATTAGCAGTAAATCCTTCTGTACTGTACGCAAATTCCCTCACACAACTGCAACCCTCCTCCTTCCAGCTGAAAGCCCCAGGATGTTTTGTCATGAGAAGCAACAGCGCAGGAAACTGGTGCTCCCTGTAATCTGCTGCCTCCTGTTCTGTCCGTGATGTTGGCCTGAACCTTTGGAGCAGCAGCAAAAATACACCACCCTCCATCCTCAGATCTGGGTGCTGCCCAGCCAGGCTCACTGTCCTGCCTCCAGAGCACCTGGTGCCAGAGGACACACTAAAATCTAGGAACAGCCAATATGGACAGGCTTTGCTGCAGTTTTTACTGTAACGCAGCAAAAACTAGCACCACCCTTCTGTAGCTGGGGCACAGCAGCAGGTCAGAAAAGTAAGGAAAACAATAAAAAAAGTCAGCTTGTAAATGAACTGCTTCCGAGGCAACGGGAATCCTGCAACAGCTGCTCTGGGCCACCCCATCAAAGGCATTAGTGTGATGGAAACAGAATGCTGATTTTCAGGTAAAAGGCACTAAAATCAGCACTCTTCCAGCAGAGTGCTAATACATGCCAGCAACTCACAACAGGGTGAGCACGCAGCGGCGTTCCAAGACGCAAGACTCCTGTTTCTTACTACATGGATCACTTCAGCATCGAGCTGTCTCAGAGCGCGCTGTATTTCACCAGGATCTGCACATGCACAAGCCGGCTGACAGATGAAGTTCCTGACCTTAACTCTATTTCATCACTCTGAACTCATGTACCAACAGGAAAACATGACGACTTTCCTGTTGCTCTGATCCACACTTACAATGCAACATGCAAAAAATTACTGTGAACACTTCAGATGAATGAACTCATCAATACATGCAATCCTCTCACTGAATACTCTGCTGATTAAGGACACAAGCACCTGCACAGGGCTGGCTGAACAAACTGGGTTTGTTTGGCCCCGAAACACAGAGACTAAGAGGGATTTTAATGCTTTCTACAGGTCGCTAATGAAAGGGCATAGAGAATAGACACAGGCTCTCCTCAGAAAGTGCACAGTGTTTGGAAAAAATGTAATGGATGCAAGCTGAAACACAGGAAATTTCAGTCAGGTGTTGATTTTGTTTGTTTTTTTTTTTCACTATGGGATTGGTCAAACACCAGAACAAAGGTCCAAAGAAGTTGTGGGATCTCCATCCTCAGAGATATTTAACACAAGACCCTGAGCATCCTTAACTAATTGGACCTCCTTTGAACAATGGGCTTGGACTAGAAACCTCCAGAGGCCCCTTCCAGCCTGAATTATTCTTTGACTGCAAGTTTAGAACCATAAGAAAGCAGATACTTCACTGTACTTCATGCCAATGGACCTCGAGAGAAGTTAAGCTTTCACGCAGTCAGAGGAAGTAAGCCCTGACAGTGCAATATCATCACCTCACTGCCTGATTCATCTCTACCCGAGCATTATATGCTGATAAACACCTACATTCTTCATTTATTAAATTATTATTTTTTCTTCTAACTGATCTTAACATGCAGCAGTAGTGTTAATAAGCACCTCACCATCTGTCAAGTAACTCTAAGACAACTTTCTAGGTGCTCTACTTATCTCCAACGTGCTTCACCAATACTAATTTTGCCTTCACGCCCATCCTCCCCCTCACCAACGAGGAAGTTGCATAACCCCAACGCCGGGAGCTGCTCGCCGACTCGTCCCGCGTGCGTGGGATTCCTGAGCGCGGGGCCGACGCTCCCACAGGGCAGCTCATGCCGTAACCCACAAAACCAGACGACTTACAGCCCTGCTGCAAGGGGCACAGAAGCGGAACTCTGGAAGATGGCAAGGGAAGGAAAAAAAGCAGAGCGTGACGGCATTAAGAGCCAGCGATCTGACCCTCCTGCAGGGTCCTTTTGGCTTTGCAAACTCACGTCAGGGTCGGGGCCCATCTCCTCAGGTGGTATCAATTGCCTCATCAGCACAGCTGCTCCACAACAAGCTGCTGCCAGACAACACCTGGGCCAGGCCAGGAGACATCACTAAAGCCTCCAGCTGCAGCTGTGCCTCCCTAGGCCAAAGCACACAGACAAAGAATTGCTCCCTTCTCAGCGGAGAACAAAGCAGGGCTCCTGACACTGTGGAAGCACTGAAACTTATCTTAAAGTCAGAAAAACAAGTACCAGGAAAAATATCTGCAGTCCATCTCTAAAAACATTAGCCTGATCAAAGGCAAAACTACACAGGACAAAGACACACAACAGAGAAAGACCAGTGCCCGAGTTTATTTTAAGCACAGACATTTCCCACTGAAATCGGGGAATAAAGGTTAAGAGTCTCTTTTGCCATCAGCAGAACGACACAGATCCCGTTTGTCAGGTCTGTCCCTTGTCACCAGTCTCTGGGAGGGCTTCCCCGCTTTCTCCCTCTGTGGGCTGACCTTGAGACCCGGTACCTGCCGAGCTTTCCAGAAGCAGTTCCACAGCTTCCTCACCAGCCACACGTCTCACCTTCTCCCCTTTGGCTGCCAGGATCTCCTCGATATTCCTTAACAGCGATTTGAAAACCAACAGTGACACCAGAGCAAAGGCCGGCCCTGAGAGCCAAGCGCAGGCTTGCTCCCCCACGCGCTGCTCTCAGGATTAACACGATGCAATGAATCGCACACGTGAGCGTCACCATGGCATTTCTCCACCAGGAGCTTGGGAAGCAGGTAAAACAACCTAAACCTTCTGGGACTATTTTCATCCCTTATAATTAGTAATTTAGCGACTATGGCTAAACAGAAATTTTAAAGGTATCCCCCAGAGTTAGAAATCACTGAAATTCAGCAGATGAGTCCACACATTTAAAATGCTTACCAGGGAAAGCCAGCAGTGATTTGATAAAGCCTGAGGCAGAACAGAACCCCACATGCAATAATTCACCTCCTGGCACCAGCAAAGGTGCCTGTACACCACACAGCTTCTGCTGTAGCTTTACACTGTTTATTTGGATCCTAGGTAGCAACAGTCACATCACAGGACATAAAACTCAGTTTGTTTTTTGTTTTTTGTTTTTTTTTTTTTTAGAACTCAGTTCTTTAAGAAAGTGGATGAAACAGAATTATACCCTGCAAAAACTTCGTTTTTTTCTGAATCACATTTTAAAATAATGAAAGATTATGTGATTCTTTTAATAAATAAAATAAAATATCAAAGAAATAATATATCAGCTAAGGACGACCCAGTTATAACCGCGCTGTCCCTTCCCCTGCCCGAACAAGCGCACAGTGGGTGCAGCTACCTCTTTCCTTCCAGATCTGAAAACCAGCCCAGGTTATCAGCCATGACATGGTGATTCCCGCAGCCGGGACACTTCACTATCACCACCCCGTTGTGGTAGGCTAACTTGGAAATTGTTTTTGCTGATCGGGTCCGGCAGACCTACAAAGCGAACAAAATGCATTTTATGAGCGCGGTAACTGCAGTTTCTGAACCTTTTGAGCGAAAAACATTTTGCTTACCCGATGAAAAGGCTTCTTTCCCTCTCCCTCGTCTCTAACGACTGCAAGGCGACTCGATCGTGTGGCGATGCCGCGTGGCTTCGTACTAACGGTACTAACGTGCCCCACGGGCCGCGTCCCGCCCCCCCTTACCCCTTTTCTCTGGGAGAAGTTTACCTCAGCCCGCAGCGCCCGGCGCCGCCCCGCTCACCTTGCAGGTGTACACCAGGCGGTAGTGGGTGGCCCGCGGCCGCCCCGGGGCGGCGGAGCTGCAGGCCGGGCGGCGGAGCAGCGGGGCGGGCGGGGGACGGCGGGGCCGCGGCGGCGGAGCGGCGCGGAGGAAGGCCGCGACCAGAGCCCGCGCCGCGCGCTGCATGGCGGCGGCGCAGGCGCGCGGAGGGGCGGGCGTTGAGGCGGCGGCCGCCATCTTGGGCGGGGCAGCGGCCATCTTGGGTGCGGGCAGGCGGCGGCCACGGCCCCTTCCGCCCCAGCGCGGGAGCCCGGGAAGCCGCAGCAGGAGCCCCGGCCCGTGGGTCGGTGGGACCGGCGGCCGCCTCCCGGGACCCAGGCCGAAGGCTCAACAGCGCCGTGCAGGAGCAGGGCTTCCTCCCTCAGCAGGGGCTTCACACCAGGGACCTGCCTTCAACGAGCGGGCAGCTCCCACGGGGCCTGTGGGGAGAGGTCACACACCCAGCCTCAGGGCTGTGGGCCTGCAACTGTTTAATCTTGTTTATTTTATTTGTGCGCTGCACACCTCTCGCATCACTGCTTTCCCTAAGAGGGAAACGGACGAGGGCATGCCACAGCTAAAAAATACTGTCCCATTACAAACGTTAACTTTCCATAAATGTGTGTTTAGATGGTTTTAAAACCAAAGCAGTCCATTGCCAGAGAAATACAGAGGGCAGGGCAGCCCCCAGAGCAGGCTGGCTGCCCCTCTCAGCAGCCTTCGGTGTCGGTGTTGTCGCTGCCCGTGGTGTTCTCCCAGTCTGCCTCGTGGTGTCGGTCCTTGGGTACCCTTCGCATTGCTCTTTTCCTGAAAATGAAACTAGGCATTTCATTTTTGGAAGAGGGATTCTGTAAACAAGTGGCATTTGAGTTCAGCAGGGAGGTTCAGTATGTATCAATGGACTTAGTGTTTAACTGAACACGATGGTTTGCTCACACACACCCACCATAAAGCTGTGTATAGGGTAAAGAGAATTCATCTGAAGTGATAAAGACATTCTTAAATTTCTTGAAGTGTGCTATATTGCTGATGTTCAGTTGAAGAAGCCAAGAAACCCCACCCAAAGTCCTTTCTTTAATAAAAATAGCATTGTCAAGAGTCAGAAGAATAGTTTACAGTGCCATTAGAAGCACTCCTATCTAATGCTAGAACTAAGGTCCTTGTTTTACAAGGTTTTCATTGGTCTCATGCTCCATAAAGGCAGCAACGAGTGAAGGCAACCAGGCATGTAGAGAACAGGCCTTCAAACGAGTATTCAAAGAGGACAGGGGGTGGAAATCTGCTCCCATTCACAGCCATGGGAGCTTGGTTTTGAGTGTCAGCAGCATGTCAGATGGATGGTGAAGGTCCAATTTCATTCACAGAGGAGAAATCTATCAAATTTATTAAACTAGCACTTTGGAGCACCCTCCGCTCCTTGCTGTTGAGCCACCTTCATCACCCAGAGCAAATGCTATCACTGCTATCCTGGCTACTGCTGGTACTAAAACTAGAAGCATGAGCCTTTGAAGATAAGATCTGTAATGAATTTATGCCCTCCATGAATGAAGCCTGGGGACAGGGGAGGGACAGGAAAGAAGAAATACATGGAAGCTACTAATCAGTTAAGTCACATGGGTAAGTCTGAATTAGTCCTGCTTACTAAAGTCCAGACCTTCGGTAACGCTCAAAGCAGTCCTTCATCCTCCTCCGCTCCTTTTCTGCTAGTTCTTCATTGGCTAAGCTACACTCCTTGAACTGAAAAAAAAAAAAAAAAAAAAATCCACACAAATAGTAACTGGATTCCCCTGAAGATCAATGTTATCACCAAGTAGTGCAAACCTGCTCTAAAAAGGTAGCTGGTTTTGAGGCTGATGTACTGCCTCTGGCCTCTGCAGGGTAAAAGGCTGCAGACCACTCAAGGAAGCCTGGTCATTTCTCCTGACTTATTGGTGCAATGAATCATTTTATATTTAAATTGAAGGAGAAAAAAAAATGGGTCATCTGAAGGCATAGGTTCCAAGAACAGTGTTCACTGCCAAAACCCACGTCCAGGAAAGCAGTCCACTGTGTACAGCTGGCTTCCTGCATCTGCTTGGGCCTGCAGAATGAAGTAAAAGGGTGTTCATTTCTGGGCTCTCCACTATTGTGTGTGCATGATGGTAATACATCTGTTTCACATAGTTTTACCATCTTTATTCTCTCCCATTTGTAAATTTGGGATTCTGTTTCCTGTACCAACAGTAATACTGTAGACAATTAAACTGGAAAGCATCCACACCCAGACATGAATGCCAGAAAATAATTAGAAGTTCCTAGGCACAGATGGAGAAATAACCACCATAAGTGTTCTGCTGTTCAGAGCTCACCCTTTTTGGAGGGTGAATTTTGCACAAAGTGCTCAGATTTTGGAAAAGCAGTAGCTCCTTACATGCTTCTCAAACTTGGTAAATCCATTAATAACAAGAACATTAAAGATCACAAACCCCTCTGTAAAGAGCCCACAAAGATTCTCTTACACTGGGTGACTTTGGTGGCAGACTGTTCTCTCGAGCGCTATATTTCTGGTTTTGTCCTTCAGGGCAATCTTCTAAGAAAAGAAAAAATCCCAGCTTTAGTCATAGTTGCCATTTCAAAGTAACTTCTCCCTCTGCCAGTTCAAACAGCAAGAGCTGTAACGTAACAGCTGCCCAGCACTACACAGGATCTACAGCAGAACTGAAACCAAGCCTCAAAATGTTCAGGATTCAGTCCTGTGATCAATGCACGAGTCACTTCTCATTTTACTTGAACCATGAATCTTGCTTAGGATGATGGAGTTCCCCATCAGGCTCAGAAAGAGACAACAGCTTTCTAGTTTCTGCTTATGCAGGAGCAAAACAAACCTCTGCAAAGTGGCACCTCTGCTTAGCATAATTAAAAAAGAAAAAAAAAATCATGTTAGAGGTCACCACGAGAAATCATGTTAATTATTATTTTAACCATAATTTGTCCCTGTTCCCCAACAAGTTGTGCATATCAACGCACTTCAGACCATATTCTTGTGAAACTCCTTATGTAGTTGGTGATCAGGAATCGTGATAGGGTGAGATAGAATAATGAAAGGCTTTTTGTATCAGTGTTGTTTAGCTTTTGTGAAAAATTTCCCATCTCAATGAATGAAAAGATCATTTAGATCTTTCAGGAGATCAGAATAGAAAATTTCTTCTACTATGCTAGTTTTCTTCCTATCTCAACATGTTTTGAAAGAGAATTTCAAGTTCTTAGAGGAGCCTCTTAATTTCTTTCCACTCTGCTGAATCATTTCCACTGAGGATGGCACAGAAACAGAACCAGTGGCAGCGTTAACTACATGGTTCCGCTTTTGTGAAAATAGCTTGCAAAATAAAAGGGAAGAGGGGAGGGAAAAATCCCTGGAGAAAGCCACGTGGTCCAGCTGAAGTGGAAGGATTGTTTGGTCTGTTCTCAGCTCTGCCACAAATGCAAGAAGAGGGGGTGGGGGTGGAGAGGCACCCAGGAAATATTTCTCAAGGGCACCATGTACCAGGTGGTTTTTGCTGGACAAATTTAGTAGACAGATTGCCTCAAAAAACCCACTCAAGGTCCTAGGATGGTCTAACGATACCACTTTTCCCAGGTCATTCAGCTATATGAAAGACCCTTTCAGAGGCTATGTAGTAAAAAGACAGCCCACGGAGCTTTTTCTCTCAAAAAAGCTTTACAAGCATTTGCTATTCTCAGAATTTGACATGTTCTGCTTTTTATAGGTGAGGAAGATGGTAGTATGGCGGATGCCTTGATTTATGAGTACCTATTCTGCGTCACCTCAAGGCCTTTGCTCTGAGTGCAAGCACACCCCACTGAGAAGCCTCTCACAAACTGAATCACCAGTCAGACTACCTGTTCTTCACTAAAAATAAAACCCAGGAATGTCTTTGCCTGTCCCTTTGAAACGCTGGACCATCCTCTCACAAATTCTACTCTGCGTTTTCCCAAGAAAAGCCTTACTTGTAGTTGGTTGTCTATCTTCATCTAGATGACCGTGAAGAGTAAGCTATGGGACAAAACCAAAGTAAGAACATGAGAAGTGCCCCTTATTCTGTTTCACAGAGTAGCTAGGAACAAATGGAAGAATAAAAGAAAGAGGACATGCATAGAAATGACCTTCCCTTAGTACACCTTGCTGTCAGCAAAACAGAAGACTGAGCCAGAAGTTACAGATCTACTCATGGATTTAACCTCCATGAATAGATCGTGTTCCTTTGGCCTCATTTAGACTTTTAGCCTCCAAACAATGTGACAATCACTTCCACACTGAAGTTATGAACTAAGTGAAAACTCTTTACTATAGATGTCCCTGAGGTAAGACTTATTTTTGCCTGTTCTCCCACAAAAGAGACAATTAGAAGCAACTCAAAATAATTCAATTCCCCTGATTTGCTTAGACTCAGCAAATTTTGCTGACTAATGCCATAACTGTGTCTTACACTTAGAAATCTCAGGACACAGAGAGATTCCATCACTGGTCTGGTTTGCTGCCTCTTTACTTTTTTATATCACTGAAATGAGCCTAAGCCATGGATTGAAAACCGCTGTTACTTAGAGAACTGAGCACAAGTGAGGAATTTGAAGCCATCTCAGAAGAAAGTAAAAGGTAAACAAGGCACGCTACTCACTTCCTGGGAATCTCTGGAAGAGGTATCGTCCAGGTCAGAGGTCTGAAATAAAATCAGCATAAATTAATCATTCCTTATAAGCAAGAAAGTGGTAGTAAGGGAATATACAGGAGACCGAAAGCTGCAGAAAACAGGGAAGTGTGGACTTTCTCCCTCCTACACTCCTGTCTGACCACTTAGAGAAATTACACAAGATGCCACACTAATTAAAAGCCCCTGTATATCTAATTTAATTCCAGAAACCTTAGCACCCTTATATCCTGCTCCCAATTTCATCCAAATGGCTCATACACGGTCTCTAAATAGAGTTCACTCTTTGGTGGTTGCGGATCCCCTCATCGTCTTTGGACACTTTTCAGGCACAAATACAGAAGGCTTCAGCTTGCATGAGTCTAGCTTATCTACTCTTGGAACTAGGATGAGGTAATAGGAACCATCACGTCTTTCATTTGTCTAAACTTAGCATTTGCATGGAAATGGTTACCCATGCAACTGGCCACTGCCTACTGAATTTGAAGTGGTCAGGTGCAAAGGCCTCAGAACAGCCACGCTCTGGCCCCATACTCAGCTTCCCAACCCATCTCACAGATGACAACCCTGGAGGCATACCGGTGTGGGTAGCTCCAGTTGAAACCTTTTCAGCTTGGCTTCGGTAGCCAGTAACTGACTCTCCTTTTGGAAGAGCTGCAGTTGCATTTCGTCACATCGCTCCTGCAGTTCCCGAATCTGCTTGCGGTAAGCGTCCCTCTCAACCAGGTTCTTGGAGTACTGCATATAGAACTGTTCGCGGGTCAGAAGCGCCTGGTGTAAGAGACAACACGTCATGGCATGTAACACAACAGTACCTTCAGGGTTACAGCATCTGACCACTTCAAGCAGCTCCAGGAGGAATGTTTTATCACCTGGTCTCTTTCTGAAGCCACTTCTTCCATCTGCTGCAAGACAGCTTCAATCCGTTTTTTATACATCTGCGAGTCCTTCCTCAGAGACGTGCACTGTAGTTCAAGCATCTCTTTTTCCTCTGCATACTGTTGAGACAAGGTGAAAAGCACCCTGCTTGTGGGCAGAGCCTGAGCTAGACTCTCACCAGTCTCTTTGCTCTTGCTTATAGCCAGAGATAGCTGTGGCCAGGCCTCCATGAAATGTCAAAGTTCAGCCAGTCTCTCCAGTTGGAGCAAGGCCAACCAGAAGGTTGGTCAACACGACTAGGAGGACTGCTAACATTGATGAATTTCTGAGTACCTGAGCTGTCAATCATGGTAAAAGCTCTCATTACCCTCCAGGCTGAGGCAGGGACTGTTAATTAACACAGGCATTAACAGGTAACAGTTCATGCCACAGATGCAGAATGCTAAAATATTAGTGTGCTTTTTTTCAACAAACTAACTCCAAGAGTAGGAGCAGCAAAGGATTGCTGCTGAGCAACTCCTCTGCTCCGAAGGCAAGACACTGCAGCTGCTTCATCTGCCTGTCTTACCCACTACCCCTCAGCAGGAATTTGCAATTCATCACATACTTTGTCTTGGAGCACTTCGGCTTGCCGCAGCTCCTTGCGAAGGCTGTAAATGGTGTTCATCAGCTCCTGGCGTTCTTCTAGTATCTGGCTACAGTCATTCTCCAGAGTCTCACTGGAGAGGCTCTTCTCCAAATTCTGTTCCCTGGCAACCTGCTGGACAAAAATAAAAAGTGAGATACGTATTAACTCTCTTCCCACAGTCGTATGTGCTCTATTTGACTTGGGAGAACAAGGCCACAGCTGACCCACGCAACTTCAGTGCAGCCCCATTGCTGCCCTGGCTGCTACATATAATCACTTCTCAGGAGTCCATATCCAACCGCCCCCACCAACCTGGAGAGTGTTCTCCAGCTCCTGATTCTTGGCCAAGAGCAACTCCTTTTCTTGCTGGATCTCCCACATCACCTCATGGCTTGGACGCTGCTCTATGGCGTGCTTCAGTTTCATCGTGTGCTTACGCTCCAGTTTGCAGTCATCCTCAGCCTTCATGAGGCTGTGCTTCAAGTGATCTATCTACAAGAAGGTTCAGAGCTCATCAATAACTCTGGCCTGCAAAAGTAGTTCTCACTCCATTCCCCAGACAAACATGGGACAAGTTTCTCCCCAGCTTTGTTTTTCTCAGGATGCTTGGTGCTCTGGAGACCAGAGTCCTGCCTGTATGCTAAATGGATACAACATGTTGCTCTTGTGAGAGGGCTTAGTCTTGAATGAGGGGAAGGACTGTTAATTCTTCACAGCATAACTTGTAATACATGAGCCTACTGGGCTGAGCTAGGGACCAGCAAGACATATCACCTGCTAGAGAAGATGCACAGAACCTCACGCTGGACTGCTCCAGACCATCCAGGGCAAAGACAAGTCTGGTGCACAGCACAGCCTTCCAGGGATCAGGTAAGAAGGGGGGAGCTTTAGAAAAGGGTGACTGACCTCTAGGATCAGGTCCCGGTTCTTCATGAGGGCAGCACTCTTCTCCTCGCTCTGTTTGGCATAGCTCATTGCCAGGTTGTAGTTCTCGTCCTTGCACTTCCGCAGCTCCTTGCTCAGGCTGTCCCTCTCCTCCTTCATCTTCTGCACCCGCTCTTGGTGCTTGCGGAGCAGGCTGTCCCTCACCCACATCTCTCTGATCGTGTCCTCTTTGGTGTGCAGCCACACGGTGAGCTCCTGGGCCTTCCGCCGCTCCTCCTGCACAGTGCTCTGCAGCTTCATGATCTCGTTCATCAGGAGCTGGCTCAGGCCGGATTCCCCAGCAGTGTCTGTTGGGTGGGCAGGCGTCAGCTACCGCTGTCCTGTCTGCTCCCCGGACACACATACAGCACAGCTTCCCACCCACTCATCACTGCAGCTCGGGATCATCACATGCCACGCACAAGTGTACAAACCCTGAAGACGTGTGATCAAATTATCCCCGCTGTTTCCCCTCTGCTCTGTGCCTTTCTACACCAGTGTCACTGACAGAACAGGCAACAGAGAAGAACTGATCCTTCCGCTTCCTCTGCCACCCTCCCAGGTCCAGCCTGTGACGCTGGACAGGAGGGCCATTCTTGCCAGAACCCTTCCAAAGCACACAGGGAGCAAGCCAGGGAACACTCCTGACTGTGCACCCAAGCTGGGGAGAGGCCAAAGAAGAGGTGAATCCCCCTTTAATTTGCACAGCAACACCAAACAATAAGCTGTTTTTTTCAGAACACAAACATTACCTATAATCATAGAGAAAACCCTGCTGGGCTCCTTGCCAGTGATTTTCTTATACAGCTGTGGATAATAAAGCTCAAGACTCTCCAGAAATGCCTCAAAGCCCTTGTGTCCTGTTCGCTGAAGAATGTCCAGAAGAACACCTGAAATGGCAACAGGATATTCTATTCATTTATTTATCTCTTTACCTATTTCTAACATAACAAAAAATTGCTCCACTTTCTCCACATACAGATTGAAGTCCCTGGGATCAAATCCCCCAGCCAATACTAAGCCAATTCCCCAGTAACTATACAAAAGTATTTTAACTATAAAGGAACAGTTAAAACTTAACCCTTGTACCTAGCTCCTACTACAATGGGTGCAAAAAGCAGATTTCAGAAGAGCAATTTATGTTATCCTGCTGATAATTACAGAAAAGGTAAGTTAAAACAAAGCACCACAACAGTTTCTGCAGCTCAAGGCTCCACTTCCAAATTCCAGAGGCAAATATGGGAAAAAAGGACCGCTAATGTAAGAACACTGCACATAACTAGAGAGGTAGCAGGGACATGCCCAAGAGAGCCTGGACTAAGAAGACTCTGAGCTCAGTTCCCTACTTTGTCTAGAAATACTCTGTACCAAATCAAGGCCAGTGGGCTTCTGTTTTATGTTCTGCAGTTTCCCAATCTAGAAAATGTAAAATGAAATTTTTTCAATGACCCTCAGTAATTTATCAGTAGGAGTTAATCCAATCCAAAAGATGTATTAATAGCATAATGAATTCTGTCACTCTCTGGTTGGAACTTGACCAGGACTGTATTGAACAGTCACAAAGAGTTTACTTAATGTGCTACCCACATTCCCTCAAACCCCTGAAGGTAGGAACAAGGAACAATACATGTTGAATTCATGTTGGAAATCTCCCCCTGCAAAATTTACACAAGAATAGCCTCGTGGATCAAACCCAAGCAACTCCTTCCCTTATGCAAATGTAGAGATCCACAACACCAAAAGGCCACACACCCTCTGTGCTCCCATTACCTTTACACAGCTGGGAATGCACTGATAGAGCCATCTCCATTCCTCCTCTCCCCACAATGATGTGCTGGGGAAAGGGCTGCAGAGTAGTGCCTACGTTTGTGTCCAAACACAAGCAGACAGTAACCTAGAGGCGATGCGTTCCTTGAGGCCCAGTCCGATAGCACTCTGCTCACATCTGCTCCCAAGAGCCCAGGAGCATCTACAGAGCTGAAGGCTGCACGTCACCCACCTGCCTTCCGTTTGCGCACGACCAGGCTGGGGTCATTAAGAACTTGTTCCTCATCATCATGGCTGATCACCCTGCACTGGCGAAGATAGGGTGTTATACGGGAAGGATCTATCACAGAGATCAGCTTCACCCGGAAGTTCTCCAAGTTATTCCAACATGTCTCATCATTATCTTCTTCCAACATGTTGGTGAGTGAGAAGTATTAGCGAGCAGTGCTGTCCTGTCTTGAAAAAACAAACAGAAAACAAGCAGACTTTAAGCCTCCTACAGTAGTGGCAGGGGACTGTGTTGAAACCAAGTATGTTAACAGACTGAGAACAGAGAAATGTCTTTTAGATACAGGAACACATCTCCCATGTAGCCTTTAACTCAGCACTTACAAATCACCTGCAGAACACTGTGACACACTACAGTCGTACCTGAAAGAACAGTGTGGTACCAGACTGAAGATACCAGCAGCTGCGGGGCTAATGCCAACACTGCTGACACGTACATGAAGGAGAGCTAGCGTGAAATTCTGAGAAAACAGAAGTCACCAAAGCTTGATCATCTCCCTCCAACCAGCTGAACATCTCCCAGATCTCACTTCAAGAGGACATTGAAACTACTTAGCAAAAGCACTGACAACAGGCAAGTCATTGAGAGCCCTTAGAGGAAAATCCAGCTAACTCTAGATGCCCAACAGTGTATCCCAAGCAAGTGCTGTTAGATCTCAGTGACTTCACCATGTATTCTCCAGATCATAGAATGGTTTGTGCTGGAAGGGACCCTAAAGACCATCTAGTTTCAACCTCCCTGCATGGTCAGGGACACCTTTCGCTAGATCAGGTTGCTCAAAGCTTCATCCAACCTGGCTTTGAGCACTTCCAGGGAAGAAGATGCTCAGCTATGCTTAGAATTAAATCTTTAATCCCCGCAAACAATATAAAAAAAGAGTGGAACACAACACAGGATAAGCTGATGGCAAACTACAACTTTCCAATTTGCCACTAAGCAACCTCCAAAGAAGCAAAAACAACTTTAAAACTCTCCTGATTGCCTCTGCTTTACGAAGAGTTCACACTTCCTTCTCCATCTCTCAGCATTCGAAAGATCCCTGCAATACATCTGACCACACAATCGCTACATCTGACACTCTCAAAAGGCTCTGTGAAAACCCTCCATGGCGATAGCCTTAACTGCATTCAGCTGTAGTCACACCAAAGCTGTTTTTCTGCATGCTGTACTTTATCCATGTGTAAAGAAGGGGAACACACAGCTGTATACAATTTTCACTGTAAAGACAGAGGTACAAATCATGAGGTCACTTGCCTCTCATGCACCTCACGGATTCCACCTGCGCAGCTTCAGCAATTTATGCTGACAGCCAACCACCTGTGTGACTAACACAGACCGAGAGGCCCCAGAAACATTCCCACTGATGAAGCGTGCTTCTGTGTGTGTGTTTGGTGGGAGCTTGTGGCAGTGCTCAGCTGTACGCTGAGGTTACTAGTTACCTGCATCCTGACAAGAGCTTGCTATTAGCCACAGGGTCAGAAAAACTAATTCTGCTCAGCCTGGAAGTGTGCAGGTAAACAGATGCAGGAAACCAAACACTTCTATACCGACGCTTCTTTGCCTTTTGAATGAGAAATTGGTATTATTTTTATTTCTTTGCCCCTTTGTGGTCAGACTGTTCCATAATAATAAGGACCTTCTGAAATCCCAGTCATTAATTACTATGCTTCTATCACATGTAGTGAGTTGACTGGAGGAGCCATTGTCATTTCCAGTGGCTCAGGAAGGCTGCCAGAAACCTTAGTATCCAAGTTCTCAGTCATCTTGTTTGGGGACAGGATGTTCTGACCATCAGCAGCTATAAAGAGGCTGGGATTTCACACACATCTTACTGCATTTCTCTCCAAGGTCATCTCCAGACTTCATTGTTTTTCTGCTCCAGCACAGAGAAGGACTTCAAAAGTCTTTAGCACATAATTGTTACACATTACATTGTCAGTTAACTTTAATGAGCTGGACTGACATAGAACTAGTCATTAGTTATCATGAAGAAAATACTCTGCTCTGCCTGACATCAAACCAGCCCCAGATTACAAGTGCATTCCCCTGTTGATAAACACCACACCCTTACTTCAGAGCTGTAAAATAAAAAAATCTTCCCTGTTAATATAAACCATTCTGCATTACATGAACTAACCTGAGCCTGTGCAGTCAAAAGCCTCCTTGTTTCCTCTCCTGGTCTAGCAACACTCGTCTGTGTCCTGTCCTTGAGAAAGCTTCTCACGGATGCAGCCTCCCTTTATATTCTGGCTAGAGCAAAGATCATTCCAGGAGCAAAACTGGTTTGAGAAAAGGGGAAACTACTCAGCTATACTCTGAGACAGGAAAGGGAAGGGGGAAAAAAAAAAAAAAAAAAAAAAAAAAAAAAAAAAAAAAGGGAAGCCAGAATGGGTGATGGGTAAGAGGAGAAAAACACTAGTTGCATTGGAAGTGAGCAGCATTACATATGCAGCGATTTTAGATTAGTTCTGGCTTTGTTTTTCAATCTGTACTACTGAATTACCATCTAGGGTCCAGAAAGTTTATTTGTGTAGTGGTTCAGAAAGACTAAAAAGAGTGAAGGACACAGGCACAGGTCTGTTCAGCTGATTTCAGGGGACAAAACAAGCCACAGAATTAGAAGAGGCTCTTCAAATGGCCTTTCAGCTGTTAACATAGCATCCTTACACAGGAAAGCAGGTGGCAGCAAGAACTCTCTCTTGGTTGAGAGTTCAGCTGAAAAGGATGATTTCTATAATGATGCCTCTAATTTTGGATGTCCTTAAGCTTCAAGCATAATTATGACAACTCAGTATTTTGAGGGAAAGGGAGTCAAGTCTTGGCAAAGCAAGGAACATAACCCACGATTCCCAAATTACAGGCTGTGGCTCTAACAGTAATTAAAGGAGCAGCATAGCAAGCAGCATTGTGATTATGTGAAGCATCAACATCATACCTCTGACTGCCTCCCCTCCTTCCCACAGTCCTAGAACTGTAGCTGCAACAAGAACTCACTAAGTCTGTTTTAAAAAAGTCTCAAGAACATACACACTCTGATACCATGGCAGCATGACACATTTTCCCATTAGCTTCCCACTCTACTCTTTGTTCTGCTTTCTAAGTTTCTGGAGAGTTTCTCCATGTTATCATTAGGAGTGGGGCAGAGATGCTCAGAGATTCTTTAAGCCCATGCTTCTTGTTAAGCATTAAATTAGCTTTACGCTAAAAAAGAATACAGTACCTCTACTAGCTATGCCCTTTCTGAAGGTAATCAGAATGTCTGCTAATTGACCAATCTAGCCTCAGGAGTTTTTGTTCTATAGTAGCAGATCAGTTTAATCCTGAAAAAGAACAAGACAGCTTCTTCTTATAGTTATACAAAGTTCTTCTACCAGCAGTAAGATTACAAGGCATTTCAAAACATCAAGTGGCGTTTGCAAAGGACAACAATCATTTAGAGCACGGATTGCATTTACTACCAGTGCCTCACGGTAACAGCCCTGTGGTGAATAGCACACAGAATTGCATAGCAGAGCTTCTGCCACATCTGAATTTCTTGGAAAAATGTCATCTGTGCTCACTTATGGAAAATAGAGTACACCGCAAGAGGAAAGCCATTTGAAAAATCATTTCTTTTGCTTCATAATGTCTTGACACCCAGTTACAGCAACACTGGTGCCTGCTGTCCCCCTGACCCCAGCTCTGCCTAAAGGGCCTTCACAGAAGACTTGCAACTCTCAGTGCTCTAAACTCACCACTACACTCTTGGGAAGCTTAGCCAGTGTAGTGGAATGAAGCTTTCTGCAACACTTTTCCACTAGATTTTATCAGCTTTGACTCAGCTAACCTCGCACCTCTCTGTAAGGAAAAAAAAAAAAAAAAGCTGTTTTATGAATAAGAAACAAGTTTTTGGTTAAGTGATTTGCTAATGTCTGTATGGGGCAGGCTGTGGAAGAATCAAGAAAGAATCCAAGCCTAGCTCAATCCTGCAGTTTTAGCCACATGCATATTCATTTTCCACATTCTCCCTGGTTTTCATGCAGCTTGCAAACTTCATTTTTCTCATTAGCGATCACACTCATACACACATTATTAAAAACACTATTTACCAGAAAAAAAACCACACAGAATACATCAGTAATTTTTAAGTGAGAAAAATAAAACATCTGTATTTCAACAAATACTCAAGACTCATTCTGATACAAAATTAATCTGCTGCTTATTCAGCAGTACTCAGTCAGCTATCAAGCAAAACCACTGTCACAGCACTAAAAAAACCCACTCAGTGAACAACATAATCTGAACATGGATAAACATTCACATAAATAGGGGGCTAACACAAAAAGGAAATAAATAACCATCATTGCTGGTTTCCCCAGATCTCCAACAATCTTCCCCCTGGTATCTATGGCAGGTGCTAGTTTGAAAGAGAACAGAATTGGTCTATGCCCAAAAGACTTCCCTCCAGACATTTAGTTTCATTTTTTGTGAATTGTCTAAAGATGCAAGCTTTGTTAGGCAACAGGAAAACCAGTCCAGTCATCTTCCTCTCTTCCCCAGGTCCATCTAGTCAGGTTGCTAGAAGTGTTAAAAGTGAATAGTGCAAAAAGTATCTCCTACTGCCATGTAGAAAGGCAGACCTCATTCAAGCGACTCCTGTAACAAAGCACAAACAACTCCTATTAGTCACAGCATTTTGATAGGGAAGCTGCCCTTTTGGAGTTTCTAAAACCAATTTTAAAGAAAAAACCCAAAGTCTCATCTGACAACCATGCAAATCAAACACTGTTCAAGTTCATTCAGTCTATTTCACCAAAAGCCACAAAAGATACTCAGACACCACGCACTTGTACTTTATAGAAGCTGTCCTGTTATACGGGTAGAGGTATGAAGCCATTTAGGCGGAAAGAAAAAACCCACAAAGTTGTTCAAAGATGAAGTGTTAAAAACAAACTCCAATGAAGTACCCACTGGTCTTAAGCTCCAGCTTCCCATCAGCTTTTAATACTATTCTTCACTTCAAGACTCATGAGTCAGGCTACAGAGGGCAAACTACACAGAGAGCTGGGGCAACCTGCCTGTGATGATCTAGAGGGTTGCCTGACAACCCCGAGCAAGGACATCTTACCACCAGACCGCTGGAACCTGCAGCAAGGATTTACTTCAGCTTCTGCTGCAAGTGTTTAGCACTCACACACAAACCCTCTCTTCAGCAGCAGCTGCCCCGGCTTTCCTGTTCCACCAATTATGATTCTCTATTAGTCTCATTTTAGCAGCAAAGCCTGTAAAGTGCTAACAACTAACCAGGTATAATACTAGTAGGCAGTAGCATGTACTAAAAGGCTGACAAATGTTTGAACTTCATGACTTTTATATATAATTTTCATGCAGACATCAACTTTTCCTTCCTCCTGAAAGTCACAGTATTAGCCTTAGTCTATGATTAATGGATGATTGTAGAACACTGTCCTAAGGGAACAAGAGTCAAGATAATTTCAGTCCTTTCCTAGGGTCATGATTCATTGTCTAAGCTGTACCACAGACAAATACATTTCAGGTTCTCTTCTCAGGCAAGAAATACAAGATTCACTGAGTGGCTACTAACACGTTTCCTTCTCACATCCTCCTCCTTTTTCTGAAGCGGGCACTTCTCCTGATTTGAGGAGCACTGGCATCAGCCACATCAGTGCAGGAGTCCAAGACAGACTGTGCGGCATTGTCTTCAGCTCCCGTGCCCTGCAATGTAAGCAGAAAAGCCTATCAACACCACAAGAGCTGCTGTAATTGCAAAAGAACGCCCCTTCAGTCATCTTTTTATTTTAGGGAGCTCAGCAAGATTTCCAAAACAATTTTCCATTTGCCTTTAAAATTAAGCATGGAACAACAACATTCTATTACCAATGTCACAGCGAGCACAAAACATCCCAAAGTTTTCAGAGCAAAACCTGCAGCCAACACTGGCATTTCTTCCTGCTTCTGCTACCAAACTAGAGCAATTCCTGCTGCAGTTTCTGTCTGGGCACAACCGTTTGTTAGAGAGGCCGCATGCCTGCCACAAGCGATGCTTTAGTTTTCACTACTGGAGCCAGACAGTGCCCCAGACAACAGGGGTCAACACAAACTTTTGATTTCTCATAATATACCCCAACCACAAACTTTTCAGTGAAAAGCACCAGGAAAACAATCTGGCTATAGCATTAAGAAAAGGAGTGGGAGGGAGCCTAGTGGAAGATGACACAGGACAGAGGTTGGCAGTCAGGCTATCAGGCAGTGAAGAACTGCTGGT
Source organism: Tyto alba (assembly GCF_018691265.1). Lineage (NCBI taxonomy): Eukaryota > Metazoa > Chordata > Aves > Strigiformes > Tytonidae > Tyto > Tyto alba. Next base: position 3,411,728 of record NW_024881273.1, read on the forward strand.
GACTTTTGGACCAGCTGCTCACAGTTCAAACTACACTGAACTTGGCCCAGACCCAAAAGTCAGAGCCAGAACAGAAAGATAACTGCTGGCTTTTACTATGGGAAAGTTCTGATATTTAGGCAGCTTTGCCGTCTTTCTGTAGAAACAGCCATTTACATCGTTTATTCAACTTCATTAGTGTTTTCTCTATTTTGGTGCCACAACAGACTGAAACGCAAGTACGAGCTACACAACTTCCTGGCATATTGTGCAACACACAGTGCTGGGTAGTAATGGATTTAGCTTAAAAATCAGAGGCTGATTTTAGGTTGACATTATAGCTTACATTAATCCATATACTCTAGTAATATCTAGTCATAAAATACAATTCGGGAAGAAGACCTCAAATGGTAATAGGAACAAAGGTACATAATTCCCCTGATATTACTGGGAATTAAAGGACACATACAATGAAAAACAAGGGCCTGATTTCAAAAATACAAGTAAGTGCAGCACATTATAAACTGTAAGAGGAAGGGAGCTTTCATACTCGCTTCTGGGAACTATCATGTCAATTTTAACGTGCTACATAAAACCCAGACTCTTACCCTTATGAGGACTAAGGGCTCCCAGCTGAGCTAGAGCGCTCTTCCTTTTATCAGCTGCAAAACTTCAAAAGGAACAAGTTTCTGCTACTCTTAAGAACAGTGGGGTTTTCACCCTGGATTTTCACCCTGGATTCCAGTGCAATATTTAACTGGCAGTAATTTCCTGCTTTTAGTCCCTGGCACCTGTTTTACCTGATTTAGTAAAGCAGCATCATCATCTCCAGGCTCATCACCAACTGTCCAATCTAACCGTACACCTGTTAATTCATTCCCACAACTCTCTTCCTCAGATGCTTCCTTCTCACTCTGCCACTCCTCTTCGTCACTCTCTTCATATTGCTTCCTGCTGGCTGACAGAGTTGTTGTCACTTTTGGAGGAGGCAGAGTTGCTAGTACAGCTGGGAGTGTGAAGGCTGCTAGGAATCTGGCTTTCAGTAGGAGGTAAGCAGGGTTATCACCGAGTTTCTGCTGCACCAGTTCTCCAATAGCATGCAAATCAACCCCAGTGCCCTCATCCTGACTGGTGTCAGAAGGCAGAAGACATGCTGCTTGTTCTTCTAGAGCTGCTTTCTGCAGAAGTAGCTTCGAGAGGGTTTTTAAGTTGCACAGAAAAGGTGGCAAATAAGGCAACCTGGTTTGCAGTGATGGTACCTGGACGCCTTGTTTCCCATTCAGCCACTCCTTCACTAGCCCCTCATCTTCAAGGGAAATCAGGCTAAAGTCAAGTAGATTCTTTTCTGCACTGGAAGTGGTTGGCTGGGGTGGATTATCAGCAGGCTGTGTAGTCGGAGGTTTAGAGGCAATAGGTCTATTTTTCAGTGACCGTGCTGCAAAGCAATCAGAGTTCTTTTGGACATTGTTATGGGGAACTGGATTTCCTGGCTGGAGCATAATCCCTTTCGTGACAACGCCTGGTTTGGAAGATGATCCATTTGTTGTAATGGAGTCATGGCTCTTTCCCAAGCTAGCAATGCTTGACACACCTTGGGAACCAGACCCTTGAGTGCTTGCAGGTAGCTGTGTTTGGGGCAGGAGCACAGCACACAAGGTTGGTGCATCAGGTGGAAGAGCAGTCTGAGCAGCAGAGGCATCAGAAGCCTTGGAGGAGCCATTTGAACACACAGGCGTTGCAGAAGAAACACTGGATGTGGCACATCCAGGACTCGCTGAGGTCACAGGTAGAAGAATTGTGGAATGGTTAGCTGTCTTTCCTGAAGGTGGTCCTCCTGCTAACAGGGCACTTGGTGCTTTTGTCTCTGCACCGCTGGGGTGAGGAGCATTTGCTCCAGATGCTACAGGCGGCACTCCTAAGCTAGAGACATTGCCAGGGGAAGTCACTGTTGTCTGACATTGACTTCTCACAGCAGCAGCTGGAAGGCCTTGGGGAACACCCACCACAGTTTGTACAGCAGTGGGGAGCAAAGCCTGTGGCGTTACGACCCAGGTGAAAGGCAGTATGCTGTTGGGAATCAAATGCGAACCAGCTTGTGGAGTTACAAGAGCAGGCAACAGATTGACCGGCCTCTGTTGTGGCCCGTTACTTTTCAGCTCACAGGTAACTGGTGTGGAAAGAGACAATTTGTTGGTGCCAGACTCAAGGCCAACAGGCACCACTGTAATCTGATGTGGCACAAAAGCTTGGTTTTGCAACACTGCTGAAGATGAGCTACCAGCTAGGACCTGGCCATTGCACCCTCCCTGATTTGGGGACTTTGCTGTGGCTGGATTCAAGCCTGAAAACACCCCTCCTTCAGGGCTACTTTCCAAAGCTTGCTCTTTTAGCTCCTTATTGGATTGTAGTTCTGTCCTTTGTGAGGAACCAGGGTTTTCCCCGGTTTCTGGCACTGATGAGGAATGGTTTTCAAGCACAATAGTGGCAGAAGTTGAACCTGGAACAGATGTAAGTGCTGGCAACGGAGCTGGTGCACACTGTACTTGGCTATTTGTACAACCAACTGCTGCAGGTTTGCTCCCTGATTGTGCAGGAGGAATGATCTGCTGTGGTGGGTGCTGAATTATCAGAGGCCCTGAAACCAGCATCTGTGGGGCAACAAATACTGTCCTCTGCAGAGCTTTCTTATCCCGGGCTTCTCTTAGCCGCTTCTCTCTCAGTAATTCTGAGACAGTTTTAGGCTTCTGCCTCTGCACCTGGCCTGGAAGAGCTCCCTGCGTGGCAGAAGCACTGCTCTTAAGGATAGCAGTGGAAGTCTCCCTTGCTTTTAAAGCAACAGGTTTCCTCACAGCATTCCTTGGTATGCCCCTTTGGGAGTTCCTCTGAGTACAAGATTGTGATGAATTGCCTATAGATGAGGAGAAATAAGATTTTTTTTTAAAAGTTAAAAAGACTGAGCAGTATTTTCAAAAGCCATTCCTTAGCTATTAAGCATCAAATACCCTCCACAGGAAGCAGCAAAATCCCTGTTTGTGCAAGTCCCTACAACGCTGTAGTCTTGACTTAATCAAGGCCCACCCTAACATCCTTCAGATAACTGATGCAGCAAGCTTACCACTTGCTCAGTAATGATGTAATTTTTCCCAGAAATCACAGATGGGCTAGGAATGCACCTTAACACCGCACACGAGGAACTGTACTGGTCAGCACTACACAGGCACTTTGCACCCACCAGGATGACAACAAAAAACCTGGGGTTTGGTCAGTGCCAGCATGTTCACTACAGCCTACAGCCAGCACCTTGCTGGAGAAAAGCGTAACAGCAATAGTGTACAGAAGTGGTGGCCCAGTGCCACTGGTCCCCCAGCCCTTCGGTATTTTTTCCAATCCTTACCAAAGGGTAACTTATTTAGCCAATAACTGAAAGATCCAAGAGCTAGTAAAAATGAGCATGACAATGCAGCTTTGTTCCAAAAGTTCTCCTTCAGTTAAATTGGTCATTAATGTAACGGTGATGAATTAAGTGAAAGTTCTTGCACATCACAAAAATATATGTTCTGATAGGTACCTGAAGAAGTCTCCATATTTTGGGAAGCCTGCCAAAAAAATTATATTAAATTATACTTCTGAGATATCTAAAGATAATTAAGACAGCACAGATGTGAATCAAACCCACATCTGCCAACATACTACACAAGTGGCCACACAGCCAGCATTTTATTACGCTTCTGAACCAAACTGGTAACACACACGCACAAACAGCACCACTGGCCACACAATTAAAAAAAAAAAGTATTTCTACTTTTGTCAAGACTTCAGTGGGAAAAGCTTAGAAATGGACCATGCACACAATACCTGCTGAGGCCTTCTTGCATTAGCCTTGAGAAGCTCTAACTGCCTTAGCTTTCTTTCACGAATAATCTTCATACAGCCATTGGTATCAATCTGAAAGAGCTGCAAGATGAGAATTTCATTAAAATTTGGTTGAGAACAAAAATGTTCTGGTAAGGCCAGTGACAACACAAGATGGATGGGAGAGACTTCACATGCAAGAACCTGGGGACATTTTTAACACTTACAGAAAAAGTCCTGACAGTATTAGATTTTGGATGCAGGATTTATGTAAAAACATCATATTCAAGCCATGAGGCCAGATTAATACAGTAATTAGATTATTTTTTTAAGAAATAAAAGTTAAACCATTTATTTAAAAAAGAAATACAGAAATAAAGATTACCACTGTTTGAAAGCAGGTAATGCTATTAAGACAGTAAAACCTACCTGAATGAAAAGTGTGAACAGGGGAGTGCTCACAAGGCTGACCGACTTAATCTTCTCTTGAATAAAATCAGCTAGAAAAAAGTCCAACATCAAAATGAGCTGAGCATTCACTTACAAGATTCCAGAAAGCAGGGACAGAAAGTAGGGGAGTACTATCCCTGAGGGGGTCACCACTACCTTTAGTCTGACGAAAAGCCATCTTCCCAGTTTGCAAGGTGCAAGGCAGTAGCACGTTGCCCACCCAAGGCGTTACTGCCATTAGAAGCTTCCTGTCAAGGTTCATTCTTCTGAAACGCTCTCTCTCTTGACGGTAAGATTTCTCTGTGATGGTCTGCAGCCCCTGAAGCTTCTGGCCAACAGATGTACTAACTCCAGATATTTTTGTTAAAACGGTGGCAGAAGGTTTTAGTATCTTTGATTGCTGTGCATGAACAAATGCATAATTAGAGGTCCAATTGGGAAGGTTCTACCATAATTAGTCCCAGGAGAAACTGTTCACAGGGCAATTATGAAAAAAGAATTATGAGCTTTTCCTCTTGGGACTACAGTGCAAGAAGATACATAATTCTACCAAAAAAACCACTTCCTGCTAAATACAGCCTGGCAGTGCTCACATCACAAGAGCAGATGAGACAGAAGAGGTACTTACAAGTTTCCTCTGAAAGCATGTATTATGTCTTAATACTCTTCTCACATTCTCCAGGGTAACTCGCAGCACTTGCTTTCCACACCTGGAAGCCTTAATACGAAAGCATACAAGAAAAGATAAAGGGGAAAGTATCTCACAGAGTATTACTTGCACTGACTATACAGAGAAGGTACGAAAGTTTTCAACATTCCCACTGTTGAAAGTATCTCATTAAATTAAATCAGCCCTAAAGGGCAGACATGTACCTTATCTTTGAGTCCTTGTGCATTATCACAATACCAAACGTCTATTTTGTAATAGCCTTTACGTGAAGTATCTGCTAAAACTCACACTCAGGGTCAGAATTTATTGGATGATTCTCTTTCCATTTTTTTGGCTTAGCAATACAAGGGAAGGTACAGGAAGAGGTCTGGAAAAGCCACTGACTTCCCTAAACTTCTACTAGTAAAGTAATGCTGTACCTGTAATCAAAATTTAAAGACTAATTATACCAGATAAGCACTTACAACCCCTGCATACCACGACCTCCAGAACGCATCACTTCTGTAACCAGCAAACGTATCACCGGTGCAACTGCCCCCACAGTCTGGGGCACACGTGCAATTCTTAACACAGAAGTCAGACCAATTTTCTTTACGTGAGCTAAAATAGCAATTCAGACATTTAACATTTTGCTAAGGAGTACCTTTCTGCAAAAATGTGCTAGGTACTGTTCCAGTACCTCATCTGGGGTGAAAAAACAGCTCAGAATCAGATACAGGTGTGTAAGTAACTTAGTTCTTCCAAACTCTAAGCCAATACGCCCTAGTCACCAGGCTAGGGAGACACCACCACAATTCACTGGGCAATTCTGCTTTATGAAGATCTAAACAGTTTTATTTCTTTGACACTATGTGTAGGAAAGAACACAGCTACTTTCCCAGGTAATGCATGGGGAGACTGCTAGAAATTTCCATTTAATCCCACGGCTCAGTTTCTGACAGCACCCCCAGATGGCACAGCGAGGAAGCAGCCAACAGAGGTGTGAAAAACATTCTGCCATCTACTCCTCACACACTCTCTTTTACTGCAGCAACTGTGCTTCCCAGTCGCTTCTGACCTAAGCTCCAATCCCATCAAGAACCGACTGAGAATCCCAGGATTCACCTTGTTCATTACTTCGACTGGGTTCTTCACAATGATGTCTGTTGAATGTGGACGTGCAATGCCTCTCAGGAGGGTGTTCAACTCTGATGATTTATCGGCAGCTCTGTCCTTGCTGCCATCACACGTTGCACTTGGAACTTCACTGCTACTGGTCTTTGCATCAGCACTCACAGGAGAGAAAAGGGATGGAGTTTGGTATATTCCATTGTTTGACTCCTGTGTATTTGTCCGTGTTGGTATCCACAAGTCAATGCTGGGAAATGCACACTCCTCCCTGCTTGTAGTTTCCTCCTCTGAACTGTCTGCTAAGTCCAGTTCTATGTCCTCACTGCTACTCTCCGAAGAGCTGGAACTCTCTTGCACGTGTTGGCGTTTTGTTGGCCTAGCCCTTTTCTTCTCAATCAAAAAAAAAACACAGACAAGTTTTAGCCAGTGTTCACCCTCGACTTGCAAATCTCTCAAATCAGTAAGTTAAAAAGTTTCATGGGGCAGTATCCTACCAGTAAGGTGTGGCTTCCAAGTGGATAGTTCTGCTTTGCTTCTGCTAAGATTAACTAAATCCAGTACAATTGACAATTGCCTTTGGAGTCAAATTTTTATTGGTTTAGATTCTTGTATGAAAAGGAAAAGCTACAGATGGGGACAAACGCGTGTTAAGAACTGGCACACACGGAAGTACAAACTAAGTAGTTACCCCACCTCAACACATTCAGGTTCCCATGAACCCTTCCCCAGGGCAGGTGCTTTGCCAATGGAAACAAGGCTATCTTTAACATGGTCTTAAGCAGCCAGAATTTCTGGAGTGCTTCCTACCAAAACTGGCAACTCATGAGGTACATACATTAAAACCTAGATATATCCCATACTTATAGGCACTTCAAGGTAATAAAGAAAATTCTGGATAATATATAAATATATAGCAAATTAACTTCAGACGTTCAGAACAAAGGCTGCTTTAATACATCAGAAATTAGACCATGAACATCCATGACAAAATACTGACTGTGTGAAATCAATATCAATTTTTGTATTGATTTCACTTTTAGTTTAGAGAATCTTAAAGCAATAGAACCGTGTTGTTTAATTAAAGCAATAGAACTGTGATGTAGCCAGATTTTGCACAATACCTTAGACCCAATCATGAGTTTCCACTTGCTCAGACATTGCGAGCCGGTCCGATGTGGCAATTCAGAAGCTATTTTACTCCAGTGACCTAAAAAAGATGCAGAGTAGAGCACACCTGTTCACACAACAAACTGAGCGACAGGCCTTTTCAGTGCAGAACATTATACACATATATTTCCTTGTATAAGAGAGAATTACTGTATGAATGGATCTCAAAATCTTAATACTCATTACTGTTCTTCAATCAGACTTTGCATTACTATATACTCAGCTCAGGTTAGAAACTACAAGTGAACCAGTGATGAAACCCCTAGCAGAACTACACACGCCCCTGTAGCAGTAAGACAGCACTTAGAAGAAAGCTTAAACTGAATGCTGAAAAGCTTTTATTTGTTAAGGGAAGTTTTTTTAGAGAAAATAACAGAACTGTTTCACAGGCTGTTTAGAGGGGAACTCACTGCTCTGAATTGTCACAGTTCCGACACCTTGCTAACACAGCTATAGAAACTCTTTACTACACAATCCCTCGATAACTGAATTTCCAGGAACAGACTATACAATATAAGGGAGGTTGCAGTCATCAGTATGAAGCAGAGCCTGCTAGTATCAGCTGCAGGGCTTAAAATAAATGAGGAGAAAATATAATGATAAATTCCTTAATAATACTCACTTCTCTAAGCTTCTAAAGATTAAGCCATAGAAACACTTACCCAAGCCATGCTTTTGAACCAGTTCAATTAGCTGCTCCTCTTCCTTTAAACTCCACTTGCCTTTCTTTACATCACAGTGCAATGCTTTTAAGTACCTTCAAAATGAAAACATTAAAGTAAGGAACATTCAATCCCGCTTGTCCACTTCCAATCATCACCACATACTCTGAGGATGTACAAAACCAGCATTCCTTATCAAAACTTCATTTTTTTGAAAAGGGTCCCATCCCTACTCCCTTAATACAGCACAGTTACAATCTCTTTGTTCTGAAAAACATCAGGCCACATGATTAAGGTTACAACAAGCAGCTGTAAAACAGGTCACTGAAATTAGAACAGTGTACTCCGAGTCTCCTGAAGAGGAGTCCAAGGCTGAAAATTGCTCAGCACCTCATTATTGGTGTTCAGTTACAGGAAGTCACTGACTAGATCATTTTCACAGATGCACAGACAATACCCAGATGTCAACCCTCCCTCTCTATGTGCACTCATTCAACTTAACTGGCCCCTTTGCTTTATTCTGAACAACATCTTTCCCAACTTCTGCTAACCCACAGGCAACTATACTGAGGGAGTAGCATGCCACAGGCAACAATGCACTGTTCTCTCTGTTCAACTCCATTTGAATTGTCTGACTTCCGTAACTACAAATGTGGGGTTATGTGGAGACATTAGTGACTATATTTAGACCATAACCACTTTTTCCAAAACAATCCTTTAAGATCACACTGGCTTAAGCAACTGAAACGTATCTGTCAAACAAGTTGCACCGTGGCCCCATGTAATAAACTTGAAAGCACAGTTGCTATATCTAGTGGACTTACCGATCTCTACACTGAGCATCGCTCCTCCCTGGCACTTCTGTCCGAATTTTATACCAGTCACGTTCTCCGTACTTCTTCACTGCAGCCAACAGCATCTGTGTTAATCAGACAAGGCAAGAGTTGAAATTCTCATCAGTAATAATTCTAATAGGCCTGAGACAGAAGCAGTTGTATTTGTTTCCAGTGTGCTGTAAATCTCTGAACAAAAGTGTTTAGCAGCTTCTAAGCCCTTTGACCTGTAAACTACACATCTTGGTCCATTTTACATTCCTTTGTGCCACTGTTAAAGTCCAGATGTATACAGGCATGCAATGTCCCAATAGTCTAACCTTCCCCCTCCTTGCACCCTGCAATTCTAGGCATCAGAGAATGGAGCTTACAGCATCTTCCTCTGGCATCCAAGGTCCTTTCTTCAAACTGGGGTCCACACTCTTTGTCCATCGGTAAATCAGCTGAGCAGAATCTCTTCCTTCCATGTAATAGGCAACTAGAAATGCAAAGGTGTATTTTTAAGTCTGTTGCAAACAGTGTTTCTTCCTTTACTCACACTAACTGTGATATTTTTAAGCAGTGGATTGCCATAAGCAGCATTTTAAACTCAGCATAAGTACTGAAACAATGGTACAAAAGAAGAATTGAAAGAGCATGGCATACACAAAATGTTGTTATTGATAACGGCACTATCTGTACTAGAAACATGATGACCCAACAATCCATCTTGCAACAAGAGAAAACTAGGAAAGATTTGAGACCCAGCACATATCTGACAGGTTCAAGACACCAGGTGTTGTATTCACAAGCTTGGATTTAGCACCCCAGGTATTTGGTTACTAGTCTGAACTCTACTCCTCATTAGTCATACTGCCTCCCACACTTCTGAAAAATAGAAGCAGCAGTACTGACTCTAGAAAAGGCTTCTGGGCACAGTACTGAAAACTGCCAAAACAGCTGGCCATGAATGAATACAGACTTTCTTGGGAACCACTCTGATGATTTTGCTACAAAAAACAAAGCTCTCACAACCATCAGTATTTGTTAATAACTCTCTGCCAGTTTCAACCAGATTTCAAAGATGGAAAAAGGTTCCATGAAATACTAAGTTCTTGATGATATAAAAAAAAATTCCAGGCAGGTACAGGAAAGGCACATACCGCTGCTCCCACAAAGGAAAAAGAGAGGGCAAACTCAGCTGTCCTCTTTCATTCATTGCACCAGCTGAGGAGAGTGTTTAGAAATCAGTACATCTGTAGTTTCAGAAGAGCCACAGCACTGTTGTGCCCTGCCTAGATCACAGGCTAGAACAGTAAGGTGAAAACACAGAACTGTGACTATCCTGAAAATGGAAACATTCATAGGAAATAAAACTTCATAAATTCCTTGAATGAGAGCAGGCTGGGTGCTCTAGTATGTCAAAACATTAACAGACAAGCCTGGGGGAATGAAGGAAAACGACCACTGCGGGTGAATGGAAGACACTTTCACTTGTAGGTCACTTACTTTTCTTGTATGGGATATGACTTCCTACTCTCATCTCTTCAACAAGCGCTAAAAGCATCTGATCTTCACCTTTGGTCCATTCTTTCCTTTTCAAATCTTTGTTATAGACTTGATACTTCTGCAAGCACTGGAAAGGTGTCCTGTTTGTCTTAATACAATGAAAACAGAGCTACTCAGATAACTGGATGTTTATGAGGATAAAAAGCAAGAAGGCAAGGCTAAAGTACCAAACTTTTCTGGTACTGTTCTTGAACACTTCTCAGAAAGGCATTAATTAACAATGAATTAACATTAACATCATTTTCTGAAAACTGGCATGAGACACAGTTAAGTCAGAATTAACTGACTTGTCACCTCTTGTTTCTCAGCTCAGAAGGCCTTACCCCCAACTCCTGGGCTATAGTCTGCCAGTCCAGATAACTGTGTTTAGCAGCTATGTTCTTTAGCCTCTCTATTTCCTCCTCAGTCCATTCCTTTTTGTTGATGCTTGGGTGCTCCCAATTTTGCCAAAACTTCCTCAGTTCGTCTGAACTACGTTGCCCATCAAACTACAAGAAACAACAAAAATCTGTTTTGTCTGGTAGCTGGGACTGAAACATCTGGACAGACAGGAACACCGATACAAAGAATATATTTTGCATTCCAGATATGTCTTATTGCTACATTTTCCAGAATTAAATAACCAAATTTAACAAGTTGAGATCACGTAACAGTCAATTTCAAGAAATGCATGATGGGAACAGCAGATGCAAACTACACTAGGTCAGGTAATTCTCAAGAGAAAGGACACAGATATCAGAAGTAATAAAACAGCTGATCTCCCAACTTACGTGGATGTTTGAAATTTTCTCCCAGTCATGCTCATCGAATCTGTTTCCTAACAGCTCGCTCTCTGGGAGTTGGCTAAAGCAGAAGGTACAAAGAGAAAGAACAAACTGCATTAAGTGGTTAATTAAACCATCACTTTGCCTTCCACATCTTGCTTTGTCTTACTCCTCCCACCTGTTATTGATTTCCACAAGAACTGAACACTATCTCAAATCATCAGGATCTTTAACGTAGTAACTCTGCCCAAAATAATGTTTCTTCTTGAAAAACAGTCCCCTACAAGATGATGTTGGTTTAGCAAGAGAAATGATTAATGCAGTATCAAAATACATTGCTCCAGAAGTGTTAATGAGCAAAAGCTCAGAACTACTGAGCTCTCTGCTTCCTTGTTGCTAAATCAAGAACTATTTAAAACAGCACTTCTATATTAAGTATAGATACTACATTTGTACATCAAGACCCAAGCCACAATTCTTAAAGAACTGTGGAGATAAGAGTCTGAATAGCATTTAACTTTTGCAAGCCAACACAAATAAAGCTTTCTCCAAATGTCACATCTAGGAGTACTCCAGGAAAGAGGGAATTTTAAGAGTTAGGTTCCAAGAACAGACTCATTTTCACCAAGAATGTAAACAGAAGACTTCTCACTTAATTGCCTCTATTTCTTGCTCCACTTCTTGGATTTGCTTTTCCAAAATCTGTTTCTCCACTTCAGTCTTGACTTTTTCCAGTTTCTGATTCCAGTAACTCATCCTGTTCAAAGACATTATTATCATTACTTAATATGACTATTTGGGAATGAGGTCAATGGCATCATCAATCCCCATCAGTATCATTCTTCAAGTTTATTTCCACACTACACAAAACTGTTGTTCTTCCAGGTCTTCCCACATGGCACACTCGTCGTCCTATTTTTGCCCCTTCAATGCAAATCACTGACCCAGAACAGGTCTCAGATTAATCATTTTGGTATTTAGAGAGAGAACCAATGGTTGCTGCAACAGCAACAAACAAAGACTGTACCAGCTCCAGGTACAGAAATCTCTCCCTGGACACACAATTATGACTCTACATATTACAGTTTCAGCTTCAAGACCAGTAGACTAGTTTAAGTTATACCACTGGGTCAATGGGAAGAAACAGATGGCCATAGTGGTGGCAATAAAATACTACTATACAAAACAGACCTTTCCACCTGTGAGATACCCACAAAACAATCATCCAGCATTTACAACCCAAATGCTGTAACCTCTTGCTTATGGTCAGAACATTGCAGTACAAGACCCTTTGGTACCACGTGCACACACAGATATAGATGTCAAAAAAGAACAAAAGATGCTGCTACCTACAAGTATCACCCTCTGCACTGGTGCCCACAGGACAGGGGACTTTGAGGACCACTAGTGTCACTGACAGAGTGGCTCTCCCAGGCCCAATGGTGACACTCAAAGTATCTCTACTGTGTTTTGTAACCTTACTGAATCGCAAACAGTTAACGCAAAAACTTGCTGAAGGGAGATGGAATCTACACATATATCCTCTCCTTCCTTCATATATAATGTTCTCATCAGGAGAAAGAAGATTTTTTGGACAGTACTTACTTCAGTAACTTAGGCTGAAGCAGGCGCTGCAAGCGGTCACTTACTACTGATTTCTGCAATAACGTCTTCTCTCTGCTTTTCCCTAGACAAAACAAGGTAATCAAGCATTCAGACATTAGTGCAAAACCACTCCCAAGAAAGACAGAAATCCACTGCTTTCAATACCACTGTTAAAGTATCCCCCAGGTCTTCAATAACAGTTCATCTTCATTAGCTACACAATTTTATTGGGCAAAGCGGCTACCAGAGGCTAAGTAAATTGATTCTGTTCTCCCCCAAAATGACTAATGTCATGTCTGATTTGGGCAAGTCACAGCTTCTTGCTCAGTTTTAGTTCTGAAGACGTCTCAATAAAGATCATCCGGGTGTTTGTAACTACCCAGAGCTGTAAGCGTCCCTTTCTCTCACCTGAGCACAGCCCTTGCACAATCTCATTTGGTTTTGGAGTGCTCACAGGAGTAGTATGATGCATCAGAACAAACGCAAATGAAAGAAGCAAGTCATTAATCACTCAGTGAATCAATTTAGATCCCATTTATTTTTAACTATTTTTTGGTGGAGTCAAGTATGAAATACCAGAAGTGTTCATATTTAACTGCAAATGGTGGTTGGGGGGAACTAACGATATGAATATATACACTGTTATAACTCTTATAAGAACACTGAACAGCACACAGAGTTACTTACATTTTGTTGAAAGAAGCTGTTCAAAGGATTTTATGCCCTGAGCTGCCTTTTCCTTGGCATCTTCATTGGAAGGGGGGCCCTAATGAAGATTAGAAGGATTAGATGCGCAGAAAATTTTCCCTTTCTTCTTTGAACTCTACCACGAACTGCTACACAAAAAAGACTGCTCACTCAAACCTGTGAAAACTGTCACATTCAAACTGATAAACTACCTTTATTAGTATTAGCTCACAGATACATCAGAAGACATATGGAAAACAGAAATAGGTACTTCCAAAGCAAGTAAGTTTGTGGTTACACAGCACATTCTCAGCTCAGAGCCAGGCCTGCTCACGTTAGCTGATGGTTGAAGAAGCATTTGGAACGTGGGGACACATATTATGCATGTTTGTACCTTCTTAAGATACACTAACAACCTGGGTTGGATTTAACAGAAAAATTACCAATCATTGCTTGAATATTATATTAATGTATGTATGGTGACAGTTAACATCTTCGTCACGACAAAGTCAAGAGCTACTTTTGCTAGCGATCCTTTAAAAACACATGAAAAAAACAGTGATATTTGCCTCAGAAAACTCAGCCTGAAAGACAATCAGATTTCAATGAGTACTGTAAAAAACAGCACGGAATTGGATTGTGGAGATGAAGACAAACAATCAAAGTTAAGTTAAAACCAAGAATGTTCAAGTGCCCCACGGCTGGAATGCCACTTCTCAGAACTCACTTTTAGATGTCACAGCCAGACATGGGTTGAACAAACATTTCCCAAAGAGGGTAAGAAAGCAATGAGTGACAAAAGAAAAGGCTTCAAGCTGAGGAGTCACATTCACAGTTACACAGCTGAAAGGTAACAGTTTTGACACAGATACAATTTAAATCTATCACTGAAAGACATTTCAGTATGTAACCTAGTTATATTTACTTACAATTCCTGTTGTTTTATCCTTAAAGTATGGCTTCATAAAATGACCCAAAAATATATTTGCTGGTAGATTTCTACCATCTGCTGCCTTTGCTACCTTTGGACCACCAAGCTCACACATGATTTCATTCTGCAATACAAGAGTTAATTAAACAGTATCAGTGTCCTTTAATTTCCTAATTTCAGAGAGCAGTGGCTGAGCCACAATAAACACCCCAGGCAAGGTTCAAATTTGTAGCACCAGACTGTAAATCAGTGTACATGTTAAAGACAGGATTTGCAATTTCCTAAGTTTGTACAGTACACTGCAGATAGTTTAAAAAAAAAAAAATACCAGCTTGCTATAACAAGCTAAAATATAAAATACCCTAGTGGTAGCATTTCTGGTGATAAGAAAGCATGACAACATCAGTCAAACAAGCCATCTGAAAGGCCCCTTAAGTGACATTGGTTTGAACTGCCACAAAGAAAATTAACCTGATTCCTGGCCAAGCAAACTGAGCACTGCATCAGCATATGAATAAGGGACTACAACTGCTGCAGCTGCTTTCACTGCTACCTGTGATGGATTAGGAATGTCCTGGAAAGTTTTACTGGGCTTGATGGACAGGGGAAGATGGCAAACAGCAACCCAGAAAAGAGCAGGAATTAAGATTTTACTCCTGTTTTGCTCACCTGCTGTTCTTTGTTTTGTGCAATGAGAAGCTTGACTTCCTCAATCTTTTCCTGGATAACTTCCTGGTACACATGGTTCATCTGCAGACATGTTTCTGGATCCTGTGGCAGACTACTTTCAATATCATCATCACTACTGTTATCTTCTCTTTCCATTTCCTTAAAGCAAATAAGGCATTTTAGAGAGGAGGGTGGGGAAAGAGAAAAATGCTTGCTTTAAAAGCAGATATGTAACAATTATTTTTGTAACTCAATACTTCTATTATCTTACAAAACTAATTTTGAAAATATCTGGAGGCACCTAACTGTTTGTCTCTCCCTAGCAGTTGTTTTGAACGCTCCCAGGCAGAGCTACCAGCCCTGCCTAGCTCCCCTTTGCCCCGCTCACTAGTGCAGCCTGCTGCTGTGTGAACCAAAGTCTGACTGCAAACCCTGCCAGCATCTGGCCTTGTGACATCAACTGCAAAACTCTAAGTAAACTGCAAACAGCAGTACTTTACACTGGAGCTCTCCTACCTGCTAAATGTGTACTTCAGAACCACCCCTTCAAACTTCCATCTCATTGGTGCTTCTGCTGAAGTAACTCTTCCCTTACATGACTTAGTACCACATGTTTCAGACACAAAGCAAGGCTCTGACTGTTTCAAAGTGCTCTGCACCTGGGTCCAATCTGCACCAGCAGATATGTCTTCACAAGCTAGCTTCTCCTTTCCTGTGCTGTACAGGTGTTAAAGACACTTCTCTGCTAAATGTTTTTATATGAAGTCTGAGAAGGTATGTTTAAAACAACACCAGAAGTAAATAGATTTGTAAGAAGGCTTAGAAGCAATTTGTCCTTCATGTACAAACTCAGCATTCTGCAGGTGCAAGGAAGTAAGAGTTCTTGACCACAAGCTGATGATTTCTTTCTCATGGGCAATTTGCTCTGCAGCCTCCCCAGAGCTGGTGTGTTCCAGTGACAGAGATCAGCAAGCACCACAACAGGGAGGCCTCTGATCCCTGTCATTTCTTTTCACATGAAGTGTCTCTATTACATGTGAATAACAAAGTCCCAGGTAGGAATAACTAAAACTCCAGATCTAGTATTAATCCTTCCTGAGCTTCAAAGCCAAGCCAGATGTCTAGACCTCCCCAGAGTAAAGTGAAATTTCCCTTCCTCCCGCTCCCTTCAATAGACAGATGGAAAGACACTCTTAAAGAGAAAATGGTTACCATTTCAGCATGAGAATCTGAGTCATCATCTTCACCATCATCTGCTAGACAACAAAAATACAAGAATACTGATTGCAGTGAGATAAAAAAGGCTCAAAACCAAAGACTTTTCATTAAAACGCACAGAATAAAGCACCACATAGCATCTCAGATATGACCTTTAGAGTTTTTGGATACTGACAATATTGTCAAATAAAAACAGTATTTAGTTATACTCCACATGTTCTTTTTTGTTCTAGGGTAGGAAAAAAAAAAAAACAGCTCCTGATACCTATAGTAACAAATAAGCTGCACCTTGGTCCTACACATCACAGCAAATTACAGGCTCCACAACATGAAGCCAAGTGAACATTCCAACCCAACAGAACCCATACACTTTGTAAGCACCGAACAGCCCTTCCACGCTCTCCAGCAGTATTTGGTTTTGCATTCGCTGTGGCTACAGACTTCTGACATACATCATTCAGACTTGCACGATCAAAATATAGATGGATAAAGTGACTGTGACAGCCACCATAGGTATGGATACCTGAACTAGTACAACCCTCTATCTGCTTTGAAAAATAAATTTTTGGAGGCACAGGCAGGCTGCGAAATGGAGTGGCTCACACAGCAAAGTTTGTGTTGCCCATTCAGGCGGCACAGAGATTTAGCTATTGACAATATTTGGTGGGCTGTTTCGTTTCATGAGTCAGCTCATCCCTCAGGAGGCCCGATAGCCCTCTCTACCTTCCCCGTGAGCTCGCCGCGGGGTTCATCATGAAAACATGCAAAACACCGGTGCCAAGAGGCTTCTCCTGCAAGGACGCTTGCTAAGGAAAGCCCTGAGGACACGCCGCGCCACGAGTCCTCCAAAATTCGTTCCCAGCACCGCCTGGGCGCAGCTCCCAGCAGAAATAGTGGGGTTAATATAAAAACGACGCGAATGCGGCCAGTCGCGCGTCTGACGAGCCAGAGCAGAAGCACCGCGGGAGGCAGGAGAGGGGCGATCCCGCGCCCCGCCGTACCCATACCGGAGCTGAGGCTGGAGTCGGACACGGCCACCCCGATGTCGGCCCCACCGGGCTCCAGGCTCCGTTCCAGCTCTTCGATCTCTCGCCGAATCTTCTCCCGTTCCGCGTTCAGGTCGAGAGCCGCGGGGGCCAGCGCGGCCTCCGCGCCGGGGGGGCGGCGGGCCCCGGCCGGGCCCGGCCAGCGGGACATGGCGGCACGGTGGGCTCCCGGGGCCGGCCCCGCCCCCTCGCCCTCCCACCCAATCGCTGCTGAGCGCCTCGATCACCTGAGCGCGCCCCATCCCCCCCCACACACACGTGACGCTGCGCAGCCAATAGAACGCGGCAACAATGCGGGGCTGGCTCACGTGGTCCCCGCCCCGGGATCCTCGCGGCATTTCGCCGCCCCCCAAAAACCCCGGTACCGAGCGCCGGGACTGCGAATCGCCGCACCGAGGGGCCCAGCCCCTTCCCCTCCGCGGCCAGGGGCGCCCTGAGGGGCCGAGAAAGGGAAGAGGGGTGGGTCCCAGTGCCCAGCCTGGCGGGGAACGGGACGTACTCTTGTCCGTTTGGGTTTTAGCGATCCGGTGGAGGCGGGAAAGGCGGCTCCACAGCAGCGCCGACGAGGCTCGGTACCAGAAATTAACTTTTAAGTAACGATTTCAGCACGAAAGCAAAGTTCTCCGTTTGAGTCCGTTTTGTTGTTTTACTGTCCATCTTCTGACGTTTCAGAAATTCTGTCTATTGATTTAAGGAGATCGGCGACGAGCTGCAGGGATTCTGCTCCGGAGAGCAGCTGCCTGGAACACGGGAGAGAGATGGTGTTAGACTGAGGGGGAGAGGGTGGAATAGCCTGGCAGCATTTTGGGGGTGTTTACCCATGCAGTGTGATTTTTCAAGCAACAGTTTATCTGCACTGAAGACTTCTTTAAGACCCTTATACTTCAAGAAGTGAAATCTAAGACTTTATAATGGTTTTACATTAAGTAAAAAAATAAGACTTACACAGTCTAGTTATTTTTAATACCTAGACTTGGAGGAAGATATATTGCAGGTACATAACAACATGGACTAACTGATCTGGTGTACAGCATACAAGAACCTGAGTTTCAATGCTAAAAAAAACACTGGGGACCTTTAGTTGTGACATTAGTATTTAGACAAGCCTCAGGGACAGCGTTAGGAGAGTTGTCTTAAAATAACTCACTTGATTGAAGACCGGGAGTTTGTTATGACCGTGAGCAGGTTCTGTAAGGCAAGGTCAGCGTTTTGCTTTACCACGGACAGACTTGCCGACTGGCCCGACCTCAAGGCTTCATTCTCCATCTTGTAATTCTTCAGCTGAACCTAGGGAGGAAACAAACAAAAGCTTTCTATGAAAATAACCACAAAACTCCAGCAGATACAATTAAAGTAACTCATTAATACATCCATACAGCAATTTATGATGCACAACAACTAATTAATAAACTCCGTATCCAGATTGCCTGGAGAGAATATCCTCACAGCTCTGGAGAGCAGACTGACAGAAAACTACACTTTAGAAGCCTTTATTAAAACTGAAAACGTACACAGCATTTTCACAACAGCCAGCAGCCCTCGAGCCTGCTTGTTTCACAGAACCAACCCAGTGTTGGAGTGGCGTGTTCCAACTCAGGTGGCGGGGATGGAAGCTGTGACCTGACACTGACGCGATCACCTCACGCTGCGGGGGCTCTGCTGAGCTATCTGCAATCCCTCTCAAGGTTCTTTTCTTTCTCTGTCAGGCATCTTCCTACAGCTAAACACCCGTTTGCCCTGTTGCGTTACGCCATTCACAGGTGCCAAACATCAAACAGCACTTGAACATCACACGAAACTTCAGCAAAATCGTAAGTGAAGTACCACACATTGCAAAGATGAAGTTAACAGTCTGCATAGAGCTGGAATGTTCTAGTCTAGAGCATCTTCTATAGCATTCACCAGGAGAAGTGAGGCATAGTTACAAATTTTCAATGTCCTTTTTATAGGCTCAATTTCAAGATGTCTTGATTTCAGCCCCAATACATTCAGGAAAGCCTTAAGAATAACGCGTCGTACCTGAAGTAACGCATTTTCCTGTTTCAGTTTCGTAGCACTGTTTTCTGCTTTGACAGCCCGTTTCTGAAATAGAATAAAGATTATTTATACCATAGCAGGGCTTAGGACACAGCAGACAATTTGAGCTACACAGACATGCATAATTCTATCAAATAACTTGAAGTCATATGGTTTGTGCTGTATCACCTCATGTTCTGAATGTTTTACAAGATGGGGATAGTGCCCCCCGGCATGTCTGATCAGCCATCTCCTCCCCATTTTTCCTTTCTGATATCTTCAAGTGCCACCTGCCATGTCTGGATATTACTTTTTTTTTTTTTTTCCCTTGGACAAGAGGAAAAGGTACTCAGTATAAATAAGCAAGCAGGAAAAACAGCTCTTTGTTCATATAGGAGGTGTTTTTGGAAGGCTCCAAAAAAGCAGCTGAAGTTGTTGATGAATCCAGATATGGTATTAATGCAAAGACCTCTTTATTCTAGGTAATGAAAGAAGTTCTAGACTGGGACGCAGTCCTGTTATAAAGGGAAGACTCTGAACCCATGTCTGAGCTGTTTAGTGCTCACATGGGTGAAGGAATCACTGCAGCTCCCCTCTCTCTGCTGGGGGAGGAAGGAAAAGGAACGGAACTGCACTGCTTCCACACAAGCTTCTGGCACTATGGCAAATGCTAACACTTACAGTCATCAGCTGGAGATTTTGTTCCACGTGCTGCACCATTGCTTCCAAATCCTGCGTTTCCTTTTCTTCTTTAATTTTGTTTTCCTCAAGCTTTTTTTCAAGCTTCCTCATCCTTAAAAAAAACAAGAGACAATGTGCAGTAAGCACTTGTAACATTAAATACTTTAGGAAGAACATTCTAGGGAAGGACAAAGAAACTCATTCTTTCATGTTATAAGAAAAATTAAGTCTTCCCACAGAACTACACTTCTAGGCTGTGGCTCAGGGGATTTTTTGTTCAACACCCATTAGCATTAATGGGAATAATACAGCTGAATGCAGAAAGGCTGTAGAGAAAACAGGGCCGTTCACAATCAGTCCAGATAAGGGTAATTTTGAAACAAATCGTTACCCCATCACCGTGGAAGTACCAGCTGCCTCACTGCAACTGGTACACTGAGTGCAGAGGGTTCACATGGGAACTTAAGAAATTGCCATCCGAGATGGGTCACCGGGTTGTTTAACCTCAGAAAATTCAAGTCTCCCAATATGAAGTAACTCACCAGCAAAAAACAAAATGCTTTTCTTGCTTCAAAGGAGACAGATTAAGATTATTTGTTAACCTGAAGTTTTATGAAATGCATCCTGTCGAGTCCTACCCTCATTGTCACTAACCACCTAAACTGCATGAAGTGTAAGCCACACAAACACACTCATCCGATGTCAGCTTGCTACTTACTCTCCAAGACTTTTTCAATAACAAAACCAGGTTTGTTAAAGCTTTTCAATAAATAGCATAGATTTCAACTACATTTTTCTTCTTTAAAGACGTTGAGCGTTTCCAGTGAGTACCTCTTCTAAGACAACTCCTTGATTATGTGGTTACTTTCCCCAATATTGTGGCTTACGCACTTGTCTGCTTGAGTTTCAGAGAAAATCTGAAGCTTATTGATCTTGCTTCGCAAACTGGCATTCTCTTCTTTTAGCTAAAAAATAAAAAGTCTCATTAGAGATGAGGGTGTGGTTTCACAACAGTACTAACACTCCAAGACCAGTGTCTGAAGAAACATTCAGCTTTAACTCTAGTGCTGGAAAGTCTTGCACTTTCTATTACATTCAGGCTTAGCTTTGCACCTAGTTTCCCCCTCTCAAAACCACTTAACTTCACTAACCCTGCAGGGCACAGAAATGTGGCACTGAAGAAACAGCACGTATGTGACTAATAAAATGCTGTTAATTCTAAATTAATATGACCTCAGGGGGCAAGAGCATGAGGAAGTCACCTGGGCCATGCCAAAACCAGTGGGACAGACAAGGTACTAGACCTGACTCCTGCTGCAGAGCAGTTTTTCAGACCTACTTCTCTCACCCTAGCTGCTCTGACAAGCCGCGTTCAGCGCAGTCCTTGCTGACCGCACGCTTGGACACCGAGTTTCTGTAAAAAGCTGCTACAGGAGCTCAAAGCTCACTTGACAGAAGACGGAGCCTGCGGGCAGCGATTGTGTTCGCCCTGAGCAAGGTGCCGGGAGGTCGGCCGAGGTGCTTACCTCCTCGTAGCTGGGCTGCCGCAGGGAGTGAAAGCCCGGCCCCGGGGGGGCTCCGAAGGCGGCCACGCTCGGGCCCTCGCAGGAGCCGGCGGAGGGCGAGGCGGGGCCCGCGGCGGCGAGATGGGCCTCCTCCACCGCCGAGGGCTGGTAGCTGCCGCTCCATTCCTCATCGTCCTCCGCCTCTCCGGGAGGCACCGGATCCGGGAACAAAACGGGGCCGAGGCTCGGGCCGGGCCGGGCCGCCTGTGGAAGGGAGAGCGGGGCTGAGGTGGGCCCGAGACCGGCGCCTCAGCGTTGAGCCGCGCCTCCGTCCAGGCCCTACCTGGCGGCTGCCGCCCGCCTCCTCGCCGCTCCGGGCCTTGCTGCGGACGAACTCGCGGAACGAGAAGGGGTTGGGCTCCGCCGGACTCGGCGCCGGCAACCCCCCCGCCGCCATGTCCGCCCCACTCCCGGCGGCAACCGGAGGCGGGGCTTCGCCTCAGCGCGGGCCCCGCCTCCCCTCAGAACGGACCAATTAGTGAGCAGCCACCCTCACCTCACCCAATGGCGACCTCCTCGGGCAGGTGGTGCCCCGCCCACCGATCCCTCGGGGCCACCGCGGCTGCGCAGTGCTGCCCGCCCCCGCGCCGGCGAGGCTACCGGGTGACGGCAAGATGGCGGCCGCCATGGCGTGGCTGCGGCGGGGCGCTTGGGGCCCGGCCCGGCGGTGAGCGCTCCCTCCGTTATTTGGGGAAGGGGAGGAAAAGGGGGAAAATGGGGTTCCCGGCCTCGCTGATCGGCGCCTCCTGTTGTCCCGTAGGTGTGGGCTGGCGGCCGGCCGCAGCTACAGCGGCGGTGCCGCCTACCCCAGCGTGTCGCTGAACTGCCCGCTGCCCGGCGTGCCCAAGGCGGTCTTCGCGGCGGCCGAGGGCCGGGAGCGATTCGAGACGCGGGTGACGGTGCTGGAATCCGGGCTGCGCGTCGCCTCCCAGAACAAATTCGGGCAGTTCTGCACCGTGGGCCGTGAGTACGGCTTCGCCTCCCCCGGGAGCCGGGCCTGTGGGTAAGGACCGAGTGGGGGGCGGTGTAAAGTCACGCTGACTTCTTCTCTCCTTAACGCTAGTTCTTATAAATTCGGGATCAAGACATGAAGCGAAATACCTCAGTGGCATCTCTCACTTCTTGGAAAAGCTGGCCTTCTCTGTGAGTACCGTACGCAGCGTGGTGCGAAACGTTAAACCCGGGCAGCAGCGAGCGACCGAGGGCAGGGCCGGCTGAGCTCGTTAAGTAGGTGGTGATGGTATTCCTCGTTAATTATGCTGACTGTAATTTTACTTTGAAAGTCTGCTGTGCTTTCGCCTCCAAGGTAAGTGAATATTTAGCAAACCCATTTGGCTTAAAGAATGTAGAAGATGACGCTTGTTCGGGGCTATGCTGAAGGACTATAAACAGTTGTTGCTTTACTAATTAACAACACTGGTATCTTTTTTTTCTTAGTCCACAGCTCAGTTTGCCAGTAAAGATGAAATTCTCCTCACCTTGGAAAAGCATGGAGGCATCTGTGACTGCCAGGCATCGAGGTGTGTTGCTCTTTCTCTGTGCTCTGTTACCCAAGTGGCGGTAACACCAGCAGTAGTTAGAGTCGCTTTTTCCAGTGTGTGGCAGAAAAAGCCACTTTTTGCTTCCAAGCAGCAGAAATCCATTTGTGGTGACTGCTAAGAAGCTACAAAAATGAACCTGAAAGGTTTATAAAAGTAAATTCTGTTTCTTTTTGAAAGCATTTAATGAGTAACGGGCAAGCAGCTTTATCTGTGATTTCCTCATGCATGTTTGCTGAATGTAGGTGTGACTTCCCGGTGCAGAACCCGTCTGCTTGTGTTGCAGGGACACCATAATGTATGCTGTTTCTGTTGACGCCAAAGGCCTGGACACAGTGGTCAACTTGCTGGCTGATGTAGCGCTACAGCCCAGGTTATCAGGTTTGGAAACATAAGTCTCTGTCTCAAAAAAAGACTCCTGACACATGACTTGCTGTTAGATTTCAGAATTCTTCATTACACTGTGCTCATCAAGAAGATATCATATAGCAATTAGGTATTTTGAATGGTGATTGTTATCTCTTGCATTTTCTTATTACAGATGAAGAAATTGAGATGACTCGAACGGCTATACGATTTGAGCTTGAAGACTTGAACATGAGACCTGATCCAGAGCCTCTCCTCACGGAAATGATCCATGCGGTAAAACACTGAAAAGTCTATTTTGCATGCAGTCCCCTGTATGAGACATGCTTCATTCTCCTCATTCAGTGTTTCCTCAACTTCAGGATTTATTTTAGAATATTCTGAAAACAGATTTTTCTGCTACTCAATTAGATTTCAGTGGTGAGAGGGACAATTTTGCACTTTGAAATCCTACATTCAACACACGTGAAAGATTTTAACCTGAACTAAAACCACCTATAACTTACCTATGGGTGACAATATGTTGTTGAGTTACACTGACTTTAGTAAGTAGTGCTCAGCCTTTCCTCTCTTACATGTCAAACAGGTAGGCAGAATTCTAAAACAGAAAGAGGACGTTTAGGTAGAGGGGGGTGAAGGAATATTGGTTACTTTAATGCATCTGTTTCCTTTTAGGCAGCCTACAGAGACAATACGGTTGGACTGAACAGGTTCTGCCCGGTGGAAAATACTGACAAAATTGATCGAGAAGTCTTGCATTCATACCTGCGCAACTACTACACGCCAGACAGGATGGTGCTTGCTGGGGTGGGAATCGAGCACGAGCAGTTAGTGGAGTGTGCGAAGAAACATCTGCTTGGAGTGGAGCCGGTGTGGGGCAGCGGGCAGACCAGGAATGTGGACAGATCTGTGGCTCAGTACACAGGAGGCATTGTCAAGGTAAAAGGAAGGTGGAGGTGGGTGGCATTGTGCCTCTTCCTGTCTGTTGGAGGTGGAGATTTGGATTTGAGCTGATTTCTCTATAGGCTTTGCTTTTCTAAAATTGCATACGGTTCATGGATATGAGCCAAAACTGGCCATCACAGCCATTATCTGGGAGACAGGTTAATTATTGGGGCTGTATCAAGCTGGATACAACAGAGATGAAAATGGGTCCTAATAATTTGTCTGCCCTTCCCACAGGTTGAAAAAGATATGTCAGATGTGAGTCTGGGCCCTACTCCCATCCCAGAGCTTACCCACATCATGATTGGGTTAGAAAGCTGCTCATTTTTGGTAAGTATCAACCTAGAATCCTTTATTTTGGGTGCCCTGTACTTGAAAGATCCCAGAATACTGTGCCTCATATGTAAACATTTGCACTCTTGCTGCTGATCCTGCAAGTACAGACGAGCAGCTTTTTCACTGACAGTTTGATGAAGGCACTGACCTTTACGCTCTTCTCATGCCATGTTTCTTTCTTCTTCTCCCTCTTTACTCGTCCCAGACCCTTGAGAGCTCTGCTATTAGCTGACTGAATTTCTTGTTGCAATTCAGGAAGAAGATTTCATTCCCTTTGCAGTATTAAACATGATGATGGGAGGTGGTGGCTCTTTTTCAGCTGGAGGGCCTGGCAAGGGCATGTTCACCCGACTGTATCTCAATGTGCTCAACAGGTTGGTTTGCCTTTCTGTTTAAGGGACAGCAGACACAGTCTTCTCTAGCAGGTTCACATGGAAGACTTCATCTTCTGAAAGCAAACACCCCCAGGTTTTGCATCAGCTTATTCTGCTTGAAACATGCAGGACTGATTTTGTCAGTGGGCACTGTGGGAGGGTGAAAGTAAAGGGTAGAAGTGATCAGGAATTCTGTCTTCCTCCACTAGCGCAATCCATCCATCATTTAATCAGGGGATATTAACAGAATTGGCAATAGGTACCAGTAATACTGGTCTGTATTGTTCTGGGTTTGGTCTCAAGGATGCAGGGGGAGAGAAGGAAGTAGATGGCACGTGCAGAAATTGTTAGAGGCAGGGATTGGCATTTCTTACTGGCACTGCTGAGAGTCCTGAAAACGCATGAGGAGAAGACTCACTGTCCATGTTTGCTTAATTTTTACATTAAAATTCTGTTTTTTAAATTTCTGAATACTCTTTGTACACTCACAGGCACCACTGGATGTATAATGCAACCTCTTACCACCACAGTTACGAGGATACCGGTCTCCTGTGTATACATGCCAGTGCAGATCCAAAACAGGTATATAGTCCTGTATTCAAAGACAGGTGTCCTTAAAAAGTACTACTAGATAGTAATGTTAACAGAATAAGCATTGTTCTAATCTTCATTTAATTACCTGGTTTTCCTAGGTTCGAGAGATGGTGGAAATCATCACAAGAGAATTCATTCTAATGGCAGGAGCAGTAGGAGAGGTCAGCAGCCTGACTTGCAGACGGTCTTTGAGCTGAAATAATGCATTGCACTGGCCTTGCTAGAATGATTTTTTTTTTTTGTAGATAAGTATGTTACATATTTCTGTAAACAAATATCATAACTTTAGCAACACCTTCACAAAGAGGAAGTTGTTTGCAGAGCTCTTATGTGATACCTTGTATTAGAGAGAAGTGGCCAGACATTTTCGAACATCTGTTTGTATTTGCTGCTCACTTACAGGTAGAACTTGAGCGAGCAAAGACACAGCTGAAGTCCATGCTCATGATGAACCTTGAGTCTCGGCCAGTTATCTTTGAGGATGTGGGAAGGCAAGTGTTGGCAACAAACACAAGGAAGCTACCACATGAGCTCTGTGCCCTGATCAGTGAGTACACAATGCTTTTCCTTCCCTTGACTGAACTGTAGCTACAGATGGGGCGGCGCAACTTGTAACACAGATGAATTGCCTTAAAAAGCCCGGGGCATAAACACCACAGATAGATACTTCAGACTGATCTTTGTGATTGCTTGCAAGCTAGTACAATGCTTATTTTTGTTAGAAGGAAGGAAAAAACAGAAGCATGGTAGGGAAGGACTAGAGTTAGGGATTGGTTTTCTGAGCATGGGGTCTGACTCATCATAATAAATCTGCTTTGTGCGATTTAGAATGTAGTTGTCACAATTCTGACTTTTTTTTTTCTTTTTTCCCTGAAGGCCAGGTAAAATCTACTGATATCAAGAGAGTGGTTGCTAAGATGCTCCATAAAAAACCAGCTGTGGCTGCACTGGGTGACTTAACAGATTTGCCCACTTATGAACACATCCAGGCAGCGCTTTCCAGTAAGGATGGGCGACTCCCTCGGGTGTACCGGCTCTTCCGATAAAGCAGTGCATCCTGCACGTCTGACAGACTTGCTCCTTTTAAAATTTGTTTTTGAGATTATATTATTGCTGCAAGCCCTTCCCCCCCATCTTTCCAGGCATACTGTGTGAGAACATGGAGCTATGCTACAGCTGAACAAAGCTGCTTCAGAACACGGGACTGTGAAGAGCTCGTTATGTTGGGCTTAAAGGTCCTCCCTGGCTCTGGATGAGTACTCTGACCCTCTGAGTAGGTTACAAGTGAAGATGGGTGTGTACAGCCTTCTCTTGGCACCGGGGAGAACACAGCAAGCCAAAATATTCATCACTGCAACTGAAAGCATCTATCTGCAAAGTCGTCAGTCACTGCTGCGTGTTACTACTTAATCCCATCAGCAATAGACACTCACATTGGAGGCCCTGGAGTGTGCCCTTCTCTGGGAATGTGGTGGTGTGTTAAAGAGCTGGGCTTACATAGCTGAATTCAAAGAATACTTACAGCTGTTACCAAGGTGAACAAAGACTTGGTTAAACTGAATTAGGAAAATACCAGCTACTATCCATGTGAAGTTAGGCAACAAGTTTCCTGCAGTCCAGGTTTTGTTTCAAGCATCACTGATCCATTTCCTCAGTGTAATTTACCATCTCTAGTACTACTAGAAGTCACATGTCTGGAAGTAACTTCATAATTTTGCTAGTGGTCAGAGGAAAGTAGACCTGTGGCATAACTAACAATTTCTGGGACAGCCATCTACAGAGATACTATGCATAATGATAGACACATTGCAGAATTAAAGCAATCCTATTCTTTAGGTTTCTCACTTGCAAGTGAACTATGCTAAAGAATAAAAGTTTTACTCCAGAGTTACATCCACACAGGCACTTATTAAAGGAGTTGCTGCTGCACCCTGCTTTCTTCGGATTGTCACGTGGATGAACTTAAGGCCTTGCAAAAAGAAGACATAATTGTCAGTCTGAAGCAGAGATGGAGCTCAGCTAGGAGTCAAGATCAGCAAAATGATGTTCAGAAAGCTCAAGATTGGGGCTGACATGAAGCTAAGTGCCATGCATTTGCTATACTGAAGCAATGGAGACCTAAAAGGAAATAAATAAAACATGCAATTTACATAATCCCCTAACATGGGCTTAAAAATGTAGACAGCTGCATCGCAGCACTTCACTGGCTCAATGTGCACTGTAAGGAGCAATCAAACTGGGAGCAGAACACTGAGGCAGCTATTACCTGCTTTATCCCCATACCTTTCCTCATACATCTACAAGAAAACATTTGCATTGCTTCTTGTGGAACCCACAGTATGGAAATCCTGTTCAGTTGTTGTGTATGTTTGTAAGAAAATAAAGAGACCTCTAAATCACTGGAGCAAGTAGTAAGAGTTCTGAAATTCATCAGCTCCTGGCTGGGTTTCTTGAACTGGCAGGTGAAATGTGCTTTCTTTGTTCAATGCAAATGATTTCAAAGAAATCTGTCCTGCTTTTCCAGCTGAAGACAAGTGGCTCAGGTCACCCGAACACTTAGTGTGCGTATCACAGTCAAAGAACTCTAGTGCTGACAAAGCTGCAATAAGAGCCGGTTCTTATTTCAGGTATTGCATTAATTTATTTTTATTCCTTTAAAAAGAAAGGAAATCCAAATAACCTGATGGCTACAGACAGGTCAGTGCCATAAACGTTTGTACCGCAGAACAGAAGCTCTGTCTTGGACAGGTTGCATAGTTAGCAGCACTTCCTCCAAGTTGTTTGCACGGTGTTTTATGTATTAAGGTGATTAATGATCCAGCCAATCTGTGCCCATGAAGAGTTTTTAAGTATTAGCTGTACTTAACATTTTACCAGTGCCTTACTGGTCCACATAGTATGTTTAGCCTTACGACAAACACTATTCAAAAAGAGCAAGTTATTCACAGTTCACTGAATTGAAAAAAAAAAAAAAATTAACTGTAATCAGAGGTAATGGAACTGCACTGATGTGCCTTGCTGCAGTTTCTCTGCATACTTCCTTAGTATACTGACGACATCATAACCACTTTGGTGAAACATTACACAGTAGCTGTACTTAGACCATTATTTTCAACTCAGGTATCCTGCTGCTGAAGGCAGGTAGTGTTTTATCACCCCTGGGCAGGGCAAGTGAGTTAAGGATGGGATTGTTTCAAGCAGTCTCAACAGCCAAATACATGGTGAGAGAGATTGGTATTTACCCCCTAGTAACAGAAGGCCGGAAGAGTAATTATTGAAAGGCAATGTTTCTACACTTCAAATGTACAGGAGTACATTCACACAGATTGTGCTGTAGAGGACCAGAGAAGCCCAACCCAGGACCACCATCCTTACACAAAACTGCCCAAGTCCCCTAACTGGTCCCTGTTACACATTTTACAGAATACTGTACACTTGGCTACAACTAAGGAAAAAAAAAAACAAAACAAAACAACTCCACAACATATGTAAGCTAACCAGATAAAATCAGACAAACGAAAATTGTCACCTGTCTGCAGGATTTTCTTAGGTCCCCTGCCCCCTGTCATGCCAATTCCAGAAGCTGTGCCCCCTGTGTGGAGTCACCTTGGAACCAAGAGACTGCACCCTCTTGCTTCCACAGACTGTGTGGTTAAAAATAAATCAATCACATCTGTTGGGAAGGATGTCCTAAATAACTGACTCCATGTTCTTCAGCAAAAGCACTTGAGCTACATGGATTAGCTCATGCAAATGAGTCCAGGATGAGGTTTAAGACATTGTTCACAAGCCACAGCAACTGCCAGAGGTGCTTAAGCAGACAATTCCCTGCCGAGTTTGCCGTGGCGTGAAATCCTCTTTCTGGGCACCTCTAACATGAGCACTGCAGAGTTCTCAGCTCAGGAAACGCTACATATGCTGCTGGATTTTTGGTCCTTTTGCTCTTGCCGTTTCTGAAGTTCCCTTGTAATCCGCCTCTTTATTCCGATTAAATAGAGTTCTCTGTCAAACTGCCCTGCAGCAAGTGGAATGCTACAATATAAACACAAGCAATTAGATCAGGGTACAAATACATTCTTCTTGTCTGCCCATTTCCCAAATAGTTCATACAACAAAGGTCAGAAACCTAATTTTCACTTTCTTAAGGCATTAAGATACTGCTGTGGGAGAAAATGGGTAAAACAAAGTTGTTCTTCCACAGCAAAAAGTTAAGGTTTTTCACAATACATTTAAATGAAGACACTATTGGTTGTAAAAGGCAAATGTACTTTCAATTTAAGCATGAACATGCCTGCCTTCAGAAGGGGCATACAGAGAGGATATACTTTATGACCCTAAACCAAAAAACACTCATTTGAAAATCTAAACTAGCTTACCGTTAATCTGGTGTACTTGCTGGTATGGTTCATGCACAACAGTTCTTACCTTGGTCTGTTCCAGAGAGGCTGGAAGGAAACCCTAGCAGGCCAGCTTCACAGCCTCTGCAATACTTGTATTAAATGGGTATTTAATACCCATAAATGAAAAAAAAAAAAAAATCACAATTCTAATTGTACTGCTGATCAAGTGCTCTGAGAAATCACCCTTTTCTAGATATCCGGGTCTTGAAATCCCTGACCATGCTACTCACAGAAAAGAGACTAAATTTCAGTCACACAGCCAAGTTTTCTAACAAGTTTTAGCATGGCAACCCACAGTGGGACATTAAGAAACTTGAAGGATCTCAAAATACTCCACTGACATACAACTATGTTGAAATGCAGCCACCACTGGGGAGAGAAAACTGCATCGATCCCAAAGAGGGAAAGAGGGACAGAAGAGGAAAACTGTCCTCTTTTGGACAAAATTGTGCTGATAACAAAAACAGATCACTGCATCTCAGATGAAATAGAGATTTACGGTCAATTGCAATGGACTCCATTTATCTCCCTCAGGAGGATTAAGGGACGTGGCAGCAGGGATTTCAGATGTCAGTGCAAGGTTTAAGCGCTCCTACTGCTCTGACCACTGAGAACATATATAGTTTAAAAACCAAACAGGCTTCAGGGTGCTACGTGGGACAAACTCTATTTCAGGAACTCTCCCAAAAGGACAAACTCTGAACAGGAGCATATCCTCAGGATCACCGGAGCCATGTGCAATCATAGAGTGGCACAAGGAGGTACTAACTTGTCTCTGCCAGGCCTCACTTTCACACGAAACAAGGCAAATACAGGCCGATGGTCTGAGGTTTTGATCACAGGACAAGATGAGTACTTGACAGCCTGGATGTCATCTCTGTACCGACTGCGGTATACAACTCGATCCTGGGAGGCAGAGAGAGAGGGGAGACTGATGGTAACTCCTTTTGCACAGCCACCCTGGAAAGAAGCACTGGTTCACAAGAGACACATCCACTCATCTGTCATGCTCCATGGAATAAAGTGTCTTGGCCAGGGATACATTCATGAAGAATGTGTGTCTGATCCCAACAGTGATTCTGTGCCCAGCTCAGAATGCACAGGAACAGGACATAAGGCAGGGAAAGTAAGATCAGCAGCCTGGGCCAAACTCTCCCTGTGCTCACAGATCCAACAATCCTTTCTTCCAAACCAGTTCCACATGCCCTGTTGCCTTTCAGCAACAAATCTCAGCACGACTGTATCTCATGCAGACCAGCTGTGGAAAGCAGATTTTTCTCACAGGTGAGAATCCCCTTTGGAGGCAGATGAGAGGCTAAGCAGCCCTTCCAAGCATGCTGCTCCAAAATCATCCCTTACCGTGTAGGAAGGAGTTCTCTGTTTGGAAGTGGTGTCATAGCTGTCCTTTCCTATGTCAAACTTGTAAGAAGGACGGAAATGAATGTCAGCTTCTTGGAATCCTTTGAAAATAGACCCTGTAAGGGAAGGGGAGAACAGCGTGAACAACCAATTTCTCCTTCCTAAGACCTCAACATACTTTCTGCATTTATTCAACACTGCTTAACTAATGCTGGCTAGAAACAACAGCCATGTACATACATGACTAGAAAAACCTGGGCTTGGGTTCCAGAAAGGGAGCAAGCTCAAGTTCTTACATAGTGAGGATAAAACATAGCCAGTGGCTATTTAAACAAAGAACACTTGTTGCATGCACTTCCCCTTCTACTGAAAGCTCACGATGCTTTGCAAATGCCAGGTATTCAAATCTAAATGCCCTAGACACTGCGACAGAATGATGTCCAGTTTATAGAGGAGTCAGATGAAACAGAGCAGTAAATGGCTTCGGAGATCACACTATATCTAGAAAAATGCTACAGCAAAAAGTCCCTTGTACAGACCGGCAATGTATTTGACAACTGCTGACTTCCTTTCTTAGGGAACTTGACAAGAGAAATCAGGAAAGATCTCTAGGAAATAAGGATTTGGCTGTAGTTATTTTTGTGTGTGTTATTTTTGTTCCTGGAGACTAGGGAGAAAAGCAGCTGTCCCTCACCTCTACTCATTTCACTAGTAAGCTGGTCATATGCCAGTAGCTTGGACACATCTGTTTCTGGGTTCTGGTTCAAGATGGAATCCACTGTCTCGCGATCCTTATTTAGTCGGAAGTTGAAGTCACCAAACCAGAATACTTCATCAAACCGGGTTGTGACGTCACCTGCAAATTCAAGCCAGAAGTGTCAGTATAAAAGTAAACATCCTGAAAAGCTCTGAAAGCAAACAAAAAAATCCCAAACTTTTTTTCTCTGAATCTCCTCTTGACTTTAGAGGAAAAATTAAAGTATATGATATAGTTACATGCTCATTAAAATGAAACTCACTTAACTCTTTCCAAGTGAGAGCTGTATGATGCACAGCTTACTGATAGTGCTGCTAGATATGTTCAAGGAACAGGCATAAATTCTTTCTTTTTACTACCAGGAGATATAATACTTGAGCATGTTTTCTGCCTGTGACCATCACAGAATGTGGTAATAAAAAGACAGTAGAAAATAGAACAGAATTTTTTAAAATCATAGAAAAAGTTGAAAGGAGACCAAATTATCTATAGGACCTAAAAACAGTATGAACACAAAAACCTAATGCTACATGGCAGATAAAGAGTAAATTCATCTTTCTAGAAAAAGGGCTTAGCTATACATCTAGACGTCATGTTAACAGCACAGTATTAAGAAACAGTAACAGAATTTGGCAAACAACACGCTGATCTGTGTATATGCAAATTGAAACTGTTCCTTATCTAAGTTTTGAAATAAAGTAATTTCTACTTGTTCTAGAAAACACTTGCAAAGTGAAACACATCCATAATATTGATAAAAATTACACTGAAATTATCTTATTGCTGTTCTGAGAAAAAAATACATCACACAAAAATTCTTTTAGAATTTTCTCTCTCCCCCTCCATTTCAAATTTTTCTCTCAAATTCCCCCCAAAATTATGCCCCACCTAAAAAAAAAAAATCATGTGAATAATAACCATCTTCAGACAAAAAGAGCTGTAGTGTCTTTTTATACCATCTCAAATTAGCTCTCTCATTCTCTCTTCCTTAGTGTAGACTGAAGGACAATGCACAAATGCTGTTCATTTGGGCTCCCACACAAGCATGGTTTCACACTTACTAGAACTGGATCGATACGGGTTTGTGTCCGGAACGTTCTTGGGAAGCGTAAGGGCTTGAATGGTTTTATTGTAGTCCAGTTTCCTCTCATTCACCTTACTGTCCCCAGCTGAAAGACAGAAAACCCATTACTGCCAACGATGCATCATGTTCATTCAATTACCATTTTTGGTTATAATGGGAGCTTCCAAAGAACATCAGATATTTTCCACATGTAAAATGTAACACACTGACCCAGGGAGCATACAGACTGAAAAACACTGACAGAAAGTATGGGAAAAGGGATACAGTTGTGCAGAGTTCATTTCTGTTTTTCTAAACACAGGGCTCCTGTAAGTTTGCTACCAAAAAATCCTCCTCCCTTATTGTTCTCAGCTCAGCAATCCTGAGCTGTGACTTCAGTCTGTCCTGTTCCTCTATCCCCGTGCACCTTTTTTACCTTTGTAAAGCAACTACCCTCCTCCCTCTGTAAGGACACTGCTAACAAGACTGTAAATGTCTCACATGTGAAGTGAGAGGTGATGAAGAGAAATGAGGTCCCAAAAAATGTGAAGCAGATTCCCAGAGCTCCCTTGGTTTTGATCTGAGATACGATTCGAGTTGTCACCGTGGCGTACTCCACTTCTGGAAGGAGAAAAAGAAGCTGCTTTTACCGAAAAGCCTCTGAAGACAGCAAGCAGGAAAGTTAAGCGAGGGATGGCCCTGGAGAAAAAGCCAAGACACCTGATGGCAACAGACCTTTCACCTCCCCACTTTCCAGCTCTTACTGGATCACACACCTGAGCAGAACCAGATCAGGTCCCTCCGAATGAAGACTGACATGTACAGCACCCCATGTGCAGCAGAGTAGAGCATGACATAGTGAGGGCCCAGCGTCTCTTGCAGGCGGATCTCCCACTCTCTTCTGCAGGAAAGAACAACAGTTGACTCACAAGGACAGTACAAGAGACAATAACCAGGAAAGGAAATCAGCATTGTAAAAACAGCAATCCTTCTGATAAAGAGCGCCAAGTAAGCATAAGCAAACCCTCCACTGCCACAGAAATGCTGCAGCAAAGGCTGTTCAGTCTGACGTAGCTCCATACATGCCATGCAGCGGGGTGAGAGATTATTAACTGTCACTGCACTGAGCAGCTTGCAAATCTGAGGAAAAGAGAGGCCCACTGGGAAGACAGCCTAAGAAAGCAGAGTCTGACACGAGGCTCCAACCTGCTCTTCTAGGGTGGGTCAATCTCAGACAGACTAGAAATTTGCAGCAGTGTACTACTAACGAGCATGTGGCTGCTAAGGCTAACAGCCAGCCCGTGAGCTAGCTCACAGCCAGCTCGCATCTATGGTAAGATGCCCACAGAAATCAGACAGGAGTTTTGCTATTACCTGCCCTCACAACAGGACCAACTTTTGTATTTACAGATTTTTCTGATATTTTCTCCTAAGACCCACTTCCTCTAGTGCTCATGCAATAGAATTCAGAGTCTTATTAAAAGGTTGTTTACTGAAAACACTAAGAATATGATGGAGACTATTTTCAGACTAATTAAACCCAAAATAATTAGTTGACAATAAAAGAGGATGGTTCATTACATTGTTTTTGCTACCTGTCTGGACAGCCTTCTTGAACCCCAATGACATACATGTCCTGGGCATAGTCAGGATCTGTTGGTAATAAGAAGTCATCCAGATTCACTGGAAGTTCCTATTATTTTTTAAAAAAAAAAAAAAAAAAAAAAGAGAGAAAAGGGAAAAAATATAAGATAGCAATATTCATTATGCAAAGATTTACTAGAAAAGTACAAGAAAAGTCCAGGATACAAGTTCCACAGCATATGCAAACAATTCAGGCTTCAAAAAATAGGTTACGCGATAATACTAAAATGCTCCTTCCCAAAGGCAGACTTCAACTGCTGTCGCTCCAGCAGTAACCAAGATTCCACAGTTCAGCCATGTGGGCCAGTAATGTGATGTTTCTAATTTCCTGTGATGCTTACTTTTTACCAAGCTCATAGGCCCAGGGCTTGCTTGTGTTCTTCCAAGCACAGATTCTCAGTCAGCTGGTAGAATCAGTCTCGAATCGCTAGGGTACGTAAAGATGTGGGCAGGAGGCTGTGTTCTCTATCAGAGATGTTCTCATCATAACCACTAAATTATCAGCCATCTTCATCTGACCGTAATTGCAATGGAGCGTAAAGGAGCTGCCACAAAAAGCCAGAGTGGCCCTAGCAAGCTCACTGTTCTCATACCTAGTGTCTGGGGAACCCTGTTACAATGCCTCTCACTAAGATGAACATGCATGAGAGGGTCCTGTAATCTGATAAAGATGATGAAACTCAGGTTGATGGGGAACATAGTCATGAACAGAAAAAAAAACATTGCACCAGTCCTTGCAGTAAAAATGGGGTAACTCTACCACTGCCAAGAGACTTATGTGCACATACCTTCTGACCCTGCATGTTCCAGGTGGCCACAAAGATTCCAATATTCCGATCTGGGAAATATCTGCTAAGTTCTTCTGCTCCCAGTAAGGCACCACTTGCCAGAAGGCTGCCTTCCAAATAGCTTCTGTGAATGGAAGACCCATTAAAGAGCATCTAAGGCAATGGCATGACAGTTGGAATAATGATTTGTAACACTTGAATCTTGAGTTCATCAAGAACATACCTTTAGCTCAAGAAAATGGCATTCAGTATTTATATATTGTTCTGCTTGACTAAAGTTCCTTATAAAGTTCCAACCCTTATAGAGAGTTCATGGATCACATGCAAGAAAACAACACTATTGTCATAAGCTGGCCTTTTCAAAGCCAGAACACGAGTAATGGTGAAACTGATGCTGCACAAGTTCTGTGATGACTGA
The DNA here is from genome assembly GCF_018691265.1 of Tyto alba. Classification (NCBI taxonomy): domain Eukaryota; kingdom Metazoa; phylum Chordata; class Aves; order Strigiformes; family Tytonidae; genus Tyto; species Tyto alba. Next base: position 3,447,763 of record NW_024881273.1, read on the forward strand.
AGCCATCCAAAGTCTTCAATCCCTCTAGTATTTATCACAGACACAGAATTAAGAGATTGGTTTGATATATGAGTATCTTGAAGCAGCTCAGTGTACCTAAAACATGAAAATAGCTCCACCATTCCTAGTGTTCTGGCACCAAGTTGCTCCTAATCAAGGATTCAAACTCACATTCTTCCTTCAATTCAGCTCATCAAATCATCTTTCAAGTAAACAATTTACAGAGGCTGAGGTCTAAATGATTATCACATTTGAAAAGGATGGATCTGCCCCATACCACCTGCCTCTCCAAAGAACATGCTCATTACAAAAGCAAGGGGTATTGGCAAAAGGACTGCGAGCTGAATAAGCATTTTTTATCTTGTTTAAGCTCTATAAATAATGATGACAGCATGATGTCAGGGAATGCTGTGCAACCCACTGGTCTACCCAGCTGCTCACCCAACTTCAACAGCTTTGCAGAGGGAAGTGAAATAAAACCCTCATGGCAAACAAGTAGTAATCTATCTTTGGGGCTTTTTAACCAGTTAGTAACCTTATGCACTTCTCTCAGAATTACTTGCTCCCGTACCCTGACCCACTCTTTGGATAAATGATCAGATTTATCTATCAACATCTTGCAGACTGTTGTGTGCCTATAACATACAACCTTTAGCTGAGTACGTGGTATCCTTTACCTTTTAACATGTTTCCTGACCTGCACTAGTATCAATACTCGTTGCAGTGTTTGTGCTGTGTGCTGGTGGGTCTTTACAAACAGAGGGTCTGCAGCCAACACAAGAAGAGGATTTGATAAACCAGCAAGCAGATTAATACACCCACCTCAGCTCCCTCCAGTGAATAATCTAAACTTAACTGAGAATGAAGACAAATGAGCAACCAGAGCAAGAGGTCAGGGCCATGCTAGGAGAAAGTGCTGAGATCTGAGTGGAAGCATGCTCTTCCTCAAGAGATTCCTGGAAAAGCTGGAGCTCCTGTGGGACACTGAAGTGGTCCACGGTACATGATTTGATCCTGCCAGAAGCCAAACAAGCTCAACATCTGCAGAGGACCCTCAGCACCTTACAGGACTGTGACAGTACTGTATGTACTGCATGATAGTTTCAAGTGAAAATATTTGTGGTTTTTTTTTCCTGTCATTTAACATTTCAGCTCAAGCCCAACGTATGTTTAGATTAAAAAAAAAAAAAAAATAGTTTTTCCCAACTGTTAGCACGCACAGCTACTGTTTCTTAATTTTCAAACAGATTGCTTAAAATTGCAAGCTGAGAGCAAATCAAACTTATATTTATAAAAAACAATACCCAGCTGAGAGGAGCAAGCAGAGAGTATTTGTATTAATCTCATAATCTTCAAACTGTTTCCAGTCTCCACAGCTGGTTAAACAACACAGAACAACTTTTGTGCTTTACCAATTGGTCTCCAGTTTCCTGCCCCTGCCCAGGAGGATTCTGCAGGGCAGCTGGCTCCCCGCTAACACACCCCAAACTTGGCCAGGAGAAGCTGGGGGACATACCTGTTTCGAACATCCTTGGAGCGAATGGGAGTGAGCAGGCTGAACGTAGATTTCATGGAGTCTGTGGAGCAATTATCATAGACCATCCCGTTGCCATGTAGCCTGGTATCGCTCAAGCTGCTGCTTACCCTCCCAAACTTGTGCTGAGAATAATGTCGATAATCCATACAATCTGAGTCGATCCTATTAGCTGTCCTCAGGGTGTGAGAGGCCACATTGAGCTCCATGGGTGGCAGAGGTCGAGCCGGCATTATTTGGGACAGACGGGGTTTGCCGCCTGCAAACGCCTTCCCCCGCAGAAGGCCACCAAAGGCACTGGAGATCTCGGAGGCTCGTTTCCCCAGGTCGGAGGCGCCTCCTCTGCTCTTCCCCACGGGACTGGCTTCCGAGGCATCTGGTGAACTGCGCAAGGAAATCTCCTGGCAGCACTGATGGCAGGGGCTTGCCCTACCCCTGATGGGAGGGCTGAGGGATGCTTCCTGAAGAGAACCGTTTGAGGAACTTGTCTCATTGGGATCAGTCAGACTTTCCTGACTTGTTCTAAACCGCCGCCACCTCCTCCAGCTTTTCTCATCCAGAGATGCAGCGCGCTCTAACCGGGGTTTCCGAGGAGGCCTTGGAGTGACCGATTTAATTTTCATATTAGTTTTGAGTTCATCTGGTAAAAGCCTTAAGGTTTCATTTAAAGAAGCGCCCACACTTGGAGAATCTTCAAAGGTAAGCACCCCGTTGGTACCAGCTGCTGCCTTTGCTGCTTTCCCAGCTTTTTTAGCGTGTAGGTCCTGGACTGCTCCACCCTCCGTGCTCTGAGTAACACAGGCCCCTGAGTGCTGTGGAAATCCATTTGGAGTAGTCATTCTCCCCCAGGTACCAGCTATGGACACTGCTCCATAGGAAAAGTTCCTCACAGCATAATTTCCTTCCCTCGCTTACCCTGTAGGTTCACACAGCTTTAACAAAGCCAGAAAGACATGGAAATTGAAAACGGCTCAGTCTTTAGTTGAGAATGAAGGGCAGGTGTATGTGTAGGCAGATGCATTGTCTGCAAATTTTCAAGAGGTGGGATACCTGGATTTCCCCAAGAGAAACATGTAAAAATGAAAAGTTATTGAGCTGTGAACTCTGCTCCTTAATCAGAAAGCAAGCTCCTCACAGGACCTTCCTCTAGAACAATTCAAACTTAACATGACCTTGTCAGAAGACCAATGCTATTTTATTTTCAAGAGCAGAGCAGTGAACTGATTTCCTCGCTGCTGTAAGCATCATGGCTGCGTACAGACTTCTTTAAGACAAGGTTGTGTATACTGTTAGCATGAAAGGAAATTAAAACTGGACATAAATCACAGCTTGCTCTCCTTGCTATGCAGTGAGTGAGTCACCAGTACGACCAGCCTCCAGGCTGCCCACAGCACGCCGTGCCAGAGGCCAGGAAATTTCCAGTGACCTCAGCTTCTATGGTGATCACAGAGCAGGGACATCACTGCCACCTTTTCTTGCTTTGCGCCAACCCTCAGCCACCGCTGCTGGGACTGAGAAAGTATCTGAGGATTAGTTTTAGGGATACGTGATCGGGGTGCAGGGCAAGCTCCTACTTGGGGTGGGGGGGAAGCACCTCGTTAGTCTGCAATTACTGCAAACCAAACTGCCCACCTGCAGCGGTAGGCTTTGTATTCTGCACTGGGAATGCAAAATCCTGTAAAGGCACCCCAGAACGCTATTTCTGGACCTGAGGGGGGGGGAAGCCGCCCACTTTCTCCCGACCGGAGAGGCGGGAGCGCTTTGCCAGCTCCTCTCGCCTCACCTTCTACCCCACCCGCTTCCCCACGACGACCGCTGCCAACCCCAGGCGGGCAGAGGCCGGGTAAGACTCCCCACGGCCGCGGGCACCGGAGACACGACCACCCACGGGCCTGCCCCCCGCGGCCGCGGCCCGGACGCGCTCACCGACCTGCCGGGCCCGCCGCCGCTCCGCCGGCCTCGCCCGTACACCTCGATCCGCCGGTACGGGCGGGACGCGCGGCCCCGCCGGCTCCACCCGGGCGCGGTGAAGGCCACTTTTCCCCACAGAAGCCCGAGAGCGGGGCGGGCAGCGGCCCCGGCCCGGCGGGAGGGCCGAGCGGGCGGCGGTGGCAGCCGCCCCAGCCCCGCTGCGCGCCCGCGGCCCGGCCGGAGCAACGGCGGCGACACCGGGCCCGCCCCGCGGGCGGCGGCAGCGCCCCCTGGCGGCGGGAGGAGCGCACCGCCAGCCCGCCCCGCTCCCCAGGCCCTGAGGGGACGGCGATAAATAAATACATAAATCAACCTTAAAAACACCGCGGCTGTCGCGATCCGTTCCCGATAAAGGCGGCATTTATAGAAGCGGTTTAAAAGCAAAGCCTTTTACGCTTCAGAAAAAAGAAAAAAAAAATTTGCTTACATTAAGCCGACAGCGTCAATTTTGAACATTTCAGTGAAGACACTCACACACAACCCTGAGGCTGAAGCTGGTTCCAGCATAGAGCAGTTCCTTTTCTTGAAACAGATTACTTCCAAAAGTACAAGAGAGGTTCCTTCACCCAGCTTGTTAAAGCAATAACCACAAGAAGAAGTAAAATGTGAAAGTGCTCCAGAGCGCAAAATATTTTATTTAAGAATTTACAGTGTCAAATCTTACACTTAGGAAAGATAGCTGCTCCCAGCTCAGAGGAAGCCTTCTTGAATTAAGTTGTTTGGCAGTCTCTACTGAAAGGAGAAAATCATCAGCAGCCTGGCTGAACTAGAGGAAAGCCAAGTGTCTGACTAGGTTTCAATTATACAAAAGTAAACCACACTGACTGCTGCTGACCACGTCTGGAATTGAGTATGGACCATTATACAAAGTTCTAATCCCCCCAAACAGCATTTTGCTTCAGCTACATACCAACCTTTTAGGACATACATAAGGCTATCAATATCTCAGAAAGGTGGCATTATTCAGGAAAAGAAAACAAATTGGGGACCAACACTGGCAATTTCACATTCACATTTTTTCTACTCATGGGCAGAAATTCAAGTAAAATCAAATAGTTTGGTGGCAAGTTCTAAATAAAATGTGGCCTAAAGATTTAATAAATATTTAAAGTTTATTTCTCTCTTTGCAGATAATTCAGATTCTTCAGTGAATATGAACGTTGCATATCAAGGTTTTCAAGATTCCCTATATTAAACCTCAAGATTTTGAAGTCCATCGGTAGAGGTCTAACCTCTAACTTTTAGTATGTTTGAAATTCAGCTGTTAGCTATTTAAGACCTTGGTTATTTTAGTAATGGAAATTCAAGAACAGAGTACTACGCTGATTCTGGCACTCAACAAGAAAAAAGCCAACGTTCAAGCTGTTACCACCTTAATTGAACGGTGCCAGCAGTTTGAGAGAAAGCAAGTAACCGTATTGCACTTAAAAGAACACTCACTCATCAAATAGTACAGCATTGGCTATTATACAGAGAGCTCCTTTCAGACTATACAATTTGCTTTACAAGTAGTCTAAACCACAAACTACATACATACTAGGTAAGATCCCGATCAAATTAGTATTAGATTACAGTCACAGTTTTCATTCAATATAGGTCAATTTATTTGGATGAGCTGTGGCCCCCTCCCCACTTCCCCACTTCAGAAACCAAACCAGCATGAGGCATTTCCCAGATGAACATCTCCGATTTCATACACTGACAAACCAAGTCCTGTTTGATAAGCATGACAATTGTGCATGGTCCTCTTAAGGCCACAGAGTGTTATGTTACAATGTGGACATGTTTTTCCCCTGCTGGGAGGGGAGCATCCTTCAGAAATTAAGGAATCCCTGAAACTATGTCTTCAAAGGTCACACTAGTAGGTTTAAAATAAACTTAAGGAATAAATTGCCTATGCAATTTACAAATAGTTTTTGTAACAGACAGCAACTATTTCCTCCCTTGTGTCTATTCTTTATCACAGCAAAGCTATTCCTAGCCAGTTTTTTTAAAAAGGAAAAGTTACATATATTTCATGTTTGGTAATGATTTGTGTAGATGAGGTGCAAGTAGGGAGACCCATGAAAAAAATCACCCATCATTACATGTCCGTCATGTCAACTCCAGCTAGTACTGATACCATGTGCCATAAGATTGAATCATTCTTTGTATACTCAGAACATGAGTGAGAATTCCAAATACAAAGCCACTTTATTCTACTTCAATGTGGGATATTTCCTCTGTCCAATTCTTCCCAGTCTTGAGCTTCCAGTGGCTGCAGGAGACTGAAAAAGGAGAACAGGAATAAAAAAAAAAAAAATGTTCTGTAGAATTGTCATGCTGGAGACAAAATACAAAGTTGGCAATCAAATTTTGAACACAAACCTGTTAAACAGGTGCTAGACTGGTTTATGTGCACATTTAACACTCTACATGCAACAGCCCAGATTAAGCTATCAAAACACAAAATCATGGTCCTGTTCTATGGTTTTCAAAGTAAAGATGCCACCTTTACTCACTTGTGCAAATTGAGAAGGATTGTAGAACGGTACTGTTCCTGCTGAAGGTCCCCCTGAAGGTGGTACAGTAGCAGCCTAGAAAGTAGATAATACTGAAGTTACGGAACTGCAGAGCTTCACTGCCTCTCAAATGTGGTTTGCTTAGTCATAAAGAGCGAATATTCACAGTAATAATGCCAACAATATGGAGAGCGCAGCATATTGTAACAACTGCAAAAAGTGCTGGTACCGTTTGCATCCATATCTTTAATATTACTTGCTTAATGTAGGAATTGGCAAAACAATGTCACATGCATAAACTGTAAATAGCTCTGAAAATCCAAAGCATGCAAAACCAAGACAAGACACCGGTGTGACTTTACTGAATTAGTACCTTCAGCTTTTGTTAGTAGACCTTAGGACTTGCCCCAAAATAAACATTCTATGTCAAGTTTTGCTTTACTAAGAAATATCAGAAAGAATTTGTGTCACCCCTTTATGGTGACCCCACAGTACTGGAACTTTCAGCAGAGATGAAGCATTCCTTTAATTCCTACAGGGGCTTTTGCACATGAAACGGGTAATGGTATTATTACTGATTTGAGACTGGCAGCAGCAGAACGGGAAGGTTTTACTTATGTGAGGTTTTTTTAGGTTTTGTTTGTTTGCTTGTTTTGTTTTGTTTTTTTTTTGTTTAAAATCAACTGACTACTTTGGTATCTCAGGAAAGAGATGATCAAAATTACTAAGTGGATCTCTTAGGAACATGAACATAAACAAAAAGCATGCCTGGATTACATGCATTCTCTTAAATACAAAAAGATCTGAAGACCCTGTTTGAGTGTTAAAAGGAACACTACATCATTAGTTACTTCTAATGTTATTTCTGTGAAATGGGAAGGGAGGAAAATGACTAAAAGCAGCATTAGTAAATATCTGAGCAAATGCAAAATAAAGAGGGGAAAAGTAAATAAGTTAACATAAATGAGAATGGCCAGCCACATGTACCTGATTAAAATGCTGGCTTACTTCACGTGATAATGAACTCATTGAACTAGAGCGCGAAAGCTACAAAACAGCAAGAACACACAAATACAAAAAAACACAAATAAAAAAAGTCGTCATGCATGTCACTGCCCCAAGCTTTCAGTTGTTTTATTTAATTTTAAAAGTCTCACTGCCAAAGGTTAAACCAACTTCAAGTTAAAAAAAAAAATGTAAAGCCAGAAGTTAGTTTAAATCAAAAGGACCTCTTAAAGCACAAAATTATGTAGATATAGAAAACATTTAGTAGGAACAAAGATAATGTTACTCTGCCTAGCACATAGCAATCTGTTTTCCTTGTTGTGTCTTGCACTTAATATTAGTGAAATTATACGCATGCATGGAGGCAAGAAGAGATCCTCAAACTGATATTGACATTTTACTCTGAAAAAGGCTTGTAAAAGTTTACTTATATAGAAAAAGGAGATCACACCACAGAATGTAGGACACAGAAGCTGAACTCATATGGGCTTAGAGGTCTTTTCTGTACAATCTGAGGCAGTCATATGATTCCATCTTGGCTACTCATCAGCAACTGAATCAGTTACTTGTTGTTTTAGATGGCCCATGTTAAGTCCACTACAAATTAATGGTTAAAATATGCTGCAAAAGTCATTAGCTAACTACTTTGAACCAAGCCTTACCTCGCCTGATTGGGAGCCATCAGGGTTAGAAACAGAAAGTCCAGATCCAGGAGGAAGGATTGCAGGGTTTAAATACTAAAGGAAAACAATGCACTTTTGTTTATCTTTTTTACTATGATGCTGTTTCACATTTTTGCTATATTTATCCCACTGAAGCAAAACAAGGTTACATCAAGCCAGGTGAAACATGAACTGTTTGGCTCTTCCTGTGTTCTTGGTCCCTTCCCTAACACATACTGCACACACAGAACCTGCAGCCTTGACAAATTAGGAAATGCAACTTTTCATGGGCTTCCCACTTCCACTTCCTTTATCCAGTTCGTTAACTAAAATGTTACATACATGTAATCACTGCAGCAACATGCTTTGTACGTACTGTGGCTATGAAACTACTATTCAGAATCATGAGGGTTTTTTAATCAGAAGTTTGAATTATATATACACAAGACATTCTTTCTAACCCACCTCTGGTTCAGCAGCTGCAGCAGGATCTGTGTTGGTTTGATTTGCAGCTGGTGTGTGCTCTGCTGCACCACTCCCTTCCATTGGCTGGGGTTCTCCTGGAACTACAACGGAAATAGGATTCAGCCAGACACACCATACCAGTGACTGAATTTCTACAATACCAATCTTCTCCCAGGAAAAAAGGTAATTAAGAGAGTGCAGTGTTAATTTCTCTAGATGCCCCAGTCTTGTTACAAGTCTGCAGGCAGGAGATGGATACAGTTTATACAGAACACAGTGTGTAGTGAAAGCAGAAAAAAAAAAGATGGTAAGCAAGCATGCAGTAAGACTTTGCCCTTTCTTTTTCCAAGTAACAATTCTGGAACTAGGAACATGTGTCAGAAGTGAGCACAAGATACTCATCAACACAGGAATACTACACGGTTCAAATTTTGATGCTTGGATTGCCTAGCCACTCTGCAACAGGGCAGGAGGAAAAAAGGAAAAAAAGAAAACCCCTTTGTTTGCAGCATGCAGCACTGGGCTTTACTAACCCAGTTGTTTAGTTCCCAGATTGATTCTACTTCTAAACCAAAAACTGGAGTTAATGAGATTTGAACATTCTTAAATATTCGTTAAAGGCTACATATTCATAATACGCACTATCAAAAGTGACTTAAGGCAACCATAAATAACCATACAATCTCCTTACAGTTTTATCCACTCATGACACACCTGAGTTTGGAACAAATACATTTGCAGGAATTGGCATTGGTGCCAAGGGGGCAAATAGGTCTGATGGTGCAGGAAGAGCACCACTTGACTTGGTTCCACCCGGATTCAGGACATCAACATAACGGGCTCTGCTTCCAGCTAAAACAGAAAAACCCAGAAACAACAGAAATAAGCCTTGTGTTAGTCATCCCCATATATTTTGAACAGTCTGCTGGTTAAGGCATCTTTCACAATCAGAAAATAATGCTCCAGGGATACAAACAATGATACCCAAGTCACAATACAGTCGTGACAGCACAGTGCAGAAGCTAGGCACAAGCAAAGCCAGCAACAGCCACAGCTCCATGATATCACCAAGTTGCCAACTGTTCCCAAACTCTAGAAAAGCCAGGACTTCTGCCTTCACATTTTATGCAAGAGAAAAATATAAAGTTTTCCATACTTCAGGCATCAATGATGTCTGTTACCTGCTCTCCTGGAGAACATGTTGACAGGGGCACTAGGTGGGCTTCCAGGCCCAGGGGGAGCAGTCTGAGGGACTTTAGGAAATCCTGTTGGAGGTGGCGGTGGAGGCTTACTCTGCAGGGAGAACAAAAACCCAATAATAATCCAACCACATCACTGACTGAGATTTTTAAACCAAATATTCGTCTGACTACTCTTTCTCCTTACCTATTCCAGAACATGTAAAATTGGGCATACACACATACATCTTGTAGTGCAGACCAATATTCCTCATCTGCCATGTAATATCAAGGCATTTCTACAACCCATCTACACCCAACTCTAAAAGGAAACATTTACAACAGGGTTCTTCTAATTTGTTTGTGTTTTGAGACAGATCCTTGAAAGACAAGGATGGACAGGATGTGTAATTTTCTTTGCTATACAATGCATTACATTTTTTCAAAACGACAGACTTTTCCTACCTATTTTCCCCATACTCTCTTTGCAGCAAATCAATTAACAAGCAATTGTCTAGGTGATGCCAATTTCCATGAAAAGATACACTGGACTAATTTTAAAGCAAATTCCCTTGTAAATTCAAATCGCAATTACTGGATTCACACCAGAAACTAAAGATACAAATGGTTCCATAAGGACAAAGACTATAAAAACATGTAACCTGTTCGTTAGTTTCAAGATGTTGCACATTTTAATCCAAATTCAGTAAAAGGCAGATCTTAATAACCAATGGCAATTAAAGAAATTTGTGTGCTGGTACAGTTTTCCACTTTGAGAAATAATGAGTACTCAGATTTTTACCTCCTCTTCTGGTTCATCCAGATTAACCCAGCGTTGTTTCTGCTCATCCCAAACAATCTACAAGAAAATCACAAATATTAGGAGTTCAAAGCTGTTAAGCCAAAAAAAAAAATTGTAACAATTTTATTTAAAAAAACAGTCTTGGAATAAGCATAAGCTTGTAAGTTTTACACACATTTGTTTACTTGACAAAACAATGTTCATCTGTCATCCAGGAAAACATTTTGAACAAATTAAAATGTGTAAGGGTTTTTGTGCTTTAGGGGCCTTACTGATTTGTTCTTGTCATCTGGAAGGTGAGCTTCATTCTTTCCTTTTCCCATCAGCCAGCGAAACCAATTTGCACCAGTCTAAAAATAGATTCACCTATTCAGTTAATTCTTTCAACACTGTCTTTACAGGCAGATTAAATAGAAACAGTTTAGTCAGGACATCTCAATTCAGTACCCTGGACCAGAAGTTACCACATATACTAATAAATCACCAGCTATAGCTACCTTTCTTGGAAAGCTTACCTTTCTAGGTGCTGGCTCATTTTTTATTTCTTTTTTAGTCTCTTTCCCTGCAGGAACAGAGGGAGGAGGAGAGGGCTGTTTTGCTGCAGAGTTGGATCTCTCTCGTCCCACAGAATGAGCAGAGGACTCTGAAGTTGTTCGGGATCTTCGCCCATAGCCCTGTGTTACATACAGGGAGGTATAAAGTTGTCACTGGTATTACATTTCATCTTGCCAAACAAATTCCTTCTTTGAAAATTTAGTAATAGAAAGAGATACAAAAGCACATAAAAAATAAACATAAAGAATGAAAATTTAGTGAAAGAAACAGCCTGCTCATGGCATACCATATGTGCTGAAGACTGAGATGCAGATCTGGATCTTCGTCCTGGTGCCTGGTTAGATATAAAGCCAGGACATGCATAATAAGCAAGCAGCTAAATATCTGGCACAACATTCACTTTTTATCAAGAATACCCACACAATTAAAAGATATTCAAGCTGGTTATTTGGGTACTTCTATCTCCTCTGACATATAGGACGTACAGAAAAAAAGCTGAAGGCTGGCCAAATAATTGTACTATAACTGGTCCATTAAAAAGAGTTAAATTAGGGCACTGATATGCAGGCTAACCAGCCCACAAGGGGAAAGATATAAATATGCTGCTCTAGGGAATGGTTGCTGCATTTTTTTTTCCACTTTAACATTAGGTTTTTCTTCTAACATTTGTAAAGCAACTCAAGCATTAAAAAAAAAAAAAAAAAATCACTGTTTCTTCTATAACTATGGTTAATTTCTAATTAAAGTCTCCTCATCCTTTATCAGTTGCCAAATGTATCCCTATTAAAAATATTTATATTAATTCTTTCAAGCAATTGTCACTTCAGGAGACTAACTTCAAAGGAGATACCAACTTCAGTGATATTTAAACAGTGAAAATACTATGTATTTTTAAAAGGGGGTTGGGATTTTGATAAACAACTTCTCCATTTCCAGTCATGACTAGCTGGTAGTTAATGCTGTGCTTTTAAAATTCAGTCACAGAACTGTTCTTTAGGGCCTGCTTGCCTCACTGATATATGCTACAAGTTCTTCTGGCTATGAAGAATCATTCTGGCAAGTTGGAGAGGAAGGCAGTGCAGAGAAAGACAAACTAAACTCTTCAGAAAATAGCCTGATAACTCTCCCCCCTCCACCACCCTTTTTTTATTAAAAAAAAAGTATTTTTAGAGAAGAAAATTATGGCTAAAATTTTTCTACTAGTTTTTTGTTATTTATTTTACTGAAGGGGAAGGACAGTGGGAAAGAAAAACTAAGCTTCAAGTCTTGCTGAAGAGCAAGACAGAGCCCCAATACACTCTTGTGTTTGCAAAGACCTGCGATGCAGCTGACACTTGCTCAAGAGATGTATGAAATAAAGATACCATGCTTGCCATTCTGCCATAGAAATCCTCCTCCCTCTGTTCAGGGAAAGAGTTTTGTGAAGGAGACTCCGGGGCAATTCTCTGCATTCCTTAAAAAACAAATTAGATTATGTTAGCGGAGGGACACACAACAATAAAACCAAGAAGTCCCCAAACTCCACAGCAACACTTTTCAGGCAAAAGTTTTCACTAGTTATGAATTTTGTGCTAGAAAGGACCATGTCTTTTAAAGAATGTGAACTGTAGGTTGCTGTCATTTTTATTATTTTCCCTCTCCTGCAAGGGTATTATGTTTGTTCCAAAACACAGGTCAGAACAGGCTGAGGGATGCAACCATCACTACGGGGCAGTTTAAGGTTCTTCACATTTCTAACGCAGCTCTGCCAAACTTGTGTATGTCTGCCTTCACACGTATCAGGTTCTGCTGTCACCGAATTCAAACTTATCAGGGTCCTAAAAACTGATGTCCAGCAGCAGAAATTCCTGAGGTTCCAATCACAGACTTTGCAAATGGAACAGCCAATCCTAGTGCACTCAGTGATTACCTGTGAAGGTATAAATCATAATCTGCTGAATCTGACCTCTCTTCTAAACTAAGCCAAATAAGCAGGATGAATACTATAACTTTCCACAGATGTTTCTGTATCATTATCTGGCATTTTTACATTGCATTACCCAAGGCTTGACGTACTATTTTCTAAATACTGGGATAATCTGCATTATTATCCAAAATACTTATTTCTCCTTATAAGGAAGGAAAGCTGTTGACTAAGATTCCAGACCTGCTTCCAGGTTTGTCTGCTCTTCTGGCCGTGGTTCAATTTCTTGTGGTGGCCCTCCTGGTGGTAGTGCTGACCCCAAATACAGTGGTGATGGTTCAGTTCCATACGGATTTGAAAATCCTGGAGGTGCAAATCCAGGTCCTGGACCAATAGGCTGAGAAGCCACTGAATAGAAAGGGACACTTCGGGCAGCTTCCTTGTCACCAGGAGGAATGACAGCAGCTGACCCATCAAGGACAGCCTGAGGTACTGCAGCACAGAAAAAAAAAGCTTAGTTATAACTAAACAGAAATTCTGCTGTGTGAACCTTTTACCCTATGAATAAAACGATACAATGCAGAAGTGAAATCTCACTGTTTCTACCACCCTCTTAAGTGGCTTCTTGTACCAGAAACATGAAATGTTTATTTTCTCTCTGTCATCAAGAAGGATATGAAACACTAACCTGAAGGCATCAGCTGCACACTTTGCATCTGTTGAGCCATATTGGGTAATAAGGATGCTAACAATGCATTTTCAGCACCTGGACCCATGTCACGGCCAACTCCTGCTCCATCACATTGACTAGCATGGTCTAATTCAGAGCTTGGTGTACTACATTCATACGTTGGTGGGGTGGATCTGTCTGTGTTATAAGCTATTGCACCCTCCTGCACAAGAAAGCAAGATCTTATTAACTGTACCAGACATTAAATTCATAACCAAGGGAACATATAGCAAAGGAAATCTTAAGAGGAAAAATAGCACACAGGTTTTTTTAGTTTTTAGTCAAAAAATGAGTTGACAGCCATTTTCAGGCCAAGTTCAATCAAAACATTTAAAGTTTTTGTTTGTTTGGGGGAGATTCAGGGGGTGTTTGGCTTTTGTTTTTTTAAATCGAAGCTTAATTAATTAGGTCAAAGTTTAAATTTCTAACAGATCTCTAAATAAATGGTAGTTATTTCCACTGTTACAATTTAGCTACACTATTTCAGACACAATTTTATTTCCTAGCAAGCAGGTTCTCTGCTTACAGCAGGAATTACTGCAACCTAATGAGCCTTGCAATTCTCCTTGCATTAAAGTACTAAGAAAAGCCTGTCTCATATAATGTACACCACTGACTGTTCTGTATTGAATCTTAGGGCACTGAAGTGTGGTAAATCCGCTTGGTTTAAATCATAACATCTGTACTTCATGACATGAATATATCATAAGGTCACTTCATATGTTTCTGTAATTAGCAGTATAAACAAAACGTTTTAAAAAAACTAGATTTATACTAATCCTTCAAAGAGAATATTTTTCGTGTTGAAAAGTACATTCTGTACCTTGATCTGTCCATCCACATGTCGAAGCCTTACTAACCAGGAAGGTTCAATAAAAGATTCCTGTTCTGGTTTTTCTTTTATCTGTGGGTCAAACAGGCGTAGCTGCGATGACATCTAGAGAAATGAATCATTGTAAATTTAAGTTAAACAGCCAACAAAAGGCAACTTTAGCCACAGCTTACCACCTACAATATGAAGCCACAAATTCTTAATTCTTCCTTATGTTACCTGGATTAGCTGGCCAATAAGTACAGGTGAATAGTAACGTGGATCTTTAAGGACAGTTCTGGAAATCACTTCACAATAATGGAAAGCCTGAGCAGCAAGTCCCATTTCAGCTAGCCGGCAAGCATAGATGAATTTGAAAACCTATGGAATGCAAGCAGGTGAAATAAATCAAGTGATCAGAACATTCTTAGAAGTATCAAATGAAAGGCAGTCTGTCATTTCAGTTGAAAGCTCAGATATCCCATCATCACATCTACACGAGGCAGAAAAAAAAAAAAAAAAAAAAAAAGGGGAAAAAGCATTCAATTCTCCTCTTCCACCCAATTTATCCAATGGAAGTTCTCTATTTGTCTACAGCTAGTGCCAACACATTCTGCTGGGCTTTTCCCTTGTAATATAGTTACGAGAACAACAAAATTTAAAATTCAGAAGTTCAGAAAGTACAGATAAAAATGCAAAAAGGAGATTTAAGTGACAACTGAAAAAAAAAAAGGCTACCTTGCACTACAGTATTTAGGAATATTTCATGTTACAATAGATAAAATATTTGCTGTGCTGAATACAGCACATGAGAGATTAAGACCTTGCATAAAATCTTCCAAAAAAAACCCCAAAACAAACAGCTCTTCACCTGGAAATTGGGCAAGCAGCCAGGCTGAGTTCCTAGTGACTGTGCATATTCATAGGCTTCTGTTCTTTGAATGGCTTCATTGGTGGCAAACTTAAAAAAGGGCAAGCTATTCGAGAATGGGAGAAGAAAAAATATTATTTAACACTGAGATTATATATGCTGACAATAAATAAAGAAAATCAGAAACATAGCTCCATTAGACATACAATACCAATAAACTTCTACTCCTCAAAAAAAGGCAGGGCATCAAATAGTTATCTCAAAACCAGCTGTGGCTAGTGATAAGGGGAGCAGTGCAACTCAGTCTCTCAAGCCATTATGCTTTCGTTTTTGCATCTAAAAAGTTGTGTTTTAAAAACAAGAAAAAAAGAAAAAAAAAAGGCAAATCCAAACCTATGATTTGATCCAATTAGGACAAGCTTTGTTGTCTTCCTTGTGTAAACTCCAAAACCAACTTGGGCCATAAGGTAACAAAAATGAGCAGCATCCAGCAGGCCTTTTGAAGCTATAGGGAAATAAATAACAGAACTCAGGATGTTTCCTCTCGGTGGCACATTGTAATTCAGTGTCCCATATTGTTTTGACTTTGCATTCAAAGACCTTTACAATAGAGACACACCCATACAGAACTGTTCCACTTTACATTTTACACAAGCAATTGCTTGTTTTCAAAAAAATAAGAAAGGAATTAAAGCTTTGAGAAAGCTTTTTCTTCAGTCATCACCCTGTTCATTCCCCAAGAGTTACCAAGAGTGTCTCCCATGGTAGCAATAGTCCTAGATTCCAAGTCCACATTATTGGTCAAGTTGGATAACACCATTGCTAGATGAGGCCTCCAGTCTCCCCATTTCTCATCTCCACAGCACTAAAATGAGAAGAATTATTTAGTCAAATCAGTGACAGAAGTTCTGCAAGGGTGTTTCAACCTAAAAAGGACTAAAACAATTTATCTGACAATTCCAGGAAAAGCATATGGAGACATTAGTGCTGTGAACTACTCTACTCACTGCAGTACCTCTTCAGTCTCAACTGCAGCTCACACTTGAATCTTACCGTGGATGCAGCTGGCATCCTTCCAGACATGAGCTGGTAAACAGTCTGCAGAGGGTCATTAATTGGGAGACTGTTGGCAAATCTACAGAGACATCATACAGAAAAACAAAACACAAACATGGGATAAGCAGTTAAAATGTACTTGAACACTCAGTGGCAGTTAATCTAGCTTAGTTTAAGAGAAGAAAATGCTGTTGGAAAATACTACACTGAATAAGCAATTGCCCAGTGGCTAACGTTCAAAAGCAAAACATTACTAGGTAACTGGATCTGCAACTCTAACATAGGTTAGTCCAAGCTAGAAAAAAACTCAGGATTCTCCCCATGCCAGCTGACTAGACTTAGTACATGATTTCACAAGTTCAGGAAGCTGATAGCTTTTCTGTCTACAGACAAAGCATGCATCAACACATCTGCCTCTTTCAGGCAAGGACAATGAAGGGTACGACAGTTACTTGGCTTTAACAAAGTTGACAGCTGGGTTTTTGCAGTTTTTTCAAAGCCTAACAGCATCTATCAAGCGAGCTCATAGATGACACGGTGCAAATACCGTCAAAATGGAACAAGGGTCAGAGAATAACTCTTCAGGTTTAAGTTTTGGCCAGAAGGCCCCAGAATAAAAAGTGACAGATGACAACTGAATAGACAGGTAAAATTAAAGCAGAGTTCATGCATAAGCTATTAAGGATAACTCATGATTGTGACATTAAGCTTTCTGAGCACCAAGTCTCTACCTCATTAGCAGAATAGGTAGTCATATTGCACTACTCAACAAGCAAACCAGTACCTGGTCATAACTCTTGCATGTGTTCTGCTGTCCATTTTGCTGGCAAGTAGCAGAGCATGACCCCATAAACCATGCTTCATGGCAGACTCCAAAGCATCCTAATTAATAAAAAAATTAGTTTCCTGGGAATAACTTCACATGCTACTCAGATAAAATACAATTGTTTTACAGTAGCACTGACTGAATTAAAAGAATGCTTGTTTAGATCAAATGCTAACACATGAATTGTAGGGCATAACATTTTCCCGTATCAGTGTAGTCCAGTGCCATGAAATAGTACATGCACTGCAAGCTGCAAAAATTATTTTAACTGATGCCTAGAACTTTAAGATGTATGAAAAATAAGTAAACAAAATAAATGCAGTATTTGGAACATCAGGATAAGCAAATCACCTTCTTGCGGCCATAAAGCAGCAACTCTCTGAATCTCTCTGTCTCCTTCTCAAGACTGTCAATGGTTGTTATAAGACTATCAGTGAGAAATGAGAGCTGGGCTTCACCAGATTCCTCTTCCACTTGTTCCAAAGCCTCATTATTGAAATCAATCAAATTTGCCTCATTAGGGGACTTCCCAGGAAGCCACACTGTTTTATGATCTCGGAGCAAAAGTTCAGCCAGGTCTGTTCCCACAACAGTCTGTACAGGTAGAGAACAAAAAATAATTTAAAAATCCATTATTTCAACATTGACTTCATTTTATTTGTCACTTCAACAACAATGTGTGAAAATCAGCACCTCAGGACAAGTGACCATTTTACCTGTTCCAACAATCTATGAACTATTCCAAGATAACACATATTACTGTCTTCTACATAAATACCATTTTGTGTATAAAATATTTTAGGATAGGTAAAAATTCCAGCCGTGGCACATACCCCATTTTGCCTGCACAATAGTACAATAAAGTCCCAAAGCAGACTTGCAGATTCTTTGTCAATTAAATTTTCATTCTTAAAGCACTGCGTAGCTTTATTTTGTGCAAAATTAATAACATCCACTTTATGGGTGTCATCCCTGAAAAAAAAAAAAAGAAAAAAGTTTTTAATGGGACAAACATAAACATTCAGACCCTTATTGTGCCTAGTATGAGGAACAAATTTAAAGCTCATGTATTATTTAAGCAGGTGAAATGCCACAAATATTTTAAGTCAGTTTAAATCCTGTAATTTGCAGACAATTAAAGGTTTGATGAAGAAATTAATTGTGAATGCATGAAAGTTACTTCTGAAATCTGTAAGAACATACTTAGCAAGAGGACCAGGAAATGCTCTCATCTCTTCTTGCTCTGGAGAATGTTGTAACATAGTCTAAAACACAAGCATAAACCATAAGAAATTCTTAAAACTACGAATTTTGCTTTTTAACAATAAGAAATCCAGACCTGAACATAACCTATAGTGTAATCAAGCCTATTGCTCTTAAACAAAATATATATGGCGACTTACAACCTGCACAAGGATAATAAATGATGAAATCTACTTTACATAGAAGTCATTTTGTAGCAAAATGTAACAATCTTCCTCACCTCCTTAATCACAGAATAGAATCACAGAAGCATTTAGGTTGGAAAAGAGCTTTAAGATCATTGAGTCCAACTGTAAACCTAACACTGCCAAGTCCACTAATCTTCCTGATGCTGTTCTAGTACTTGTGTACAATTTCACTCCCTTCTATTGGTATTTCACCAGTGAATTCTACCCTCATCATGTAAGCCCGATCCTCCATATATTTCACATGACTTGAGTATTGCACTTCTTTGTAAAGGCACAAGAAGAATGAAAATATGCTCATGATATTTAATCCCCAGTCCATCTAGCTAACAAGCAGTCCTTAGCACTGCAGAGAATGTACAAGGACAATGTTGTATCTATGAACAGCAATACATTAGAAACAAACCAATGCAAGTCCAGACCCTCTAGGATGTAAGGATTTTACCTGAACAAAATTATAAGTAGCTGGATTATCATCTTATGACTACATCACCTCTCAGAGGAAAAGAATTTTAAAGTTACTGGTTTATTTGTGATTACAGCCCAAACAGATAGATACATGTGTTGACATATAAAAAAAAGTCAGGAAGTAACAGATCCAAGTTCCCTACTCCCCTTTCAAAAGAAAGACCTGTATTCCACCACCTCCTTTTTTTCTTTTAAACTTTACCTCCATACTGTGTATTTCAACCAGAGCTGGCTGTCCTTCTGAAGGCAGGTTTGGCAGCACTTTTATTAAGAAGCCCCCAGGACCAAACCTAGCACAGATATGAGGCACTGAAAATTTCTCAGGCGTTGAGGGCCTTAAAGGTGCTGAAATAGGAAGAAAAGACAAAATAAGAACAAGTAACATGTCTTGTAACTAAGTAAACTTGCTGATGTATTTATCCAATTCAGTAATCCTGCAGTATTAAGCGGAAAAAACCCTGCTAATCAATTCATCTGAACTTTATAAGCAACAATTAATCAGTACCATTATAGTACCAAAGATCTTCTGAAGATTTGCAACAACAAGAACAAAACTAGACTATAGAACTCCAAAATCCACTTATTTTTTCAATGCAGGGGCTTTGACTGTATCAGACACATTTCTGTGATCTCTGTACAAATATATGATGCATCTTCAAAGAGCTAAGGATATACTTCAACATACTCTGGAAAAATTTTTGCAAATTTACAAATGGAAGTATGCAGTATTTAATAGCAAACACTCTCTAGCTACTATTGTTCTGTGATGTACCTAGGATTCAGCAAGCAATTTATCTTTACACTGAAACAAAAACTTATTCATGTGCACATACACTGTAAAACAGTATTTGTTTTCCTGTTAATGGGCTCAATGAAAACATGAAAGATACATGAGATACATCTCATACACTACAAATACTAACAGAAGTGCAAACTACTACTGGTAGACAACCTCACAAGCACAGTCCCTTCCCTCCTCCTTCCCCCATGGTGTCAATACCTTGTTCTACAGCTGACCATCCAGTTTCAGTTGGGTAGCCATAATCTGCAAAGGGCTGTTGTCCATCAAAGTTAGCAGCATATCCGCCATATGGATAATCTGTGTGGAGCGACACTGCCTGCGCAGTAGTTTCATACGTATTAGCCGTTAGATCATGATTACTCCTATACAGCTGGCTCTAAATAGATCATATTAGTAATTGTTAGCAGAGAGGGTGAAGTTACACAAAGCAAGCAATACTGCAAGCATGACTCAGGACAGTAAGCATTCTCCCCCAGCTTCAATTTTTTATACTGTTCATAAACCAGGCTTACTACACCACTGTATTTGAGGAAACTACCCTGCAAGACAGCTGCAGCAACAGGATATAGAATATAATTAATATATCCTAGTGTTCTCTCTCAGGGTTTTTACTACCACTTGATCTGTTCATATTCAAGTATGTTCAGTTCTCTCACGACAGAGTATCTATGTGCTTGTGTGACTAATAACTTTATAAAATGAGTTACAGGTTCAAGTGTTGCTGTATCAGCAACTATGGATGAGAATCAATGTCCACCTCTGCTGCAACACTTTGACAGAAAAATCTCAACCGAATAAACCTGATGAATGCCTAAGTGACTTCAGGTGCCTAAAGATTAATGCCTAAATGATCTCCAATACTACTTCCAATATTACTAAATAAATTGAAGTTCAGACTAGAAAACCACCTAAACTTCCAAGAAACATGATGAATCATCACTATAGCTAAAATGGCACATTCCACTAGCAAAGACTGTACCTCAAAAATTACCCAAATATTGTGTGTTTTTCAGGTATTTGTACTTAGGGCATAAGTAGATGAGTAATCAGTTAGATTTGGGGTTTGCTTTTAAAGTCAAAATAGCATCATACAAATATGGAGTTAGTAATTCCATAATATTCAGTAATAGCATTCATGCTTGTAATGAGAAAAATGACATAACACTGAAAGCCAGACACATTATCAACTACAGCCAAGCACAGTAAGGGCAGAGTTCTCACAAACAGCAAATGGATTCAGTAGAGGTAATTTTCCATTTCTGTGTGTGTGGCAACTTGCACAGCTGAGTGCTGATTTTGGTTAAAGTTCTCTTGACAACTGTGATAAATATTAAGTTCAAAACTGTATTACAAAACAGCCTTAACTTACAGAATAAAAGTCTTCAAATACATATTCCCCAAGTTAAACCTAGCAATACATTTCCATATTTCTAATGTTTCACCCACACCTAACAGAGAAAGACCCAACTCGGCTGAAAGAATACTTGATGTGACTATTTGAAACTCACTTGTTGAGAGCGAGAGCTGAAACTACTCTGGTGACTGTGAACACTGCGGGAGCTACGGAGACTGTGACCAGAATGCTCGCTGTGGACACTGCGTCTGTCAAATTCATCACCATAAGGATCTCTATGGGGTTCAGACTCATCATCAAAACTTCCAGTAAAACGAGGATCGTATCTCCAGTTATCTTCATATCGGTCCTGTCTGAAGAACAAAGAAACATACAAAGCAAAAATGAACACAGCCACCCATATTCCTGAGAGAAGTGACTTCACTGCATACCTGGCAAGAAGAAAACTGCACCTAACTTCATAAGAGCTTTTAGATTATTTCCTAGATTGAGGTTTTTATTTCAGTAAACAAACTGAACTTTTTTAAAGAAGTTCATCCGGAATATTCAAGATTGAGACCAACATCATACCAAAGTCTGTTCTAGGAAAACCCACAAAATGTTCATCACCCAATCTGAAAACAAGTCCTACTGTCTTAAATCCTTTTAAGAGTGATGTCACAGTTCATCTGTTTTTTTCTGTGACCTATGTTAAAGCTACAGAAAGGACTAGCAGCATGGATCTATGAAATGTGTAATATTGCATTTTAAATAGTCTGTTACAGGATGCATCTGCACTCCTAGAAAATACCAAGAGGATTTTACTTACAAAGTTGCATGATACCCGGAAATTCTGATGCCTGATACAAGTATCACAACAGTTCATAAATTTTTAAGGCTTTGGGGCAGAACTTCAGCAAATAAAATTGTATTCCTGTTAGTACACAAGCAAAGCCTCAGACTTTGCCTTAACAATTACTGTCATAACTTAATTTTCTGGTGACACATTTGACTATGAGGGACTCAGCCGTGAAGAAAATAATACCAGATTCTCTGCCTTTGCTCAGAGACACACACTAGATCTCTGATCACCATCAGCACCTAGGCCCCATGCTGCCCTAGATCTGGAAAGAGCATTGAGAGAACATGGATCGAATGGACAAACCTGTTGCCATATGGATACGCTTCTCTCTTCTGGTAAGGGTTGTGTTCAGCGTCATACCAATACCTCTGATCATAACCTCTAGGATCTCTGTATCTGGGGTCATATGCTGATGAGTAACGATCCCAGCGACTTGGATCTTTGGAAAATGAAAATAAATGGTTTAGGTACTGGAAGCCGTTGTCTATAACCTTTTTCTAGTCCTTTAATTATATACTGATTTGGTCCTGAAGCACACAGCAAAACCACAATAATGTACTTAAAGCTACATAAATACATCCACTAATTTTTAGTTGAAAAAAAAGAACGCACTCAAAAAAAAAAAACCAAACCAAACCAAAATTAAAAAATCCATTTCACACCTGTCAGAGAAACATGGTTACTCTAGTTAGCTACATACTGTTCAGGGGACAGTGTTTACCATCAGACAGATCTTTTCTAACATCTTTAAAACTCAATCATAACATGATAGTAACTCAACAAATATTAACAGAATCTTTATGATCAGTCTTCAGAGTGTCACGCTAAATGTCTCAGGATGTGGACAGATGTTGCTTAAAACCCTCCCAGGCACTATACAAACAATCATCTTCAGATTACCAACGCCAGTATCTCTCCGTGAGCATTCACGTAATTAGGGACAAAACAAAATTCTAGTCATGAGACAATTTTTGTTTACACCCACCTAATATTTACTTTAGAAGTTTGCCTGCAGGTTACACACCAAGGATACACCTCAGTGAATGACAGGCTTGCAACACACTGAAGAAAACTACTCTGCAGACACAATGGTGTGCTTTCCCAATGGAAAGGCAAATTGAAGGCTGGTAGTGAAGAAAAAACTTAGCTTATTTTCTGTTCAACACTTCTACTGAATAAAAAACATACACGAAGGATGGCATGGCATTAATAACTGAACTAGGCCCAAAGATCAACCTTCAGTAAGTATAACTTTATTTTTGCTGGTTGTAGAAAGGATATTAGTTTTATCAATATGGAAAAAATATTGTAATTCTCTGATCTTAAAGTTCCTCTTCCTCATAAACTTAAGCCTGCAATTTTCTATAGAAAAATTTAGAGTTCATTTTGACACCTTACCTCCATAATCATATGAGTTTGGGTAATAGCCTGGATAATAATCACTCCATCCACTTTTTGCATAATAATCTTCACTGTACCCTTGTCTGAAAGAAAGCACAGATGTATAAAAACTTACTCCTCCTTCAATCTCTCCAGTTTCATATTTAAAATAATTCATTTACAGGAAATCAAGGAATTGTAAAATTAAGACTTTACAAACCAATATACCACTAAATTGTTGTGTGACATAAAAAGTTGACAGCCCTTACTATACAATAATTTGGTGATTTTTATAAACTGATGTGGTGATAACTTTAATCACTTACAGACAATTATTCACAAGAACTACTGCTATAATTAGCACCCTTCGAACCATCTCAATAGAGAATTCAGTTACTTAACATGTAATGAAATAATTGCTCCCTCAGCTTTAACAATGTTTTGTTATACATCTTATGGTGATGAAAAGAGGACTACAGTTTGGAGAAGAGGTTACGAAAATGGGTCAGGACATGAACTAGCACTCTCATAGATAATTCTGAACAGAGGGTTTCAGCCTCCGGGTCTGCTATTGTGGCATCTGTCACCACCATTAAAATACAGTCAGAAAAGAACCAAAACAAAACATACTACACCCTTCTTTGGGTACCAGGCCAAAGAACTTGATGCTGAATCACCTTGTTTGACTCGGAGCTGATGCCTATCTGTGGCTGTCAAGCACACAGAACACTAACATCGTAAGGATAGCACTACCACAATCCCAATGCTTTCTTTTAATTCTGCACTCAGTTTGTTTCTCAATTTCAGCCTTTCAGTAGATGCAGTAATGTTTTGAATGTTAGCACATCTGTACACTTAATACTTGAGTGAATAAATGAGATAGCACTGAGATTCAATTGTAACACAACACATCACTACACAACTAACTCCAGGCATCTTCTAGGTTATTACCCTTCTCGGAAGGCTTGGATGGCCAGTAGCGTGTACGAAAGGCTTGTTTTTCATTTGAGCGAATACAGAGAACTGAATAGAAAAAAATACTCATTTACAGAGCCCATGTTAGAATACTGATTGTCCAAATGAATAGAACAAGCACAAGAATCTGTCCAACACCAACACATCAAAGTAACTCAGTGTATATACAAAAGATAATTAGAACACTTTTGATGGAAAATTAAAGATGTGGCCATTACATGAAAAACCATGAGCCTTTATTATATGCCATTTTTAGGACATCATCCCACAATTTCTGAAAAAAGCCAGAAGATGAATGTTAGTTGAAAAATGTAGTGTGTCTACATATATGTACATACATGTACATATATGAGTATGTATATACACGTATCCTTGTATCTACACATGCGTAGACATTCACGATCACACATTATGTATACACACACTCATAGGAGGTAAAGATATTTGATGCCCATGTGGAATGCTGGGAACTTTCATGCTCCTCTACAACTGATCACACAACTGATAGTGCAAACTCCAAAGTGGCCAGGCAAGTCAAGTGATGCTCCTCCTCGGAACTGTGGGAAGTTTGCTAACATAGCACCTACCTCTGCAGAGGAGGAGTTTTGATCTTATCAGATCAGGTTTATCCACCCAACCAATCTTCTCATTCTCCTTCAGAAAGATGTTACTCCACTCCCCTCCCCAAAGAAAGATTACAAAGCTACATCACTAATACTGGTACATTAAGGACAAGTTTCAGACATGCTATCTCACTGACTTTGCCACTCGTAGGCTCTGCTGCCCTGCAGTACCATACCACAGTCCACATCCGACTGCACTGTCACATCACACATCGACACTGACAGAGCTACTAGTAATGAGCTTTGATCTGCCCAATGACACCTGTAGGAATTTCAACCTCTTATAAAAATAGTATGTAAGAAGAGTACACACCAGGAAGCGCTACTAGAGGTTATCATCTCAGTACAAGATCTTACAGGGCACTTAGCTTTTATCATCATCCTAAGTGAATCCATCATATGTTGCTACAGCCATTTTTTTTTTTGTACTCAAGGCCAAGATACGCCTCCTGTAATCCTCTGGAGGTGGTAGGCAAAATGTTATGGTTTTAATTTGAAGACTGCCCCATGAGTGAACTACCACCAACAACAGACAAATACTACAATGGTTTCATAATTTCCAGACAGATAACTGGGGTTCTCTCTCGGAAACCTGCAAACCCACCCACCAGTTAATACAACAGTAATATTCTGTCATTAATTTGAAGGTCATATAAACCGCTTGTGCAATAATCATCAGAAAGCAGTAATCCCTGGAAGGTAATTTGCTGCCTCTTGCTTGAGAAATACTAGATTTAATTTCTGCCTTTTCTTTAACATTTGCAAGTAGCATCTGAACACATTGCTTCTCTCTCTCAAATACTTTGTTTCATATAATCAGACAGACCAAGGCTTTTAAGTTTTCCTAATTCATATGTTAACTGCATCAAAACCTGTAGTGAAGTCAGCAGGTGAAACATGCCCACATACCACCTTTGTTACATGGACCACAGTTTGGGAGTTTTGAGAAGGCTTATCCATACAGTTGAAATAATCATCAGACAAATTAGCCTGACACAGCACCAGGATATTTTCACTTGATTCACCATCTTTCCTGAACACCTGAAACACCGCATATCAGTAGACTACATCTATGCTTGCAAGGCAAATCCCAGACCAATGTTTAAAACTGCCACTTATTAACAGAACTAGGGGCCACTGCTGAGGTGCCAGCCAGAAACTAAACTAGTAGAGATTAACAGACCCAAGGCCTACACTGCTCTTTCATAGCACACGTGAAAAACCGCTAACCTCAACACCGAGTCCACCGCAGTGCATGGCAGAAAAGCCAGCAACCACCCAGAGAACTGAATGGAAGGAGTAATATGCCTTTAGCAACAGAAAAGACTGTGGAATTGTATCCTTTTCAGATGTGGCATTTGATACCATCCGTTCCTATGGCAGCACACAATGAGTTTTTGAACTTCCTCACTGTGGCTTATGCTATAAAACTTCAACAGGCATCATTACACTCACTGCTTCAGGGTATACCAGATCTTTACTCAATTTAGGAACTGCATACCTAGAAGAAGGCCTGTCAGAGCAGTGACTAGCTCTGGAACTAGGACGTTCAGGTTCAGAATACCGATAATTCCCAGGCTCCATATAAGCAGTGCTGGTGCTATCATAGTGTCTGTACCGTGGGTCGTACTGTCCATAGCTATCCTCCTAGAAGAGATTGACATGTAAGGTAAAAGGCTTCCCACCTCCAAGAATAAACCTTTAAAAACAAACAAATCACCATACACACCACAACTGTGATATCTGAAGAAATGCAGACCAACAGACTACAGTACAGTTTTCAGTATCTGTTGAGGCAAGTTATGTTCAAGTCTATTAATTTCCTAAACTTCAGAAAAAAATATTATGCCTGGACTAAAGGCAGTTCAACCACTATGTTGACCACTCTGCTAAACTGTCAATGATTCAGGCAGAGGATGGGAACCAAATCTGAACACCTGGGCAGCAAAGACAGTTAAAACTGCCAATTTTTTCCAAAGAACCAAATAAATTGCTATCGGCTGACATCTGTGCCAAATGGAATTGTTATTAGCAACTACTTTAAGTTTTTATAATCTTTGTAATTTAAGTTTTGTTACTGCTATCTGGATTTTCCGTACAATTAAATACTTAACATGAATGCTATACTGAATGTTGATCATGACACAACTCGTAATTCAAAGATGAAAATTACTAATATATACTGAGGGGGGAGGAAGGGAAAAATAAAAATTTACCATGTAATAAAGATGAGCCGCTGTTCTGGGGTCTGCAGGAGGATAAGGTGGTGGATATGGAGACTGGTAAGCATCGTAAGGATGTCTGTAGTAGTAGTAAGGGTTCTGGGGTGGACCAAAGGCATCCTGAGGAGTCTGAGGCAGGGGTGGACGCTGCAGGTCTTGTTGCACATTTGGTATGACTGACTGACTGGTGCTGGTAGAAGGGGCTGCAGAAGCTGGAGCACCCGATGGCTGTCCAGATGTTGGTTGCTTATCAGGACTCATCTGATCATACCTTGTCAGCTGCGGTGGACTCGCCTCTTGGGGACCCACAGGCTGAGGATGGTTACTCAGCACCTGGTTCTCATGCTGCTGTGACGCCTGCATGGCTTTGGTCCCTGTGGCAAACTGGTAGTTTGAAGGAACTGAGGACTGCCCAGAAGATGGTGGTTGCTGCATCTGAGCTGCCTGCATTTGTGGTTGAGGTGGCAATGCTCCCTGTATAGCTCTGTCTGATACAGCCTGATGCTGTACATCTTTTGTCACCTGTTGATAGAAATGTTGTTTGTCATGCATCTCAGGACCCACCTGACCAGCACTACCAGCTGACTGTTGAGGATATACTGGATCACCAGAAAGTGACTGATTATGCACCTGTACAGAATTACTTGCACTGCTTTTCTCCAACATCCGTGATACTGTGAAGTCGAGCACTCCAGCAGCTTCTTCTTTGCTATTTGAATGATTTGCAGAATTATTAGCCTGTACTACAGAATTAACAGGGAGGACTAGTGCACTTCCACTAGGGAGAATCGTCCCAGGAGAAACGGATGAGTTAGACCCTGGCTTGCTAGCAAATTCAGGAACAAAACCTTCCATATTAACATTCTTTTGCCCTTCTGGAGCCAAATTAAGTGGAGTTTTCATAAGCAAGTTTGCAGGCTGATTAGAAGCAGTATCAGAGGAATTAACAGGGCTTTGTAATAAATTATGTTTTAACAGATTAGTATTTGGAAGTGCATTAACTAACAGAGATCCAACTTGCATCACAGGTAATGGCACATTTTCCCCAGAAATGATCCCACCAGCGTGTGAAGTTTGGGGACCCACTGCAGGCTTGTCCCCAACCCCAGAGTCCTTCATTGGCTGATTGTTTTCATTGCTGCTTAGCTGATTAGATAAAGAAATAGAAAAATTAATTGGCTGAGCCAAGTTATAGCTTTGATTAGGCTGAGCAATCAGGATAGGTTGATTTTGCAAAGACTCCGTAGGTGGAGAAGACAACAAACTTGCATAACCAGAACTTGCCTGAGACTGAAGTGCCTCCTCTTCTCCCATTTTGGGAGGATTCTCAAGATTTTCAGAAGATATATTTCCATCTTGGGAAAGTGGCACAGCAATAGTCCCTGGTTTACTCGGCTGCTGATGAGACAGGCCTTCTTCTGGTGGCTGAATGACTTCTACGGTTTGTTTGGCAGGGACGTACACTGCAGGAGCAGCAGGAGCTAGAAGAACATTTCCCCCAAAATTAGGTAACTCATTATGAGCCCACAAAGTTGTTGCTGGGCTATCACACTTCTTAACTGCTCCCTGAGCTCTTGTCGAGGACCTTCTCTCAGATACTGATTGTATGTTCTCCATAACAGGTCCAGAGTGCAACATATTTCCAGCTTCGCCAGTGACTGCAAGAGGCTGTGGGTGTACCTGAGGCATGAAAATAGTTTCCAGATTATCTGGTGGCTGTTCAAGATTGCCAGGGGACGCAGCTGGCACAGCTGTATTCTTCTTGATATTCTTTTGGTTTGAGTGGTTCTCTCTTAATTCAACCACCATCTTTGCTTGGTCAATCTCCGCGGGTTTTATACCAACTCCATGGGACCTCACAGGTTCAAAGGAACTATTTGCACTTGTCTGAAATACTCCTGTAGGCTTAGGAGGACTTGGAGTTGGAGGCTGGGATAGATTACCATGGTAGTTCTTGCCCAGGTTTAACTCACTTGAATCACCTCCCAAAGGAGAGGAGTCAATCTGTTTAAAGAAGCTAGCAGAAGATTCTTCATCAGGCTTCCCGCTTTCTTGCTGAATAAACGTACCGACTTGCTCTTGAGGTCTTGCTGAGCTAGAGGCGCTCCTATGGCTAATGTTGCTATAGTTTGAAGATACACTATCTGGTCGGACAGGATGAGGTAATGAGTCAGGTGCCTCCAAATTTGGTCCTCCTTCAGCATGGCTCACAACTGCATTCTTTGGAAGCATCTGACCTGGAAACGAACCGTATCTGTACAGATCAGGACCAGCAGCCGGGGATGAAGCGCTGATATTTTGTGGTTCACTTGGCAGCACTTCTTGATTCTGAATGCACTCCAGGTTCTCAACATTTTCATACTGTGACCCACCATTCCCAGATGTATCACCTATACGTGCCTTGTCATCACAAACAAACATAGAGTGCTTAGCGGCCTGTGCGTCCTGACGACTTACAATTTTTGGAAAGTACTGGACATCCATTCCTTTTTGTACCATCTCATTGGCTGAACCTGTACCAATCTGCGCCTGAGAGAGAACATTAGTTGCAACCCGCTGAGGATGCACTGGCTGGTGACATAAGGACGTCGAATTTGGCTGACAAGCATCAAACTCCGTTTTCTCACCTATGTAATTTTTTTCAGATGAAAGTATTTCTTCATTTTCTGCTTCATCTCCTTTGAAAAACATGGAGAGAGTTCCCGGATCTCGATCTGTGGGAATAAGTCTATTTGATGTTTCAGACATATCTGGAGACTGGGTTTTGGGGTTATTTTCCTGAGCTGTGGGAATGATAAAACTGGGGTCCTGCGATGGTGGCTGTGGGTAGAACTGTTCCTGGTACGGTTGACTTAACCAAGCATTAGTCATTTCTGCGTTCTGCCTAAATGCATTTCCAGGCTGGATGCTGTTCATGTGATGATTGCTATTTGCAGAGCCATTTTTCCCATTCTTTTCACAACCAATGGATAAAGGCGGTTGCATGCTATTTTGTGGAATACCTTGGTGTACAGAACCCTGCTGTAAATTTGTCTGTGGAGAAGGATGAGAAGCGCCAACAGAAGACTGAGAAACGTTATGAACGTCAATCTGAGAAGACAGCTCAGGATAGGGCACAAAATTTCGAACCAGAGACTGCAGGTTACCCTGAACAGGCCTCCACTGAGACATAGGCTGCTGAGGTGGGGGAGGGAAGAGTGCTGTTGGACTGGGCCCTGACGGAACATCATTTGGATCTCTGCTAACATCCTGTCTGCTTCCAGGTTTGTTTGACGCAGACACCATTCCAGGGTGCACACTGAAAGAATTTTCAACTGCTGCTCCTGTATTATAATGCAATGGTACTGCAGGCCCACGGAGTCCAAGATCTGCATTTGGATGCACTTCTGCAGTACTATTTATACCATATCCTGGGGACGGTGAAGAAATCGGAACATTAGAAAACGTACTGGTATTTATTCCTGGTTGAGACACAGGAGCTGATAAAGACGTATGCGGTCCATGAGGATTGTCCCCTGCACGTGACTGTGAAGGATGCACAACAGCTGGCTGTGGAAACACTGCTGGGGAAGAACTTTGCATAACCAACGCATTGCCCTTGGATGGATTATCAAAAGGGGAACCCTGTGGAGTTTGTCTGCCAAATGCAAAAGGGTCTGTCACAGGCTGCACCGGGGCAGCTGTTGCATTTGCTCGTTTACTGAGCGAGCTGTTTCTCCAGTACATGTTCCGAGCAATGCCTGCAGGAGGTGGAGCTGCGGCTCCTGCTGGAACAGTCTGTGGAGGCTGCTGCATGATGGCCTTCTAGCAGGGTCAGATGCTAGATGACAAACTGGTAGTGGTTGCCGTAGATAGATTCCTTCTTCTGCCCTGTTGAGGTAAAACAGATGACAAGTCAGTTTCCTAGCTCACAGTACATGCAACACTTAGGCAATTTTTATTTTAGAAACAAAATTACTCCAAGAACTCGAAGTAGAAAATACCTCTCTTCTCCAGGATGCGTAAGAAATTTACACACAACACTGTATTTCTAAATCCAAGTCCAATGTTAATGAAGTTTAATGCTGTGTGGTAACAATGCACATTATTTAACAACTGTATTAACAAATAGCTCCAAGTAAGAGTAATTAAATACAATTCAGTCCTGTATAAATGTTAAAATCTCAGACTGTTAAAGCACCAATGGTATTATACTATTATATTTCCCAAAATTTGTTTTAAGCAGAAGTATGCATCATAGACAAGACACAGCAGCAGTCATCCTACAACAGAACCTGCAAGCTGGCAAGCTCAATTTAATTATAAAGAGTTTAAGAAATTATTATCTAACTAATTCTGTCAGAGACAATCTTCAGCTCTGTTGTTCTGTGTGAATAGATCTTTTCACAGGTAAGATGAAAAGCATGCATCTCAAGGAAGATTTCATCAATTGTTATTCCCCTCAACAGAACACAATCTATTTTTGTTTTAATAAAGAAAACAGTGTGTAGGACAGTAACAAGGTTACTTATTTTGAGAAAGGCAACTGGGTTTTTGTCATAAATATTCTCTCTTCTAGATGAATGTTGTATAGTAGTAAAACAGTATTTAAGAATTTAAAAGACAATGAACTCCCCCCACCTATTAACTAATCCATGTACTTGCTTTAACACTAGTGGGACTCTGGCACAGTATCAGAGTTACAGCTATATTTCAGGACGGAAAGGACAGGCAGAGAAGCATTCCAACTCTGTCAGCAAGAACTCCAAACAGTATCAGTAAGGAATTTGGTACACTGTAAGATTAGTATATTAATCAGGAACACGTATTTTTCAGTTTTATCACCCCTTAACAATCTGGGGAGGAGGGAACTTGACAAAACTAGAGGAGTTGTTCAGTACTTGTCCAGTTCAGTTCAGTGAAGCTTTAGCAACACATGATAGTCTTGTTTTCTAATAGTACACAACAAATGTGGTTTATATCATGTAGAGTGAAGTACCCATGGAAATTGTTTCGTATCAGATGTACTTCTGTTTATAGAAGACAGAAAAAAGCTGTGCAATTGTCAGTTGGTTTTAGTGTTGTTTTTTTTGTTTGTTTGTTTGTTTTTTTTTAAGATTCAGCATCTTGTCTGTAAGAGTAATAAAATGGGAAGCCAGAAAAGTCAGATGTTTGTAATCAAGCCAAAATTTTAATAGCTATAACAAAGTTCAAATGCAAAATACTTCTGGTTTCTGATTAACAAAAAATACATACCGAGTGAGCACTACATAACTACATATATTTCATAAAGATTTATAACTAAAAAAATCCAGTAAAAAGCATACTGACTGGTACCACAGCATGATCTATACAGACTTTATCAGACATCAGTACAACTTACCCTAGGGAAAAATCTCTTCTACCCATCACTGCAGAATCCAACAGTCCTATGTGTAATCCAGGTCCCTCATTCAGAAGGCCTCAGCCAACAGTGTCCCTCAATTTCTCCCTCTGTATCCATATATTTCACAACCATATCTTAAGTCTTTGTAAATTTGTTAAAATTTGTGTTATGTTAAAATGGGAAAGACCACCAGAAACTGACTTCAACAGAAAGTTTCACGTATTACTCGCATTTGTCTTCAACATTCTTTTTAAAACACAGCTGCCTGTTGAATTCCTATCAAGGAATACTTACAAAGAAGTTTTAGTGCTTTGCAATCTTTTCTCCTATTACGATACAGAGGTGAAGGTTTTCCAGCTGGTCGTGCTTACTGCCAAACATGTTACCAGGAAACCCTGCCTAAACACCCACCTCGGTTTCCACAGGCTTAAGAAACCCCAGGCTGTTCTGGACATCCCCATTTATTTTTCATCAAGTTCTTTACTGTATTAACCTAACTGCAAAAACTCCTCCCTCCCCTCCAAATAAACTAGTGTTTTTGTGCAAGATGCTGCAAAGCGGGAAGAAAAAAAAAAGCTAATTAAAATTTCTGCCAAGACAGTTACCACTTGGAAAGCACTAACTTAACTAAACAACATACTGGTATCTACCTAATAGTTCTGTTGTTATTAGAGAAGTTGTTTCTGAAATACAGTTGAGCACAAAAGCCAACTGTTTTTACAACCTAACTACCCACTTCCAAATTTCTAGTGTGGACTTCATTCCTTACAGTGGCTTATCAGATGTACACAAAGAAAAAAAAAAACCTAATACTTTACCACATTTTTCTAACAAACAGTAACAGTAATTAGCTAATTAAAATAAGTGTGGAGTTCTACTTTAAAGTGCTGGCTTGCCATTCCTGTACCAAGATCTCTAATGTTGCATTAGAGAAGTTCAATACGAGGATATCAGATTTCTTACAGAAGTGAAGTTAATATTAACAGACTGCCCACAGCATGTAAGATTTGAAGAATTAAGTCCAAATACAATGAACGTGCCCATGTCAAGTAATTTAAACAGAAGATAACAACTCTGTGATACGGATCCTCCCTGCCCCCAATACAGTATTAACAGAAATGCTGATTTTAAGAAATTTATAAATGACAAATAACTAAGTTAAGAGAAATCCATCTCTGCTTTATCTAGTTTGGAAATTCTTAACTTTCAGCGGCTTTATTAATACATAATGCAGAGCAGCCTGCTAAACATTAGTCACCAGAGATAACAACTGAAGAAGGTATTTCCAGGCACGCCAAGAAAATGTTACCAAAGAGGAGAAAAAAAAAAAAAAAACAACAGATTAAAACTACCCTCTAGACAAGGCCATCAATAAATTTCACCTGATGAGCTCTACAGCCATGATTAAACTCCTCTGTGAAAATTTATCTTCGTGAAAGAATTTGGGTGGAATTAGTTTAATCCTATCTCCAAGGGATATAAGCTAAATAAATTACTCTTAAACAAGAATATAAGTATGCCCACAAAGCAAGTTACCGAATACTAATATTAATTCTCATGTGTACCTGGATACATATATACATACACATTTGCACACACACATGCATGTAATAACAAATAACATGTTCACATACACAAATTCTTAACAATTAGAACAAAGTGAATAAAAAAACCCCACTGCAATCCTGAAGACAAAAATAGATGAAAAATAAGATTCGCATCTTTAAATAAGGCTTTGGGATACCAGCTTTTCAGATTTTTTTTTCCATACAGACAGCTTCACATCTGCACACATGTGGATCACACTCAGACTGAACACATTCTACATTTTCAGTACTGCTGAGAGCTTCCTACCAGCTTTCTCCTAAATGGCCACCATAGTTACAAGCGTTATTAAGCAAAAAGAGCTCTTTGGGAATCCAAAGCATGGAGTTTAATGTTATTGACAGAGAGCAGCCGCATAAAACATTCCCATTTATTTTCTAAGGGAGACTGACTACCAGTCCATCACAACAGCAGGTCCTGAACACTCTCAGGCAACTGTACTACTGAGTCAGCACCAGTTGCTACTCCAATAAAGCACAGACCTCTGACACTTGACAAGTCGACAAAACAACCCTGAGTTGTAAGAAGTATTATGTCTTGTGAAAGGAAATGCGTGATAGCTAACGTCAGGCGACACTTTTGACGGCAGGATCTCTCTTCTCCTCTCCCCCAGCCCATGAAATATTACTCGTACCGCCTGCAGTGCGTGCGCCTGTCCCACCGCGGCACTCGAAGGGACCCAAACCCACCCCCAATCCCGCACGGAAAAGCCGCCGCGGCAGCGCTTCGCCCCTCCTGGCGGCACCGCACACCTGTCCCCCGACCGGCACCGGGGGCCGAGCCCCGGGACCGTCAGCGACCCGCCGCAGCCTCCCGGCGCTGCGACAGGCGGCCCCGGGCGCCGCCCCCCGCGCCGAGCCCCGGCGGGCAGCCCCAAGCGCGCCGGGGGGGCCACCGGCTGCCGCCGGCTGCAGGGCCCGCACCGCAGGCCCCGCGCTGAGCCCACCCGCGGATCCCGAGCCCACCCGGGGATCCTCCCCCCCCCCCCCACGCTGCCCCTTTCCCTCCTCCGCCGTGGCAGCGCCCCGTCCCGCCCCGCGGTACCTGCGCGGCTCCCCCGCGCCGAGTCGCGGCCCCTCAGCAGCGGGCGCCGCCCCCCCTCACGGCCGCAGCACCGGCCCCCTCGGCCGCCATCTTGGAACATCCGGCTCGCGGAGTTCCGCCGCCGCCGCCGCCGACGTGTCACGCCGCGTCGCGCGGTGACGTCACAAGGCGCGCGCGCGCGCGGGAGGGGCTCCGCCGCCGCTGGTGTGTGATGCTCGCCGGCTCTCCCCGCCCCTTCCGCGTTCCTTTAAAGGGAAAAGGGGGACGGCAGAACTGTCGGGGTTTTTTTAAGAAAAAAAAAAAAAGGGAGGGAATAAAAAAAGAAAAAAAAAAAAAGTGGGCGGGAGGGGGAAGGAAAAGAAAAAAAAAGGGGGAAGAAATAAAAAAATAGGGGAATTAAGAGGGATGAAAAGGGGAGAAAAGAGGGGTGAAAAATGGAAAAAAAAAGGGCGAAAAAAGAAAAAAAGGGTGGATAAAGGGGAAAAAATACAAAAAAAAAAAAAAAAAGGAAAAGAAAGGCAGTAAGGGCGGAAGCGGTCTCAACGGCGTTCCCCTTGCAGGGCCACAGCCTGGCGCAGGCGCAGTGCGGCTGCGGCCCCGCGAGTCGCCGGTTCGAGCCCCGGCTGGGGCGGCTGCGGGCGCGGTCGGTCTCTGCGCCTCCGCGTCTGTGCGCTGGGGCGCGGAAGTGCCGCGGGGGCCCTGTCCGCGGGCGGGAGCCGCGCTGCCGAGCCCTCGCCGCCACCGGTTGGGGTTTGGCGGAGCGTGGCGCTGAGGGGGTCGCGGTTCCTTCAGGCAGCCGCCGGGTACAGCCCGGCCGAACACCACCCCCCCCCCCCCCGGGGTTTCCCGGGGCGGGTGCAGTGGCGGAGGCGGCCGCCAGAGCGGGACCGAGGACCGCCGGCCCGGCCCCGGGTCTGGCGGGACGGGAGCGGGAGGCGGAGGAGGGCGGTTCGGGGGGCTGCCCCGGGCCGCTGAAGCTGGGGACGAGAAATAATGGTTTCATGGAGGAAGAGGCAAAGCGAGGTCCCTGCCCTTCAGGGTCTTCTTAATCGTGCGAAGGAATGTTAATTGTGCCAGCGTCCAAAAGCTGCAGCGTGGCAGATGCCTCGGTTCAGCCCTGCTGCATACAGCTATCCCTGGGAAGCATTAGCTAAAATAAAAGCATTTCTCCAGAGAAGCTATATGTTTGCGTGGGTTGGTTTGTTTGTTTGTTTTCTTTTAAGACGAGATTGTAGCGTGATATCAGACAGTTATGTGCACTTTTACTCCGCACTGCGGTGAGGGTCTGCTTCACGCAAACACAAAGCTTTTTTTTTTTGGGGGGGGGGAGCCCCCGTCCCCTGTTATAACATAAGGTTGTGTCTCATTTACAGGCAACGGCCACTGTGCCCATGCTGTCACACTGCACCCAACAACGAGCCGTGACAGGGAAGATACGAACGACCTAAACAAACATCTTAATCAAGGGTCATTATCAGCCCAAGAGCTGTTTCTGCACGCTTGATCATTAAAGCAGGGTAATATCCTCAAAGCCCAGTCCAAGCAGGGGAAGCAGCACTTTGATGCTGGTGTGGGAACCAGGGGCAGCGCTGTGATTTTTAAAATGCCTTTCATCTCCCTCTTTTGTAGGAACATTCTTATAAACCAGCTTGCCAAATACAATTTCCCTACACAGGCATGAATTGCAGATAAAGTCCTAGTCCTCCCTTGATATTTCCCCCAACAGGTGTAATCTGAGGAAACATGATTTTAATTAGCCTGATTGGCTTTTTAAAAATACATCTGTAGTCTGTAAATACCATCAACAGCTTACATCTGTATCTATAGCTATGTATTTAAGCTAGATATCTAAGCCTCCTCTTATACACCTATACACATACATACACAATGCAAACATTAATAATGGGATCTCACCTTTGCTGTTCTCCTGATAAACATGTGATTATAAAGAATTGTCACATTAAGACATACAATCCCTTTTTACCCTGAAGCTTTCTAACCGATTTGCTGTACTCAACAAATGCAGTCAGTTCTGGACTTGAGAGTGACCCATGACAAATAAAAAGTCTTGCTGGCAGGATGAGGACAGAATGTGTCCTTCCCTCCTGCTTCATCAGCTTACTTGGAGTATAATACAAATGATACTGACCTTTTCCCATTAAGTTCTGATACTTTATTCAGCCTTCAGGTTGCAGGCAACCATGAGCACAGCCCTGCTCCAGGAGCCAGCTATTAAAAGGATCTTCCTCCGAGTTTAGAAACAGGGGGAAATAGCTAAAGGAGATCTTCTCTTCAGAGTATCTGTATTCTGTATCAGGTTAGCTAATTCAGACAAGCTGAGCTTTATTTATTTGTTGCTGCGATTATTCAAACCACCCCAGCCACATTAACCCATGTGTAATTCGAGAGAGGCTACACCTTATATGAATTTGGCTCCTTTTGTGCATTCTTAAGGGGGTGAGTTGAGCTGCAGTAACAATTTGGCAATCAGGGTTCAAGCAGCTGCTAGCAACTTTCTGAGCAAACACCAGTAGCCTGGAGGTAAAAGCAATACAGAGTAGCAATTTCTAAATGTCCCATCTAATTGAGCAGGAATAATGAAAATGAAGAATAAAAAACTCAAGCCCTCCAGCATGTAAACAAATAGTTCAGGTGCACTGATTCCTCATAGCATCAACATACTTGCCATCAAAATAGCTCTGTGCTCACCTTGTCTTACACAAACACTTCTGAACCCTTCCCTTAGCATGGGATATAATTTGAGTGTTTCTCAGCCTTTTCTACCTGAAACGCTAAAACAACTGTGTTTGCCATGACCCATTCATTCCATGCCATCTTCTGTTGACGTGAGAGCTTGAAATTCAGCTCCCAGTATCTTTATCAACGTGAGGTAAAGATGAGCTTGTGGCAAGGAAAATACTTCTGGATAGAGTTGGTGGGAGAGCCTTAAGTGTGGATGGAAGGTTTGAAACTGGGGCCATTTCTCTTGTTTCTCACTTAACTTTGCCTCAATCCCAGCTGGGGATCTGTGACCCCGTGGTCATCTCACGTACCCACTCAGGAAAGCAGGAACAAGGGACTGGCAGGAGTTTGTGGGTCACCAAATGCTTTCTCATAGATCTAAGAGTCATTGGGGGCTAAATGCTTAAACCCAAAACTGCGTGTCCTTACTCCTCTACTGCATAGAAAACCTTTTCTGACTTCTAGCTTGAATTACCTCATGCCTGATTTATTAGTATCTATTCAGGTGCCAATGCAGACTTTTTTGTTCTGCTTCTTTCCCTGGTATTTAGTCCTCCCTTTCCTCCTTCTGTCCCATCCTCATGGAAAAATCACTTGCTTCGCAGCACGTCACTTCTTAAATGAGCCACGTGTGTTTAGTTGCCTCTTGCAATGTCACGTTGTTTTGCACATCCTCATAACCCCTCTTTTTTTAATCCATTCCAGGCCAAATTCCCACATTGACCAGGAGTGACCGGAGTGTTGCACACTAGACCAGACAGGAGGGAGTCTTATTAATGCCCCATCTTGGCATGAGCATCTCCCAGTCTCACTGGCGGTGCTCGCAGCCAGCCACGGACCCCAGAGCTGGGACGTGTACGTGTGGGAAAAGCCTGGAAGGACGGGCTGCGTGGGAACGCAGCTGGATGTTCCCAGATGCGATTCATGGACGGCACATGTGCGAATCGCGGTGAAGGCAGACATACTTCATCTAGTGTATCCCAGATGGGATGCAGCGAGACACAACCAGGGGGAAGAGCACGTCTCGGGAAGCCCAACTCCAGGGTGTCCCTTGGGGTAACGAGATTCTCAGTGGTGAACCACATTTCGCAGGGGGAGGAGGGGTTTGCCCTCGGATAAAATACCCCTTTTCCGCAGGAGTGCACACTGGCACAGCATCTCCCTGACCTCTGAAGGTGCCGCGGTTCACTGCTGCTGGGTGGCACATAAAATGCCGCTGCTGCAGCACCAGCTTCTGACTGGTTGTACAGCAAATGTCCGGTGGCCCCGAATCCGTCTGGGGCTGGATACCGGGTACATGTACACACATGCCCCTTCCCTCCCCGGCTGCGGAGTGGAAAATACCAGCATTCCAGGAGTTACCAGGCTTATCTGATTTGGGAGGAGGTCCATGGCTCCGCTATTTATATCCAGTTATTTGAGGACTTTGCAGCTGCATTTGGACTACAGAGTCCCTGTGGGGAAGAGAAAGATTTAAATTAAATTACCTTAAAAATCTTGAGTGCAGCGAGGAAAGCAAATGTTTCTGCGTGGTGTTTGTGCCCGGAGTGGCAGGAGTGAAAACTTTCCCTCGGGTGGTGCTGCCCTTCAGCAGTGCCATCG
Organism: Tyto alba; assembly: GCF_018691265.1. Taxonomy (NCBI): domain Eukaryota; kingdom Metazoa; phylum Chordata; class Aves; order Strigiformes; family Tytonidae; genus Tyto; species Tyto alba. The sequence continues at coordinate 3,487,104 of NW_024881273.1, forward strand.
GATGGCTTCCCAGTTCCTATCTGCGCAAGCCACCGCATCTGAGAGCCCAGCCATATGCTCAGCGCTGTGTGTGAAGTAGGAAGCACTATATGTACTCTTAACACCACTTGTAGAGGGCTCTGATTCCATAGGCGCTACATAATTAAAAGCACGTGGCCATTTTTCACCCTCGGCTGTCCCATCAGCCAGAGAATGCTCCTAAAAAACTGATCGGAAAGCAAAGTTTTTAAGTGAAAGAATACAGTACTTTGAACATGCGCGAGTGACGTTCTTTAAATCAATTTTCCAATGTTTTCCCTTTTAAATCCTGAAATAAAGGCAGGGGCCTGAGGGGACATCAGAACATCCACAGCACAGGTAAAGGGCTACCTGGGCAGAGCCCCTCCTGCCTTGCTCAAACCAGACCTCTCAAGTCCCTGAGAGTTTTGCACAAGTCAAGGAGAAAGTTTCATTGTCCAAAGCCCTGCTCTGAGCTTTAACACAGAGAACAAGACATTAGGAAAGTGCCGATACTTTGTGCCCGGGGGGCAGCCCTGCGGTATTGAATGACGGCGGGTATCAAGCCCAGATTTCAACCAAGCTGTAACAAAAAAACCTAAGTTCCAGTTTTAGTAAAATCTAGATGCCCAGAAGCATCATTTATTGCAAATCAGTTAACCAAAAAAAATACATCATTTTTGCAAACTACAACTTTGCATGTACATAACTTTATTACAGAAGATATCTTTTCTTAAACTACACTCTAGTTTATAAAACATAGGAAGATTCAACACCACGTGATGTTTTTATCACTCATATTAGGCATGACACAATAACAATGGTCTGAAATGTTAACTAAGATGAGTGCTCAGCAAGGCGCTGTGCCTTGAGAAATATCCATTTTATTTGGTGTTCTAATAAAAAGGATCAAGGAAAAGGAACCCTTTTCTTAGGTTTTCTTGATTAACTGCTCTATTTGCCTGTCCCATACACGTATCTAGTCTTAGGGTGTCTGCTTGCTTTTTCACCCGAGTGAGTGATATTCCAACACCTCTATAAGGTGATATATTTATGATATATTTAAGACTTGCTCATTTAGATTTTTGAAACAAAATCCACCTTTTCTTTAAAAAAAAAAAAAACATATTTACAAACATTAAATCTGCCACAGGCTTATACTATATTTTACATGATACACAGAAAGAGTGTACATCAATATAAAAAAAGATGCATCACTCCAGACTAACAAGAACAAAATGTCAACGTTTCACAGCACAGACTCGGCTGTGCTGTCCTTCGCCCTCCTGTTTAGCCAGTCCAGCATCCCACCAAAACCAGCAGCACTTTCCACTGAGCACCCAGCGATTGTGCTGCCAGAGGAGCTGGATAAGGGCGAGCACTCGGTGGTGGCAGTGTTCTAATGCTTTGTAATCTCACTCAGGTTGTCTGCATTAATAGACACGCCTTCTTTAAAATAGGCAGGCCATCCTTAAAATAAGGATGTGGTTCACAAGTTTATATTGGCATTTATTTCTTAAACAGTTACTCAAATGCAAACACGAAAACAAAAAACAGTAAAGATATTCGAAGTAAAATTAAGTCTCCTTTGTGTATAAACGCCACAGTTATGGGTTTGGTATATACTCCACAGTTATGGGCTTGCTCTCTTAAAAGTTTGGCAAATACACGTTTTTGGTGGGGGACAGTATTCATGTTTTGTAGGGATTTTTTTTAAGCTTAGAACCTGTTCTTACAGGTCTATAATCCTGATTTTATTTTTTTAGATCATAAAAATCATTTAAATATATATATTTTTATATATATAAAAACAAGAGAGAACAAAAATTTCTATTATCAAGGCAAATGTACAACTATATAATACTGAAATTTAAACAAAGATTCATGACTGGTACCATAAAATGTCCTCTCCGATATAATAGCAAAGGAAACATTTTAAAGTACATTTCAAAAATCTGTCCATATTTAATTTTTTCCCCCCCCTCAGGAGTAGTATTTTTAGTCAATTTTTCCTTCCTCTTTTCTTTCTCACCTCTCTGAGTTGAAAGAGAAAAAAATAAATTAATGGCATTTCAGAATCACAAATCGCTGCTTATAGCTTTACATAAACATTTCCTCCCAAATCACAGTGAACCCCCCCAAACAAAAGAGAATGTCTTATAAAAACCTAGTTTTTTGATTTCTTGAAACACAGCTGGTGTCCCACATTGAGTTCTTAACAATAGAACATATAAATAAAAAGGCAGTGTTTTCATGTAAAATAAAAAGTACATAAATAAATACTAAAAAAAAAAAAAAAAAGGAATTAATTTGTCTCTTTTTTTTTTTTTTATAAAAACATATTTAAAAAGGATCCTTTAATAAAAGCATCCGATGTCCTTTAAAAAAAGATCTCCCTCAAGCTTCTAACTCCCACTGAGCGCCAGCGTCTCTGAAACACCGTCTTTTACTTGAAGGCTTCGGGGATGTGTCCCATCTGTGACTGCATACTCGTGGGAGGGCTGGAGATGCCCTCGGACCAGTCGGACACGTTGGAGTGAGGAGACGAGCTGGACCACTGGTCCGGCGACTCCGGAGACGGCGTTAGGAAAGGGTGGTCGGGCACCTGGAGCTGGTGGCTGGGGGTGTTGTCCAAGGGGGAGGAATAACTGTGCTGGGAAGGTGGAGTTAGAAACTGCGTGGTGGTCATGGGCTGGGCGAGGGAGGACGGCAGAGACGTGGGCAGCATCTGGGAATCTTGAGGCAGGATGGTGTGGACCGCCATGGTACTGCCGCTCACCGGCTGCATGTCGGGCTGGCTCAGCTCGGTACCAAGGAAATTTTGGCCGATGTGGCCGCTCGCATTGGAGCTGGGGTTGTGATGCTGCTGCGGCTGCTGCGGCTGCGGCTGCTGCTGGGGTTGCTGCGGCGGCTGCTGCGGCTGCATGTTTTGCTGCTGGAGCTGCTGCTGCTGCATCTGCTGGAGCTGCTGGCTCTGCATCAGGTGAGGCTGGGAAGCCAGCCGGGTGTTGGGCATGGCCTGGTAGCTCATCATCTGCGACAAGCTCGTGGTGGGCAAGCCGTTGTGCAGGGAGGTCATCATGCCGTGCTGAAGGTTCTGCGGCTGCTGATGCGCCCCTGGTTGCATGTTGCCTCTCATCGGGTTGTACTGATTCTGCACCATGCCGTTCTGCAGCCTGGTGAGCCAGTCACACTGCCCGTTCAGAGCAGCCGCTCCGCCGACGGAGAAATTCATCGGGGCATTGCTCATCGCCGTGCTGGGGCTGGAGGCGGGGAGGTGGGAGAGGCGCGGGGGCACCGAATCGAAGGGCATCCTGCTGGAGTTTCCCATGGCCATATCCTGCTTCCCCGCCATGTTGAGGTGATTGATGCTCATGTGGGCATCAGGCATGCCTGGCAGATGATTCAGAGGCATGGAAGGGGACTGCTGAAACGGAGAGGTCATTAGCGGAGGAGAGGCGACATCCGACAGGTACCCATGGGGCGACTCCAAGGAGTCGACGGGCGACAACACACTGGAGTTGTCAAGCAGACATCCTTTTCCATCTTGTGATTTTTTCCTCCGGGCTTTGAGGTCTTTGGCATCCTTGCCGTTGCAGCTCAGCCCCTTGGTACTGGGCTTCCTGGCCTTCTTGCCCTGGACGGCAGGTTTCAGGTTGCCGATGTAGCTGTTGGGCGAGCAGAGCGGTGGGGACAGCGTGGGTGCTCCCAGGGGGCCGTTGTGCAGCGGTGGGCTCCGCACAAGGTTGTACTCGTCCAGCAGCCTCACGATGTCGTGGTGCATGCGCTCCTGGGCGATGTCCCGTGGGAGCCGGTCCATGTGGTCCGTGATGTCGCGGTTGGCCAGATGGTCCAGCAGGACCTTGGCGGTTTCGTAGCTCCCTTCTCTGGCTGCCAGGAACAGTGGGGTCTCCTCCTGGAAACCCAGCAAAGATGGTTAAGGTTTAAGTTCATAGATTCTCCTGGCTAACACTATCCTGAGCTCCACACCCACCACCATGCAGTTGGGTGGCAGAGATGGTAATCATCTCTCTCTCCTCTGGTGATGTTTTGCTGCTGCTTTTTCCCACCCTGCTGAGCCATGTCCTTATACTGATATCAAACCAGGAACCCTACAAATGTCCCAGAACATGCGAGGAGATGGTTACACGAACGCTGTGTCACACTGCTCACCAAGCCCCTCAACATCACCCATATGACCAAATCCCGCAACGCTTCTTTGAGCTAAATCCAGCAGCTTCAGTCACAGCAAAACAATCAAATGAGTCTCAGTGCCCGACAGTGTCGTATTTTAGGTAAAAATTATCCTTTAACAGATTCCCCAAACGGTTCTTTTCTTGCCAGCCCAGGAGACCCCTACCTTATTGTTTTGCATATCCTTATTGGCACCATTCTTCAGGAGGACTACTGCAGCTTCAACATTATTCACAGCAGCTGCCCAGTGCAGTGCCGACTTGCCTACAGGGGAAGATCACGAAATTACAACACGCATTAATGAGTGGTAAAAGGAACGGCAAGCAGCCCTTTCCCTCCACCTTTGAGGGAGCCTGTGTTTTAGTTGCCTGCGGTACCTAGATCATCCACGGCATTGACGTCTGCGTGGCAGTTGATGAGATCATCCAGCATGCCCTCCACAGCCAAGCGAGCGGCCAAGATCAGGGGAGTGGTCCCGTCATGCATTCGGGCATCGAGGTCGGTTGCCCTGTTCCTAATCAGGATCTGCCACAACGAGGGCCAAAGCGCAGGAAACACAAAGGTTAGGAGGGACAGACCGCAGACACCCCAAGTCCCCAGGTCTCAGGACCTACAACCCCCTTTCCAGAGGCTGGTCCCTTCCAGTCCCCGCTCCCAGTCCAGGGAGGCACATCCGAGAGCAGCTACGGGGTTGCTGCTTCGCCCTGTCTTGCCCTGAGACAACAGGCGCTTCAGTTCTCAAGACTTTCACCCCGCAGCTCGCCAGGTCAAGCCGGAGACCCCGCGGCAAGCTCAGTCGTGGCACTGACTCAACACGTAGCGCCAGCACTTCCCCCTGAAAAACCCAGGGATCGGTGGCGAAAGGATCAATTACCTGGAAGACTCCTTGGGCATCGGCAGAGACGGCGGCGTGGAGGGGTGTCCTGCCCATGTTATCTTGGATGTTTGCATCGGCACTGGCTTCCAGCAGGCGCTTGGCAGCGTCCGAGCGGGAATACCTGGCAGCCAGGTGGAGCGCCGTCTCGCCAGTGCGGTCAGTCTGGTTGTGTAAGCTGGCACCTTGGTAAATGAAATCCGAGATGACAGCGGGAGCATCGTCTTCCTCTTCGCTGTTGCCGGTCTCCAGCCCTCCTCCGCTGCACGAGGCGATCATGAGCGGGGTGAAGCCATCTGAAAAGCACAGGGGAACTTGGTGAAAAAAGGTTTTTTACCCTGCTGTAATGCAGGCGGCTCAGCAAGATGCTCTTTCTGTGGTAGAGGTTTATTCTCGTGGGTGCATCAAGACTGAGTTCCTGACTAGTTCTAAACATCAAACACGAATATCCTTCCTCTGATATGGATCTGAAATTCCTTAGTGGTATCTCACCACTCGCTGCTTTTCCTATTTCATCTGCTAGCTTGCACACTAGCATGTGAGGTGTAATCTATAAGGAAGGTTGCTCAAAGCAAACTTGAGTACGGTACAGCGCAGCCTTAAATATTTTTATTATTTCAGAGGACAATTTCACAGATGTGAGGAAGACCAAGTGTGTGTAATAATTTAAAAGCATATTAACTATTAACATAGTTAAAAACCTGAAAAGAAGACTGTGAAACGTGCAGTTTGGTGGGAGGAAAGGAATCTAAGAGTGGCAGAGAAAAGGGCTGGATGATTCAATGGGCGCTTCTGCTGTATTGTCTAATTTCCATCTCGGTGATTAAACGAAAGAGACCTCAGGGAAAGCCAAGTGTGACAGGGTCTATCCCTAAATCACGCCCAACAGCAGCCACGCGATGCAGAACGGCTAGCAGGGACTCGGTACTAGGCATGGAGACAGGTAAGGGCTGTCTGGGACTCCTCGTCTGCAGGGGGTAGGGGAGGGTTTTGGATGAGCTGACAAGCAGCACAGAAGTGAAAGGAGTCCTCCTTACCGGGACCTCGGACGTTGACATCCATGCAGTCGGCATCGATTTCTCCCTGCGGGGGAGTGGGTGCCATGGAGGATATGCGCAGGTCAGCGGCATCCAAGTGCTGCTGGGTCCACTGCCTGTGGTCCGTCTGATCGTCCGTGTCCGGCAGCATCGCCTGCTCCTCGAACTGCGGAACGACAGCGGGAAGTGAGCGCGCGGGGCAGAGCGCACGAGTCGGGCTGGGGAGGAGGGGGGGGGGGGGCCGAGCTCCAGCGTGAGAAGCTCTGCAGGTCTCAGAGGCGCGTTTGTCACGCGCAGGTTTGCAAAGGGGCCGGCAGCAGCGGGGCATTGCGCCGGCGGGGCTCCCCGAGGGTCCTTCCCGCAGCGCCCCGCTCCTTCCGTGACAAAACCCAGCGCGTGGCTACTTCCAGCGCAGAAAGGGGATGTGGCAGCAAGCTTACCCTGAACTTCTTGGTGTCCAAGGTCTCCTCATCACCCCACTCATTTTGGTTGTCATCCATTAGCGTGCCATCTGACGCATTTTTGAGGGGTCTTTAAAAATAAAACCACACAAAAAATTACCTCCTCTGCTGGAACCAGTCTGTGATGGACAGCGTTCATCTACATGCACAAGCTACGAGAAGAATCAACAAGGAAATTTGCAGGAGGTTCCCCTCAGGCTCAGGCTGCCTTTCATTTTTTACCAAGTGCAAACGGACCACGAAGCATTTGAAAACCGCCTCCAGATGAGAACACTGTTTTTCCCATGCAAAAATAAAAAACCTGATTTTTCTCCTCCCCGCTACACCAATATGATGCACTAGAGAACAAAACTCCACTGGGCTCTTTCAGAAGAGCCCCGAGCAGCCCTGCTGCACTGTGTTTAACGGGTTAGCAAGGAAATTACTCACTTGAGTCCAACAGAATCCTCCCCAAGTGGTTCTCGTCGCTTCTTCTTGCTCGACTCTGTCACTTTGAAGCCTTCTGGGAACCAAAGCTGCCCATGCTCCCTGCGCCGCTTACGAGACACCAGTACTCCCACTCCAATGAAAGCAAGCAAGAGCAGCACAGCCACCACCACGTACATAGGATACAGCTGGGAGTTCTTCGTGGGCTCAGCTGTTTCACCTACAAAACAGTGGGGCACAAAGAGATGCTGAGACATTAAGCTGCATAGCAAACCAGTGACAGGGTGGAAATGAAGGAAAATTAGTTAATAGAGGTACCTAAGTCTGATCTAAATCAGCCCCCCCAAAATAAGGTCATTTTATACGCTATTAATCAGAATTGCAAACTATCGGCAAATTCTCGGCTGCACAAGCCAGCCTGCATCAGGAGACAGCTTCACTTTTTTCTCCTTTAAGGAAAAGGATTAGCAAACTTCAAATCATTGCGCTTGCATTGAGCTGTTAAGACAAAAGGATTTAGGGGGGATTTTCAAGATACAAACTTCAACTCCTTGCATGTCACTGATTGATTGGAGCTGGTTGGGTTTTATTTTTCTTTTTTTTTTAATAACTTTTATAGTGATAATGATTTTGAAATAAACCCGGAATAAGCAAAAATAATAAACTGGTTTTGCAATTTCTTAAAGAACAGATTTAAAGTTCAAAAAAAGAAAAAAAGGATTCAAGGTTATTAAAACCAGACTGTGCTCAAATGCAGCCAGCTGACAGATACCTAAACATGGATAAGGCTGGAAAGTTTTGGCTGTCTCTCCTCACCAGCCAAACAGCCGTACTTACTTTTAACAGCTTCTATTTTGTAGGGTATGTTCAGGTTGCCAAGGGAGGCCAAGGCACCCAGGAACGCCGCCACATCGGTTGCACTCTGGAAGCACTGGGAGGATGACTGGATGCACTGGCGGTTATCAATTTCCAAGTAGACGATGGATCTGTGTGAGACAAGTCAATGAGAAACATGGAGCAAGCAATGACCACACCGAGAAGACAGACGAGCCCTGTCTCCCCGCCTTAACCCCCCACCAGTGGGAATTAGAAGGTGGGAACCCATCTCCCCGCTTCCCTGGGGCCCCAGCCCTGCAGCTCACACTCACGGTCTACTGGATTTGCCTCAATGCATAGTGTGAGTTCTAACTCATCTACAGGAATGGAAAGGAGTCTCTGCTTCACAATGTTTTAAAATTACGCAGACACTACAGTATCTTGAATAATGCTGTTTGGGAGCCTTCAGATCTTTTCACATTAGTTTCGCTGTTCTAACTCCTTTGCTTTCGGTGGCTTTTGATTGAGCCCACCGAGAGGGAGAAGGTTAGATCTCTATGTTTATACCAAAGATCTCCAAACACAGTTTGCAGTAATTGAGTTTTACAACAAAGCTCTAGAAAGCATTTCCCAGGGAGAAACTGAGGCTTAACTTAACGACTTCCTGAAGTCAGACAGTCGGTCAGGCCAACCTCTGCTTCCAGGTCCCACCCAGCCCAGCCCCGGCACCCAACAATACACAGGACTCCTTCAATCGTGAGAGTCGGCGCAGCATTGTATCAGGGATTCCTGAGCGATCACTCGCTTTTCCCACATGAGAGCAAAATCCGGTTTCTATTCACACAGAAAGCAATGCCTAAATACAATTATCTGGCCTACATCCTTCCCTTTATAGTGTGTTACTATTATCAACACAGAAAACAAATGCTGCTCAGTGAAAAAAGGAACCCACTGGTCCCCCTTACCCTCTGATGTCCATCTGATCGAGCTCTCGCTTCTGCCTTCTGCCAGCCCTGGAGTAGAGGCTGCTCTTTACTTTGTTGATGACAGCGCTAGACATATCTGACCAGTCCTCTGTTGATCTCTTGATGTAATGTTTTTTCAGCTCCTCCTCATTGCCATAGTACGGAAAGATCATATACTCTCCCTTGGGGTTCTTCTTGAAGACCACGTTGGTGTGCAGCACGCGGCTCAGCTCCCGCAGGAAGTTGAACGAGTTGTTCTTCAGGTTCTCAGGTGTGATCAGGACCACCACCACCAGCGTGCCATCGGCAAGCTTCTCGGGCATGTTGTTTGCACAGTCCAGACCATCCCATTCGCACTCAAAATTATTGCAGCCCTGGTCACAGTGGCCATCTGAGAAGTGATCTTTGCAGTACTGATCATACAGAGGGCTGGGCGGAAGAAAAAGAAAGGCAGAAAAATGAGTTGGACCGAGTACTGTGCATATAACCTACATGCTGAGAAAATAAGTGGTGGTCCACAAGGACCTCTCTTTTCTATACATATTCTTCATCCTGATAGACACTAAACCAGTTTATACAGAAGGCGAGTGGCTCATGTGGCACTGTGAAGCATTCACCTCTGCAGGTGAAAGACAGCCGCTGTTAAATTCTAAATTGCAATTTAGATGCCAGAAAAAGGGACAAATTACTGTGACTCAGAGAAGACATGGGGACACAGAATAGTTACTCAGACCAAAGTTTGTCGAGGAATCTGGGATTAAGTTCCTGCTATTGCCAAAGACAATGTTTGGTAAGTGCCTGGATGTTAACATCATCATGTTTTCTGGCTGCTCTTTCACCGGGGGTCTCCCTACACTGAAACTCACTGTGTTACTACTGTGAGTTGGAGAATTCAATTCTATGGTGTGATACAGGCAAGGACAGAGAAGCTACCCGGAATGAGCCAAACCCAGAGAGCCTCCAAGTGCATATAAACTAAGACCACAGGGAAATGGGGTTGCATGAGTTGCACCCCAGAGGCAGCAGAACAGAATGTAGAGAATGAAGAGGTCTGCACTTAGGAGCTTTAGCAGATGCAACCAGAAAATACTCCAAGGCGATCCACCCGGAGGTCACGGCTTTAAAACAAGAGGGTCAGCGAGCAAGTCACTTACTTGCACTGCCCTTCGTATTTCTGGCAGTCAAATCCATCGTACAGGCAGCCAGCGTTATTGCACTGAGAGTCGCACTTGCCGTCGTTGAAGTACTTCCAGCACTGCAGAGACTGGGAGCAGTTCTTCCAGGGGTCGTTGAAATTGAGGGAGCAGTCGCCCCCGTCCCAGCCGCAGGCGTGGTTGTTGCATTTCCCGTCGCAGATCTTGTTGCCGGCGTACCCCGCGCAAACCCCAATCTCGCACTTCTCCTCGATTTTGGGGGGGATGATATCCTGCCCAATCCCACCTTGGAAATCGAAGTCGAGGATGTGGCAGTTGAGGCCGTTGAAGTTGGCAGGGCAGTTGCACCGGTAGTAGGGGGAGGCATCGCTGAAGAACTCGCAGGTGCCCCCGTTGTAGCAGGGATTGGATGTGCAGGGGCTGCTGGCCGGGTACTGGCACTCGGGACCCGTGAAGGCCGGCGTGCACATGCATTTGGAGCTCTTGTGGATGGAGATGCAGGTGCCACCATTCTGGCAGTGCAGGTTCCCACAGGTGCGGGAGTCGTTCTCGCAGGTGGCACCCACGAATCCCTGGGGAGGTGACAGCAAGGAGGGAGTCAGAATCACTGACCTAACAAGCAGCCGAGCACACGTGTGTTCCGGGAAACTCGGCACAAAACCAGTGAATCAGGGCATGGCTCTGGAGCATACTCTGAAACTAGCGATGGGCAAGAATAATCTAGAATGTAAACGCCATTAGAGCAGCCCTCTCAAAATGAAGGGAGCTCTTCTCCATAGCTGCCTGCTCCCCCTTTACGTGGTGCAAATAAGGGTCAACCAGGCCAGAGTCTGTCCTCCAGAGCTGTGCGTCGTACCTGCAGGGCTAAGCCATCTCCTTCTCCCTGACCCTAACCCGGTCTCCTTGTAGGTGAGAAGGGTATGCATACACAGATACACCTCCCCCCAGCAAGCACCCACAGCAAAGCATCTTCCCCTCCACGCTTACCCCTGGCTATCCCAGCTGGGGAAGCCTCAGGGGTTAAACTGGCCCCTTGACTGCCCCTCTGTGCAAGGGGCTGAGACTTGCAGGGCCTGTGCAACATCCCATGCTCAGAGCTGGAGAGGAGCAGATACCTACCGGGGGGCATTTGCAGATGAAGCCGCGGCCGGTGTTGCTGGCAACCGCGCACGTTCCGCCGTTCCTGCAGGGTTTGCCTTTACAGCCATCCACCACCGTGTCGCAGCGACGGCCTGCCGAGGGAGAGGAGCGCGTGAGGAGCGGAGGAAGGCGTGAGAGACTGCGTGGGGTGGCTGGGGGCTGCAGGGTCGAGCACTGGGATGGCGGCGGGGGGGTGGGGGGGGATGATGACGACACGTGGTGCTCACCTGCATAGCCAGGTCGGCACTCGCATTTGTAGTCGTTGACCCGCTGCACGCAGTTCTGGGTGCCGCGGGCGTCGCAGGGGTTGGACAGGCACTCGTTGACGTCTCCCTCGCAGCGCTCCCCTACAAAGCCAGGGGGGCAGATGCAGCTGTAGCCACCTACCCGATCCGTGCACTTGCCATTGTTAAAGCACTTGGGCCCCAGGGTGACAGGATCAAAGAAAGGGCTGCAGTCATCCACATTGATCTCACAGTGCACCCCTAGAGAAATGGGGGAACAACCCACACAGCTCATCAAACAGTATCGGGGTGCCTGGTGGTCCCTTGTGTCAACCTTCCCTGCGGAGGGGCTGAGCCTGCCCAATTCAATGGCAGTCTGAGCCACCGCTCTGGCAGGAGGCACGCAGCACCGTGCGGCTCGCGTCCACGGTTGAGTGGCCTTGATGGCTAAGCTCGCAAGCAAACACAAACCTCTGCCGTTGCATTTGCTTCTGCTAGCCCAAGCAGCTAATGAGCAGATACCAAGGATATCTGCACTCAGCCCACTAATGCCCCAGCCTGGGGAATTAATTTACCTTGAGTTCCTCTGGGGCAGGAGCATTTGTAGGTATTGATGAGATCGATGCAGGTTCCTCCATTCTGGCATGGGTGGGACAAGCACTCATTGATCTCCTCTGAGCAGTTAACTCCATGATAACCAGCCACACACTACAAGGAGGGAAGAGGAGAGCTATCAGCGTGGCTCACTCAATTCCCACATGGTTGCAGGAGCACAGCCAGCACCCCAGCCTTCAACTCTGTAAAGGGCCACCGAGCCAGCCCGAAGCTCCTCGGGCAGCAGGAAGGCAGTAACGGGTGCTTTCTCCCTGTGCATCTCTGCCCCCCATGGCACCCACCTCGCAGGAGTAGCCTCCCAGGTAGTCTGTGCAGGTGGCCCCGTTCTGGCAGGGGTTGGGGGAGCACTCGTCCACCTGCTCCTCACAGTAGCTGCCGGTGTAGCCGGCCTGGCAGCGGCAGAAGTGAGTGTTGCCGGTGTCTACACAGAGCCCCGAATTTCTGCAGAGATGCACTACGTCGATACCTGCCGGGGAGAGCAGAGTGAGATGCGGGGACCTCGGTGACACCCAGGCACCGCAGGGCCACGTCCCGGCCACCGCACGCCCCACCCGGGATCGCAGCCAGGACTGCAGCCTTGGGGGGTGCATGTTACAGCAATCCTTGAGACCGCTCTGGTTGTGCCAAAGATCCCCACCAAGAGAGCTGAGCATGTCCCCCGCTCAGAGCCCACCACGGGGACAACTGGGGACCCCTCCCTGGCCCTGTGAGGCTGTACTCATGGCAGGGACTGACCTTGCTGTTTAGCAGCCACCTCGCAGGATACACTGGGGACGTCGCAGTACAGCCCTGTCCAACCGCTGTTGCACTCGCAGCGGTACAGGTTGTTGGTCTGCCAGCACTTGCCTCCGTTTTTGCAAGGAGAGGAGTCGCACCAACGCACCAGGTTCTGGGGGGAGCAGAGCGAGAGATGGGGGTCAGGACCCAGAAGGGCTTCTGCAGGAGTAGGGACTGCAGTGTCCCCCGAAATCCCCACAGCCAGCACGCACGGGGTCAGCGGCCGACAGCACAGTGTTTCTCTACCTGGCAGTTGAGCCCGGTGTATCCCTGGGGACAAGTGCACTTGTACGTCCCGTAGCTGTCCTGACACGTGCCCCGGTTCAGGCACGGCTTGGAGTCACACTCATTAATGTCATGCTCACAGTAGCTGCCCGTGAAACCAGGAGGACAGATGCAGGTGAAGGTGTTGATGCCATCCACGCAGGTCCCACCGTTGAAGCAGGAGCTGGGAACAGAGACATCACACCCCAGTGAGGCACCGCTGGTCGTGCTCCACGCCAAAGCCCCCACAAACCAGCCCAGGGACCTCAGCCCCGACAAAGGCCGTGCCCGTGCGCGGCAGGACCTGCGTTGGGCTGTACCTCTCCGTGCAGTCGGGCGTGTTGTTCTCGCAGTGGATGCCGCTGAAGCCGGAGGGACAAGTGCAGGTGTAGCTGTTGACGCAGTCGGTGCAGTTGGCACCGTTCTTGCAGGGGTTGCTGGCACACTCATTGATGTCCTCCTCGCACTTGGGCCCACGGAAACCGGCCAGGCACTCGCAGAAGAACGTGCCGATGCCATCGGAGCAGGAGCCACCGTTGTGGCACGGATCTGGAGAGGAGGGACACGCATGGGAAGACGCAATGGGTCCGGCCCTGGTGCAGCAACCCTGCCCGGGGGCTGCCCCACAGCACTGTCCCCACATGTCCCCTGGCTCACGCAGAGGGATGGGGCGGAACTCATGGACCAGGCAGAGGCCAGGCCAGTCCCACCAGCAGACTGGGAGCAAGGAGGGCACGTGGGACACACTCGCTTGCTGCTCTCACATCACTCTCCCCCCCCTTCCCCAGCCTCCTTCCAGTTCCCATCTGCTCTTGGACCGGTGCAGCTCAACCAGGACGTGCTTGAGGTGGCCCGAAAGCCCGAGCAGGGCTTGCAGCACGGCCCAGGCCAAAGCAGCGTCCGGAGATCACACGGGGAGGAGGATCCCAGCCCTGGGAAGGGCAATGAAGCTGATGGCCCAGGGCCGGGCCGAGCGTGGTCTGCAGAGCGGCCCCTGCTCTTACTGGGCTTGCAGTCGTCGATGTCGGTGTCGCAGTTGCGGCCGGTGAAGCCGGTTCTGCAGGCGCAGCGGTAGCTCCCGTTGGTGTTCTGGCACGTGGCTCCGTTACGGCAGGGGCTCTTCACGCACTCATTGATGTCGATCTCGCAGGTCTGACCTGTGGGACAGAGCGGGACAGGGACCACGTAGGCTGGAGGCGCTGGCAAAAACCCCGGGGACGATGATGATGACGATGATGTCTTGGGACACCGCTCGCACCAGGGTGGGAGCCCTCGCAGCAAACTGCCCTCACCAAGAGGGGTGGGCGATGGCCGCGTCCCATCCACCCAGCTCCCTGAGGGTCACCTGCCCACTGCTCCCTGGCTGCGCTCCCTCCCCTCCATCCTTCACTCCCCAAGCAGCTGAGGAGAGCGGGGTGCGCCGAACCCCGAGACGGGCCATGCCCCTACCTTGCCAGCCAGAGGGGCAACTGCAGGAGAAGCTCTCGTAGTCTTCTGACTCCCGGCACTCGCCGCCGTTCTTGCAGGGGCCGCCAGCGCAGGGGGCCAGCACGTCCTCGCAGGTGGCTCCTGCACAGGCACAAGCACCTCCTGACACCCCCTCCGAAATGACGGGTCCTCCAAGACCCCACTACTCCGGCCCCCTGCCCTGGGCTGCTGTCAGCCCTGGGGCAGACTCCAGGCTTCCCCACTGCAGCCCAGATGGGGCCACCTCCTCCACCCCTGGTCCCCTGTGACCCCAGGCCCCCCACGAATCCTTTAAGCCACAGCAATCTGGGCTGCATTAAAGCGCTGCACACTTCCTTTGGTGGGGAAGTGCTGCTCAGGGTGTCCTTTCCCCCTTGAACCCCCCCCATCCCTCTCAGCCGCTTTTCCTGTTTACATCCAGCCAAGGGACACATTCCCTCGGAACCCTTATCTTCCCTGTCAGCCAGTATCTCCCAAACTGGCCTTTGCTATTTTCCAGAGCCTTCCCCTCCCCGCCTGCCCCGTCCCCGTCCCCCCAGGGGTTTCTATGGCCACTGCCGAGGGCAGGAAACGGCTCACAGCTTCCTGCAATTGTGCACCGGCTGCCGCTCTGGGCGAGCGGAAGCGGGAGGCCGGCAAACAGGAATTGGCTCAGCAGAATCCCCCAGCCCCTCAGCCTCAGCTCGCTTTTTCCAGCGCGAGCAACCATGGCAGGAGGATGGGGCCACCGGCAGCGCCAACCCCCGCCCAGGGCAGTGGGGTGCGAGCGGGGCGGCCGCCCCGTGCTGCTGCCCCGGGGTGCAGGCTGCGGCTGAGCCACCGCCTCGGTGCCTTCCAGGAGGATGAGGAGGAGGAGGGAGGAAGCTTTGGTTGGCCGCTTCCCAAAGCTCCTCCAGATTTCCTCCGGCTGCGCCGCGGCACGGGGAGGAGCCGCAGCTGTGGGCAGCCCCATGGCAGGATAGCGCAAGGGAACGGGACTGATGGGCAAAGGGACTGATTTGCTCTCACACCCGCAGCAGCAGCCCTGAAGAGCCCTAGTGAGGACCTGGGGGGGGGGGGGGCACAGGGTGCTCCCCCTCACCTGTGTAAGGCAGGAGGCAGTTGCAGGTGTAGCCAGCGACATCGTCGATGCATGTGCCCTGGTTCAGGCAGGGGTTGGAAGCGCACTCGTTGATATTGGTCTGGCAGTTGGGTCCTGTGTTCAGAAAAATAGATAAAAGCAGCTGTGATGGAGGTGTGCTGGTGGGAGTGGGCTGGGGGTATGGTGGGGATGTGGTGACAGTGGCAATGACCCACCCATTGCCCCGGAACAGCCTCCCACTCTCAGCTCCAGCCACGGACCCCCAAATTCTGCTGGAGGTCCCCAGGCTAGCTGCACTGCCACATCTCCCAGCCAGACTTGGGGTCTCCACCATCCCCACAGCGAAGCCTCCAGCCCATCTAGAATCACAGGGACGCCCACCCACAGCTCCCACCCAGGCCCCAGCGTGGCGGGGGGACACGAGGCAGCGTCCCTTACCACTGAAGCCCTCCCTGCAGGTGCAGATGTAGCCGCTGGTCATGTCCTTGCAGGTGCCCCCGTTCATGCAGGGATTGGATTCACACTCGTTATTGTTAATGTCGCAGTTTGTCCCACTCCAGCCTGGGTCACAGTCACACCTGTAGCTTTGGGGAAAAATTGGGGCATAAAGCCCAGGATCTGGTCCAACCTGGCCCTCCTGGCTACACCAGCTATCATCTACCCAGCAACCCACCCAGCTTTTAATTGTGCCCCTGCAGAGAAACATCCCCCAGCACTAGCACAGAGCACGGCCGAGCACCAGCACAGGGGTGGCTGCTCACTGTGCCGCTAACCCCGACTTTGCTGGGTGGCCCTTTGGTCCCAGCAGCCCCCCCCCCAGCAGCTCCTGTACCCTCCAGCCTACCCGTTCAGCCCGTCGTGGCATTTCCCGTGGATGCAAGGGTTGCTGTTGCACTCGTTCACTTCGGACAGGCACTTGGGGTCGTGGAAGCCCTCAGGGCAGAGGCAAGTGAAGCCGTTGATGCCGTCCTTGCACGTGCCCCCGTTGTGGCAGGGGTTGCTGGAGCACTCGTCGATGTTGATGTTGCACATGCGTCCTGGGAAAAAGCGGGGCGGGTGGGTGCGGAAATGTTACGCCACGGGACGCACGGCACGGTGGGTGCACGCCGCCTCCCGGGGGGCACCCACTGGGCAGGGTCCCCCCTCCAGCCACCCCGGGAACGGCTGCCGGAGGCTCGAATCTCCGGGCACACGTGTGCCGGCTGCATAGGAGCGGGCTGCCCTCCAGGTAGGGTGACTTCACACCCCTGCATCGCCTGCCTGGCTTAATTAAACATGACTGGGAAGAGGCCGTGCCCTGGGCTCGTTTGGTCCAGGAGGGAATAAGGAAGGGAGCCGGTTTCAGCCTGTAACCCTACCTGCCACAGCCAACAAAGCCAGGCTTTATTGCAGCTCTCGGTGGGCAGGAGGACAAGGAGCCGTGCAAGTGGGGAGAGGCGGGGGCTACTCCCATCAAAGCCCTCTGCCATTTCCAGCAGGGATCAAACAAACCAGTCGGACAAGGCGGCAACCTGATACCCATGGGAGTGGGCGCAGCCGGAGTCAAATTCACGGCACCAGACACCCCTTTGATTTCAGCCTGAGCCAGGGTCACCCTCCCAAGCAAGCAGGAGTGCTGGAGTGTGCAAAACCTCCGGCAAGTGGGATGGCAGCATCTCCCCTCCCTGCTGCACCCTTGTCCTGGCTGCGTGGGGCACCACCAGCTGCAGGCGTCCCTGCACCACCGCGGGCACAGGGAACATCCCAGAGCTCCCCGATGCAAGGCTGGATCTGGACCACGTCCCCAGGGCGCTGCGGTGGCCACCGTGCCCTGCTCTTACCTGTGTACCCCGGCTCGCAGGTGCACTCGTAGCCATTGATCTTGTCGATGCACTTGCCATAGTCACAGGGGCTGCTGGCGCAGTCGTCCAGGTTGATCTCGCAGTTGGGGCCTGGGGGAAGAGAGGGGTGCTCTTAGGGGGTCCCCAACCCCCACTGGTGAGGGAAAACGAAGCCCACTGGCACCGACCGCCACCACCGCTCCACAACAAAGAGCCTCTGCCACAAACAGCTCACCAGCTCCCCGCTGGGGTGCGGCTCCTGCGAGAGCCGGGTACCAAACCGGGAGAACTTGTCCTCACCAAGGACGCCCCGGGGCCAGCCCCGGCACCAGGGTGGCGGCTGGCAGCAGCCCAGGGCCAGTGTGCCTGGGGACAGGGCTGGGATTGGGGTGCCCGCAGCACAGCCGACCCATGTGGAGTCCCCAGGGGGTGGGGGGGGTCCTTCCCGCTCACCCGTGGTCCCTTTGAGGCAGAGGCAGTTGTAGGCGTTGTTCCTGTCCTGGCAGGTCCCCCCGTTTTTGCAGGGCTGGCTCTGGCACTCGTTGATGTTGATGTCGCAGCGGTGGCCTGTGTAGCCGGGCTGGCAGAGGCAGGTGAAGGAGGCGATGCTGTCCTTGCAGGTCCCGTAGTGGCACGGGTCGGGGTCACACTCGTTGATGTCCATCTCGCAGTGAGCGCCCGAGAAACCTGCCACCGGCGGCGAGGGACGCAAGGATGGGATGGGGGACGTGGGGTGAGGAGGCAGGGGGACACTCCTTCCCACCCCAGCCAGGCGTGAGGCAGGGCACCGGGGTGCCTTGACCTGCCCACCCGCCCCGCTGCGAGCCCTGGGACCCCCCAGGAGCGGGGTGCAGGTAGGGGAGCACCCTGGCAGGCTGGCGGTGGGGTTGGTCAGACCCCGGCTCACGGGCTTTGTCCCGGGGTGCACAATGACCTGCATTAAACCGCCTCGGCTCAGGAGCGGGGCCCTGCGCTCACCCGCAGCTCATCCCGGAGCGCACGGGGGGGGCTGGCCGCAGGCACCCCCGAATAATAACCGCCCCCCCCACCCCCAGCAGATCCTATTCTCCTGGCCGGCTCCCTCCCCGCCGGGTTTGGGGGTGGAGAGCTGAGGACAAAGTACAGCTTTGACTAGACCCCGCCAAGCCCACATAGCAGCTTTTCATCGGGGCTTGGCATTAGCAAGACACTAATTAGAGGCCATTCAGCTGGAAGATTTCTGGCGGGAGCTGCTCCACAAAAGAGCCACTGTTTGCCACCAGGGCTCAAGTCATCATTTTGTGCAACCGCTCCTTGGGTTTCGGTCGGCGAGCCCCCGCAGCCCTGCACCTTGCATCCCCATAGAGGCAGCTTTATTCCTTCCTTCCTGCCTTCCCTCTCGCTGCCGCCCGCCGCCGAGGCGGGGAGCACGGCAGGACGGCTGCAGGGCCACACCTAACAAGCGCTGGGCTCCTTACGCCCAGCTCCGGGGGGCCAGTGGGCAAGGAGGGCTCGACTCGCTCCGCCGACGCCTGGGAGAGGGACAGTCCTGCCCCACGGGAGTCACACCAGGCAGGGACCAACCCTGCACTGGAAGGTTTGGGGGACGACCCCTACGGCAGGTGCTTGGGGAGGTGGGCTCTTGCTAGCCATTCGGCAACGTGATTTTATGGCACATCATGGGGCAGAAGGTGGCTTGCTCCTGCCCGGTGGGGTGGGACCCCCCGAGACACGGGGCCCCCTCACCTTCGGTGCACTCGCAGCTGTAGGTGTTGGGGCCATCCACGCACTTGGCGCCGTTCTTGCAGGGGGTGCTGGCACACTCGTCGATGTCGAACTGGCACAAGTGCCCGTTGAAGCCTGGAACGGAGGGAGAGAAGTCACGTCCCCACGCAGCGGCCGAACCCGCCAGCCTCCCCCCCACACACACCCCCCCCCCCCACCCCGCCGCCGAGCAGATCCCGCCGGGCCCCCCGCGTCCCGGCCGGGGCGCCGGGTTTCCATGGGGACGGCTGCTGGGGGCCCTGAATGTGGGGCTGCGACCCGCCATTGAGAGCATCTTATTTACATCTCTAGAGGAGCAAAGTCTCTGAACTTCAAAACCTCCTTTCACAGATTAACCGTCTCCCCATTCTCCGCTCCACCCCGTGACTTTGACACCACATTCAAAGCCGCTGGTGCGGGCCCCCCCCCAACCCCCCCCCTCGGGCCCCAGCCCTCCTTCCCAAAGAGGGGCCTTTTCAAGTGCAAAGCCGTGGGGTTTAATCCTCCTTCCCCTCTCCCATGGGCCCGACCCAGAGCAGCATCGCCAGCACAGGGCTCAGCCCCCCGCTGCAACGGGGGGAACCCCCTCACCACAAGCACCGAGAGGTGCTCAGCTCCCTCTCCCCGTTTCGGGGAGGGGGGGGCTCTGAATTTTAAGGAGCCTGTTTTCGGCTCCTTCCCGGCTCGAGACGGGGATGCATCTTGGCTTTGCTTCCGCCGCGATGGCAGCAGGACGGATGCCGCGTACCGGTGGGGCACTCGCAGTGGAACTCGTTGATCTTATCGAGGCAGTTGCCATTGTGCAGGCAGGGGCTGCTGGCACACTCGTCCGTGTTGATCTCGCAGTAAACCCCCTCGTAACCTGCGGAGAGACCCAGCACCATCAGCGCTGCGGCACGGGGCCGGCCCAACGCCCAGGACGGGCAGGTTACACCAGGGCAGAAGTGGTCTCGCCGTCTTTACAGAAGCAGCTCAGGAGCTGTGCTACAGGTGGTGGGACCTGATGCGTAAGCTGCTCCATGGTTGTCCACCCGGGATCTCCCTGCCCTCGGCTTGATCCAAACCAGCAAGGTCGGCAAGAGGAGGAGCCCAGAGCAGGGCTGATGGGGCCCAGCTCTCACCTCCCGTCCCCGCACCGCTGCGGGAGACGGCGCAATCTTCATCAGGCTCTTTCTTTTCAGTGCTGTCCCCAGCCACACACACCTCCCGTGGCTCCTCACCCAAACCAACACCAAGCTGAAGCTCAGGGGCACCCGGAGCCCTTCCGTCACCCACACCCGGCGCCAGTGCAGGGGTCTGTGGGGCTGCCCACCCACCAGGCATGCAGATGCACTGGAACTCCCCGATCTGGTCCAGGCAGGTGGCGTCATTCTGGCAGGGGTTAGAGAGGCACTCGTTGACGTCGATCTCACAGCGAGGGCCCGAGTAGCCCTGCAAGCACTGGCACTGGAAGGACCCCTGGGTGTTGATGCACTTCCCTGCGTGCTCGCAAGGGTTGGCTCCTGCAACACACAAATTGCAGCTCACAGGACACGCTCCCGGCTGCACCGGCGCTTTCCCCGGCTGCTCCTCTGCCGCCCGTGTGAGCTCAGCCCCGATGCTCACCCAGCGAGCACTCGTCTACATCCTGGTTGCAGGCCGGCCCCATGTACCCCGAAGGACACGTGCAGATGGCTTTGCCGTTGACGGGGTTGGTGTCGCAGTTGGAGCCCTCATTGCAGGGGTTGCTGATGCAGGCGTCATCGAGGTGGCACAGCAAACCTGGGCAGCAAACGGCGGGTGGTGAATGGCACACAAGCCATCCTGCACCAAGACCTCAGCTAGGAGCCCCCGGGGACACGCGGGGGAGTTGTCACCCTGCGCTGCGAGCAGGGGGCAAGATGGGACGGGGCCTCACCTGTACGGCCATGGGGGCACTCGCAGTAGAAGGAGGCTACCCGGTCGTGGCAAGTGGCCCCGTGGAAGCAGGCGGCCATGGCGCAGTCGTCGATGTTCTCGCTGCAGTCCTCGCCCGTCCAGCCGTTGACGCAGACGCAGTTGTAGCCACCATGGTTGTTGTGGCAGGTGCCCCCGTTTTGGCAGGCGTTGGGCATCAGCTGGCACTCGTCCACGTCCTCGGTGCAGTACTGACCTGCCAGGGGACAGGGCACCTGCATGAGGCTGGTGCTGCCCGGCTCCCGGCGGCTCCGTCAGCATCGCTGAGAAGCAGGATGTCTCTCCCCACCCGGTCCCCGGCATCCCCCCAGGCAAGGATCCGTCCTCCCAGCCCATCCCCATGTCACCCTCGCTGCTGGCAGTGGTGTTACCTGTCCACTCAGGCGGGCACTGGCAGTTGTAGGTGTTGACACCATCCACGCAGGTGCCCCCGTTCTTGCAGTTGTTGCCCGGACAGTCATTGATGTTCTCCTCACAGTTCTGGCCCGTGAACCCTGCGCAGAGGAAACATCTGCTGTGATGCCAACCGAGCAACCAGCCTTGCCACTGTCTCAACCCCCCCCCCCCGCCACCCCTCCGTCGATGGCAGGTTGCCCCTTATCGGGTGCTGAGCACACACCAGGAGCTGCCAGCCCAGATTTGAGGCCAGCCGCCTGCTTTCATCCCCAGCCCTGTCCTGGCTTTGCCAGCGCTTGGTTCTGCCACACACATTTCCCTGCCAGGGCACCATCACCAGAGCCTGGTAAACGGCGGTGGCTTCCTCCACGCAGGGCATCCCTGGCACGGGGCTCGCCTGCCAAAGCCCCTAAGCCCTGGAGATGCTCGCCCTGAGTAGCAGAGGATCCAGCTCCACGGCGAGCCGGGATGAACCGGGGCTGCTCCCACAAAGGCTTGCAGCACCCGGTGCTGAATCACCCACTTTTAATTTCACGTGTAAAGAGCCGCAGCAGCAGCAGCGCTTCCCCCCGGCGGGGGATCCAAGTCCCTGGCAGGGTGAACCCCCCACCACCACCCCGCCACGCAGCGCTGGGCTAATCCCAGCCCGTCTCTCGCCCGGTGAGCCCGGCTGCTCGCGTTTCTCCGATTGCCTCCACCTGATAGCGCGGCACGCACGGAAACCGCGCCTCTCCCCACAGCAGAAATGAAGCAGCCAGGCCCTTCTCAGGGCGCCCGGCAAGCCACCCCCATCCCCCTCCAGCTGCTGCTTGGGTTAAGAGCTGCATTTGCTGTAAGACCCCCCCAAAGCCCCTGACCTCGTCGCTGTCAGGCATCCTCTTTCCCAGCCCACTCGGGGTCAGGCCGGTGATGCCAGCCCGTGGCAGCTCCCCACGGTGCCGACGTGCACCCGCAGCTCCCCCAAACACCCCGAGGCGTTCTGCAGGTCCAGACCAGGCTGCTCCCCCACGCAGGCAGCTCACTACGTCACCTCCACCTCCACAGGGAAGGGATGAGGTGGCCCAGGCTCATCCTCTGTCGGACCCCAGACCCTGGCCCAGCTGGGGTTTTTCCCCTCGCTCGCTCCCAAGGGCCGTGTTTTCCTCTCCCCCCATCACACGAGGAGCAGAAACAGCTATTTATGATTTCTGGTAGGACTCCAAAGCAGATAACGTTGATTTGCACCTCATTTTTAAGCAGCTGGGCTGAGACTGAACAGCAATAACTGGCAATGTCCTAGATACCAGGATTAACTCATTTTGAACCATCCGAATGACTAATTAGTACTGCAATTACTTTAAACTCAGGGTTACATTCTACAGAGATGGCATGATAAAACAGCCGAGATTAGTTTAACTTGAAGAAACCCGGTATGGCCAGGCCTCTCCGGGAATGAAAAGGGGACATTGTTTCAGGTCTGCTGTGCTGCATACCAGCGTATCAATCACCCTCTTATCATGAAAAACAGCCCCCCTGTCCCTCCTGCCTCTGCCCGCAGCCGATGCTGCAGCAGCAAGCCATGCTGGATGGTAGAGGTGCCGAGGGACCCCCCCCCCTTTCCATCCCCCCCCCCGAAACAGGGGCCATGCCGTGCCACCCCACGGGAGGCAAACCAGCTCGTGCAGCATGCAAATCTCCTGGAAGCGGCCCACGAAGCCACAGTTGGGCATGAAAGCGCCGATACCCCACCCCCCCACCCCCCCCCCCCGCAGCAGGGATGCTCCCCCAGGGCCGTACCTCACCCCGCAGTGCCTGACGCTTGGGCTGCTCTCAGGAAAGTGCTTTGTCAGCAGAACGGCAGGGCAGGGCCAGCCCTGCTCCTCCTGCCCGTCCCTGCGGCAATGCTGCTCCGTGGGGCCAGGGCTCGGAGCTTTTCCCGTAGAGCATCGCCCCCGGGAGCTCCTGGCCACACTGGCTCATCCCAGAAGGAAAAGCTTCCTTCCCTTGTACTGCTCATCCCGTCAGCCCCAACGCCTCGCTGGCCCCGAGGACAGGAGCTTTGCTCCAGCCAGGGTGAGCAGGCATGCAGGGGAAGCAGATCCTGCAGAACGCCGTGTATTTTGGACGGCTAATGAGTCGCCTGAGTTCTTGCAGCCAAAAGCTTTGGGAAGGAGATCGAACCTCTGAGCCCGTGGTAGAAATCAAGACAAGATCCCCCCCACGCTGCCCCGCGGGGATCGCGCATCTTCCCCCAGCAACCGGGCTGGGCTGCCAGCGGGGTGCGGGTACGTCTGTGCTGGCTGGGAGACCCCATCCCCACCCCGATGGGGCTGGAGCTACAGCACAGGGAAGCTGGAGCTCCCCGCAGCGATGCCCAGGAGAAGCCGCCTACCCCTCGTCCTGCCCCAGCCCCTGTGGGGTTACGGCCGAGCAGAGGAGATCAAAGCAATCCCACGAGAGACTTCTCAGGCAGCTTAGCACTGACCACAGCTTCCTTCCAAGGGAGAGGGTGGACGTGTCCCCTCCGTGTCTGCCGCAGCCGGCCGGCGTGGCTGCCTCGGGTGAGAGACGGCATTCCCCTCCCCAGCAAACACAGCCTGGTCTGAGCGTGGGGCTGCACCAGGGCTCTGGGCTGCCCCGGTCGCCCTCCGGCAGAAAATTCCCCTCTTTCATTTCTCCAGCCCCTTCCACTCCTTGTCCCGACCACGCTGCCCAGACCGCTGCCTGAGGGCAGAAGCCAAAGGGCTCCTCAGGGTCAGGGAGTCCTTTCACAGCCACTTGTCTTTCCTCCTGCTTGCAGGGTGCCAAGCTCTCTTGCAGGGTGCTGAGCTCCTGTACAGGCTGCTGAGCTCTCAGTGCGGCCCCTGCCAGGCCCCCTCCTGCAAGAGCCCTTCATTTCAGAGGCTGTAATTCAGCTGGGCTGCTCCGGCGCTTGCCGGAGGGAGCAGCAGCGAGCACAGAGAGGGTCTCCCTTCCCCAGCTCCGTTTGCACTCGGAAACTTTCCAAAATAGCTATTCCGGGCTAATTATTCCATTCTGGAAATGGATTAAGCTAAAGCGGAAAAAGGCACTCTTATTCTGGAATATGAGCATCCGCACAGGGGCCCCTGCTAAAACAGTTGTTTTGGAAGAGCTATTTCAGTGAATCACCAAGTATGAAAAGCCCCCAGATGACCTCTCCTCTTCGGGCATCGCTGTCCAACATCTTCCCAAACGCACGTGGCACAGCGAGCCCACAGCCCCTCATTTTTATCCCTCCCAGATAACTTGGCGGGGGGGGGGAAGATCAGGCACTACTTGTTTAGGGGCGGGGGGAAAGGTGTGGGCAAGAGGGTCCCCCTTACCCCCGTCCCTCCCCTGGGAGGCAGCCCCTACCTGGCAGGCACGTGCAGTCGTAGGTGGTGTCTCCGATCTGGCGGCACGTCCCCCCGTTCTGGCAGGGCGAGGGGTTGCAGGGCACGTAGAGGTGCTCGCAGTTCTGCCCCGTGTACGCCGGCTTGCAGGAGCACTGGTAGGTGCCCACCTCGTTGGTGCAGCTCCCGCCGTTCTTGCAGACGGGCGGCAAGACGTTGCACTCGTTCACGTCCTGCTTGCAGTTGGCCCCGTGGAAGCCGGCGGTGCACCGGCAGATGTAGTGGGCTTCGAAGGGGACGCACTGGCCCCCGTTGGCGCAGGGGTTGGAGGCGCAGGGGTCGGCCTGCTGGCAGGTTTTCCCTGGGAAAGGCAGGGAGGGAGGATGAGGCCGAGGACGCCAACTGCAGCGCAGGCTCTTGGCGGGGGGGGCGATCTCTGCGCTGGGGTGCACACCCGGCTCTGGGACTGTGTCGATGGGGGGTTGCAGCTAATTCCCCCCCCCCCCCACGCCCTGAAACCCTCACCCGTGCACCAGGCTTGCAGCTCACCCAGCCAGGAACCCTCCCAAGCCCCAACTCAGGTTTACAGACCACCCCCCCCCCACAACCTTTCCCCCCAGCACCGGAGGAAGCCGAAACCAGACTCAGCGCCTTTCTCCGCCCACGGGGGTTTTTCAGGAGCAACCCCTGTGCCCCAGGCTGTCCCTCTCCCCCCACCACAGCCGGGTCACCACGTCCCCACGCCATGCGGTGACACCGCCTCACCTGACCACCCCGGCGGGCAGCGGCACTTGTACTCGCTGAGCGTCAGCAGGTCGCAGGTACCCCCGTTGCGGCAGGGGTTGCTGAGGCAGACGTTGTCGCGGGGCGTCAGGCAGAGCTCGTCGGTGAAGCCCAGGCGGCAGGCGCAGGTGTAGTCCGCGGTGCCGCCGCGCACAACCGGGGTGCAGGTACCGGCGTTCTTGCAGGGGGAGCTCAGGCAGGGGTTGGGGAGCTGGCACCGCTCGCCCACGTAGGCACCGCTACACCTAGAAGGGGGGGGAGAGACACTGTCAGTGAGATCAGCCCCGAGGTGCTCGGAGAGGTGGGGGGGGGGGGTACCCCGATGCCCCAGGGACCGGCTACGGGAACGCCTCCCCCAGCCCGCACCGCGTCCCGGCCCGGCGGGTTTGGCGTTTGCAAGGCTCTGCCCTGGCCGCTCCGGGTTGAGGAGAGGAAGATGAAAGAGGCGCCGGCAACAAAGGCGTCCCCCCCATCCAGGGGCCTGCACCGACTTGCAAAACCGCAGCCTCCAGCGCTGGCGTCCTGCTTCTCGTCGCGATGTGCTTTTTTTGGGCTGCCCCCCCTCCCCCAGCCACTGAAAAAGAAACCAAGGCACAAGCGGGGGGATGTGGTGGATTCAGAAGGGGGACCCCCCATAACTGCATCCAACCCAGGGCACCTACAGACCCCATGGGAGAGGAAACCCCAGAGTGACCCGTGGGGCCAAGCAGCACGGGGACAGCCCTGTCCCCCTGCCTGCACCGGGGTCCCTGCTCCACCAAGGCGAATTTTATCCCCCCTCCATCCTAAGAAATCAAGCACACACAATCAAACCCGGGCTCGGCGTTGGCTGGCCGCAGGCGGGACACGTTCCTGCTCCTCGCAGCCAGCTGAGCTCTTCCCCAAAGACAAACCCTGCGCAAGGAGGGGACGAGGGGCCCCGCGTCCCTGTGTGTGGGGGGGTGTCCCTGAGAAAAGGCCCCCCCGACGCGGCCACCGGCTCAACCATCTGTCACCATTAGCCAACAGGGCTGGAGCAACTGCCTGCTGCGGGACTGGGGCGGGCGATGGGGACACGTCCCAAGGGCAAATCCCAGTGACCATCCCAGAGAGGCTGGGCAGGACGCGGGGCCAGCAAAGGACCCCGCAGAGAGGGGAGCTGCCCCCCAGGAAAGGGAGGATGGAGCAAAGCTATGCACAGAGAGACCGAGGGCACCTGACATCAAAAGATCTCGGGGATGAGGCCCTTCGGCACCTCCCCAGCGCAAACCCTCCCGCACGGCATCTCCTGTATCATGTCTGCAACATGAGATGCCACACGTTTTGTCCCCAGCCAGCTCTGCTCACGTTACACCGCTTCCAAAGGGGGATTTTTTTGCCCCGGCTGAGCCGCGCCGAGCGGCCGTCACAAGTAGGGCATGGGAGGAGCGAGCCGATGCCGGCAGGCTGCTGTCCCACACCGCGATGGCAGTGCCACCGCAGCAGAGCAGGGCTGGGCCGCCGGCTGCTATCAGAGACCTTGAGAGCAGAAATAAATCTGGGGGAGGGTATTGCATGCATTGCTGCAAGCTCAGGGTAAGGCAAGCACCGCTGGAGATGGTGGTTGGGAAGACAACAGCACCGGGGGGCTGCAGGTCGGGGTCAGGACACCCACCACGTCCTCGCACCCGTTGCCACCCGAGCTGGTGGGACCTTGTGTCCCCAAACCTCGTGCACGGTCCCCAAGGCTCCCGCAGCAGGCAGCCCCCGCCCCGGGGCGAGCAGGGAGGGTCCCAGGGAACGCTCACCTGCAACACCCCCTCCCCCCCCCCAAAACAAGAACGTGGGGCTCCCCCTGCGAAGCGCAGTCAGCAATCCCCCACCCTGAGCCCGCCTCAACCCAGCGCGGCCGCGCTTCGCCGCGCCGGCGGCACGACCGCGTTTCGGCCCCGCTCCCCTTCTCCTCTTCCCCTACTTTTTTTTTTTTTTTTTTTTTTTAACCCAATTCTGATTTCATTGTCGGGGATTGTGTGAGAATTTGTCAGGATTCGGAGACATTTTGAGTTAATGAGACGGCATTATCCAGGCCAAATGAAAAAGAAAATGTGTATAATAATAAATCAGGGCATCTGCTCGGCACACAAAGGGCGGCGGGGAGCAGGTGTGCATCCTAATGAGCCAGAGCAGCTGCCGGCGCCCGCGGCCGATGCCCGGCTCGCCGGCGGCTCCGAGCCCGGGGTGCCACGGCCGCGGGGCGACGGCACTTCTGGGTGGCTGCGCCACGGCCCCGCGTTGGGGAAGGCGAGGGCTGGGGCCACGGCTGCCTGAGTGGGGCCATTGTGCGGGGCCGGGCGGGCGGCACAGGCACGCCGCCGGCGAACCGCTCAAGTGTGCAGTCGTCTGTTTAAAAAAGCACCGCTCTTCCCTCCGGCCCTGCCTCCCCGCCGCCACACACGCTTTTTTTCTTAAAACAATCCTCCGGGCTCTCGCGGCGGCTGGCGGGCGGGGATGCGTCATGAGATTCTCCAATGGGAGAGGGAAAAAAAAAAAAAAAAAAAAAAAAAAAAAATTAGGAATAAGAAAAAAAAAAAAAAAAATTGATGGTGAACAAAGAGACCCAGGGGCAGCGCGGGAACTGCCGAGCGTGCAGCAACCACCATGGCGTGGGCTTTGGCTCACGGCGGTGCCACCGTGGGCAGCTGGGCCTGGGAGGTGATGCTCTGCATCCCAGGCTGAAGCGGGCGGCCGGCGGAGCTGTCACTGGGATTGGGGCTCCTGAGCCCTGGGGCTTAAATGAGGCTGGGGCCAGGGGTGTGAAGCCGAAAGCCCTCCCACCCAATTAGTTTTCGGACCGTTTCAAATTTTGGCGCGGGGAAGGGGTGGTTGGAGCTCACCGATGGGAAGCAGGAGCAGAGCCCAGCCCCAAGCCCAGGCATGGTTATTAGCCAGGAGGTTAATTAGTGATTGGAGGAACTTGCCTGGGGGCAGGGGAGCCCCTGCCTGAAGGCACAGGGGGGTTGGGATCACAGGCAGTGCCTGCGCTGGGGGCTGCCCCACACCCGGCTGGGCTGCCTGGGTGCTTTCCAGGCTTTCCCTTCCGGAAACCCCTCAAGTTTCATGGAGTTTGCAGATTTTTTTTTTTTTTTTTTTTTTTTTTTTGAAATGGCTTTCTACTTGTTTGTTTAAGAGCTGGTTTATGGAGGCAATCAGCTCAAGAAGTGAGGAGGGTGCGGCAGACGCTAGGGATGGGCTTGGCACAGGTCTGCCCCGGTCAGAAGGGTCTGAGCTGAGCAATGGGCACATGTGAGCAGGTGGGACAGGGGTACGCTCACGCATCGCATCTCTCCTCCCTGCAAAGAGGGTATTTCCAGCTCCTGAGAAGTGCTAGTGAAGCAACTCTTCAGGAAAAAAAAAAAAAAAAAAAAAAAGGCAATACAACCCAAGCACCTTTAAAATCCAGCAGTCACTGTTACAACCCATGGAAGAGTTTGCATGGTACAGAGCAGGGCTGTGCAGCACAGACCCCCGGTGGGTGCCTGGCGATTCCCAAATCCCAACCACAGCCGTGGCAGGGAAGGGGACAGCCCTCGCATACCCACCGCACGCACCCCACCAGCTCCCAGCTCGAGGAGCCCTCTCCAACTCCTTCCATGGTTTCTAAGTCATCTCAGTTTCTTTTTTTTTTTTTTTTTCAGGTTTCAGAACAAAAGGTCCCTGGCGGCAGGGATATCACTATCACGACAGTGATATTGCTGCTCAGCAAGAGCACGGAACAAGGACAGCGGACGCTCCTCTGCTCGCACCCAGCAGTGCCGGGGACATGCCCCCGAGCAGCCTTGCACCCGGCAGCTTCGGCACCGCTCCTGCATCGTCTGCAGACGCTCCTGCGCCGAAACGATGCTATTCCTGCCCACGTTTGCAACAGCAAGTCTGAGACGAGGCAGGGAAGAGCATGGCTGCTGACCAAAGCCGCCGGGTGAATTTCGCTGTTTCCTCCCCACGCGAGTCCCAGAGATCACTCACAGCCGGAGACTCTGAAGCTGCATTTAAAAGCCCAACGACCGCAACGGCTTTAGAGAGTCCCAACTGCAGAGGAAAGCCTGGAGACAAGCCTTGCATGCAAAGCAAGAGATCAAAAACCAGGTGAAGAATAAGGCCAGCCCAAGACATAGTTATTTTTCAGCTCTCTCAGGTCTGGAAAGGCTAGATTCGGCAGAGCCGGGTTCAGCTCCGAGCTGTGCTGCAACCTCAGCATGCGTCTACCTAGTTTTCCAGGGGCTAAACACCTTTCCTAAAGCTCAGCCCAAGGAGCTAAGCTTTATTTTCTGTAAAAAAACACACCGGCGGGTGGTGGCGTCAGGGCTCCCAGATGAGCAGACGTGGAGGATGCGACGTCCCCGCGGGCTCAGCCAGGTGAAGAACACCCTGTGGTTTTTCCTTTGGCATTTCCCAAGCGAGGGCTACCCAAATCAAACCCCAAGCAGCTTATGGAAATTAGCATAAGAGACATTAAAGCTATGCTTTAATTATAGATTTATGTGTTGGCAGAGGACAGGGCGGGTGCTCCAGGATCAAAACAGCTCAGAAGGGCCATCAGAAGCCAGCTTCGAGGTGGTGAGAGGTGGCTGAGCTCCCCGGGGTCCTGAGGAGCCTCCGTGAAATCCCCGGAGAGGCCAGCACAGCCACGCTCCCAGCCCCACTCGTGACACACACCCCGTTCCCGACCCAGGCAGGAACAGCTAAAAATACCAGCGTCTCTCCCTCCCCTGAGCACACAGCTGAGAAATGTTTCCGTTGATTCATTAACTTGCTGAAGAGGCATCAAACACTCCAGCCGTGACCCACCCCGCCTTTTTAGACGGTGACGGAGGGTGACAGCATCCCGACCTCGGTGGTGGCCGAGCCCTGCTCCAATGCATGATGCTCCCTCTCCCAGCACAAGGAGCAAGTCAGTGTGGACGGTCTCACAGTTCTTCACTTCTCAGATATTTTCTACACGACCTAACCAAGGGACCGGGGCTGTCACCGCAGCACCAGGCACGACAGGGGACAGCAATGCAGCAGCCGGGTCCCGTCCCTGCGGATGGAGATGCTGCATGTGCTCCCTGCAGGTGTGAACACACGGATTTAGACCCCTCCCGAGCATCTGGGACTGCGTTCATCCTGGTGGCTTTCTGGTTTGGGGAGGGGGGGGTGGTGGTCAAGAAGAGACTGGGGGTTGGATTCCCATGACAACGAGCTGCGACGCATCTTCCCCCTCCACGCCGGCCCCGAGCGAGCACCCGCGCCGGGGGCACAAACCGCTGCGAGGGGGGAGGCGCAATTAATAATGCGCCGCGCTCCCGACCCATAAATCTCTGGCACGATTCATGGGTGATGGGAAGGGTGACGGAGAAGGCCTTGTCCAAGGTCAGACAGCGAGTCCCAGGGGATGGCCTGGGAATGGGAACAGCGGCCCCAAATTCCCACCCCGCTCCCAGCGCCGAGCCCAGGCCAAATCTGGATCTGGCTCAGCGTGGGCACGTGCATTTGTTGTGTCTGCTGCACATCCTCAAGAAGTTAGAAACGACGGCCCAACGCTGCAGTTGTTTCAGCAAGGCTCCAGAAAAGCTCGGCAGATCAGATAATCAAAAGCACGAATGAGCTGCACAAATATCAGCCGCCACGCTGCTGCCCAGGCTTCCATTGCCCGGGCACCGTGGCTTCCAGCACCCTCTCACCCCACAAGCAGCACCGGCAGAGTTGGGGTGCCCACCCCGGGCCCCACCAGCCCACGGTCCCTGCACCGGGTGCTCCGTGCGCGCGGCTCCACCGGCCTTTTGTTTGCCCCCTCCCCTCTTGCAGCACGCGACGCTTTTCCTCCAACCCACCAGCAACAGGTTTTGTCCCTCCGCAGCAATGCGGACACTGAAAGCATCCCAAGGCAGATGTTTCGGCGACCTCTGACCCAAGACTAATGTTTTCCTTTCTGCGCTAAGCTGCCATCTGCCACGGCCGGCACAGATGACACCCAGGCGCTCCCGCAGCCCAGCCCGCCCCGGCACGGCTCCCGCATGGTGGCACGGGGGGCTTTCTTCAAATTTGGGACGCGTCAGCCCTGCACAAGTGCAGCCCGGGGGCCGGGGGGTTGTTTCAGAGGTGCTGGGTGCATGAGGGGGGGATGCTCTGGAAGCTCAGCCTGCACCACCCCGCAGCTGAGAACGGCTGCGCTCATGCCACCCACCGCTCTCCTGCCCGGCCCCAGCGCGTCCTCCCGGCGGTTGGGGGATCGTGGCAGGGCTGGAGGTAAAACCCCCCTCGGGCTTCAAATGCACAAAATCAACCAACGAGGAAAATGAAAACCAAGTGTAAGCTGGAGCACGGCCACCGGCCACGCAGGGGCTGTGGGGCTGTCCCCCATCCCCATCCCATAAGAGGGGGCAAGTCCAGGGAGCAGCCCCACGCTGTGGGAGGGGATGAGGGGCTGGTGGGGAGCCCCATGCTGTCTGCTGGCCCCACGTCCAGGCTGCTTCTTATCTGCACTGCTATCACATAACCTCTTCCTCACCCTCATCTGCTAGAAGCATAAATGGCTGTGGTTGTTTTCCCCAAGGTACAAGCACTGTGGGAAAGCCAAGGAGGGGAGGCTCAGGTCTTTACTCAAGCCTCATTTTGGGGGTACTTAAGACTAATGAGGCTGGAAGAGTCCCCACAGCCTCTTGGCTGCAGTGAACCCAGGCACTGGGTGCGGGGTCTCCCCCGAATGAGGGGAGCACCCCCCCACACCCCAACACCCATCCCCAGGCGCAGGCTGGGCTGTGGGGGATGTCGAACTCTGCTCTGCGGTTCTTGTGGCCCGGAGCAGCCACCCCAGCACAAAGGCGGTTCAGAAACCATGACCGTGACCTTGCGTGGTGCAGAGGGTCCCCACCGAGGGACCCTCACACCCGCAGAGCCCTCTGCATCAGCAAACACGCTGCGTGACCGAGTGGATGCCTGTGCCAGCGCAGCCTGGACCCCACGGAGCAAAACAAGTGGCCAAACGTTGAGCAGGACACTCGGATTTCACGTGTTTGCTGGCAACAGCTGAAGGAAGGAGAAAAAAAAAAAAAAAAAAAACAGGAGGAAAATCTCCCTTAGCTACATGCAGGACCACAGCCACCGCACACTGCTCCCAGCTGCAGAGCGGTGACACGACCCAACCCCATCGTCCCCACACCTCTCGGGGTAACCGTCATCCTCAGGCTTAGGAACAGGAACCACAAGGGTCTCCTTCCACCCCTTCCCCTGCGCAGCCCCAGCACCTGCAGACCCTGGGCGGTATGCTTGCTTTCCATCAGGCATCCCCGCACAAAAGTCACTTTTCCAGTTGTGCCAGTGGCTTCGTGCCTGGCACAGCCTGGAAGCAACACCCCAACTTTCTCCTGAAGTTACACCCTTCCCCCGAAGACACATTTGCTCAGTGCCAGCCCGGGAGACCCTGATCTCCCCCAGCTCCAACCCAATCAGAGAAAGGAGCAGCGCTTGGGGATAGGACTCCGTGTCACCGAGAGATCTGCTTCTTACTCCATCTTCCCATTCCATCTTATTCCATTCCATCGCCTCCCCACGAGCCCCTCCTGTGTTCCTGCACAGAACATCATCGGGGACCACAGGTACGACTGTCTAGGGGATGGCTTCCCAGGGGTGTCAGCCCACCCTGGAAACACCCCACCGAGCGTGGGAGCACCCTCTGGAGCCGGGGAAGGCAGCCAGGCCTGGAAAAAGGTCCCGCTGGGAAAGCTGAGCTCAACACCCCGTGCTCCAATCTCATCTCCCGCTCAGCTCCTGCCCTGGCATCGCCACCCTGCTCGGGGTGGCGCAGCACCCCTGGGGCTGGCAGAAGGAAGATGGGTGCAGGGAGATGAAGAACACTTCGGGACACTGCCCTGCCCTGGCAGCCGGGGGGCCGCTTGAGCCCCTTCCCAGCAGCGGGCACGGAGGTGCCTCACCTGCAGCTTCCCTCTGTGGTTTCTGGCACACGCGTGCGTTAAGAAACCAAAGGCTTTGCCACAGCTCCCAGGAGAGCTAAGGCAGAGGTGCCCAGCTCCCCCCTCACCCACACGGGGCACCCCACCCAGGCGATGCACCCCAAAGCTCCCACCGGCCCTGCTGCACTCCCCCGGCAGCAGCATGGCCCCACAAACACCTCCGTCAGCTGTGACGCAGCTCCCAGCACCAAAACCAGTGCTAGATCAAACCTGCCTTTTTTTTTATAAAGTCCCATCCAAGCCCTGCTTTATTAAATACTCTGGGACACCAGCCTGGGAAAAAAACAGAGTTTCACACAGGGAGGGTGGTTGGCAAAGCAGCAGGTTACTTCAAGTGACATCAGGTTAATAAAGCAAGAGCAGATCTCCAGCCTTGTTTAATTAAAAAAAGCAAACTGCAATCCGAAGTCTTTGATGTGTTTTTTTTTGTTCCATTTCATTTTTGACCTAGCCCAAGCCATCTAATTGAGATTTTAAGACCCAGACTTTCATCTGGAGAGAAACTAAAGGAATTCCCAAAGCTGGATATACTCATGGACAGGAGTGGGGGAAAACGTGCTAGAGCCCTGTTCCTCCTACCAGCATGCAGGGGAGAGGCAAAAAAAAAAAAAAAAAAAAAAAAGGCTTTGTTTCTTAAGCAGACATTAGTCAGGACAGTTTGGGAATCAAAGTTCCATTGTAATGAAAAACAATATAATCCCATTACTAAGCAAAGTGGCTACCTGGGAAGGAGCTGCCTTTCAATGGAACTTCATTCATAATAAACATGAAAGATGACGAAGGAAGATACCAAGACAAAACTCGCCTCATTCCCACCCTCAACAATGGCTGCTATGAAATATTTTTTTTTTTCCCCAGTTGATGTTTTTTATATCCTCTTCTGGTGTAAATCTGCACAGCCCCATTGTCTGTGGAAGCGGGCTGCCCCGCGCTGAGCTCTGCTCTCCCTGCTCCGTCTCTTGGAGGAGCCCATTTACGGGGAGACTTTGAAGGATGCGCTTCCAGCAGGGGATCCCCAGGGAACACAACCTGGGCTGAGCCCGGCAAATGGTCCCAGCACCCTCCCGCAGGGCAGGGGCGAGTGTCCCGGGCCAGCTCCTCGAGCGAGTTGCCCACGCTGGTGACCAGTGTCCCTGGACCATGAAGTCGCCCGGCTCTTCTCCCCCACGGTGCTGCCCAGCAGCAGTGGCATTCGAAAGCACCCGCTGCAACTGCTCCCTGGTTTGTTTTTTTCGTTTGTAAACATTTTCCCCTTAAAAAAAAAAAAAAAAAAAGTTTTATTCTTGAAGCCAGCAGAAGGCAAAGTTGGAATTTGGGGGAGATGAGGAATTTCCACCTCCTCAGGCCACCTGCCAGCCCAGCACTGCTGGTGCCCAAGGCCACTCTCCCTTCCCCAGCCCTTTTGGGGCAAATGCCCATTTTCACCTGCTCTGGACACACTCGCTGCCCACGCAGCATGAATTCACTCTGCCTTGCTCCCAGGAGCTTGGGCACGCACACAGAGCTGGTGTCACCATCTCACTAACCAATGATGAACTCTCTCATTTTTTTTTCCCTTTCCCTCCTCAAACCAAGTTTTGGCTAAACACCACGCTGCCTGAGAGCCAAATATGGAAAACTCCCACCCGGGACACGCGTGACCCCACCATCCTACTCTTCCAATCCTGAACATAAAACTCAAGATTAGGATCTGAACAGCCACCAAGAGTTTAAACAAGCTATATTTAGCTCTAGATATTTATAAACAAGGGGAGAGGGGGGTTTTGCAGAGCACACGGGTGCCCCTGCAACACAAACCCTATGGAAAGCCCAAGCAATTCACTCTTAGGGCTGTTTCGGTGAGACGGAGAGCGGGTAAAGACGGCAACAGCCAGACAGCGATGGATCCAGCCCCCCCCAACCTCCCAGCCACGAAGCTGCTGGGTTCTCTCTGCAAGCAAAGCGAAGCTCCCCAAAATAGTTATTAGCAACAAAAACCTCGCCCCCCCTTGGAAACCACGACCTGAGGGACGTAAAGCACCTCTGAGAAGATGGGTATCTGCTCCTGGGATCTGTATCCCGGGATGTCTGTTGCTGCCGAGTTTAACCAAGGAAACGGCGAGGGAGGGAGGGAGGGAAGACTCTGCCTTCGACGCCTTTCGCCGGCAGAAATCCCTGTGTCAACATGACGCCCTCGCCGAGGGAGCGGGGACAATGGTGGCGGCTCTGCCCTCCGGCCGCAGCCCGCATTCCTGCCCCCCTCCCCTGGAAACCCCCCTTTTGTGGGGAGCAGCAGGCCCTGTGAAAGGGCCGTCTGTCGCCCTGCCTTTTGACTTGGAGGTCTGTGTCTAACATTTTAATAGGGGCCACGGAGAGGGCCCCCCCCCCCCGCCTTGCTCCCGGGCCGCTCCCCCATGGGGTCACTCTCCCAGCCCGCCCCGAAGCCGGCATGAGGGGCTGTGGCCACCGACGGGCAGCGGGTGCCAGGGTGGGAGCTGCCGGTGTTTGTCGACAGCCACATTCCTCCACCTGCCCCGAGAGGAGCTATTCCAGGGGCTAACCGCCCATGAATGCCTTTGGGAGGGTGTTTTTCTGATTGCCCCCACACACACACACACAAGGATGCACCGGTGGGGCAGGAGAGCTGGGGACGTGATCTCCTCCACGGCTGCTCATCGACAGCGGGTAATTTCCATCTTAAAAGAAACCACTGCACGGCTCAGGAACACACAGCCCCTCCGGCGGCGAGGCTGGTGGGCAGCACAAGGTTCTCTGGTCCCCATCGCCCTGCTGATGCCACCTCTCTCAGCGTGGGGACGTGGGGCAAAGCAGTTGAGCAAGCGAAGACCCTCCTTTGGCTGCTGCTCGGGGTGGACACAGGTAGCTCTCAGCTAAAAACCGCTTTTAGATCAAGCCCAAAGCCACAGGTGCTCCTCCCGGCACCCAGCCCACCGCCCCCACGGCCGCTTGCCGGCAGCGTGCCCCTTCTATTAAGTAAGGGCAACGTTATAGCATCATTAAAACTTAATAAATCCATTTCCCATATAAATACCATTAAATTCAGATTTTGGGGAAGGGAATTAGGGTGAAAACTTGTTAAAAGAAAATGACTTCTGCGCAAATAAATTTTTGCAACTTGACTGAGCGTGAAAGTTTCCCATTAAAATGCAACTCCGCTCCTTTTGCTGGAAATGTGCAAAAGCCTAATAACCAGGGCCTAAACATTAACTGTTTAACTGACTTTTCCAATATTAACTCCGGGCTGCTGTGGGGGAAGGGGAGGACGTGACAGGTGAAAGCTTAAAGCAGACATTAATTACTGCTGTGCGAGGGAAGTACCGTTCACATCTCACCAGCATCATGCTGCCAACAGCCCTTTGCAGACACAGATGTGGGACATCACCTCCCACGAGCCCAGCACGGACCCCACTGTGCGTGGGGCGGCGGGCAGGATGCTGCCCCATCAGTTGGGCTAGATGATCCCTTCCAACTGAAAATATTCTATTCCATTTTGGGGCAGAGATCCCCGTATGGCTCAGCCACACATCTTCCCTCTGTCTCCATCCTCTCACCTGGGCTTTAGTTGCTGTCCTGATCCTGCACCTCTCACACCAAGCACCGCATTTACCAACGGGCACCTCCGTCACCTAATTCACCTCCACGAGCCACGATGTCCCTGGCAGGTCGTGCTGCCCCATCTCACACCGAGACATAAGCAACAGCAAACGGAGGAAAACTGAGGCACTAAGCAGACCTCGCTTGATGTATGTGGGAACCCCAACAGTCCCATACTGGGTACCTGCCAACACGGGGAGGTGAAGGAGGGGACCTGACCTGCTGGACACACGCTAGAGCTGTAAACGAAGTCTCTGTGATGGGTCTTGGTGCTGCCGCGCACCGAGGAAGGCAGAGTCCAGACAAGGGTGTGCAAGGCTGAACGGGCACCGTCACACCTTGGCCAGCCAGCCAGCTGGAAGCAGCGCTGAGCTGCTCTACCAACAAGACTCAGATGACGAAGTAAAGACTGGGATGTTCCCATCTCTAACTGTCCTGGGGCTCTCCGAGCAGGCAGATGGGAGCTGCCGTGGTCTGGTGTCACTAAGACCTAGCAGGGTGCTGCAAAGACTTCCCAACGTCACAGGCGACAGATGTGCAAAGAGAGTTGTGGTATTACGGCCAACTGGAGCTTCCTCAGCCCTTCAGAGCCCCTGCTCTGTGACCCTGATCAGACCCTGCTGACGCCAGCGATGCCAAAGCAGGGCCCTGACCCTCAAACATCTCTGCTCCTGCTCCTGGATGCCTCCACGTACCGATACCCAAGAAGCAAAACTGCAACACCCCCCTCGACACCAGAGTAGCATTTCTACTGCTCGTTCCAGGTCTTTGGCCCATGCGAGTAACTGCAGTTTTACCCCAAACCAAAGCAGGACCACTCTGCCAGGCTGGGGAGCACCCAACACAACGCCCACGGCCAGCAGTCCTTGGATGGCAGCAATACCGACCCGCTGTCACCAGTATCGGTCGAGGCCAACCCCGAGGAGCCCGGCAGCCCAGGGTGGAGCCCTTCCACGGGCAGATGGACTGGGGAAGCTGGTTTGCTTCTTCCCCACAGCAAATCCAGGCTCATGAGGGCACCGTGCAGCAGGGCAACTCCAGGGACCTGCGGGATTTTGGCGCAGCCACTTCCAGGCGCCGGGGCTCAGCACCGCGTGCCAAAAGCATGGAATGAGATGAAAAAAAAACATTCTGAAAGCAACTGGAATCACCCCAAACCTTCACCTCTCCGGCCTGCTGGCCCTTCTAACGCTGGCCCCCAAAGTGAAGAGCTGCAGGTGGTCAGCCCAAGAACAAAATGGTAAGCGAGCAGCCCAAGTACCCCGTGGTGCTGCCCCATCCCGGGCAGCAGCAGGAGCTGGTGGGACACAAAGCCAGGCACCTGCAGGACAGCAGATGGACCCCGACCACCTTTTTGGCCCCTGGGATGGAGTCAGGGTTCAACCAAGCCCCCACTGCCGGCCTGCCTTCCCGTGGGGGTTTAAGTTGTACCCCAGAGGCTCTTCCACTCCACAGCCCCAATACATGGTCTAAAATTTTCACCTGGAGTTTGATGACACGTTAAGCACAGAGAAGTCTCCATCCAGATCCAGAGCTTACCAGCTCTCCGTAACTGCACCCCGAGGCTACTCCCTCGTTAAACACACCGATGCTCTATAAATTTCACATTCCACTCATGTACACACGCCGTTACCATTTGGGACACCTACCAACATGAGCAAAACGAGGGTCACTACACCTCCAGGCCTGGAAAGAGCAGGTTAATTTCCAAACAATGTTATTTTAAAACTTGCTAACTGCCTCCTGATTATGTTATCCAAGCCCTTAATTGGGGAATAGCTTGGTCTTGCAATGGCTTATACGTGTCTCCCTCGTGCTACATACAATAAACTGTAACAGCCTTGGAGGTGAGACCAGGGCGTGTAGTATCAGCTGGAACAATCGGACTTATGGTGGTTTCCAGCAGGCAGGAAGACAGCAAGTCAGGTGGTTGAGATGGAAGAGATTTTGGCGGAATAAAACGCACTCCATATGACAAAGTGAGTTTCTGTAGATGCTCTGTGTGGAGCGGAGCGCCGTGCACTTCATCGCATACTTAACAGCTGCAAGTACCTGGAGGGGAATAGCCCCTCTGATCTCAGGTGACCATGGCCACTGCAAACACCTCGACTCTTCTGCATCCTGGGGAGCCCCTGAGCAAATTCATCTCAGCAGGCATCACCCCATCTCTCCTGCTCATCTCCGTGCCGCAGGTACTGAGATATCTCCTCTTGAATGTGACCCATGCTGGCCCCTGCCCAAACACAGTACAACCCTCTGGCCATCACAAGTATCCAAGCCATGAGAAAAATCAAGCAAAAAACCTCAGCCCAACCACTAAAATCCCAAGGTAAGTTAGCAGGAGTCAGTGGGACCACCTGAGACAACTGATAACCATCAAGACGCCTTGCAGAGAGGAGAGATGTAAACAGATGATTCTAGAAAAGAGCTAAAAGATCCTGTCCCAGTGACCTCACCAGCTGGGCTTCTGAGCTAAGTTTCTCTTCCACTGGAATCTGCGACAGGTGATGCTTTTGTATTTTTAATCTACCCTCTTACCCATTTCCACCTTGTTCTTTCCGAGAATGAGATCAGACTCAAAAAAGCCATCAAGAGTTCTCAACATGGCTGAATCACCGCTCGTCTACTTCTTTAAGAGCTTCCTCTTGTTGATTGTTCAACACTCCACCCTCTTCCTCTCCAGCACGGAGACTGCATTTTTTTCTTTGTTATTATTTCATGGAAATAACGTTGGGTTAAAGCACATGAGAAAAACCAAACCAGAAGGAAACTTCCGCCCTTTACAATGAGATAACAATGACTGAGCAGTTGAATAACTTGAAGGGCACAGAAAACTGCAGGGCTCAGATCACTCCTCTGCTTTCCTGGTTGTCTCCTGAAAGAGTTTTGAGCTAAAATAATTATGTCTTCCCACTGCAGTCCCCCTCTGAATGTTTCTCCCAATGTTTCTGGCCCACTGCCCGTGGAAGCTGGTGGTGGCAACAGGCACCAGCTCAAGAGCCATTGCCCCGGCCGAACTACAACACCGTGCTGATTCATAAACAGAGGAAGTACTTTAGCAAACCAACTTTTCCTCCTTTTCAGTGCAAGTCTAGTGATTAATTTAACTTATTCTTTTCCTTTGCCGTCTCTTTTGCTTCTCTGGGCAAGAGTACGGCAACCCAGACGCAGCTCCTCTGACTTTAATGGTGAAAGGCTGGCGGAGCGGGGTTTGAAACTCAGCCCTCTTTCATACCATCTGCTTTTAACTAGCGGAGCAAGGGAGGTCCTGGGAATAAATGTCACATGGCACAGCAATCTAAAATCAGCCCTACTCATTTGCAGGGATGCCAGTCAAAACTACAGTTATCCAACAGTCTAATTAGGAGCTATCACTAGAAGTCAAAACGACCTTTTGGAAAACCTTCTCATTTTGTCTGGGAAAATGCCTTAGTCAAAGGCGAGTGTCTTTTCTGGAAAGCCACAGCTCCCCAGCGCCATGAAGCCACACGTCGAACACGGCAGCAGCCACCGTCTGCAGCCCGGACCTCTCAAAGCTCCAGCTCTGGTGCAAGTGCCACGGGTGGGACAGAAACACCCCACTCCTTCAGCTGGGGTCCGTGCAAGACGCACGAAACTCTGCCGCTGCTCTTCCAGCACTGAAAGACCTGGCTACCCCTGCCAAGATGGAAAGCGGCTCCAAAGGCGGCTTAATTAGGCCGCTTCTGTCACGAGTCCTCCCGCCGATCAAATGCTCAGTCCCCTCCATTCAATTAAAGCTCCGCATGCCCCGGACTGCCTGGCAAAGGGACAAGCAAGATAAGGCACCTGGAGTTTTACAAACTATCGCTGTAAAATAATAAAGGCAGAGAAAGCTCCTCGTCTCACACCGGCGATTCCCTTTCCGCAACAGGGCTGATAACTCAGTTTTGGTGTTATCAGAGTCGTCTTCACGTAACCCAACTGGCTCTCTCCCGCCACAAACGCCAGGACGCTTGTCCGCTGGAGTAGCGTCTCCCTCGTACGCTATTTATTTCACTCCACTTTCTAATTGGATTTGTGGGGGCAGCACAATGGGGCTTTATGGCCAAACTTTGTTAAGTGCCAGGCCGAGCGGAGATGTGGC
The DNA here is from genome assembly GCF_018691265.1 of Tyto alba. Lineage (NCBI taxonomy): Eukaryota > Metazoa > Chordata > Aves > Strigiformes > Tytonidae > Tyto > Tyto alba. The sequence continues at coordinate 3,528,271 of NW_024881273.1, forward strand.
CAGCAGCCAAAATGGTGCATTTCACGCAGGCGCCAAAGGGCAGTGCCAAGCTTTTCTGCGTCTGGTATCTGTGTTCTTGGCTCTGCTTTGTTTAAGAAGCTTGGAAGCAAAACTCCTCGTAAAGAGATATTCAAACAAGTGAAAAACCAGGATTTTGCGGGCTGCTATCAGATACCTTAGGAAGTTGCACCTCCTCCAGTCTGGCAGGACCTCTAATATCTGCCCCCATCGTCCGCGGAGCGTACCCTGCACGGGACAAGTGCTTTAACACACGGAGAGCACACACCTTGGTTTCCTGAAAAAATTACCCGCGCACACTCGCAAAGCCATCCCGGCGTCCGCAGCCAGGAGAGGTGGTTATTCACAGCTAGCAACAGCGAAGTTCATTAAAGTTAACTTTTTCTCTTAAAAAAAAAAAAAAAAAAAAAATCCATCCCAAGCCTACTTTGGAGGCTTCTCCTCCAAATAGAGCTCGCACACATCAGATCTAATTAGATTCCATCACCATCTGCACATGAAATGTAAATCAGGAGTTGCAGAGACTTAAGAAAAAAAGGGAAGAATGACCACAAGGAAAAGGAGGGGTGTAAGGTTGGGGAGGGGGTGGAGGGTTGGGCATTCTGGGAAGCCATACATGATTAGTCACACAGCATTAATCTGCCTCCCTTAACAATAGCTGCCGAATTTCGACCGAATCCCAGCTGTCGCTCTTTGAATGAAAGAAAACAAGATTTAGAGCGTCAAGCGTTGGTAAGGGCTTCTGTGCAAAAAAAAGTGGCGTGCATTCATTAGTGGCTCACAAAGGGACCCAGCCTTTGTCCATTAAATTGCTCATGTGCCTGATTGATTTGCTGATTTATTTGCACCAAAGGGTTGGGGGGCTCAGCTTGGAGAAGGGGGGTGGGAGGTGCCCAGCTACCGGGCAGAGTAACGGCACCCAGGCAGATTTGCAAAAAAGCAACACACATTGTCAAGGGAAACTGCCATTCAACAGGTTGGGATTGGAAATGCCTTCAGCTTCCTCCGCCGAGGACTTCCTATTTGGAAATTTGGGGCGGGTGGGAACATCTCCCCGCCTGCTCTCTAAGCTCAGGCCACGTTCAACAGGCAGAGGGGAAATCTGGCCGGAAAACAGAGCCTTGCCCATTCACATTTCTTTTATGGAATAGTTTTAAAAAGGGAGCTGGAGTCTTATTCATTTCTCTTGGTTATTGTTCCCTGGGAGCCTGGAGTGAATCGGCCATCGCTGCGGTGGGTCGGTTGGTCCTTCAAAGAGTCCCAACACTTTACACATCCGTTCCCCCACAATCAGCTTGGAGAAAGCTCCTCGCCGGGTGCCAGGTCCTGCCAGGAACACCGGGCTGGACCACAGCTTGGCACCAGCGCGTCAGGGCTGTGGGAGGAGGTGGTCCTGCTCCCCTGCCGATGCCCCACAGACCCCCAGCAGCCGGAGCCACGCCACGGAACCTCTTCCGCACGTTTATTGGAGATGTACTGGACACCACGCCACGAACTGCCAGGGTGCAGAGGACTGAAAGGCAACGCTTCGGGGCCAGGAGGGTGTAGCTGGAAGACAGACAGACAAACAGCCTCCCTCCCCGCCCGACGGTCCAACAAACGCCGCGGGCTGGCCCTACCTCCTGCTCCATCAGCAGGGCAGTCTGCATAGGTTAACACCAGAAAAACATGGCCCTTTGCCCATGTTTTTCCACCCAGCTAGGAACAAAGCCCGATCCTGCCAAACTCGCGGCGACTCCTACACAAGCAGGTTATTCTTGCCACTCAAGGAAAGAAAACGCATCTTGCCCTATTAAATCCAGAGCCTTCAAAGCAAAGTCAACATGCATGTCAATACTTTGGTCGGGAGAGATGAAAATCCTCTGGCTCCTCCATACTTACTGGCACACCTCTGTCCCGTTGAGAAAAGTTTCACACTTGCCCCCGTTGAGGCAGGATTCGGCAAGCTGCGTGCACCGTAAACCTGCAAAGAGAAGCAAAGCGTTAAGCACAGTGCGGGTCCCAGGGGACAACGGGGGGGGGGGGGGGGGGGGGGGGGGGGGGCTGCATCCCCTAATGTCACCCAGGCTGAGGACAGGCTTGCCCAGACCCCCGGAGTGCCCTGTCCCTGCTGCCCCGGTGAGATGGGGGCTGCAGCGCCCAGTGTCCCCCACCCGCAGGGTGACGGAGGCGGGCAGGGACCGCGTGGCCCCAGCGTCGAGAGGCTCACCTAAAAATAAACTGGGGGTGGGCTTGAGGGTAGGCTCTGCCTTCTCCTCCAGCGGGAGAACAGAGAAAACCCCAGATCAGGCCCTTGAGTGAGAAATGCCACTTGGGAAAAGCCATCCGCCCGAGGGCCCATTAGTTACCATTAACTCGGGAACGAAATGAGTCGCCCGTCACAACTTGCTATGAGTAAAGGTTTCATTGTCTGGCCCTCAGAGCCAAATTCTGCACAGTTACCACAGCAACTCGCTGAAAGTACCAGAATCGCTTCCGATTTCCACCCCGGCTCGCTCTTCCCCTTCTCTGCCCCGCTCGCTCTTCACGGTAACCGGTTCTGCCACACGCGTGTGCAGCCGGAGCAGTTTCACATTGAGCCACTACAGCTTCGCACCACCAGAACCAAACTTTTCCCCCCCCCCCCCCCCGCCCCCAGATGGCTGTCGAGGCCCACGCACCCCGGGGGGGACACCCCGTTGTCCCCAACCCCTCACGACGTCCCACGGGGGATGGGGTGGGGGTGCTGGGGAACCACTCCAGCCGGGCACAACTTTTTGCAAACTTTGGCTCGGAGGAGCTGGGTGTCAGGCATGGCTCTCAGCCCGGGAGAAGCAGAGGGAAGGCAGCCCCCCCTGCCTTCCCTTCCCCAAATCTTCCCAGGGACGCTCCTGCTCCGGAGGCTGCTCGCTCAGCCCCGGAGCGCGGGGGGTGGGTGGGTATGGGGGGGGGGGTGCGGGGGTATGCAGGGCCCCTACCCCCTCAACCGTGGGGCGGGCTGTTCCCCGCTCCGCCCCGCACCTCCGACCACTTTTAGGGCTTTTTTCCCACACCCCCCCCCCCGCCCCGGCCGCCCCCGACGGTCGCCCAAGCGCTTTGCAGAGAAGCACCCGGACCCGCCCCGGGGCCGGCGCTGGGGAAGCGGGGGGGGGGGGTGGGGGGTGGTGGGGTGGGGAACGGGGACCCGGGGATTATGGGGGGGGGGGGGGCTGTGTGGGGGAGGCCGACCCGGCTGACTTTCAAGAAACAGGAAACCGAGAAAAAATTTGCAAAACGGTCAAAAGCTCTCGCGGAACAACAGGCAGGAGCGCGGCTGCCCCGCGCGCAAGCTCCGCCGGGCCAAGCCCGTCCCGAGCTCCGGTTCCCCCGGCCCCCCCCCCCCCCCCACCGCAGCCAGCTCCGACCCCCCCCGCCCGCCGGCGGTACCGAGCTCCGGCCCCCCGACGGCAGCGAGCGAAGTTCCCCGCGGCAACCCCCCGAACCCCCCCCCCCCCCCGCCCCACGGTACCGAGCTCCGGTTCCCGGTGGCCCCGAGCGCCGTTTCGCCGCCACCTCCTCCAGGACACCGAGCCCCCCGCGGTGCTGAGCCCCGCTCCGCTCCCCCCCCCCAGGTTCCGGCCCCGGTTCTCCCGACGGCGCCGAGCTCTGGTCTCCCCCGCAGGAGCTAAGCCCGGTGCCCAGACACCCCGCGACACCGAGTCCCGGTTCCCACGGGGACCCCGCGTCCCGGACACCCCCTTCCTCACCCCCCGGACGGCGCCGCGCTCCGGTACCCGCGATGCCCCACGGAAAAAGGAGGGGGGGGGGGGGGGGGGTACCGGGGACACCCACCGCGCCCGGCCCCGCTCTCGGCAAACTCCCTGCCGGGCGCTCGGTCCGGGGGCCCGTCGCGGCGGCCCTCACCTCGCGTCAGGGCGGGCAGCAAGAGCACCAGGAGCCCGGGCGCCAGGAGCCGCTCCATCCCGCTCTGCTCCCGCCGCTCACAGCCGCATAGATCCGCGGGGGGGGGCTCGGCCGAACCGGTGCCGGTCCGCGTTAGCCCCGCCGGGAGCCCCAGACACACCGCGCCCCAGCGCCGAACGCAGCGCGACTCCGAGCGCCGGCGCCTCCCGCGGCTGCTCAGCCCCGGCGGGCCGGGCCGGGCCGGGCGGGGGGGGGGGGGGGGGGGGGGGGGGGGGGCGGGACGGCGTGGGGCGGGACGCCACGGCACGGGATGGGACGGGACGGGACGGGACGCTCCTCCCTACCCAGCCCGGGGGGGCCGGTGCTGGGAACCCCCCCCCCCCGCTCCCCCTTCCCGCCACGGAGGGTCCCTGCAGTGGGACGGGAGTGGGGTTGTGGGGTCCGCGCAGCCGCCACGGGAAGCCACAGTGTAGCCCCCCCCCGCCCTTCTTCCATGCTGCAGCCACCGGACACCCCCGGTGCAGCCCCCACAACCCCGCAGCGCAGCCCCCCCCCCCCCCCCCCCCCAGTGCAGCTCCAGCGCAGACCCCCCTCAAACAGCCCCCCACGGGAAGCCCCACTGAAGCCCCCCCCTCTCCCCATGCTGCAGTCATCGGGCGCCCCCGGTGCAGCCCTCCCATGCAGTCTTCACAACCCTCCAGTGCAGCCCCCGCCTCAAGCAGCCCCCACGGACTCCCAGTGCAGCCCCAGACACCTCCAGTTCAACCTCCACCCCCCCCCAATTCACACCCTCCGTGTTCCCAGTGTAGTTCCCCCTATAGCTCCAGTGCAGCCCCATTACAACCCACTCCCAGCCTTGCTGCAGCCCCCTTAACCAGCCTCAGTGCCGCCCCTGCGCAGCCCCCCCAGTGCAGCCCCCCAGCACCTGCTCAGGGAGCACCCAGGCCCCTCGCCTGACCCCCAACATGTCTGTGCAGGGGCCCTGGCTGCAAAAACCCTGAAGACGCACAGAAATGGGGCAGCTGGAAATGGCCAGTTGCAGCGGGGGACCGGGGCTGAGCATCCCACGGGGGGGCACGGGAGAGCCGGGCGCAGGGTGCCCTCGGGGGCACGGGGTGGGATTCACCCTCTGGCCTGCCCCACGCCACAGGTGGGTGCAGGTATGCCGACCAATTTCCTACCCGCCCTCACCCTCCACGCAGGCAGCTACCCGTGGAGCTGGGGTCGGATGTTGTTTGTTTTGCGCTGTGAACTAATGAACTTGCAGGCAGAGCCCAGGCCAGCCCCATGCACCGCATCAACAAATAAACAAATAAATTAGGAGAAGCAGGGAAGCCAAACCCAGGAGGCAGCCCGACAACCCCCAGACGTGCTCAGGCTTCCCGGTGTGCGTGGAGCTGCCTGTGGGTCCCCACACCCTCATCCCCGTGTCCCCAGAACCCCGTTCCAGCCCCCAGCCCTCGCTGTGCCGAGGTGGGGCCCGGCACACCAAGCTGCTCCAGAGCCTGTGGGATGGGAGCGTGGAGATGTCCCACCCAAAATGAGCCCGAGGATGGGTTTAAGCACTTAAACTCGTGTTTACTGGCGTCACCCAAGAGCTGTGCCTGCGGGGGGATGCTCAGCTGCTGTACCCACAGAGCACCGCCGCCAGAAACAGCCCGTGTGAGGGTGCTGAGGAGTGATGCTTCCTCATGAGGTTGTCGGGGTCACAGTGGGCTTGTGGAGTCAAAAGCTCAGGGCACAGAGAATTTGGGGTACTAAATGCCGGAGGGGATGGGGGCACCTAGATCCCACCGGGCTCCTGGATCTCCTCCCAAGCCCCTCTGAGCTGTGGCTGTTCAAAGCCATGGAGCTCTTTTACAGCGCTCAAATGGGGCTGACTGCTGGCCTGTGGCTGAAAGCTTGGGAAAGAGGAAGAGGAGCGAGGGTCGGCAATGGGTTAATGGGAAGGAGGTGACACCGTTGTCATCTGTGTCTCTCATCACAGGCACCTCTCCGCCAGACCTCCCCCCCCCCCCCCCCCCCCCCCGGCTCATCCCGTCCCATGCCAGGCCCGGTGTTATCCCACTGCTTCCTGTTGTAAATTATTTCCAGAGCAAGTGTGAAACAATTAAACAAACCGAAGGGCAGAGTCTGCTCCTCAGATCAAAGGAGCGAGCCCTGCAGCAGTACCTCGCTCCCGCGCTCTCCCCTCCTTCCCTGCTCCTCCTGCATTTGCCGCTTCGGGCTCTCAAACGGTGCCCTGATCCGGGTCGGGGGGGGGGGGGTCGGGGCCCTGAGTGGAGCACGGTGCTGCTCGGGGTTCGGTACCGCTTGGGGTTTGGGTGCCACTGGGAGCTCAAACCCCCTCTGAAACCTTAAAGCATCCCAGGGAGATGCCACTCGGCTCCGTCACGGCAGAGCAGGGGCAAAGCCGGGTCAATGGCGCGTTCTAGGAGCTCGTAACAGATGCCAGAGGACGCGAGGCTGTAATGCCTCCTTCCACCCTCACTTTCTACACTCGGCAGGGAGGTGGGTGCACCCCTGTTTTATCCCCCCTGCAGACAGGGGTAGGATGGCAGCAGCTGGGCAGCAGGATGTGGCCCTGGCTGAGCAGCGTCCCTGGGCCACCACGACTGTACCACCACCTTCAGCCTCGGCCGGAGGCGAGGCAGCTGCGAGGGCAGCCTGAGGTTGCCACCACTTGGGCTTCCTTGGAGACGGAGACTTCTGCTCTCTTTCTCCATCTTTTCCCTTCATCCCCCCCCCCCCCCCCCCAGACCCCAGTGAGCAGGGCGCATCTCGGCTCTACCTGCCTGGAAATACCAGCCGTAGCTTTGCCCGGGCTTGTTCTCCACGTGCAGAAAGCACCGCGCGCTCAGTTTAGCTGTGTTGTTTGGGGGGGGGCTTGCTCCCTGAAACCAGAGAAAAAACACCCCCCCCCCATCTCTAAAGCCTCGTCGGACCATCGTGGACATGCCTGGGTACACGAGGCCATCGGGGTCCCCGCCGTGGCCGTGCCGCCGGGGGACGGAGGGGCGGCGATGCCGGCTGCTGTGCAGATGGCGGGATGCAGGTGGTGGAGACATCGGGTGCCGCCGGATAACTGGGGTGTCCCTGGCACCGGCTGCTCTCGGGGTGCTGGGAGACCGAAAGAGCACGTGGGGAGCCGTGTGCCAGCCCTGGCCCCCGGCCCCCCTCTGCGGTGGGGAGGGTCTGCCCGCGGCGGCCGGGGGCAAGGCTGCGGGTAAACGCAAACACACCCATGCGTGCGGCCGCGCAGCCGTGCCGCCTCACCCCCCGAACACAAAAGGTCAAATACATCTATTTATTGCCAGCCCCCGGGAAGTGTGTGTGGGGGGGGGCTGCCGTGACCCCGCGGCAGTGGGGCAGCTCTGCACCGGGGAAGGCTTTGCCGTGGGGAGGGTAAAAAGTTCCTCTGTGGTTTCTCACGGGCAGGACGGGGGCACGAGCATCTCGGCGTGAGGATGACTCCTCCAGCCAGGTGCTGCTGCGAGATGCCCTGCTTTAATCTGGTGTCATCCTTCCCCTGGTACAGGGGGGGGTCTGGTGCAAGATCCTCCCAGGGAACCTCCTCGAGTTCCCTTCTCCCACACGCCTCCCCCAGAGACTCCTACCAGTTAAAGAAAAAGAGCAGGAAGGGAAAAGTCAGCATTCAGCATAAATCTTTTTGCAATAAGAGGTGAATATGACATGAATCCAAAGAAAGTTTTTACTTTGAGTGGTCTTCAGGGGTTAAAAATAATGGGATTTTAGGTACTCTTAAAAATAGCGTTCATAAAAGGCTTTAATAGAAACCTTGGCAACTGTCCATGTGATTAGTGATTTAAAAACATAAAACCTCCACACATGTTTAAAAGTTTTAATAAGTTAAAATTAAATGAGTGAAACTCTGGGAATATTTTTTTGTTACTGCAAGCTAAGAAAATTATGTCCGTTAAGCAAAACTTAATACAAATATAAACAGGTAATGCACATCTGTAAATTATTTTCATGTCTCGAGGGGCTGGAAAAAAACCTAAGTGAGACCAGCATTCTTATATATATTTTGCCTTGACAGCTCAGGAAAAAATTTGCCAAAAACCAGAGTTAGAGCACTGGGCTGGCGTGGGAAAGTTGGTTTAGTGAGAAATTTGCCCTAGGCTATTTAAATAAAAACAGGCGTTTTTTTAATGGCAAATGCCTGTTAAATACAACCAACGCGGCTTCCAATCGCCTGAGTAACTAGTGTGCCTATTCCTTCTTGACACTTTCATCTCTTTATCATCACAGTCAATATTTTGCTCTTATACATTCAGTGCAATAAAAATAGGACCGATAAGGCAGACATCAAACTGGATCTCTCCTGCTTTCCCCACCGTGCTTGGCTTGGATTTCCTCTGCCGGCTGTTTTTTTGAACAACACACAGGGTTAGCCCTCCTCACGCTGGTACACGCACCCACACCCTTGCTCACACTCTCAAAAAAAGCAATTTTTAGTAATTAAGCAGAAATCAAAGTGGGTAGAGAGTCCTGGAAAGTCTGAGCAGATAAAAATACAGCTGGTCGTGGAGTCTGCGATGTAAAATTATCCCAGCCAAAGCTGCCCCATAATGGGATTAAGCTGCGATTCCCCAGGGCACCAGAGAAATGAGGCTGGATTTGCAAGAATGGTCTAAATCCTGATTTTTTTTTAATTTTTTTTTTTTTTTTTTTTTTTCCTTAAATAACTGAGTGGAAGATTGCGAACGGACGGACACAGGATAAACCGCACCGATCGCACCATCCCGCCAGCGTGGCGGTGACAGCGTGGAGGATGATTTTCCTCCTGGCTGTGCTCGAGGGGATTGGTCCCCCCAGGGTGTCGGGGATGGGACAGAGGACAGCCAGCCCTCGCTGCTGTGGGCAGAGGGCAGTGCCATGCGTGTCCCTGCCCCGGCACGGTGCCGCACCTGGGCTTGGCACCCACAGGGTTTTCCTCCTCGTGGGCTGCTGAAACTAGTTTTAATTGCAGCATTGCTTCTGGCCATCATTTCTCAGCGTGTAAAGTCAGTGCAGTAACTCCCACCCGCGGGATTAGCGACACGTGGGGAGACATCCCGGAGGAGCAGATTTCCCCGCACTGTTTGTACCTGGGCGAAGGTGCTGCTGAGCTATTGCGCTATAAAATCTGTGTCACGTTTAAAATAAAATGCCTTTATGGGCTGCGAAGGGAGAGCAGGTGTTGAGCAGGCGTCTCGCAGCCCGGCCCCAGCCTCGCCGTCCCCCAAGCCGCTCTTATCCGCCTCCATAAAACAACCGAAATATTTGCTGTTGTGTAAACAGAGGCGGATGGGGTTTATGGAGCTGCGGGTGACGATGTGCTCGGCCCCAAGCCCGTCCCAGCCCCACGCTGCTCCCCTGTGGGTGCCAGAGCGTGGGGACACCCACCCGTGCAGGCCGGCTCGAGATGCAGGTCCCCCCCATCCCTTGGTGCGTGTCCCTGTCCCCTCCGTGCTTGTTCTTGTCCTTGCCTGCACTTGGGTGCTGCAGACCCTGCGTGTCCCTGTCCCCTCCCTCACTGGGGTGATTCCTTGGGGTGTCACAGGCACCCAGCTTGGCGTGGGGGGTGGCTCTGCACCCTCCAGCTCCCACCCACGGAGGGGATGTAGGCAGTGACCCCAGCTCTCTTGAAGTGCAGACCCCAACCCAGCCTTGCTCCCAGCCCTCGGGGGCGTGCGGGATGCGTTTGCACCCTGCATTTCACGTGCATCTTCTTTCAAAACCATCCGCTTCTTTGCTTTTTCTACCGTTCCTCCTTTTCCTGCTGAGGTACATGGGACTTTCCATCATCTCAGCAAAGAAATTGCTCACCAGAGTGTGTGGAGGGGCCAGGATCAGACCTCTTTTGACATTTACATTAAATAATTGAAAACCATCGCTCGCAGCAGTGAAAACCCAAGCGTGATTCTCTGCGCACAAGCCTGGGCATGAACCTGATACTGGATTTCTGGACCGCCGCGCAATGCCAAGCACATCCGAGTTCCGCTGGCATCCCTGCAGTTTCACCCAGCTCCGTGCTGCTGGGATTTGCCTCTCCCAGGGCAAGCACTCAAGAAAGACGTCATGCCGTGCGGACACTCGCTCCGTGCAGGTTTTTGGGCAGGTTTTTTGGGAGACGTCGCTCCCAGAGACCTGGACATGCCCCTTCTTGCTGCACCGGCCCAGGGGGAGCTGGGTTGCAGGGTCCTGGGATGCCACCGATGCCGGCAGGTAGTTTCAGGGGCTGTTCAGTGCCAGCTCTGTTCTCACAGCAATGGGATTTGGGACTTGGGAGCTCCTGCGCCAGGCTGAAGCCAGCTGAAATTCTTAAGCGATTAGAAAAAGAGGGTGAAAAAGTGCTTTCAGCACCACAGCCCTTGCTGCTTGCTCCATTCGCGGGCGCTCCCACCCACCGCCCCCTCTTTCCTTCCGCGTGGAAACAGGAAGATTTGGAGATGTTTCATTTCACAGGGAGGCTACAAAGCCGCTCTTTCCCGCCCAAAACACATGCAGAGGGGACGGCGCATCCTCTGCGCCGATGCAGCATGTTTTGGGCTACAGGCACCCGGGATGGCAGCCCCACTGCCGGGGTGGTGTGGGGGCTCCTGCGACCCCCCTGCCACGGCCGGGTGCAAGGGCTGCTGTTGGGGAATGCTTTCCACCCAGCTCTGACCTTGGTGCCTCCCAGCAAAAACACCTCCTGGAGAGGGGCCAAGCATAATAGCCAATTCCTTCTACTCCCTTCCTTCCCAGGCAGCCACATTATCACAGGGCTCAGCCGCGAATCAAAGCCAGGCACACGAAGATGGGAACCAGGAGAAATCAGCCAAAAGATGCTGTTTCCTCTCGGAGAAGCTGCCGGGCACCAGCTGCCTCCCCGCAGCCGCCTTGCTTTATTGTGGGGTGCCCCATCACAGCAGGCTCCATGCCTGGGAGGGAAGGGGGGACCCCCCTGAACCACGCTTGGGTGCACCCAGGAGCCCCAGGAAAACCCCCCGTCGTGCCCAGCGCATCCCTCGTGTTGGGGTACCGGGGGTCCCCTGCCCTGTGCCACTGTGGGTCCCACGCGGCCGGCTGCCCTCGGGGGCTTTCATGGTGCCGCATCTGGTGCCAAAGGGTTTGGAGAAACCTCAGAGCCCATTCCCAGACTTCTGCTCCCTGGCAGAGCTATTTATTTCCTGGAAAATTGCGGCTTTTCTTTAGAATTAGGCTGAAAAATGAATTAGCCAAAAAAACCCCTGTGATGCCACAATCCTTTGTCCCTCTGTGGGGTCCTCTCCGTGGGGAGGGATCACTCCTGCTTGACAAGAGCTGCTGCCCGCTGCTTCCCTCGGCGGGACGGGGGCTCTCGCTCGGGCTGTCCCCCCTCAGCACCCCAGCTGGCCCTTGGGCCTTCCCCCCATCTCCACATACAGGGATGGTCCCGCTGCTCCTGTGCCACGGTGCAGGCACGGGGCTGGTGGCACGGGCCGGGCTGTGTGCTGTTCCACCCCCACGGCAGCCGCCCTCCCCACGGCACGGGCCGGCGCGGGTGGAGGGCTGGGAACCGGCCGGCAAAGAGATGCCAACAAGGTGTGAGCCCTCCCCGGCCACCCTGAGCCGCCAACTTCAAAGCCTGGTGACCTTTCAAATGCAGCGGCTCTTGCACCGGGCAGTGAGACTCGCAGCCGGGGAGGAAGCAGGGAATGCGAGGGGGGGGTCTGTGCACCCCTGGACCCCACTGGAGGGATGGGGCAGACCCCCCTGCCCCAGCACACAGGGGCAAGGTGAAGCTGCTCGGTGGGACCCCCACACCGCCGCCAGCTCCCCCCAATCCCAGCGGGAATCCCGCTCCCCACCAGAGCGATGTCTGCCCCGGGCACGGCCGGGCAGGGCTCCCGCTGCCTCCTGGACTTTGGAGCGTAGGAGCTGTGTGTGCCGAGGGTAGCGTGGTGTGTTGGCTCCCTCCTGCTCCGGCACCTCGCCGTGCCCCTGCGGCGCACGGGCTCTGCCGGGGCCCCGGTGCCGTTGGAGCTGCTGCGTTCAGAGCCACGGTCCCCACTGCACCGTGCGGGGAGCTGCGGGCGCCCGCGAGGCGATGCTCTCATGAACATCCAGCAGCAAAAACACATCAAAGCGTGTCCTGATGGCAGCGAGTAAACAGGAAGGGAGAGGAAGACAAACACAGCTCCTTGCAACTGTCAGGGGAGAAAAACAACTCACTCTCCAGGCGGGAGAAGGTTTGCTGCCCTCTCAGCTGCAACCCCGCGGAGAAATGTGGCAAATGAGCCAAATGAGCCAAAAGGGCTTGGGACCACCTGCTCCAGATGCTGCGGGGAACTGAGCCCCACGGGTGGGGGCTGCGGGGATCAGGGGTGCCCGTGCCTCTCCTGCTGCCCGTGCATGCTGGGGAATCTGCAGAGCAAAGTGGTTTTAGGAAAACCAGTGGAGACGGAGCTGAGTGGGACGGTGGCTGCTCTTGGTCGTGTTGCAGGCTGCTTCCTTGCCTGCCGCCTGCCCGGTGCTTCGCAGCGAGGCCGGTTCCCAGGGCTGCCCGACGGGGCTGCGCCAGGGTCTGGTAATAGGATTAGGGGCCTCCTTGCCTGGTCATCCCGTCCTAATCCCTCTGGGAGGGGAAAAGTCAGGCTGGGACAAAAGGCATTAGCCGTCCGCGCCTGGTCGTGGCCCGCTGACCTCTGTGCGGGCGGCGGGGAGAGGGGACCAGCCGCAGACCCCTTGCTGCTGCCACACGGGTGGTCGCAGCCACCGGCCGGGTCCCCGCGTTGCAGGGGCTGCCCACGGGCCGGTGACACGTCCTGCCACGGCAGGGCCCCAAAGGTGCGGGGCGCTGGGCATGGGAGAGCCGCGTGGCTCTGGCACGGCCCCGCTGGGCGTCAGCGGGATGAGCTGATTCACCGCCTCGGAGCAGCTGCTGTCCGGCAAAGTTCCTGTTTTTCAGTGAAATCCCCAACTCCGTGCCTGGAAAAAACAAATGGGAGCAGAGCAGGTGCCTGGCCCTGTGTAGGGAGGCTGAGAGGACTCAGCCCTGGCTGTCTGTTGAAAACACAAACTGGACCAGTCCATAGTCACAAACTGATGAAAGCAAGCTCAGAAACCTCCCCCCCCCCCAGAAAACAAAACAAAACAAAACAAAACAAAACCAAAACAACCCAAACTCAGGGGTTTGGGAGACAGTCAAACCCTTCTGCTTTTGCAGCATAAGCAAAATTCAAAAAGTAGGAAAATCAAAACGAAGCTTCCCCTGGAGAGGGATTAGCCTCCAGGTGCCTGCTGCCCTCCACCCAGCATCGCTGCTGCCTGCCACACCAGCCCGTGGTGGCTCCTGTGCCCGCCCAGGGCCCCCACGGCAGCCCAGCAGGTCCCCGTCCCTGCAGAGACCTGGGCACCGTGGCCAAAACCAGCTCTGCACCCACAGGAGCTGACTCCAAGGGTCAGCCCTGGGCTGTGCCTGCTGCTGGGATTTAAGTGTTAGGGGGTTATTTTAACACGTCTCTTTGCGTGGGCAAGGGGAGCGCATCTGCACCCCGGGGTGCCTCCTGCAAAGTGCCTTTAGGGAACATGGAGGTGAAGGGCCCAGCCGAGCTGTCCCTGCACCCCAAAGTGCAGCCACCCTGGGGTGACACCCAGCACAGCACCGCTGGGGCATCGGGGGGGGAACACCACCCGCCCGAAAGCGAGCTGGCTTTAGCCTGTGCGGCTTCGGTTTGCTGAGCGGGATGTTTTCAAACCAGCACTTAAGGGAGGAGGTTTGCCAACGGAAATATGTAACTGACTGTAAATAATAGCTTTTATCTGCAGCGGTACCCGTGAAATGAATAAGCTCCCCGGCAGCGGCGGGGCAGAGCCAGCAGATCTGTGCAGGTGACAGCGGAGGGTGTTGGGTTACGGGCTCCCCATCACCGATGGAGCCCCCCAATGACTTGTGACAGGTTCATAAGCTGAGAAATGTGATGCTTTGCAAGGTTCAGTAAATATTAGGACTACTCCTCCCTCTTTCTGGTGCAGGTTTAATTGCTAGGATAATTCATGAGAGCTCAAGGAAAAAAAAAAAAAAAAAAACATCTGGGAAAACAGGACCTGTTAAATAGAATCCATTAATAACGAAATAATTGTTCCTCTGCATGTGATTCAGACAGCTGCCTAATTGTTAATTACTTCGATATAAGAATAACAGGTAATTATGAGGCTACATCACGAGGAGCTGACTTTTTTTTTCTTCCTGCTTCTTTTCTTTTGGTGAATGCCGAGACGAAGCGTGCCCTGGCAGGTCACGCCAGGACTCGGAGGAGAGACTCTCCCCAGGCAGGGTTCCTTCTGCCGGTGTGAGGTGGGAGCTCCAGGTCCCAGCCACGTCCTGAAGCTATTGCAGCTCTTGGACACACATCCCAAAGCACACAGTTGTCCTCAGCTGAGGAGCTGGGGACCAGCCACCTTCCTCATCCGTGGGACCCTGCTCATGCAGAGCCCAGACCCGGCTCTGCACTGTGCAAACAAGAAGCAAAAGTTATTGGTGACCTTGGCTGTCAAATTCCCCAAGATTACTTTATTCAAGAGACATTCCTGAAATATTTCATTCCCATTTGTCTGTTGCAAAATGTGCTTTCTCTGTAAGTGCACACACACACAAATACGCACACATGCAAACAGACACGCACATGCAACACACACACACATGCATGTAGACACCAAGGAAGTATCCAGCAGAGACAGGACTCTGCCTGAAGTTTTTTTGGACCAAGAAATGTTTCTGGGTTCCATTTTCTAGAGGTGAGAGGACGCAGAGACAGACAGGCACTGCTGAAGGTGGTGATAACATCTGTGCAATTAGTGATGCTGCTGCTGGTGATTTGCCATCACTGGTTTCGAGCAATTATTGCCTTTGGCTTCTTCCAAAGAAGAGATGCCAGCCAAGAGATAACTGAGCAACGGGGAAATCGGGACAGATGAGCATGGATGGAGAGAGCTGTCTGAGACCTGACGGGAGAAGGAGGCAGCCCCAGGCGTGGCCCTGTTCTTGCTCTCCCCTTTTGGGGCCACGTGCCTTTCAGCCCCTCCACGTGGTTTCCATTTCGTCTCGCCTGTGCGCTTCACACGGCAGACGGGAATGCCGGTGACCCCGTGGTGATGCAGCCTGTGTGCCTGCCAGAGAGCCGAAAGCAAGGTGAGAAAACAGATCAGGGGCTGAAGCTGCTCAGGAGTAGTCTTCAGCGCAGCCAGCGAGGGAGAGGAGCGAGGAGCGAGGCAGCAGCCCCTGCTGCCTCCCATGCTGGCTGTGCACGCTTCACGGGCCTGATCCAGCGCCAGTAAAACCGGTGCTGTTTCTCATGTTCAAGGGGAACAGGCCATCAGTCAGCGGAGATCTCTGCAGGATGCAGAGCTGATATCAATCCTGGAGAAGGCAACATGTCTTTTCCTTTAGCCGCCCGGCCAGCCAGCGCTGGGGAGCACGAGCCGCCGCTGGGTCTCGAGGCTCTGGGGTTACCCAGGTGCAGGCTCCTCTCCCGGCCGTTTCCATCACCCTGAGACGAGACCCTTGCAGCACCCTCTTTTGAAGCCCATTCTTGCTTTTTCTGGCGGTGGTGGGTGTGAGCAAAGTGCTTGGAGCTGGCACGGGGAAAGACTTGCCCAGCCCGGCAGCCCTGGCCCTGGGCACGTCCCACTGTCAGCAACATGTTGGGGAGGGAGGGATGCTCTCCTTCTCATCCAGGCTTCCTGCGGGCAAAAATAGCAACGGGCCCCGGGTTCCTGTGTATTTCATGTATTTATAGTGTGAGCGACTCCGTAATGCTCTGCCCTTCTGCCTTTCACCTGCGTTTCGGGGAGGAAACACCTTCTCCCTCCCATGCGTTCGTGCGCGTCTTTCACACCAGAGAGGCCTCAGTGCTTCCCACAGGCACCGTGTAAATCAAGTCCTGGCAGTGGGACCTACGTGACCACATCCCTCTGAGCTGGCCGCTGATCCCAGGGATGGTGCTGGTCCCGGGTGGGATCTCCCATGGATGCAGCGGCTGTGGGAGGTGAAAGGGGCACCGGCGCTGTCCCTCCAACACCTGCAAGGGAAAAGTCTGTGGGATGGCAAGATCCTCTTGAGAAACAACAAAAAAAAAAAAAAGCAAGCCCACAAGGCAGCTCCCAGCTCAGCGCTGCCCGAGCAAGCTGAGGCTGCAGCCACCAGCCTTGAGGAGGGACGATGCCTGCCGGCTTCGCTCCGCTGCCCGGGGGCCCAGCGGTGCTGGCAAGGGCAGGGCTGGCACAAATCACCACCCACAGCGGTGACAGGAGCTTATTTTTCTAAGCAAATCGCCAAAGAGGCTAAATATACATTTTCCATTCAGTTCCCCAACGCAGCGATAGCCCAGAGCCTAAAAATAAATCCCTTTTGATTGTGCCTGGGCCAGAATTAGACCGCCTCCGGGCCAAACCCCGTTCAGCTTCATCCCAACCTGAGCTCTCCCTCTCCATCCGGGCTCCCGGCCGTGCAGGACAGGCTCCCCCCGTCTCCCCCCCACCTTCCCCAGCTCCAGCCCCAGAGGTGCCACAGCAACGTGTGCCAAGGAGAGCAGAAGAGTGCCTGTGGCCAGTGCCTTTTGCAAGATTTATCTGCTGGAAGAGCTCGTGTTTTCCAAGGCTTTCCCCAGCCCAGGGTATACGAGGTGCTGGCCCAAAACCCAGTGTGTCCCCCAGTGCTGCTGCACCACGAGCCTCCGGCCCCGGCTGCCCAGCAGCTCGCAGCCCTGCTTTTGGCCCCTGTCCAGCCCCATGGGTTTTGCCTACACCAAAACATGCAAGCAGGGGCCAACCGCAGCTCCTCCATCTGATGGGTGCCCACCTCAGAGGGTTTTGGGGACGTAAAGGGCCAACTCCAGGGCCAGCATGGGTGCCCGGGGGCGGTGAGCCCTTCACCACCCCAGCCAGACCCAGCTCGCCCTTCCCTATGCTGTGTAAGTCATAACCACAGTTACATCTCAGTGAAATAACACATTTGAAAGAAAGGGGGGGGGGGGGAGAGAAAAATACCCTAAACCCTGTAGAACTGAAATTGTAGTTCTCCCGGGATGCAGCGTCTGAAAAATTCCCACAACCTTTGCATAATGCATTGCTCATGTCAGACCTCGGGAGACAGAAATTAATAGCTAACAGCAAGCAGGCATGGCACACACGTGGGCTTTCCTTCGCTCCACGCTCCCAGGGGCTCCGTGCTCTGGGGATACTTTTCCTTTACATTCAACTCAAATAATGCTCGTTTAAAGACACGAGAAGAAAAAGACCATAGAGGAGTCAAAGAGTATTTGTGCCAAACAGGAAATATTCAATAAATGTTTATCCTCTAACACAATGGTGGGGTTTCAAAAGTTTTCTATGGATGCGATTTAAAGTTGAAGGGGTGGAGGGGTTTTTCCTCCCCCTCCAGCCTCTGGATGAGTAAGAGCTGAGTTCGGGCAGCAAACTCCCTGTCTGGGCAGCTGCTCCCTGCTGATGGAGGTGAGATCTGGATCCCGCCGTCCCCCCCCCGATTGCACCCACGCAGGGATGGGGCAGGAGTTAAAAACTTCACCATCAGCCAGGACACTGCCCTGGGTGAGATGTTCTGTGCCTCAGTTCCCCGCTCTGACCTCCCCTGTTCCCGGGAGCACCCTGAAGAAACAAGGCTGTGCTAACCAGCCCCCTTGCAAATCTGCTTTCCTTCCCTCTGCTTTCCTGGTCCCGGCGGCTTTTTCCCAAACCTTCCTCCCCTCCCCCTCAAAAATGTGAAAAAATAGCTCCATCTGGATGCTGTTTCCACCCAGGCACAGGCCCCAGGGCCGGGAGCCAAGAGAGCAGCGCCTGTGAACGGCAGACGTGGGAGCCGGAGAGGATGTGACGGGGAAGCTGTGAGAAAAGCCTGAGGTCGGCAAACCTTCGGCCTCACCGTGGGAGCTGCTCTCCCTCGCAGGAGAGGACTCGGCAGCCGGAGACACCGGGCAACACCAACCATGAGCCCGAGGGATGGTGGCAGTCCGGGCTGGGAGATGGCACCGAGAGATGCAAGGGGATGGAGAGAGGAGGGACAATTCCTGCCCAGCAGCTCTGCGCTGAGCCAGAGCTGCATCGGGGTCCTGTTTTCCTCTTGTTTCAGAGCGGGACATCCCACGGGGCCGTGGAGGTGGCTGCTTCAGGCTGTTGGTGTGGAGCTGCCCCGGGGATGCTGCACCACTCCTCCAGCAGCAGCCACAGCCCTAAACATTCCATCCAAGGCTCCGGGCTCCCCATCCTCAGCCATGGGAGGGGACAGGCCAGCTTCCCGCTTCCCAGACTTCCCCTTGCCAGCACGTGTTCTTTATGACACCCAGGTTTTCAAATTAATCATAATTTAGCAAAGGTGAGGGAACGGGCGTCCCGCTGCATGGTGACCGCCACACAAGGAGCAATCTCGCTGCAAGAAAGGGGACAGTCCCAGCCGGCGCGGGAGGAGTTAAGTGGCCTGGCATGGGGAAGCCACCTCCATCCTCCAAAATACAATCGACCAGGAAATAAACAGGAGCTTGTGTTTGTTTCAGTTCACAAGTGAAAAATAAAAGGATTTCCTGCGGGGCCGGGGCACCCAGGGTCTCGCAGCCCGGCCGCCGAGCCGCCCGCCGCCCCGCGCCCATTGTTCGCCCCAGCTCTGCCATGGGGGGACATTGTTCCCCTCAAAACGTCCCATCAGATAAAGGAGCCGAAAAACGGCTCCCTGGGCTGTGCTGGCGATGAGTATTGCGTGGCCACCAGCACCAGCAAGAGCAAGCCCATGGGTTTTATCGAGACTTTGGGGGGGTCCTGGGTGCAGCCCCCAGCCCTGGTCCTGCAAGCAGCGAGGGGGGTTGTATCCTGCCTTCCATGCCAGGATGGGGATGACAAGCAGGCGGTGACACCCCAGCATGTTTGTGGGTGACCCCCAGCACGTCCCCTCACCCCAAGTGGGGCTGCAGCTGTGGGTTGGACCCAGACCTGGGGGGCCAAGCAATTAAGGGGTGCGCAGAGGTCCGGGGGGCGGCATGTGAGGGCTTCGCATTCCTCTCAAAGAGAGTTTCTCTCTTCCTCTTTTTATCAGACAAATCTCACCGAAACAGTAAAACCTCACATTTCCTACTGTTTAATGATGTTTGCTGACTGTAGTGTCACAACAGCCGTACCGGATGAGTGGAAAGAAAATAAATGCTGGAAAAATAATCCTGCGTGGAGGCACGTGGGAGTGCCGAGCCCTGACGGCCACGGGGCTCCCAAGCCGGCAGAAACCCCTCGCTGGCACTGATGCTCCTGGAAAGCAGCAGAGAGTCAAAGGGAAACTTTTCTGCAGCCTTGGGTCGGCCCCGCTGCCTGGCCCTGGGCTGGGGGGACCCGCGGTGTTTTGTGGGGCTGCTGGTGGTGCCGGCGATGCCGGTGGTGCTGGGGGTGTTGGTGGTGGTAGCGGTGGGCCACACACCTCGGTGTGAAGTGCTCCTCCAGGTTGCAGCATGCTTTCCCTGCTGGCCTGATTGATGTATTAAGAGCATTGGAAAGCAAGGGAGATTTTGCATTTCAAGTCGTTCCCCACCTGCTGCCCTCAAAGCGGGGGGAGACCACCGACAGGAACACACCTGGGGCTCCCTAAGAAAACCCCAAGCCTGGGTAGGAGGCATTTCAGCAGAAAAATAACAAAAAGAAAAAGAAAAATAACCTGGGGGCGGTTGTCAGCCTTTGCTCCCATCCCGCTTTCAGGAGGAGCCTGGCCACGCTGGTTGAGCTGAGGTCTGGGGCTGGCCCGGTGGGACTGAACTCCTTTCTGCTTCCCTTGCAAAACTTGAGTGGGCTGGACTCGGGGCTCAGCACGCCCTGGAGCCCATTCTGGGGTGCAGAGTGTGATTTAGCGCTGGTGGAAAGGCTGGTCACTCATGGAGGGACATCCCAGAGGTCTCCTGGCAATGTCTGCCCTTGGCACAGCTGGTGCTGGTAACCAGCATCACTTTTCCATCGTGCTGCAAGTTGACCTGCCTGAAGATCTTCCTTCACTTCTATTCCATTTTGAGTTTGGACAGTTCATGAGCTGGTGGCCTCGTGGTCTCTCCAAGGGCTGCAATTTATGGGCATCTCTAGTGCATCCCCTGGTAAATCACAGCACGGACAAACAACCAACTCCTGCTGTTGGGTGACCTTGGCCCTCCAGCTCCAAGCTGCTGGGGACAACGCACCTCACTCCGCTCCGGCGGGAGCTCAGACAGTTTTTGGGTGCTCAGCCAGCCCAACCCCAGCTCCTCTGGTGAGGAACATGAAATCTGGGCTCACAGCACCATGAGGAAGCAGCTCCCACTTAACTAAAACCTGCAGCAACGCTGGTGGTGGTGGTGGCAGCTTGTGATGCTCAGGCTGGGTTTGTGTTGGGGGCCTCAATAAACCTCTAGAGAAACTGGAAACCGTCACCCAGAGGGTAACGCAGCAGCTCCCCGGGGTGGGGGAACAACCCTGGGGATCCCCTCGTGTAGGGGCTCACCAGTTTGCTGCCGCCGGGGGACGCCGTGGGCGTCAGGTCGTGCCGGGAGATGATCCCTGGGGTGTCGTGGCAGCATCGCCGGGGGGGGTGGGGGGCACGGGGGGTACAAGGGGTACGGGGACATGGGGACAGGATTGCCACAGCAGCTGCGGTGGCTCCAGTGACTTGCTGGGAGCTGTGGGCTGCGAGCGCTTCCTGCGATTTGGCCCTGGGTAAATAAATAACCGCACACAGAAGCAAAGGCAATGAAGTATCTTGGGCAGAGTAAATATAGTTCATAACTTCTTTTTTTTTTTTTTTTTTTTCCTTCGGTCTGATCCCAAGCCCTGTCTGTTTGTACTCTTGCCTTTGTTTTGTTTTGTTGCTGGTTTTTTTTTTTTTTTTTTTTTTTTTTCCTGCTGTGTTTTTTTAACCAGTGTTTGATGGCAACCTCCCAACGACACGTTCAGGCTGCTGAAAGCGCCTCATTTTGCTGTGGCCGGGGCAGCAGCTTTCATTGATGGTTCGAATCACTAGGCAGCCTCCGGGTTGGAAAAAGACAACAACACTACGACACTCGGAGGTTTTTCAGAGCAAAACTTGCCAAAAAGGGGATAGAAAAAAAAAATTGTTTGGGTTTTTTGTTTTTGGTTTTGTTTTGTTTTGTTTTGTTTTTTTGCCTTTGGCAACTGTAAACTAAAACCACTCTGGGTCAGAATCGCATCTCAGCTGATGGGATCTCCACTGCTGAGCCCAAAGCCGGTTGAGCCGGGCAGCTCTCTGCTCGGGCACCCCACGGCTGCCGGCTGCCACAGGCCCCTCTGGTTTCCAGCTCACCAAACCGAGTGCCAAACTCAGTGCTTGGTTAACCAGCGCTTAGCTGGCATTTCAAGGGGTGGGGGCTTTGCTTTCCAGATGCAGCTAATTGCCACGTTGGAGTTGATGGTGCAATGCGCGCCGTGTTCTTACCAGCGCTATAACCTGCAAGCTGCTTAAAGTGTGGGTTTGGTTGATTCATTTTCAGGCATTTCCCCCTCTCCACAGCTCCTTCGGGGGTGTTGGTTGGTCTTCCTCATCAGCAAAGCTAAAAAAGGAAAGGAGAAATGTCTCCCAGGTGGTGGCCAGGCAACGGGACACCTCGATCCTTCCCTGCTCCCACTGTTTGCTGATGCTCCCCCTCAAGTGACTTGTCCTGGGGACACCGCAAGCTTTTGGGGGGTGTTGGGGTGTACAGCTCCGAGCACGGGCCCGGTGTGAGGGGGGGACAAAGTTCAGTACAAACAGGGTGTTCCCCGGGGTGGGGGGGGTTGGAGCTGTTGTGTACATGGGCTGTGCCGGTACTGCCGCCCGCATCAGGGCATGGGGGGGATGGAGAGGAGGGGACAGTTATCCTGGGTGCTCTTCACAGGCAGGCGAGAGATTTCTCACCCATCGGCAAAGTGGGGCCTCTGGGGGGGCATTAAAAATACCCTGAGGGGTGTCACCTCTGGGAACGCTGATCCCGGGAGCTGGGGCGGCCCTCCTGCCCGCCCCCCGCTCCCCTGCCTGACCCCTGCGCCCCATGGGACCCCAGCCCAGGGTTGGGAACGTGCAACCCCGGGGGCCACCGACGCAGTCCCCGGGGAGGAACGGAAACCTGCTCAGAAATGTCAGGGAAACGCTCCCCGTTGGGACGGCAGAGCCTGCACCAGCCTGCCTGTCCCTCGCCCCTCCTGCAGCTGGTTGGGTTCCTCGAAAACCAGCTCCCAGAAGGTCCTAGAAATTGGATTTTCCTCAGGGCAGCTTTGCAAACAAATCTGGGAACGATAATAACGAAGCGCCCAGCTCCGCTTTGGTGTCCTTTTGCTTTATTTTTCTTGCACGTTGCTGCTTTCCACCACGGCACGCAGGCCCTCTGACCGCTGAGCAGGAGCCAAGAGAAGGGTCTCCATCTCGGGGGTCCCTGCCGCAGAGAAGTGCTGAAGAGATGCATCAGGTGCCAGCGAGGTTGAGCATCTGCTCTTGTCCTCTCGGAGATGACCCCTCCTCCCTGGCTGTGTCCCATGGGGCCGGGGCAGATCTGCTAGCCCAGAAGCCCAGTAGCCCATCACTTGGGCTGCAAATCTGCTGGTCCCATCCCACCAGGACCATGCTGCACCACCTGCCAGGCGAGGAAATACTCAAAGACAAGCAACATGGCAGGGAAAGGGAGAAGTGGCTCCTGCCACGCCCTAACACATCTCACAGATAAGGCAAGAGATGTCCTGGGACAAACCTGGGGGAGCAGGGGCAGAGGAAGCAAGGGGCATCCCCATGGGAAAACACATACATGTTCGGGCAGCGGGAACAGAAGTGCTCATTACTCATGAAAAAAACCCACAGAAGTTCTTTTCAGGCATTGGCTTCCAGTAACAAAGCCAGATTGATGGAAAAAAAAGTGCTTTTATTTTTCATTCGCCAATGGAGAAGCTAAAAAAAGGATGCAAAGAATAACTGGGGGAATGTAAAGAGTCAGCTGAGGGAGCTGGGTCCCAGGGGCATTCAGACAATGCCTCCTGCCCCTGGGCTTTTAATTATTGTGCTCAGGAAATCAAACAAGCGTGCTATTATTTATTCGGAGGAGGCATCGGTTTCCGTGTGTTTTACATGGGTTTGCCTGGGCAGCCCACGGGCATGGGGGGACGATTAGCACACGAGGAAGGACAAGCCAAACTGTTCTTGGGTTGGCACGGGGCAGGGGGTGCGTGGGAGAGGAGCCACGGCCCCACCAGGCTCCCCGGGCAGGCGGCGCTGCCCGTTTTGGGGTGCTGAGGGGTGCAGCCCCATTTCCCAGTGGCTCGGTCACTGCCAGTGGTTGGCCAAGGACCACCGGCTCCGAGCCGGGGCTGGGGGGATGCTCCCCAGGCCACTGCCACATCCCAGTGCCCAGCGGGTGGGCACTGGGCATACGTCGGAGCGTCCTCCCCTCGCCGTCCCCTCCTGCTCCTCATCCTCCCTTCCTCCCTGCTCCCCCTCCTCCCGCCCCGCCGAGCCCCGAAAAGGAGCCCTTGGTATGTTGTGTGAGTTGCAGCTCAAGTGAGTTTTATTCAGCTCCACTAACCTTGGCAGACAGACCCCAGGGAAAGGGACAAAAGGACAATTGTTTGCAGCAATTTTGCCCTCAATTGGTTTCCCCATCAGCTTGCAGAGCGGCACAGCCAGCCAGGCACTGCCTGACTAACAGCATTAAATTCAACTCGCGCCGCTGTGAGTCGGGAGGGGGGGAGAGCTGGGGGAAGGAAATTAAACTTTTAGGGGCCGCTTCTATCCTTTCCATGCACAAAATCCCAAATTGCGACAAGGAAAATGGGGTGGGGGGGCGGTGGGGGGGGAGCCAGCTCAGCACCGGGGCACCGAGCCGGGAGCTGCCCGTGCTGGTTCAGCTCCCCCCCCCCCCCCCCCCCCCCCTTCACTGCATCCTCATCCCACGCCGGGCTGGCCGCAGCGGTGTTTCTGCAGGAACCCCAAACGGCGAGTGTCTGAGCTCCAAACTGTCACTGATGTGAGGTCAAGCCTGTCAGAGACCCTTCCCGGGCTCCGGAGAGTCTTTCCAAACTCTTGGCTATGGAGGGGCCATTGGGGCAATTTAAGCCACCTTCCTGCACGCCCACGGCTTGCTGCTGGGCCCCCCCCCACACCCCCGAGCCTCCTCACAGCTTGGGAGTCTCTTGAGCAACCAGCACATCTCCGCCAAAGATATTCAGCTTTTTACCGTAGGGATCCCAACCCAGGGAGGGTTCAAGATGTCTTTCTCTACTGCTCAAGCCCCTGATTCCAGCCTGAACCTCTTCTGATCTTTCCCTGCCGCCACCATGCCTGGCTGGGGTTTGGCCCCTTAGGGTCCCGGTGGGAGCAGGAATGCTCGCCCTGCCTGCACCACCAAGCATTCCCAGGAGCAGCCCGCCTGTTAGGAGCAGGGAATCGTCTCACATTGCTAAATCAACGCAACCCCAAGCAGCCACGCAGGCTAAACCATTCCCCACCGTGCCCAAGACCGTGCCAGCAAAGACATCCCAGGGCCAGAACCGCAGTCGCCTGGATGTCCCACCGACACACTCCCCCGAGGAGAGAGGGTCCCACAGGGCAAGGAGGGGGGTCTGCCTGGGAAGGGGGGGCCTCACTCACTAGCCCCAAAACTCCTGGTGCTGGTGCTTTGCTGAGCAGGGTCTGGCCAGCCATGCCCACTGGGCTTCAGAGTTGGCCAGCGCTGGAGGGACACGGGTGTGGGTGGCTGGGGAGGGCAGGAGCTGTGGGTCAGCTGGGTTTGGGCACCCCTTCCCTCTGCCCCACAGCCACGGTTGCTGTAAAGCCCAGTCTGAGATCGGGACCGTAACAAATGGGTTGGTTTTGGCCGGGCCCCAGCTGGAAACCTGCCCGCACCGTGAAACCAGCCTGTCTGCGGAAACGCAGCGGTCAGCCCGGCTCGGGGACCTCCGGCACCGAACCACCCTCTGCCCACGCACCTCCGGGGGTGGCACGGGGTGGTTTAGGCAGGATGGGGAGGCCTGGCAGTGCCGGGGCGGGGGGGGGGGGCTGGCTGGGATTAGCCCAGCTGGGACCCTTTCTTTCCAACTCAAGAGGATTTTTAGTGCTCCCGAGGGAGGCACGAGGACCCCACGCGCGGGCGACGTGTCGGCACAGGCAGCACGGTCCCCTCTGCGTGCGCCCCAGGACATCCCTGCACATTTGAACTCCGGGCGAGCGAGTTTTGGGTGGCTGCGTTTTAGCGACGGGGGAATATGCCCGGGCACATCCCCGCAGCGGGAAAGCGTAGGGAAAGAAATGCTGTTCCCCAACCGCCCTTTGCCATGCCGCGTCTCAGCGCTGCAGGACGGGGCTGCAGGTGGATGCAGGGGCACCTGCAGCACTGGGATGGCGTGTCCCAGGCCCCACGGCCCCACGCCTGGGAGGGGGTTGTTTGCAGAGCTCGCAGCCTCGGCTCTGCAAGGGAAACCTCATCCGCTGGCTGCGGGAGGAATCATAATTAACGTGGCCCCGGAGGCCAAATTCCTTTCCAGGCTCTGGCGGGTGGGAGCTGGGTGGGAGTCGGGCCTGGGGGGGGGCTGCCCAGTTTAGCTGCAGTGCCTGGAGCAATAAGGAGCCCTTGCACAAAGCACCCCAAAATCGCTCTGCTGCGGCATGGCTGGGCTCGGAGTCTGGAGGTGTCTGACATCCAACAGACTGAAGGGCCTGGGCGATGCTCTCTGTTGTCTATCTCCAGCGTAATTAGATAATTAACAAAGCAAATGAACTTCAGTTTCTATCTTCAGGGTTAGCTTTGGCATCACGTTTCGGGGCTCTGTGGGGAGCATGGGGTGAACTGGGGTATGCAAACGCTCCCAGCCGTCCCTCCGACACCTCCCTGTGCCGCAGCGGGCACTGCCCGCAGCTGGGGGGCAGCCCCGGGGGGGGCTCTGCAGGGCCGTAGGGTGGCTCAGCATCCACTGAAAGCCCTTAATTTTCCATGAGGTTTTTGCTCCCAGCACACTGGCTGCAGGAGGGACAGGTCCTTGGGAGAGGGCAGCGTCTCCAGCAAGCCCATGTGCCCTGAGCTGGGACTCAGGGGTTTCTCAGGTCATCTTCCAGCACAGAGCCATGGAACCATTTGCTCCCGTGCCTTGAGAGGCAGGAGCTCCTCTGGCTCTTCCACAGCGGAGTCTGCAAAGATGCATGCCTGAAATCTTTTGCAAACTTGGCTCTGAATTCCTCCAGAACAGACTTTTCACTTCCCTGCTCAGTGTCTCTATCCTTGGCCTGAGCGGAGGGTGGGAAGCTGAGCCTTGTGCTGTCCCGAGCCCATCACTGATGGAGATTTTGGGGAGAGACAGGATCTTTCTTGCCAAACCACTTTGCATCAACAGTCAGCCCAGACTGCTTTTGCTGCAGGGACTGGCAAAGGGAGAGGCTGTGGAACAAAGGAGGAACTTCTCCACACATACCACACACAAATATTTGCCGTAGAAGCAGGAACAAAATAGCAAATTAGCAGCAAACGAGGTGATCCTGTGCTTGGTCCAAGTTACCCGGGGTAGGAAAGTCCCACTTTAACGTTGCGCTGGGCAGGTGAAACGCATCCTTGGAGCAGCTCCAGCCGTGCCAGCGCAGCTGACACCAGGTCAATGTATTCCTCCCTGTTGCTTCCTTCCCCAACGGCTGCTCGTCCCCCAGCTCGGAAAAAAAAAAGGCAGGAGGGGAGGGAGGCAGCCCCCGGCGCGGGCAGGAGCTCGGGTGTGCCGAGCGATGCTCAGGCAGCAGCAGGCACGGAGGGGCCGGGCAGCGGGGCAGCCGCTGGCTGGTGTTGGCAGGGAAATGCCATGGAAACCCGCCGGCGTGATGCTGAGCACCGCGCGTCCTCCCCGAGCCCCAGCTCGGGGAAGAAAAGGGGACAATGGGGCCCGAGTGACAGAGCTGCCTCCCCAAGCTGTCCTACTTTGCTGCTCTGCCCCATCTGGGAGCTGTCAGGCACCCGCCTGGCTTCACCCTCCGGCTGCTTTTCCAGCGGGGCTGGAAACCCCCCGCCCCAGGCAGCGTGTGGCAGCAGAGGGGGGGGGGGGGGGCTGCCCTGGGGGAGCCCCACACAGTAAAAGACAGCCGGTCTGCGGGGATGCTCAGGGCAGGCGTCACCGCTAAGCATGGACGGTCTTTCGGCTGTCGTAAGGGTGTGCAAACAGCCTGCAGTGAGACAAGGCGTCTTCTTGGGACTGATATTTCTCCTTTTTTTTTTTTGATTTTTCAGCAGACGCACGGACATGCAGCCAAGCAAATGCCGACCCAGGTGGAAAACTCCCAGAAGGAAAAGGCACCTCCAACCAGCCTCCCAATCACCAGCCCTTCAGGAGCTGAGAAGACAAAGATTTTCCCATCACGGGTCCCCACTTTGTCACGCGTGAACAAATGTGGCCTGGCTCACACCTGCTCCGTGCACCGTGCCACGTCTCGGTGTTTTGCGTGGGCACAGGGACCTGCTCTTTCAGTGGGGTTTCTCCAACCATCACCCCCAAGGTCTATGGGTGTGGGGTGCTCCCCCGAGCAAGAAGAAGGAGCTGGGTGCTCGGGGTGGCTTGCACGCCGTGGCAGGAGCCGTGTGGGGTGCAGGAGCACGCCCAAATCAAAGGGAGAATTTAATTAAGATTTCCGACAGCGCAAGATAGTGAAATGAGCAGATCTGGGCCCTCACCGACAGAGACAGGGTGACTCCCTCTGTCTGCATCGGCACGCCAGGGATCATTTGCATTTTTAAACAGAGCGGTTTTTAATTGATATTGTGCTTGGATAACACGAGGAAGGAAAACCATAGAGGCCTTTTCATGTCTGGGCCCCAGCTCTCCCGCAGAGCCCCGGATCCCTGGGGGAGCCTGGCTCTTGGGTGCTGCCAGGGTTGGGGTGCTGGGGCGGGCAGGGTGCGATCCCGCTGCCTGCAGGGATGGAGCGGGGTTTTGCTGTGCTTTTCCCTCTGCATGCCCAGAGCCCGGCATCACACAGGGGGAGGATGTTGGGGAGGTTTGCACGGCACGTTTCTGAAGTACTTAGGGGTAACCATGAGCCTGCGGAGCAGGTCCCAGCAGCAGTTCGCTCCTTGCACACATACTGTGCCCAGCATCTTCCCGGGGCGCTGGCAAACCGTTTGCCCTTGCACTTGGCCTCTCCCCAGAAATTTTCAGGTGTCCCCTTCCCCAGGCATCTGCAGGGGGGATCCCGCAGATCTGGGCGCACTGTCCGCTCCGGAGGGAGCCTCACCCGCTGCCCACCACGGGTGCCGGCGGCGGGAGAAGGGGGGGTGGAGGGGCGGCGCGGACACGCTCGCGGGGAAAGCCGTTTGAGGAAACGACGCCAAATAAATCAGGCGGATTCATTCAGATCCGATTCTACCCCGGAGAAAGGGGCGCCTTTGTGGGGGAGCGAGGCGGCCGAGCCAGCCGTCCACCTGCCCCGCAGCCCGCGCCGCCGGCTCCGGCGCCAGCGGCAGCAGCTGGCCCGGCCGTTTGCCCCCGGCGCCTGCCAAGGGTGCCAGCACGGCCCTAAATGCTCCCTTTGACGCCGTGCGCCAAGGGCTGGGACTAAGAGTGGGGCTGCGGGCTCCCGAGCAGCACGCGGCGGGGTTGGCGGGGTGCTGGTGAGGGCGCGGGGGTGCTGCGCCCCAACCCGACTCGCCTGGGCTGCTGACTGATCGCAGGGCAGATGCTCCCGTCCCCTCCAAGAGCTCTTTCTCCCCGTTACTATCTTTAACCGCCCGGCCAAGGGCAGGGGGGCACAGCCCCCCACCACTTGCTCTGATTCTTGGGATGCTCCACATGCCGCCGAGCCCGGACCCCCGTGGGTGCTCCCCAGGGAGGGGGTTGGGAGAGGGGGGTCGCGGGTCTTTGATCCGCCCCACGTCTCCCCCCCCCCCCCCCCCCCCGGTTGCCAGCCTGGATTAGGGCCCCGGCTCGCCTGCGCCCCACGCACAGCTGAGCGCCGGCACGGCCCCGGCACAACTGCGGCCGCATCCTTCCCGGGCGGCAAAAAAAACGGGGTGGAGTGGAGAGAAGCCACCGCTCGATTTCTTTCGCTGTTCCCGTTCTTCTCCTCATCATTCGGGGATCTGGAGAGGTCGGGGAGCCGGGACGTGCTGAGGAGGGAGCCTCCCCCTCCGCCCCGCCAGCTGTGACACCCGGGAGCATGCGCCGTTTCCGGAGAGGAAAATGACATAATTCATACCCAGAATAATTCCCTCCTCAGAGCAAACCCGGCCCTATCTCCCGACTGACAGAGAGGCCTCAAACCCTTCTCTTGTTCCCTAATCTCCAGCTCAAGCTGTGAGAGGTGGCGGGAGGCGGAAGAGAGGGCTGGGATGGTGGTATTTAAAATGTGGATATTGCAAATCAGTGCCGGGTAGTGGGGTAACGGCTTGAGACGACAGAGCCCCTAATTACATATTCTTAGCCAAGAAATTACATACGCTTAGCCAAGATTTTTGGCAACAGCATCAGAAAGGAGCTAAAGCTGCCTTAATTCCTGCTTACCCCCCGAAATAGCCCCAAGCAGACATGGTTGAGGTGGGGACATGGCCCAGAGCCATCCTGGAGGCAGCAGCTGTGGGGGTGGCAACGCTGGTGGACCCTGCGGTGGCATTGCCAGGGGTCCCCACAGTCCTCACGCCCCGGCTCCCCAAGTCACACCAGCTCTGAGGGTGACAGGGGGGTGGGTTTTGGTGCCGGAGCTGCCCGGCTGCGGCGGGGCATTTCCCACCGGGGCTGGGCTGGGGCTCGTCGCGGCAGAGGGGCTGCGCCTGGTTATCTCCCCAACGAGGGGCCTGGAGCCATCAAGATCTGCTCCAAACAATCGCTTCCTTTCCCAGGCACCTTCAGAAAAAAAAAAAAAAAAAAAAAAAAAAAAGAACAAAAACCCCCAACAATAATAAAAGAAAAAAAAAAATCAGCAGACTTTTCCCAGTGCTGCTGCATTTCCCTGCCTTGTGTTTTCCTGCCCCCACACATCTTCCTCACCCAGGGATTGTCCCCGGCTGGCTCAAGCGGGGCTCTCCGCTCCTCCAGGCTGATCCTTGGGACTGGTGAGGATTTATCCTGCTGTAAGTCAGCACGGGAGCATCCACACTCAGACATGTGGGACCGGGCAAACAAAACCCTGTCAGACTGTGGTGGGGATGGATCCTGCATGCAGGGATGGGGCTGCGCTTTTCTGCTGTCGGTGTTTCGGGAGCCCTCATGCAGCTCTGCTTTCATCTCACCTCACGCCTCCCCCCAGCTGAGCCCAGCACTCAGGTGACTTTAATAACGACATCCCCTTCCCAGACGTTTTCCCAGTAAAAAGGGAAAGGCTGATGGATTTATGGAGCGGATTGCCCTTTCCCAGCTGCAGGACTCCCGTGGGCTCTGGTGGGAGTGGGAGCAGCTCCGGGACGGCTCTGCAGAGCGGCACGGCCGCTGGGCTTCTCCGCAGGCGCAGGCAAGAGGGGCTGCCAGGGCTGCGGGTCCCATCCTGGGATGGCTGCGCTTCCCCCCTGCGAAGTGCAGGTTCCCAGGGCTGGCGATCCCCAGGGAGCCCCAGGGAGGCAGATGCGGGGGCTGAACCCAAGCAATGCCTTCTGCCGCAGGGACCAGCCGCGTCGGCCGCGGGGACGTGTCCATAATTCACGGCAGCCCAACCCTGAGCTGCTGGCGATTGTTCCCAGGGCCGGGTTTGTCACGGGGGATGACTCCAGCATCCATCCCCTGTCCCTCCCTGGCCCCTCGACTTCACAACCTGCACGAGGCAGGGCTCGACCCGGGCACTGACCTCCTGCCTGCTACGAGCGATGTTCTGGGGTGTGCACACACGCTTGTTCTTGCCCGCACACACGCACACTCGTGCACCCACAACACTGCTTTTCTCTCCTCTTGGTTTGGGCAGCAGCAGGATGGGGATTCAGGCATCGCACTGCTCAGCACTCTGAGATTTTTGTTGTGACTTTGGGGTCAAACTCTGTTCCCAGCGGGACACGAAGCACCTGCACGGGGTGTTCATGGTATTCTGGCTCCCCAATCACTCAGCTTTGCAGCGTGCGTGAGAAGCGTGGTTACAGGCACATCTAAACACAGTTTTAAGGGAAGCCTTGAGCCTGCCCTGACACCCTGGCTGATGGGCACCCTCCATCCAGGCCAGCCTCGAGGGGGTTGTCTGCAGCCAAAATGGGACAAGGCCACCAAAACTCCTCCTTTTTTGGGGGGCTAATGCCAGCCTGGGAGAAGCATCCCCTCACCTTGCCCGTGCACAGCCCGGGCTTTGCTCCAGCAAGCTGGGGCTCTCCTGATTTATCACTATGCAAAGTCCTGGTGTGCTAATCAGGCTAATTGGTGCCAGGCGAGGAGATGAGCTGGGGGCCGGTGGGACTCTGAGGCCGGCGAGTGGCAGCTTCCCCTTGCCGGCGCGGGGCGGAGGGCTGTGTGCTGCCCGCAGGAAGCGAGGATGATATCTCCCCTTGGCCGCTATCTTTCCCTCTTGCACTCACAGTTTCCCACACGCAGGGCAGCTGGGTCTGTGCGATAGGGCCGGGGCAAGCCAGGGGGAAAATACCCCATTTCCCAGCCTGGGGGCTTTGTGTGTGCACGGTCCCCCCCCCAACTTGCGTGTCGGGCTGGACTTCACCCCGTTCTCGGAAGCATCCGTGGGCTGCATGGCCTCTGTGCTCCTTTTGGGGCATCCCTCTGGCTCAGCTCTGCCCCACATTTTATCCTTGGTGCCCAGGGATGAGATCTGGGGCTGTAAAACCCCGTCTGCCCCACCACGTTGGCTCGTGTCTCCCCATAAGCATCCGGGGGTGCGGCAATGCCCCGTGGGAGGGCTAAGCCTGACCCGGGGGTCTCCCACTGGAGAAGATTCATCCCACGATGATTCAACTTCCCTCGTGTGGGAGCTGGACCCATTTTGAGAGCATGTGTTCCTGTTTGCTTGTGGCTTTGGTTCTCTTTGGGTGTTTCTTCTGCAGTGGCAGACGCTCCCTTCCCCTTGCGGGTGCCGGGAGGATGTTTATTTCGGAAGATGGGCTGCATGAGTGGCCGAGGGACCTGGCACTGGGGCCAAACCTCCAATAATTTTACTTTCCCCGCAGTAATAACTAGCCCTTGGCGGGAACAGAGGAGCCCAGGTCCATTTCTGGCACTCGGTCAGGACAGCCCGGCCTGTCACCGGCACACGAGGAGGTGACCAAGAGGGGACAGACGTGTCTGGCACAGCACACCCCATCCCAGCCGAGCCGTGGCAGCTCTCCTGCGTGGGACGGCCGCCTCTGAGCCGTGTCCATCAGGAAGCGTGGGCAAGGCTTTGCGTAGGAGCTTTTTTTTTTTTTTTTTTTTTTTAATCTCTCCCCTGTCTGCTGTGCACGGGATTACATCAACGAATGCGTTTCCCCTCCGAGCTCTCGCTGCCAGCTGATTATAAGCAGGGTTCTCCCGGCTCCCCGAGGCTGCAGCACGGGGCGGTGCGGCTGCCAGCTCTCCCCAGGCTGCACAGCTCCTCGCCTTCCCTGCAGCGGTGAGTTGGGCTCCCAGGGACCACAGCCAGACTTTTCCTATATTTTGGGGGGAACCCCAGGGAGCAAGGCTGCGGCTGTGCTGGGGAAAGGGGTGTTTGTCCACCTGCAGAGGGCTGGGGTGGACCCACCGAGCTGAGCAGGGACTCACCGTGCATCCCGAGGGGGTTGGGGATGCTCCCAGCTGCCCGCAGCGGCAATCGGTGCTTTCCGAGGATGCGGGGTCAGGATCAGCCTCCTCCGACCCGCCGCCTTATTTGTCAGTAATAAAAAAATCAGCGTTTCAAATCTGCAGGGCGGGGTGGGGAAGGAGGGTTTTTCCGAGACCCCCAGGCCGGGACTGGGCACCAGTGGCGGAGTGGGAGCACGGCTGGGAGCCTGCCGGGGGGAGCTCCGCAGTGCCGGCTGCTCCCCCACAGCCTACCCTGCTCCTCAGCAGGGGAAACTGAGGCACGGGCTGCCCTCACTGCCAGCACGGTGGTGAAATCAGAGCCGGGTGCTCACCCCCATTGGAAGCCTGATACTTCAAGTGTTTTTTTCTTTTTTTCTTTACAAATTGTTTGGGTTTGCATGTTCCAAAACCCCTGCTGTTTTGCAAGCCGAGGGTCTTTCGTAAGAGGAGGGAGGGGGAAGTTTTGCAAGGGAAGAAAGCCTGCACGTGCCTTTTGAAACCATGCCTGTCCTCAGGGCCCAGTGACTGCACCTCTTTCCGCTGCCTTCCCCTTTCTGCCTGGAAAGCTGAGGCTGAAGTGCCACTTGGGCTGGCCCAGCAGTAGGAAGGGCCACCCCTGCCATGAGTTTGCTTGGACTCAGCTGAGCTCAGGCAAGAAGGGGGAATGCACCCACCTGGGAGTACCACGACAGGGAGCTGGGACATTGTGGGGTGGTGAATGCAAAACTCCAGTGCTTTGTAGTGTCTCCTTTTGCTCTGCGGGAGCTTATTTGAGCTGGACAGGGCAGGGTGTGATGGATGTGATGGTGCTGCTGACCCATCCGAGCCTCCATGGCTTGTAGCCAGAGCCAGGAATCTCCACGTCCACTATGGCCATGGCTCTTGTAGAACCACCCACCCCCCCCTGGGGACGTCTCCGGAGCCGTGTTCGGGTCTGATTTGAATTTAAGAGCGGCAGGATCTGGCCGTGTCTGCTGACCTGCATTGATGGGGAGGCAGCAAACGTGCAGCCTCATGGGCGCTGATGTGCACCTGACTGGCACGGAGCTCCCCATCCCACATCCCATCCTCCTCCCACCGGCCGCGGCACCGGGGAGCTGAGTGATCTGGAAGGACTCAGTTACCTAATAGGAAGGGGTGGGTGTGGGTGTGGGTGTGATAAATACGCACAGATAATTTTACTTCAGGGTAAGTCAATAAATTACTAAAGAGCCTTTGATTGTGCACTCAGTGGTGCATGTTGATTCAAAAACCTGAGACATTTAGCCTCAATTATGTCTATTTGTGTGTCTTTCCTGCCTTGCTTCTCCGCAGCGCAGGGGAAATAACCCTGCCTTGTCTGCGTTCCCACACCTCTCCCACCTCGGCCCTGCTCCAAATTTCACTCTTGTCCTGATAACCCTTCCAGCGGCGAGTGGGAGAGGATCAGCTCTTGGCACGAATCCTCTCTGGCTTTGGCCAGCCTTCTGCGCTCACTGTGACCAAAAGGACAAGGAGCAAATAAATGCTCCTTGTGCAGGAGGCTGGATGTGGCCAGGCCGATGGGCAGCAACCGGGGCAGTGGGATGTTTCGGGGCTGGCCAGGGTTATGGTTTCCCCTGTTCCCCCCTCTGGCATGATGCTGGGATGATGGGAAGCCGGCCTTGCTTTGCAAAAACAGCTCCACGCTGCAGGAGTGCAAACCACATTTCCTCGTGCCTGCCCTGGGGTGACCCTGGCCGGGCAAAGGGCCTTAAAGCTGGTTCCTCGATACGTCTCCAGCCCAGCCAGCAACACTCCCCGCGGGCTCTGGCACGGCACCACTCACCCCGTGCAGACTCTCAGCTGTGTGTGCTGGGAGCAAACCCCCGCGGGGGTGGATTGAAGTGATGCTCAGACCACACAGGTCCCTTAAAGCCGCTGAAGATTCGGCTTTAAATACATGTTGGCACTGGTGCTACTGC
Organism: Tyto alba; assembly: GCF_018691265.1. Lineage (NCBI taxonomy): Eukaryota > Metazoa > Chordata > Aves > Strigiformes > Tytonidae > Tyto > Tyto alba. The sequence goes on from NW_024881273.1 coordinate 3,562,776, forward strand.
TGCTGCGTGTGCTCGGTGGCTCGGCTGGGGACGTGTAGCCACGCGAGGGAACAGCTTGCTGTGCGGGAGGGCTGGTGTTATCAAAGGAGAGGAAGACTGTGCCGGGGATCAGCTCTGCTCTGCTCGGGGTGATGTGCACTGAGCTGCTCCTGCTCTCCGAGCGGCCCCAGGACCTCGTTTCTCCGTCTGCCCCAGGACAGGGCTGGCAGCTGGAGGAACTGGCTTGCAGGGGCATCGCTGCTTTTCCTAAATCAGGAATGCGAAGTCAGCCCCTCAGAGTGGGAGTTCATGGTCAAAGCCCCTTTTGCAATGGATGACGTGAGCTGTCAGGGCCGTGTCATTGGAAGTGAGCTCCTTCCATTGGAAAGATGCTTGCTTCTTTCTGGGAACTCTCAGCAGAGGGTCATTAACCACCAGGCAGGGCAGAGCTGTGATGGGCTATGGGTTTAGCACGTGTGGATTTGCCACACTGCTTTCACCGTGTGCTCTGGGCCAGCTTGGGAAACCAGCCTGGTGCTGCTCCATGGGTGTGCAAGCCAGATATGCAATGGGAAGTGGGGATTGCTTTGCTAAGCAGAGGGCATCATTTCTGTTTCTCGACTGCCCACATACATGTTTGTACATGCAAATTTGACAGTGGCTTTTCAAGTGCAAATCTGTGAATGCAAAATGGGAGTCCCGAAACTGGAGCACATGTTGCATTGAATTAAGCTGTTCTTGCAACATCTACCCAGGAGCTGTGTCAAGATCCTCCTTCCCCCGTGCCCTGCGCCTGCAGAGGTGCACCCAGCACCTTGTTTCTTTTGTGCTCTGCCATCTATTTTTAGCTTGCACAGAGGAAACACACATTACCCTGCGGTAACCACCCACCCTCAGCAGACACTTCTGCTCAGCAGGGTTGACACACAACTGAGTCGAGTGTGCCTGACTGCTCGGGGCTTCACCTCAGAGAAAGTCGTTACCTGATGGGATTAGACAGAGAAAGGGAATGGCACAGGGATGTGGAGCAGTACTGCGCTGGCATGAAGGGTCTGGCCCCCCTCTCCAGTCCCAGTCTGCGGGCAGGGAACAACAGGGCTGCTGGGGTGCAGGCTTTTACACCGGGAGGTAAAATATAATCCTTAAATATTCCCAACATCCCACCTGGCTTTTCCCAGGTGCTCGGTGCCACGGTGCCTTCCCCGCCCGGGTGCGAGGCTCCTTGGAAAGCAGCCCCCATCCCACGGGTGCCCCTGGTCAGGAGCTGCCAGGAGCTGTCAAATGCGGCAATGTGGCCGTGCTCAGGGCTGAGCACCCCGCTCCAGCTCCCGCAAGGCCACGCAAAAACCTACAGTGGGGCATCAGCTCAAGAGAGCTGGGTCGCGGCTGGAGCACCCCACCATGGGAACTGCCCCGGCTCGGCACGGCTCGATGCCCCCCAGCGCCTTCCCGCACGGCTGATCGGTGGGACGGAGGGGGTTCCTGACACATCTGAGGGACACGACCGCGCAGCACAGGTGACACAGGGCTGTGACAGCCACACCAGCCTGGAGCGTGTCCACAGCACCACGAACTTGTACACCGCAAATTGTGTCACTACCCCGGGGCTATTTTTACCCTCTGGGGCAGGCTCGCTGGGTCATTCCCGGTTCCTAATTGCTGTGATCAAACCTTCATAAATCTCACCCGAAAGAGGAAGTCGGGGAAATAGAAATATCCCGCTGCAAGCGTGGCAGGCTGAGCTGCAGCCAGGCACCGGCGGCACTGCACACAGGCGCTGCTGTTGCTGGAGGAGGGTGAGAGGGACGGAAAGCGCCGAGCCCTGACTTGCTGCCGTTCAGAGCTCCCCATAGGGATGTTTTGGCTGAATTTTTACTAAGGTCACCGCCGGGACGGCCTTCCTCCACCTCCTCCTCTGTTCCCAGCCTCTGCCTGCTTGCCTTAGTGCTCTCAAGCTCCCTGGTGCAGCCAAGCCGAGCTGAGCCAAGCCAAGCCAAGCCAGAGCAGGGGAGCAGTGCCGGATGGAAAAAGCCAACCCCTGATCTCTTGGCTAAAAGTCACACCACACCCAAGCGTCTGAAAAGGCTTCATTGAGCAGTTTGTTGGCTATTTTTGTCATTGCCTCTGCCCTTCCTGGCCAGGGCTGAGACCAGAAACCGTAGCACCACAATGGAGAAGATGAGACGGCTGTGTCCTGGGCATGGATGGAGGAGAAAGGCTGGGAGATATTGCTGTCAGGGTGCTGGAGATGTTTGGGCATGTTAGCATCATTGGACCTTGATGCTTTGGCTTGGGTCCTGGTTGGACTCCATGGCAGGGATCCTGCTGATGCTGTCGGGGTTTGGGAGCGGGCTGTGGGTTGAAAAGGATTGATCTGCAAAGATATGCAGAGCACAGAAACATTGCCATCTGCTGACACGTCCGGGCACGCAGTGTCGGACCCTGCCACGCCGCCGGTCACCGTTTGCAAGCTGGCGGTCGGCACGGATGCGCAGCACGTCCAGTCGTGGCTGCAGAGGTGGAGGCCGAGCTCCGGCCACGGTGCCGCAGGCGTTCTCACTGCTCACGAGCCAGGAGACGATGGAGGACACCCTCCTCATCCCGAAAGAGTTAACGAGCCTTTACCCTGCTGCAAAGCGCCACTTCGAAGTGTCGGGGCAGCACCCAGCATGGCAGTCTCATGCAGACAGAGAGGGCAAGTCTTGGTAATTACAGCCTCTGATGCAAGAGCTGCAAAGGATTTGGGAAAATGTGCACTTGGCTGCAAAAAAAGGTTTTGATTCCCCTCATCTTTTCTCCCCCTGAGCTCCCCGCAGTGCCCTCCAGCTACACTGCTTGGAGATGTGTGTCTTGGACTGGATTTGCTTTGTTTCAAGTTTCCTGGGAATTTGGCACTGGTGTTACCCAGAGGAAGGGTGCTTCCAGCTTCCCAAGCACCAGGGCTTTGCCACGGCGGGCAGAGAGCTGGGAGCTCCCCGATGCTCTGGCCTGGGTCTGCTGAGAGCAGCCATCAGCCCTCGAGAGTTGAGACGCAAGCCCACAGCCTCACTGGGGGCCAGCCAGCAGCTGTGCACACCCCAGCCTGCAAATTTACCCTTGCACGGGTCAGGCACCCCCGTGCAAGACACTGGCAGGAGCACAGGAGCAAACCGCTGCCTGTGGGCAGGCAGTGGGCAGCGGGATGTGTGCCTCACCCATCTTCGGGGGATGCCAGCACCCAGTGCTGGCAGCAGCAGGCAGGAGATGGGGAGGCTGGTGCAGCTCCCAGTTTTTTGCAGGAGACACTGATGCAGGCAGCGGCTGGGCTACTGCCAGTGAGGGATGGGCTCATGCTCTTGGGGGGTGTAGGACAAGCTGGGGACAGTGTGTCAGGGTCATGAGCAGCCCCAAAGGCTCCCTGCAAAGAGGCTGCTGCAAAGCTGGAGGGGTGAACAGAGGCTGGGGGAGAAAACGGGGTTCAAAAAATGGGTGCATTAAAACCCAGAGCTGAGCCTTTCACCCGTGGGTCTTGCTGAGGTTGTCTGAAGATTGGCGCCCTGCTCCAGGGCAGAAATGGGTCTGGGCATGGCTCAGTGCTTGGGCTCCTCAAACCCCAGGGGTCCTGGGCTCTTCTCATCCCCTATCCCTTGGGGGAACCCCCCTTTGCAGAGGGTCCTGAGCCCTGTGCCAGGCTGGGCACTGCTGGTACCTCCAGACACGGGGACTGAGATGGCTCCAGGGTTCTCTGCAAAACCGTCACCTCCTTGGGAGTCCCAACAAATCTGTGACCACCATGAGGATCCCTGCAAAGCCACGACTAGCCACAACTCCCTGCTCTGGGCCCCTTGCTCAATAGGGCGGTGAGGGAGGGCACGACAGTGATGCTCCTGCTGCTTTTGCCCTTCCCCATGCTGGTGCCTGGGCTGCTGCAGCCCCTTGGGACCATGTGGGACGTGGTGCTGGTGCGGCGGGGCCAGAGCAGCCGCTCCAACCTCGGAGCAATCCCAGCCAGGTGGAGCATCCCCGGGGGCACAGGCAAACCCAGGCACGTCCTGGCCTCTCCTCTGGCGAAGCAGCACATTTCCCTTTCTCAGCTTGGCTGGCGACCTGGCAGAAAAGGCAATGTTTCACTCCTGTGTCAACATTTGGAAGAAAAGGGGGGAAAATAGTCATTTCTATCAAACCCTGGGAATGTGGATGCCCCGAAAACAAACAGAAGCTCTGTTTCTTCAGTGAAAGGCCGTTGTAAATCTGGTTGGCTGCCAAAAAGTGATAAAAATGATTGCTGTTCCGGCATTAGAGAAGAGTTTTGTTGGAAATGTCACCCCCCCCCATATCCTCCCCCCAAATCTCAGTTTTATGAAAACACCGTTTTTTTTATCAGTAGGCTGGCAGGCAGATGTTTGGCCCAGACCCCCACTGGAGGCCAGATGCACCCAAACTGCCATTTCCAGCCCCAATTGTGTCATCCGTTGATTGACAGCTGTCAGTCACCACTTGTAGGGGCTGAATGTGCTCTAGAGACCCAACTTCTCCCTGCCCTGAGCTTTCCTGGTGGCTTTAATGAGGATATTCCCTTGGGAAGAGTCACCCCATACCATTTCTGGGTACCACTCCTCCCCTCACCGCAATATGTTTGGTGCCCAGCCTTGGGGAGGGGGGGGATGTGGGATGGGGACAGTGGCCACGCTGGTGGGTCAGGTCACAAGTGTCATGGCTTTGCTGGGATGAGCCATGGCCAGTCCCCAGGAAAAAGCTTCTGTTCCTGGTCAATGCAGCAGCTGCCTGCTGGGTGTGATCCCTGAGCCTGGAGAGTGCAGGAGGCAGGATGCTCTCCGTCCGCACTTACAGGGCTTTCTAAAGGGCACGGGGAAGAGAGAGCGGTTGTGTCACCGGAGCTATGAGCTGGACTTGTCAGGGCTCGTCCCCTATTTATTTATGAACGGTGGCAGGTTTCCAGTGAGTTGTTTTCCTAGTGTAATATTAAACTCCCAACCTTTTGTTCCAAGGCATCGCCTCATCTCGGGTACATCAGCCCCAATCCCCATTTCAACCGGGGCAGCATCCAGCCCTTTCCAGCAGGGCAGGGCAGGGGTAGGCAACGGCTTGGTGGGATGCAAGCACACAAGGGCAGCTCTCTGTGTCCCCTCCGCTCGTCCTGGCACGGCTGGCTGGGGCTTTCCAGGTGAACTCATGCATCAGGTGCTGCCTGACAAGCGCCCTTGCCCCGGGCCAGTGCAGTGGTGGCAGGGACAGGGGGGGACCGGCCAAGCCCTCCAGCCGCGGGGCCGGGCGCTGCCGGCATCACTCATTCGCGAGGAGGATGTGGACAGGCTGTTCCACTCATGTACCTGCAGATCAGTTCTCTGAAAATTGAGTGGTTTAGCGGTTGGGTATAAATATTTCCTCTGCTCCAGCCCTGTTGCAGGTCTTTGCAGGGTCCTGTTCCACACGGACAGCTTTTGGACTTGCAAGGAAACAGCCTGAAGGCTGGAGAGGGACCTGAGTGGGGTTAAACTGCGGCTGTGCAGAAGTCTGAGGGCCTGCCCTGCCCAGGCTCTGTGCCTGGGCATCACCCACATATTTGGGCACCCCCTCCACCACCACCACGCAGACAACCCCCCCATCCCTCAAGGTCCCAGTTTGAGGAGGACAAGAGGAGAAGGCTGAGTTGGGATCGGGGGCTGGAGTGAGCTCACGGCCATGGAGGTGCTCATCCCCAGTGCCTGGGGGAGCCGAGCGCTGCCTGCTGCGGGGACATGCCCGGGCAGAGCCGCTTCCCCGCGCCGCTGCTCTGGAAGATGAGAAATCCCACGGTACGGAGCCTCCTCCTCCGCGGGGAGTGGCGGAGGGGAGCTGGCAGGTGGAGCGCCTGGGGGTGCAATTCCCGATCAAAAAACTACACGTGTCCCCAGCTCTGATAAGGAGGTGAGAGCAAACCTCCGGGACCCGAGCGGAAACACGGAGTTGCTGGGAGCGCTACAGGCGTGCCCTGCTTCCAAGATGCGCGGTTGTTGCTTTTGCACACTCAGACATACATAACGATAGGAACCACGTGCAGGTTCCCAATTAACTGATAGAGCACCCAATTACCCAGGTAGATTTACCTCCCCCTTTTCTGGAGCATCTGCATCTGGTATGGAAGGACTGTCGGAGGTGCTGCTGGGGCTGGGGCAGATCTTACCCCGAGGAGCTGCTCTGCGAGGACATTGATTTTGAAGCAGACCGTGCCTTTTTAATTCAATTCCTTCTGTCTGTGCCTCAGTCTCATCTTCATTTAGGAAAAACTCCCTTCTTGCAATTGCAGCCTTACTTGGGGAAGGCACATAGGTCCGAGAAGGAGCGGACCCCCTTCCAGTGGGCTCCGTCTGCTTCCTGTCCCAGTGGAAGCACTGGCAAGATGCTCCAGGGTGTCGAGGTTTTGGACCAAGCCTGCATCCTTCTGGAGCACGTGCCTTTTAATATCACTCCCTTCCTGAACTTTGGGTGGTGACGATCAATCAGGCTGGTAACGGGGAGCAGGAGAGCGGCTGGTTTCGGAGGGCCTGCCACCCGATAAAACGTGTGTTCATGGGGAACCGCCAACATGCTCTTGCTGGAAGCTTGGCCCTTCTCCTGCAGGCAGGACGGGACATTTCACACCGGCCAAGGACCTCTCACTGCAGCCCTGCCCACCCCGCAGCGTGCTCCTGCACCAGGCTGAGCTCTCAGCTTGCGGCCCAGAGCAGGACACAGCAGTGGGGGAACACTGAGAGCAGTCGAGAGCGAAGGGAGAGAGCTGGGCTCCTTTGGCCTTTATTCGAATGATAATCAGGCTGAATTCCTCTAGACAACCTCAAGGGATGCAGCACTGAATAGCAGGCTGGGATCTTTCCCAGAGAGCTGAGTTCACTTTTAGTTTTCCCCTCTCCCAAGGGAGCCACAGGGACACAGGGCCCTGTTGGGGACCTGTCTGGGAGCTCCTGCCCACACCAAATCCCCTGCATGGAGACAGCATCTCTGGAGCACGCCGTGGCTCATCGTCTGCAGCAAGGAGCCGGCTTATGCCCAGACATGTCCCACAACCTGCTAGGAGATGAGGGCTGCGCTCCCCAGGCTGGTTTCTGTCTTCTTAGCGGTATGAAGAGAGTGCTGGTGAGAGGAGCTGAATGTGATGTCCTAAAGCATCACCGGAAGGGTCCAGTCCTCTCCAGCCAGCTGCAAGATACTGTCCCCCAGGATTCAATCTCCCACCCAGTGCTAGAGCTGCTGTGATTACAGAGAGGCAAAGTGAGGTGGGGGGAGTGGAGCCGCCCCGGGCCCCTCTGATCCCCATGGCATCGTTACCCGCAGCTGAGTGGAGAAATTATTTCATGGCCTGTTTAAGAAGCAACAAGTTGTCTCTGCTGCTTCTTTAACCAGAGCCCTTTCCCGTGGCTGGTCAGCAGAGTCAGCCGGCTGCACGGTGGGCAAGGGTGGTGGCAGCTCCCAGCTCCCTGCAGGCACCCACCCCTGAGGGCTGGGTAGCCCGGGGGGTCCCTGGCCACAGAGGTGGTAGCGACTCATTGGTGAGTTCTGCATTTGGCGCTTTGCTTGATTTACTTTCAGACTTGCTAGTTTTGAGGGTCCACCCCAACCAGCCTGCGGGCTCAACTGGGGATGCTGGTTCTGAGTGGGGAAGGGACCGGGGCTGGCAGGCCATGCATGGAGCTGTGCATGGCCTCAGCGGGGACCTGCACCCATCTGCGGGTGCACGGGTGAGAAGTCGGGGTGCAGCCCGGCCCCTGGCATGTTGCTGAGCACCCGTGGGCAGCGCTGTGCCGAACACGTGCATGCAAGCCCAAACCTAGAAACCTGCCACGTGGAGGGATGGAGGAACCCAAAAATCCCAACTTCACCATAAAAATATCAATCATCTCTAAACATCCGTGCGATGCTGATCCTTCCCTCCCTGCCCGGTATTTTCTCACGCTCCGAAGCTGGCAGCAGGCGCTGGGAAGCAGTGTTGGAACTTGTCCTGCCGTCCCATCAAGGCCGTTTATCTCCACCATCGAGCCCTAGAGCTGGAAGAACTGCAAGTAGGGGCAAGGCACGCTCCTGCTTGCCGCTTTCCATTGCGTCACTTCGACACGGGGCTGAGCGAGCGCCCGAGGGCCAGATCCCACACACAGCACCTTGCCCGGTCCTGCAAAGCACAACAGCGTCCCGGCAGCCGGGTGCTGCCCCGTTGATTGACAGGATGCAGGGACCCTGACGATACCCCTGAGCATCCCCGGGCACCCTCCCTTGGCCTCCCCAAGAGCCTGCAAGAAAACAGTGTGTGACTGCTCTACGCCTCTCCCAGAAGTCATCATGTCCAAGGGTTGCACGCCCAGGGTGACCTCAGATGTCACCCTTGCTGTCTGATGGGGAAGCCGGTTGGGAGCCACCTTCGGGGCAGAACATGGCTGAGGCCTGGCTGGATGCTCCTGCTGGGACAGTGGGGACGGGAGGGGATGGTGACATTGCCAGGACAGATCTGCCTGGGTAGGGGATGATGAGGCACCTGTCCTCGGTGTGGAAGGAACCAGCCTCTGACACGGCGTGCTCAGTGTGGGATCCTGCTCGGAGCGAGCCTGGTTAATTAAGGCAATTACGAGGCAGGCTGCTCCCTCGCCCCTCCCTTGCTGGCTCCTCCGTGATCCAATGGGTTTGAAAACCCGGCCAGCCTGCTCTGCACCCTCCTGCCGCCGCAGCGCTCCCGGCCCCAGCCGCTCAGGGCTTGGAACACAAACAGCTGAGATTCCCCCTCCAAGCCCCGACGAGCACCAGCCTGCAGATCCCTGGCCCTTCGCCTCCTCGGGGCTCGGCCAGTGTGGCACAGCGTGGCTTGGCCGGCTGCGTGGCACAGTGTGGCACGGCTTTGCTTGGTGTGGCACAGCTTAGCATGGCGTGGCACGTCATGGGATGGCACGGCGTGGCATGGCATCACCCAGCCTCTGGTGTGGGAAGGGGCAGCGCAGCCCTGGGGAGGGGGATGCCCTGGGCTCGCCTCCCCCATCACAGCCCAGACTGAGGCGTCTGGTGCCCAGAGCTGGTTCCCTGATGGGACCATGTTGCCACCAGAACTTTGTGGAGATCACAGAGTGATGGTCGGTGCCACCAGGGCCACAAGTCCCATGAATCTGATCCCTCCCAACTCTAGCTATGCCTAACCCAAGGAGATGTCCCATCCCTCAGCTCCCAGGGAAGTTTGTGCCTCATCCTGGGGCCTGGAGCCTGGTAGGGGGTGCCTGGCAGATGGATCCCCCTTTTCATGGAGAACCTGGCCCTGGGCACTATCCAAGAGCGTGCTCTTATCAATCGGGGAAGCAAGAATTCAGCAAAGCATTACGTGACACTGCGGCGATTCCTGACAGAGCTGCACAGCCACGGGCACCGCGACAGGGGCGGCTGCTGGTGTCCCCGGGAGGGCAGAGCTGCCATGAGCCCTTTGGGACTGCTGTGTCACGCTGCCGGGGAGCTGGCACGGATGGAGCTGGGGCTCGTCTGGGGTGCACAGCACAAAACAGCGCTGGGAGCAGCAGAGCCGAGACAGGAAACCAGCCTGGTTTCCTACGCATTTATCACTCAGAGGGTTTCTCGTGTGTGGGTGCTCTGTTGTCTAATAAGAAGGCTGAGCTCCCCGCAAAGTGTCTTTCTCTGAGGTGACACTAGCAGCGACACCAATAGGGCCTCTCTGACCTCTTATTCCACTGCCTACGTGCACGAAACTTGTTGGCAGCAAACAACATTGAGATTGTCACTCCTGGGTCAGAGGAGGCTGGATTTGGCTGCGTGTGCTCCTGTGCAAATGGAGCTGAGCTGGGCACGAGGCGGGGGCAGCTTGAGGGCTCGTGGCGTGGCCAAGGGGGCCGTGCCGACAAGCCAGGAGGGCAGGAGGAGGCTTGTTTGGCTTGTGCAAAACCCACACGGCCAGAGAAAGCCTCTTTTTGCAAATCCAGACATTAAAATGTATTCTTTTGGGACCAGTAAAACCATTTCTGGTTTGATTTCAAGTTAATTTAAAAAACTAGTAAGCCCACATTTAAGGAGTGTTGCAAGGTGAGAAGATCTCTTTAAATGAAAAGCCTGGTGCCGAAAGCGTTAAAAGCAAACACTCAGAATATTTGTCTTTGGCCAGCTGAGCACTTGTTTTTCTAACAGAAAAAATAGTTTTATTTCAAAATCACCAGAATCCCCTTGCTCCTCTGGGCCTGGATGTCCCAGTAGGTTACCTCAGGGGTGGGCTTTCCCACCCTTGGAAATAAGCCCTTTCAAAAAAAAACCTCTAAGCTCTAAAAAAACATAGGCAAAGCTGCAAATGCTTGTTGACTACATTAATTTCCCGTTTTGGTCATTTCCTGGCTCACCCGGGGGGGAGTCTGCATGAGCAGTATCCCATCTGCGCAGGGCAGATCGCAGGGCTCTGCTGCGAAGCGGTGGCTGGCGGGGCTGGCTCAGGGCTGCCCCGACCCAGCGTCCACACGCCGCGCTGGCCACCTCGCCTTGGGGCTGCTGGATACGGGGAGCTGGGATTTGATGGGCAGGAAGAAGGTAAAAAAAAAAAAAAAACAACAACAAAAAAAAAACAACAAAACACCTAAACCCCAAACCGTGTTGTTTTGATGGCAAGAAACCAAATGTTCCTCTGTACCCTGACCTTCATTGTGCGAGGAAGAAGGGAGCTACTGAGAAAACGTGATAAGGATTGCCAGCAGCGCCCGCGGTTGATACCGACACGAGATTTGAGCCACGTGTGCCAGCACGTGCAGTGAGCTTGCCCGTGCTCAGCAGCAGGGGAGTGGCTGGGGGTGGCAGCGCTGGAGCCGGCAGGATTGCGGCAAGGAGAGGGGATAGAGGAGAAAAGCTCCCGACTGGATGGTGCCCCAGAAGCAGATGACCACAGAAAGAAAACGGACCTTGCTGGAGGAGTCTGGACCAGAGAGCTGCGGGGGGAAAGATGCTGCTCTGGGGGGTTGCTCCGGGGGGAGTCTGAAGAAGCTCTTCCCTGTCCCCAAACTGGGGGAGCCTGAGTAGGACAGGGTGGGAAATCACCCCTCGGGGGCTTCCTTACATGGGACCCTGCCCCATCCCTGGTCCACAGGGTGCAGTGCTGGCTTGGGGGGGCAGGACCCGCTCACAGAGCTGGGGCCGGGGGTCCTTGTCCCCCCTGAAGGCTGGGGACGATGACATGCCGTGCCATTGCCTGCTCCAGCATGACAAACGGTGCAATTAGGGCCGAGGCTTAACTGAGTGTGCTAATTTGACATCTGGCGATTTGATCGGGCTAAAGAAGCTGTTTACATTCACCTTCCACTGTGTTTGGTTTGTGATAGGAGCAGAACAGAAGGCGATGCTGCGGGTGTCCTGTTCTCAGCGGTTTTATGGGGGTTTCCGATGAGAAAAGCAGTGATAGGACTAAGCCCTGGCAGCCGCCCATCCAGACCTTCTTTCCCTGATTTTTTTTCCCTGTGTTTAGCCTTTACCTCATCTCAAATAAAAAGAGTGATTTAAAACATTTTGCAATAAAACAATTCAAACAGAAGTCGGTCTACAGCACTGTATAAGGGGGGAGAGGTCTCGTGTTATTTGCTTAATTGCAGGCTTTTGTTTGTCGAGTACTTGTGGGTGAATTGTTTGCAAATAACAGGTGAGTTTATTCATGCTCAGAGCCCTGAGCCCTGAGATTAGAGCTGGGCTGGGAGATAGGAGGCTGGAGGGTGCTCAGGGCTGTGGGTGACCTCTGGAAAGTCCCTGTTGTCTGGTCCTGGAGGGCTTGAGGGAGCTGGGATCGGGGTGCTGGTCCCTCCGGGGGAGTTGACTGCAGAAGGCTGCAGGGATGCAATGCTGTTTTGTTGGAGGTGAGTGCGTTGCACAGTACGGTCTTAATCATGTGCAGTTTATCCTTTTATAAATTGCAGATAAGGATTAACTACTTTATGGAGTCACCGTGTAAAATGAAGTCCATTAATGGGAGTGAATGGAGGCTGCCTCGGCTTCGGTAAACCCGGATTCAACATGTCAATCTGGGCCACTCACTCCCAGGTGGTTCCTGACCTCCTGGTTTTCCACAGGAGATAACACCTCTCCTTCAGACTTCTTACCCATTTTATGATGCAGATAAGGGCATTTTGGGGTGTTGGAAGGAGAAACAGCTGTCAGGTGCCCTGCTGATGCAATGATGAGAGTAGGTGGAATCAAGCTTAGACGTGTCAGATGTTCAGAGCTGGGATGGACATGAGATCTGTGTGCCCACAGCTGGTCTCAGCCGTTTTTGGGCCATCCTGCTGCTAGTGATGTTCCAGTACTGGGGAACGGGTGTGTGTCTAGTGTGTCCAGACTGATGGAACCAGCAGCTGGCCTGTGTGCATGGAGCAGGGAAGCTACACCAGGCAGGGGGACGTGGCCCCAGCCAGAAAAAACAATGTGCGGGAGACACACATGCCCCTGCAGCCACCCACCTCCCCTCTCCAAGGGCTGCAGAGAGCAGAAATCCAAGTGTTCAGATGGACAAGTGTTCCCAAAGATTCTCCGGCAAGCAAAGAAATCCCAATATTTGCAGCCTCCCCACCAGAAAGAGGCGCACTTAAAATTGCGACCGTGCTTCCAGGGCTGTGTCAGGACTCTAAAGCGGAGATTGAGGCTGAAGTGGTGAGGAATACGTGAAAGGGCAGCAGTCACATCTCCACCTCCTGCCCTGCTCATCCCGAACCTGCCTGGACCCCGCTTGGCCAAGCCCACGTGAGCCCGGCAGCAGCGTCCGATGCGGGGGCGAAGGGGTAAGAGGCAGCCGCCTGCCTTGTGCTGGGGTGCAGGTGTTGAGGCCGGATCAGAGGGGAGGCTGAGCTGGCGCGGCCGTGACTCAGGGCCAAGTCACGCAGCACCCACTTCGCCCCGCCGGCTCTCTTCAATTGCTGCTTCGCCTCAGCCTGCGCTTGCACATAGTGCTGGGGGTGATACGGAGCCGGCACGGAGCCACGGGTGATTCCTAGCCATGATCTGGAGTGTGGGAAAAGCGCAATCGCTGCAAACAATCAGAGGCAAAGCCGGCAGCAGCACGCAGCGAGCCAGCGAGGAATTCGGAGGCACATTCCAGCGGGGATGACAGAGGAGGGGCCGGGAGCTGGGCCGGGAGTGCAAAAAAAACATGCTCCGATTTGTTTTGGTTTTTCTCCCTCTCTGCAGAGCTGTCCCGCCCCGCTTGGCTTTCGAGTAAAGCTGCTGGGTGCTGCAAGCGGGTGGCACGGCAGAGAGCTGGGACACGGTGAGCCCCGGCTGGGCAGAGCTGCCCTGCTGCCGGCGGGGACTTGCCGGCACCGGGGTCAAGGGCAGCTTTGCCTCCCACGCATCAGCCACGCTCCCCGTGACCGGGATCTGGGCCATGGGAACCCAGCTCCACCGACCGCGTGTGGCCATACTCTTCTGGCACCAACTGCTGCCCATCTGGTGCCAAGGGCCATGGCAAATAACCCACGTGCCAGGAGCCACCTACGTGGCTCAGCGCCCATCCACCAGCAGGTACGGCAGAGCTGGCATGTTCTCCTCCTTCCAAGGCTTTGGCAAGCTGCTTCCTCACTCCGTGCCTCAGTTTCTCCTTCAGCGCGATGAAAAATCACATCTCTGCACCTCGGAGACCGACAAGGCTTTGCCTTGGAAGGGGTCAGTTTTAGGCATGGGGATGTGCGGGTGTGCATCCCGCATCCACTGCAGGCAGGAGTGCTGGCACTCAGGGGCCGTGGTGGCCACCAGCCCGGTGTCACCGCTGGCTGGGGGAGCACGGCCCCTGCACACGCTGCCGAGGGGCTCCAGCACATCCTGCGACCTTGCAGCTCCCTCCCTCCCCTCCCAGCAGCTCCTCCCAGCTCTTCCTGACCCACTTTCTACATCGCACAATTAAAGCAAAGCAAACTGGAGCAGGAGGAGGGGACGCTGGCACGGCCGCCTGCGTGTCTTGTGGTGACCGGCAGCACAGCCCACCGGTGGCTGCTGCGTGGTTTTGGGCAGGACATGGTCACGGGGCAGGAGAGGGGTAGTGCCGGGTGCTGTTCAGGCTGAGAGACCTGGGCTCGTAGGGTTTTCTCTTGTCCACTGCCCTTTGTGGCACACATTTGGGGCTGTGGCTGCTCCAGAGAGCCCTGCACGCCGGTGGCCACCGACAGCCCCACTCATGTTGCTGGTGTCCACTCACCGTCCCGGGGAGGGAAGGTGTGGGGCAGAGCCAGAGGGCCATGAAGGAACCAGGAGTTTGGCGGGAGCTCTCAGCCCCTCCAACTCACAAATTCACAGCCATTTCTGCATCTTTGGTGCCCGTCTTCATCTCATCCCACCAGCATCCTCCTCCCTTGCATGGGTGCCCGGTGGGCCGAGGCTCCTTCAGAGGCACAAGTGAGGGATAATTGCTAGAGTGTGCGGGGTGCCCTGTGCCATATTTCACTCATTGCTTCAGGCAGAGCAGCCATCCGGGAGCTAAAAGCATTCAATTGTTCACTGATGCTTTTCTTTGAAGCCCTCATTCATCCTCCAAGGTCTGTATTGATTGGGGACTCCAGGAAAGCATCTGCCCTTCTCTGCCTTCATCAATGACTTTCCCACATTAATCCACCTCTTCCCTTGATAACCACACTAATTACTCTCAGCTAAGTTGACTCTGGCAGGTCACTGGAGGCTGGGAAGAGCAACCTGTTCTGTGGCCTGGCTGTGCCTTAAAGCTGCAGATCTATCCAGTAATGGGCCCCAGTGCTGGAGGGAACTGGCCATACTGGGAACATGAACACCGCAGCACGGGTCTGACCATGGGGCAGCACAGGAGTTCGGTGGGGGCCATACTGGGGAGGTGTGCTGCTGAGCGAGGTGTTTGCTTTCCATGTTTGAGTGTTGTGTACCTCCCAGGGAATCACTGATGGTTTTGCATGGGTGGGGACCCTGCCCCAGTGGGGTGCACATCCACACAGCCCGCCTGCGCCTGCCCAGGCTTGGGCAGTTCGGTGCTGTGAAGGGCTTTCTTTTGTTGTGCTGCAGCGTGTTTTAGACCACCGTAGGAGGTTCACACCCTTCAACCTGTGGTGGTCTAGGCATGAAATGAGATCTTTTCCGTTTCTCCACCTGGGTTTCCTTGGGGGGGGGGGAATGAGAGGGATGAAGTTCTCTGACTTTGTCTCTGCTCTCAGCCGTGGTCAGGCTGCGCTGTGGCTCAGGAGCCACCCCACAGGAAGGAGATGTGCAAAGGGAAGCCTGGACGGGCTTTGAGGGGCTGATGGCTGTGGGGCACGTGCCAAATGTCCTGCCGGAGGGCTTCCATGTTCACACCACTCCCAGGAGGGTGTGAGTTCTCACTGTCGCTGCTGCATTGCAGTAGGCAGCTCCCAAAGGCTTCCAGAAGACACGGGAGGTGCAGAGGGAAATGTGTGGCAGGGAGGATCCCGGTTAAGCGATGCGGAGCCTGCTCTCATCGGGAATTAATGCAGGAGGGAATGTCTCGACCCATGAACCCAGAGCAGCAGAGGTCAGAAACGTGCCAAAGTGACCTGTTTAAGGGAGTGTGAAAGCCTGACAGCAGGAATTGGCTCAACAGCTGGTAAAATTGGAAGGAGACCTCAAGGGAGAAACAGGTTTAGCCCTGACTCATCTGGCATGAGCTTGGCAACTGTGGGACAACCCCATACCTCTCTTCAAGGTTATGTCACATGCTCACTGGCTTTCTGAAACAGGTTGATTTCACTTTCCACAATATTTTGCTTGTTTAAAATGTAGTAAATTAAAAAATATGTCAGTCTGGCAACAGGAGGGAGTTGTTTTATCCTGCCACGTGAGTCTGCTCATGACTCAGAAGATACCAGCTTTCTGCTTTAGGGCTCGCTCAGGAAAATCCTTCATGTACCTAACTTCTAATTCAAAGCCTGTCTTCCTGTCTCTCTCCAACTGAGTGTATTTTGCTTGCAACTTTAAAGTACATCATGGGCAACTCAGCAAGTGGCAGATGAGCATGCCCTGTGCTGGTAGGTGGGTTTAGATGAATTCCCCGGGATTTGTCTAATGGATTCATGTTTTTTCTTACCTGGGAGCAAAAGTAGCCCTTCAGGCTACAATAGACTCAGATTGGAAGGTAGAAAAGAGAGACAGAAAGTAAAGCTTGCAGGAAGGAGGGTGACTGTGTGCATGTGCGAGGAGTGTGCTAGAGGCGTCCTGAAGACAATGTGGCTGCTGAGGTCTTGACCAGCAGGAATGGTCTCATAAGGTGAGGCTGCAGCAAGCAGAAAAGAAAAAGCCTCCAAATTTACTAGATGAAGTATATCATGTCTTCATTTACCCATGGGTGATTGCAACATGAGCCCCCCATTCCCCATCCCTGCATGCCATCTGCTGTCCTGGGTGATGGCGGTAACACCCCACACCTGGGTAAATAAATACCCATAGTGGGGTCTCACAAGCCCACTGGGTGCCACAAGCACCCCACTGACCCACTTCATCCCCCGTGGGGCTGTGGGGGCCAGGGGACCCGTGGCAGCTCAGCCCGCTCTGGCCCTTCCCAGTGAGGACAATGGCGGCCAACAAGGCCCCAGCCCAGCCGCAGTCGCTCCTTTGTCTCCCTGGCAGGACAGTGCTGCTGAAAGCCCCTCGCTCCTGGCTCTGTCCAGGCGGCTGCGGGGTGGTGGCAGGGACTGGGGAGGGTGAGCTCTCTCCTCCATTCCACCTCCTGCCATGGTGCTGCCGTCCCATGTGCCTCCCGCCATGGCCCAGCGCTAAGCCTTCCTCCTCTGGGGCCGCGTGTGCACCCAAGCTGGGAATCAGGGGCCAGGCGGGCAGGATGGTCCCTCATGTCCTCCTCCTCCTCCTCGGGGTGGCTGCTGCAGGACGCACGTCCTGGCCTCATGGCGGCTGTTTTACCACATGCTCCTTCCCGCATGGCAGGAGATTGAGCTGGCTCTGCGCGGCCTCCATGGCGGCTGTTTTACCACACGCTCCTTCCCCCATGGCGGGAGATTGAGCTGGCTCTGCGCGGCCTCCATGGCGGCTGTTTTACCACACGCTCCTTCCCCCATGGCGGGAGATTGAGCTGGCTCTGCGCGGCCTCCATGGCGGCTGTTTTACCACACGCTCCTTCCCCCATGGCGGGAGATTGAGCTGGCTCCGCGCGGCCTCCATGGCGGCTGTTTTACCACACGCTCCTTCCCCCATGGCGGGAGACTGAGCTGGCTCTGCGCGGCCTCCATGGCGGCTGTTTTACCACACGCTCCTTCCCCCATGGCGGGAGATTGAGCTGGCTCTGCGCGGCCTCCATGGCGGCCTCCACTGGCTCCTGTGGGGACACGGGGTGCCGGAGCGGGGGGAAGTGGTTTGCACTGATGCCTTCCAGCAGCGCTGTGGGGCCGGAGGTCCGCCGGACCACCCTGTGAGGGCAGGGGACCCCCAGGCTGGCCCCCGCCAGGCCCCGGCGGCCATTTCTGAGGTGGCGCCGCCATCTAGTGACACGCAGCCTTGCAGCCCCCGCTCCCCCGGCCGGTCCCCAGGGCAGGTGGTGGCCCCGTCCCTGTCCTTGTCCCTGTCCCCACCGTCCCCCGGCTTCTCAGGGGGGAAACGAGGGGCTGGGGAGGGGGCATAAACCCAGAGCCGGGTGCTGGCGCAGGAGTGGGCTCCCCCTCCACGCCAAGCGGCTTTTGAGGTGAGTCAGTGCAGAAACACCAAAGTGCAAAACCAGTGTTGTTGGGTTTTTTTGTTTGTTTGTTTTTTTGTTTGCTTTTGTTTGTTTGGTTGGTTTTGTTTGGTTTTTTTTGTTTGTTTGTTTTTGGTTTTTGTTGGTTTTTTTTTAAAAAAAAAGCTCATTTTCTCACAGGACTTGCAAGGGAAGCTCACCCCGCTCTGAGGGCCAGGCTGCAGAAACGAGCTGCGGGGCCATTGCTCTCCTCGGGGTTAGCTGGGGTGCCTCCAGACCCCCCCTGGTTCCCGGGGCTGCGTGGAGCCCCGTGCCCCATGCATGGAGACCCGGGCGGGTGCCCTACCTCCCCCCTGAATACCGCCTGTGAGTGCAACAGGATAAGCCCAGAGGAAGACCCCCTACTCTCCAAATACCCAAAGTGAGGGTCTCAGCCCTGTCCTTGTGCCCAGCCTGCCCAGAGCCACCAGCAGCGACAACCAAATCTCGCCTGGCCCCAGCCTTGGCAGCCCAAAGCCTTCCCACCCCATGCTGGTCCTTTACCACATTCAGGGCCATCATTATATCTTTAAACCCCCCATAATGTCCTCTTTCTGCTGCTGAAAACTAAACAAAGGCGCTGGCTGTCCCGCTGGCTGCAGGAGAGGGCACGGGCTGGCCCGTCTCTTGTCCCCCCTCCATTTTCCTCCCGCTGGCTGCCGAGAAAAAGGATTCAGCCGTGCCCACCGCCTGTGAAAAGCCCCCGCCTGCCTTGTGTTTTATGAAGGAAAATCTCCTTGGGAGAGCAGCCAAACGTTCCCAGCCTCCTGCTGGGTGTTTCAGACGGGCGCGCTGGTGGATGCGAGGGCACGGGGGTCCTGTGGGTTTGGGGGGAGAGCGGGGGGACGGGGATGGGAGCTGCTGGGCTCTGCAAAAGCCATGGTCAGATTGCACCGGAGGACGAGACAAGGAGGTCACTGCCCTACTCGGGTGGCCAGAGCCTGTTCTCTCTCTGCTGCCTCAAGGGAGGGAGTTTTACTGTTGGGCTGGGGATGCTGAGCTCCGTGTCCATCCCTCTGTAAAGGGAGTGGAAAGACGGGGTCTGGCTGTGTCTGCTGTGACCTGGGCACTGGCTGGGCCACCGTGGACCAGGCAGGGTCCCACGTCCCTGCCACGACATGGGCTCTGCAGTGCTCTGTGCTGGGTGCAGCCCCAGGGAGGCTGGCTCTGCTGGTCTCCCTTCTGTCTGGATTTTCTCCTTTAGTATCCTCATACTTTTCCTCTCCTTTTCTTTCCTCCTCATCTTCTCCCCACACACCCCTTCCAGCACCTCTCCCAGACCACACAGCCCCATTCATGAGAGACCTTTCAGACCCAGTGACTATTTCAACAGCAGCCAAGAGGCCCCCAGGGCTCCAGCCCACCAAATCAAACTCAAATTTGCAGCTTATATGCAAACATAATGTATGTGGATGCGGGGGCTTTGCTGGCACACAAAGCAAATAAACAGAAACACATGGGTGAGCCTGGAGGAGCAAGAACCTCAGCTGCAGCTGAGATCTGGGGTTTGTGGAAGGCTCTTAACCAGCAGCACCCTGAGTAAATTAATCACACCTAATTGCAGCTCCAACGAGTACTGCCAGGCTGTGAGGTCCCATGCTTGTGTCTGCATCAAGGCTGCACTTGAGGACTCAGGGAGAAATGGGAGGGAAATGGATGTTTCTATTCTGTAGATGAACCGAAAACTGCAAGGACCAAGTCACACAGGCTCAGACCCAAAGAGAGAGTCTCTGCCATGTTTCCTTTTCTGGTTTATTCTGCAAATGTTGTGTTCCACATGAAATTAAACCCTTCCTTTCTTTCTTGGGGGCCATTTAATACCCTTTAAAGGTTTTTTTCGCTTTCTTTTTAGGCTGGGACCAGTTTCTCAGGGAAAATGCTGCTTCCCAAAAGCATGCTTCATATCTGAAAATGATGGAACAAAACATTTAGCAGCTCCAGAATTAAACATTTTATTGGCAAGCCCTGGTGCAAAGTATTTCAGTGTTTTTATTGCATCCATCCTCCTTCCCATTTCTATGTGAAGCTGTTGCTTCAATTTGACTCATGTAAGCAGACAGTTTCACTCATTTTCAAACTTTGAACCTCTGTAAAACCAAAGAAACCTCTGCTCTTAAACCGCTCAGCTCCCGCTAGCGTGGCTCTCCCACTCCACCTTCCTGTTGCCTGGAGATGCTGCTCCTCCTTGCTTTATACATTTTCTTCTCTAAAGTTTTCTGAAATGTGTTTCCGAGTTTTAAAACAATGTTGAAAAAAGCCTCTACCCGCCCCCCCACTCCCACCCCAGCACTCTCCCTGCTGCCTTTTGCAACCTAAATGCTGTGTTGTGTGACCCTGAGGAGGGGACCCAGCTGGGCGGTGGTGGCAAGGGCCAAACAGCCCCGCAGCAGCTCAGGACGTTCCCCGGAGAGCCGTCTCCTGTCTGCACTGTCCAGAGGGGCAATGGGATACACTGATTTATCTGCACAAAAGCACAACCCATTTCCAGACTCTTTCCCCCTCTCCAAAGCAGACAGGCTGAAGGAAGGAAAACCTTCTCCCAGCAGTTATCTCCTTTCCTCCATGCCATCTCTCCCTTCGGAGAGTGGTGAAGGGCAGCTCCCAACCCCTACGCTCCCTCCCTCCAGGGTTTTTCTGCTGGAAAGTGCTGGTGTCCCCTTGGTGGATGGCATCGAGAGTTGAGAAGGGTGCTTTTCGGTCAGGGAGATCTCCGATGCAAACCGCCCTAACAAGTGCATGAGCAGCCACGGTGGGGTGTGCTTTTCCTTCCTAAACGTGCTGGGAGAGAGCAGTACAGGCAGACACGGGCAGCAAGTACAGGCAGCTCCCACTCCTCCCAAGGAACTGCACGTGTGTCGCTCCCCTTCCCGACTCTGGGTCTTGCTTCCTCCTCATCATCACATCACGGTCTATATTTAGTCCCAGACGCCTCAAACCCTTTCGCACGACTCCCGCAGAGCGCCTGGCAGGATCAGGGCTGGGATTTCTTATGGTAATTCTTTGGGCTGGGAACACCCCGTCCAGTATTAATAACAAATAATGAGGGCAGTTCCTGGAGCACAAGATAATTATCCCTGCCACGCTGGGGGCTTCGTTAACGGTTTGCCTCCACGTGAACAAGCAGGCTTTAGCCGGCACAGCCGATGAGAATGATCCAAGGAAAACCTCCCACAGACACCGGAGGAGGGCAGAAGGAGGCAGGGGGATCGGGGCCCCACCGAGTCTCTTGGCGTCTCCTCTGATCAGCCTGTGTGTCCCAGCTTTGTGTCTGAGCTCCTGCGTGGCCCTGGGGACACGGCTGGCCTGGTGTGACAGGCGGGCAGCTCTCTGCTGTCACGTAGTGCCTCCCCGTGCACAGCGTGAAGAGGGCTTGGGCTGCAACCGCTGCCCCCTCTTCCCATGGCTCTTGGGGTACCCGGCCCTCTGCCCAGCCCCTCCTTTCCAGGGATACCTTTTGGAAAGTGCATTTTCCCACACCACTCACTCACACCGAGGATAGAAGAAAAGGGAGATAAGGGGTTGCACGGAATGGCTCCCTTTCCCCTCCACATCAAAGCCTCACATTTATCTCCAGGGCCTGGCTGGGTGCGGGGCTCCTCTCTGGCTCCTTTTAGACAGGCTGGGAGGGGAAGGGGTCAGGGTCTGTCTCGCTTGGTGACTTGGCCAAGGTCTGTGGTTTAACCACTGAGCAGAACAGCCTGCAGCCCTGTCATAACGTCCCCTTGAGTGACCGACCCTTGCCAGGCAGGCGGCCAGGGACCTGCCGCTGGGGTCCCATTGCCCTGCGGTGATGGGCCAGGGTGAGGAGGGAACTGTGGGTCCAGGCAAGGCTGCGGTTGGAAGCGAAATCCTTTCATCCTCGTTATAAGATGGGCTTGCGGGAGGACCTGGGGGCCTCCAGATCCAGTGGCCCCCCCAGCAGCAGGGAGATGGATGAGTTCGGTGTAGAGAGGAGGCAGCAGGGAAGAGTTCAGCACATTTAGGACGAGGATGAAGCACAGCAGGGGGTTAAAAGTCAACCTCTTTCCCCCTCCCAGCTCCTCTGGGTCAGAGGGAGCCTTCCAAGGTTATCAGCTGGGGTCAGCTGCTGGGGAGAAGGCGATGAGAGGCTGGGGGGCCTGGGGCACCAGGGCGGCTGTGCCCACCGGGCACGGGGTCTCAGCCCTGCTCAGCAAGAGCCACCCCTCCGGCCTGGCTGCTGCCCCCAACCGTGAACGGTGAGACAACGGCGTGACCTTGGGGTACAGTTACTGTAATAGACATCCTTACGCTGTTCCCTGACAGCCACCTGGGGAAAAAACACACATGGATTCATGGATATAGGAATACTGAGGGGGAAAACCAAACCTCCCAGCTGGAGGATGCTGGACAGCAAAGAAAACACAGGGCGCTCTGTGCAGTCTGTGTTGCCAGTGGGATCTGAGTATCACCAGTGGGGACCTGGCCTGGTCGTCCACGATGCTGCACAAACGCCATCGAGGCACAACTTGCACCTTGAGTCCTTTGCATCCTGCCCAAGTTTTTGCACCGCAGCCGACCAGCCCAGCTCCTGGGAAACCTCTGCGGTAGCCTCTTGGTTGGATGGGTGTGAGATGGGGCCCAGACTCTGCTGCAGTTGCCCTCTTTTGATGTTGTTAATGTAACAAGTTGAATTAATTAAGTGCGTTTGGAGAAGGCTCTGGCATTCCTCCCTTTTCAAGGGCTTTCACTTCAAAAGCAAGCAAATGACAAGAGCATCTCCCTCCCTGAAGTGCCTGGGCATATCATGTCAAAGCAGCCATTCTCTGCTGACCCCAGGCCTGGGACATGTCCTACCGTCCCATGGGCAAAGACAAACAGCCACAGCGGAGCCACGAGCTCTCCTGTCCGTGGCGGGGGGCTGGCTCGGGCCCCGCACAGCTCACAGCCCAGAGAAGATGCTCTGGGATTTTGAGGAGCGTCAAAACTCTTTCTACGCAGATGGCTACCAAATCTGAGGTTCTAGCCCACAACAGCCATGTCGGAAACATGCCTGGAGCTTGTCTGCTTCCCGTGCGGGTGCTCCCCATTGCCCACTGGACCTGCTGTCCCCCCAGCTCTGCCCCAGCACAGGCAGCAAAGCCCAGCCCCGTGCCAGCGAGCAGCTTCTGACTCTCTTTCTCTGAAGAGCTCAACCCGCTGGCTGTGACATGCGAGTCTGGAAACTTCAGGAGAACAAACTGGCTTTTTTCACAATCCCCAAGAGGCTGAGGAGAGGTTTCATACTCCTGCCGGGTTGTCCTCACAATTGTTTGGAGTGTTTGGTAGCAAAATAAGGCTGTTACAGGACTCCCTTTGCATCTGTTTCCTTTGCCTGTATATCTTTCAGTCTTTTGCCCCAGTTTACTGATTTTGTGATGATGCCCTTCAAAGCCCCTCCGGAGAGGACAGCAGCTGTGACAGGAGCACCCACCTGCGTTGGCAAAGAGCAAAAGGGTTTCAGAGCTGGGGGAAGTGCTACTCTTTATAGCAAAATAGCACATGTGAGTGTTGCACAGTGGCCATGCAGACAGCCCTTCCCCAAGGAGCCTCCGGTCTCCCCTGGCGAAAGCAGATCATGTCTCACCCGGAGAGACAGAGGCATGCAGCAGGGACGAGTGCCCTTGCTGCCCACTCATGCAGCCTCTTGCACATCAGGGTCGATGAATTACCAACTCACTGCTCTCCTTGATTCCCCTGGGATGGACAAAACTTGGTTTATCCATGACATTCAACGGCAGCAGCAGCTGATGTGTGTTGGCAGGTCACTTAAAACTGCTTAAAGGCAGAGCTAGTTATCAGTGGAGGCTCCCTGGGCTCCCTGCAGCATCACTTCATCGGGGTCTGCATGCTGGCAGCATTGTGTGGAAGGTTTGATGTTAAAGGTACAGAAAAGTAAACAGCAAAAGTAGGAACGGGGAGTGCAAATCTCTCCCCTCCCTTCCCCGAGGAGTTTACTCCTTATCTAGCCCCACTCCCGTTTCCTTCTGGGATAAACCAGGAACGGGTGGATTTGGTTTCCTTCACTTTGCAGTTGATGTGACCAGCCCAGACCTCCCCGCAGCGCTGCCGCCACAGGCAGATGGGGAAGAACATCCAAATCTTCTGGCTGGGGTGGTTTGAGAATCAGCCACACTCCGGGGCCACGGCTGCCATGCCGGCATGGGAATGCTCTGGAAAATTCACTTACCAGGGCCTCTTCATCTAAAGAAAAGTGGAGGCACTAGGGGTCCAATTACAATGTATTTAACATTTCTGAGCTCAGTGGGGCCTCCCTCTCTCACAACTGGGTCATGCAATCAGCCCGAAGCTGTAATGTCAAACTGGCTCAAGGATTAAGTGTGTTGTAACTGGAGCCGTGAGCCCAGAGCGCTGGGAGGGGGAGACTTTTATCTGGCTGTGATTGCAAAGTGGGAGCAGGGGTGAGCTCCGCCGACCTGTGCTTTGCAAAGCGCTCAGCCATGTGTGGTCGGAGGATGTCTCAGAGGGCTGGCCGGAGCGTTTGTGTGATCGTGTCCTCACGTCTACTTTGTGGGAGCTGAGCCCTTTCGCAGAGCTTTTGATGATGTCTCTGAAGAACAGTCTGGTGCTGCTGGGTGGTCTGGCCGAGCACTGTTGGGTGGGAATGAGATCTGCGCTTGCAAAGCTGCCCTTCAGCCCCGAAATAAATGGTTGTCACAGACCCCCTTTGCAAGAATGGTCACAAACGTTGGGTCTGCTCAATACTGGCTGAAGACTGGTACCCACTGCCCTTATATTTCCCACATCCCCAGAGCCCAGCTCATGTTTCTTGCTCTCTGGCTTGTCTTCATTGCAGTAATGTGTGTGAGGGAGTTTCCTGTTGTGAAGCCGGCTGGGGAAGACCTGGGTTTGAATTGTTTGTGGAAGGATTTTGGAGTCTTGACACTCCCATAATAGATGGAAAATGAAACAAAACTGGAGCTGAAATGTAATGTCGACCCAAGAAAAAAAGTGTGTAACACCCATCATTTTGGGTTGATGAACATGTACTTTACCCTTTGAAATCTTAAAAAGTTACGCTACCATCATTTCCTAGCAGGGACAGGAGGTGGTGCTTCTCTGAAGGAGGTGAAAGGAAGCAACCTGCCCTGGCTGGGATGTTTCCTTAAACACGTGTGACCCTGAAGGTCTGCGCAGCCCAGCAGGAATTTGGGGAGAGCTGCTTTCCTCTGCTGTCACAGAAATTCCACCTTCCTCTGCTTGACATTTTGGGAAGCCGAGTCTCCTTGCCTGTGCAGTGGAGGAATATGTGCTAGAAAGGGAGTTTGGAGCCAGTAGTAGAGAACCCTTCTACGTGTGCAGAGAAAGCAACAGGTCGTGAGCTTTGGTCAGCCTGGCTCCATCTTCTAGAGCCAAGCAGGAGATCTAACTGCAATTGTGGGGAAGTGCAAGTGAGAAGACAACCCTGTTGTCTTGCTCGGCGAGGGAAAAAAGGGATTTGAATCAAAGGCTCAGCTTTGCTTTCCCGTGCTGGGCTTTGCTTTGTTCTCTGGCTCTGCTTTCCCCCCTCGGCTATCAGATCCCCTCCCCAGAGGAAGCTGGCAGCCGTGCCTGCTCTGGAGGCATCACGCGGCTATTGTGTCTGCACAGATGGACAAACAAACAGGCCAGGGGCTCGGGGCGCACGGGGCAGCCCCCTAACCCAGCCCTGCACTCCTCGGGCTGGGGGGGGGCGGTTTGTCGCATCCTTTCTAGCATGGTCCCCGGGGTCAAGGACTGTGGGGAACCGTGATCCGTTGTAGCAGGAAAACAGGAAACAGCGCTGGTGGCAGGAATTTGTTTCCTTTAGAGTTTCACTGTCCCGGGGAGGTGTGGGGCTGAGGCCCGTTGCATCATGGTGCTGGAGGCTGGGTTTCAAGCAGCCACACGCTGGGTAGCCCTTGTCCTCCTTCGTTAGCTAAGGTGTTTTTGTGGGGAGTCCTCACACTCCAAGTGGGTCTGGGTGCCGTGGGGTCTGCCATCACCTCTGACGTACCTGCCTCCAACTCTGCTGAGGTCGGGGTGCAGTGGGTACCACCGGGGAATGGGTTAGGGTGTATCCAAGCAGAGAGCAATGCCCACCACACACGCTGCTCCTCCAGCTCCCAATATAAACGTGCCCCGCTGATGCTGACTCCAGGGTGGGCGCATGATTTGCCCCATGCGGGGTGTCCCCCGTCTACCTGCCGGGCTCTGGGTCATCACAAGGATGAGGGGCTGCAAACCAGACCTTTGCGAGTCCAGACACCTCGCGCAGTGCAGAGCAGCTCCCTGCATTGCGTGCAGAAGGAGAAAGGGCTGGGGATCACTGATGTGACCAGTGGCCACGGTGCCGCGATGGGGAGCAGCACGTGGCCCGGTCCAGCGGGACGCTCCGTGTTATCTGCGCCCAAACATCTGTGCCGCGCCGTTACACCAGTGTTTACTCTGTAAAGACACGCTGCGGCAGCCTCAGGGTTTGCTCCAGGATGTCTTCCTCCACGGCGGGCGCTTGAAATCCCCGCTGCTGCGGCGGGAAGTGCCAGGGCTGGATTTCTGCTTCCCGGCTCTGAATTGCTACCTGTGGACGCATCAGCTGGTCCTGTGGCTGCTTGGGTCCCAGAAAGCTGCATTTGGGGGAGCGGTGCCCACTCGGAGAACTGACTGGGACTGCGTGGCCCCTGGGACCCCAGCACTGGCCCCGTGGCTCACGCAGGGCGGCCGTGGCCTCACCGGGGCTGCCAGGCAGCCACCACCCCAGGGCCCGGAAAGCCCTGCCTTCACCCTCTGATAATCCAGCAAACTGCCAAGTGACCCTTGTATTTGTGTTCCTGGGGAAACAATGCTGCTCTCATTGTTAAGGGCTGAAATAGTGCCCTGGAGAGCCTCAGAACCCTAGGAAAGCTCTGGCTTTCTATAAATATAGAGAGGCAGTTAGGAAGGGGGAATGGAGCTTGCAACAGTTGGTAGAAAGAAGGTTTTTGCCCATCTCCAGGTTGTGTCACACGTGCTTACGGTCCTGGGTTATTCGGACTGCAGGGAGCCGTGGCCAAGGTGCTGGCTTAGCATCCTTTGCCCGCCGCCAGACCCGGGTGAGCCAAGAAAGGGCTGTGCCTGCCCGGGAGGACCTTCGCGGGGCTCCTGGTTGCGACCTGCGCCCTCCCCGTGCGCACACAACCGCGGGCACCCGCACACGCGCCCCGCTCCTGGCCCCGCTCGCACCGGCTCCCGTTTCCTCCCCGAGGCAGCCGCAGCAGGCGGGATTAGTGATTTATTAATGAAGCGGAGTGACTGTGCCGCTGGGGCGTGCCAGGCGGAAATGTCTGCTCGGAGAGATTGGATAACCCTCTGGCCTGTTTCCCTTCGCAGCCTTCAAACGGCCGCAGCTCCCAGAAGCACCATATCCTTTTCCTCTCGCTGCCGGCTCACTCCGTCCCTGGGGCAGGCTGGCTGCCACTGAAGGCAGAGGGGGGAGGCAGGGACATCCTCGTTCAGCCCAGAGGGGCAAAACCCTGTGGTGGGAGCTGCTCGCGGAAAGGACCGGTCCATGAGCTGATTCTGGAAGTGATGTGCGGGGTGCTGTGAGCCCTCCCTCCTGTGCTCACGGGGTGTGGGGGGGTCCTACCTCCTCCACCAGCTTTTCACAGGGTCCCATGTCTGCATCCAAGTTGTCTGGACTTGGGTTACTTTAGGGGCTGTGGGGAACAGCTTTGCTCTTGGTCTGGGCTGGATGACAGCTAATTCAGGCTCACAGGTAGGGTTTCAAAGGGAAAGATGCAAACTGCAGTACTTTTGATAGAATTTGCCGGGGGAGTAATTTAATTTAGTGCATCCTGGGCAGTGTGCATCTGCTTTGGGCCATAAACATTTGCACAGACATCCCAAAGCCAGTCTAAACCAAAGCGTACAGACAGTTTTTGCAGCCTTCCAACCTTGGAGACTTGAGCTTTGCTTTGCACCAACAAACCTCAAACCCCAGACTCTGCACAAGGTATTCAGAAGACAGCTAAATATTCCCTGAAGTCCTTGTCCGAGTGTACAGCCTTGGCCCATACAGGGAAGGGCATGACCTGTGATCTCTTGAGTTTATGTTTGATCAGTGGCGCCAGTTACGGGATCATTTTTTTTTATTTGGTTGCCACAAGATCAAGAATTGGTTTATTATAATAATTGATGATAATAGATATTGCCATTCCAGTGACTCTTGGAATAAAACTGTGTTTAACTCTGGGGAACTCTAAAAGTAAACAACCAGGGAAGAACTAGCTCGACGAGCCATCGCTCTTGGGCTGAAATCTTGCCTGGGAGAACTGCAGCCAGGAGCAAATATTTATGGCTGAACTGTAAACACCTGCGAGAAAGGTTTTTACAATGGGAGCTGCTGGCTGGCCGTGCTGTGCCAGTGCACTCTCTGCTCCGACGCTGGGTGGGCTCTGGGCTATGTACACCAGGACCTGTCTGCAAGGTGCTTGGGCCTCCACTTTAGGATAAACATAAAAAAAAAAAAAGTCTTGTTCCAACAGAGATTCATCACCTGGCAATTCCAGGCGTGGAGAGCCGGTGGTCAGCAGCAATGCAGCGTGTCCCCAGCTGTAACCCGGGGCCATCAAGCGTGGAAGGAATGTGTGTGCACCCACACGCCCGCGGCCCGTGGCAGCTACGCGGTGGCTCGCAGCCGGCTCCTGCCATCTCTGTCAGCACAAACTGCTTCCAGGAATCGAGCTGGGAGAGGAAACAACCCCTGATGAAGAATCCCTTGGTGAAAAATGTGTTTCTACAACCGTTAGATTATTTTGTCCTCGAGAAGTGGGGGAGGGAGATAACAAAACAGCCTCGTTGCGTTCCAGCCTTGGCTTTGGGGACGCTGATGCTGTGCTATCCAAGGGCCCTGTCTGGGGGTGCCCCATTGCCCCCTTGTTCCTATTGAGCCCCCCCCACACACACCTTGCCCCATGTGGCTGTGGGAGCAAAAGCATCAGCTGTGGAGCTGCTCCCACGTCTGCTCTGCCTGCTCCTGGCTTTGGGGACTGGGGCTTCCACCTCATCCCCATCATGCAGCATCCCCAGCAAGGTCATCCTGCCCCAGGCCTTGGCTTGTGGCAAACGCGGCACTGGCTCCACGACCAGCAGCCTTGGGCAGAGCTGAGCAACCAGCTGGTTGTTGTTATCCTGCACCAGGGAGGAAGGGGCAGCGACTTTGGGCTTTACTGAACAGAAACAGAGGTGGTCGTAGGGTGAGCTGCATCCAAAGAGCCAAACACAGAGTCCTCTTTTCAGAAGGATTTTTGAGAAGGGGAAAATATAGCTTAATTGAAGGGGTGGAAGTGCTCCCTCCTTTCAGATCAGAAGGGCTCCTCTGGGGTTTTTGCAGGCAATGTGTGTCCCCTGGGGTTACCCCGGGTTGGCTCAGTGGGCACCAGCCCAGGGACAGGCAAGTAGCAGGGACTGTCACAGCCATGAAACACCCTGTGAGATCCCTCCAGCCACAGGCTGGGGCATTTGCTGAGGCTGGCAGGGACTGGTGCTGTCCCAGGAGCTGAAGGCACGTGTAGGACAGTTGTCAGCACTGGGGCTGCTTGCTGGAGCTCCGAGGCTGCTCCGGGTTCCTGAGTGGCATCTTCTCTGTGAGCCCCAGCCTGCCTTTCATCTCCTGCACTCAGGAGTGACTCAGGCCAGGAAACTGGGCGACATGGCAGCCTCTTTCCCCCATGTCAGGATGCCTCGCACGTCCTCCTCAGGCTCCCCGCAGCAGCTCCCAGCCCGGGGCTGCCGGCTGCTCTGCACGCCGGGGTGCCCGGGGCACCCACGTCCCAGCTGAGCCGGCAGCACGCTGCGGGTAGCACGGCCGCTCGGTGCTTCGTGGGTGGACAGCAGCAACGACATTCCTTCAGAGATGGGACGTTTCTGCTCAGGAAGGCCTGAAAAAAGCCAGGGACAAAGGGGGGAAGTGATGGCGGCTGTGTCTGGAGTTATCTTGCCGCTGCACTTGTGGGGGCTGCTGAGTGACAGCGCTTTTCTGTTTCGCTCCTGAGAGTCAGGAAACACTCATCTCCGCCGGCTCCCTTCCTGCCCTGCCTCGCCCCGCGCTGCGGTTCGGCGGGCCCCGGGCAGGGGGACGGAGCCTAGCCACCTCTCCCGGTGATGCCCGGGGCCAGCGGGCACTGCTGGCGAAGCCCTGTGGGTCCCTGAGCCAGCACATCCTAAACAAGTCCAGAAGCCAGTTGTGGGCTTCTCATATGGGGAGCAGCTCATCAGCCAGGGTGGCAACGGAGCATAAAACAGCTGAACTGGCCCTGGGGGGGACCCGGGGACGACGGCGCAGGGAGGGGATCCCCCCAGCACAGCCTTAGTGCAGGGTGCAGGACCATTGTATCATCCTCCCTGAAATGGGAAGTGAAAGAGTAGCGGCAGAAGGATGTTTAGCTTAACCCTGTCTGCTTTGGAGTATCCTGTGCTGAAATATTGCTTTAGAGCTTCTTCCAGAGCCTGCTCCGCTCTGGATGCCAGCGATGCACCTGGGACTTCAATAGAAACAAAGGAATCTGTTTTCTCTCCCTTTAGGAGTGGAAGAATCACAATATTTTCAGTTGGAAAGACTGTTTTTTCCACCATGTAAAAAGTGTTTTGTTTTTGCTAATAATACTTAGAATTTCTCGAGCCAAAACCAGCCCCAAAGGTGTCGGCTGGACTGAGCTATGGCTGCTTCTGCTCTCCTCCTGCCTCTGTTTCAGCGAAGCATGATCTGCCTGGCCTGGTATCACAGGGCTGCCGGTGCCAGTGGTGGGACAGGAATGAGGATTTCTCCTGCCCGTGTGCTCAGAGCCAGTGCACAAACCTCAGCTCCTGCCCTGGAGACCTGAAGGAAGGAGTTTATACAGTATAACAAAACACTGTGGGAATCAGGTTCATCACTAGAGCGAGTTTCAACACTCGCCCAGGCTGTCCTGGTGTTTAAGGTGCATTTCAATATCTTTCAAATGTGGGTTTTTTAATAACTCCGTTGTCAGCCAGGTTCTCCACCAGCGCTGCCCCAGCCCAGAGCTTCCGCATGGCCCCACTGTGGTTTCAGCCCCTCTTCAATTACTTTTACAACCCTGTTTGCTCTTACTTGCTTTGCTCTTGCAAACAGCAGGTTTGACAAGGCACCATTTGCAGCAGCTTCTCCAACACGTGGGATTGATAAAGAGCAGCAGCCATAGCCTCAGCCCTGCGAGAGCTGAGCTGCCAACACTGAGCGAAGGGGAAGGGCGGCAATTAAGAAGCCAGCGGGGAAGCAAGTGATTCCTGTCGCTGCTGCTCTGTGTCTCGGCTCAGCATGAAATTGCAGCAGGCACAGAGGTCAGGGAGCCCCGGGAAGCTGCGGCAGCGTGTCCCCAGGCTGGGGAGGGCAGGGGGTGCTACACCGTGAGGATCTGCTCTTCTGGGAGAGAGTTTTAGGGGTCTCCGTTTCTGGGGCAAGTTCAACCAGGGGGTCTGTAACCAGGCCCTGCTTCCAAGCAGTGAAATTACTATTGCTGGAGAATCCAGTTTCCTTTTCAGGCTTTCTTAAATTATTTGAACACAGAGGTTTCCACAATGACTTATAGATTCAGAAATGTGGGCGTTGTGTTTTCAGTGCCATTATGGACTTCAGAGGGGTGCCACGTTTCAGATCCGAAATGGAGATGTCTGCTTGGGCACAGGCTGGGGTGTGCAGCCCACTGCTAACCCCACCGTGTCCAGAGATGGGGTTCAGTCTCCTCCACTGCTCCCACATCCCAGATGGGGCCACCACGCTGGGAGCTAACGTCAGCTCCCTGTGATGGAAATGTCGCAGCAACTGGCTGCAAACCTGCCACAGTCTCCGGGCTGAGCAGTTCTACACTAATAACAGATTTTTCTAGGGCCAGGTTCCTAAAGTCCCGCAAAAAACAGGGCTTTGTCATGGAAATGCTGAGACGACATTAATGGCAGTGTCCTGAACGCAACTCTAATTAAAGAGAGGAAGGAGAACTGAAGCAGGATGTCCTGTTTGGCTGCCCAGGATGGAAAGCTTGTCACAAATAAAGTGCATTCTCGTACTTTGTCTCCGTCCCTCTGCACAAGGCTTTCCCAGATTCTGCAAACATTCATTTTCTTATCTCTCCTGGATTCTTGTTTCTTTTCTTTTGAAATAGCTCCTCACAAGAATGTTTTTTCTCTGCTGTATTCCCCACCGAGCTCTCAAACACACCAATCAAACAAATGTCATCTCCTCGAACACAAAGTGAATGTGCTTTTTATTCCTTGAACAAAATCACTTGGGCACAATAGCTGGTTGGCTCCATGCAAAGAAACTTTCCTATTAACGTCGCAGAATAAGCTCTGGCAAGCGAACAGGGACAGGCAAATCAAAGCTGGGAGCAAGATGGCAAATGTTTCCTTTTGAAAACAGGCTTTCCACTGAATTAGCCCGGGGTATGTCACAACCAATCTCTGAGTTGCTTCCTATGATAGCAGAAAAATAAATCAAAATCAAAACAAAGCAAACAAAAGAAAAAAAAAAAAGGAATTCATAAGTAACAGGCAAGTAATTTAGTTTGCTGTGTGCCACAGGAATCCTGATCCACCTGATTTTTGTGCTCATATAGAATCTAGCGAGTGTTGGTGGCTTTGTACCTGGCACTAGTCTCAGCAAAGCTCAGATTTAAGGCTGATACTTGAGCACAAAGCACTGTCCCAGCAGCGCTCCCCTGCAAATCCAGGATGCAAAATCTGGTATGTTTATGGAAAATAAGATGCATGATCCAAACTGGAGTGTTCATTTGTGCAGCAGGAGGAACTGGGCACGTGACGATGTCCTGTCCCAATGACTTGGTTTCTTTGCTACCAACTGGCTGATCTAGATGTTACCGCTCCTGCTGTGACATTGGCCGCGGTGCCTTTGCTGACCTGCTCATTTGCTCGGAGCACGGACCCTCTCTGGGCTGCTGCCAGGGAGGCAGCAGCTCCAGGGCCGCTGTGCAGGGTGGATTTCTATGAATAAAGCAGCTGAAGGCTCCCTGCGGTGCGCTGGGCTGGCACAGCCTCCAGCAGCGTTGCTGAGCCCTGGGTCCTCCTGGAGTACAGGGAAAGTGCCCTTTCACTGCTCAGTGAAAGTTGGGTTGTTCCCAGCATTTCTGCTCTACAAGTCATCTCTTCTCCATTGGGGCACTTGGGTAACGCTCGTGTGCCTGGAGTGGGGTAAGAATCCTGATGTTTGTGGGTGGGACTGGCTTCTGCTGCCTTCTGATGGGCAAAGCAAGGGCTGGGGAGGGGATGAGCTTATTCCAGCCCCACGGGGTGACCTTGCAGCCCTGTGAGTGATGTGGAGCTCAGGGCTCCTCTCCTTGTACCTCCAGCTCTGCCACTCTCCCTGCCCTTGCACAAGCACTTGTGACCCTGTCGTGATCTGCCCTGCCTCAGCATCCCCATGGGGTACAGCCTGCCTGGTCTCGCCACAGTAGCGCTTGTCCTCCCAGTCTGGTCTGGAGTCCCAAACCCAGTGCTCTGACTCTTCTA
Organism: Tyto alba; assembly: GCF_018691265.1. Classification (NCBI taxonomy): domain Eukaryota; kingdom Metazoa; phylum Chordata; class Aves; order Strigiformes; family Tytonidae; genus Tyto; species Tyto alba. The sequence goes on from NW_024881273.1 coordinate 3,595,918, forward strand.
AACCCATCCTTCCTGTGAGAGGAACCAAATACCTCCTGGTACCCAGCCTGATACATCCAACTCTGCCAACACCAGCTCCCTGCTCTTCAAATAACCCGCTGCTGGCTTTTACACTGCCAACCAGCAATGCCTCTGTGTCATCAGCCTGATGGTTACGCAGCACTTTCTCTTGGGTGATGGGGATTGCCCCACGGTGGGGAATGCCAGCAGGTACGGGCAGGGTGAACTGAGATTTGTGTTGTCCTTTCCCTGACCATGCCCTGGGGGTGCCCTCTGGGCTCTCCTGGACTTTGTGCCTTTCCCTTGTCCCTCCGCAGCCCTCCCTCTCCCCGAGCCCCGGCTCGGAGGGTGCATTCCTGCGGAGCTGTGTACACATTCCCCACACTGCTGGCACTGCTCCCGGAGCCCGTCCCCGACACACCGGCATCATGACTGTGAGCTGCTGCCGTCACCACAACTAGGGGAAAGTTTAGGCCTCCTTATCCTTGCAGGTTAATGAATTACCTTTATGCACCAAGGTGCTGGCTGGGAGTTCAAGTGGAACAGAAATAAGAATAGAAAACCATGGGGCTGGCAAATTCCTGTGTGTGTGGTGTTCTGTAATCCTCACCTGCTCCATACACCACTCACACCGCTCTTCTGCTGACATCCCAGGCTGGACATTGGGATGGGCTTGCCCAGCTTGGCTCCCTTGATGTCAACAGACCCGTAAGTAGAACCTGAAGTTTCACTCAGGCTTCAGCTGGGGGAGCTTGGTCCAAAACTTTTGGTGGTAAAAGGTAAAAATACATGTTGGAGCTGGCGGCAGCGGTGGAGGCGAGGGAGCAGACCTGTGGCAGAGAGCTGGAGGGTGACACCATTTCCTCATGCAGTGAGTCATTGCAGCCACGGTGCTTCCAGATGCACCTTTGCCTAGCACCAGGCTCTGCAGATGTATGACCTTAGCTGAGATGATGCCTGACCCGTTCAGAAGCGTCTGTGTCTGTCCCTCTGGCTCTGGTTTTGTCCCTCTAAGTGCTGGCGGGGGCATCCCTCCAGCTGCACGTATTGAGGCTGGATAACTTTGGAGAAGAAAAGTGGAAGCCTGCCAAGATATATTTGGAGAACCGCAGCTTTAGTATCAAGAGGTGATTTCATCCGAGCTCAGCTGTGAGGTGTCTGGGATGTGCTGTCAGGGGGCTCCATGCCTGGGCTGCTTTGCCCCAGGGTAAGTCACTGGAGCCAGGTGAGCCACTGGGCAGGCAGCCCCCGGCCAAAATCAGTGAGTCTGCCTTCCTGGATAAAACCAGGATAGAGGCAACAAGAGAGCACAAAATAACCCGTTTAACTGTTAGGCCACATTCATCCTTCTTGCAGAGATCACATAGGAGCTCCCCCCGGGAGAAATTTGGCCCATTTTGTCTAATTAGTTTCTCTCCTGCTGACACTTGCTGACATTTGCGGCTGACATTGCCCAGCCGCGGCTTCACGTTCTGAGCAAATATTTTGCTTGGATGGGAGAAAATCAGCTCCGAGGAGCTTGTGTGAGTATGTGGAAACCCAAACTGGAGCTGGATCCCCTCTGCTCCCTCAGGCCCCTGTTTATTACCTGCAGCCCCAAAGGAAAGCAAGCCTGGGAAAGCGATGCTCTCGCTGCAGAATGCACGATGCAAGCTTTTAGCCTGAGCTCTGGTTTTAGGGCAGAAACCCCTCAGGCAGGTTTGTGCCAGGGGTTTGGCACAGGTCTGACTGATGCCGTGAAAAGTGGTGAGAAGGAGGGAAGGGCAATGAGGCCCTCGGTTGCAGCAGTTTATAAGCCAACGCTCTTTATCCAGGATTGCTCTGACAAAGTGCTGGCTACCCCGGGGAGGTCCCAGACTGAGGCACTCGTTGCAACTGACTCTGGGGCTGATTGTCCCAAATGTCCTAAAGTGCTTAATGCCCTTGGAAATAGGATGCTTGAGCATCCTATCAAGGTCTCAACCTCTGTATCCTCCAGCTCTGGAGCTTCCTTGGGAATCTGGCTTGCATGGGGGGAGAAAGAAATACAGAGAAAACTGTGGATATTCAACCCACTAAAACAGGGACTAGTGGTGAGGACTAAAATTGTTAGACTAAAATGGTTAGACGAGACCACACAGATAATGTTTTGACACTTAGTCAAGCCCCTGGGGCCTCAGTTCACATCCTCTTCCCAGAGAAGTGAGGAGAGGGTTTTGTGGTTGACTGAAAAGGGACCAAAAATTGTGGGGCCAGTGTGAGGTCTTGACCACATAACAGGTTGAGTTGATGCCCTGCCTGCTTGTCCAAGAGGCTCTAAATGGGACTTTTGGGGAGAAAGACAAGGGGATCCACTAAATCCCATCCACCAAATCTCATCCAGCTCACCAGACTGGCAGCGTTGGGGAGGGACAAAGAGAAAAACGGTAAATATTTTGCAAAAAAACCCAGGGACTGTCCCTCCTAGCCAGGAACTGTTGACAGGTTTCGGTGACGCCCTTCACCTAGGATAACTAGGAGGGGAGCAGGCGGTGCAGCGTTTGCAGTCGGGCCCCGCTGCTGAAGGACGGCACGAATGGCTGCGGGAGCCCTTTGTCAGGAAAAAGCCTTTATGACTATATTTGTGCAGGCAGCTCTAAATGCTCAGACCTTTATTCTTTCAGGCTTTTAAACTAAAGGTCATATTCTCTTCCCTTCCAGAAAAAAAAAAAAAAAAAAAAAAAAAAGAAAAAAAAAAAGAATTCCTCTTGACGCAGATCCCCTTCCCCTCTGGATGGGAGTTCAATTGTTCTTGCAAGCAAGCTCCAAATCTGCCCCTCGCATTCACTTCCTTTTTCCTGCCCAAAAGGAAACAGAGATTTCTGACTGTGTGAACTAGTCCTTTATTTAAGGATACAAGAAAATAGCTAAATGCTAATTCAGTGTAGTGCTATGCACTTTAGCATGCTGCATGGCAAAACAAAAGAAAGAGAAACATATCCCCGCCCTTCCCAGTTGAATTGTAAACTGCACACTGATTTGAGTATAATGGGTATTTATGAAAGTTATACTAAAACATTTACTGAAGTCCAATGCAAACCAAAACCCTTCAGTCAGGAAGTTTTTAGCTACCAAAAATAATCTCCAAGCCCTGGCTAATATTTTTAATGATCATGTGTTCTTGGGAATTTCCTCTTCCCTCCATGGAGATAAGTGATTAAACAAAGTAAAGGCAGTGGCCATTTTGATACACTGCAACATGTCAGAGAAGAGCCATATCAACGGTTCTTTTTTTGTAACTTTTTCCTAAATTTTTACTTCTGCATTTACTGTCTGACTTTTAGGCTGAATTCCACTTCTCTATTATGTTGCTGAAATCCAGTGAAGTCAGCAGAAAAGTCATGAAAGTTTCCTGGGTAGGATTTTTAAGCCAAGGTATTAGATCCACTAACTGGGAGACAGTTATCTATTACACACCTTACTAATTTTATAAAAAGACATTGAGGTCTATTCAGCTGCATGTTACTTGGCTTAATCATTTCTCTAGAATGCCATGAGTGTAACGTCCTGTCCATTCTTCAGGTCTTCTGCATGGAAACTTCCTCTGGACTTTGTCCCACACAATGAGATCAGAACTGGCCCTTGGAGTGCATTTTTCAATACACCAAGTATTTTTGACATAGAAAACTTTTAATCAGTTGCAAGTGTTTTGTCCTGCAACCGGGCGCTTTTAAATTTTCCTTTATTGTTGTCCGTAATGGCCAGTAAGAGTTGCTGGGAAAGGGAGTGTCAGCTGCAGGCAGGGAGGAGGAGGGCTCTTGGCCCTCAGGACTTTGGTGGAGGATGGAGCAGCCCAGAAGAAGTTGCCTCTGCAGGATCTAACACCATTTCGTGCCGTGCAGGAGGCTTTGTTGTGGTGAGAAGGAAATGTTTCCCCTTTCCGTGCCTTCACCCAGAAGCCAGCGTTCCATGAGCTGGCGCGAAGATGCTGCTCAAGCCTCCGCTTTAGGCACCGGGAGGTTCGCGGCTCTGCACCACCCCAATTGCACAACTGCTCTGGTGTGTGTGGTGCACGGCTCCTTTGTCAGACCCTGCAAAGGGATGGCCTTTACTGCTTACCCTCTATTTTCACGATACGACTTTTCCTCATGGTGTTGCATAAGGTTTTCATAGAAATAAACATTCACTGAAGGTCTTGCAAGCCAAGTCCCTTGTAGGGAAGGGCAGAGCACAAAGAGCTGAACTCCTGGATGGTGATAAATCATACTGGAGAAATCCAGCTCATCCTTTTCAAATATGCACTTATGTCAGGAATGCTGAAGTATGTGGCTTGTTGCAATAAGATACAGTTCTCACCGACTCATTAAAACAAACGTTAATCTTGATTAGCTCTCAAGATGTTCGTGCATCACCAAAGCTTTGAAGCAGGGAGAGGACGTTTTCTTTTTGCATCCTCAGAATAAAGGCAGGTCTGTGGTGGTCCTTACTTGCTTGAGTGTTTGGTGTTACTTTGTGGGGAGAATTCAAAATGCGTATTTTGGATCTTTGCTGAAAGAAAAGTCCTGCGTTTATGATTTGAGCTCTGTTGTCAAAGTATAGTAAAAATAAAAGAATGGTCGTAAATGTATCCATCTCTAGAGACGCTCCTGGTGCAACAAAGGGGCACCTGGATTAACTGAATGAAATTTTGGCATTCAAAATGTTTTCCCATTTTTCTGTGCTGGTGGGATTTGGCTCCAAGGCAGGCACCAGGGACATGCAGGGAGCACATCTCCTCGTACCTCGGGGAATCGAGGGGGAACGTGCAGGTTTCCCAGCCCAGTAAGGAGCCCAGGCACTCGAGTCCTTATTCGGTCTGCGATAACTCTTCTCCAGAGGGACTTGCAATGAGAGAGGCTCTCGCAGCCCAGTTCTACAACCTGAGGAAACGTACTTTGTCCTTGCATGGACGAGGAGACACTGAAACCCCCGCAGCATAGATCTAATCCACCCTGTGTGTCTTTCCATTGCACATGGGTTTCAAAAAGATACGGTCTTGCTCAAATATTTTCTGAATGCCTGATACCTTTCTGCAGCAAGGGGAGGTATCTGTGAGTGATACAAAACTGCTCCGGCAGGACAACACTGAAACCTTATCTCATACCAAAGGGCAGATAAAGGAGCCCTTTACCAAGCTAGCTTAGCAAAAGAGAGGCTCTGGGCTTTTTCCCACCTCTATCCTCGATCTTATCACAACAGTAGCAGCAAGGCATGGCCACATCCCCGACCTTGGGTACACTGGGGTCCCCGCGGTGCTCCAGATTGCATTGCTGCAGAGCAGGGGAGCTTGTCCCCCAGCCCAGGGTTTGCTGACTGTGTGCAAGACACCAGCTTGCACAATATTTAGTGTCTGCTCCCCGTCTCCCTCACTTTCTCCCCCTCTCTTATCAAGCTTTCCTTGCTCTCTGTCAACAACAAGAGTGAGAGGGGAGGCTGAGCCCGCAGGGCTGCTCAGATGAAGCGCCCCAAGGGCTGGCATGCCGCTCTGCCCGCCTGCGCTTGAGCTGCCCACCACCAGTCTTACAGGGATGGATTTTTCACGGGAAATCACACGCGAGCTCTCTTGGCAACTAGTACACAGTCCTTGGCAGCTACGTGTGTGGGAGTGCTTCAGTAGTGTCTCAGGGCAGCCCTGATTCAGGGAAGCACAGATGCACGAGGTGCTTTATGGTAAGGTCTGGCTGATCTTTTGATTCCAGTCTTAATTTTGCTGGAGTTGATTTATGGGCCTGGACAAACTGACCTCGACGGCACAAGCTCACTGGTGCTGAGGTTCCCCCGAACCTCTGACACACCACGGGAGCACAGGCAGGGATTTAAGCACGCACTCAGGTGTTGCCCACAACAGAAACACTTCTCTGGCCGGGGGCTGTGTCCTGAACACCGGGCCGGTCGCTCACACACGTTGCCTTTGCTTTGGTTTATTACCATGTTAGAGACATCCTGGAAGAACCTGCCAATCTTCTGTAGGAAGCACTCCTTAAAGTCTGCATTATAGAGGTCAACCTCCAGCTTTCTGTCATCACAGCCCCAACTCCTTGTGCAACATGATGTTGGATGTCTAATTAACAAATTGGTAGCAATTACCCTTTGGTGTTAAAGAGCAGCTACTAGTAGCAATGGGAGAGAGAAGAGGCCTTATGGATGTTAGGACACCTTGAAAAATGTCTTTCTTGAAAAGGTGGAGACTTTCATGAGGTAGGAGAGACCTGCACAAAGAGAAGGCCTTTGCCCAAAGCAGGCTCAAGCTGTTTTCTCCTGGGGAAGAGACCCAGCCGCTCTCCAGTGGCATCTGCAGCCTCCGGTCCTGGCAGCACTGACAGCAGATCCAACCATCCCTGGATGATGTTGCATGGTGCTTCCCAAGTGTTGAAAATCAGGAATCTTTCTGACTCTTACTGTCAGAGATAAAACAAGCATTTACCATGAGATAAAAAAATCTAGAGATACAAAAAGCCTTGGGCAAGCTGAAACAACAAGGAAAAACCTTGGAAGAGGCAGCTATCCCAAAGCATCTTTTCTTTACCTCTCTTTATGGTCTTTTTTTTTTTTTTTTTTTTTTAATTAAAAGACTAATAATTGAAGACCTGAGGCAACAAATATTCCCCAAACAGCTCTTCCAAAAGAGCCTTTCCCAGTGCTGTGCAGGAGGGTCCCTCTGGACACAGGGTTGCACAGTGACCCAAAACTCCCCTGCAAACAGAAGCCTGTTGGCCACCTCAGCTTGTCACCCCCCAGCATGGCCCCATCCCGAACCAGCCATCGTGTGCTCACAGCCTCCCCAGATACTTCACTGGTGAGGGTTTTGTTTTAACAATAATGCTTTTTTTTTTAACCCTTAGGGAAATTTGAGTGGGAAAAATATGATTTCAAGTCATGATTCAAACTTTGGAGCTCTAACGTTCAAAACTCAATTTATGAACTGGGGGACTTTGATAGTTTCAGAGGAACTTTTTTCCTGAATTCTTATTTATTTGGAATCTGCAACATTCTCTGCAAAACGTGGATAAATTTCCTTTTGATGGAGGATTTTCACCAGGAGAAGACAGTTCTATTTCCCAGCCAGGCTGCAGTCGCCTGCCAGACTCCCAAGGCTCTCCCTGAGCAGCGAGAAGCACTAATGAAGAATACAATCTCTGAACTTGATTAATTACGTCTGCACTGCACGGGTATTCCCATGGCACCCTCAAAACTTCTTGGTCCTGCCCCGGAGCGCAGGAGGCACACCGTAATCTCTGGGCTGGACTCTGCCCAGCTCTGTCGCCTGTTGTTTTCACCAACATCTTCACCTCAAGGGCGGGCTGGAGAGGGGCCAAGTTTGGTTTAGAGGTGCCACTCCTCCCCAGGATCTGGGCATGCAAAACCTGGTGCCTCACGAGAAATATCAGCAAGGGGATGAAGTTGGCTGGGGTGCAGCTCATCCAGGGGATGGTGGGGTACACAGGGCATGTGAGAGAGGCCCCCAGTGCTGAAACTTGGCTGCTGGGGGTCTTGCCCTGGTACTGGTGGCTCTGAGCACCCTGGCAATGGCATGGGCATGCTGGAGAGCAGCGCCAGGACCTGGCTCCAGGTCCCACAGGTGCCCTGTGCATCCCATGTGCAGCATCTTCAGCAGCTGGAGAAATCAAGAGGTGGTTAAAGCACGAGGATGGCAGCCTGGGCTCAGCAGAGCACGAGCAGGGAAAGGTTTTGCTTTTCCTCCCCTGCTTCCCAAAGAGATTCAGGTTTGAAATACCGTTTCCTCTTGCACTTAGAGGCTCAAGCAAGCCTCTGCTGCTTCTGCTGAGAATTAAACCCTGTGAAAAGTTCACAACACCTAAAATTAGGAGTTAAATTTATGTAGCAGGTTTCATGCAGGAATCTAAAAGCAGTTCATGGATGTTTGTTGAGCAAGCAGCACAACATCCCTGTGATGGGACTGGTGCTTTTATTATCCACTGATGAGAAAGCAGGCAAGGGATGGTAAAATAATTTTTCCATGGAGAATACGGGAAGTGGGTGGAAACAGGACCCGGGTGGCCTGGATCCCATGCCCCCACCCGATGGCCGGGGACCATTCCCAGATGCAGCGTGCTCCCCAAGAAGCAGTCATCACTCAAGGATTTGGAGTGTCTCAAGCCTGGAAGCATTTGGCACAGTGCTCCTAAATCCAGCAGAGGTCTGGGCCAGCTCTGTGGGGGTGCAGCAGCGCTTTGCACTGGCTGAGGCTCCGACCCCGTCCCTCTGCAAGCAGCCTGCACACCCCTGCCAGACACGGCTGGGCTGCCCTCCGCTCACTGCGCTGGCAAAAGCCGTGCAAACTGAAGGAGGAGTTTTTGCCATCTGATTCTGATTGCTGCTTGGTAACTGACTTGATTATTTAAAGTATCAAATGTTGCTGCGGGACAGCATTTTTCCCGATACTTGCTCGCATGCTGATTAAACCCTGACTGACTTCCAACGTCACAGTGAACAGCAGCACGCTAGCAGAGAACAGCCCAAAAAGACCAATAAAATAAACCCGGCAGGACTTAGTTTCTCAGGAGCAGCTGAGACAAGAGGGAGAAGACATACATAAGAGAAAAGATCCTGCAGCACCATGGAGGAAAATCCATCATAAAGCGAACATGGCCTCAAACTTAAAGGGATTGGCGTGGGCAAGGCAGCCACATCAGCTGACAGGAAAGCAGCATGCCACACTAATTGGCTAGTGCTAATGAGGAGCTAAAGCCCCCTTGATCCCCCTACTCAATTCACGCCTGACAGGCCCTGAATGTCCCTAAGCCGGGGCAGAGCGGGCTGCCCGGCCTTTGGAAAAGCACATGTTCTGCCTGGGGGCTGCCTGCCCATCTGCTTGCCCTGCTTTTGGTGGGTCCCACTGCCACCTGCCACCGTGGGCTACCAAAAATGTCACCTTTGACAGGCTGGAGATGCTGCCAGGGAACTTGCACCGCGGCGTGCACCAGAGGGGATGCCAGCAGGAGGTTTGGGGACGATGGGGAGGTGCAGGCAGAGGCAGGGCTGTGGGCACGGCCGGGTGTGCGGCACTAACACCCTGCAGCTCCCTCCCTCCTTTCCTCCCTCTCGCACACCGTAAGTGAGCTTTGGCTGACGCCCAGGTTTTCCCCAGCACCGACTTCCACGGGAGGGTAGCGGCGGCTCTGCAAGATGAAGCGTCATGATTTCAAAATTAAAAATACCCGTTCGTATGGCCCCTGCTGACCACTTCCCGCTCCAGCAGCTACTACTAAAGATACCAAAGACTGGGTAAACAGGAAGTGTTTTCCACACATCCCGTCTCACTCCTGCGGCTCCGCTGCTGAGGCCAGAGCAGTCCGGCTCCATGCTCAGCTCCGTGTGCATGTGGAGATGTGGGTCGCCGATGTCCCAGCCATGCACCGAGACCTGCATCCATCCTGGGACGGAGAACATGGGAGAGGCGGCATAGGGCCAAGTGGTGGTTGATGCAACTGATAAAATTCGGGTCTAGAGTTTTTCCCAAAGTTCATGGGATTCAGTTTTGGGGGAGGATGCTAGGAGCCTTTGTGTAGGCTCTGTACGTTTGAGCATTGAGCCTGTGTGTCTGCTGACGGTGGAGAAACCTGTCAGCTCCGGACCCAAGTTTCCAGTATCCATCCTCTCTGATCTGAAAGGAACATCCAGCGCCGTCTCTTCTCACAGGCAGCATGTGCCATCCATGCAAGCCCTGTAACTTTCCATAGGGAGCTGCTGCTTAAAACGCAGCTCCGAGCACAAAAGCAGACCCTCCCTACAGGTTAGCGTCGCACGAACACATAAACATGCACAGCGTTTCATGCACAACTGGGCACAAACTCACGCTTGTGTCTATAAGTGACTCTCCTGAACCGATGCACTCCCATGCAGTCCAGCAGCTGGCGATGCTCGCAGCAAGCAGCATGTGGGATAAAGTCACCTACTGCTGGAGAGAATGATGGGCGGCAGAAAGCAGACTTTAAAAAAAAATCTGCCAAGGAAAACAAGTGGGGTCTTCCTTTAGCCATGCATTTATATAAATAAACACAGGAATATTTTGCAACTCCTGAGGGACTTGCCCAGAGTAAAGTTTTGCTGAATAAGGATGGGAGTAATCCTCTGCTCACCATAAGCCTGCGCACAAGTGCTCTGTGCTGCCCAGACTGGGAGGACCCAGACGTGTGCGGCACGAGCTGCGGACATGGCTCTGCTTCAGGGGAGCCCCAGACAACACACGTCCCCCCGACCCATGCCAAGAGCTCTGCCAGGACAGGAGGAGAGCACACGGGTTGCTGTGGGGGTCTTGATGCCCGCAGCAGCAGGCAGCAATGACCTGGCAGTCATGGGGCTGCTCGCTCGGCGGCCTGATTGCGTCCTCTGAGAGAACCGAGGAATAATTACCAGCCGCACAGCCCTCATGTTCTAAAATGTTTTCTTTCCTGGCACGGTCTGGGTCAAAATTTCAAATCCCAATTGGAAAGTGTACTATTCCTCCTCTGGCTACCCAGAACCAAGGTAATACAGACATTAAATCTGAAATCACAATCAGCTTTGCACCAGAGTGGCCTTGAAAACTGCAGAACGGGGGCAGTAACTTCCATGCCTCTGCTGCCCGGCGCTGAAGATGCCATCTTTGCTGGGTGATGTCCTGCAGCTTTAGTGGCCCACACTGCACGTGCCTTGCTCGCTCTTTCCCAACACAGGGACAGCGTGACAGGGGTAACAAGCCGTCCAACAAACTGACTGACGGCTGCGTTTTAACCCAAATTTCAGGGGGTCGCAAATATCCCAGAACACGCTCTGCTGGTACCTAACGTCAGCGTGGTGCCCTCTGGAGAAGATGGCTGCCAGCCCCGCCATGCTTGGCGTGGGTTGTGAGGGAGGTCTTGATGCCGTGAGGGTCCCCATGGCCCCCCGTCCACCCCCTCCAAGGTGGAATGAGAGGTGGGGGGAAGGGGGGGGTGGGGGGGGGCGGAGGGCTGCTGCCAAAATGTGCCCCGTGCCAGCGAGGCGGGAGGGCGGGGGGCAGCAGCCATCTTAGGCCTGGCGTGAGGTGCAGGTCGGGGAGCCCAGGCAGGCAGCCCTCTCCCTCCCCGTGTCCTCAGGGACGTGCGGCTTGCCTGCCCTCCATTTCGGCACCCTGTGGCCGTCCCCGGTGGGCACGGGGTGGGGGGTGCCGCCCCGCGGCCCCTCTCCCCCTCCGGGCGCGGGGCGGCCGTGTTTGTTCTCCTTCGCGGCGCCTGTTATCAGCGCGCAACACACACAGGAAGTCCTGTCTGGGATTGTCCATCCCCGGCCTGATTTATACAGGAAGAAAAGCATAAAAAGCCACCCTTCCACCTCAGCAGCCACCTCCTGCCTGTGCGCGGCCGGCCGCCGGCCATGCCGGGGGTGCGAGGCGGGTGCCCGGGCCGGCCGGAGCCAGGGCGGCCGGGCGAGGATGGACACCGGGAGATGTTGGGGAGCATGGCGGCACAGCGGGGGACGGCGGGGCACCGGAGGTACCGTACGAGCTGTGGCCATCGCCGCAGAGGGGATGGGATGGGATGGGATGGGATGGGATGGGATGGGATGGGATGGGATGGGATGGGATGGGATGGGATGGGATGGGATGGCAAACTAGCACTGGGGACAGCGGGAGTGTGTCCTCACCAGGCCAGCCCCTGATGGCTCCGGGCACGTTTTTGCCCCTGCTCAGGTAGGGACGATGGCGGGAGCCTCGGGGGGCTGGTGCACACCAGCAAAGGGCTGCCAGGGCAAACTGGTTTTTAAAGCGTCCTTTGGCCGCTCCCAGCCAGGCCGGCTCTGCTGTCAGCCATGCACGGGCTTCGCTGAGGGGCATCTCCAGCGCTGGTTTGCTCAGCGCAGAGCCCAACCTGCAGCACTATTATTTTTAATTCACCCCGCTGGCACTCAGGCTGTTTTCCAGGAGCAGAGAACACAGAGGGTGATTTTACCTCCTATGCATGTAGAGGAAGGCTGCAAACAAATACCTGCGAGATAGCTGGACATTCTTAGCAAATCTCTTTTATTTGCATAACTCATTCACTTTTTCCATCTGCCGGCTCTCTGAACACCTCTGACACAGCACATTGTTCGTCTTTCCCCCCGCCCGCTCCCGCTCCCCTCCACGCAGCACGCGGCCGCGGGGCTCGCCCTCGGCGCGGCCGGACCCCGAGCCGTGACGCTGCGCTGCTGATTTCAGATCGCACGGCCGCAGAGGTTCGGCTCCCGGACGCGTCCAGGGCGACGTGGGGCTGGACGGGGCCGCGGGCAGGGACCGTCCCTGCTCTCACGCAGACCTGAAGCTCGCCCTGGCTGACGGCCGAGCCTGGAGCGTGCCGGTGTGTGCGTGCCAGGAGCTCGGCAAAGCTTCTCAAATTTATAACCGTGGAGCTGGGTGATTTTCATGTTATCTCTTTTCAGCTACCTGCAGACCTGTGGGTCCCGCCATCCTAAGTTGTGGCATTACACGGTGCGGGAGGGAGGCTTTCAGTGAAGTACCTGGGGTATTTTGGGGTAAAAGACTGGGTGTGGGTCGGAGCAGCTGGGATATGCAGGTGCTGACTGGCTGTGTGGGAACATGGAGAAGGACCACGCTGGTGAATGGGTCTCGGTAGAAATAACCCAGCATACTTTTTCCCAGGGTCTAACGTTCACAGAATCCATTCACTGGGCAGAGAATCAAACATAAGAAGAAATAATGAGGCTTTGTCAGTGATAAAATGAATTTAAAAGTGGATTGGGAAGCTCTGCTACCGCTTGGGAAGCTGTGTGAGACAGAAGCCCAGATGCAGTGGCCTCCTCAAAAATCCACTGCTCCTCCGGGTAGTAGCAGAAAACACCGAGTCTGCCCTGTCAGATTTTGAATGTTATTCCCTATGATCCAGCATTCATTCTGCTGATTGAGTTAGTCCTCCTCTATGCTGTTAAACTACCAGCTCTGTACAAGTTTCCCTAGAGGTAAGGAAGAGAAATTGAATCTGGGCTGCAGGCTCATTTGAGCCTTTTCCCAGACTCTACTGCTGCAGTTGGGGCTGGCTCTGGGGAGACAGATTTACAAACTGCAACAAATTAGAGTAAACGAACCTGACTCACAGTCACACCAGCAGCAGAAGGGCATGGCGAAATACAAGGGAAGATTTAACTTGAAGTTTCAGAGCAGACAGAGAAAGAAAAGGGTCTCTGTAAACAGAAGAGTTTGATCAGAAATGTTATTTCACTCTCCATCCTCTCCCAAAGTGAACGCTTGGGTTCCTGTCCTGCCCATAGCCTGGGAGGTGACTGCAGAGAGGAGCTCTGCTTAGTGCAGGTTTCTGGAGCTGGAGACTTTCTCCTGATATAGAAGGATAATCAGAGCAAAAAACAGTCTTGAGCAAAATGCTCTCTCCTGAGCTGCTCACTGGGATGGTGGTGATGAAGTGACTGAGCCGTGCGTGCAGCTCCCAGCTATTCCCACCGCACTTCCCATGCGCTCCTCGGGGAGTGATTCACTGGGAAAACACAGAGGGGGACAGCAGAGTGGGGGGACTATACCCCGCTGAGTAATGCCACTTTTTGCCAGGGAAATTTCACAAAAAGCCATGAAATTCAGTTTATTCCTGGGAGAGATGAATCATTTCCCAGCTTTTATGCAGCAGCCATTACTGCCTCCTCTAAGTGTAAATAAGAACTTCTTTATGTGCACATAAGAGAAAAAATAAGCCTGGCTACAGGATGTTGTCCTGTTCACGCATTGGTTTTTGAACAGCTACAGCCAGTCTGCTGTACGTCTCTGTGGTCGCCTTAAGTTATAACATAGCGGTCCTGAGACACTTAATGCTTGTGAAGATCTTAGGCAAAAAAAATATAACTTTGTGAGAGTCAGATCTTGGTCGTAATATGCACAGCACTGGGCAACTGGTGACGACAGACCGAGAGCTATGGGCCAAGTACTTTTCTTGGTTTGGCCTGCTTTGATCCCACTGACATCAATGGACTCATCTAGATTTCCACTGAGATAACTGGTCTGCAGCTGATGCAACCGAAAACAATATGGGACATAATAGAATAGTGGGAGGTCATTTTCCTTACAGAGCTCTGCAGAACAGGGACTGCTCCAAAGCCTAAACTTAAGTGTAAAGTTTACAAACAGCCTTATGAAGAGCCTGAGCAGAGGAGCTTGTCCTAAAACAGGAAAAGGCATTCCCCCTTTTTTCAGAAGCACCAAAAATTCCTATTGCTTTAGCAAGTGCTTCCAGTTCTGTGCAAGATCCCTGCAGAGGTCAGCAAGAGCCCATTGTACACAGCAGGTATGGGGTCAGCCACCACTTGTAGCAGCTGAAAAGTTTTGCATCTGTATGTGTGTCACTCTTCTGTCTGTCTCCCCATCCGTCTCTCTCCATCTGCCACTTCAGCACCTCTGGCCCCAGTTTGGGGAAGTGCTCGTGTGCTTGGGCATGTCCCGTTTGCTGTGATGGTCTGTAAGCATTCCTCTCTCAAGCGAGGGTTCCTGATGTGGGACCTTAGTGCCGATCTCCTATTAATTGTTCTCTGTTAATCATTCCTTTGTCGTGCATACAGAGCAAGAGCAAAGTTGAGTCCCCCCTACCCCAGCCCCAGACACCTTCACACCCCCCCTAGCTCACCTACCCCAGCGGGGGCCAGCTGGAAGCCCAGCCCACACCTCCAGCCCTCAACCCACCACGGATGCTCTCAGGGTGCTGCTGGATGTGGAGCGAGTGCAGCTTGGCAGGTCGGCGGGATGGGCTCTAGGAAATGGGGAAGAGGGTGAAAAATCTCACCTTCACAGTCAGCCCAGTGCTCAGCCGGAGACCTGCTCCAGGCCAGCACTCAGCGTGCCTCATAGCTCACACTGGTGGTAAAACCAGTGGGAGACAAGGAGGTTTTGACATTGCTAAATCTAAGAGGGAGTTTGGGCAGAAACATTTCTTTCTTGGCCTGGAGACAAGCATTAATATTAGATGTCGTGGGAGTACACTTCTAGTGTGCAAGGGAGAAAGCTTTGGAGGAAACATGTAAAACACCGGTCCCGGGGAGGACTTCAAATTCAGACAGACTTGCAGTCAGGAGCCAGAATCCTTCAGTGCCTTTGTCAGAAGCTCATCACACCCATATTAACAGAGCCAACAAATCTGATCTTCCCCCACTCTGAACTGGCATAACTCCTCTGCTTTCAAGGGAACTTTGCCAGGCAGTGTCCTGGGGGGATTTCCTCCCAGGATAATGAATATTAGCATATAAGACACTGAACCCTCCCTAAGATTGAAGGATTAAATGCTCTTTTAATGGCCTATATGCAGTTCTTAAGAAGCTGACATGGGCTTGAGCAAAGATTTGACCCAATAAATGGAACTGGAAAGCAAACATTTTGCAATTAAAATACTTGCAGAATTTTAAAATGATGCAGTGCACTTAGAGAATAGTTGCCCAATGGCTCTCTAACAGAGACCCTGAAAGGCGACGTGGTTAGTCCTCTGCTGCGTGGTGTTGTCCCACAAGGAGCTGAAAGATGAGTGTCGTGAGAGATGCTGGGTGTCAGTGAGGCCATCCCCCATCTCACCATCAAATTTACACTTGGGATCCCGGGGACTTGTGCAAAGGTTGCCTGGGCAGTTAGGGGTCTTTGTTCTTAAATGAATGTGAGTACATACTGAAGATGGTAAAATATAGCGTTGGGGTACAGCAGATGGGATCAGAAATCAGTGTAGAGGAACCTGGATATGCCCAGGAGAGTGTCAGCAAGAATGGGGCACCCCATTCTCTTGGGGTGTTGGAAAATCCCAGCCATGGGCAAACTGCTGGAGGGGATAGCTTGGTGTTCAGCAAAGTGTGGGCGCTGCGTGAGGTGGAACCAGGGCTTCTCCTCTGCTCAGCCCTTGCTCGTACCCCTGCCTGCTCAACCCCAAAGGGTGCAAAGGCACTGTGGATCTGCCTGGCCTTCCCCACTGGGGTCACAGCAAACTCGTGTGAGCGAGGGGAGGATCAGGACCCATAGGATGCTCCTAAAACAAACCCCCACTGTGCAGCCTGCACTGCACAGCAGGGAAGGGACGGGCCCCCCCATGCCCTACCACCAGGACTGTGGTGCCTGTGCCTCTCCGGCACACCAGCGAGCCTCGGTGGTGTGAGCTCAGTGCCAATGCCAGACACAGGTTCTCTGTGGCCACGATCCTGCTTTCGTCCTCCAACCCACTCCACAAGGACCTTTGGGAGCTTCCAGGGAACCCACACCAGGTCCACCGTGGGCAAGGGCAGGTCACTGATCTCTGCCTGCATGACAAGGGGAGTGTAACAGTGGGCTTTTTTTGTTCTGACAGTAGGAAAGCAAGATGGTCCTTCAGGAAAGGATCCCTGCCTGGGACAAATGATGGAGCACTGAGGATAAGGTGAGTGTCTCGGCTACAAAGCGAGATCCTGTGCTTTCGGTATGGTCAGACGGAGAAGTTTTCCATTGGCTTCCAAATGCATTTTGCAATTATTAGACAAGTTGAGTATCAGGCTCTGTTCATCTCCCCCATACACCAGAAAAAAAAAAACCTAGCACTCTCTGCATAATAAGAAAATTACCATCCCTTCAAGGCTCTTGGGAAAAGTTGCCTGTGCTTCGTATTTATGAGATTAAATGGGCTGAAATCATTCCCCAGAGCTAGGCTGGATCCAGACAGAGTGAGCAAACCTGTTTGTGCCATGCGAGGTGCTGTGTAACGTGGAGCTGTGTTTCCACCAGCACCAGCAAGCCTTTTGCTTGCTGCTGGGAGGGATCCTGTCTTCCGCACACCCTGTCGTCCCCAGCAATGGAGCTTCAGCTTCACCAGCATGTCCCGGAGCTGATTCCCCTCTGCTCTGCTCCCTTGCCCAGGGAGGATCTCGTCAAAGCAGTTTATGGTCCTTTTACACGGGTCCACCTGAGAGCCCCACGCAGTTTCCCGGGAGGGTGCAACATAACCTGAGACAGCTCCAGTTCAACCAGCAGCCTCAACGTATCCATGAGGAAATACAGGGGATCGGCCAGTGATCTCAGTTTCTCTTTCAGAGCCATTATTAACTGGTAAATATTTCCTTTAAATGTCTACAAGCTTTCAAAAAAATTGCAAAGTTTAATGGGAACAAATATTCATTCCCAGGGGGTCGTATCCTGCCATTCATTTGCACATCAGACCCCTGCTATCATTAAGGCTGGTTCTGTGCATGGGTAGGCGCCTAAGTCATCTGAAAAACAATAAGCCTCTGTGCTCTAATTTCCCAGAGAAAAATGTAGACAAAACAAGTGGCAGTTTGGCACAAGCCAAACTGCAGAATTTGCTTTAATAACCAGGCATTTAACACGAGAAGCCTGTAGGCAGCTGGGATCGGCCTGCTTGATCAGTCCCCGGGCAGGTGTTGTGCAAAGTGGCAAAGCTGCGCCCTGCGTGGGTCTGTGGGTTGAATTTGGGCATCTCTCCGGGTCGACCCTCACGCCGCTCCGCAGCCAGCGGGGCGGCCAAGGAATCCTTCAAGCATCCTTTAGGGCTCACTGGAAACCAGCCTCCCTGTCCTGGCAGTTCACTGCCTGCTTCTGAAGGACTTTGCTGTTGTCATGAGTTCAGGGGAATCAATAATATATGTCTTATAATTATATGTCCTCTTGGGGAGTGCAGAACCAGCTACAGTATTTTTTAGCAAAGGGAAATAAATCCGCCCTGGCCGCTGCACTGGTGATGGACCATTTCACCTGGGAGTCTGAACACCCCTGGGTGAGGGGCTGGGGGCTCTGCTGGGGTCTCCTCCTCTCACCATTAATCCCCTGCCCACTCAGGCGAGCTGGTCTTGGGGGGAGTGGGGGGTCAGGGACCTTGTGTCCTCCTAGTGTGGGGCGTGCAGAAACGGGCTGGGGGGGCTGCAGGTCGATGCCAGGGCAGGGGTCCCCCGCAATCCCGGCTCCGTTGGGGTCAGCTCAGCGGTGACAGCATACGGGGCACGGCGTCAGCATGTCCCCCCCACCCTGGGCTGGGCTTCTTGGGGGGGTCTTGCCCTGTCCCTCCATGTCCCCCCACCCCAAGACCAGACTTCTCCGAGGGTCCTGCCGTGTCCCTGCACAACTCCTCGAGACCGGGCATCTCTGGGGGAACCCAGCCTGTCGCTGCATGTGCCCCCCAAAGACCGGACTTCTCCGGGGGTCCTGCCCTGTCCCCTGCACGTCCCCCGGGGAGCCGGGTCACCTCGGTGGGGACGCGGGGGCCGGCGGGGCGGGGGCAGGCGGAGGTTCCCCGGGCCCCGGCGCTTCCCCCCGACCGGGAGGCTCCGCTTTCCTCCCCGCCGGGAGCTCATTGGGCCGGGGCGGAGGGACCGGCTCGGGCCGGGGGAGGAAATGCGGGGGGGGCCGCGGCGCGGCGGCGGCTCCGCGGCTCCGGCACCGGCACCGGTGAGTCCCGGCGGGGGGGGGGGGAGCTCGGCAATGCCCCGGAGGAGGTGGGGGGGGGGAGGGAGGGCTGCGGCCGCATCCTGCAGCGGGGAGGGACGGGGGGAGCGTTTCGTGGAGCGGGACTCGCTGCCGCAGTGGGGGCTGCCGAGGGGTCCCGAGAGTCCCGGGGGGGAGCGAGGGGGGGTGAGGGGGTGGGGAAGGTTCGGGGGGGGGGTGTCTTTAGGCGGGGGGCGGCGGCGGCGCTGCTGTCTCTGTCTGCCCCGGGGGGTGCAGCGCCCGGGGGAGCGGGGCTCGGCCTGCTGCGGGCCGGGGTGAGCCTCCCTGCGCCCATCTCCGCGGTGTCCCCATCCCCGCGCCCAGCTCCGCGGTGTCCCCATCCCCGCGCCCATCTCCGCGGTGTCCCCATCCCCGCGCCCAGCCCCGCGGTGTCCCCATCCCTGCGCCCAGCTCCGCGGTGTCCCCATCCCCGCGCCCATCTCCGCGGTGTCCCCATCCCCGCGCCCATCTCCGCGGTGTCCCCATCCCCGCGCCCAGCCCCGCGGTGTCCTTGTCCCCACACCCAGCCCCGCCGTGTCCCCGTCCCCACACCCAGCCCCGCGCTGTCCCCGCGTCCCCGTGCCCTATCTCTCCAGCATCCCTGTTCCTGTGCTCCGCCGCGCCTGCCTCCCAGCCTGCGGAGAGAGCAGCCGGAGGCGTTTGTAAGGGGAAAATCCATCTTGCTGCTGCTGCCGCTGCCCCTCTCCAGGAGGGTTTGGCTCTAAGGGCACAGACCGGGGCCCACGCGAGGTTGGGAGCAGTGGTTTCACCTGCAGAACCAGGCCAGGCTGTTTGCAAAAGCGCATCTGTCGCATTCCCATGAGGGTAATTACATCCTCTTGAGGGACCGGATTCTCTTGCATCACTTTGCAGACAGACCCCGATTCCTGCTGCTGCCATCAGCTGGAGTTTTAGCCTTGGTTTCATGGGCAGAGCTGGACAAAGCACTGCTCACCTACACGGTGGGTTGTATTTTCCTTTTGGTTGCTGCAGCGGGTTAAGAAAGAGCAGACTTAGGAGAGTTACAGGAACGTTTCTGGCTGATGAGAGGGGGGGACCCCCAGACCCAGAGGAGCACATGGCCAGCTGAGGAGACTTTGCTGCCCCCTGAAACAGCAGAAGCTCAGATGCACCCACATAGTTTCACTTGACAAACCATGGGGTTTCACCTCTTCATATGAGAGATTAGAAAGGCAATGACAAAAAAACTCTGTGGTTTGTTTTTGTTTTTTTTTTTTTTTCCTTAAGCATGAAAAGATTTTCCTTGAGTTATGTGCTTTAAAAGAGGACTGTTAGAACAGATAGTGGCAACAGGTTGGAGGATCTTCAGTGGCTTTAAAGAGGCTGATTTTTATAAACTCATAAAAAAGACAAGTATAGGTTATCATATTTTCCACTTTTGAAACTTTTTCTGGTATGAAGCAACCATAATTTTATGACCCAGAGGGATACTCTGACCACTTGAGGTAGGGCAGTGCTGCTCCATTTCAAAGCAAAAAACCAAACTGTCTATATTTTAGGCTTGTGCCCTGTGTTTCTTGCCTTCCCCACAGGGAAAGCTCCCAAAGCAGACACAGGAATCCTGTGGGAGGACAGAGATGGTTGGCAGAGTTTTACTTACAGACTTCTGGAGAAGCACTGCTAGTCTGAGGATCTGTGATTGTAAGGAAAATATGTGTCCCAGTATAGCCCTGGGAAAAGCTGGTTGGCTGAGCAAAGGGGAATTAGTATGTCTCCATACAGTAGTGTCCCTGGGATGTCTCCAGGAGGACTGGGGAGAAAGAAGGTTCCTTCACTTTTTTTTTTTTTTTTTTTTAAATTCCTACAGGTTAACCAAGATTTGATTTCCTGATGGTGGAGATACCATATATTAATCATTAGAAGATGAATTAGATTGCTACATTTGGAGGAGAATGGAGGACCAAAGGCTTTATATCACCAAAATCCTCCTTACCTCCTCAAACCTGGGCTTGTACAGAGGTTCAGATGGGCCCGTGCTGGGCTGAGCTCAGTTCCCTGCTGGGCTGAGCTCTGTGGGAACAGAGTGGGTATGTCGCTATCCCTCGCTGTCCTGGAGCCAGACCCTCAGCTTCCACAGTACCGCAGAATTCAGGGACTGAGGGAGGTCCCAGCTCTGTTTTACAGCAATAAAGCCGATTTGCTGTGACACGACAGCTCCCTGTAGCTCAGCCAGGCAAAGTGCGCCCTGCTCGTGGGCTGAGGTGAGCCCCTGCCTGGGTGAGGAGGGGACGGGGCTGCTCAGCCGCCCGCCCACTCCGCGCTATCGCTGCGTGGAAATATGCACAACGTGTTTGGTATTAGGGGGCAGGAAGGCACCAGGCTGGTTTCTCTCCAGATGCGGGTCTGCATCTCTCCATGCCTCAGTTCCTTCACCTGCACAAAGGAGAAGATGATACTGAGTGCCTTGGAGAAGGGCTTTGAGACCTGCAGGGTCTACAGATTTGGGATGGTTACCCCTAACATCTTGGCTCGAAGTTAGGAACTGTCCCAAAGGAGTCAGGAGGTGAACCTGAAACTCTCCAGTCCAACCCCACCCCACATCACCTGGGGATTTTAGAAGGTTTATTTGCAGCTCACCATATTTGCAGTTTCAGAAGGATGTTGCATTTTGTGTTGCCTCCCCATAAAGCCACTCCTTTCTCAAGGTTTAATCAGAAAGATTGATTCTGTCTTTAATTCAAGTATGTTTAAGGTGGGTTTCTTTATTCCTTCCTCCTTTAACTGCTGCCATCCGGAGGCCAACTGTTTTGTTTCAAGTAGATATAGTTTAAATTAGGTATTGTTACTGACCTTCTTCAGCCTTGTTTCATATTTGTCCTCTGCTAGAAAATCAAAGCCTCTTTATTCGTGACTCAGTACCGACTCTCCAGACGGTACATATGGCCCTTACAGCACTTTTCTCTGGCAAGAATTTGTATTTTAAAGAGAAGAAGGTCAGATTTCAGTGTATTATGTGGTGGGAAAATGCAGTTTTACAACGCTGTATGGATTAAGAAATTACAGGCCATTGTTTTGCCCTCGCTGCCTGGAATTGGCAGTTTATTTCAGGGCGACACAGGTCCCTTCCCTGCCACGGTCTCTGGTGCCACAAGAGCATCTCCTGCATTGCCGGGCCAGGTATCCCCCCGGGGTAAACCACTGCCACACCGGTGACTCGAGTGGGGCAAAGCGGGTTTGCACCTGGAGGAGCACCCGCCTTGCAAGGGGTTCATGGGTCCCTCGTGTCCCCTCGTCCCCTGTGCTTTAGCACGTCACCCTGCTCTGTTGCCAGCAAGCGTGCTCCTGCCCCAGCCCCTTGCGCTGCCCTCGGAGGGTCTGTGCACGCCCGGGGCCATCCCTCTGACCCCGGGAGAGGGGGCTGGCCCCGTCCCCACGGCTCCGTCAGATGTCACCGGCTGGGGACAGACACCCCACGTTGACTCTGCTCCTCTCTTGCTCGCAGGGTTCCCCGCTGAAGGGCGAGACATGCAGTAGGAGCCAGCGCTTCCCACCAGTGACGCTCGGTCGTGCCGCACAGCCCAGGGCGCCGCGGGAGGGACGGGACATGCGCCGCGTCGGCTGCCTCCTCTCAGGACTCCTCTTCATCCTCAGCGTGACCGGCACAAGCAGCTTTGCCCGGGCTGGGTAAGCCCCGTTTTTGTCTACATCTCCCAGGCGTGCCTGTCTACATGTCACAGTGGGGCGCATCCTCTCTGAGTGATGAAGAGCCCTGTTCAGCCAGCCAGCTACACACGCGTGGGAAGCTCCACTGGGCTGGTGAGGAGGTGGGAAAAGGCTCTGCCGAGTCCTCCTGGGGCAGCCAAGGTTCAGCAGCCCTTTGCTGGTGTTTGTTTTTTCACTGAAGTGAAAAAAACCTCTCAGAGAAAATGCCCTGGCTCCGTTTACCTCCATGCAGGGGACACAAAAACATTCTGGGCTTTTTGTCTGGGAGAATCAAAAGCTAATCAGGCCCTGAGCTGTTCATGAATTATTATTGTCTCTTTCAAGTACATCCTTGCACAAAAATATGCGTGCAAACTTGCTATCACACCAATCAAGCCTTGCAAACAAGCCATCAGAGATGGACTCAGCCTCCCAGCTCGGAGGATGCTTTCAGGGGACGCAGGCGTGGGAAGCCCTGGCGGGTTTTGCCTGCTGTGCCCTGTGCTCCCTGGGGTGCAGCAGCTGTGGTCCAGTGGCAGCTCCAGAGATTCCCCTTTTCTTTCCAAGAAACAGGTCCGACATAGCGCCCTGGATCCCGGCACAGCCTGGGCAGGCACAGCTCGGCTCCCACTGGGTCAGAGGAAGCCCAGAGCTCGGTGCCCCAGTTTCTTCCCCAGCCAAAAGGAGCTTGAGCTCAATGCCCACCCCCCAGATGCAGCTCACATCTTCTACAAAGTTTGTTTTTGCACTGAAATACTCTCCTCTCGTGTTAAACCTTTTGCATTCTGGTCGTGACTAAAACCACAGGCTGCATTCCTTGCTCGCACGCACAGACTGCAGCTATAGCTTTATTCTAAATTTTGCAAAGCAAACAATTGCCATTTAAAAATTGCATCTTCTATAGCATTAATCAGCAAAGCTGAGGGGAGTTCTCTGGAGTTAATGGAAGCCATCTGATGTCCATGCTAATTCCCAGGCTTTTTATTCTAGTTTCTAATTGGGCTGGGAGGTTGAGACAAGTAGATGAGTTCCTCAGTGGGACTGACCTGCTTGGGCTGAAAAATGTTGAAAGAAAGAATTTTTAACTTTGGCTGTTAACCTTGGGAAAGGTTTTGACTACATCACATTGTGTTAGGAAGACTGGAGAGTGACTTTCATCTGGCCTCTACATTTCTGAGGTGAGCCTGACCCTTCCTCTGAGATCATTAATTTTTTGGTGACCACAGGGGGATCTGTTTCAGGCGTGCAAGTCTCAGAAAGGAAAAATCCACCCAGAAAGCCAGTGATTTTAGGACAAGGGAGGCAATGAATGGAAGAAGAACTGCTCTGAGTAAATCCCCCTTAAATCTGGGCCCCAACTGCTCCCCCGGGATGGAGGGACTGTACTGGGGTGAGTGTACGAGGAGGCGTCAGCAGGGAGGAAGAGCTTGCGCAGCCAGCAGTGCTCCAGCTTTGTGTCCCTGCCCCGAAACAGCTTGAAGTAGCCTCCCAGGTCACTCGGGCAATTAGCCACTGCCATTTAAATAGCCCTCTGTAGACAGGGACTGTCAGGCCACGTCCTGGGCTGGTGTAAATCAATGGAGGCCCTTTGCCCCGAAGGGAGAAGCGCCGGGTTGGTTTTTAGCCGGGGTCTGAGCCGCTCCCCTCTGCTCAGCCGCAGGGTCTGCGCCGCGGGGCCGCGGAGCCGGGCGGCCGCCTACGCCGAGTCCCACGTCGAGCCCGTCTACCAGCCCTACCTCACCACCTGCCAGGGCCACCGCCTCTGCAGCACCTACAGGTGAGGGCAGCCACCTGCACCACCGCCCTGGAACCGCACAGGGACCCGGATCCATCCCAGCGAGCCCGTGAGGAGGGGGGGCTGCGGAAGGGGCGGGGGGTCCTGCCTCCATCCGTGGGGAAGGGGCTCCCAGCCTGGGAGGTGCCAGCGGGGCTCTGACCCACGGGTGTGGGAAGGGGATGGGGGGACTCGGGGTGGGTTCTCGGTGACGTCTCAGCCCCATCTTTGCGTTGCAGGACCATCTACAGGGTTGCCTACCGGCAGGCGTACAGGCAGCTGCCCCAGCCCGCGGCCTCGTGCTGTCCCGGCTGGAGCAGAGCTAACGGCCACACGCTCAGCTGTAACAGAGGTAAGAGGCTGCTGTGCCACCCCGGTGCCAGCGCTTGCCCTTTCCCCAGAGCCCAGGAGCTGTGCAGCTCAGGTCCCTGGATGAGGCCCCAGCAGCCAGCTCGCTCATTTACCGGCACTCTGCCTGTCAGGCGGATTCTCCCTGGAGGAAAGCATTTAAATTTTCGGCGTCACAACTAAATGTGGTTCAATTTCTGATTAATTCCCAGCCTTTCTCCACTGCCTCGCAGGCCTTTTTCCTTTGGGATCGCTTATTAACTTTATAGTTACCAGAGGATAAATAAAACGAGTAAGTCCTTTCCACATAAATCAGCAGTAATGGAAGAGAAATGCTTTCAGGAGGCAATTGTGATGTACAACGCAAAACAAATGCAAAACACATCAGCAGCAAGTCCATCCCCAGATGAGCTCAGAGTGCAGCACCAGGGGCTCCCCAGGGCCTGCTGCTGCCCGTCGGCTCCCGTCCCTCCCAGCTCTGCTGGCTGCCAGCACTTTGGCTTCTTTCCACTCTGCAAACCCAGGATCCTGTTCATCCCACCCATCCTGCACCCCGTGCACCCCAGTCAGCTCAACCCCACCGCTGCGGGGCTGGTGCAGGGGTACGTTTTGCTCTGTGTGTACACGCCCCCACGGTAGCAGGGGAAGGGAAATCGGGACCCCTGGAGCTGCCTGATGACGCTGTGCTCTTTCTTTTTTTTTTTTTTTTTTTTTGTCTTGCAGCTCTCTGCTGGGTGCCGTGCCAGAACGGCGGGACCTGTGCCTTCCCTGGCAGATGTGCCTGCCCACCTGGCTGGACGGGGCCAGCCTGCCAGACAGGTACCAGCCACGCCGCTCGCCTCCGGGCTCCCAGCTTCTCCGGGGAGCAGCGGGGCTGCCATGGGGCTCTGGAGGTTCTCTGCCCACAGACTTGACCCCTTGATGGGGGGACAGGGACCAGCACTGTGGCTCCTCACCAGGCCTTGGCACACGCCTGGTGCTACTCAGACCACAGAGAGGAAACCAGTGTGTCACCCCTCCACACACACCCACCCACACACGTGCACAACTACACGTGTTGCTCCAGGGCAGCGACGGAAAGGCCGGGAAGCTCAGCTCCCAGGGGAGCTCGGACCTGCCTTCGGCTGCCTCAGTGCTCCCAGCCCTCACATGCAGCCCTGGCATCTACATTTTCTCTCCGCTGCTGCTCTGTGCTGGGTCAGCACGAGCAGAGGTTGTACTCTGCCATGTCTGTGCAGCCAGCGAAGGGCTTTCTGCAAAGCAGCCCTTACGCTTGTGGGGTCAGCCTGAGATTGTGTATTTGTAATGACCCATCTCCCAGGCTTTGTACGCTCTTGCTGTATACTAAGACGCCCATTTACTGCAGGGACTAAATCTGTAAACCGAAAATATCTGGGGGTGGAGGGGAAGCCTGGCAATCTCCAGGCACCAAGCTCCTCTCCAGCGTGACAGCAGCCCGATGCTCCTCACCAGAGCACAGGGAAATCAGGCAGCGTGGTGCAAACCCCTGCCACGGTGTTTCCTGGCTTTCCACCCTCCCGTAAGGCAGGGGAGGAGCGTGTGGCATTGACCCACGCTGGGCCAGGCAGGGCTGAGCACATTGCTGACAGCTCGGGCTCCAGCACAGGGGGGGGAGAGGATTTTCCCACTGCCTAAAACAGATTCGCCTGGGCGTGGGAAGCGGTTCAGCTCATTCTGCTTTGTGGGAACAGCTTTAATAACTCCCCCGTGTGAGGAGAGGTTACTGGGTTTTGTACACACTTGAAAGGCTGATAGCTCCTCGGCCACGGCTGGCTGGAACCAAAACCCCGGCCATAAATCCAGGATGAGAGCTGAGTGCTGCCTGTGCCCGCCTGGCCAGAGCTGGGACATTTCTGACCACAGCTTTTTGTTCTGGCTCTTTTTTTTTTTTTTGGGGGGGGGGGGGGGGGGGAGTAGGTGGAAGAGGGAGGAGACCAGATCCCCCGTGGGGTTAGCTCAGGTTTGCTCCCACCGGGTGCAAGAGGAAAAGCTGTCCCAGGCGCTGGCAGCCCCTGTGCTCACACGCTGCAGCGCTGGGAGCACCCAGAGCTGGGCCCAGCACAAACGCGCGTGGCCTGGGCACTCGCTGGGGCCCCACTGCAGCCCCACTGCGCCTAAACCCGTGTGTGGCTGAGCCGTCTGAGCCCCTCACCCCCCCACCCCCGGGGAAGCCCTTCCTCACCACCCCTGCCCTCGCTGAGCCCTACCTGTGGTTTCAGACGTGGATGAGTGTGCCGGCCGGAGCCACGGCTGCGGTCAGCTCTGCATCAACACAGCCGGGAGCTACCGCTGCGCCTGCCAGGACGGCTTCAGCCTCGCTGCCGACGACAAAGCGTGCCAGCCCCTGGTGCCAGCGCCCGAGCCTGAAACCTTCAGCCAAGCAGGTAACCTGTCCCCTCTCCGCTGCAGGACAGCCCCGGCTGCTCAGGGCCTTCAGTGAAAGCTGGGATTAACACTCAGCGTCACCGGGTGGTAAGAGACAGGAGCGGGGACAACAGCCAGAACCCCTCAGCTTTATTCTCAGTGACCCAGGAGTCCCTCTACCACCCAACCAACCTCCCCGGTGCACAAATCCAGCCACTGCTCCATCTGCAAGGGTGACAGAGCCTGGCCGGGGCGTACGGGGTCTGGGATGTGGCTGTTCTCTCCCTCATCGTTGTCCTTCCCGCAGAGCAAGTCCGGAGCCATGAGGAGCGGCGGGCGCCGCTGGTGACGGCCCATTATTACTTTTGGTACGCGCTGTGACACTTCAAACTCGTACCGTGAGTAATAATGCGCTGTGGCCAGCACAGGCATCACGCAGTAAACGCCTGGGAGAGCAGAGCACCGTCTGCATGTGCCCCACAAGCCACCTGCCTTTATCCCCTGTCCAGGGCCCTCAGCAGGGACAATCCTTTGTGCCCACCATGGGACAGGGCAGACCCGGGTACTAACTAATCTGCCACCACAGGCACGAAAGGCCAGGCTTTGCCAGCTCTCTTATCACTTAAGCATCACCCCACCTGCCTGAAAAATTCCCCGCTTTGTTGCAGGTACTCCGGCAGCAAGGTGAGGCTTGTGCCCGTTAGCAGCAGGACTAGATGCCAGTGCTTGCAGCAGGCGTTGGATCCGATTGATGCTGCGGGGGCTGGTCCCAGCGGGACAGACCCCAGGGACTCACTAGGAGGGCAGTGAAAAGCAGCAGAGCTTGGCCCGGGCCCTGCAGCAATGCCTCTCCCCAGCACCTTCCAGTTCATCTAGGGCAATGAGCTTTTACTCACTGACCTTCCCTCGGTCACTTTTTCAGGTCCCCCCAGTGAAATGAAGGAAGAAATGAAAGACCTGAAGAGCCGAGTGGAAGCGCTGGAGCAGGTGAGCTTTCAGCACGCGGCTCAGCCCTGCCCTGTCCTGCCCCCGCGGCCCCGTTGCAGCTCAGGGCCAAGCTCAGCCAGCTCCTACCCCGGGGCCGTTGGCAGCCAGGGTTTCCCTCCGCCCCGGCTCTATTTTTAACATCACCCTGGCCTCACGCCGCAGTGATCCCAGCTGTGCTCCACGCTGCCGCCAGCGCCCACGCAGCAGCTCTTCCAGCCCAGTGGCCCTTCGAACGTGACCAAAGCCCCGCGAGCCGGCCGGCGTGCCACCCCGGGGGGGGGGGGGGGGATGCCCCCCGGACCAGCAGCATGCTGTGTCCTGCCGGGTGGTCCTCCCGGCCGGGGAGGACACGCTCACGGCTCCCCTTCTCCCTGCAGAAACTCCAGTTGGTGCTGGCCCCCTTCCACAACCTCATGCCATCTGCGCCGGAGGACGTCGGCGCAGACCCCATCAGCCGGCTGTCCCACTCCCTCCAGCAACTGGACAGAATCGACTCCCTGAGCGAGCAGATCTCTTTCCTTGAGGAGCGGCTGGAGACGTGTAAGTGCCTGGAAAAAGCAGGGTTGAAGTATTTCACTCCACCCACGCTGGCCATGGTGCGCAGATGCGGGCCAGCGAGATCAGTAACACATATGCCACTATTAATCTCTATTTCCCTCAAGCTCAGCAGCCTGTAATTAATAAAAGATGAACACAAAACAGCCCATTAGCTTCATTTCAAAGCTGTTTCTATGGCTGCACCATCTGACTGCCCTTGTAGCAGCCAAAAATCGTAAGATTGGCACATGGAAATGTGGCTCTGGGGCAGAATCAGTGGGAGCCCACTATAGGCAGTGGGTCACACCTCGCAGTCGGCACCCACGACGTCTGTGTTCCATTCCTGTACCATTACAACTTTTTAGAAAAGAAACCCCAGCCCTTAGGAAATTAACAGTCCAAAAAGTCAATCAGGAAAGTTTAGGGAGCGTGCAAAAGTTGGCAGATTTACGAGCCTGGGAAGTTTTACGCATTTCTTTTTGAAGTCTGGTCCAAGCAGCGGACCAGAGAGGGTCTCCTATGTGCAAACTCTGAACGAGAGACACGGGGTGAGAGCTGTCATGTGTGAAATGGCTGAAGGCTGGGGAGGGGGGTGGGGGGTGTTCCTGCCTGGTGTGCTCCCCAACAACACCCCAGATCGGGGCAGCATCCCCTCAGGTCCCTGAGGTGTGTGCAATGCTCGCCCTGGAGCACTGCAGCTTGACTCAGAGCAGAGCACAAACCATATGAAAACTTTGGTAGGCAGCTCTTTGCAGCTCGCTTTCCCATTAAATAACTCCAGTCAAACACACCCAGAAACTGGGCATGGCTGGGCCAGCTCAGGAGCTGGTGTGCAGCAGCAGCCTGGTGCTCAGGGCAGAGGGGCGAGGGTGCTTGGAAAGACTCGAGGGAAAACTGTGTTTCAGGGCATACCCAGTCCCAGTTCACTGCTTGCAGTAATGGCTTAGATATAAAAGACTTCAAAGAACATGTTTGAAGACTAAGTAGCTGCAAATAGACACTTAAAAAACATCTCAGACAGGGGTAACGATCAGAACCACTGAGTGTGCCAGCAGAACAAGTTTCCTAATTTTGCCCTGTACATATTATTAGTGGCAGCACCAAGGAATGTGAATAGTATCACAAGGTAACATGGATTTAGTCCAGGGGATGACTCCAAAATCCTCAAATTAACTTCTGCCAAGCCTGTTCCAGCAAGCAAAACTTGTTTTCGTCCCTCTCATGGTCTTGAAAGTCCCTGGAGGACACGAGACTGTCCTTTCATACGCCAGCAAGCACTGGGGCTTGCAGGGCATCCCACGGACAGTGAAGTAGCTGTCCATTTTTCCCTGCCTTGTGAAGCATTTCACAACCGAACGCTAAGATACAACTGCACCCTCCAATTATCCGCCCAGCAGGGATGTGCCTAAAGACTGAAAAACATCTCCTCCTCTTTAAACCACCGGTGAAGGCACAAGGTTGGCTTTCTTTAAGCCATAACCTTTTTAGCCCCTCTCAGGCTGAACCAGCCCCGCTTCGGCCCAGGCCGGCGGCGCTCGGCTGTGCCACAACCCGCGGAGCTCCCTGGGCCTTGGGGACATTGCTGACCCGCTTCCGATTGCTGCCCCACGGAGCCAGGGGCTGGCGTGGGGACAGGCTGGTCCCAGCCTCCCGTCCTGGGGCAGCCGGGGGGCGTTGTCGCCGGCTCTCCCCACTCCTCCGGACGCTTTGCACTGGACTTCCCAGGCCCAGGCGAGGACGACGCTCCCGGACGCGGCGGGGCAGAGCCAGCCTGGGGGTGTTTGGCAAAGGGAAAGCAGCGAGTCAGGGTGACATTCAGGGAGGTTGAGGTCAACCTCATCCCTCTTGGGGAAAAGCGACAAACCAAATCCAGGCTAACAACATTACTGGATTTTTTTTTTTTTTTTTTCTTCCCCATCTTCCCAGGTTCCTGCAAGAATGAACTTTAGCCGAGCAAGCGAGGAATTGGAGCAAGCTGAGTGCATCTGCAGCTCTTATCTCACTCTCCAGCCCCAGGCTGGGGACGAAGTCGCATCATCTACAGGAAGGCACAGGGGAGCAAGAGAAGGCTGGCTCCCCATCAGCATCTCCATCATTTTCTCTTCCAACTCACCAAAGGTCAAGCAGTTACTGCCAAACTGGACTCTGAGCCCTCAGCATCTCACCCCCTTCCTGCTGGAGAGGCAGAAAATAAATGCCTTACCTCATGCCACTAGTGCCTGTCTGGCTGTGCCAGAGAGACCGGCTGTACGTGAAGCTGTGTGGTGCCGTGCTTTGCCTGGCTTTTACTTAGGGTGACCCTGGGACATCACCTCCCCAGGAGCAGGGGGCACAGGGGTGGTTGTGCTGCCTGCGAGGGGAGCACAGACCCGGCCCGGGCAGGACAGCTGCCCCCCCACACCCCCTGCTCCCACCTAGAGAAGGCGGGGACGAGTCCTGCGTTTGGAGGACTACGGCCCAAAAGGACTCGGTGCAGAGGGGCAGCCCCAAGCCAGGCATCACGGCAGGGGACGGGTGCAACCAGTCCCTGCAAAGGTACCGCGCCAGCTGGGTACAGGGAGCGTCCCTGCAGCTCCTGTTCTGCGCCCTGGGACCAGTCCCCAGCGCTGGAGGTTGGCTGGTGCCTCGCTGCTCCTCAGCGTGGCAGCTGCAGCAGCTTGTTCTGAATTCACCTGCTGACGCTCGCAGCGCTCCGCGCCGTCCCAGTAACAGGGATGAAGCTTTGACATGGGCCTGAGGGTGCAGAGAGTGTTTTTACTTGCTTTAATAGATCAACCTTTCCCTGCGACAGTCCCATCATCAGCACAGAGCAGACGGGGACGAACCTGCCACTCAGTAGTGCCCACAGGGTGAGGTTAAGGAGGGAGGGACAGTCTCCTGCCCTGGGGGCCAAGGCCTGGCAAGCCCCAGTGCTTACACTGGTAAACCAGGCCCTCCCAGACCCTGGGAGGTGCTGTCAGCACCTACCAGCCCTCAGCACCGTTTGCTCAAGCCCAAGGATCGGTAGAGCAGAGCAGCTGCGACCAACCCAGTGCAAGACTTTGCTCCTTGCCTCGAGCAGAGCGGTGCCAGCTGGGCACCGGGGAGCTGCAGGGGCTGTCCCGAAATAAAGCCTCCAGCAGCGCACACGGAGGCTGGGGGATTGTTACTGGCTTTGACCCGGGCTCCCACCCACACAGGCACCACCTTCCTCTTCCCCCGCAAGAGGTCCCTGAAGGCATTTGTCCTCCCAGCTGAGGCCAGGCTGGGGTGCAGCAGCACAGTCCTTCTGCCTGGGAGGTACTGGGAACAGTACCTTGCCCTTCAATCACCAAACCCACTCCCTGCAGGAGCTGAGGGGTCAGCACCCTTCTTCCCCCCCGCAGCAGCCCTCCTCCCCCAGCTCCCACACAAGACCAGGAGTCTCCTTTATTTAAATAACCAAAGGTGTACTTTTTTTTTTTTTTTTTTTAAAGCACATCACATTATTCTCAACCCAATTAAAATTGAACAGCAGACAACTGCGCACAGAGGCACTGCTCCCCCCTCCCAGGGATGGGTGTTGCAGGAGTCACTCCGGGGATACGGCCATGCCCCCCAGGAGCTCTCCCAGGACCCTCCTGGGTTTGACCTCCATGACAGCCCTTTATCTGCTGCTCTTACAAAGTGCTGGTTTGGTTCCCATCCTCCCACCCCGACCCGTCCCACAGAGGGGTCTAACCCCTGAGTCTGTACTAAGGCCCCTCCAATAAAGCCCCCTGCCCCCACAAACATCAGCTCAGGCCAAGGGTCCCCAGTCCTCCCTTGGGGACCGATGGCTCTACAGGAACTCCCTGCCTTTCCCTGTTGAGGCTTTAACCCCAAAATGCTCCCTGACTGCAATTCCACCAACACAGCCCCAAGCCAGGCTGCGAAAACCCGCTGGGTTACCCGAGTAGTCCATCTCAAGGTTAAACGCTGTGCACCATGAACAGGAGAGTTCAAGCCTCCCTGAACCTGAGGGAGAGGTGAAGGTCCCCCCCTGGAACCACGGGCCTGACCCAGACGTGCTCTTCACACAGGGCATCAACACCTCTGCAGCTCCCTGCCATGGATCCAGGAGCCCTGCTGGTCCATCACCTCAAAGCACAGGGGAACTCCCTTTATCTGAAGAGGGAAAGGAACCCATTTCCTCAAAAAAGGAGAGTTAAAGCCTTCCGAGCCCTCTTACAG
The DNA here is from genome assembly GCF_018691265.1 of Tyto alba. Classification (NCBI taxonomy): domain Eukaryota; kingdom Metazoa; phylum Chordata; class Aves; order Strigiformes; family Tytonidae; genus Tyto; species Tyto alba. The sequence continues at coordinate 3,628,212 of NW_024881273.1, forward strand.
TGGCAGCTCACCCACCCTGCAGCTCTGCAGGAGTTGCACAAGCCTTGCAGAGCAGCAGCTCTGCTGAGATCAGCCAAGACACACGGGATAGGCACCATCTTTCGGCCAGTGCTGACCATGACAAGAGGCAAAACCGAGCACAGCAGAGCCCTGTGCACCTGCAGCAGGCACCAGGCTGAACCACCGGCACCACCACGGCAGGGAGCTGGCAGCGGTTTCCCAACACCGAGGCAGCTCTGAGCCAACCCAGGTGCAGGTCGCACACGGCATCCAGGTGTGCCACAAACAAGTCACACGTGAAGACGGGTTTGCCCAGGACTCCAACACATTTGTGCAGTTTATAAAACCAAGCTGGTGGCTCTGAGTGGTAGAAACAAGGGTGCGGTTTCATTCAGAAGATGACTCAACTTGTAAGGCTGGACAGCATTCAGCTAAACTTTGCCCAGACCATATATGCTGGTTTGGTCAGGCTGCAGCTTCCATCTTCACTGCTGCACCCCTCAGTGAGCAAGGGCACCCGTTCAGGCAAGGCAATCACACCCCAAGAGACACTGTAAGGCTGACTGGCCCCGTACATGCCCCCTCTGCAGCCCAGCTGAAGTTACTGGCCCTAGGTGCTTCCTTCCAAAGTGAAAGGAGTGCCTGGGCAACACAAAACCCCAGCACAAGATGGTGCTGTGACCCAAGGGCGTCTCTCAAGGAGACAGGCCCTACCCCAGAGACCAGCGTGAGCTCCACGGGGCAGGGTGGCAGTGCTCCGGGCTGCCCAGGGAGGACACTGCGCTCCCAGTGCTGCCAAAGAGCCAGAGTCTGGATTTGCACCCAATTCTCAGCCCCACTGAGCAGCATCAAGGATGTGCAGATACAAATTGCTGTCTGGTGGTTTCCACCTGGGACAGCACAGGGCCAGGCCAGCACAAACATGTGTGCAGGGACACTCATGTGAGGCAGAGCCCAGCCTCTGGCCAGGTTTTTGTTGTCACCCCACACCAGCTGCCTGAGCTGGGGGAACTCACCTCTCTGGGTCATCGAGCCCTTTGGCAGCACAAGTTTGATGCCTGAGAAATTCATAAAAAGGAGACTTTTCATTGTGAGATAATGAACCCAATGGGAGAAATCCACTCAACGGGGAACCTCAGTGCTGGCTCGACACCTCGTGTGTGCCAGTCTGTGGTGTTCCCAGAGTTACAAGTCACTGCAGAGGAAGAGAAGTTCCTTGGGTATTTGGCAACAGACAGGTCCCTTCAGCCACCACCACATGGTGACACCACTGGAGAAGCATCTACGATGAGTCCTTTGCCTCACTTGGACGGCCGGACAGCCTGAAGAGGGTCTCCCTCATGGTGCGGAAGCATCTGTCAGTGAGGTCAGAGACATCGTCTGATGTCAGGCCTTTGGTCTCTATTGCAGGCAGAATCTCAACCTTGATTTTGCCTGGGAACAAAAGAAGAGCTTGGGAGAAACCCACAAGCCACGGGAGCACCGTTCTCTGCCCTCCCAAGACCCCTGTTCCCCCCACCCTGGGCAGCCCCAGCACAGGCCTCATCCCCTCACAGAGCTTCAGGCAGCCACCCCTGGGATTAGACCCTGCCCTCAAACAGCCGCGCCACGCAGAGCACTTCCCTTGTGCCCCAAAGTGATACCCCAGGCAGAGCTTGCAAGGCTGCTGGCCACTCTGCCCCTACCTGCTGGACAAGAGAGTAGGGGGAGCCCAGGGCCACGGACCCGCTCAGCTCCGGGGCCGTGCTGGCCACAGCCTGCACCAGGTGCTCCCTCCATCTGCTTCTCTACAACCCTGCAACCTTTGGCTGGCTCCAGCCAGCCAGGCAGGGAGCATGGCAAGCATGGCTTCTACCCAAAGAAGAGTTACTGCTCCAGGTTGACTATATGCCAACTTTCTGCCCAGCACTTGTACTGACAGGCTTCAGAGCTTTGATACGATCAGCTTCCTTGGTTTGCTTGCAGAGGGGTCCGTGATTGAAAGGTAAGGAGGCTGAGCACGCTTGGTTCTTCCCACAAGCCCTCACCAAATCACTTGGGCTGTGCCAGTTACAAGAGGGAGAGGTGGTGTCCAATTTTTAATTGCAACATCCCTCACTGTATTTAATTACATTCTTTCCTGAGTTAACACAGCCCAGGCTCTGGTGCCAAGCGCTTTAAACTGACTCCACACAACTCCCAGGGGGATGACTCCTGTTTACTTCAGCTCTGCTTCCCTCTCACACCCATGTGAACCAGAGCTCCACATGTGTATGGCATCAGTCCTGTCTCTAAGTGACTGTAAAGACCCTCAGGCTCCTTGATACCTGATGTAAATAGATTCTTCTTTGGGTTATAGAAGGTAGTGAAGGAGGAATACACCACAGGGATCACTGGGACCTGGAGGAAGAAGAGGCACAAGAGGAGTTACTTGCACTGCAGCAACTCAGGGCAGGCCAGAGACAAGCAGCAAATCCCACACAGCAGAGCTGACCTGGCCCAGCTCTCAGACACACAGGGCACACACAGCCCCACAAGAAAGACCCACTCCCCTAAAGGCTGGGGAAGTCAGGAGTCAAATGGGATCAAAACCACTCCCCCAGCAACTCAAGGCACAGGGACATTCAAGGCACTAGGGCCAAGTTACACTTCAGCCTCAGGTCAACACTGGCTCTCAGGGCTTCTCGTCCCAAGCCAGTTTTCCAAATTCAGGTATCTTCTGACCTGCAAACATTGGAGGGTGCCTTTTTTGACAGGTCTTGCCATGCTGTACAGGCACATGTTTGGGGGAGGCCAGCTGGTATGCCTTCAGCTTCTAAGGAAAGGAGTCACCAGTTGCAATCAATTGCTCCCAGGGAAGCTTCAGACAGGCAGAGACACAGCCAGGAGGGCAGGCACAGAGTCATTATCTCAGTGCTAATAACACAGACAGGATCTACAGTCGGTGATTCAGGGGGAGCGTTAGCAGAGGTGAGTACCATTTCCACTCTTGTCCTTTCCTTCTCACAGCTGCTGGCCCCTGCCTCGGTTGCATCACGCTGGCAGGAATGAGAATGGTACAATGCAGGCTACACCCTGGGCTTGGCCAGTTGAATCCAGCAAGAGATCTGGCACCTACTCCCTTCCCAGGAACCCTGCTACAGCACCTCTTTTAGGGAAAAGAGTTTCCCCTCAGGCCTTGAGTCATCCAGTCCCGAGATTCAAGGCAGAGCATGCATGGGAAGGCAAGGCACCCGTCTCCTCCCAGCCAGCTCTCCGGCACCTAGTCCCCAGCACCCAGGAGCCGAGCAGGGTGTCCCAGCTTCCAGCAACTGCCTGGGCACAGGCAGCACAGCCAGGTCTTCAGTGTCCCTGGCACACTGCCCCAGAGCTCTGCCCAGGCAAGCACCACCGCTCCTTCAGCAGCACTGATAGCTCTAGCTCTCCAAAGCAAGGAGCTGTGTCTCTGCTCCACCACTAACTGCTCACGGATCTTGCTGTCTTGGAGAGGAAAAGCATTTAAGGCATACCAAGAAATGCCATACAGCTGTCTGGGAGGGAGCTGCTATTTCCACACAGACCAAGCCCAGATGTTGCTCTAAAGCACTAGCATTAACAGTCCTGAATCAACACTATACTATGGCAACCTGGGGGAATTGAGAAATGCATCAACAGCTTTGGGATTCCCCAAGCAAGCTCACGAAGTGCAGCACCTGCCAGAAGCAAACTCTGTGCTGCAGCTGTGCTACCAGGAGCAGGGCACAGACACTGCACCACCACGCTGCCAGGCAGCTGCCTGCAAAGCTAGAGCTAGGGGATGAAGTGTGCCCGTCCCCCATGCTCTGCCCTCCAGATGGGACACTGGGACTGCAGTGCTGGGGCAGTCAGGAGACAGGACAAGGCAGCTTCTCCACTGTCTGCACCCATCCACAGGGGTCGAGTCACTCATGCAGGGGATGAAAAAGGCTCTTGGATCCTGCTGGGCAGCACTTATCACACCTAATGGTGGTTTAGCTGGGGAGCTCAGAAGAACACAGCTCACTTGAGAGAATATAAGCCATATCACTGCATGACCAGTCTGCAATGCCACTGCAACATAATTCAGGGACCCTGTGCAGGAGCAAAGTGCTGTTACCTGTGCCTGGACAGCAAGGTGAAATGCTCCTTTCTTGAATGGCAGCAAATCCCCAGTGCAGTTCCTCGTGCCCTCAGGGTACACCCACACCTTCACCTGCGCATGGGGAGATAAGGCTTTGCTCCAGCAATCTACCCGCAGTGCTCCCTTCCTGCTGGCCCAGCCACCAGCCAGGAGCTGCAGGTGGCTGTAACTCCAGTCGAGCCAGCACCAGCAGTTCCACATCCCCCCACGTCACCCCAGGATGCCCAGACACATGCCACCCCACCAAGCACCACAGTCACACTCACATTTTCAGCTGTCATAGTCTTGGCCACCTCTGCCATCACCATTTTGGCACTGGTGGTGCTCTTCCTGTTGATGAAGATGACACCGCCGAGGTAGATGATGAGCCCCACACTGCCAGCGTACATCAGCTCTTTCTTGCCCACCTGGACACAGTCATCGGGCAGGACCTCCATCAGCCCTAATAAGATGGCAGAGGGTGAGACCCAGCAGCCACCCCCCTCCACCTGCACTCAGATGGGACAAGAGACACGATTTGAGGTGTGGAGGAGAGGACCAGGGACAGGCCAGTGCCTTGTTTCTCTGCTGGTTTCTGCTGCCATCAAGAGACCAGGAGATTCTTCACACACCAGAACAACAGGGGCAGGGTGGCTGCAAATTATAGCAAGACCCCTCAAAAGGCAGCTCACTCTTTGGCCCCAGGGTGCGCAGCAGAGCCACCCATGACGCTGACATGCATGCTAGGCCAGCCAGGCTATCAGCCAGGAAGGGATGTAAAAGGGAACTGAGAAGCACCTGAAGCTGAACAGTACCTGGGGGGGCTGCAAAGGGGTGTGATTGCTCAGAGTGAGGGGAGTCCCTTCCTGCAGGCAGCAATGACAAACTGGACCAGCTGGCTCGGTAGCACAGGCCTGCTTGGCCAGGGGATGTGGGCAGCATTTTTCTGATGGTGAGCAAGGGAACTGCTCCCTCCCCCCCGCCAGCTCCTCACCCATCATGTCGAGGATGCTCTGGTGGTTGGACACAATGATAGCAGGGCCCTCCACCTCAAAGTTCTCCAGTCCTTTCACCTCAAACCTCAGGCCGAAGAAATACTTGAAGCTCTTGACCACAGTTTTGATGATTCTGCAGAAGAGAAGAGCAATCAGACAGCAGCAGGGCCAGAAGTTGACAGGGTCTGCTATACACAGGGTGGGTGGAAGGAGAGAAGAGCAGCTCTGTGACAGAGAGCCTCCAATCTCTGTGGTCCACCCAGGTGTCTGTCCTGGATGGCCCCATGTGCTCAAAGCACTTCAGTTGCATGCTAAGCCCCGTCAACTCCCAGTGTGGAAGTTTTAATGGAAGCCCAGGGAAAACTGATTGTAAATTTGAGTCTGGTACAGCCAGACTCGATGGCCTTCAAGCTGACAGCATCAGCTCACAACCAGGCTCACTTACAAGATCTTTGGAAGAGGCAAGTCCAGCCTAGCACAGCTGCAAACAGAGAGCAAACTGGAATTCCTCCAGAGTCCAGGAGGGAGAGATGCTGGTTTCAACACTGGATCAAGGACCACTCCTTCCACTGCCAGCCTTATCCACTTAGTGCTGTTTGTTTCCCCCTGTGCCATGCCTGTAGTCTGCTCTGATACTATCAGTGTTTTCCTCCTGCAACCAACAGAGCCCCATAAATTGTTCGGACAGTTCTCCTAGGAGCTGCCACTCCCCAGCACATGGGTGTTAGCCTGCACACCCATCACCCAAGGAAGGCTCTGCCAATCCTGCTCCTTGCAGTGTTGGAAGATGCTGTTTAACGATACAAACACAGGGTGTCGTTACACCAGGCGAGTCCAAGAACGGAGGAGAATGAAGGTGAGAAATACTTCCCTGTACAACACAAGGATGCAAGCAGCAAACAGGGTGCTCCCCACGCAGCCTGGCAGAGGCTGGGTGCCCCCGGCAAACCCATCTTCAAGCAAATAGCTTTTGCCTGTCAGTTCGCTTCCCCAGCGGATCTACAGGTCCGTCCACAAAGCTCCCAGCTTTCTTCCCCTGCACCCAAGGGCTGGGGGCCCAGCTGGCAGGAGGCACCAGCAGCTCCACTCGGCCCTGCCAAAGCATGGAGCAGGCTGCCGTGCCCTTGCTGAGCACAACCAGCCCCGGCTCGCTGGCCCAGACCCTGCCAGCCCATGGGAGCAGGGCCCGTCTACACCACCCCCAGACAGGTGGTTGCTGGGGACCCTCCAACTTGGCCAAAGGACACAGCCAGAAGCTGGCAGCACGCAGGGTCTATTTTGGGCAGGGGAGCAGCCATTTGTCAGGACAGGAGGCAGGAGCTTGCACACGTGCAAAGCTCCCAGAAGCAGCCTCCAGAGCAGATGCAGGAGCTGACCTGCCCTCTGGCAAGCATCTAGATGCCCTGCCTCAGGGCCCTGGCAGACAGGGGATGGAGATCTCCTCCCTGCAGGAGAGGACTGAGGGACAATGTCAGCTTCTCACCCACCACAGGGTCCAGCTGGAGAGCTGCACAGCACCATCAGCCTGGGAAGCATCCCTGTCACCCAGGGCACGAGGTGAGCACCCAACTAGTGTCTCATCCTGGCTTGGCAGCAGCTCCCAGCACCTGCTCTCCAAAAGTATCCCCACCCCTGCCATCAGCTCTTCAACCACACACCTCTGCCAACGTGACTTTCCCCAGTTTGCTCCTACCCACAGTGGGGTTCGTATCTCCGTGGCATGCTCTGCCATGCAGACCACCCAGGTGCTGGCTTTCTCACTGGAGTTCAGGCCAAGCCAGTGCCCGTGGGTGACACAGCTAAAGTGACACCACTGCTATCAGCCCCCATCATTCAAACTTGCTGCAAAGCTTAGAGCTGCACCCAGGGAAAGGACACAGGGAGACTGCAGAGCTCCCAAGCACCACGGGCCCGCAGCGAGGTTACAGGAGTACAGTCCAGGTGAAGAGACAAGGGGGCAGGTGAGGAGAGGCAGGGTGACACGAACCGGTGAGGTCACGGTGGATGCTGTGCCACCAGACTGACCTAAATCCCACTTCTCCTCCCTTCTGACTGCCAACCAAAAAAGAGGTCACTGATCTGGAAGTCACACTGCTCAGTAGCTGCCGGGAGAGGCTGGTTACACATTACTCAAGAGCAACCACCCAACTTCCTCCTGCCAGTAAGGAGTCAGCGTTTCCTTGCACAAGATGTGGCCTGAGCCACTGAAAGAGGCAAAGGGGCAGAGCTCAGAGCAAGTGAAGAAGAACAGGGTGACCAGCAGCCCTGCTGAGCTGGCCACGTCATCCACAGGGTTAAGGAGTCCTACTCCCCTACAACCCTGCAAGCAGCTTCTCAGCCAGTATGAATGATCCTGACAGTGCAGTCACAGCTGCAGAGAGCTGTAAATCTGATGAATTTATTGCCAGATGAAAGGAAAGAGTAGAAAAGTGAGAGGGAATGTGCCTTTCCAGTGCATCAATAACAGCCTGAGTCTGAAAGCCAGCAGCCCCCAGCTTCACGTGCTCTGCTCTATGCCACAGCCTGTGCCAGAGGCCTTTTTAGGATCCTCTGATTTTCAAGGATTAATGAAGTGTGCTTACCAGATTGGAAGCTCTTGCAAGAGGTTTCACCCCTCGATAAACAGCTCTATCTCTATCAGACACAGGGGGCAACCTCTTCCAAGTCACACCAGCTTGGCACTGGAGCCAGGAGCACAGAAAGGACGAGGTGTTCTGCACCGGGCAGTGACACTGTTATCGATGTCTGTCCACCAGCACATGCTCTGCTCCAACCCCTCCCCTGAGCTGGAATAAGCAGACTGGGATGTTGTAGAAATAAGGAGCTCGCTGGATCACCTCAGCCAGGGACCTCCCAGGGGCTGGAATACATGACCACGATCATCAGCCAGTGCCAGCACATGGAAACGATGGGCTTAAGTTACAGGAAAAGGGCGGTTCTGACCAAAATTCAGCTCTGAGTTTCAACATGAGGAGTTGTCCAGGGCAAGGAATTCTCATTCCCAAACAGTTCCTTCAAGTTTACAGGAGATCTACAAAAAGTTTTAAGGGTAGAGAAAAAAAAAAAAACAACCAAACAAAAGAAAGATAGAGAGAGTGTCTCTATAATGGACATCATAAATTCTCCCAGCTGCAAAGCTGGTTGTGCATCGGGAAGCTGCTTCTGAGCGAGCCAAGGCAATCAAAGCTGGAAACAGAGCTTGGCTGGAGATCCCAGAGCAGACTGCTGTTTCCAGTGCCTGGGGCAACTGCACCTAAGGGTATGGCAGAGGGATCGCAGACCATTGTGCTGGGGCAGGGCAGGGCAGAGCCCGCAAGGCAGGACATGGGTGCCCTGCGCCCGCTCACTCCGCCCTGGGCCTTGCCTACGGGAGCTGTGCTGCAAAGCAAAGTCCAGCTCCTCCAGCAGAGACGCTTCCCAACCTTTGATCCAAAAGGATGCAGGAAGGCAACAGGGCTCCCCTTTCCCCCACACCCATATAACCCGGCCTGGGCGCAGATGATTAGAGCAGGTAAAAAGCTGGATATGGGAGAGCAAAGCAAAGAGCCCAAGTTCTACTTTGGTGCCAACAGAAGCGCCAGCTCTGCCCTGAAATTCTGCCTTCGCACGTAGAAGCCGCCGCCCCAGGCGTCCTGTCAGAGGACACGCACAGCAAGGCCTGACAGCAACAGGCATGCCCCGGGCAGCTGCGCTCCTCGCACCAGGCTGAGGGCAGCATATTAAACACCATCTGCCAGCGGGCAGCCCTGCTTCTAGAAGAAGAGAGATAAACAAACAAACAAACAAAAACCAAACAAACGCACACTGCTGTCGCATAGCTTTCCCCAAAAGCTTTCCCCCAAACCTGTGCAGCCGCCAGAGCGTGGCCGCTTGCCACCATCCTCACACCTTCCAGGCCCCTCCAAAGGATGCTTGTCCCCAGGTGGGGTCTCTCTGAAGGGGAGGGCACAGCCACGGGGCAGAGCGGCCCCAAATCACGAGGCAGCCCTGCTGCCACCGCGGCAGCCACCTGAGGGTCTGCTGCCACGCCGCTGAGGTAAAGGAGGCCTCCATCACCCCCCCCTCACACACACACACACAGAAGCTGAGACTGAAACCGATCTCCCCAGTTTGTGTTTCACCCGCCCGCGCCTTGGGTCTGCCATGACACCCGCAGGGCTGGCACACCCCCCACACACACACACACACCGTTTCCCCTCACTCACCTCATGTTCTTGACGGTGCGGCCGCCGTTGACGAGGAGGCAGACGGGCGCCGTCAGCGCCGAGCAGACGACGCAGAGCAGGCAGTAGAAGCCGATGCGCAGCGCGAAGTTGACGGCGGGGCTGAGCTCCGCCAGGACGTGCAGCAGCAGCAGCAGCACCGCCGCCCCCCACAGCAGCCAGCCCAGCTCCATGCCGCCGCCTCGGACCGCGCAATCCCGGCCGAGGCAGCACCGTCTGCCGCTCCTCCTCCTCCTTCTTCTTCTTCTTCTTCCTCCTCCTCCTCCTCCTCCTCCTCCGCCGCCGCGACGAGCGGCGTGGGCTGCGCCCGCCTTATGTGGGCGGCGCGGACGGCCCGGCCCGCCGCCGCCCCGCCGCTCCCCTCAGGCGAGGCGGGAAGGTCCCCTCGGGGCGCGGCGGGAGGATTCCCTCACGGGGCGGTGTGGGTCTGGGTGACCGCGTGGGACGGGGAAGGAGGGCTTTAGGTCCCCTCGTGGAACCCTGTGGCATCTTCGGGTCTCTCGTGGAGCCGTGTGAGGTTTTCACTCCCTTTTTAGGATGCCACGTAAGGTCTTTTCGGGGGTCCCCTCATGGTGCCGGTGAGGGGGGGGGGGGGGTGTGTCTTTGGGTCCTTCATGGCGCTCTGTGGGGGCTTTTGGTCCCACACAGCCTGGTGAGGAGGACTTCGGGTCTGTTCGTGGTGCTATGGGGGGGCTTTTGGTCCCTCATGGCATGGTGAGGAGGGCTTGGGGTCCCCTCGCGGAACCCTGTGGCGTCTTCAGGTCTCCCATGGAGCCATGTGAGGTTTTCACTCCCTTTTATGATGCCATGTAAGGTCTTTTGGGGGGTTCCCTCATGGTGCCGGTGGGGGGGGGGGGAGGTTTCGGACCCTCATGGTGTGCCGTGAGGGCATTGGGTCTGTTCATGGTGCTATGGGGGGGCTTTTGGTCCCCCATGGCACGGTGGGGAGAACTTTGGTTCTGTTCATGGTGCTTTGGGGGGGCTTTTGGTCCCTCATGGCATGCTGAGGGGGACTTTGGGTATCTATGGTGCTATGTGGTATCTTTGGGTCCCTCCTGTCATAGTGTGGGGTCTTTGGGTCTGTCGTGAAAATTCACAACTGACTGAGGTCAGCATGGGTCAGTTGTGAATTTTTGTGACAGATCCCCACTCGCCACATCTCCCTGCCCCTTGTCCTGCCCACGTTCTCCACTGGTGCTTGATGCTGGTTTTCCACCTGCACAAATGCGCTGAGTGGGATGGAGCTTTCCCCACTGGTGCTGGGGTTAGGTCAGGATCAGGCCCAACAGCTTTGTGGGCCCAAAGCTGGCAAGGGAGATGAAAGTGTGTCTGCTGGAACTGACTCAAACTGTTTCACCAGCCTCAGCAGGTTTTGTAACACTTTATAGCAAAACCCTAATCCCACGGGTGGCGGTGACTTCACCGGGTAAGATGTGACCCTGGTGCTGAGTAACCTCTCAGCATCCTCAGCTTTACAGCTCCTGGAAAACTCAAGGAAAAGTGATTGTCCCTTTCCAAATAACCACTGTTAACAAAACAACTCTCCCTAGTCTCAGAAACAGGTAGCGGGCTGTTCCCAAATGAGCTGTCACCAAAACAGAGAGGGGCTCACTGCATTTTCACTGCCCCTCAGCAGCTTTAATGCTTGAAGCAGGAGACAAGCTCCTTCTCTCCGCCGTGGAGCTCCATGCCAGTACTCCCTACAGCTGCCAGGCAGTGACATCTCAGAGCTGGTCTCATGATTCCTGCTAATGCCACAAAGAACCCTCGTTGTATTAGCATCTCGACGCAGCAGTAGATTAATCCCTCCGGCCTGCATTGTACAGGCTGTTCAGAGACCCTTGCTCCAGCGCCGTGTCAGCCAGCATATGCCTGGGAAGTCACTGAGACCTTTTCAGCTGAACATACGCCGGCCCGAAGCAATTCTGCATTATCCTCGTGACTTTTGCTTTTGTTGACATGGGAAGAAAGTCAGTGGTGATCTGTCACCAGGGCATCGTGTGAGCCGACCCGCTCAACTCGCAAACGCCAGCTGACGTGAGGAAACTGAAATGCAAATTCCAGCACGGCCACGGCGCTGATGGCAAACGGCACTAGCAGATATGGCGTGGTGGGGATGGCAGTTGCACGTTTGCTTCATGTGTGGGCTCCTAAAGGAGCTTGGCTGTAACTCCCTTCTCCCCACGCTCTCCAACAGATTATCTGGAGTAATGCAAATGAAACGTTTAATATTAGTCTGTAGCTCAAGGAAAGGGAGTGATTTCTGATGCCAGATTAGAAGCCAGACATGGGCCTGCCTGCTAGCGAGCAGAGCTGTCACGCTGAGTTATTTCATAAGGCAAGCAGTTATGCTGCCAGATGACGACAGCCTGTGCATTAACATTATCATAACAAACTGTCTGATGGAAGGAGGCCCGTGAGCCTCAGCGTGTTGCGTAACGCAACAGGGATCATGTCATCACCCCTGAAACGCGTCCGTTTTGGGGTAGAGGAAAAGGCAACCCCCTCCCTGCCCTCCCAGGCTCCAGCAGCCAGAACCAAGCAGTTCCAAATTCTTTAAAATACAAACCCAGTTTACTAGATTGAGCTGCATGTTTTGCATATTTAAACTACTGACTGAATTATTTAGGCACGTTGCAAGTGTAGCCTGAAGGTAGTTTAGCTGAGCAGGGTCCAGAAAGCTGGTAGGAACAAGCACCCAGCCAGCGCCGAGCAGGCAGTGAATTCTCTGCAGCCAGTGCTACGTGCTGAGGGGGTGTGTGGCACCCGGTGCCCTCCAGCACCCGCAGTGGGGCCCTTGAAAAGCTGCCTGGAAAAACGACCTTGAAAAGGTAAAAGAGTGCTAACAGCAAAGCGCGGTGAGCGGAAGGGTCCACACAGCATTGCTGATGGCGGGATTTCTGTCGCTGGGTCCATGAAAAGCTGTGAAGCTGAGAGCATTACCCTTGGCCTTAGTTTTCTGATGTCTTCTATTAATCTGGCTGTGGTTATTATCTTTTATTTGTCTTAATTTATTGCTTCCCTTGGAAACAACATGTGACCTCACTTTTGATGACTAGCTTCTGACTGGAAAAGAAATGGAGCCAGGGAGAACATCACCCACGCATGCAGGGAGAAGGTGAGCGGAGAAGGGAAAAGAGAGAAAGCACTCGGTGGGGTAGGAAGGAAGGAGAGATGTTATCCATCGCCTGGCATCGCCGTGCGGGGCTGAGCAGGTTGTGGAGCAGCGGGAGGCCGGGCGGGTGGGTGCTCAGCAGGGACCCCCCGGGAGGCACAGGCCGTGCCGAAGGAGGGCTGGCTCCGTCTGTAGAGCTGCGTCTCGCTCCCCGCTGCCTCACCGGGCGCCTGCCCTTGACTTCCCGCGGTGTCTTTGGCCTGCTCCTCTTCGCCGCCTGCCAAGGGACATGTGTTGAAAGCAGCAGCTGGGTTTGGTGACATTAAAGGCAGGGGGGAGGAAGAAGCAACCAGCCAAGCTTCTTTGTTCTTGGCTGTGTCAAAGCGCACATGTGCGTGGCTTGTGAGCCCTCCCAGAAAGGGCTGAGAGTGCAGGCAGCACGAAGCCCCGGGTTGCTCAAACTCCTAAACAGCAACCCCTGCTGCTGGGTGCTGCAAAGCAGCCTCGATTGTCAGGGGCAGTGAGGCGATCCACGCATCTGACCTAACTTCTCCCAGACCACTGTCAGTCTATCCATCCACCCATCCACTGATCTATCCTCTTCCCTCTTTACCTGTCTCAGCTACCAGCTGGCTTTGAGAGGTGTTGTGGAGCTTGGTGCCAGGGTGTAGCTCAGGGTACATAAAACAGCCCGGCATCACGATACAGATGTAATTACGCTGCCACAGCTTGCTCCCGCACAGGCGAGGCTACAGACTGGCAACCTGGACCACCTTTGCATCGATAAGCAAGGCTGCTCGAAGGGCTGACACCAGTGGGATGGCATCACTGAAATCTTCTGAAAGTGTTGCCCTGGCAAAGACAGCGAAGAGGTCTGACCTGTGCTCTATCTACTGCTGTGCACAGCAGGGCCCGCTGCAGGCTGCTCGGCGAGGCAAGGACGGTGGCTAGAGCAGTCTGTGCGAAGGATGTGGGTGAACCCCATTTCCCTCTCACTTGTTTCAGCCTAAAAAGGCACCAGGGCGCGAGGGGTGAAGCCCTCCTGCCGCTCCTCCTGTGGGTGGCACGGGAGCCCACGGCCGAGCCCACGCTTGCAGGGGCAGAACTTCAAACTGACTCCCGGCTGCTGCGTTGGCTCCTGCTGCCCCGCGGTCACACTCCCTGTAGTTGCTGTGCCTGTAAGTAATAACACGTCAGCGCTCTCGTGACAACAGAGCAAACACTTGAGGAGGAACCGAGCTGTTGACTCAGTGCGGTTTGAATGTGAGTGCTGCAGTTACCCGCAGGACTACGTAGTGACCGCATTGCACAAAAACCAGAATAATAAAATTGCTAAACTGCCCTGGTCTGGGGTACTGCATGCACAGCCTGCACTGGTCACTGGAAAGAGAGAGAGTCTGAAGGAGTGTGACTCTGGGAATATGCAATTAAGAGAGAAACATATTGCAAAAGTATATTAGATTATCGGAGCCTTTTTGTAAATTTTACTCACCTACAAATAACTCTACTGAGAAAGTAACTGCGTTATCTGCTCAGATGTTCACTGCTTCATGGTTTTATGGTCCCGTTCGTCAGCTACTGGAGCACTTTGCAGGTCTCAGGCCCCACACAGCCCCCACCAACCCCTCAGGAAACACCCCTGTGCTCTGCAGGTGTCTTGGCACACCCAGCCTTGCCGCTCCCAACACACCTAAAACCGTTCCTCAGCTGTGCTTTTCAAAGCTCTGCTTTCTCTGAGCTTGTTTTACCTCTGCTTTGAGAAACTCAACCAAGTATTTAAATCTACAGAAGATACAGAGCCGATTTGGCACGACGCTTATCCACAGGAGGAACACCACAGGAGCGGTCCCGTTGAGTGCCGGGGCTCTGCTCCTCCGGCTGTCGGTGAGGCTGGAGAGAGTCAGTGAACCATCAGTCAAGGATTCCTGCTCAGGTTTACACCCCACCATGCCCCCCTGCACCGGTTTTTATATTTTCTCTTGTCAGACTTTGCCAAAAACAAAAGGCAGCGAAAATGTGAGGTTGCAAGAACTTACTGTTGCATTTGCATTTGTACACGGAAGCTGGAAATCCCCCTGCACCTGATGTTCTCTGCAGGACACTGCACTGTCTGCCCCAGGCGAGGCTCTCAGTAAAATGAGTGTACAGAGCACAGCTTTGGAAACAGCATCTTGTCTGGCTGCAGCTTGAGCTCCTCTGAGCCCAAAGCTGTAAAATTGGAATTTTTATTTTTTTTTTTTTTTTCCCCGGTTGCAATAGGATTAAGCTTTCTCCCAAATGTCATGCGTAAATAAAGGAAATCAAATTGTTTCTCATGGATTTTGTGCTGCTGGAAGGGGCCGAGTGGTTGACCTGGAGACTGATGGACTGCACAGGGAAGTCAAAGTTGTTAGCCAAGGGCTTCTCTTGATGGGCAACCTGGGACTGAAGAGAGGCTTGCTCTATTTCTCACATCCGAGACTCCCATTTCAGGAAGCCACCACCCAGCCGCAGTGTAACTTGCCCCATCTGGGCTAGATTCAGCTGATGGTGCTGAGCTCTGTGTATGTGTTGTGTGTTCTCAGGGCCGCGACTCTGTCAGGTGCTTACAGCCAGCGTGCGCCCCGCCAGTGCAGCCTGCTTCTGAGGTGGCAACCTCCTCATCCCCTCCTCTCCTGCTCCCTTCGATCCGTTCGCTGTGGATGCGTGGCTGTAATTACAGCACTGATGAAGATCCCGTTTTCCTCAGAGAGCTGCAGTAATTACCACCGCGCAGCGGCCCGTGAGAGCTGGAGCAGGCTGGGGCTCTGGGACTCGAGGCAAGATGTGCCCCAGAGAGGAAAGGGAAGCTGATCTCCATCCCTGCCTCCAAAAGAGCATTTCCCTTCCTCTCAAGCACCACTCGATACCTGCTCGGTGCAGGCCCTGTTAGCAGGAGCTGTGCTCCCTCCAGTACAGGAGCAGCGGGCCCAGTGGGGTGTTCCCAGGTTACCCGACCTGCCGGTGCAGTGCCACAGGGTGTGCCCGGCCGTACCAAAGGGCCTTTGGGCTAAATCTGCAAGTGGAATTAAACATCAGCTCAACTTCTTCTGTCATGGGGCTGTTCCTCGGGCTGAGCTCAGCCCATGTGGGAGCTGGCAGCACCTCCACAAGCCGAGCTTGCCCCCGGGCCGCTGGGCTGCTCTGCCTGCAGGAGCACACACGGATTGCAGCCCGTACCACCGCCTCTCTCTGCAGTCGCCTTTGAAGGTGATCCTGTCCTCCTGAGCACGTCTCCAGCTCCCTTCTCTGGCTCTCCAAGGGGAAATGGGCTCCAGCACCTGCACAGACACTTGCTGGAGCAGAGGAGCTGCTTGGAGGAGAAGAAAAATGGGTGTTGCTGCCACAGATGCAATGGAAATGTACTGACATCTTTGGGGCAGGGCAGGAGGGAGTGGTGCAGCCTGGGGTGCTTGCAAACAACTCCAGTCTTGCCACAGGAATGAACTGGTCTTGCCCAGAGCAGCGACACAGTACTTTTCAGGCAACAGCAGCAGCACCTCGGGCTGAGCCCTGAGGCAGGGACTGAGCTCCCAAGACAGGGCTGGGTCACTGAGCAAGCTGGCGGGACCGATTGCACCACTGCCAGGCAGCAGCTGCCTTTAGCAGAAGTGTGAGACCAGTACCCAGCACTTTGGGCGTATGAAATCAGCACCTAGCGCTTCCTGGGGTATTTGTATAGGAACAGAGAATCTGGGCGATTTGGGATGCTGGGTTACCTGGAAGCGGATGCCACGAACTCCCCAGCTGGTCCCCTCTCATTGCACAGCCTGGCCGGAGCTGCCAGCATGTTGCAAGTGGCTCAGGATCTCCTCCAAGTGCCAGAGTCCAGCACAAGGTGAATTCTTTTCCTGGCAGGCCTCCCTGGCCGCTGGAAATAAAACATGCACACCTCAGCGGGCTAAAACCCACACGGGGAATATGTCTCCATGAAACAAACAGTTTCTCTCTTTCTATTTCCCCTGGTATTGATTAATGCCTCTTAATGACTCCGGCTAAAAAAATCTTGTAGTTGCCGCCTGTCATGGAAGATCAATGGCGCAGCATTAGCGAGAGATATAGAGGCAAACTGTCCCGGGCGAGTTCTCTGCAAAAGCCATCTCTGGGAACTGCACCGCCGTCTGCTCAATCAATAGTTCATCATGACCTCTCCCTCTTGCTTGCTTTTTTTCCCCTTGAGCTAGCTGGGCAGCAAAGTCTGCTCCAAGCTTTCGCAAGGACTAGATTATAACTATCCCGATTGATCTGATATGTAAAGAAAAAAGGGGCCTCTTAAGCCAGCTGTCTGCACTGGGAAAACTCAAGTGGCTGCACAGACAGGGTCAGACCCTCATTAATTCCTGGTTGCTCGGGACCCCGCTCACACGACATGTGAAACCTGTACCGCAGCACTGGAGAGACTCAATTAGCCAAGACAAATCCAATCCAACTCGTCCCCGGAGCTTTCCCAGTCAGCTGCCTGTGCTGCCGGGGCCTTTTCACGATGCCATCGGAGCCACCGTACCCTGTCCCTCCCGGCACCCTTTTTTGCGATACCTCCTTGTTTCTCCTATTTTCCTTTCTCCAGAAATCGCAGTGCCCGGTGCGTGGGGAGGAGGGGGAAGAAGCCCTTTGCTGTTTCCCCCATGCCCACCCCCAGCTCGTGCTGGAACACGCCGTGGCGAGCAGGCGCCTGCCCCAGGTGAAGCGTGGCCACGCGTGGGGGTCCTGGGCAGAGGAGGTGGGGTGGGGGGCTGTCTCCTTTGCTCAGGCAGCTGCTGCTTGCTTGAAACCGCTTGCCCTTTTGCACATTGCGCCTCCAAACTGGAGCCTCTCCCCTGCAGCCATGTGAGGTTAATAAACAAGGAGCACCTGGAGATGAAGGCTGAGTTAAAAACCCGAGCGCGGTGTGGGTTTTCTCCCACCACTCAGAGATGCTGCGATATCTCACGGCTCAGGTGGGCATGCAGGCTGTGGCTCCAGATAAAATTCATTTCCTGCTCCACGCCGGTGCAGCTGTGTTGTCCTGCTGCCGTGGGTTGCTTGATGTGGTTCAGCTATTGTCTGGGAGAGCCCGATCACTTGTTAACACATCAGCACGCCGGGCACGACCCCAGGAGGCTGCAGGGGTGTCTGTGAAGGTCTGAATGGCACTTGTGGGGCGAGGGACCACCAGGTTTTGCCCGGCCTGTGCCACCCTGTCCTGCCACCAGCTCTTATTTGCCGGGGAGGGGAGCGCCGAGCGGCCGGCGTCAAGCCAGCATGTGTTCAGCTGCCGTCCCCCTCTGAGCACACTGGGCTGTGTGTGTCCTCACGCCGGGGCTGCTCGTCCTGCCTGCACACCTCTGTCTCCTCCGTGGCCAGCCGAGCCCTGTGCCTGCTTCCAAGGAATGGAACCCCCGCCAAGCCTGACTTTGGGAGCCAAATGCCCAGGGAGAAAGCCGTGTCCTGGCTCTCGCAGCAACAGGAGCGCTCTGGCTTGGAGGGGGGAGCTGTGCGGAGGGGCTGGGGGCTGGTAGGGGCTGTCTGCAGGCACCGGCGAGGGAGGAATCCCCTGGGTTGTATCTCCTAGTTCAAGCCGTGACGATGAATAACTCGGTAACCAGCTAAGCCTGTGCAGGGATCTGCTTGCTCAGCCTCCTTGTCCATGCTCCTTTGCAAGCTCCTTTTCTTCCTTGGCTGGGAAGAGCCCACAGTTGGCACATGACAGAAATCCTAATGAGAGCAGCTTCCCCTTCCAAAGCCGGGCTGGCGGAGCCGCAGGGCTCCCAGCCACAGCCACCGCCCTTTGCCTGTAGCCAGCAGCGGAACCCTCGGGCTGCCCCTCTCCCACCCCATGGTTCGGTGCCGGAGCTCTTGGCGAAGGGCAGGGGTGTCCCTGGGGTGTCCCCGACCCAGGGGGCTGGTGGCGAATGGAGGGTGAGACCCCTAAGCTGTCCCCAGCGAGGCAGGAGCTCTACAGGGGCTGCATGCCTGGCCCAAGGCAGCTTTCCCCCCCCACTAATTCCATAGTGCTTCATGACAAGTAGCAGGGATTTGGAGAGGAAGCGAAGGGGGCGAGCATAGGACAGATTGGAGGGAAGATTGTGCTGGGGGGTGGCAGGGCTGTCAAGCCAGAAACACAAGAGCTGATTAGCATTTCTAATTATAACCACTGCGCTCAGCCCCATCAGGGCCCGTCAGGCAGGCAGAGGCAGCTGACGGGCGCTGCGCGGGGCCAGCTGTGGATGCCGCGCGGGAAGCGCAGGCGATCAGCCTCAAATCCTCACGGGATGCACAGAAAAGAGCACCCGAGCCCGGATCCGTCATCTCCCGAGCTGCGGCCGGTGCCTGGGAATGCCGGGTGCCAACGCAGCTCCCCCCGCCCTCCCCGGGGCAGAAATCCCCTCCGGTTTATGGCCACGGGGCTGATGCTGAGGGCACCGCTGGGAGAAGGGAGAGCGTGGGCAGGGGGTGAGCACGTGCCCCTGTTTCGGTTCTGGGTCCTGCACCCCCCTGCCAAGCAGCAGCTCTGGGTGCTGCGGGTGGTGGCACTGGGCCGGGCTGTCCCCACTTGTCACCCGCCGCTGGCATCCCACCCAGAGGAGGGTGGATGGTGAAGGGTGCTCTGGAGGGGATGAAGGTGGGTGGAGGTCCTTGCTCACAAATCAGGGCTGCTCTGTACTTTGCTGTTAGCGCTAGCTGGAATGATAATTTACTTAGTTTTGAAGAACATTATCCTGTAATTGGGTAAATATTATTGGCCAGCGAGTGACTGTTCCAGGGCTGTGGGTGGCCTGAGAGCTCCTGTGTCCTGAGGGCACAGTGCTCCTGGGGATGTGCCCGCAGAGCAGCAGCAGGGCTGGGAAATCATCAGAGGTGAGCGTGCCACACGCTGTGGGTTTAGAGGAGATTAGCAGGGGTTTTGTGGGCTGAGTGACCCGGGAGAAACTGAAGCGACTTAATCAAGGGAGCGAGTGAAAGATTCCCAGGGAGGAGATCAACATCGACTGTGTTTGGCATCTTCTGGATGCTGACAGCTCCTGGGGGACCACTTTCCCCAGCCTGCCCGCTGCCGGGAGCCTGGCCTGGCAGTGCTGGGGGGATTTTGGGCAGGGGAGAGACCCCTTGTGCAGGGGCAGCCCGGGCTGTGGGAGCGGGGCGGCAACGTGAGCATCTCCAGTGCCACGTCCTCCACGTGCCTGGGATGTAAATGGGAGACAGACAGCACGGGGAGAGATCTCGCTGCCCTTGTGCATTGAATAGAAGATATAATCACACCTGCAGAATTTTTATTACTCTTTTGATTGGATTAATTAATCATTCAGTGATAACTGCTCATTAGGCATTCCAACAATCAATACTAATCACTTAATTACTTGGCGTATTACAGCTTGGGAAGGTCTGCTCATTCCTAATTAGATTCTCTGGACAATCCACCCCTGAATGTTGCAGAGCCCTGCAGCAGAGATCCGTGGCATTTCAAGCCTCTCTCAACTTTGGCCCAGGCGTCTTGTTTCCCATCCCCGATGAGGGTTTCATTCTGTCTACATGCACCGAGCTCAGCCCCCAAAATCAGCATTCAGGGCGCAAGGAGGGTGAGCTGGGGAGTGCTCGTGGGCACTGTGGGATGCTGCTGAGCCCAGGCAGCGGGAGAGACTTGGTGCTGTGGGCGCAGAGGGGACTTCACTGCAGGCAGGTGCCCTGACAGGACAAATACTAAAAGGCATCTCTGTGTTTAATCCTGCTGAGTCTCAGCAGGCTGGAGTCAGGGTGAGGTGAGGGGCCTGGGGTGGACAGGGCAGGAAAGCTGCCTGCCACTGCTCCCCCTCCTGGGACGGCACAGAGGGTAGTGGGAGACAAATCCCACTGAGGAAGGTTCAGGTGAGTGTGAACCATCTTCAGGCTGGGAGGGAAATAAGGAAATTATTGGTGCTTGAGTAGAAGTGTTCCCTGTAGCTGGGGAGGATGTAGCAGCATGTCGCAGCAGCGGGACCCTCCTCATCCTCACAGCTGGCTCAGCTACTGGGCACCCAGCAATGCATTTTCCTGTCCTCACTGTCTTCCAAATTACCAACCTCACCATTAATAAAAAAAAAAAAAAAAAAAAATCACAGAGGCTTTCTCTTTTACTGCACTAATTAAAACTAAAAATAAGCTGTGTAAGCTCAAGAGAACCATCCTGGCTTCAGCAGGACGGAAAAACCTGCAGGCAGAGGAGGCGAGTTAACCCGGCCCCGTTACTGAGGCGATGCCGTGGGCAATGCCTGCGCCTTGGGAGGCGAGCGCGGAGCTCAGGGCATGGTGTGGGCTTTGCACAGCCAGAGAGCAGCAGGGATCTCCTCGGTGTTAAAAGACAGCAGCAAACGTGCCGCAGGATTTGGGGTGTTTTGGTTCAGTTTTGTTGTGACGCTCATTATTTATCACCACTGGTCAGATTAGGGCAAGCGAAGGCTTTTGCTCATTGGACCCTGGGTACCTGGTTCTTGAGAGTGAGTAGGAACTACTGGGAATGAAGCGACCACCTTGTTTTCAGAGGTCGTTTTGAGCCGAATTCAAACGGAAGGAAGCAATCTGAACCACAAAACGGGGACAAATGGATAATCCGAAGATTTACTAATAGTGAGCAAGGAATTATCTTAACAGTGACTCGTGACTGACTCTCCCTGGACCATTCTCCATCATATTTTTGTTTCTCTTTCCCCTCTGCTCTAGCTTGCCTATGAATGCTGCACCCCCCTGGATGAGAGGCTGTCCCTGGCCTGTCTGCTCGGTGCCTGACACAAAGCAGCCCCTGTTTTGCCTTGAGGTTTCCCTGCCCAGACGCAGTGCAAACAGAGAGGACAGCCGCTGCTGCCGCCGCCGCTGCTGCTCAGCTTTAGGATTTAGAAGGGAGACAGCGAGGAGGCGAAGGAGCCGGGGCGATGGCTGGTCTCAGCCCTGGCGGGGGGGGGGGGGGGATACAGCCCCCCCACGCCGTGACAAAATTACCCTCTGCCACCCAAAATAGCTTTAAATAAAACCTGAGCTGCTGCGAGTGCTGGGGGTGGGGGGGCAGAAGGATCAGCATCTTTATGAACCACCCCCCCCCCCTCCATCCCTGGTCATCAACCAGCCCCGAGGTTGGGATACCCTGCGTGGGGACCCTCAGGCGATGGGGTGAGCCCTGGGGGGGGGGTGGGGGGGGGGTGATGCCCCAGTGGGATCCCCACGCTGGGGAGTCCTGCAGTTGGATTGACCCTCTGGGGATGCGACACACATACACATACACCCCCCCACACCCACACATCCCCCACTCCCCCTCCCGCGGGACCCCGGTGGGGTGGAGTTGGGGCGGGGGGGTGTGTGTGTGTGATGCTGCGGGGCAGTGCCGTGCCGAGCCGAGCCGGGTAGCCCCCCCTTCTCGCTCCCCCCCCCCCCCCCCCCCGAGCTGCGGCGGAGCTGCGTGCGCCGAGCCGGGCGGAGCCGCGCTGAGCCCCGCCGGGCCGGGCCGGGCTGCGGCGGTGCGAGCGGGCGGTGCGGCTCAGCATCCCCCCCCCCCCCAGCTTCCCGTTCCTCCCCCCCTTCCCCTTCCCCCTCCCTCCCTCCTCCTCCTCCTCCAGCCCCCGGTGGCGAGGCGAGGGGCCGCGGCCGCCCCGGCCATGCCCCCCGGAGCCTGAGGCCCGCGGCCGCGGGGGGCCCGCAGCATGCGGAGGATCCGGCGGCTGGTGCATCTGGTGCTGTTCTGCCCCATCTCCAAGGGCTTGCAGGTACCGGGAGGGGGACGGGGAGGCGGGGGATGATGTACCGGGGGGGGGGGGTGGGGGGGGGGGATGATCCGGGCCGGGTGCGGGAGGGCGGCTCGGTGATGCCCGGCTCCGCATCCTGGCACCGGCCGTGCACAAAGGGACGCTCCGCCGCGGGTCCCCCCGCCCCGGCCGCTGCGAAGGGCTGAGGGGGACGGGGACCGGCACCGGGGGGGAGGGGGGGGAACCACCTGGACCCTGGACCGGCACCGGGAGCCGCGGGCGGTTGCATAAGCCGCGCTGCGCTCCGCGGTGCTGGGGGAGCCGTGAAGCACCGGGGCAGCCCGTCCGTCAGCCCGCAGCGCTGGATGAAGCAGCCGATGCAGCAGTGCTGGGCTCTGCTCCCTCTCTTTCTTTATTTTTGATTTTCTTTTTTTTTTTTTTTTTTTTTATCTCCCCGTCTTCCCAGCCCTGAGCTGGCGGGGTGGGGGGCTGAGGACCTGTCTCAGCGCTCCGGGGAGCTGGCGGTGACAGGGCAGGGGATGCTTGGCCTGGGTGTTTTCTCTGCAGCTGTGGGATGAGAAACCCTGAGTCTGGCGAAGGTCCTGGACCAGAGAGGTTGTCCCGCTGGAGGGGAGAAGGGGGGGACACGAGAAGGGGTATCTGGAGGGGAGAAAGGGGGACATGGGAGGGGATATCTGGTGGGGAGAAGCGGGGACACAGGAAGGGATATCTGGAGGGCAGAGTTTGCTGGCAGGAGGTGGGTGCAGAGCTGGGGCAAAGCCCTGGGCTCGCTGGGTGCAGGAAGGGCTGCACGGCCGAGGGGAACATTTAGAGGGGTGGCTCTGTGGGTCCCCAAGACAGCTGAGAGCTGGGTGGGTGCTACAGCTTCGCTCCTGGGGTAGATGGGCCTTTGACTGCTGAGCCACCCCCCCGGGTCGTGTTCTTCTTCCAAGACCAAAGGCCTGAGGAGCAGTTGCGTGAGGCCGCGGACAGGGACTGGGTCTGGCAGGGACGGTGAAGCTGGGTGCAGAGCAAGGGTGGGTGGGTGCTGGGTTGCACCGGGATCATCTACACAGATACCCCACGGGAGGGAGAGTGACAGCCACACCAAACCACCCCTGAGAGCACACCAGCCCTGGCACGGTCCCCACCACGAAACAACCACCCCCCCCCCCCCGCTCCCAGGGTGCTGCAGGGGAACCACGGGGACGGAGGAGGATTTTGTGATGCTGCGTCCATTTTGCCTTTGAAGTCAGCTCCGGCCCAAAGTCACTTCCAGGTCTCCCAGAATCACCCTAAAACTAAACACAGCAACTCACAGGACCCTTTGGCACAGGCTGCCAGCTGAGGCGGTGGGCAGGGGGACAACGGGACCGTGCCTGAAGACTGAGCCCCTGGAAAAAAAGCTGAGCACCAGCTGTGAATCCAAAATACTCCCAGAGCCCGGTGGAACCTCTCGTTGCAATGCATCCCCCACCTCCACGTTTCCACCATTCAGGGGACGATGAAGCCAGCGCTCCCCGTGCTGTGCTCAGGTCACAGTCCTGACCCCCCTTCTGCCCCAGGAATGTGATGGATTCTAGGTCTGAATAAGCCAAAAGGGACATTTGGGCCATACCAGGGCTTTGCCACCCCAAGACATGTCTCTAGTGAGAAGTCCACGGAAAGGGCCCCCTTTGCTGAGTGGGGGGGGGGGGGCCTGATGGGTCACGTCCCCCCCACTGGGCAGTTTTTGAGGGGGCTGCTGCGCTGGGGAGGGTCTCATGGGTCGCAGTGGTGTATGCCTGACTTCAGGGACTTGAGCTGGTTTTCAGCTCACAGGAGCAGCCACCCATCCTTTGTCTTTGCCAAGCCCTTGCCGTGGTTGGGTTCTCGTTAACGGGCGTTAATTAGCGGTGCCATTGCTCGCCGGGCACCGTGGCCTGCCTCACACTTCGGCGCTTCTAATTAACAAGCCAAGTGTTGGGATCTGGAGGCAGACCTGTCTGCAGCCGGGGTGGCAGGAGGGCAGGAGGCTCCACCGCTTCTGGTTACTGCCGCGGGGCAGAGCCCTCACCGCGCTGGGCGAGGGGCCAGGGAGAAGGCATTTTGGAGGTGGGAGCAGTTTTGGGGTACAAGACCCAAGCGAGGATCCCTGGCAGGTTGTAACGGTGCCGCGTCCGCTCGGATCCAGCCCGATCCCAGCAGCCGGTCGTGGTGTTAAAGGCTGATGCAGTGCAGAGAGGGTTTGAGGGTGGCCGCTGGCCCAGGGCTCTCTTGGCCTGGCGTGAGGCAAGAATTATCTATAGAAACCAGAGTGAATGGGGTGTTTGACGCAAGAATTAATTCCCTGCCCTTAGGAACCGCCGGAGATCTGCGCTGTGTATATACAGGTCAGGTAAACAACCTATATTGCGGGGAGGCCAGATGGCAGCAGCGCTGCTGTTGCAGGGTCAAAGGGGAAGAAACGAAGCCAGGAAAACAAAATCACGCCGCGAGCCTTCGAGTTGTTTGCACAGGGTATTGCCCCTGCGCTTCCAGATTCGTTCCTCAGCCGCTCCCACGCGGGAGCTGCTGGTGGCAGCCTCCTGTGTCCGTGGGGCTTTGCGAGGGAGGGGTCTGCCAGGAAGGGTCTCCCCGGGCAGGAGCAGAGCCTCTCGCAGCCCCGATAGCAAAGCCTGGGGTTGCAGAGGGCAGCAGGCTCTGCCCTCACGCTGGCAGGAGAGCGGGTGTACGGGCCTGCGGCTCCCGGGCACGGGGATGCGCTGCATCGCAGCCCACTGCTGTAATCGCCCTGCTTTTAGGGAATTTTAAGTGACCTACTTGTAGCAGGAGTTGCATAATAGACTGGTGAATATATATATATATAAAAAAGGCTGAAGGTTTCCCCGGTGCTCAGGTTGGTTTGTCTAGAAGTTGTCCTTGTCCAGCTGACGACAACCCGTGCAGAGCCCTGCCCTTCACCAGCATTTTCTTTTCCTTCCAGAGTCGCCTCCCGGGCATCAAGGTGAAGTACCTGCTGGTGGTGTGGCTGGGCATCTTCGTGGGCAGCTGGGTGGCATATATGCATTACTCGTCCTACTCTGAGCTCTGCCGCGGCCACGTCTGCCGGATGATAATCGTGAGTGGTGGCCGGCAGCCCCCGCGGCCCTGCTGATCCCGATTCGGGGTGTTTTGTGAGCCCCATTTCCATCCCCCCCGCCCCCAAGCCCTGTGTGGTGCCTGGCAGGCAGCGTCGGGGCAGCATCCTGAGCAAACGCTGGGCTGAGGAGGCGGCTGCTTCCCCGGCCCCGGCATCACACGGAGCTCGGAGCAGGAGAGGTGACCTTATCCTGCCAGGGGGACGGTGAAACAATTTAATGAGATGTTGGAGGGAAGCAGGCCAAGCAGACGTGGGCAGATTAATGTCTGTGGAGATGAAGTTGCAATGTCAGGGCAGCGAGCAGGATCTGCAGGCAGGGAGAGCATCGCGCCAGCCCCTCCCCGAGCTCCGCAGAGCCAGAGAAAAAAGGGGAGCAGCCGGTCCCGGGGTACCTCTGTGTAACTGCTGACGTGCCCTAAAGAAAGCACCACCCTGCACGAGGAGCAGACCCCTCGTGGGAGCTTGGCTTGGTGTGTTTTGCCTCTGCCTGGGGCTTGCAGTGGGGTGCAGCCTGCTCCCCACAGCATCCCCGCTGCTGGCAGCCAAGCGGGGCACCCCCCCCCCCCCCCAGACTGCTGTGTGTGCCTCACAGCAGGGGAGCAGGTCGCCCACCCAGCCCAGGGGAGGGGTGGGGGGGGAACGCCAGGCTCTGTCTGAAAATGCCTCGTTCATCAATCCTTCAGCAGGGAAGGGAGGCAGGAATTGCCATAACAACAGCGACGATCGTTTAATTTGATTTTCTGCATGACTCTGACCACGGGGTCTTGGGCACTAATTCCTGCTCCGAGCTCGGGGTTTAAGATGCCGTGTCTGGCTGTGTCCCCTGTGAGCAGGTCTAAGGGTTAATTCCCCTCCAAGCTGGGGGGAAAAAAAAAAAAAAAGAGGGAAGAGATGCAGTGAATTTCTGCAGCTCCTGTTTCCAGCCCTGAGGCGGTTGTGCCCTCGCTGAGAAGCTGCAGAGCTGCAGCCTCTCCTGCCCGGGGACACTTCCAGCTCCTAACCCGACCTCCCCGCTTGCGGCTCAAATCCACCCTCCGTCCCTGTCCCTGTCCCCGCCACTGCCTGGACCCGGGCCAGCCCTTGCCACTGAGCAGCCTGAGCCCGTGCATCCTCATCCTCGCCCAGCTCCACGCTGCCCTCTCCTCCAGCCCTGGACTCTCCCCTCACCCCCTGGATTTGCAGCAGCAGCACCCAGCAGCGTGGGGGGACCCTGCCAGCCCAGCCCCACCTTGCCCAAAGCACCGAGCCTCCCCAAAGGGTGTGAGCTCTGCCCACAGCTGCTGCCCATTTGGCCAGGGCTCAGCCCCCCGCGTGCCTACACGCTCCTCTTTCCATGTCTCCCCCATTAAAGTCCTTGCACTGGGGCCAGTAGACGCCTTTAGATCTCAGAACAGAGATTTAAGGCTGGGATTTCTTTGGCAGACAGAGAGTGGAGTGGGGAGTTTGGCGGTGCTGGAAGGGGCTGGATGCTGAGCAGCACAGCTCCCCAACGAAAGTCTGAGCACGAGGTGCTCCCCTACCCTGAACTAGCCAAAGTGGCTGGCAAGATGCGGACATCACCCGTAGCCACTTACACGCTGTGCTGGCACAGCCGGGGTCCCCCGCGGCAGGGCAGCACGTCCTGGGCTGCCAAACCCGAGGCCAAAGTGATATTGGGGTGGTGACCCCGAGCAGCCCCTTGGTGCTTGAGAACGTCAGAATCCCAGGAAAAGAAAGAAATCGTTGGCAGCTGGAGATACCGTCCCTGCCTCCAAGCATCTGGTGTGGCTTTGCGATCAGGTGTGCCTCTTTTAAGGGGTGGTTTTTCTCTTGTGTAAGAGACTTGCGTGAACTCAGAGGAAGCAGGCTCACTGGGGACGCGGTGGAATCGATGGTGCTTTCAGTTACACATGGGAAATTGAAAAACCAAAGTGCCAGCTCCAGCCCAGTTGCAGGCACGGAGAGGGGTGAGGAGTTTGGGCATGGCAGGGGCCGGGAGCAGGGCTGGTGGCTGCAACGGGAGCGCAGGGCGGGTGGGGGGCTCACACACCCTCAGCTCATGTGCTTGGGGTGCCCCAAATCATGAGCTGGGGGAATGGGACAAACGGGAAACTGCTCCTGCTGAGCGCCTCTCTCTGCCTTCCCCTCCCCAGTGTGACCAGTACAAGAAAGGAATCATTTCTGGCTCCACATGCAAAGACCTGTGCGAGGAGCGCAGCCTCCTCTTCCAGCACTGCCTCTCCTCCTCTCCCACCCAGCAGGTAGGTCTCTGCCCCGCCGGGGAAACCACCGCAGGGTAGGGGATGGGTGCGAGCATCAAACCCAGGCAGTGTCCTGTCCTCCTCCACCCACCCACGTGTCTCCTCCTCACCCTCTCCCCGGTACCCACCCCGAACCGAAGCAGAAGCCAGCTCTCTGCTGTTTTCTCCTCCCATCTCCGCCGTGTCCCCTCTCCTCTGCTGTAGGTTTACAGCGGGCTCTGGAGGGAGAGGGAGGTGATCATCAAATGCGGTATCGAAGAAGCCTTGAAGGCAGACAACCACCCCGACTCTGTGCCCCGGAGGGACGTGGTCCTCTTCGACAAACCGACACGAGGGACGTCGATGGATGAGTTCAAAGAAATGCTCCTCAACTTCCTGAAGGTCAGCGCGGAGGGTCCCTCCGGGAGCCTGCGGGCCTGGGGTGCCACTTGTCAGTTGGAGAGACGAATCACGTCTTTCCTTCCCCTTAAACGAGAGCTCCCCTGGCCCATCGGGTGCTGGGCAGGGCTCCTTACCACCTACTGCAGACCAAGTACAGGATTAGCTGAGCAAAACCTCCATTCTCACACAGGAATTCTTATTTATAAGGTTGTGGTAGCAGCAACCCGGGAGGCCGCTGTCCCACGGCTGCGGGTGGGATCTGTGGTGGCCAGAGCTTATTCACAAGCCCACGGGTGGCCCTGGCAGCCTTTGCTCTCCCGAGTTTGCTCCCGTCCGGCTCTAGAGCAGCCCCGAGGCTGGTAAAATTCTGCTGGAGCTGAAGCCATCCAACCATACGCAACGGTATTTGCTCGAGCGCGGTGGCTGTTGCCTCCTCTCCCAACCTCTTACGGTTGGACTCACAAAGGTCTTTTCCAACCTAAGTGATTCTGTGTTTTTATGACTCTAAGCTCAGTTCTTTGCTTCCCCACTTCAGTTTCGTGATACGAAGCCTGAACGCAGCTGCAAGGGTCTGATGCCGCTTCTTGTTCTGTTTGCAGTCCAAGCTGGGAGACCAGCCTTCTCTTGCAGCCTTGGTGAGCCGGATCATCGCCATGGCCGATGTGAACCGGGATGGGAAAGTGTCTTTAGCAGAGGCCAAATCCATCTGGGCGCTACTTCAGCTCAATGAGTTTCTTCTCATGCTCTCCTTGCACGAGAAAGAGCATACTTCGAAACTTCTGGGGCACTGCGGGGACCTCTACGTCACGGAGAAGATCCCCCACACCTCCCTCTACGGAGTGGACGTCCCCCCCTTCCTCCAGTCGCTGCTGCCTTCAGTCGTCCACCAAATCATCCACCAGTGGTTCGCACCAGCGTGGCCGCGGCGGGCAAAGATCGCCATCGGCCTTCTGGAGTTCGTGGAGGAGATCTTCCACGGGACCTACGGGAACTTCTACATCTGCGAGGCCAGCTCGAGCAACGTGGGCTACAACGACAAATACGACTTCAAAATGGTCAACCTGAGGAAGGTGGCGACGGAGATGACAATCAGGGGGTTCCTCAAGGGACGTCACTGTGAGCAGAACGTGGACTGCACCTACGGGAAGGACTGCGTGGCGACGTGTGACAAACTCATGAAGCAGTGCAAAAGCGACGTGGTGCAGCCCAACCTGGCGAAGGCCTGCAGGTTGCTGCAGGACTACTTGCTGTACGGAGCACCGCTGGAGCTGAGAGAAGAGCTGCAGAAACAGCTCCGAACTTGCATGACCCTCAGTGGCCTGGCCAGCCAGATGGAAGTCCACCACTCCCTCGTGCTGAACAACCTCAAGACCTTGCTCTGGAAGAAGATTTCAAACACCAAATATTCCTAAAGGGGGGAAGCACGGCCCTGGAGTTTAGAATCTGCAATCCTGGAGTAAAGTCCGAGGGTTAAAGGCCTCTTTCTCCATCCTCTCCCCCAACAGGATCAAAACACCCTGCACGGGGAGTTCAGCATAGCTGCAGCCCCTTCTCCTTCATGGGAAACCAAGCGTCATGACTTCCACCGCCCAGCAGGATCATGGATACAGTCGGCAAGAGCGTGCTGCAGGGCTGGGACACGGGGAGCCGGGTGGAACAGGCGTGGGGGAAGAAGATGACACGGGAAGCGGTAAGGAAGCGGAGCCCAGCTGGACGCATCTAACTGTTTCTTGATTAACAGGAAAGCCGTGCAGAGAGCTGAGAATGAATCATTCATGCTGTACTTGTCACATCTTCTTTTGATGAACGTCTCTGATGTAAATAAATAGCTTTTACGTGAATCACACCAGTACATCAATAGCAAAACAGCAGCCTTTTAAGTACCAGCTTGTTTGTGATCTAAAAAGGAGAAAAAGGTAGATTTCCCTATTCAGAAGTCTCTCCTTAAGTGTCTGAGTCATCCGCCATCACATCCAGCTGTAGCTTAGGAAGCAGATAAGCTGTCTTTTCCACAGCGGAGAATCCTGGCAATTCTTTCATTCCCTTTTGAAGTGCCTGACCCCAGACAGCGATGCGATGGCGTGTGCGAGGCTCCCCCCCGGCTGCTCCTGCCCGCAGCCCGCGGTTGGCACCACGGGGGCCGCTCCCCCTCGCGTGTCGGCTTTGGAAGCATCTAAGGGCAAGAACAGCTTAAAGGAAAAGGGCTAAACCTGAACAGTTCTGACCGGTTAACATACGTGCCCCACGTGTTGCTTCCCACAGTACTCAGAGCAGGGATAAACCAGCCTCTTGGTTTAATTCCCCTAAAACTAAGCTGGTCTTACGCTGCAGAGGTTAAAGATTAACACCAGAATAACCCAGTGTTTCTCTCATCATTAAAACGAATTTCCAGGCAAGCTTTGAGCAGGTTTCAAGACATTTGTTTGGCTGTGACATAACTACCTTCTGTTTCCTTTCAGTGCACAGTTACAGCAACCTTTTAAAACTACAGGTAGAGAGGAAGAGTTTGTGTAAACTACCCTGAGCTTGCTCTGTTCCCAGCACAGTCGTACTCCTGCTGATGGACCATATGCTGGTGCTCTTGCCAACAACTGCTTAGTGAAGTGGACCGTATATCTGAAGTACAATCACAAAGAAAAAAAAAGTCCATCTGACAGTACGTATCGCCTGTGACGGCAAGCGGTAGTGTCATGGCTGAAATTTATGAGCCCTTTGGAGGAGATACCAATATTTCCTTCTATTAGTTCTATAGGATCATTACCTCTCGCTATTATTTATGGAGGAGATGTTTCAGTGTCAGCAGTGCTCTAAATCTAGCACGGAGCCAGCACAGCTCACTCCCCACAGAGGAGTTGGCTCCGCAACGTAATTCATCTGTGGTAAGGCCGAGCACTTGTGGCAAGTTCCTCAGCCCGGTGGAGTCACCCTTAATTCCATCAAACACCACAAAGACGGGCAGGGACCCTGCCAGACACGTGCTGGGGTGCAGGTTCACCCGCACAGGAGCTTTTGGGGGGGGGGGGGGCGAAGGCGAGGGCTGGAAGTCACTAATGAGGCTCCACGCAGCCACCCCAGCTCCTCATCTATTGTCCTGCATTCCCATGGCAACCAGCTCCACTGAAAAATTATTTTTCTTCTGCCATTAGAAAAAGGAACCGAACAACCACGCCAAATCCTCTCCTCAGATTTTCAGGAAAGCCATTTTTCACCCTACCCTGTGTTTAGGAGATGTACTAGTTAATTTTCTCTAGATCAGCAGCGCTCCCACCACACTCTATCCCCGCTGCTCCCTTCCCCAAAAGCAGTAGTGGATAACGGTGGAGGAAAATCACCATCTTCCTTACTTAGCCACATAATCCTAAATACCAGAATCCCTTTAAGCATTTACATTGAAAGATGAAGTTCAAGAAGGGCAGCTCCTGTACTTTAAAGCACTAGCCAAGATAGCTTTGTTCCAATAAAGACACTTCTGAAAAGAACTGTCACATTACGACATTATTCACCTGCCCAGCCCAGGAATCCCTCGCCCCAAGAGCACTGAGCTTTGTTCATCACTAAGAAAAAGCACAACTGTTTTTAGACACGTGCTTATGGTTCAACAAGCTGCACTGCAGCATGGGAGAAAAATGACTGAAGGCAAAACTATTTTACACTCATGCCTTCTCCAGATTTCCCACATTAGATGAAAAAAGGGGGAAAGCCAGAACATGGAAAGACTGACAATCTGATTTCCCCAGATGCTGCCGTTAGCAAAGATTTATACCATAAGGGGATGGAGGTAAGCAGCAGGATTTACACCTTTCATTGTCTAAAGTTAAAAAACCCTCCTTTCCTAGTTCTCGTTTCCACAAATAAAAGCTTAAATCCTAGAGTGGTAAAAAATTAGTATTACTTGGGAGTGCTACAAATACACAAGCACAGTAATTTCAGACTTATTGTAGTTGGCATCTTTATTTAGTGTTTGTGTTTTTTTTTTTTTTTTTTTTTTTTTTTTAATCCTTCTTAACCATGTAGAGAAAACAGATCCAAACAACAGTGCTTTGGAATATGGCTGTGAAAACAGCACATGAGCCGAGATGACTCAGAGAAGGGCAAGCTTACAATTCTTGCAGCTTTCAACAGCAGTAAAGGAACAAAAGCAGAAAGGACACTTAGGAGCAGAACAGCTCCAAGTTTTTTTTTTTTAAACTGACATTCAAGTACACAGGCTGAGGCAAACAATCAGAACCACAAACAGCATCGCACGCACTCCGAGTGGCTGCGGAGTGCTCAAACCCATGTATGAGAAAAGGTCAAGTTTTAGGAGTCTACAAATCTTCGAGTGCAGACGCTGCCACCTGTTTCTCTTGCTGTAGCCAAGTTTGCTAGAAAATTCTAAAACCCAAGGCATGATCTGCAAATAAAAAAAGGCCCAGGACGTTAAGACAACTTCAAATACAGCCAGTAAAAGTCAGTGATAAGTGTCAATACTAAAAGGCTCATTAATCCATACCATCCAGACTCCTGCTGTTCACTCTGGGACAGTTCCTGAGCTCAGGCACTGCAGCTAGTCAGGACAGAGAATTGCTTTTCATTTCAGAGGCAACATTTTCAGCTAATTGAAGAACTACATCAAGGTTTGTCTTGGGACTGTCCAAAGATTTTTTTTTTTTTACATCCCAAAGGAAATAAAAAAAAAAAGCATCATAAAATGAAACTAAATTTTAGGGAACTCATTAACGGGGCTCAATTATGATGATTCCCAGGGAAACTTCAGAAAGCAATTTACTTCAGTCCGGAACCACAGGAACACTGTGACTTGCACCAGCTCTATTCACTGCAGTCAGAGGAAGCCAAGTGCCTGCAAACTTGTGTGGATCAGGGCCACACAGTGCGACACGAGTCAGAGGACAGAAGGCAGATGGCACTAATACATGGGACTAATTTAGGAGAGGTTCTTTGCCACTAGATCAGAAAGGTTTTGAAAAAAAATCTGGCTAGGCACAGTGCACTCTGGTGAGTCTAGGAAGGGGATAATTTAACAGCACAATAGCTGGAATCTGCTCTTGGTTACTCTTTCACTCTTTGGCTCCCTAAAAATCAAAGGTGAGTTTGCCAACCTCAGTTCAGAGACAAGCTATTAAAAGTGCAGAGAAAAAAAAAGCTGGGCTTATTCCAGTGTTCAAAGCCATGACATAAACCAGTTCTAAATGATGAAGGGCTAAGTCAATGTGCAAAAAGATTTTTAATTTCTCTCACACCCACTTTAATACAAAATATTAATCTTTTCCACAGCTGAGAGCCAGGTAATTCTTTCAGCAAATCTATATTAATAGCCTGGGATTGATGCTTAGTCTTGGGAAGATGGTTAATAACAACTGCTATTAGGAAAATTTTAACAGCTATCCTATGCCTCACACAGTAAAGTTCTAAAGAGAGACTCATTAGGCACTCACCACCCCTACAGGACCCTTGAGAGGAGTAAAGTATGATGAAAAAACTCAAATATGTATTTCAGGGTTAAAAGTCAAGAAATTTAAATAGCAGAGTCACCTCTTGAGGCGTGTCTCCTTGCATAACCATATCCCCAACAACCTTATTAGCATTCTTTTCCAAAGTCACTGGTGGGAGGCAGTGACTTTTCCCAATTAAATGGCTCATTTTGCAGCCAGCAGCTACCCGCTTGGTTAAAGGCACCTTTGGCCCTCCTAATGCCCATTTAATGAGGACATTTTCCACCATTTAGCACTGCCAGATTTTGACAAGCTATTAGTCACTGCAAAGCCTCTTAGAATTTCACAATACTATCTATGTGTGGCCAGAGCTTCTCTCACCACTCAACACTGGCACAGCAGAGGCTCATGTACACCCCATCACCCAAGAAAGGACAGTGACACACAGAGCTATTAGGATTTATTGATACCTGGGCTCTTCAGCAGCTCACTGTGCTAGAGGTCAAGTTCCTTTGCCATCGTGCTAGCACATACAGAAACCAACTAAAGTCACATTGTGCGCAGTTATATTTTTGCTGTCTGCCATGTTACCACCTAGAACTTGATGCACAAGGAAACCAGACCTTGGATTGGGAAATGGCAAAGCATTCCTCTGCTGGATTTACTGCAAGTTCGTTTAGGACTTTGAAAAGACTTCAGGTTTTAGCATTATTTTTTTTCTTGGATTACTGAAATCAATTATTTCTTTCTTCGTTATGCCTAAGACATTATCTTGCACATCTGTGACAAATATTTTTTCATGTGCATTTTGTGTAGTAATACCAGAGCCTGTTTTGATCTCAGGCATTCTAATATATGTGAAAGTAAGCTCTCAACAAAAGTGTCTTGTTCTGACAGCTGCCCTTAAAAGGATGTGCTTTGGGAGCTGAGAAAGGCAGTTTGAAATAAAAAAGGTGATCAGAACAGTTTAAGATTGCTTACAAAAATTACTGCATTAGCAAAACAGAGGAACCTGAAAGCACTCCACTCAAAGTAGAGATTTATCAGTGAGAGATGAAAAAATACTGAATGTTAAGTTCTTTTTGAAGTATGCACTAGTAGCATTTTTTGTCATTTTTTTTATTTGTCTGTATCCTGTAAGGCAGAAGGACAAGATGTACCAACCCAAGGACTTCTACCCAGTCACTGACTGTTTTGGTAACACATTGAGGTTTAAAATGTTTCCAAGAAATGACACAATACCTACCTTCAACATCTGAAGCAACTTCCTGAACTCAGTCCTGTTCTCTAAGTAAGAAGGAAAAAGATCTTCAGTTTGGGTTTTCTGGGGGAAAGAGTTGCTCTGGGTTTGTTTGTTTTGTTCCATCCCGCCCCCACGCCCAAAAGCAAGCACAATTATAAAGCTGCATTTCAGAAGACTCCAGATTGCATTTTGTGGTCAAAGTTACTCAGCACCCTTGGAAGTCAAGATGTTGTTGGCTGAGGGTTCCCTCCATATGCCAAATCCACACCCAACCATTTCTAGATCATGCCATACTTTGGAAACAACAAACTTAAATGCCA
The DNA here is from genome assembly GCF_018691265.1 of Tyto alba. NCBI lineage: Eukaryota > Metazoa > Chordata > Aves > Strigiformes > Tytonidae > Tyto > Tyto alba. The sequence continues at coordinate 3,663,082 of NW_024881273.1, forward strand.
GTTTCCCCCATCACCTCTACTCCCAAGTGCAATTCTCAGTATCTACATAATACTAAACCCTGCAAAACTCAAGAAGTGCCCTTTCACAGGCAGAACAGGCAGTGAGCAACAATGTCTTGCAGGCCATAAAGGACTGTTGAAAACAAAAATAGAATTCAAGGAGAGAGCTGTCACTTCTATTTGTCCTTGAAAAAAAGAAAAAGGAAGTACATTTCCCTGATGCAGTTAACATTGGCATAATTTTCAAAGGAATTTTTCTCCATCTTTCACCGATTCTCTGGAGAAAGAGGTAAGCATGGTAACAGTGTCAAGCTGCTGATCTCTGAGCAGTTACAGCCTTCAGACACAGGAAGCTCCTGCATCTCTGACCCCTAATGATATTAACATATCAGGAGAATAAACCTCCAAGCACTTAGGACTGTTAGAATAAAAGAATACTGGAGTTTGCCATACTGCCGTAACGATAAGAGGTGATATGCAAGAAACCTGGATTAGCTTTTAACACAGCATGTTAGTAAAACATGGAAGTTCTCTGCTGTCACGTTCTATGTTTAGAAGTCAGTCACACCTCTTATCTGTCACATAAACAAGGTATTTGTTATGAGAATGACTGTCTGCCACACTGAAGGACAGGGCTAGCTGCTGAACCCTGTCCCATGACAGCTGACCTTCATGTATTAAAATTAGCATTAAAGAGAAAAAACAGGAAAAGCAATAAATAATTGTCAGGTTGGTCATCATTCCTGAGTGCTCACAGGTTTCAGAGCACTAGCAAAGACACAGCCTTTTCCTCTCTGCCACCTAATGACACAAACATGGCACTACAGCCACATCTGCAACACGAGCTGGGGCATGGAGTATTCAACAGGGGAACACGCATCCACTGCTGCTCACCTCAGGTCTTTGGGACCTCCTGGGTCTGCCACATCACAATGCTTTCTCTGAAAAATAAGTGGAAAATATATACAGCATTTATTTTATATAGACATGCTTCAAAGCCTGCTTATATTTCAAGAAGGACAAATTTGAAAGGCCCAGCAGGAGAGGGAAGCTAAAGAAATAAATGGGTAGCACAGGCGTAATTTTATTTTCAGACAGGCATAGTGTCAGGGCTGCCAGCATGTGATCCCAGTGATGTCACCAACTTGCCACATGGCTTTACACAGATGACTTCAAGTCATTCTGCAATAAAAGTCTAAATACCCACAGGATCCATTCTCAAGGCCAAATAATCAGAAAGTTATGTACAGCCCCTCTGCTGCACATCCACTACAGGTCCAACATACCACGCTTCTAGTTTATTACCTGCAGATCTCACATTTAAGGCAATTTAAAAAAAATAGGAAAGGCTTAGTTTCTCAAGAGTCTCCTATTAACCAGCCTATTTATAAATGATGTCAGGCTATCAATCACTCTGAGTGCTCACGGGTTTCAGAACAAAAGAGCGTAGAACATAGCCTGTCCCTCTCTGCCACCTAATGACACAAAGGTGCCACAGCAGCCACCTTTGCAACGCCAGTGGCAGGTTGAAAAAAAAATCAGAGACTGAAAAAGGAGATAGTTACAGGTCTTTAAAAACACGATTGCATCACCTGCTCAGAAAGTGGTATTACAAAGGCATTTTGTGCATGTGCAGATACTAAATGTAGCACACCACTTAAGAGTTAACAAGGCGGCTGAAGGACAACAGCCTTTTCGTTAAGCACCACTTACCCTCAATTCTTCAAGGCAGGAAGTCTTTTTCACTTCACCTTTTGTCTTCTGCCAGGCTGAAAACAGACAAATAAAAAGAAAAATGCAGTTGATAACAAAAAAAAGCATGTAGCTGATTGCATAATCTTCCTTGTGACCTGCACCACTTAATAGAAAACCAAAATATTAAAACGTAATTAAAAAAAATTTAAATAGCTTGCTGATTAGATTCACTTTAGCCCGTCAAATCTTTAAAACCATTTCCCTCAGAACCGGAAAAGCTGGCAGCCCTCTATTTTCTCCCCTCCTTCACTGGAAGCACAGCTGTGTTTACCTTAATCCTAGAACCTTCCTATACATTATTTATACGACACCCGAGCTCGGCAGCGCCTCTAGCAAACGCAGTGGGGGACGGGACCCAGGGGACCTGCGGGTCTGTCCCCCCCAGTGTCTGGCCACGTGGCTGAGGGGAGGGGGCACATTCTGACCCGTTTGAGGCCCCAAAAGCTGGGGAAGGGGAGCAGGCAAGGCTGGGGACTAACGCCCGATTTTCCGGGGGGGAAGGGGGGGGGGTGTCACCCAGAGCAGCGCCTCGCAGCAGGCAGCCCACCCAGCTCACCTCCAGGGGCACCTTCCTCCTCCTCGCCCCGCACAGGGGGGTCCGCCGGGGCCCAGCCATGTCCTCACGCCGCCGTTTTCCCTCGTTCAGCGACGGGGCGGATGGAAACGACGGCGGCCCTGAAGAAGCGCCGCCACAACATGGCGCGGGAAAAGGCACCTCGGGGAGAGCGGCCGGCGCGGGCCTCGCTCACCCGCCCCTGCCCGCGCTCCCTTCTCCCCGCCGGGACGGAGGTCGCGGCCAGGAGGAAGAGAGGAAGGAAGGAAGGAAGGGAGGAAGGAAGGGCCGGAGACAGGACGGAGGGAGCCCGGTCCCGCTCCGCGCAGGGAGCGGCCTCCCGCCGGTGCTGACCCCGCCGAAAAGGCCGCAACGCTCCCGCCTTCCGCTTATATAGGGCGGGGGGGGGGGGGGGGGGGCGGGGGCGGCGTGTCCCCGTCCCGCGAGCGCCCCCTGCTGGGCGGGAGGACGCAGAACAGCGAGAGGGCGGGTACACGGACAGGGACACGGGACACGGGACGGGGACAGGGACACAGACAGGGTCACGGGACAGGGACAGGGACACTGGACACGGGACGGGGATGGGGACATGGGACAGGGACATGGCTGGGGACACGGGACCCGGACACGGCTGGGGATACGGGACGGGGACATGGCTGGGGACACGGGATGGGGACACGGCTGGGGATATGGGACGGGGACATGGCTGGGGACACGGGACGGGGACATGGCTGGGGACACGGGACGGGGACATGGCTGGGGACACGGGACCCGGACACGGCTGGGGATATGGGACGGGGACATGGCTGGGGACATGGGACAGGGACGGGGATGCGGACACAGAACACGGATGGGGAGAGGGATGGGAATGTGGACAGGGACAAAGGACACAGTACAGGGACGGGGACACGGGACATGGGACAGGAACGGGGACACAGGATGCAGGACAGGGACCCCCCCAGCCTCTGCCATGCTGGGCCTGACCCCCACTGCCGCAGGGCTGCCCCACGCCCTCCCACTGAGACGTGAGGTGCCCCAGGGGCTGGATTTCCCCTTTCCCAGCTGCGCCCTGCGGTGCCCAGCTCCCCAGGGCGGCGGCAGTGTTGGACCCTGGGCCAAAATGGGGACCCGCCAACCGGCCTGCAACGCCCCGAGGGTCCCCAGGTAGGGAACACCCATCACCCCTTCGCCCCCACATCCCTTGACCGTAAAGATTTGCCAGAGACTCCACCTTCCCCTTTCAGAAAGGAAGAAAGAGAAAGGATCATGGCGGGGGGAGCCCTTTATTTGTCAAGAAGAAGCGCGAGATACAAGTGGTTTCATGAGATACAAGTGGTTTCACGTGAGGTCACAAGCTCAGGAATGAGGAGGTGACAGGACAAGGGCACCTCCCTCCAACAGGGACAAACACAAGGACAGGAGCTGGGTCTGGCCCGGCCCCACCTCCCTTTGTGTCGCACCAGACAATTTATTTTGTTTTAGAGACCCTCTTGGCAGCTGTGAGCGCTGCAGGATCGTCGGGGGGGCATGTCCCTTCCCCAACCAGCCCAGCTCTGCCGAAAGGTGGTGCTCAGGGCGCAGGATCAGTCCCGCAGCGCCCGCGGGAGCGGAGCAGGATGCCTGTCACCGAGCTGCTGGGCACGGCCGAGCCTGTCCCCCGGGGCTCTAATTGCCCTTGGCTTTGCTCCGCAGCTCCTCGAAGACCTCGCTCTGCCGCCTCTTCTCCTTGGCGCGGGTGATGGTCATCCTGAAGAGCTTGCAGTAGAGCTCCATGGCGGTGGGGCTGTCGTCGTTCCCGGGGATCGGGTAGGTGATCAAACAGGGGTTGCAGTTCGTGTCCACCACCCCCACCGTGGGGATGTTCATCTTGGCAGCATCCCGGATGGCCACGTGGGGCTCAAAGACATTGTTGAGGCTGCTGAGGAAGATGAGGAGGTCGGGCAAGCGGATGCCAGACCCAAACTGGATGTGGGTGTTGGTGAGCAGGCCGCCCTGCCAGTAACGGGTGTGGGCGTACTCCCCGCACTCCCGCACCGTGCTCTCGATCAGGTGGCAGAACTGGCGCTTGCGGCTGACGAAGAGGATGATGCCCTTGCGGTAGGCGATGTGGGCGGTGAAGTTGAGGGCCAGCTGGAGATGCTGCATGGTCTGATCCAAGTCGATGATGTCTTGATCCAGGCGGCAGCCGAAGATGTAGGGCTCCATGAACCTGCAGGGAGAGAGGGAGGGCGACGGCGAGGGGACACGGGGACGGGGTGCTACAGGCATCGAGCAGCGTTTCTGAACGTGGCGTGGACCCACAGAAACCCTCCCACGCTCCAACTCCCAGCAGACGCCGGCGGTGCCCTCTGCAGAGCTCCCTCGTGCCCAGAGCCTGTCCCAGCCAGGCTCAGGGCGCTGCCGGTCTCACACCCCACTCAGTGCCCACGCTGAGTGGGGTCCCTGTACTTCTGCAGGGCAGTAAGGATGCCCAGGCAGAAGCGTGGGTCTGCGTGGGTATCTCCAGACCCAGACCAATCTAGTGCAGCCCCCAAAGGGTGACACGGTCTAGGGAAACACTCCTGATGTCAACAAGCGTTGGATCATGAAAGTCACTCACCTATGCCGACATCCCTTTTTGTGCCCCAGGTGCACCCGAGCATCAAAGAGATCTTTCAGGGAGAAAAGCTCCTTCACGTTGAAGAAGTCAGGGTGGTTGAGAGGTGCGGACAGCAGCTTGTCATCCTCAGCTGAGAGAAAAAAAGAAAAAAAAAAAAAAAAAATCACTAGTCCCTCTTGTGTTCGCAGGGGATGAACCGAGAGTGGAGAAAGGGCCCTGATGGCCACTTAACTGCAACAAGGGCACGGCGACACCAGCAAGGGCATTGCTCATCGCCTGGCCCCGGCAGTGCCAGGGGTGCAGGGGCCCGGCTCGGAGGACCCCCCCCCCCGTTTTCCCCAGGGAAGGGGCCGGGACGCTGCAGTACTCACCGCTGGGCCGGGCCGCCGCCGGGGCCGGTACACTGCTGCGGAACCGGGGGGCTGCTGCGGGGACAGAAACACGGAGCGGGGATGGCGGGGCTCGGACGAGCGGGCCGGGCCCGGGTGGGGTGGGGTGGGCACGACCCGCTCACCTGCCCGCAGGAGCCGCGGCACCGCCATGCCCCGTGCCCGGCGGGAGGAGGAGGAGGAGGAGGAGGAGGAGGAGGAGGAGGAAGGTCAAGCGGCGCCTTCCGCTTCCTGCGGGGCGCGGAGCGATCGCTGCCCGCCCGCCGCGTCTCGTCGCCGGGTAACGCGCGGCCCCTCGGCCCGGTCCCGGCCCCCATGGGCAGCCCCGCTCCCCGCACCAGCGACTGGTACCGCACCAGCCCCGGCTTGCCCCCCCGTTTCCAGCAGCCCGCCTGCTTCCGCGGATACGGGTGAGCGCGGCCCCCAGCCCCCCCGGGCTGCGACCCCCCGCCCCGCGGATCCCCCCCCCCCCCCCCCCCGGCAGCCCCGCTCCCCACTTTTCTCTGCTCTCCCCCCCCCCCCCCCCGCAGGAAGCCGGAGCCTCACCCCCGGTACCGCACCACCAACCAGGCCTACGGCAGCAAAGCCCCCACGGTGCATGAGGTGCCGGTAGGTAGGAGGGGTGCGGGGTGACGGGGGCTCCCCCCGGGTTTGGGGGGGGGGGGGTGTCGTTCAGAGACGGGGTCGCACAGCTTTGGCGTCTGCACCAGCCCCCCGGCAGCAAACTCCCCAAAGCAGATGAAGTGCCCTTATGGTTGCACCCGAGCTCCTGTGCGTGGCAGGCGCTATGGGTGGTGGCGTTTAAAGCACCTTCCTCCCCCTTTTCTCGCCCTCGCAGACCTCCTTCCACGTCACCTCGCACGCCTTTTCCACTAATCTGGCACAATGTGGCACGTACAGAAATAACGGGCTCAACACCTCACTGGAGAAGAGCCACGTCACCGGCCCGGGCAACTTCATCACCGCCTCTGACCACCTCAACTTCCATCCCAGCTACAACCCCAACGCCCCGTCGTGCTGTTAGATCTGCAGCGGTAGCAATGCCAGCGTGGAGCTGCTTCAGTTCACTGCTGGCTGCCTAGATGAAAACCAAAAAAAAAAAACCAACCCAAAACTAAAAAACCACGAGCAAGCAAACAGCAGCACTGACCTTATCCTAAATCTCTTGCTAAGCCTTGTCTGAAAGCAGGACAGGAGGCACTACACCATTGCAGTGTGGCCTGTAACCTCGTTTGGCAGCTATTTCATCACAAATAAAGCAGGTTTCTATTTCTATGTGCCATCAAGTTGGGATGGGGGACTCTCATTAGAGCCCTTGGCTACAGGTCACCTCTCCTGAGCGCGGACCTGGGACGTCACAGTTGTTATCACTGAGGAGAGTAAAACTCTGGGGACCGTCAGGAAAATAATTCATGTGGCACAATATGCAGCAGCTGATGAACACGCATGCTTCGCAGCATTAACTCTGTAAGTCAGGAGTTAATGAGGATTTTTCTCCTGAACACAGGAAAAAGAAAAATCTTTCAACTTGGCAATGTGAGACTTGCTATTACAATGTGATGAATAGCTACAAAATGAGCAGGTTAAAGGTAGCAGTACATTTCTAAAAATAACCCCCCCAACCCCAACCATACAACAGTTTAACAGGACTGCTACCTAGTTAAGGTCACAAATTTAGCTTTGGGAGAAAAGCAGTTTAGATCTGTGTTATCAAAACTGAGTTCAGTAATTTATTGGGAAAAACACAGCCACTTTGGTACTAGATGAAAATCATTCATTTACAGACTGAATGCTGCTAGCAATAATATCTTAATTTATAGAGATTGAATGTGATTAGACATCAGTTAAATAGCTCATATGAACCATTTAATTTATAGGCAGCATATAGTCACAAATAAAAGAACAATATACACTACATATATATATGTATTCCCTTAACCTTTTCTCTGTTACTAATGGTGCTTTACACTCTTGGCTCCTGCACCACGTATCATTAAAATTTAAGATCTTGAAATTGTTTCTGTACTATTTAATGAAACACCAAACTGCATGTTTTCCAGAGGTATTCATTAAGCCTTTGGATCTCTCGTAGAAAGCTTGTTCATCTTTCTTACCTCCCAAAGCTGCTGTTTTAAGATTATTCAAATAAAGACAACTAATAAAAATGTTTTCTTAGACTTTATTGTAGCAACTGTAGTTACACAGCCAGTGAAACGGCAGCATTTAGACAGTAACTGCACTAAAAGGAACACCTTAGCATGTTTGGCTTAAAAACTAGTCTTGAAAAACTAGTCTGCCCGTTTATGGATGGGAAACCTTACAGGTATAACATAGTCACAGCATATGTTAAAAATGAGCATAATACTATTCTAAATGTTTGCTAAAAATATTTTAAAATTGGTGTAATAGGATGTCCAAGTACCACTGCAAATGAAATTCTTCACGTTAGAAATATTTCCTATTTATGTCATTTCTATATAGTCTCATAAACAGCACAGGAAGCATGACCACATATTTAAACATACCTGCAAGGTAGGTGGATTCTGTTTAGTTAAAGTCACTAAGCAAAAGTCTGAAGTCCAAAACTGAACAGTGTGTCAGGCCTGTACTTGTGCCTTTTTTAAACATTCATACCCCAGCATAGCTACATGTTTCTGGCCCCAACAGCAAAATCTCAATCACACCTATGAAAGAATTCCAGTTTTCACTGCAATGCATTTGGTTATCTCAAACAGAAGAGTAGTTGACTAAATTCACGTTTGCTGAAAACACACCAATACACTGGAACAAGTAAATATACTAAGCAGAAATCGGCCTGACAAGTTAACTTTTAAAATATTTAACATAGGAAAATAAATAACCAACCCTCTATTGTTCCCTGCTATTCTTCTATTAGATTCTAGACAATACCTTGAGCCTCTCATAACTTCCCTTTCTTCTCCTGAAATGAAAAACAACATGAAGTACAGAATTAATATAAACAGTTGTGACAATTTTACATATATTTTTATCCAGATTTTTCTGCAGGTGGAATAATTTAGGGGTAAGACTGCCTCTTAAAAATACACTTTTAGTGGGTTTTGTCACATATTTTCCACCTGTTTTCATACTTCATCTAAAAACACCCACCTCTTTCCTTCTTTGCCTTAATTTCTTCATTTTTTGTTTTATTCTTGAACTGAAACCAGTTCCTTTGAACAGTTTTGCATGCAATGTACCTTATGTCACCCTCATATAGACTGTGTCCTGAGATACTGTACAAATTCAAAATATCATCCTGAAGATGGCACGTTTTACTGCAGATAATCTACCCAAAACAGCCTCTTTCTACTCTTTATTTTGAAAGCGAGATTTTCACATTTGCAGACAAAATTATATGAGGCTGTACTATCAAACCAAGACAAACTGCAGTTCTTAAAGGTTTGAAAAATTAAAAAGCATGTACATTAATAAAAGAAGTGTGTTCCTTCCTTGTATAAAAAGCAGCTACATGTCAAAATGCATCTTTCTAAAATAGCAGCAAAGAACTGTTTATGAAAAATTAAGGTAGTCCTTGTGATCCCCTGAGGGTCCTTGAAGATTGCCCTTCCTGAAGCACACAAAAATAGTCACTGTGATAAAAATAAAACAATATACCTATTTTCAAAGTCCTGGGCGAGCAGATTTGCCTGAGAACTCTGGTATTGCAGTCAGAATGCCATAACTTACCCATAACTATACTAAAATATACCGAGTAGTTTAATAACAGCCAAATGAGCAAGTTTTGTGCTCTGACTGAAAAAAAAAAAAAAAAAATCATTGTGCATTTTTAAAAAGTATAAAAATTAAAAAAACAAAACCCAAAAAACTATTTTACATGCTTGAGTAGACCCAAGCTCATGGTTCCATGCACGTGTCTACTGCAATAGACAAAGGATCAAATTAAAGTCTCAGGAGGGTTGAAATGATGGAAATAGGAGCTTGTTCTGGGCACTCACCAGCACTAGCACCAGCATGCTGAAAAGGGCCAGGAGGGGTGTACAGTCTGTGCCTACTCTACGGTTGGCTGCCTGTTATGATCAGTATCAACAGGAAGAAAGAAATGCTTTTGGTACTGCACCTATCAACATTCAACCTCAAGAGATTCGTACTGCGGTCCCAAACTTGGTACCACACACGTGGGACTCTTCCTCATTAATTTATTCTCACTCAGTATAATCTTTCTACTCCTCAGCTGTTCAACTTTTAATGTGTAATGTGCAAGAGTGATTTCTTACTGCTCCAAGATCCCAGACTTCTCTTTTTTGAATGATTGATGAGACCTGTACCCAGAATGGGGACACTGCCAGCGGAGCCACAGCACTCTTCTTATGGCTGTGGCACCAATTCCTGAGATGCTCATTGACGCACTATTTAGCGTTACATCCCCTGTGGGTGCTTGCTCCTCCTTGGCAAGTCAGCAATTCTCATGGGACAAATTCTGAAAAAGTCACTTGCTGAGACCAAATACAACTGGGAGGACTTGGAGGGAGAAAGGAACACCCACAGCATATTGGTAGAGAAACACCAAATGTGACAGGCTCGTTGGCGTATCTAAGCAGAAGTCTTCCTTTCCACCCTCCCTCCCTCCCTCCTACCCTGAAGAGTCTCCTTGCCTTCTAGAACCTCAGTGCTGGGTGTCACAACATCCCCTGTGAGCAAGAGAGCATGTTCATCCTGCCTCTGCACCATCAAGGGCTCCTACACTCACTACCACTAGTCTTTGATAGCAGAGCAGAAAGGATCATGAGCTAATCCTGGAGGCTGCAGCTGTGCTACAGAGGATGCCATTTAGAGATACAGCGAATGCCTTCCAACCGAATCACCCATCTCACCTGCTAACTGCTGCCTCAAAAACAAGGAACTCCTTTTGCTAAACTTTTGCTGCTAATGGAGAGGGGTAAGCACAAGGAAAGACTCCACTACTTGACTATGAACACCAGGAAAGAAAACTGCTGTTAGGGCTTTGCTAAAATGACAAGCAGCATTCTCACTCCCCAGAATAGCCACAACTCTTTTTGCCTATGTACTTTGTAGATTTTCCTTCTTCAGTTTTTGTTATTAAGAAAAACATTCCCTTAGCCACATCTTTAAAGATGTGGATTCTGTTTCACAGTCACAAGGAAATCACAAGCTGTTGTCACAGTGGAGATGACCATCTCCGACAGTGGGTGGCTGAAAACAATAAGAGACAAGAAGCAAGAGAGGCAGATGAGCTGAGATCCTGTCCCCAGGTTCGGCTAAGCCAAACGCTGTGATCATCTGCAAGGGTGACATCCTTTACTTTCAAACGTTACTGGCACAAGTTAATTACATCTTCGGACTACAGTCAGGAGGGAAAAAAAGATACCACAAAAATACTGCTCACTAAAGACGATGACACAAACCATAGGAGCACTCTTGTTTCACGGTCCATGGTTAGAACCCCATTTATTAAACATTATAAACTCATCAATATACACCATTTCCTATATACAAATCAAGTTTATCAATTTTAAAAAGTGCTGTTTGAAATTAGGTTTTATTTAAAGCACAAGGTAATCAGAATTGCATCTTCATTGAAAGTGAATCAGTTCACGAGTATTACTGAGAATACAGACACATCGACAGGGGCACAAGACATGTTTTAAGTCTTAATGTTCATTTACCAAAAACTTTGAGGAGAAACATTCAGCTTATTTTATACAAACAGTACATAGTGCTTCCATCATCTCTATTAAAATTAAGTATACAGTTTAATCCTTTTAAAGCAAGGTACTCTGAAAACTTCTATTTTAAAATACCAGTCTATTTACCTATTCCAAACAAAAGGCCCAAATCCTGCAACTGAATCAAGGCAGACAAAAATATATGCCTGCGTAGACGGACTGCAGGCACATGAGCTAAGGAAAAAACACTTTTCCAAGGTATTCTACCACAAAAATGAGATGATCTAGCGTACTGATCTTTTAAACAAACCAACCAACCCAAGGACTACAAAAAAGTGGCCGGACAGTAAGAAATGTCAAGTGACCACTACAAACATGTTTAAAATGTAACTGCACAACAGTATAAACACGCAAAGGATGTTGTTTATTTCTCTACATGCCACAGTTACTTGTTCTACTCTATGCTACGCCGTAGTTTGCCAATATTCTGCCAATGCGATCACACCAGGGGACACTGTGTGATACTGGATCCTTTCTCGACTGCTTTTGCTCCATTTTGCAACATTAAGGCTAGCCTCCAGGAAGACTGCTGAAGTGACTGAGAAATAAAGTGATACTGAGTGGTAGTTGGGCTGAGAGAAGCTCTGTAGAAGACTAGATAAAGAGAATATCGGATCAATTCACAGGGACAAGATGTAAGAACAAACTACTCAAAGGACTTCACTACACACAAATGAAAAGGAAAGAACCAGCCAACAGCTTAAATTCACACTTTGGATTTTTCAGTGAAACCTGTGCGCGGGCACTTTTTTTGTGTGATATGAACATGCTACTTCCATCCCATTTAAAGTTAGTACAAATAAAAAAGATAGTAGTGAAAAATTGCTTTATTCTTGTTGCTGAAAACGGAGGCAGAGAAAGCGCTACCAGTATGAAAGAACAGTGCTGAAAATATCCTTGGCATTTACATTAGGAACTTCCTACAGCAAACCTAGCTTTGTTCTATTGCACAAAAATTGTAAATGAAAATAAATGTTCACAGAAATGTAACATTTTAGAAACCACTTTTGAAAAAAGAAAGTAAGGGCACTCAATTCAAGAAAGTTCATTCAGGAAACCAAAAGCCAGCTCTGGGTAACTGCAGGGCATCCAAATGAGACTTGAGAATAACGAGGAATTGTTTCAGCCTTGCAGGCCCAACAGTACATAAATCTAGCGAAATCCACAGAAATCATGTTGTCTGAACAGACACTCTCCTTCACTTTTCTTAAACTGCAATTGTGCTTGGAATCATCTGCTAGCGGGAGGTTTCGGGTATTCAAAAGGTACTTCCAGCAGCTGCTGAGATCACTTTACACAGGACGTGCAGTCAGACCGATCCACTTTATTTACCCGAATTTGCATTTGTATTTTCAAGGATGGGTCTCCACACCTACAGCTGTGCTGACTTCGCTGGAGCTCTGCTTACTGAACTCACCCAACGGTCCGCGGGGTGGGAGAGCTGAGACCCCAGCATAAAACCACGACACAGGATTGTCCTAAGGCAGCTCGGATGTGAACAGATGTCAGATAATCTGCTTCAAAAGCGTAGCATTGCTATCAAATGCTGTGTTTTCATAAGATCTCTTAACATATTGCCAAAGATATTCTGCGTGCAAACAGGTTTCCTTTTGATATGTGATTAGAGGCCTCAATTTAAAGCGTGATTAGCCAGTATCTTCTTATCTATAATAACTACAGCATCCTGTAGCAATGCAAGCCCTAAAAATCATTATAAAAAATATTTCCTTAGAGCATTTTAAATAATTTACAAAATTCTACAAAATCTATGTATGTTTATCTATGATATCCCTGTTAAATAGAGGAAATTTTCACATTAGTGTGTATATGATATACAGATATCAGCATCTCCCACTGTCTCTCCTTTCATGTCTCAAGTTTTATCAAGGTAATTACAGTGATAGTTATTCTCTAAAAAGACTGTTACTGTAAAAAAAAAAAAAAAAAGTACTTACATATTTGAAACATTTTTTTTCAAGAGGGATTCTGGGCAGTCCCCTGCAGGTACATCAGTAAATTTTGCACAGGTTTTGTCTAAAACTTCCTGCCCTTGGTCCACTTCACAAGCAGTTTCCCTGTTCTGCAGGACAGGTATTTTTCCTTCCAAACTGGAGCTGGATACCTGAATTTCTTCCTGCCCCTCACTGTCCTGGCAGATAACTTTTTCCTTCTTAATGCCCATCTGCATACTGTTATCTGTACACGCTCCTCCACTAGTTTTATCCACTGTTACTGCTGTCACATTTAGCTCCTGCAGCGGGCAACCCAAACTTGGATCTGGCCTGTTGTCCTGCTGGTTCTCCTCTCCCTTACTGCATGCAAGTATACTCTGCTCAGACATGTCTCTGCTAACTTTACCTGCTTTTACCACTGCCATACTGTGGTCAGGACATGGGGGATCTAAATTTGAATTGGCCCAGCCATCTTTGTGGATATCTCCTTCCTTGATCCACATCTGTGTGTTTTCAGCTTTGGATGCTTCTCTGCAAACCTCATCTACTTTTACTGCTGCCACACTCCACTCCTGCAAGGGGAGACTCGACTGTGAATCCGACTGGTCTCCTGAAGCAGTTGCCTTTCTGCAACCCTCGGCTTCCTCTTTGATGTACAAAGGAGCAGCCTCCAGTCTTTCACAGGTTTCTGCTACATGAGGACTTGACACTTCCACAGTGAGCTTCTGAGAACTGGATTCTTTTATTGCTGTTGTACTCTCCCCACTAAATTCACCTTTTGGCAAGGGAGCTCCTCTTCCCTGGTTAAACACGTCTGTATCCTGGGAAGCTACCTCAGTTCCTGACGCACTGCTCTGGGCAAGCAAACGCTCTGCTTTCTGCCTTTTGTTCAAAAGCATGGATTTCTTCCTGTCCCGAGCATATTTTAGACCTGCAATAAATTTACTTGAAATTTTAAGGTGAAAGGTGTTCTTTCTTTTAGATCTAGATTTTGCGTTAATTACTTTTTGTACTTTACAACCTTCATTTTTGCTGGTTTTAGGTGGAAGCATTTTCTGCACGGGCTCCTTTTTACCTGTTGTGTTTCCAGATAACTCACCACCAGCAACACCTTTAACCCCCACCACTCCTTGCTTAGCTTTTGACTGACCAGTAGTATGAAGATTAACGCTCTCTGCAGAGGAAGCGGATTTCCCACTGCCGTGTAACATTGCACTTTTCCCTTCCATTCTCTGAGAGTTCTTCAACTCATCAGTTTGCTGAGATACCTCAGTCTTTTTACTCTGACCCAGCACGAGGTCACTCTCATTTTCAACTGTCTGTTGCTTTGCTTTTCCTTTATTAGCAGTTTGTTTGGTCACTCTCAATAAGTCCAGAGTTGCATCATCTTTTTGTACCTCTGAATTGCTTGCAGAGTCTTTAGCCTTTTCTGCCAAAAACTTCCTAATTTCTTGTTCGATGCTGTCATCACTGTCCACTGAACTGCTGTCATCAGCATCTGACGCAGCTGTGAAAGTACATTTTTTACTTTCAGCTACCCGCAGATTATTTGGGTTTGAAATTGGTTTATGTTTATGTCCCTTTTTAAGCTGAAAGTTAAACTCCAAGCTCTTCATGGTTTCTGTTTTTTCACTGGTAAGTTTGACATTTATGTTGTCTGGAGGATTTCTGATGGCACTCTCTTTCACAGCTTTTCTAGGTTTTGAGAGGCAGCTTTTCAGTAGCACGGGATTTTTACATTTCCACTCATCTTGTTGAAGGCTACTAAATTCATCTAGCAGTTGAGTTTCTGTCTCACTAAATCTGACTCTCTTCTTGCACTGAGATTTCTGGTCCTTGGACTTCTTCTTTAACTTTCTTTTAGACCGTAAAAGGTCCTTGATAGCACTATCAAGGTCCTCATCACTATCCAGAGAGCTGCTCTCATCACCCGAACCATCCCTCTCCCGAGTTTGGATGGTATTTTTCATAAGCTTTCTTGTGCTACTCTGAACCTGCATAAATGGGTTTACAGTGTCCAAGGCCACGCATCTGCCAACAGATCCAGGTAATTCGCAAGACATCAGCTGCTGCTGCCTAGTCTCTTTGCTACTGAGCCTTTGAGCATCACAGAATGCTGCAGGGCTGCTGAGGGCACACTCCTCTTGGAGCACAGGAAATTTTGAAGAGTTACCTGGCTGGAAAAGTCCTGTCTCCAGCTGTACAGGTGTTTTTGATGCACCTTGTTTCGCTATTCTGCCTTCCCTCTTAAGTCTCCTTTTACGACTCAGTGACAGCTTCAGTGTTTTGGGAAGAGAAGGCTCAAGGGTACCAGTGAGGCTGTTTTGATCAGAAGGCAAAGGCATCTGGATTGAGTGTGACAGGCTGGGAGGCTTTGTTCCCATATTTTCTGACTGTGCTTTCAGAGCCAAAAAAGCCCTGATTTCTTGCTCTATACTATCATCACTGTCCACAAGGCTGCTGTCACTTTCGCAACGGGAGGATGAGAGGAGCTGGGGAGAAAAGAAAGAGTCTGCAGTGAGTGATTTGTTGTCACTTCCCATTTGGGATGGCATGATTGTTTTGGAAATATCAAGGATAGCTTCTGCACACATGAGTTCTGCAGATGTGTCCGCTCTGCAAGAGGCTTGCAAAGTGAGCTCACAAGCAGCAATCTTGCTTTCTGGAGGTGCAAAATGTCTGGCTTTTTTCAGTGGTTTAAACAGCTTGTTAAATTCACTGCTGGTACTTTCTAGCTCTGTTGATTTTGAATTAAGTTCTTTTCTCTTGTTGCTTATAGGGATTTTATGGATTTCTGGTGAGGCACTTTTTGTTGAGCTAATTGTCAGGCTTGCAGAAATGTCCGCCATTCCCTTTGTATCAAATTGTTCCCTCTGCAAAGGGACACAGTCTGTTGCATGACCTGCCTCTTTCCTGATTTTCTCAAGCTGATAAAGCTGAATGGCTTCTTCAATGCCATCATCGCTACTTGAGTCAGATGTGTGCATGCTATGTGCTCCCTTCGTCTCCCGGTAATTGGCTCCACTTTCTTCATTTTGCTCCACTAACCAGGGCTGGCTGGCAGTGGCCATTTCTAGATACGCTTGGTTCACTTGGCTGAAATCACTAGGCTCTTCTTGGATTTTAGACTGCAAACACTTGGACTGCATGCTGGTTTTCTGTAGCTTGGGATGGTGCCTCAAGAGGAGAGCATTACAACCTTGCTTAATAGCACCACAGTTCGTTTTGTTTGTTGTTTCTTTGTTGCATTTTAGGACAGGTCTCACATGGGAATCTTTTTTATCCTCCCCAATCACACACTTACTAATTTCTTGCCTCTTCTTCTCATTCAAGAACTGAACTATTTCAGCTTGTATGCTCTGTTCAAAAGAGTCATCGCTACTGATGCTCTGAGGGGAAGCAGGCTGTAGCCTTTTACCAATACCCAGGTGGTCAGACAGGTACTCTTCAGAGAGCATCTCAGCTTTAAATTTCACTGGGAGAAGGTTACTAGCCATTTTGTTCTGTGAGAATTCTCTCTTAAACCTTTTGTCTCTGCTTATATTCTCAGAACACTCTGCATCCCTTTGTAACGACTGGTCGCTTTTGCTTTTTGCTTTCAAGTACTCTTGAATGGCTTCCTCTATACCTCGGTCAACAGAATCATCACTATCAGAATCGAGCAAGAGAGTCCCAAACCCCACATTCTCTTCCACTTCAGTGTCGTCCAAATCAGCAGGGCAACCACACTTGGTGTACTGAGGATGCTTCTGTAGCAACGTGGTGCTTGATGGGACTCTGTTACTGGTGCCTTTTTCTCCCTTTTGTTTCTTCTGCATAATACAGTCATACTCATTGTTCATACCCAGGGGAGACTCTTGACTTTGCAGGTTGTTTATGATCATCTGAACTTTTGCACTTACAGAGGTTCTGGTGACGTCCCCTTCAGATTCAGAGAAGCAAACGGGGTATCTACAATTCCTTGCTGGTCCAAAGGACTCCCATTTTGTCTGAAGAGCTACCAAAGGAGAAGCATTCATAAGGAACATTCTAGCAGACAACAGCAAAGTCCACAATGAAACAGTTTTTCAGACTGGTTTCTCTTCCATCCTACAATAAAGAAAGAGAAAAATATTTTTTATTATGCATCTACCCTCTAGAAGTTCCATGTAATAATACTGGCAACATAAATTATACATTATTAACACTCAGACTTACTGTGCCAGATAATCACAAGAGTTACTCCTCAACATCACCTTAACGGGTAAATCAGTTACTACTGCCAGTAAGGGTAAGACAGAGCACTCATGATTTGTGGCTTTCAGTATTTTTTGGGACAACCATAAACTAATTCAAGTATTTATCTTCACTTCTGAAACTCTTTCTGCCTTTTTCATTGAAGGTTGCACTCTCTTTTGCGCATGCTCCTACATAACCATGTATTGTCAGGACCCACAAAGAATCACTCTGATGATACTTCAGTGCACAGGCATGTGTGATCCCCTTCTGCACTGAAGTCTGAATATTTTTGCAATGAACATTGTGACATGAGAGAAAGAGTAATTTTAAGGGAAATTTTCATAATAAAGTGGAATTGGTGGGAGTGGAGAACCCTGCAAAGTATTCTGCTCCCTGTGTTTCCTTTGGCATAATTGCCCTTTTTAAAGAACTCCCTCCATGCATAGCTCAGCTCTTCAGTTTTACAACGAAAACAATGTTGGCTATGTCCACATGGTATATAATGGGTGGATGTGAAGCAAGCTTGCCCATGATCTGAGATGGCAGAACACAAACCAACTCTTATTCAAAGAGCAAAGTAACTGTGTTAGTATGCCTGGACTCACACACTAGCCCAAGACAGCTTTTACCAGTTCTGGCTTTGTATTACGCGCACACAACTGAGGGACCTGGGGCAGCTCAAAGAGAAGGGGAGCTTATTTCTTCCTGGAACATGCTATACAGCAATAACCCCGAGACATCAATCATTCTGGGCTCACTGCAGCATAAAAGCTCTTGGTAAACACAAATCTTTAGGAGTTTGCAAAAGCAGGATGAGGATTATTAGCTATATTTTGTATTACAGAATGAGAAGCCCTGTTTTATGGAATAGTGAAAAAAGCCATCCAGAAAATGCCAGGTAACACCCCAAAGAGTTCACAACTTCCATGCAGTCCCATGAGGGCCGAAGGTATCAATCACCTGCAGCATCATTTGGTGGGATCAAAACAGCATCTAGCTGACACAAGGCATACAGGAATCCCAACAAAAATCTACAGCAGTTGAGCGGTTCTTCAAGCCTGATACACAGTCTCCCACATAGACCCAGCGAGCCCCAGACGCAGCATGGCACTGGACCCTACCGACCTACAGAGTCGCGCTTCTGCCTCTGAATCCTCTGTGACTTTGCCCTTGTCAATTATTCTCTAGTTCTGTTTTCAAATTAATCATTGGCAATAAATATTTTAATGAACTAATGATTCTAAACTCTTTAAAAGTTATCTTTATCTGCTACTGAGAATAAGGTAACAGACAACCAGGGAAGACTTTATCACTTTTAAAAAGAGCATGGTGATCCAAAAAAACACGTAGTATAACATGACAAATGCTTTTGTCAAAATTATTCTGGGGCCTCTGCTGAAGGAGCAGTTTTATTGCCATCATGTTAGTAGACTCGAATATCCTTGAAATCTTACTGACCAAGCCACGGTCAGCCTGAACATGCCTGACATGACGTCTGCAGAGCAGCTAGCTCTGAACACACCACTAATAACGCTTTTGCCGCTTCGCTCGCTGGTTCTCTGCCACAGAATGTCTTAGCAGAATCCATTTTAACCCAAGCTCTGGGCATCCATTTCTGATATCCTTTTTCTCAGTGATAATTCATCTCAAAACATCATTCCTGCAGAATTAAAATTTTAAGTATAGTGATCAAGAACATCCCTCCTTGCTGGCTGGTACTCAGAGGAACCCAACAAATGCTGTTTTAATTTCTACCTTTTAGTCAACTGAAGATAGTTCAGACTGACTTCTGCTCTACCCGTGCCAATAAAGCACAATGCTCCCGACTGTTCGTATACTCAGCCATAACTAACCAGGGAAGCACCTCACAAGCAGCCTGACACGACGTGGGTCAGAACCCCAACTTTCAGAAGCGTGAATGAACACACAATTTCTAAAGTAGACTTGAATACATTCACTAGGGCAAACATAAATTAAAAACATTTTTCCTTGTAATAATCAGCTAAGGATCGAAAAGACAGAAATTAGAATACCTAATTATCCTGAAAAAAAAATGCAATTAACACACTTAAGCTCTCAGCTTCATTAAAAAAACCCCCACAACTTATTTCTTATTAACCTATTTCCACAGTTTCCAGGAAAGAGGCAGGTGCCTTCATTATCCTGCACTGGGATTGCAGTCACCCTGCAAGAATTACACAGGATTGGGATGAACTTTTCCGCCCCAGCCAGGGCACCCACTCAGGGGTGTAGGCTCTGAGGGGGGCACCCACGGAGGGTGTGAGGGGACACCCATCCAGCAGGACACCCACAGAGAGCACGAGGGGATGTGAAGCGACACCCACAGGCACTGCGTGAGGGGACATGAGGGGACACCCACCTGGGGGGCACCCAGAAAGGGTGTGAGGGGTTATGAGAGGACAACATCCCGGAGGGAGCAGGGGTACCCTCCAGAGCTCTGTGAGGGGAAGTGAGAGGACACCCACCCAGGGGGCACCCACAGGGGGTGTGTGTGAGGCGACACCCACCCGAGGGGGCACCCACAGAAGCCGTGTGTGAGGGGACACCCATCCGGGGGGGCACCCACAGAGGGTGTGTGTGAGGGGACACCCAGCCGGGGGGGCACCCACAGAGGGTGTGTGTGAGGGGACACCCAGCCAGGGGGGCACCTACAGAGGGTGTGTGCGAGGGGACACCCACCCGGGGGGGCACCCACAGAGGGTGTGTGTGAGGGGACACCCAGCCGGGGGGGCACCCACAGAGGGTGTGTGCGAGGGGACACCCACCCGGGGGGGCACCCACAGAAGCCGTGTGTGAGGGGACACCCACCCGGGGGGGCACCCACAGAAGCCGTGTGTGAGGGGACACCCAGCCGGGGGGGCACCCACAGAGGGTGTGTGCGAGGGGACACCCACCCGGGGGGGCACCCACAGAGGGTGTGTGTGAGGGGACACCCACAGAGGGTGTGTGCGAGGGGACACCCACAGAAGCCGTGTGTGAGGGGACACCCAGCCGGGGGGGCACCCACAGAGGGTGTGTGCGAGGGGACACCCACCCGGGGGGGCACCCACAGAGGGTGTGTGTGAGGCGACACCCCCAGAAGCCGTGTGTGAGGGGACACCCACCCGCGGGGCACCCCCAGAAGCTGTGCGAGGGGACACCCACTCGCGGGGGGCGCCTGGAGGCGGCGTACGCGGGGCCGCCGCCGCGGGGCGCGCTGCCCGCCGCCTGCCCGCGGCCGGCCGGGCCCTGCCCGCGCCGCCATGGCTCCCCCTTCCCGCCTTCCCCCGCCCTCAGCCGGCCGCGGACCTGGGCCTCGGCCTCGGCCTCGGCGGGGCCCTGGCCGCGCCGCCCCGCCCGCCCTCCCCGGCGCTCACCTGCCGCCGCCGCCGCCGCGGGGAGAGGCCGAGAAAGACGGGGGGGGGGGGGGGGGGGGGTGATGATGGTGGCGGTGCCCGGCCCGGGCTCGCCGCTCCGCCGGTGCTCCGCTCCGCCGCTGCCCGCCGTGCTGGTGCAGGGGCGGGCGGCGCTTCCTTCCCTGCCCCCGGGGAGCGGGAGGCATGCGCCGCAGGGCTCCGCCGGGGAGGCGGGAGCGACCGCCCGACCCTCGGCGGCCGCCGGCTCTGTCCGCGGGAGCGGCGGGGCGGGGAGGGGCCGGGCCGGGCCGGGCGGCCCCGCCGCCGGGGCACAAAGGCGGGCGCGGCCGCTGCACCGGAGCCCGGGAGCCGACGCGAAGGGAGGGGAGGGAGGGAGCGAAGGAGAAAGGCTGGAGCCTGTTTGAGCGATTGATAGTCTGGAAGATCTGGCGAGTCGCGGCCTTTTGCAGACCCGGAGCAAGATTCGGGCCCCAGTCCCTGATCCTGCAAATGCCGAGCGGCTCTATCCCGGCAGGGACTTTGAAAACGCGCAGCGTTTATTTTTTGAGACGGGGAGTACAGTGTGCAAGAGGGGAATAATTCATTGCGCTCCCTTGGGGGTGCAGTGGGATCTGCCAAGGTGGGGAGAAGTCAAGGCAGGGGCACAACACACAACTGACCGTCCCAAACCCAAAGCTTGGGGATGAAAAACTAGAACTCAAGAGCACCGAGGCCTGGTTTTGGTTTTGTTTGTTCGTTTGTTTGTTTTTCCCAGAAGCAAAGCAGTCAGTGCCTTGGCTCCTGGAGTTTACCAGGGCACTGCAGATTTAAAGTAGAGAAACAGCAAAGTTTTAGTGCTTGTTTCTTCTCTGTTTTGCTGGTGAGCAGGCTTTCCCGAGGATGTGCTGCCAGCTGTGTCCTGCCAGCCCCATGCTCCCCGAGCAGAGCCAGGCTGCAGAATCTTTCCTTTCGGGACACCCATTTCAACCTGCTTGTTCACTAAAAACCGGAGTGAGTCATAACTCTTGGTTTGTAAATCTTTACATGCGTTTCCATTCCTAGTTTCTGGCAAATGAAAACCTAGTGCCTTAACCCAAAGTGCTCCCTATTTTCACTTTCCCAGGTCCTTTTTTTTTTTTTTTTTTTTTTTTTTCCCTGTGATGCATGAACACCTGTGATGCTACAGAGGAAGCCAGCATCTTTTGGCTGGGTGTTGCCAGAATCACAGGGAAATGCTCAGGCTAGGAGATATCAAGCGAACAGCAGTGGGGAGCAACAGGTACGAAGGATCCCAGGCTGAAAATGGGGTGACAGCTTGTGGCAGTGCAGACAAGGCACCGTGCCACTGGGCTGCTCCACCATAGGGGGAATTCTTGCCAGTGCACAAGAATGTAGTGAATGTCAGAATCAGGCCCGTTATCCTTAATAGGTGTTATCACATGCAATTATTCATTTTCTGTGTCACTTTTCATTCAAAGCTCCAGACACTTTGCTTGACTGATGTTGCCGTTTCTGCTGCAGCTTTGATAGCATGTCACAACACTTCAGCACAGCTCAGAAGTTTAACTCAAGAGTTAGAGGGCAGTTTCCTGATGCAGTGTTGAACACTGGTGAGAATTTAGCCAGGCTCTGAAGTGGATTCGTTCTGTCCTTGCAGAAAGAGAAGGGGCTGCTGGAGCTGGCAACGTGGCCAGATTGCACCTGCCCCATCCCTGTCCCTGTTATCGGTGCAGGGTGGGTGCCAGACGCTGTGGCTGTGAGCTGCAAGGCTCTTCGGATGTTTTTGTGCTTGCCCTGTGGCAACACATCACAAGGTGTGGGGCTGATGTATGCCGAGTGCTGTGGAACAGATTTCCACCTGCTTTTACCCCAGAGATGCTTGTTTTGGGGAGAACGTGTATTTTCATGCCCTGAGGAATTGTGCCCTTTCCTGGACTCCAACCTCACGTTCTAAATTTCCTTTCCCCAGGAGTCCTCTACCTACCAACCAGGTCTGACCCCGGGGATGTGGGTCAGGACCATGTTTCAAACCATCAGACACAATTATAGACTCTTATTAATTTATCTCCTGCTTTTACAATAGATAAAGCAGAGCCGATAAGACATTTGCCCGTGTGTTCTTGTCCCTGGGATATGTAATATGCTTTTATATTCTGAAATGGCTCACTTGAACAAAGCTGCTGAAAACAGCACAGCCAGCATCTGTGTGCAGAAGGAAACAATGAACTTGCTTTTCCTTAGCTGCAGAATTGGAGCCCGGAGGTGAGGAAACTTTGCTCCTTTCACCATATTCCTCCTAATGCCACATCAGATGAAAGAAAGGGCTCTTGTATTCATGTATCTGCTCGGGCCAAGTCAATTTACATGTGAATGCTCTTTTAAAATAAAATTAAAGTCAGAGCTATGGCCAGAAGCCTGACAAATGTTTTTGTGCACGTGCAGTTGCTTGGAAGGGGGGAAGCTGCTGCTGGACAGCTCTGCTGTTACCAGCAGAGGTGGCATTTTATGGCTCTGCAGAGCAAGTTGTCTCCATGTGCAGCCTTTGACTTGAAAGAAGAGCAAAGCCTCTCCCCGAGGTCCCATTAGGGATGATTTGTCTTCCTGATCCATGATCTTTGCGGAAATGAGAGCAGTGGTCCCCGTCCCTGTGTCCCCACTGGACGGCTGACAAAGCCACGAGCACTAATTGGACCCCTTGTTAGGATGGCCAGAATGGCAGGGAAACATTCATGTTTTCAAAATGAAACATCTTTCCCGGCCTCAGGGTCTGCTCATGCCACTTGCAGCTTATTGCAGGGGGTAGGAACAAGCACTCATTATAGGTGGCTCTGGCTACATTAGAGGCAAAAGCTGCTGTGGGTTATCAGAGGCTGGAACCGGATCTTAGGTGATAGGTATTTTTATTTTTTTTTTTTCCCATCAAGAGAAAGGGCAAGATTAAAAACAAAATAGTAAGAATAAAAGGACTTGCCTCGCAGATCTTCTTGTTGTCGGATAACCCGTGGCTTCGTGGCCAATTACAATTCCTACATGGAGCCACGTTAGAACACCAGGTATTTCTGCTGCGCTGCTGTTTCATTGGGAATATGAGTCATACCCAATGCCGGCCGAGGGCACAGCCATGTCTAGGACATGAGCAAAGTCGATAGCCCCAGGTTCTGCAAATCCTTTCCTCTGCTGGTGGCAGTTTTGCATTCCCCAAGCCTGTCTTCGGGTTTTGGGGCAAAACTGATCCACAAAAGTGGAATCCTGTTGTAACCATTGAGTTTTTGGTGGAAGAAGCAGCGGAGAAAAGAAGGTGGATGGAATCCAGTCTGAACCTTGAGCTCAGTGAGTATTTGGGGTCTGTATATCGTGTCTCCACTGAACTTCAGGAGGCTCAAAACTGTTTTGGAAAAAAAGCAGTGTTAGCATTGGCTTTAAAATAAATGAAGTGGGCTTCTTACCTCTGGTTTGAAACAGGGCTCATGCGTGGCTTGAGCACTTGTTTCCCCCTTGCACCAATTTGCTCGTGCTACGAGCTGCAGTGAGCCCTGGGCACATCCCGGGTGGCAGCGGGTCTCTTGGAGCAGCAGGACGCGGTGGTGGCCCCGCACCTACATCCTCCTGCCCCGTGCAGCTCCTTCAGTCTGGTTGCAGGTGATGTATTAGATGGAGTACAGCTGGATCATGTAGTAACATGGTAAATTGAAGAGTTTAGTTGTTATTTAATAAATGCCAAGGAGACTCATGAGGCCTTGAAGTTATAATAGAAAGATCTAATTTAGAAAAAAAGGAACAGTGATGCCTGTGAAAGCTGCCAGCAAACAGTGGTGGATATTGAACATTTCTATTTTCCCTTTCAGTGGAGCAGAGATGATGTGGGCTTCCTTACAGCAGGGTTGGATGCTGCCCGGGGAAGCAGCATCTGCAGCAGGAGAAGGTCTGAGGGCAGTTCTCAGTGGAGCTCGGTTCCGGGCAGCTCTGCTGTGTCTTGCCGTAGAAGATACCATTGCTATAAATTACCTTTGGATGCCAGATTTTTTTTTTAAGAAAAGAGACCCACTGGCTCCGTGAAATACATCACATCAAATGGAAAGTAATAGCACAGAGGCATGGTTACAGAGTACATTTAATGTTTTTGAGTCAAATCTGATGAACTTCTCAGTCATTACTGATCTTTATACAAAACCTAGCTGAAGGTCTCAGTGGGGCACAACTGATTGCTTTTGAAGATGTCTCTTTTCAGCAGTGACTCCCAGAGTATCTGGCATAAGAACATAATCTGAGAAATATAATTTAGTGCCAAGAGGTTTGATTGCAACCCTGACCTTTCCTTGCTATCATATGGCAGAGACCTCTAAAATTTCAGAGGAAATTGATGGCACCTCTCTCATATTCTGTACCTAGAACCTTTTAATAGTTTTGGCAAAACTTATTCCTATCTAGGTTAAATTATAAACTTTTCATGTTTACAAAGTGGAAATGCACCATATGGGCTCTTAAGAGTTTTCTTTACACAAGTCTTCCCTTTCTGTCCAGCTCTGCGGGCTGTGCTCGGGGGCAATGCTGTCTGTATTTCTATGAGGACATTTCCAGCCGGATCCTGTTCTTGTCACAATTCTGCTTGTGCCCATTAGGTGTCAGACTGTTTCCAGCACAGTCTGCTCCAGTTTTGGAGCTTCGAAGGGAAGAGAGGCAAGTACGAGAAGCCA
Organism: Tyto alba; assembly: GCF_018691265.1. NCBI lineage: Eukaryota > Metazoa > Chordata > Aves > Strigiformes > Tytonidae > Tyto > Tyto alba. Next base: position 3,688,324 of record NW_024881273.1, read on the forward strand.
AGAGCTGGTGTGACTTGTTCAGGGTGCTGGCTGCATGCTCACTTATGGGTCCTACCCAGAAAGGGCAGACTGGTGGCCCAGACCACTGGGCCACCCACCTCTGGGTCACCAAACAGGGGCTTTCTGCTGGATTTGTCTGAGGCTTTACCAGCTGCAGTTCCTCTGGAGCCAGTGCCAGCTCATCCCGGGGATGCAGGCTGAGCATTAACAGGCAGCACCTCTTGCCCCAACAACAGTGCAGGGGTTTGCAGTGCGTTTATATTTTAGATCATGTTTAATTGCATTCCTCAGGTCAGCTCTTCATATTACAATAGCTCCTTCCTCCTGCTCTCAGATCTGCAGGGTCACTGGGGCTCTGCCAGAGCAGTGGCAGGCCTCTTTCCATCTCATCCATCATCCTTTTGGGGGTGAGCAGTTGAAGTTGAGTGTTAAAGGTTGGAGCCAAGCCACTCTGGCAGCGTAAGTGCAAGGTGCCAGGACAGCTCAGAAATTTCCTGCATCTCAGGGCTTGGGAGCACTGATGAACACGTGGGGATTCATTCAGAGGCAGAAAATCGGTCTTTTTTTTCTTTTTAATGAACCACGTGCAGAGTTTCCTACAGCAACGCTTTGATTTCAGCCACAAGCAGGGATATAAACACAGGCATTAGGTGCCATGAGCCAAAGTGGATGGTGATGAAAAGGGGTCTGTGAGCTTTAAAATGGCCTATTTAAAGGGCAAGATCAAAGATGCACAGTGGGATAGATACCTTCCCCACTACATGAAGAAAAGTCATAATGAAACTGCGATGCTGCGCTTGCTATATATTTCAAAAGGAAACTGTTCTGCTTTGACTTTGCGCTGCAGTTTCTGAGAGCTTTAAGGGAGCTGGGGGGCGGAAAAGAAAACACATTGCACTCCAGCTCCCCTCATTACCGCTCCTATGACTCTTCTGCTGAGAAATCCCAGCACAGCCGTGGACTTGTCCATCTGCAGTTATCATGTCTTGCATTTGCAGAGCGCCTTTCCTGACCGGCTGCTTGCTCGGGAGCATCCCTGCAGCCACGCGTGAGGCAGGGAACTGCCGGACGACTTCTGTGGAGCAACTCCCAATTCCCAGTGGAATTGGGTGTCCCAAGCACCATCCCAGCTGCCATTAGCTCTAAGCCAGTGTTTTTAAAAGGTATCTTCGCATGTAGGAAAGCTTTTCAGATCACCTTCAAGGAGTACTCTATTTTTAGCATCCGTGGACACTCTTGGCTGCAAACAAGCGAAACCTCTCTGCAGCGAATTCACAACAGGGCAACTGGCAGGTGTTCAAAGTCTCCCACTGAAGCGCAGCACACGGGAAGCGACTTGTCCCCGATGTCCACGTGGAGTGGGTTGAGTCCACGCTGCCACCACGGGACACTGCCTGCTCGGTCACGCTGGGGTGGGCAGCGGGGAAGGCCGGGGCCGGGGCCGCGGTGCACAGCGAGTCTCATTCACCCACGCCTTTGCAGTTGCAAAATGGACTTTGCACAAGCAGGCTTTGATTAAGGATTTGCAAACAACTGCTGTTTGGTTCAGCGGTCAAAATGCTTCCTTGGACGAGTTTTGGATCAAACCAAAGATCATCACTGTTTTGAATTTTCATCAGACTGAAAAAGCATGCTGGGCCAGAGAGTCTGTGCAATTTTTTGACTTGGGTTTTTCTCCAGCAAACCAGCACAGAACGAATCACCCTCAGCAGCACAGCCGTACAGAGGGAAAGCCTCCCTGCCGCTCTGCAGGGCGAAGGGACCTCCCAGGAGCTGGTTCAAGCAGCATTTGGCAAACATGCTAATAGTTATTTTAAGTATTTCTTTTTTCCCCAGTCCTCATTTTGTTCTCCCTGTGGGCCAAAGTCACTTCCCAGTGCTCCAGCCAGGGGAGGCAGGGGGCAGGAGCCCTGACCACCCCTGCTTTTTGCTAGCTGCAGCTGCACACACTCCACATTCACACCCACGTGCGCTCCTGCCTTTATATGGAGCTTTTAGGGCCATGGCATATGGCCAGTGATGGTAATTTTGGATTAAGTGCAGTGTCAGATTCACCCTCCCATTCCGCAGAGCTGTCAGGGATGGAGGAGTATTGACTGGGCACCGCAAATGCCTTCAGTGCAACAGATCCCTAACAGCTTTGGAAACAGAGGCGGAGATCAAATCCTGTCCTTCTGGTAAACATTAAGAAAAACATGGCATTTAGAGAGCCACTTTCTCCTGGATGGGGCTCGTGCTGCTGGCATTCATGGACAGCCCTTTTGAGTGTTTCCTGATCCTGGTCTTGAGTGGGCTGAGCCCCTGGGGGAGTGACACAAACCCTCTCCAATCCATCCAGCACCCCTTGGGCAGCTGGCTCCATGGCACAAGGGGGCTGGGAGCTGCCGAGCTGAGGTGCCAGCACAGAGCTACAAACCTTCACCCAAAATGTGGCTCACAGAGAAGGTCCAACGATGGACCAGTACCTGGCACTGCCCTGACTGGCCTGGGAGAATCAGAGGGAAAAAAAAAAAACCAAACCAACAAAACAATTCCCATTACCTGATGTGCTTTGCATTTTGTTTGCTCCTTGCTGCGCCCTACCCTGTGCAGGGTGAGGGCTGGATTTGACCCTTGGCCAGGCTTCCCTGCCTGCCATCCTGCTTGGCCGAGGCTCAGAAAAATCCACAGGCGTGGAAGGGAAGGAGCGGAGGCAGCACGCCGGGCTCCCGGCACCGCCTCGGGCGAGCTGTGCCTGCAGCCGTGCGTGGGACGGGAAAGCCGGAGCAGCTTGCAGCCGTACGTGCCGCAGACCGGGAGGAAGGAACCGACTGCGAGGAGCTGGTGGGAGGAGGAGGAGAGAACTGGGTGTCAGCAAACGAGGCAGATTGAGAGCTGAGATGTGTTAGTGGTTGTATTTGGGATATGACCAACGTTTCCTTGTGACTTGCACAATCTGCAGGGGCCTGAGTGGTATAAAAAAAAAATAAAAATCAGTGGGAACGGAGCTCCTACATCCCCTTATGTTGCAGGAGGCTGCAAAGGAGGGTGAAGCCCTCACACCCTGTGCAAGGGCAATGCGAGGCAGAGCATGGGCTCATCTAGGTGCCGTGGGGCAGGAGGTGGGTGAGCTGGTGGGTGGCAGAGGGCAGCCCCCCCGGTCCTGGGAGCCGGAGCATGCATGGCACAGCCAACCCCATGGTGTGCAGCCTCCTTTTCTTCTGGATACCTGTGGGTATGGCCCTGATGGTTTGGTCCCCAAAATCTCTCTCTGGGGAGATCTCCCGCAGAAGGGAATCACTGCTGTTGGCAGAAAGCTGCTGCTTGCTCGGGGCGCTGGGCAGCGGTTTGGCCTCGGCACCCTGCGGGAAGGGGAGCTGGGAGCACAGAGGGGAGCAGGGCTGCTGCTGGGGCGGGAGGAGCGGGGACCTTTTCATCAACCACTTGCATCTTCACTGTGGTAATTCATGAGTGTCACTGGCACATCTGTTCAGAGAGAGAAAAGTAATACAGGTCCAGCTGAGCGATGAAATTGCTTTCAGGGCTGTTGATTCCCAGCTCAGGGGTATGCGGTCAGCTTGACTGCAGACTGGGGTTTTTTAATTTATTTTTTCCCCTCTCTCTTGCCCTGTTCTTTACAGTCAGCAGAGATCAGTCACACATAAAGCAGATAAGGCCAGCATCTTTGAATCCTATTTTCCCTGTTCCCATTCCCTGGGAAAGATGGGCCATCTGGGCTCATTCATGAGACCCTGAAATTGCTCACACGGCCTCTTGCTGAAGGATTTGCACCTCGCTCGCGACCAGGCTGCTCTGCTCATCCTTTTCGCACAGCCCCTCTGCCTGCCTGCCTTCTGCCTCTGCACTGGGATCGGTCCCTGTTTCTCCTCTAGATGGTGCAAATGCCATTGAACACCCAAACAGCGCCGAGATGCTGCCAGACCCCAGCCCCTGCAGCACAGTGTGGGGTGCAGCCAGCCCTAAGGTCTGCCCCAGCTCCCCGTGACCCCTTCCAGGTCTCTCCCGCAGGCAGGACGGGTGCTGCGGGGCTCGGATCCGCACGGATCACTGACCCAAGGGTCTGTGCCAGATACCTGTGGAGCATCATCACTCCTCCAGCCGTGGGCGCAGGGCTACGTGGAAGTGAGGGGATGAGAAATCTGTCTCCTGCTATTCCTGGCATCGCTGTCCTTGGCAGAGCATGTCCCGGCAGTGCCCGGGGGAGATGCTGGCAGAGCGCTGCGGAAGGCAGAGGAGAGGGGACAGATCCTGGGGGTGACCCCGTGTGCCTCGCGTCAGTCGGGCTGTTTCCGTTCACACCGGGTGTGAAGCAGGCCGGCCGGATGAGCCCCAATGCCAGCACAGTCTTGTGTTAGAAACTCCGCTCGCCTGCCGTCCCCTGACTCATGTCCAGGCGAGGAGGGAGGCGGTTGGGAACCCACAGGGCTGGGCAGAACGGCCCCTGCATCGAGCGGCTCGAGGCTGGTACGCGCTGAACCACACCGTCCCACCTGGAGATTCAGCCTCGCCACCCATCGGATGGCAGCAAAAAGGGGACACAAGGACAGAGATGCTCTTCTTCTCCAGGGACACCACTACGGGAGAGCTGCTGCAGCAGCAGGGCCTGTATGGCTTAGGGGTTGCGTGAGGGCAGAGCGAGCTCCGCTGGGTTCACCAGCCCCCGTGCGCGGGTGAGGACAGCCACCGGCGAGCTCAGCAGGTTGGATTTGGGACCCTGAAGGTGCCAAGGGGAATCCTAGGCACGGTTCTCCCTATAATACTCCCCATTTGTTTAGGCTAAACCCACATAAATACAAGCTTTGAGTGAAACAATAGGAGAGATTCCAGCATAAAGAAAGATTTCCTCCTATTAAGCTTTGCTGGCAAGCTTTAGAGCCTGTATTTTAAATAAATGTTATGGGTGCATTTAAAAACACACCATATGTTCTCCTGCGGATCTTTCTGGTAGCTGCTCTAGCATGGCTCTCGACTGGATCTCCTCCTCCCCGTGCCAGCTCACCTGGGTGTGTTTTGCCGTGCCGCCCACGGTGCCAAAGCCGGAGCAGAGCCCTGCACCCTGACTCCTCGTGCTGGTGAAGAAACCACGTGTGGGACTCCCTGTGCCCTGTGGACATGAGCACCGGTGGGTTTCTTGAAGTCTCTGCTCTGAGCATGGGTTGCAAAATAAACTCTTATTAAAGGTCAGGATGTTTTTTTCCAGAGAGCTGATTAACTTGCTGGGGACCAGCAACCCGCATCCCTGCCACGATTCCTGCGGCTTGGCCAGCTGCAGCCTCACCCTAATTTTTGGGAAACACCCCAAAACCCATCCAGGTCTTTTCTGTCTCCAGCCAGGTCAGGGAGCGTGCTCCCAGTGGGAAGGATGAGCAGATGGAAGGAAGGGCCTGGAGCTGCAGAAGGATTTCGGATTTCTTAGTTCCCCCCGACCACTGTAGATGGCACTCCGGCCCCGCTGCCCGCCCAGCTGCCAGCGAGCTGTAATGCATTCTGGCAAAGAGTCAGGGGATGAGCTCTAAGTTTACAGCAGATTTTCCCTTCTGACAGATTACTGCTTCATTTGTAAGAGGAGAACTTCTCATTAAGTACATTTTTGACATTTTGTTGAGAGGGGGGAAAAAAAAATAAGATCCTCGTGATGCCGAGCACGCTGGAGTGCGAGTGCAGCTGAGTCTTCCCAGGTTTGGGGGCTGGGGTTGAATTTTATTTCTTTTCACTTTGGCACCAAAGTCCCTTTTCATAATTATTCAGCTCCGAGCACAATTGCTGTGGGTGGGAGGCATGTTTAAAACAGAACCCAGCGGAAAAGCCGGGAGGACTTTGTGGTGGAGAAGCGGCAGCTCTCCGTTCCAGCAATGCTCGGATTTCAATGTTAATCCAATAAGGTTTGATTAAAGTGTATTTTCAGGGCAAAATCAAATCTAACTGCTATTATCGTTGCTCTCAGCGCTGTGTGAGTGCCTGGGCATGCCAGGCTTTGGCTCTGATTGGGGTTGGTGATCACAAGGCACAAAGTCGGTCCTGGCTCTGCCAGGGACCCGTGGCTGCGTGTCGGGGACCTGGGGATGTCCCCCGTGGGGACCCAGTTTGCCTTGGGCGAAGCTGTGCTCTTGCCAGGCTCCCTTTGCAAGCTGTCCTAATCATTAGGACAGAACAAAGACTAATTTTAATGTTAGTATGCAAACCAGCCTTGATGGGAAACTCCAGAGTTAGGTTATTATTGCTCTCTTTTCCAGGGTGGGGAATAGGCCTTTTGGAAAAATCCTTCTTGCACAACCATGAACCTTTCTTACCCTTTGGTTTCTTCTGAGTAAAAAAATGCTGAGCGAGGTTGTTGCCATAACCTCCTAGGACATTTTCATTGATCCAAATCATACTTTTAGAGAGGGCAAGTATCAAAAAGCACTGGGTGATGTATTTTAATTATGAAAAATGTTGTAAGCGGCTTAAAGAAATACAGCGCTTCACAAGAAAAAAAGCATTTCACTTCTTTTCTCTCAGAAAACACTTTTTCTCATTATGCAAGCTGCTGAAACCATGCGCTCCTCAGGGGCAAGGACCACGCTGGCCTTTCCCAGCTCGTGCTGAGCACAACAACATCAACAACAAAACTGCATTAAAGTGCCCCAAGATTTTTCTCTCCTGCACTAATTGCCTTTCCAACCCAGACTCTTCCCACCCCCAGTGCAAACACAGGTATAAATCACCTTGCTGGTGGTGTTTTGTACAGCCCAAGCAAAAAGAGGCGGCTTCGGTGATGTCCAGCGCTCCTGCAAGGAGCCACTCTCTTGTTTAGGTGCTTTCTTCGAGGAACACTTTTTAATCAGCTTTTGAAAAGCATTTGGAAACCTGGTTTCCTTGTACCAACGGCTGCGGCTGTGGATGCCCTGTCCTTTTCGCTGCTCTCTGTCCTGCCTGCCTTTCCAAGCTGGGATAAACCCTCAGTCGCTGATGGTTCAAACCCTTCCCCTTCCCTCCGCTGGGCCCTGGGGGATGTCAGCCTTGGGGGGGACACGGGCTGGCAGAGGGGACACGGGCTGGCAGAGGTGGCTGCAGGAGCAGCCCAAAGCACCGATGGGCTCGGGGCTGAGTTCATCTCCCGTCGAGCCTCCCTCTCCCTGGCGCCGCTGGGTTTGCAGCTCCCCGTTTGCAGGGGCTGCTCGCGCTGTGCAGAGCGCCTGTCTCAGAAAAGTTGATCAAATTTTTCTCCCCTACTGAATGGCACGCTCTTGCCTGAGAAAATCAGATTACAGTGCCTTTTAACCATGACAGCTTGAAGTGCTACCACTTACTTCTTTCAAGGAAGGAGTCTTGTAGACAGAGATGATCCTATTGCCGCTTTACCCTGGAAGATAACGTTAGGGCTGAGTGCCAAAGACACACGTGAGAAGGTGCTTTAAGCCGTGGACCTGGTCACCTTCTCAGCCGCGGGGCCATCGCTACAGACATGAGGGGCATCTGCAGGGGGGGACAAAAAGGAGTCCCTTGTCCCCCCCCCAGGGAGAAACTCAAGGACTGTTTAAGTGCAGATCTGTTACCGCCCGAGACAGGCTGAGTGGGCCCAGGAAAAGGTTTCAGGGTTTCTCTAGCGAGGGAGGGATGCGGCTCTGCACATGGCAGCATGGCTTCCAGCAGATGGTACACCCGTCTCATTGCACTTGATGGGATGGTGGGAGAAGTTATTATGAAAGACTGCTGTGACATTCACAGCACAGATCTGCCAAATGGTGTCTAGAGGAGATGGAAGGAGCACATTGCAATGCTGCATAAATTGGTGCAGAGATATATCTGATGCTGTATTTCATAGCAGGGTGGAAAGAAGCCTTCAGCTAACAGTGGAGATGGTGTGTCCAGCCAGCACCGAGCCCTCAGAGGGGCAGAGCAGTTGTGTGCCCGTTGATGCCTTTTGCCATTGGGATGTTCATATTTTCTAAAAACTGATCTTTCCCTGACAGTGCCCGGCTGTCTCAGGTGAATGGAACTGGGGGGTCCTCCCAATGCCACCCCCCGGCTCTCAGCTGCACAGACCCTCACAGATGCCCTGTCCCAACCATGGCTCAAGGTCCCACGGACCCACATGGATCCTCCATCCCACGGGCCCGTCCTGGGGGAGCGAGGGCTGCCTGTCCCAGGCCAGTGTCCCTCGCCACCCGCACTGCACGCCTGGGTCAGAAGAGGGCTGTGCTGTTGCTTTCTCTGTTTTGTGGAGGGAGTTTCTCCTGGAGCTCTCATTTCTGCTTTTTGGGCAGAAAGCAAAACAAAAGTCAGAAAATCCCAGCCCTGGCAAGAAGACGGTCCAGCTCAGATTTAGGTGGGATTTATTTCCCTGCTTTTTTCCTTTGCTTTGCTTTCAGGGTCAGTTCCCCTCCACAGTTGCCCACCCTGTGCAACAAAGCAGAAGCACCTCAACGACCCTACACTTTCATTTTCGCAACTTGTTAATTATTTCATTAGCTTCCTCTGAATCTTGACAGGGGGTTTTATTTTTCCATGGCAACTGCATCTGCGAGACCTCCCCACCCCCGGACCCACGCTGTGCCGGGCTGCGGGAGGGCCACGCTGCGCCCACAGCTCAGCTCCGAGCAGGACCTGCTCCCTGCCGAAGCACTTGCCCTACAGATGTAGGAGGTCAGGGCATCAGAAAAAAACGTCCTTGGAGGGATTTTTCCCACCAACGTAGCAGAAACAGGAGGGATCCATCCCTGAGATGCCCTGCGACGCCTCGGTGGGCTCTGCGGTGCGGGGGCGGCTGAGGTGGTCTCCCCACGGTGAAGATGAGGTGTTCCCAGCTGGACGTGTGCCCTTGCTGCGGCGTCTTGGCAGCCAGGAAGCATCAACCCGGGAGCAGAAGCTCGCCCTGTTCATATAAACAGCACATGAAAATTAACGCCCACGAGGACGACATTCATACCTACAAATTATCTCTGCCGCGAAGCTGCGATTAAACATGCCTCCGCTGCAACGGCAGTGTAACGAGAAACCCATGCAGCTCCCACCCCACGGTGCCTCCTGTCCCCATCCTTGTCCCCATGCCAGCTCCCCTGCACCCCAAGATCCCTGGTCCTCCTTGCCCGGGGCAGGATGGATGCTGCTGACCCCTCCGAGCAGTGCAAGGGCTTGGACAGGGCGGCTGTGTGCGCTTTGGGCTGCTCCATGGGAGTGTTTTTAATTCTGCAGGGGTCTTTCCAGGGGTGATTGGCAAGGAATTTGTCCTGCAGGTTGCAATTCCCTAGATCTACAGCCACAAAATTAAGATCTAAAAGGACTCTGCCCTGACAGCCAGAGAGCCACCGGCTTGAGGAAGGAAACAGAAGAAAAACAACCCTGCATGTGGGTCTGGGGCTGATTTCTAACCCATTTGGTACATCCCAGTAGGAAAGCCCCGATTTCTGATCATTCATGATCTCCCAACAAATGCCTACTGGCACCTCCTGTGCAGTGGCTCCCGCTGCCCCCAGCACAGGGTACCCAAAAAAGGCTCCCTGCCTCAAAACCACAAAGGAGGAGACAGGGACAGGGGGGGGGTCTCAGCAGAGCAAGCGCAGTGAGGGACTGCGGGAGCTCAGGGGACCCCAGGACGTCGTGGGATGAGATGTGAGCCTGGTTCCCTTGGGCTGCCCAGCGCCGGTGAGTCAAAGCCCCCCCAAACTCCCCATTGCCTTTCTGGGGATCCTTTTCTCCCCCCTTCCAAATAGCTGGTGGCAGTGGGGGACCCACAGGACGCCCTAAATCAGGTTGTTGGTATGCCAGAGCAGAGGCAAGTGCTCTCGGGGGCATTGGGGGGAAAGGGGAATTTTGGTCCAAACTGTGACATTTGCTCATTGCAGGCTTTTAGGAAGAAATAATTAGCTCTCTGTTTTTCACCAGGAGCTTCTCCCCCTCCATGCCCTCTTTTGCCAGGATGATGTGTCATCACGAGAAGCTGCAGGATCATTTCCATAAGATAAAAAAATAAAATAGCTCCTATTCATCACTGACATTTGTGCTAATAGCCCGTGCTCTTTAAAGAGAGAGAGTGGCTGGGGCTGTTCCTGCTTCCATCTTGTGGGATAAAGGATCTCTTTGCACTCCAATAATAACCTCTTTCATCTGACGCCCTCAAAGTGCTTTTGGACATAAATTAATTAAGCCTCACAACACCCTGTTGAGTTCAAGCTCACTCAAGGGTTTTCATCATGTGTTCAAACAATTCATCGCATCTTTGTGTTGGCAGTTTTCAGCAGCCCAAGGGTCACGTCCAGCTGGGGTGTGAGCAGGGTCCGTTCAATTATTCTTGCCAAGTGTTGCCTGCTCCTGCCAGGGCTTGGGCTGCCCTTGGGGTTAATGCTCTGTCCTTGGAGCCTCATCAAAAAGCATCTCAAAGCTGCACAGACTGAACCCATGGCACAGCAGCTCCCCGAGGCTGCACAACCTCGCCCGAACCCCTTGGGGAGTACCAAAATAGCCCCACATACGTGACTTTTCCATATTTGAGCGTTTGGGGATTTATGACAGTGCCCCGTTGGCATCCTCAAGGCGGGATCCAGTGGTCCCTTACCCCATGCAAGTTGGGGTTACAACCTGCCCAAGGAGATGAGCTGGGCCCCGCTCTGCTGCAAGCTGAGTGCAGTTTGGCAGCAAACATACAGAGAAATAACTCCCAAACCCCTGCTCCTGCTCACTGTGCCTGCCCCAGGCAAAAAACCCCATCACACATACGTTGGCTTCTCGTCACAAAAAGCAAAATACAGACGGAGACCCCGTGGTGCTGGCTGCCTGCAGCTGTGCGGGGCAGGGAGATGGCCCGACACGCCAATGCTTCAGGTTTGCTCCTTGTTTCCTACCACTTCTGATGAGGCTCTTGCAGGATTGGGGCTGTGGAGGGATTTGTCGTGTGCCCCAGCTCCGCTGAGCAAAGGGTCCTGCGAGAGGAGAGGGGGGAGCCGGAGCCGCCTGCGCAGAAGCAGCAGTGCTGGGGGATGCAGAGTGGCTCATCAGTGTCTTCAGAGTCCTAATTATATCTTTTTAATGAGCACCCACACCATTATCAGGGGTTCCTCTGGGGCTAAGTGGTGATCCAGGCTCTTCTAATTACTTCTGACTCTTAATTTTCATGCCTGTGCTACTCCTTCGTAGTTCCCCTTCGTCACTTGATGCAAAGGTCTCATTACCAGGAAATGCATCCTCATCCTCTCTGCACCTTGCACGAGCTCTTTTTTCCTTTTTCCCCCTCCCCAGATCTTACAGAAAGAGACGGAGCAAGTAGAAGCTGCCCACCCGCAGGGCCCAAAGGCAGGGAGTTAAGTCGGGGAGGGAGTTCAGTTTTCCAGAGGAGGTGCAGGAAGGCGGTTGGGATGGAGAGCCCATCTCCCGCTGCCACGGAGGCTGGAGCTGAGAGGGAGCTGAGCCCGGGGGGTACCTGCTGAGCGGGTGGGCTGTGCTCGCACCCCCAGGGCTCAGCACAGCGAGCACCCACATCAGGGGCAGCGGGGACAGCCGCTTCCCCGCGGGCACCGTCTGTGCTCAGCCCCACTCCCCAGCACAGGCCGGCGAGGGGCCAGGCACCGGCGACTCCTTGTGCACAAGCTCATCTCACCCAGGAGCTCCTGGCACCGTTTCCGAGCCGGGGACCCCAGCAGGTTGGGGTCCTGATGGTCCCCAAATATTGGCTTTGCTGCTCAGCATCCCGTGATGCCCAAGCATCCGGGCACCTACTTCTGGGAAGCGGCAAGAGCTACCCAAAATGTGCCATCGTGGTGCTTTTCCCCGTCCTTCCCTCTGCTGTGCAGGGACAGGCAGCCCATGGGCAGGTCCGGCAGCTGCCGGGGCTTGGCTCGAGAGCACACAAATGTCTCAAGAGAGGTTTTAATTCTGTTTTTGGATTTTTCTGGCCAGTCCTGCTAGCACAGGGAGGGGGCACTGATGGATACATGAAAGCGTGGAAGAGCTTCAGAAGGATGGAGGAGAGGAGGACGCTTGCTGGGAGAGAAAGCCCAGGCTCTTAGCACTACCCCAGTGGCCTTTGAAAGCAGACTGGGAAGGCGTTTGATCTCCAACCAAGTCCTCGATGTTTTTGTGATCGTGGTGAGACCTCTCTTGCCTGGGGCACTTGTGAAGCCGCCTGCTCTGGGAAACCCTTCTCCAGGAGAAACCCTTCACTGCCGGCTTTAAACTCCCCTCTTGCAGGCTGGCCTTCACAGTGGGGTCCTGGGGAGCGCTTGGAGGGGGAAAAAGTCTTTGGGGGGCATTTCTGCTGCTGGCACAGGGATGGGAGGGCAGAGGCAGTGGGCTGCCACCGGCTCCAGTGCTGCCGGGAGGGCAGGAGTGGCTGGGGGGGCTCTGTGTGCCCCCCGACCCAGGTCCCAGGTGCTTGTGCGGGTCCCTACAGGGCAGTGAGAGGAGATGCCTGTGTCCTTGCAGGGTGCTGGTGGCTCCAAGTCCTAGAGAAGAGGTCCAGGTCCAGGGGCAGAGCCTGCTGTGGGTGGTTGGGGGAAACTGAGGTACGGAGATGCTCTGAGCCTTGCAAGGCACTTAAATCAAGCACTTAAGCACATGTTTAAATTAAGCTGGTGCCCTGGGGGTCCACACCCGAGCTGGCTTCCCCCCTGCCCTCTGATGTTTTCCAGTTTTTCCCCTGACCGAAGCGAAAGGGTTTTCAAAAGTGGGACTTGGGCCTTGAAGTGACAAATAATTGAAGGTGGTAATTAAAGGCACAGCCGAGCACTGAGTGAAAAAAGGGAAAATAAAGGAAAAGTGCCAGTTGCAATTTTGTGATTTAATTAGGTTCACTTTCTCTCATAGCGGGGAGTGTGGCAGGCAAACCCCGAAGGCACAGGACTTTCTGATGCTGCTGAAAACAGGGAGGAGGTGGCAGAGCGCTCTGCAGTCAGCGTTCCCAAGGATAACTGCACAACTCTGCCACACATTAAAAGGCAGAGATTAGCAAAAGGCACTTCTAATTTTTATATATTTTTTTCCCCCCTGAGAATGGGAGAGCTTCTTGAAGCAGAAAATTTCAATAATTAAAAAAGGAAAAAGGAAAAAATAATTACTGTTGATATGGAAAGTATATGAAAATGGATCTCTGCTGACTTCCCCACTCTGAGATATCATCGGCTGGCAATATTTTACATTTCTCTAATAAGAGAGCTCCAGTCGGTGGCTTTGGCAGCACTGGGAGGTGGAAACCACTGACTTGAGGGCAGGGCTCACAGGGTCCATGTGTCCCTGGAACCACCCGGGCAGTGGGTCGAAGCCAGGGCAGGTGGTGGGGTTCGGGGGTGGCAGCTTGGCTTTTGTGGGGCACAGCCCAGCCTGGGGGTGAGCGGGACCCTTGGCAGAGCAGCTTGGATGGCTGCGGTTTGCCATCGGAGTATTCTCATTTGTATAAATTATATAAATCATCCCCCCCAGATGAGGGAGTGTGCACATAAATATGTAGATTCAGGCTCCAGCCCTCATGACTTATTCACCAGCAACATCATATTGTTTCTAACTTCGGAGCAGTTCCTGGAAACTGTTCGTTCTTCAAATTAAAAAAAAGATACATGGGCGCTGCCGGAGCAGCCCGCACGATCTCCTGAAAGCGCTGGGTTTGCTGGGGAAGGGCTGAGCAGCAGCACTCGCCTCCCACGAGCTCGGGCTGGTCCGAGGGGCCGCACACCCACCCGGGGAAGGGAAGCGGGGAACCGGCCCGCTGCAGCGGAGGTTTGCAGGATCCTGCCCTGGCTGCTTTCCCCACTTTTCCCTCCGTGCCATCTGTGCAGTCAGCCCCTGCCTTAAACCTCCAGCTTACAAATAAGCGGGTGGAAATCTTCACTTTTGCAGCAGCCTGGGTGACCCAGGGGTTTTTTCCACATCCCCCTCCCTGCCTGATGCTCGTGGTGCCGCGAGGTCCCAGCGATGCTCACCGTACCTCCCGCCTCGCTGGCTTCCAACCCCAGATGCTCGCCACTAAACTCAGCTCCCATTTTACTACATTTTCCTGAGATCAGGACACAAAGACGCAGCGGTAGCAGCATCCAGCCCACAAACGAGGCAGTTTCACCCAGGATGGATGGGTGAGAATCCTCTCCACTGGCTCCTGGCGCGCGGGGCCGTTGCCCGGTAAATGAGCAGCCCCGAGAAGGCTTAACAGCAGCAATTGTTGCACATCCCAAAATATCCTGCTTAATAGACTCCATCAAGTAAGTATTGTCCAAAATGGTTCAGTGGGAGGAGAGGTGGAGGTAGTAACAATGCGGACATGCCATTTGTGGAGAAATTATGCCTTGCCAAGATTTATTGGAGAGCTCACATTGCTGTTAATAAAGCCCGCTTTTGCTGGTGCAAGGGAAATTGGTTTTCATGGAGGCTGAAGGGATCCAAGTAGAATATTCCAGGTATCATCTCCCACACAGCAGGAAAATGAGCTCTCTGCTTTCCTCACCTAACGTGGGCAAGGCCAGTGAGGTCAGATCCTTCACGCTGTTTTTCCCAGCTGGGACTGGGGTTGGGAGGAGACCCCGAATACAGGGGCTTCCCCCCCTGACCTGCTGCTGTCTTCCAGCCATCACTTAACTCCTTTACGCTCCAGTTTGACAGCCCTTAAAGCTTGTATTATATGTTTTCAATGTATTTTAAATGTCTTTCCATTCCTAAAAGCTCTCTGAGAAAATCCCCTATCCTCAGCCTCTTCCAAGCCTGCCTGGTTTCCTCCCAGATTTCTTTCTCTGTGGCTGGCGGCGCCGATCCTTGTAGCACCATGCTGCTTTCATGAACTGAGAGAGACTGGTCCCTTATTTTAAAGCACAAATAAAGAAGCCATCCTGTAATTTCTCCTCTGCGATTGTGTTATTTTCCTTGCCTAACCTGAGTGCCTTGTGTATTCAGGGGAGCGGGTGCTATAGAAAATGCTGCAATTTGATTTGGGAATCATTCTGCTCAGAGAAACTGCAGAGGAGGAGAGTGGAGATCTCTGGCATCAATAAATCATGGCAAGTTGGGAATTTCACAGCTCTGCACAGCACATCGTATGGCACGGGATGGATGTGGGCATCCCTTGCCCCTGGCCCATCCGCAGCGGGACTCTCGCAGAGACGTGTGAAATGAGGGATTAATATTTATTTAGTTTGTTTGCTTAAGAGGCAAACATTTGCTGATGTATTCTTGGCAAATCTATGACATTAATTACTTGGTAGCAGAGCACTGGAGTGCCTGTAATCCACTCCACACCTTGGCAAGTCCCTGCTCTCATATCTGCTAATCCAATATTTGGAGGATAGCCTGCATCGAGAGCATCGCAGAGGAGGCTGAGATTGAGTTTTGGAACAACCTGCAAGGAAGCCCCATCCCGGGAGATGCCCCCAACCCTTCAAGGGGACCTTCTGCTGCCGTGAGGCCCTGTGGCGGTCCCAGGAAGCCCAGGACATGGGCTTTTCTGCTCCTCTGCAAAGGGGAGGCATTCCCTGGGGAGGGACAGGGGTGGGATCAGCCCTGGGAACAGGCACCGACCAGGGGACCCCCCCAGGACCTGCTGCCATCTCCCCTTCCCTGGGTGTCGGAGGAGCTGAGCAGCCTCGCTGACAGTGGTGACCGGGAGATTGCTGGAAAATTTTAAAGCACAGGAAAAAACACATTTCCCCTCCCCTCCTTGAGGAGATTAAAAAGGAGATTGAGCCGCTCCAGAGAGCTGTGCCGCCCTCACCGCTTCCACTGGAATAACAATGACAGCAAGAGATAATTAGTTGAGCTCCTCCAGTCCTGATAATGAATTGAACCCCTCCAACCCCGATAATTAACTGAGCCCCTGCAACACAAAGAATTGGTCAAGCTCCTCCAACCCTGATATTTAGCTGAGCCTCTTCAACCCTGCTCAGGGCAGGGCTGCCCCAGCAGCTCCTTCTCTGGAGGGGATGTTGGGGGGCACAGGGGGTCCCAGAGAGCCACTGACCAGTTCCCCCAGCTCTACCCAACCCTGGGGCTCCCCCCTATGCACCAGCTGGGGCCAAGCTCCTTCCCAATCTTCCCTGCACGGGCTCCTTCTTGGCTGAAGGAGACTTAGCAAAGTCCCTCTTGGCTGAAGGAGACTTAGCAAAGTCCTAAGAGAATCGCGGGGAATTTTTCTCCATGATTATTCATGTCTAACAAGAACTGGCAGCTTTTTTATTTTCTGCTCTCTCAGGCTTTTCCAGAGGCGCCGTCCCCCTTCTCCCTGCAAGGGCTTTCAGCAGGTTTCTTAAGTTTTATTGCTTTGATCCCATAATGTGCCGTTATGCAACGAGACAAGCTCTTTCCCGTCACTTCTCTGGCTTCAGCCAGGCCTTTTGCTGTAATACGCACAGCACTGCCTTGAAATATTAATGAGTTTTACCTTAATTACCTTTTGGGCTTCTCAGGGCTCTCTTCATTTCACTTCTCACTCTCTTTTTAATATCAGCATCGAGAAGAGCCAGCTGCTTGGTGAGGCTGGGATTTATCCCCCTCCTCTCCACCCTGCGCATCAGATGCTGCTGCAGCGAAGGATGGTCCTTGGAGGTGTGGGCAGCGCTGGCAAGGCAATGAGGGTATTTTTTATCTTACGGTAAAACATTTCCCCTTTGAAATTCGGTTGCTAAAAAGAAGATTGCTCCTTACATCTTTCCTGCATTTCAGATACATTAACCGCTTACCAAACATGGAGCGTGGGATGCCCCGACCCACGCTACCCAGAAATGGTCTCTCCATCCTCCCTGGCACATGAGACCTTTCCCCTTGCCCTGCAGCCCTGTGCCCATCACCGTGGCAGGGGGAGAGGCAGCAGCTTCCCAGTCCCTGCACCCGGGGTGATGGTCCTGCAACACCTCCCCAGCTGTCCCCATGCTGCCACCGCTGCCGGTGACACATGAATTCCTGCAAACACACCACCATTTATTAGATAAGTGCATTGGGGCAGCATCAAAGCACTGGAGTATCTGAGGCACTGCTGAAGCTAAATCGCCTGATTAATTCAAATTTCTCAACAAGAGGAGCCCTGGCTCTGCTAGGGCTGGTGCCCTGGCTCAGGGGACAGAGGGTGAAGGACGTGGTGATGGGGACTGATTTTATTGCACAACCCAGCCCTGCAAACCCAGCTCCTTCTTAAGGCATAAGCCAGGTGGGGAGACTGGATAGTTGTTTATCTATTAACGTGCTTTTTGGCCCTTTTGGTTTGGTAACACACGTCTGATGTGTTTCCTGCCATGAAATTCAGCATGAAGGGAGGGCAAGTTAGACGCTAATAGCTCCAAACAAGGAGGCTGATTCATAACTCTTCGCTGCAAAACCCCCATTTTGTTCCCCAAAGACTGATTTTACATTTGTTGTCATTTTTTATCAGATCTGTGGATGTGGGTTGGGTGCTGGGGATGGTGGGATGTGGGAGCCTGGTGGGATGCTCAGCCACGGTGCAGCGCTGCACAAGCCCTGCACAGGGGCAGCGTCTCTCCTGGCCTCTCCCCACCGTTGATGTGTTTTATCAGAGGTTTTCTACCCATCTGCTGGGAGCAGGGCTGGCAGGAGGGGTGGTCTGGGAAAAGACAGCATTTCCAGGCGCCAATTGAGGTGCAGCGCTGGGGAAGGCACCAGCCCACGGGCGTTGGTGTCCATGGCACTGGGTGCCAGTGGCTGCGTGTCCCCCCCCCGTTGGTGACTTCAGTGACAGTGCAAACCTTGGCTGAATGTCCCCAGGGCTTCGGTGGTGTCTGGGCGTTGAAGAAGACCCGAGCCAACAGTAGCTGCTTGATTTCCTCTCCCGCATTTTAAAAATTCATCCAGGACATCCCAACCTCTTGCGACAGCCAAGAGATGTCACCAGCCCGGCTCCCCGGTGCTTCCCAGGCAGCCAGCTGAGAAACAAGCCGCACTGCTGCCTGCCAAGGCAGAACTGGTGGCAGGGGCTGAGCGGGCCGGCTGATACCTGCTGCCGGGAGCCTCGGCTGAGCCATGCGGTTCCCAAGCCCTTGTACGGACTCGAAAATGCCCCGGAGAGAAAGAAAGATTTTTATATCCAAAGCCCTGGCCCAGGTCTTCTTCTCCACCAGTCAAAAGTCAATATTATTCCCCAAAGCTGCTCTTGCAGCTCCTGCTGTCACGCTGGGCAAAGCAAACTTTTCCTTCCCACCCACCCAGTGTGCCTGGGCAGTGGGGAGACGGGCTGCCGTTATGTTACTAACGCCACAGACAGATGTGAACCAAAACCAGACACTTTTAAAATGTTTTTTGTTTGTTTGTTTGTTTTTTTGTTTGTTTGTTTTTTTTTTTTCCCCCATACAACTTGATCATCTCTTCTGCTCAAATCTGCGGCCGCTCTAATGAGCTGTCTCACACGGCTGAGCAGTCAGAAGAAAAATGGGGGAAGCAGAAAATCGGTGTGTAATATTGCAGAGAGCATCGGTGCTGGCAGCTCCCAGCCCCAAAGCCCAAACCCCCCCACCCGGCACTGTGGGAGCCCCTCTGAGCCCCTGGGCCTTTCCCTTTTGGGCCTTTCTTGCTTTCATAGACATCTTTCTAAGTAGCAAAGCGATAGGTAAAATTCCTTGTATCCTGTCAGCAATGGACTGCCACATCAATACAAAATAAATGATAAATCCTGCTATGAGGGAGTCAGTTTCTAACGAACTATCTGCTTTTCCTACTGCTGTATTTTTTTGACCCTTAATTTTTGGATTGGGGGGGGGCGGTTTGTGAAGGTGGCCTCAGGTTTATCATCAGAGCTACTGAGCTAAGGGGCCGCCCAGGATGCGATGGACCCATCAGACCCTCTGTGATGCTTTGTACATAAAAGCTGGGGAAGGGGACAGGGAGGGGGACACGGAGGCCTGCTGCTCCAGGGATCGCTGTCTCTCAGCCCCGAGCAGGATTCTGGCAGACGGGGCTCCTGGCTCTGTGTTTCACCACCCCGGCCCCCCCGGCGCTGGCTGCGATTCCAGCCGGAGCCTCTCTCCCTCTCGCCTCCTCCCCGGCACTGCAGACGCCGAGAGCAGCTGCCACCCTCTCAGCCTGCTTCGCCTCGGAAAAAATGTACAGATCAATAGGTTCAGCAATAGATTTTCCTTCGCTCTGTTCCTTACACGACTTGCTTGGTGAGAGCTTCTGTTGGGGCAATGTAAACGAGCTCTGAAACAAGCAGCACTGAGAGCAACAAACAGCGGCGCTCGAAGGGACCGAGGCTATCAAGAACAGAAAAAACCCTAACTCTCCCCCAAATCTCAGCATATATCACCGACTGTGATGCCAAGCAATACAGTCAGACAACTGGGACACATGCATGAATTAAACATTCCCCTGTAGCTCCTGGGATGTAATTCCCTGAAGTCCAGATCCATGGGTTTTCAAACCAGGAGGGACTGTTGCCATCATTTAAACCCATCTCAGCCACTTGTGTGGCAGCCAGGGACACCTCTAGCCCGAGGCGAGGGGAGAGCTGAGGGGACATGAGGTGCAAGGGGTGAAAGGGGGGAGCCTGAGCTTGGGGGTGGCAGCCCCAGACGAGCCCCCCCCCCCAGCTCCTGCGAGCATCGCTCAGCAGGGCCGTGCGTCGGGCAGGCAGGATGAGTCCTCGTTTCGGAGCGTCCTCGTGTACCAAGGTTAATTTTTCTAAGCAGCTCTGCGGAGGAAAGGACACTGCGTGCCAGGGGCTGGTGGTACATCGCCAGGCTGGCTGGCTGGCTTGGCACGGCTGTCACCACCCCGCCGTGGCTGCCGGGGAGGGGACACGTGCTGCCAGTGTCCCATCAAGAGATGAGGATGGCTCAAAGCTTCCCCCTGCGTGGCTCGTGTCCCCGGGCTGGGGGATGCTCTGCAGAGCAGAGGGTACGGCCGGTCCGAAAGGCAGGAACGCTGGCACCCGTGGTGGGGTGGCAGCAGGCACCCTGCCACCCCCGGCCCACCACCCTCCCATTCTCCTTGGGGTGCTCCACGTTTAGCAGAGCCTGCTACTGACCCTTCGGGCAGCCCTCCCAGGGGTGGGCCCTCCACTCTGTGCCCCCACAGCCATCCCCCGTGGGGACATGGTGCTGCCGGGGCAGCAGCACCGAGGGGTAGAGGGATGGAGGGGGAAGAGAGACCCTCAGGCAAAACAGAGCCATCCCCTGGGGCAATAAGCAGTTTGGAGAGGGGTGAGACCCCCCCCCTTTGCAGCTTGGGCATCATCTGCAAGGGAGCTGTAGTGGCATCCAGCTGCTCTTCCAAGGAAGCAGGTAGCAACAGTCCCTTTTGGGACTTTTCCTGGATTTCTCCTGGTTTGGAGCATCTTTTCCACCACAAGTTTTGCTGTGAATGAATGGGCAGCATCTGAGAGCACATTGCCTGTGTGGTTCATTAATTACCGAAGTTATAGGGCTATTACAGCCAAGAAATTACATTATTAAAAAGAAATCTTTGCAGACGGTTCAAATGCGTCAACCTATTCAATAGCTGACACTGGGTCATAATTAAAAGTAAAAAGTATGGGCCAGAAGGGGACAAAAAATGGCAGATTTCCTGAATACGGCTAATGGAAACATTATTAACATTAGGAAATTGCATACGAGAAATCACTGGCTCCTGGCCCAGTTTAAATATGCATAAGGCTCCTGACGTGTGCCTATGGTGATTAATAGCATTAACAAAAAAAAAAAAAAAATTAATCGAGCTGCCTTTAATGGCTGAGTCTGAGTGTGGCTCCTTTGTTCCCTCCATTACAGCAGGCAGCCAGCAAGAGGGCAGGGTCTCTCTTGTACCCCCGGGGTGCTCGTGCCCCTCGGATGCTTGTGCCTGGCAGCATGGGTGCCCAACAAATTTCTTGCTCCTCAGCAATTTTTGCAGCCCAACCGAGGAGAACCTGGAGCCCAAGGCCAGGCATGGCCACCCATGGAGGAAAGCTGGGGCTGCCAATGGTAGAGAGGATGAGGATGGGGGGAAAATTCCCGATTTGCTCCCCATTGAGTTGCTCCCAGCCGGGCTCTGCTACCCATTTGTGTCCCTGGGGGTTTGAAGATCCTCCATGTGAACACAAGCCTCTGCCCAGGTCCCTTTCATGCCCCTAAACAGCCTTTGGGTGAGGCTTGAGATCCCTTTTTCTCAGCTCAAAGCTCATGATCTTGTCACCGCTTTGCTTAGCTTTCAGGGTCTTTTTTTTTCTTTTTACATTTGTTCTTTGCAAACGTTGCTGTGAATCAATCTGGTGTCAAGCCTATTCGCCGCCTAATATTTCTCAATAATTTATTATCAGTGGTTTAATCCTTGTGGGAGCTTCCTCCACATTAAAGCCTGTTGTTCAGTCAGATCATGTCCTGGACTGGAAGCACTTCCATCCCTTTGATTTGTTTGTGTTTTATGTTTTTGTTGGGAGAGCAGTAAAAGATATGAATTTTTCCACCTCTTGAAATTAATTTATCTTGGTTGTTTCCTTTATTCTCTCCGATTGAACCATAACTTTCTGGTTGCTCTCCTCTCCCTTGTGAGTGGCCCTCTTCCATATGGATGTTATGGGATGCAGCAGGATGTAAATATGGAGCAGAAATCACTGTGCGTACCCAGTGCCAGGGCATCCTTGCTCCCCTGCACAGCCCACACCCCCTTATCTCTGGTATATTCTAGGGGAGAACAGCAGTTTGTTGAACCTCCTGGTCTGGTTTTCTTATGTCAAGCTGGTTGACATCCCCTATTCCTTTCAACTGAAACCCAAATTTGTGTTCAAAAAGTTTAAAAAGTGCCAAGGAGCAAAAAAGCTGGCCTGAGCAACCAAGGATTTTGAGTGGGCTTGTAATTGCCTTTGAAAAGAGATTTATTTTTGGAGTAATGCAGCCCTTAAAATTAAGTCCGCAACTTTCAGCCAGCCCTAAGGAGGGTCTGCCCCAAAGGAGACTGTCTCAGCCCCTCTGCTTTATCCCTGCTGCTCCCTCTGGACTGGTGCTTCACTCTGGGATGGGACTGTGCTGGTTTTTGCAGGGAGATACCAGCTCATACCACCAGACTTCCTCACCAAAAGTCTCCGACCCCTTCCTCCTCCGCAAGTCTGAGCAGAGTTAGGGCAACTCATCACTGGTAATAAGTTACACGGTGCTGCTGCCAAGTGTTTCTGCAAGGCCTGATTAAAACCATTCATGGAGAATAATATTAATCAACACTATTACCCTCTCTCTAGGAGAAATTAGGTTGTTTGTGCTTCTCTGTCTTGTTCCTCGGAACAGTTTTTAATCCTACATGCAAATCAGTGCGCGGGTGCTGCCTGTGTCTTTGGGCAGGGAAAGGGTCGCTGCCTGCAGCGCCGGGACCCAGAGCTGGCCAGGCTGTGGCCCCTGCAAGCCCAGAAACACCATAATTTTAGCATCCCCCAATACAACATAAATCCCAGGTGTGGTTTTCCATGCACAAAGCAAGTCCTTGCAGATGTTTCAGTGCAGAAAAAGACAAAACCTGCCCTCTGTCCCCTGCACCCACGCTGAAAAGGGCCGTTTTTTCAGCTTCAAGAGTTTCTTTACTCAAAAGAGAAGTGCCAAAGCACAAGGGGGGCTGCTAGCAGGTAAAACCCGGTTAACCCCGGGCACAAGCGTGGATGGCTGCAGCAAGCTGCTGTGCCTTGGCTGTCACCCAGAGAAGCGGCTCGTGGATGAATTGCAGGCACAGAATGGGGACAGTGGCACTGGCAGGGGACACGGTGCCATCCTGGGTTCGTCACACGCTCCATCACACTGCTGACGGGCAGCTGGAGAGACCGAGGGGAGAGAGAGATTCAAAAGCATCCAGAGAACTCATAAAAAACTTCGGAGCTGCAGAGGAGCACCGCACCTATTACGTCTTTGCACCCTGGAGATGAGTGTACAAAACAATCATCTTTAAGCAGAAACAGGGGCAGAGAGCTGGAGATTTCCATATAAAATATTGAGATCCTGAGACCATCAGAGTGGAAGGCAGAGCTGATGTGGCTCCTGAATAAATCATGGGAGCTAACACATGTGCTGGCTCGCAGTGACGTCCGAGGGAAGAGCGTGGGACTAGGAAAGAGGAAAAATAAAATGCAGTAAAACAAAATACAGGGCAATTTCTCCTAAGAGCTTCTGTTAGTGAAATAATTACCTCATCTCAACCTCCTATAACATGTCAGCCTAAATCTATTCCCTCGTTTTTCTCTCATCAGCCCATCCACCATACCCACCTCCTCCGCTGCCAAACAGGAGCGTGCCTTGGCAAACCACAGCACTCTGTTAAAATTTCATGGTCTCTGCGTAACCAGGGGCCTGTTAGGAGGAATGCTGAAGTCCTGGGACCACAGAGCCTCTCCAGATCTGGCGGACTGCTGGCAGGGGCTGTGGGCAGAAACGACACACAGAGAACACCCCAACTCCAAACCTTTGTGCAAGAGATGCTCTAAAACTCCGTGGGCTGCCGGATGAACCTGAAACCTGCTCCCATTAAATGTCTGATTGCCTTTCAGCACACCTAAGGGGCAGGCAGTTGTGGCAGAAGTGAATGTTTAATTGCAAAATAAAATAGATTGCTTGGTTTGCTAACATGCATCAGCATTTTGTGCAAGAATAAAAACTGGTAACAAAACTGACCTGGGAGGGATCTGGTTTTATTTCCCCTCTGCCTGGAGAGGCCAGCATACTCCCTGAAGGTTACTTGCTAAAAGAAAGATAATTTTTGTGATTCTAAGAATAACTCTTCTTTTTCTGTGCTGCCCAGTAAGGACATAAGAAAGGCCATCCAGACTAAGCAGGTTCTACACTCTCCCCAGCCCCATCCTTTGCTCTTCTGGGGTCTTTCCCCCAGCCCCAGACAGGGTCCCCACCAGCACAGCTCCAGAAACAACCTGACACAGGCCCTAGTGTAACTGGGCTCTCTTCACTAAAGCTTCCCCTTGAGTCTCAAATTCTCTACGTATAGAAAAGAGAGAGGTTGAAAACCCTAACAAACTTTCAAGCTCTCTTACTGCCAAAGTGTTAAGAGATGTAGGGAGAGGGGAAAGCAGATATATGTACTGGAGGATGTTTCTGAGCTTGAGGGGTCCAGGTGATGCTAATCCCAGCAAAACGGAGATGTGCCCTTGTTAGGAATCAAGTGTTTCCCAGGGTGTTAATTCTTGTCTAATTAACAGCTTTGGAGAGCCACAGAGGACTGGTTTCAGCTGGTTCTCAGTCCTCCCTGGAAATGATGTTTTCCAACATCTCTAGCATCATCCTCAGAAAATGTCTCTAGAGTTAAATCCTCAAGACAGACTTGGGCTTTTAAAAAATACATCGGGAGTGCATCATCATCAACACCGTCACATGAGTAAGAAAGTAGGACAGGCACGATGTGTGCCACGCGCTTTCCTACCCGCGCCGGCTCTGGGCTACTGGTGCTGCTTGGGAAGCCCTGGACCGCGTGAGCCATCCCATGCCATTGACACCTCACCTCAAATCCAGCCCAAGGGGGGATGTTCCAGGGTGTTTTTTCTCCTGCAAAAGGCCTGGGAGGAATTGCAGTGAGTTTATTTATCTTCTAATTTGAAAAACAGAAGCAGCAGCAAACCTTGCAGCTGGCCCAGGCCACTGGGCAATGTACCATCAAAACCATTTCTGAGGTGCTGGGCTGTGGCAGCAGGGTGTGAGCACGGCGAGGGTTTGAGCTGGGTCATGCAGCAGGTCTGTGTAATCACAGCAAATTAATGTGATTACTGAGAGGTTTTTATGTGCTTTTGAAGTTAAATGATAAGAGTTTGCTTGCTAGATGGGAAAAAATGAGTCTGGTGCAGAAGTGAGCTGTGCTGGGATCTCCGTGATTGATGGGGATCAATAAAAACAAAAAAGGGGCATCCCCTGTTTTCACCTGCCTCATTTTTTTTGCTGCGCTCCTCTCTCTAATTAATCCCTGCTGCAATGTCCCTGTGGGCCCCTGCTCTGCCACAGGACAGGCCACGGCAGCTCCTGTGGGCGTCAGAGGACTTGCCTGCTAGGCACTATGTCTGATTGCTGTAATTAAGGTGGCACTGAATGGTATGTGTTGTGATAGGAAGCAATTATATGCAAATAAGAGACCTGACAAGTGTGAGTAAACATTAGGGGTTGTTTTTCCCCCCTTGGTTGAACTTCTGTGATTTAAAAGCCATTAAAGGGCCCAGTTAGCACACTGATGTCAGCAGTTTCCCAGTGCTGCTCGTGGCTCCGAAAGCCATTTGCTCGCTGCTGTGTGGCTTCAGGAGCGCTCGGATCCTTCCCCTCCCGCAGCTCTGCAGCGTGGGGTGGCCATCGCCTGCCTCTTACACCATCAGGCCCTTCCAATGGTCTGGCCATGCAGGGGACAGCCTGCAGCCCCGCATCCTCGGGCACCCTCACCCCATCCCTCCTCGGGCACCCTCACCCCATCCCTCCTCGGGCACCCTCACCCCATCCCTCCTCGGGCACCCTCACCCCATCCCTCCACGGACATGGTCACCCCATGCATCCTTATGCTCACTGCTGGTACCCAGGGCACCCAGGACTGAGTTCCTACAACAGGAGCAGGTATTTTTCCATCGTACTCTGCCCCGTTGACTTCCACTTCTGGGGAGAGCATCGAGCGGGGCTTGCTGGGTGCTTTCAAAAAAATAAATGAAGTCTCTGCCCCTCCGTATCTCTGCTAATAAAGTGGCAATAAAAACAACAGCTGCTGTTAATGGCAGGGTGGACGTGTGGGGGCTGCAGAACCAGCAGGTTATTGCCTGTGTTTGTCTGGCGTTTCCTGCTGATGCTGAAGAAGCGGGGGCTGTGCTCCCCCCAGCGAGGACAGGACACGTCTGTGCAATGTGGCTGCGGGGTCCCAGGGGTTCGCTGCTCTGGGAACGTGCTGAGAGCTTTGGGAAGGGCCAGCGAAGAGCCTGCTTGCTCCTGTCACTGGTTGAGCGGTGGGATGGGGTCTGGGCAACCCCCCCCCCCTCCAAGCAAAATGCTTGGTGAAATGCCTGTGGCTGCAATCCCCAAAGTTGCTGCCAGGAAGGGATTTTCCGATGGGATTTTTGGGGTGAGTACAGCAGGTCCTGCTGGTGGCCAGGGGGAGAGCTGCAGTCATGTTCCTTGACCATGGGGTCGTCTGCCGGTGCACGCACAGGCTTTTCCCCTCGGCATTATTAGGAATAATTATAATTCCATCTCCCCTGCAGCCTCTCTCCAAGAGGCAACGCAAGATTGATCCTCGCGTCCTGTCCTAAGCTGTTGGTCAAACATTTGTCTCTCTCGTAACTGGGGACGTGTGTTAGTAAAACTGCAATTTAGACCAAGGAAATCACGGAGAAAACAAATACGGAGCCCCCATCCAGACATTTGTAACACATCATGCTCCTGACAGTGCTGCCAAATAGCAAAAAAAAAAGCTTCAGCCTTGAAATTTTTCTAGCGCGAAGATAAATGAAGGAGATTCATGTCTCTGTTGGTGCTACATTGTTTTGCTCAGCTGGCTGCAGAGCAAATAAGATACGGTGGCGCATTGATTTGTAGTCTGAGAGCTGTCCTCGCAAATAGATGTACTCAGAAAAAACTTCATTTGTGACTTAAAATGGAGAATGCATCAAGTGTGGGGAGGGGGCACGGTGCTGGGACCCTGGGCGTCCTGCTGCTGCTCCTCCCCGGGGGGGCACATGGCACAGGAGGGTGCAAAACCAGGGCTGTGCCTCCAGCTCGCTCTCTTTTTCGGGATGTTTTTCCTTAAAGCTCTATGGGATCTTCCCCCAGCCCCATGTGCCCTGCTCAGCGCTCGCTGCCCCACGGCTCGGACACGGTGCCAAGAGCAATAAAACCCAAACCAGCTGTTTCCAGTGCTTTTGGGGAGGGGGTAGGGGAACCTGTTTTCTTTTTCTTTCTAGGCTGAGCACAGCCCCCCCCCCCGATCTGCCCCATGTACCCCACCAGCCTCAGGCTCACCCCACAGGGAGGTGCCCCGGGGAGGGACACACACACACCCACACCCACACCCACACCCACACACCCCGGGAGGGCCCGATCCTGCCCCAACCTCAGCAGGGCGCAGGTCCGCGGGGCAGCGCAGCAGAGCCTGTCTGCAAATACATCACCCTGGGTTGTTCCTGGGAGAGTCTGACGGGAGCGGATGGATCCATCACCGCACTGATGCCTCTCGCTGCCCAGCACGGCTGTCACGTGGGGCAGATGATGCTCATTAGCATTAATAAAGGCACAAAAATATCAACTTGGCATGCAGAAATACAAGAATGTTGCAAGGCTGGTGCTTCCCCCAGCTCTTCCCGGAGAGGGTCGGGGTGTCCAACCTGCCGTCAGACGAGGTTCCTCCAATGCACTACACACCGTGACGAGCAGGGCAGCACCTGGGAAGAGGGCAGAGGGAGGATGAGGAAGGACGGGGAGGCTCGTCACTCGTGTGGGTGCTCCCCTTCCCTCCCCACCAGCCCTGCAACCATTGCTTAAGAAAAATCCCCCACTGCTCTCGCAAGACAGGAGGCAATTTTAAAGACCCGGCGTTTCCAAATGAAAGCGATGCTGGCTGTGCCCTAATGGAAAGACAGCCAGTTTTATAGCAGAATGCAAATGAAAAGGTATAAATAAACAATCGCTCACAAATAAGTGCTCGCCTTTAATGAATATTTCATATACAAAAGAAGTCATTGACATTTTGCTGGATTGCTTCAATTAGCTCTTGAGCCTCGTGTTCATGCAAATAATAAGCTCGCTTTTCATAATGCTTTGTTAATCTGTTTCATAGTGTGAATTTATACAGTAATGTATCACACAGACCTCCTGCTGCAGCCTTTATTGGATATAAATGACTTAGTAATTGCTATTGATCATTAAAGAAGTGTGATGTTATTTTGGAATTACAATGTGAGGAATCTTTGAAAGACTGAAGGAACTGGGTGGTTTGTTACATGCAAGCCTGGTTTATATTCAAAGGAGTGACTAATGGGTCCTTGGGAGGAAAAGCCAAAGTGTGCCAAGATTAAGTCTGGGGAAAAACACTGCTAGAGTCATTGCTGGCTTCACATCATGAAATGCTCCTGGCTATATATTCAGAATATATCTCAACGTATTCCATTTCACGCATTGATCCCTGTTCCGACTCAGGCTTTGCTAAGATTAGCCAGGAAAATACTGAGGCTTCTTGAGGAAAGTCAGCAGCAGGCTGGACCTGGGGCGAGTGTGGGCAGCGAAACACGGCGGGGTTGGGAGCCCCGGGCCAGTCCCAGAGCGTGGTGGCCACGTCGGGGTGGGCAGGAGCCGCCCGGCAAAGCCACCTCAGCCCTTCCCAGGGCTCCCACCGGCAGCCCCAGAGAGGCTGCGGATCCTTATCTGGGCTCGCTGTTCAGCTGCATTATGTGAGTAATTAAAGCAAATGTTTTACGATCACCCGGCTTGCAATATTGGGTGTATTGATCACAGCGCCGGATCCTCGAGTCAAGAGAGCATGAAGGTCTCTGCTTTCCCAACAGAATATTCAGGCTGAACCTCCTTTCCATCCCTTGCTGGTTGTCTTCCAGCTCCCGACATTAAAAACTCATCACTTTGAGATGACAAAAGCTGGGGTTGCACTTTAAATTTACATTTTTCATTTAGAAACACCTTTTTTTTTTTTTTTTTGGTTGGCATTTTTGATTTTCTTCCAAACTACTTTCCCTCGGATCCTATTTCTTTCCCCCAGAAAAGCCATTGTTGGCTTGCACGGCCGGGAGAGCTGCGTTCAGCTCTGGCTCTCGGCTTGCTCAGAGTGCAGCGGAGCTGAGAAATCGCTGCTCCTCAAATGCCCCAGGAGGGCACCCCAAAATGCTCCCCCCTCCATGGAGTGGGGTGTTTCATCAAGCTTTGATGTACACATCCATCTGGAAAATAGTTAGGGGCATTAACTCTTCTCTGCCTCAAAGGGGTATACTGGGACTCAGTTAATTAACATCTTGAAAGGACTGTGAGATTCCTCCATGACACTATTTTTATTAAAAGCCTATATACACATTTTTCCCCTTCCAATTTACTGCATTTCCCCCCTGGAATGTGCTTTGATTTTTAAGCAATTTATAAGTCCTCAGGCTTTGCCTGGAAGGTAATTTACACTAGTTTGTGTTTTTATGTGTGTGTACATGTGCTGCAGCTCATCGGGAAGAAACACAAAAAGCAACCGACTGTACTGAGGCTGGTATTGATGGAATAGCGGTGGAGGAGTTATTTCCAGGAGCTGAGAGCTCGCTCTGACCTGCCCAGGCAGACACTGCGATGCCGAACTGCAATTCAAACCAGCCCTGGAGGGAGCTGTGCACAGCGGGACCCGAGGGATGTTTCCTGGGCTCGACCCTGCGACGGGCTCTCTCTGCTCCCTGCGGGGGCCGGACACCCACCCGGGGCAAGATGCCGCTTGGATGAGGTCACCAAAGCCAACGAGGGTCCTTTTGCAGCCCCCAAAAGACCTTTGCAGGTGTTCAGCCACGCGCCCTGTATCCTCCCTTTGCTTGCCGGTGGTGTTGGTGCCAGCCCCATGGCAAGGCTCGTTTGCCCAGCTGGTACCCGGTGGGCAGTGAGGCGGGCTGGCTTTTGGGAGGCTTTTGGGGTTGTTCTCGGTCCCATCAGCACGGCTCTGCTCCTGCCTCGTCACGGGGAGGACCCGAGTGTGAAGCTGGCAGCGTTAAGCAGTGCTGAAACGTTCCCCGAGTCACCCCAGTGCCCCGTGGGCCGTTCTGACGTGAACTTTTGCACCGCAGAAATAATTTGTTTCAAGGAGTTTTATTTATGCAAATCTCCAGCAGTATTTCATGCCGTTACATCTCCCGAGGCAGGTTTTTAATAAAGGCTGGGAGGCGAGAAGACAGCCAGGAGGTGAGTGGGTCAGAGCTCCGGGAGGTGAAAAGCTGCCAGGGATTTAATGGCACCACATCGATTTATGTCCTCTGGGGATGTGACCCTCCAGGACCCCCCAAGACTCGGGCCATCTGCATCTCTAAGACTGCTCTTCAGAGCAACTTTTTTCTTTTTATTTGTGTTTTGGTTCAAACAACTCAGGACTGCTGCCTAATCCCTGCCTGCTGCACTTTCAGCCCCTTGGGTATAACACTCATTTCCACGCCATGCCGCCTGGTTTCTCTCTCACCTATTGCTGTGAAGCAAATCTCCAGGCACATTTGCAGCAGGAGAAGGTGAAGGGAGCTGGGGGAAGTTTGGTTTTTGGGCTCAGGGGCCCTGGCAGCACCTGAACCCCAGCACCCCAACAGAGCAAACCCTCCGATCCTGACCGGTGGTGGAGCAGGATGAAAATGTACCAGAGCAGAAGTGCTGGAGAGGAGTATTGGCTGGAATATGTTAAATATTGTATTTTTCTGGGACAAGATTAGATTTTTAAAATTTTTTATTTTTTTTCCCAGGGAAAGAATGAGAGGCTAAGGTGCCTGAAAAGTGGATGGAGAAGGGATGCCCGGCTGGCACAGTGGGGCTCAGTTCATTCAGTTCCTACCAGCGTATTTCTCTCTCTGCAAAAGTAATTGCAAGACATTAGAGTTCATGGCATGGGATGGAATATATCCACTTAGTTTTATCCCTATCAGCATGAGATTTGTGAAAGCGAAGGGGCTGATGGGAGAGCAGAGGAGCTCACAAATCCCAGTTTTTAGCCAAAACTGGCTGAAACCTCAGCTCGCTCCCCCAGTTGACACCTGAGAGCTGGGCTTCCCACGGCGGTGCTAGGACACAGTGGTCACTGCAAGGTCGCAGCAAGATCACAAACACCCCGTGCATCCAGCCTCCTGCCTTCCCCGTCCCCGGAGCACGCAGCTGCCCACGGGTGCCAGGAACGTGCCCTTTGGTTTAACGTCCATGGCTGCAGCTGCCCACTCCGCTACACAATGCTGGATGTATTCCCCAGCTGAGCGCTCCTCTCTTTGTGAAACTACTGGCAAAGTGTAGTGTTCACGCTGCAGATGCAACACCCCCTCCTCTCCTGGTTCCTGGGTAAATAGGAAAGCTTTACCGTTAACTCCTTGGGTTTTCAGGGGCATTTAAATGCTGGAAGGAGATTCGCATCCCAGCTCAGACACGCTCACCCCCACGGAGCTCAGGATGCTGTCGGGAGGCACCCACAGCAGTATCACCAGGCACAGCACCGCGAGGCTCTCCAGCAGCTAATGGCTTGGGATTTTCCTAGTGCGCTTTGAGAAAGGCTTCTGCCTGACTCAGGCTCTCTGGGCAGGAGCTGAAGAGAAGACCTGATCTCACCCCAAACCCTTTTAGCTACACGGATGTGGAGGGGTGAGTCCCATCTCAAACACAACACCTGATGGGTGCTGGGCCAGCGCTGGGGGTGGCTGTGAGCCCCGGGAGAGCATCGCCATCTCTCAACCACCGATGCATTTTCCTCTTTGGCTTTCCATTCTGTTGCTTTTATAATGTATTTACATCTTTTATAGGTGTTTGCAGTGTTTCTTTTTTAAAAATGGCTTTTCAAGTAGGAAAAATGAGCAGTAGAGGGTTTCTCAGCCTCATGCTCACAGGGAAACACATTTGGTGCTTTGAAGAGTAGGACTCCACGCTCGTGATGGATTTCCATCAGTGGAAAGCCTGACTCTGCTCACCACCCCACACCTCCGAGCCCAGCCCTGCTCTCCCTCCTTGTTGACATGCTGAAGGCAGCAATTATTTCTTCTATCTGCTTTGGTGTTGACACTTGGGTTCAGGTTAAACCTT
Source organism: Tyto alba (assembly GCF_018691265.1). Lineage (NCBI taxonomy): Eukaryota > Metazoa > Chordata > Aves > Strigiformes > Tytonidae > Tyto > Tyto alba. Next base: position 3,719,922 of record NW_024881273.1, read on the forward strand.
TGCTCTGGCAGCAGCTCATTCAGACCTGCTCAGCCTCTCCCCAGCAGCATCGCTTTGTATCTCATGCAGGATTGTACACACTGATGTTTTGTACCCAAAGTGGCCCTTTTTTTCCCCAGGGAACCCACCATCCCTCTCCCACAACCAGTTTGCTCCAGATATTGGCATTTCTCATATACCATGCTCGCCAGCAGCTCAGGCATGTCGTGATGCTCTGGTGTGATGTGGCAGGCTTGCATTACCCCAGCCTTATTTCTCTTACTTTTTTGCTTAATCTGTGCACCAGGTCCTGCCCATACTCTGCCAATGGAAAAACAAGGACAGAAAGAAGGACCCTCCCACCCCCCAATAACAGATTGAATTGGAAAAATACAATTGCCACCTGCCAACAACCGGGAGAGAGTGAATGAGGAGTGCCAGGGCTGATCTGCATTTAAAAGAGGGGGAATCAGCACAAGGAAGAGGAGAGTGGTTGCAGAGAGGAGAGGTAGATAAAAGGGAGAGGGGCCTGAATTTGCATGTTGTTTTTCCTTATGGCAAAAATCATTTGAAAGCTGATGTACTGCCAAGAGGAACAAAAAGAGACCCCTTGGCATTGCCCCAGGCTCCTCATTTACTCCTTTACAGCAAGGAATACTTATAAAAACTGTATAAAACATCTAATAAGGCTGTTTAGGATTCCTTAAAAGATGTCTCCATCAAAGCACCTGGGGTCTTGCTCTCCCTGCCTCTGCTCTGACATCCTCACTGATGCTCCTGAGCCCCTGGTACCAACATATCCCTTCCCGGGAGGATGGCCAGCGTGCAGGGCAGCACACGGTCCCTCTGGGACATTTTTGAGGGAAATGAGTCCTTCCCAGCAGCCTCATGCCTGCCGTGGGTGGACATGGGCTTTGCGGAGACCATCCAGGACAGACTTCTGGGGTGAGCAAAGCTTGAGGCTGGGAATTTGGTGAGGGGCTTCAACTGTGTTTGGAGGATGCACTGTGGGTGATGGTGGGTTTCTGCCAATGCGCTGTCGGGACCTTGGTCTTCATTTCTCATCCACGGAAAGGACACAATGACACTGCCCTTGGCAGTGTCCCGCGTCTGCTCCAAGCTCACTGCCTGCCTGTTTTATGCATTTGACCTGCCCTAAAGACCCAGCTCAGTCTGGGTTTCTTGATCTTGGTGTAATACAAATATAAAATGCTACAGCCAATCTGGGGATTTCAGGGCACTTTACAGCTATGGAGCTAGTGGGGGCTCCGGCTGCCAGGATGCAGATTGCTGCACCCCATTGCTACCCCTGCTCCGGGGTCCACACAGGGACGAGTGGAAGGAGATTGGAGCAGAGGTTTTCCAAGGTGGGTTCTCACTGCTGGGGCTGTATTTCGGGATGTGGCCAGCATTCACTGGCAGAGTAGATTTTGCTGGTCTCAGCTCCGGTGTTGGTCTGGAAATCAGAGCTGGGTACAGTCAGACATCACTGTCTCTGCAGGGTACAGCCTTCCTCTGAAGATGGACAGTGGGTTAGCGCTTCTGGGGTGGGTAATGCCACTGTTGTCTCAAGAACAGGCCAAAACGGTGACCAGAAATGCTCTGCAAGACAGTCCCCTGAAAGAAACTGAGCAGGAAGGGTGTGGGTGATGCCGGAGGGGTAGGGTGCACCAGGCCACTTTGGTCTGATGCTGCATTTCATGCTCCTCTAAGGAGAAGCAATAAAACCCCCCAAAAGAGGAAAACAGTTCTTTACTAGCACAGTGCTGTGCTTGCACACCAAGCTACGGGTAAGGTGGCTATGGGAAGAAAAAACCTCCTGGGTTTGCACATGCAGCTTGAGGTGTCAGGGTAGCTCCAACCTGCCCATGCCTGGGACCAGCACAGGGGGCTGTCACACTGCAGGCAGTGAATCAGAGCTCTGAATGAAGTGCTACTGGCTTTTACAAGAAAAATAGAAAAAAAAAAAATGTAGCAGACAGAAGCGGTAAATAGCAAATCTTGATTTTTAAATATGCTACCCATTAGAGGAGAAAAGCTTTTGTGATATATTTGGAGGAGGGATGAAGGGCATGGATGGGGAGAATCCCCAGGGTAGAAGGGATGCTTGTGGGAAGAGGTGTTTACAACAGCAAGAGCATGGGGAAGAGGCAGAGGCAGGTGAAAGAAAGGTAATTATATTGCAAAACCAGGAGCCATGAGCTTCGCAGTACTCATCACCCCATTAGGCGTTTGTAAAATTTGCAGACCGTTAGATGGGGCTTTCAAACACCATTTTTATCCTGCAGTTGCAAACCACTTTTGCCCTGCAGTCACCTTCTGCTTGCAAAGACAAGACTCATTTCACCTCCAGCCGCTGCAGCGTGGGAGTGGTGGCGTGTCCAGCCTCTGCCTGCCGCGCTCCCTGGCCGGGCACGGGGGTGCTGTCTGCAGCTCTCCGTGCCTCTCACACACATACTTACCTAGAGAAAAACCTCTTTTCCATACTTTGCTGTGTTAGATTAGCCAGGGGGGTTCCTTAGTGAGGTTAACTTAACCAGGGATGAGCTGGATCCGTTGCCTCGCTCGCTGTGACAGCGGGAGGCAACCAAAGCTGGACACCGCAGCGCGCCCCTGCCCTGTGCCATACAGATCCCAGGGGACAGCTGTGCCCCGGGGTGCAGGATGAGACCCACGTGCCTTCCCGCAGTGCGGCGGGAGCTGCGGAACAGCATCCCCACACCACAGGCACTGTCCCCTCGAGGCCAGCAAATCCTCGGGAGGGGGAGCGGGAGCACACGCAGCCTGCAAACTAGCCAGCTACTGGAGAGGCTTTAGGAAAATGCAGCTCATTTTGTGGAAGGGGGGGGTCAGCGAGGCTGATCACAGGGGACAGGGATGGGGAGGTGGGTGCCGCCGGGGGGCAGATGGGGCTGGCGATGGGGAGCAGTGCCTGGGGTAGCTCCTCTTCACCAGTGGCACCCCGCGACTCCTCTGCAGGTACACGCTGAGCACGGGCCTGCAGCACCCCAGGGGAATTCATGGTGCTGCCCAGCACTGGGGACATCCCGGGATCTCTGCTATTTTTTCCTTTTTTCAATACGAAGGTCCAAGCCCTTAGGCTGCAGCACGTGCCTGGCCCTGGGAGCCACATCACGCTGTTGCCAGACCTGGATTCATGCACATTTGCTCAGCTGAGAGCAAGAACACCCTGGACCCCAGGATGGACACACAGCAGCTTTCCAATGTAATTTTTCTATTGCAGAATAAATTTGTCTACAACAACCTTCTTCTCCCAGAAGAAAACGTAGTTGTTGATGAAATATTACAATTTTTACTGAACCGATTAAAACAAACTGTGAAAGCATGGAAAGACAGTGTTGTCCCAGTTTTCTCCAGTTTCTCATGCACTGAGAAATTCGGGAAGAAACGACTGAAGGGCAATGCTGTAACCCAGCACCTGAACAGGGAAGCTCCTTGAATGGGACCCCTGAGCTCTCTCCCCCGTGTTGTGTCCCAGCTGCATCCCATGGCCTGATCCAGCTGCTTCTGGGCCAGTCACCGGGATCACCTACCAGGGAAAGCTGCTTTTTCCATGACTCGGTTTTCTCCTGCCATCAAAGACTGTGCAGAGCTCCTCTGCAACGCCCCAACAGTCTCAGCACCGCACGAATCCTCCCTTGGCTTTGTGTTTTGCATTAAAGTCAGGAACTGCTGCAGTGGTTATGGTGGTGGAAACATCCACCAGAAAAAATAACCCGGCCATATACTCCCAAGCTGTTAATTACTTTACTGTTTGTGAAGGATCCTGCACAAATATCACTGCCCTGCTCCATTTCCCTTGCTCTCAAATGGGGAGAGGGGTCGGGGAGGGAGAGAAATCACTGCGCTTAATAGCTGTAAATATTTCAAAGTTTTTAATTAAATATGAGAACCCTGCTGGGGCTGGGAGCAGGACCATCCTGGAATATGAATTATGGAGAATCCTCCTTCCCAGATGTTCAATCTTTCTACCCCAGCCCCCAGACGTTTCAGACAAATAAAATGGAAAATAAATCCAAGTTTAAAAAAAAACCAAAACCACAACGGCAAAAGAACCCCTCAGCCCCCAGCAGCTGAAGAGCCCTCCCATCCCACCTGTTGCTTTGACAGGGACAACTTCTTACTTACTTTTACATTAATAGATTCAATGCTATTTGCAGTGAAGGCTGTTTGGGGGAGGGGGGCCAGGACAACGGGGACATTGTTGACCCCAGCATCGTAGGCACTGGCACCTTGGGAGCTGCCAGCAAGGACCACCAAAGCAGAAAGCCAAACCACATAATTTCAATGCTTTTCTCCTTCCCAAAATGAAGCTGTTAAACCCCAGCAAGTTCAACAGTTTCCAATGGAAACTCATCAGCTGGAGACATCCATGGCAGTTTGCAACATCCTGCTGTGACATGAAAAATAAAAAATTTATTTTGGGGGAAAAGGAGCTGTGAGTGGGTGAAGGGTGCTCACCAGGAGTTACCTCTGGAATAAGCTGGTGGTTTTAGGGGCAGCTGGTTGAGTTTCATGCTGGAGCAGTCTGGTTTGGCAGCGCTGGGTGCCCGGATGCCATCCTGCATCCCAGATGAAAGGCACTGCTTCTCCGCTCTCTGCTAGACGGGTTGTGGCACAGGCACTCAGAAAGGAGATGCTGTTTAAGATGTTTCTATTCTGGTACTTTTGGGAAGAGGTTTCAAGTGGGCTCTGAAGATGGACGGGTAGCAGAGGACACTTGGCCAAGGTAGCCCACTCCCTACGAGCCCTGTGAATCAATTAAGTGGTGCCTCCTGAGAGAAGATTAAGTGGATACAACTGGCCAGGATTGACCTCAATGGATCTCTCGTGATTTATACCAGCTGGGGAAGGATGTTATGCAATGCCTTGTCCTCAGAAACCTGGGGCATGGCTTCCATGGGTGGCTTTCCCGTTTGGAGCGAAGCGGCAGACAGCCCTGCTGAGCCCACGCCAGACGCCGTATTTAATCCAAACCAAGGCTGTTACAGTGTCAGGAAGCAAAGGCAGAGCTTTAAAGCAAGCCAGACTCCCAAATCTGGTCCAATATTATGAACCCAGGAGGGCTTGGTTGCACTGAGGTCAAACACACAAGCAGTGAGACCCATTCATTCCTCACAATATTGGAAACCAATCTCTCGCTGATTAACTAAGTTATATATGACAGGCGATGTCCCATGTAAACCATGAAAACCTACACCAACCCCTTAGACAAAAAAGAGGTCCGAAATGAGTGGGATGTTCTGCACAGTTCCCTGTCCCTGAAAACATGGCTCAGCACCTTTCTGACAGCCCTCGCTCGGCCCTGGGCAGTGCTGGTGGTCGACACCAGCTCCAGCCTGACCCCAGCCAAGCCCCTGGCCCTGGCTGCTGATGTCCCAGCAGAAGCGCCGTGCTGAAGCTGGGGGGCTCCTGGGGGAGGCAAAGCCAGGCACGGCTGGACCCACGGATACTGCAGGAACCTCTGCATCTTCTCCAAGAAAATGTGTCACCTCCAGCATGAAGCTGGTGTCTGGAGCAAAGCAAGGCACCAGCAGGGAGTAGATGAGCCTGTGCCATCATGTGATGTTTATAATTAGACTATTTGGCAGCCTAACATATATTATTAGCCTCTTTGCTAATAGACTTCTCTAATAAGTGAGCCCTTAAGTGACCTTGGTGAACATTCATCTACTTCTAACTAGATTTATAATTGTGATTGATCTGCAAGGTGCTGAAGCTTTGCTTGTCTTCGGTGTCTCTGCTTGGTCGCAGGTAACTTGTTTCCTTTGACCCAGGCTTCAGGGCTAATATTTCCTTTGAACAACTCACAGGGACCAGGTACCAATTAGCAACGCATCTCTCACTTGCAAGCAAGACCCCCTGAACTCGAAGTGAATGCAAATTCCCCTCCTGGGTCCAAGCCACAGCACGGTGCTTTAGTCTGGCAAACAACCAGTCGCATCCTCCTGGAACACAAATCAGCCCTGTACTGGCGATGCCTGAAATGGCTTCAGGTGCTGCTTTTGTTGTCCCTCAAACAGGGTTGGTTACCCTTTGTGCAAAAGCCAACCTCACACACAGAGCTGAGTTACCAGTTTATTCCACAGCTGCTCAAAGATGGGTGCTAGGGGGTAATTCCACAAAGCTAGCACCTCACACAAAGGAACTACAGCCTATTGATCTTGCTACAAGACTAGTAAAATCCTGTCTACATTTACACTCATTGGTCCATAATTACCATTCCATCTGCTATTGGCTAGTTATATTTGAATTAGCCTTGCTTGCAGTGTAAATTAGCACGCATATTCCTTACAGGTGTGGGGGGCAAGTTCCCTCAGTTACCACAGATTTTTTTTTTTATGACTTCATGCTTCCTGAGCAATGTCTTCCTGGTGCCTTCTGGGGCAGACTGTTTACCTCTTATTAGTCTCTTATGTCCTCTTCAATAGCATAGTAGTTAGCAAGGCCTACATCTTATAAGGCTTACACAGAAGCCAGTGATTAGTGGTCCTTGTTTCTCATCAAGCACATCTGCATGGGCTACACTTTGACCTGGTCTTTTCTGCTCTCAGAGACAAGGAGCTGAAGCCTGTCCCTCCATCGCTCCTCTTCCACAAGTCATGAGCTCCTACACCACCTCCCAAACTGGTTGCCCATCTATAAAATGATGCGAACAGCTCAGAGCCCTTTGGCTCCACCACTGCATAAATTATAGGGAAGAATTAAGCATCAGGTGCTCGTGCAGCCCTGGGGACATGCTGAACGTGCCTTAGCTTCTCCCTAAAGGTGCTCAGCCAGGCAAGAGGGGAAGAAGTATTTGTAGTGATGCTTAATTCTTCCCTATAATTTATGCAGTGGTGGAGCCAAAGGGCTCTGAGCTGTTCGCATCATTTTATAGATAAGCAACCAGTTTGGGAGGTGGTGTAGCCCTCGGGATGCTCTGGAGCCCGGGATGAAGGCAGCAACTGCTGCCATTTCTCCCCTCACACATTTGGTGCTGGAGCTGCAGCATCAGGGCTTGAGCTGGGATGGGAGGGGGAAAGTGAATTCACTCAAAGTGGAATTTAAAAGAACTGTGAACAAATAAACAAACAGACATTTCAGAGGGTGAAAAAGAGGGTCACAGCTAAAAGAGCTGTGAAGCAGCCCGTTCACTTTGTGCAGATGTGACTGGGTGTTGATATGCAACATAATTTGGCACGCCAAACATTAAATTCACCCTTGGTTTTGTCGGGAGCCTCCTTGTGTGAATTTTCTGACAGGCGATCAGCTGCGGAGGCTCTCGGTGACCCGGCAGGGAGCTTGTGGTGAGCTCAGGGAGCGAGCGGCTGGCTTGTCCCCACACCAGCGCAGCCCCTTTGCAGGCAGCAGAGTGGTTGCGATGGAAAGTCTCCAGATGGAAAACCGTGCCTTTCCTTCAAAAAAAGAGCAGGCTGGTTTTTCCCCAAAGCTCCTGCTCTGCTGGGGAACCAGTGGCTGCGAGGGCTGAGCCGGCATCGCTGGGGAGAGGCTGCAGCCCTCCTTAGCTGAGGATGCTGATTAAGTGCAGACCTTCAGGGACCTTTTATCCTTCCCAAGCTAATTGATTGCCATTTGCCACTGGTGATCTCTTTCTCTCTCTCTCTCTCATTTCATGACAAAAGAGTAAATTTGAGGAGACATTTTTGGCTAGCAGCTGACCCTGGCTGTCCCTATATCAGCACTTGTCTGATTCCCTGACTCTGTAATTGTATGTTTAAAAGTGCTGGTATTTTTGCTAGGATTTTTAATTGGATGCTGAAACCAACCCTGGGGGAATATTTTTATTTTTGGAGCATTGGCTATTTGGTCAATACCCTTTTTGCCTGAGAAAGTCAGTGCAAGCATGCAGCCTGACTTCTTAAGGGTAGTGATTTTCCATTAGCCTTTGAAAGTGAATTGGCTCCTGACCTGGGTGGGAATTCTTTATGGACTGTGTTTCTTGATGAATCTGCATCCTGGAGCAGTAAGCTAAGCTTTTCGTGAGAGATCAGTTCTGTTAAGCTGCCTCACTTGGTACTTCTCTTCCTTGGGAGGAGGAGGGAGGGTGGAGGGAGGACAGGGGAGGAAGGGGAAGGAGGGTGAAGACATTGGGAAAATAATCTGGAGTTCTGAAAACCTTCCCGAGGGTCTGCTTTGTAAATCAAAAAGTGTGTTTTTTTTGTTGAATCAACCTCTTTTCATTATTTTGGTAAATGCATCTGCCTAAGGCCTGTGGCAAAGTGTTGTCTTGAAAGACCTAGTGACCTCCAGGTTCTTTAGTGGAAGATATTGGAGAATCTCTTGGTCTTGCATTAGAAAGAAAAAGATTCGGCCATCATGGAGCATTACCGCCAGCTCATTGCCTGCACAGCACATTCCCAGTTTAAAAATGGGTTTCTTTCACATAAAAATCTGTGATAGCTGCTGCTAAATAATACCAGATGAAGCATATACACTGAGCACATTGTTATTAGCCCAAATGGTTTGGCTTTCTTTCTTACTTTCTATTTTTTTATTCACGCTGTCAGCAAGCAAAACCAACCAGCTCCATTATGTATAATTTATTCTGGATTAGATCAAAGGAACAGTTTACAGGATAGATTTGGGCATTCTTCTTCTTTTTTTTTTAGCTTTTTCCATTTATTATAAATATATATTTATTCTCCCCCCCCCCTTCTCCACACTCCCCATTGCCTTTCTTCATAAGTGAACTATAAATTATTCACCAGCCCATACAAGACAAGTCCTCCTCAGGACTGGAAATCAAATCAGCCTTGGCCCTGGCAGTGGTGCAGAGTAGGAGCTCGGTGTTTTTGGGGAGCTGAGGCGGACGTGGATGTGTGCAGGGGTGCGGGGAGGCAGCACCCAAGGAGGTGCCGTGGAAAGGCTCCCCTGGGACCAGGCTGGGGTCTGGGGGGGCTGTGCCCTGGGACTCTGCGCTTTGCAAAGCAGCCGGAGCATCCTTGTCCGTCAGCCTGCAGCACCCTGGGGGCTGGCTGGGACCAGGGTGTTCCTTCTATAACTATTTCTGCAGCAGAAAGTTGGGGGGACTTTTTGGGAGCGGGGTGTCTGTGTGGCAGCATGGGCAGGTTGCAGATCCTGGCAGCGTGGGGGATGTCAGCCCCCCAGTAATGCCATCTTCGTGGGGACAGGGGACATGCAGGGATCAGGGAGGATCAATCCTACATGGGCTTTTAGTAACAACAAAGACTTAAAACTTAACCCCAGCCTTCGGCTGCCAGAAGTGTCCTTTGAAACCCTGGATGTGTTTTGCTGGGGGGTTTTGAAAGGACACAGAGCTGTCCACAGCTCAGGTCTGCTTCCTCCCTCTGCCTCCCATTATTCCCTGCAAAATGGGGTGATATACATCTCCTGGATTCTCTGTCAGAGAAGGGAGGGTGGAATCCACCCCCATGTCCAGGCTCTGCCTTGCTGAGCAGCACCCAGGCAGGTTGGCAGCGCCCTGGGGAAGCACCTTGCTCTCTGCAGCCGTTCTACCTTGCTTAGCATAAAGCACAGCACCTCTGGGGTCTTGAAACCTAAAACGTTTGTTCTTGTAGCTGATACAGGCCATTTATTGCACTGCAAAGTCATTTTTAAAGCCCAACAGAATGGTGTGCTCTGGGAACGGGGCTTCTGAGCAGCCGACAGCTTGCCGGTGCTGTAAAAAGCTAATGCTAATTTAGCAGGAAGCTGATCTAGGGAGGCATCTGCTTGCCTAAACTATCATAATCTCCCAGGCACCGCAGTATGATGCTTAAGAATTATTCACCCAGACAAGGCTCCCTGCAAGGGGCTGGGGGTGAGGGGCCTGCAGGAGCTGGGGGACGTCCGGGAGCTGCTGCCCCGGCATCAGGTGCTGCGGTCGGAGCACCCACGGAGGGATTTATCACCTGGATCCCCTCAGGGACCCGGATCCCCTCAGGGACCCCTTTCCCAGGCTGCTGCCGAGGGTTCGCCTCGCAGGGATGCGCAAAGGCAGCTGCAGGCTCTTCAGGTTCTGGCTCAGAGGCTGCAGACTTGGGCAGGGGTGTGAGCTTCTCGGGAAAATGCAGCCCCAGGTCTGGGAAGGAGAGGGTGATGCACCCACTGGGATGCCCGCGTGGGGCTTGGGGTGCATCATTGCTTCACCCATCCTCTTTTGGGGACCAGCCCTGGCCACAGGCTTGCCTCTCTCTCTTGTTCTCGCTCCCCAGAGCAGCAACCTCCCAGCCACTGTCCTCCCCCAGCCGAAGCACGAGCCGCTCATCTAAGCATTAGGTGGGACTGAGCACAGTCTGGAGGAGGATTTGTCAAATTTATGAGTCATGCTCCCTCATTGAGCAGCCAAAGGTGGCCAGCGGATCCTGCCTTGTCTGCTTTTCCTTCCAATGGTTTTATTGTAAATCTTTTCTCTTATGGCTGGGGGAGATGTGCTATGACACTCCTTAGCTGGATGGAGATTTAAAGAGCATCCAAGCGGGACACAGCCAGGAAACATTTAAAAACTCTGCCCACGAAGTTATGCTTCCCAAGAGGGAAGATGGTGCTTTTTGTGCTGCACTGGGGAGGGATCCCCGTACCCCCCTGGGGCTGAGCCGCATGGGGAGGTCTCTGCAGCTCCTCAGCACTCCTTCAGCCCACCCCAGCCCCCTGCCTCGCCTCCCAGGGAAAGGATCAGGCCCTTTCCCTGCCCCTGAGATGTATGTGCACACGTATGGATCCATACCCATCACACAGACATCCCCCAGACATCACAGCTCCCCCGTGGCGGCTGTAATCAAAGATTTAAAGCCAGCCAGAGCCCTTATTTAAAGGTTGATCCACAGTGAAGCCAGGAAAGGCTTTCTCAGTACAGATGTGAAATAGGGCCTGGATTAGTTATAATCAGTAAAGTGAACTGATGCATTTCTTCTACGTTAGGTCAAGCCACAGACCTGCCAGGCTGGAGCAGGCTGTTTCCCATTGCAGGAGGGCTGGGATGAGGTTTTTCACCTCACACCCCCATTGCTGGAGGGAGCCAGGATCCCCCTCTGGCCACCTTCCCACCGGTTTGGACCAGCCCCAGCAGTGCCACTGCAATCCTGCTGTCCCTAGGATTAGTAAATGGCCCCTGTCCCTTCCAGAGCCGCAAATACAAGCAGATATGGATGATTCCCAGACAGTCCAGGCAGCCCCAACATGCGCTTATTTTCAGGATCAAAAATGGGTCAAGATACGGCAGAAACATCTGCCATTGATCTATGCATCATGACAGAGCCAGCGAATAATTGTGTCTTTGAAAATCCATTATCACCTCCACCCTCTTTTTAGCTAGAAGCTTTCAGAACTGACAAGGGCTGTGCTATGAGTGCGGATGGTAAATATAACACCATATGGCCAAGGTATTATTGGACTCCTAATGAAATGCCATTTTTATTCATATGCATTAATAACTCCTGCGTCTTTGGTGGGTATGTGTGTGTGTATGTGCAGGGCTTGCTTATTTAACATCTTTCTTTTCCAGGACACCTTTCCTGGATCCAGCATGAGTGGTTTGTGCCAGGCACTTCAGCTAAAAACTTTTAAGAGAGTTTTAAAGGGACAACTAAGTGTCTGAGCCCAGGTAAGACCTGGAGGAGATACTTGATTTTTGCAGAGGCCCAGCACATGCTGAGAGCAGGATGCTCCTGGCAAACTGCTGCGGGGCTCCATGGCACTGGAGGCTGCGCCTTCGCTGAGCCAGCCCCAGGCACGCAGAGGGAACTATTTACTCTCTTTTAATCTCTGCTCCTCCGTGCTTTCCCATCTTCAAACACGGGTTGTTTTGCCAAGGCGTCTGCTGGCTGTTTGGGCAGATTGTCCCTCGGGAGGAGGCGTGTTGGGAGCACATGTAGAAAGTGGGTGTTGGAAAATGAGGCGATTTTGGTGACACAGGGAGGCGTTGGGGACACAGGAGCCCCTGAGCCAGCATCGCTGGGAGGACAGGGGACCCCGCAGCCTGTGTGGGGACATCGTGAGACCTCTCCTCTCTGGATCTGCTGTTGCCTCCCCAGCTCTCTTCTTCTGCAACACCATTTATTCTTGCAAAAATTGCTTTCTTCTCACTGAGAAACAAGGCCAGCCCTTCTTGGCAGCAGAGGGAGGAAAGCTTTTCTGGGGGAGACAGGACACATCTGTCCCAGCCCAGGCTCGTGTTGACTTTCCAGGAGCCCATCGTTCATCCCCGGCACCGCTGCCTCACCCTGGGCTCAGCACCAGCCTCTGCCCCTGCTGAACCCTCCCTTTACCCCCAGAAAATCCCATTGACCAAAACGTTCTAAAAACCTCGTTGAAAGGTGAAAATTGTCTCATTGACAGGTGCTGTGCAAATTACCCTGTGATTCATTACCACAGCAGGGGAAGGCTTTAGGGAGACGCCTGAACATTTCTGAAGTGTAGGGTTTAATGTGATTGGATTTACAATGACTTTTTGATCGTTTGCTTTATAACTCTTTACAGACTTGGGGGTCATTTCTCTTCCTCCCTTGCCATAGATGGAAATTTAACCATTTTTATTGTGTGGATGAAGCATGGCGTGGGCTGAGGCTGCCAGGGGAGCAGAGCAGGCACACAGGCCCCAATCTCCTGGGGGGTTTGTGGAGCAACTCCCTTCTTTCTGTCTCTGTTTTTCTCTTTAGTGGATGATCCACTCTGCAAATATCCCCATCATTTCCCTAACCTTGCAGCCAGCTTGGAGCCTCCAGCCCCAGGGCAACGCTAACAACCTGCTGCTGGCCATAATTGAAGTGGCTCGAAAAGCACTCCAGAAAGATGTTTGCCCTGCTCTAAGACAGGAAAATGCAACAGAGCTCTCTGAGACCCATTTCCACCCGGCAACAAGGGGTGTGCAGCCACAGAGGGCTTTGGGCTTGACACTCAAGGCTGCAGGGAGCACGCCTGGCCCTAAGCCCTCCTGCCTCCAAGAAATCCCTGCAAACCGGGAGCCAGCAGTCGGGTTAGTTTTCCCGAAACACTTTAATTTTAATTGCATTTTGCTGTAGTCTCCTGCCGAGCCCCTGGACCACCAGCCCATCTCCAGAGGGAGCAGCCAGGACCCGCTCATGCTTTGCAGCACACAGAGCTGCTGTATTTATTAGCATCGTTCCGAGAGCACTCGCTTGGTGGCATTTGGTGCCTGAGCCGCGCGGCTGCCCAGCAGTAATTAATGGGGCCCCTTCTACCCCTGAGCTCTGCATTAGTGAACTATCAATTATTGAAGCCGAGTTGTACATTTCTGAGCTCGTGAATAACCAAAGGGACTGCTGAGAGTCCAGAAGTGGCTGTCATCTTCTCATTAGGTATTTATTAAACGTAATTTAACGGCCGTGCCTGCGTGTTAATGGAGTCACAGCAACGCGGCCGGATGGGAGCGGTGCCCAGCGCGTGGGCAGGATCGGGCCCCCCCCTCCGGGAGGCTGCGGCGCCGAGCGCCGGGCTCCAGCCCGCACCCCGCACCCCTCGCTGTGCGCGGGGTAACGGGGGGGCCGCCCAGCCCTGAGCGCCGCGCTCGCAGGCTGGGAGCAGGCAGGTAGCACAGCCTGGCAGGAGGCGTCCAGAAACACTTCCGAAAGTGCCCAGCTGTGCACCGCTGTCCTGTGTGGGACACCCCGACGCTGCCCCCCATCATCTCGGCGCTCTCAGTCCCCATCAGCCACTCATCCTTTCGCTCCAGAAAGCGAACCCCTGGGCAAACCGTTATTATTCCTGCTACCCTTCCACTTCCCAGCTCCCTGTCTGCCCTCGCTGACGCATTGTTCTTTGTTACGATCTTCTGAATAATCCCTCTCTCCTCCGATCACTGTGGTTCCTTGGAGAGGGTTGTAACGGGACTGAGCACCAAGGGCAAATTTACCATCGACTTTCTGAACTTCTGGGAGAATGTAAGCTGAGCTGGGAGGGCAGCTGGGCTGCGAGGGGGCTACAGGGTGAGCAGAGCTGCCTTTGGCCTGGCAGGCTCGGGGAATGGTGCAGGGATGCTGCCGGCGCCCGGCCGCGAGCAGGGTCTCAGGGCAGCAGGTCCCACCAGAACCACGCTCTCCCATCAGTGCCCAAACCTGCGGGATGAAACGCGCTTCGGGAAACCTGAAATCACCCCATCCTCCCCCGCTGTGAAACCTTCAAGCTAAAGCGGGTTTCGCGACTGAGAGCAAGACTTCTCCAGTCTGGTGACGTGCGGAAAACAGACTCCACAATCTGATAGATTGTAAAGTAGGTATGTTTATTCAGCGCTGGGCACACAGGGGATCACTCCTCCTAATGTGTGCTACCATGTGGCACCGTTGCCTTAGATTTATAGAGCAAATGATTACATATTCATAATATTTCGCAATACGCCTATACATATGCATCACCTATCCCCGCTTCGTATTAAAATTAACATTTCCATGATCTCCTCCCAGTTGAGTCTGCGCAGTGAGTTCCTTTGGTCCTGGGCAGGGGTCGTGAAGGACTGGGTGGTGGTCGTGGGAGGAAGTATCTCCTCTTCCTCAGTGCTGAACTTTTCACCCCGAATTCCTGCGCAGTCTCTGTCACCCCCTGGACCTGCAGAGCAGGTTTATGCCGGTTGTGGGGTAATCTTCACTTACTCAGGGGTGGAGGAGGTTTTTTACTTAAACAGGAGATAGTGGTCGAGCAACACAAACACCTTGTACAAGCTAGGCAAACTCTTATCTCGACTATTTCTCTCGTCATCCCCTTCTTGCTATTCCCATATTAACCCTTACATCCCCTGTTCCTATCTAGGCCCTGTATCACTGGAAAACTGCTGGTACCCAGGGCAGCAAGGGGACTGCCAGCAGAGCTTTGCTGCACTTGCTCCCCTCTGCTCACACGTGCAGTGACAGAGCAAAGCCGGGAGCCCCACGGGGCAGAGCCAGCGTCCCACCAGGGCACTGGAGCTCTGGGAGCTGAGATTGCACTTCAAGCACAGAAACATTTTCGCTGTACCATGCTCTCCATGCGTCTTCCTTCCATTCAGCCTTTGCATCTGTTACACAGCTGATTAAATCACTCCAGCAAAGTGCCTGTGTCTGCAGGAACGCGTATGGGCTTGAGCAGAGGAGGGATTGAAAACAAAAAGAAGTGGATCTTTTTTCAGTCATTTTTTTTTTTGGTGGGAGATGTTTGGGTTTCTAATTAAGAAAAAAAAAAAAAAAAAAAGTGTTTTGCTGTCTTTCTGCACAGAGAAGCTGCTTTTCTGATTCTTCTCACTGCTGAAATCGATTGCCAAAATGGGATGTTTGCAGCTGGGGCTTTGGGCAAAATCCAACAAATTCTTTTAAAACAAACAAACAAACAAACAAACAAACAATGGGGGTTTTGTGTGAGTGTGTAGAAACATGTCTCAGGGCTTGGAGGAGGGTTGGGAGAGGCTTTACTCCTCCTGTTGCACATGTCTTTATCTCGCTCTGGCTGCCCGGAGGGGTTTGATCACAGCTGGGAGCCTGTAAGCCGCCTGTAATCTAGTAATATTCATAAATGACTGTGCATGTTCCAGCGCCTTTGTCCAATCCCTTTTTATCCCGGGCTTTAGGCATTAGCGGCGGAGCTGTAAATCATCTCTGGCTCCGTCCCCAGTGGCTTGGGCACGGCCACCAGGCTGGGGGACACGAGGGGCAGCTCACAGGCAGGGCCGGGCGGGTGGTGGGTACCGAACGGGGGGTGATGCTGGCAGGCTGTGTTGGACCGTTGTCCCCCTCGTTGCAGCCAGTGCCACAGGGCTTCTAATTCTCCCTGGACCAAGGCCAGGAACAAGCAGATGGGACCTGTCCGCATGGCTCTTTCGGTGGTTTGGTTGCTTCGCAAAGCAAAAAACCCCTCCCGGGGCGGGAGGCTGGAGCAAGGCTGGGTGACACCCAGCTGCGTGTTCCCCCTCCAGCCCCAGCGCCAGCCCTGCACCCGCGACGCGCAGCCCTTCCACCCCAAGGCAGGAGCGAATGTTACCCCTCGATGGAGCCGCGCCACAGCATCTTTAACAGCCCCCACGACTCTGTCCTGGCAGCTCTAAAGACAACAACATTTCTTGGGGTTGCAGGGTCTGTATCCCTAAATCCCACCCAGACCAGGGAACCCGGGCTTTGCGCTGAGCTGGGAGCCTGGATGGTGCTTCCCCGAGGCAGTGCCGCTTCCCAGGGAGCTCTGCTCCCAGCAAAGATGCAGCAGGGCTGTAATTGCAAATCATTTTTGTAATGCTCTCACTGTAAACGCTACTTAAGATGTCATCAATGATTGATATATTTGCTAATTGAGACTTCCACTTGGTCTGATAGCTGGAGTGCTTTATTTCTTTTATTATTTTATGTTATTTTATGACTGACATATTTGCGGCAGCACTTCTTTAATCTTCGTTAAGCAAACGCCCCGGGGAGATGCGGTGGCACGCACCGCAAGGGCTGCAGGGGCAGGACAGGACAAGCACCACTGGAGCTTCTGACTTGTACAAGAGCAGTGGGGGATGGCTCAGCTGCAGGAAACAAATAAAAAGGGGCTGCTTTGTGGTGCCCTTGCTTCTGGGGTACACTCCTGAGAAGGGAAGGTCCTGCCTGTGCCTCAGTTTCCCTCCTGGGAAGGGACAGCTCAGCTATTTTATGCAAAAGGAGACTGAGAACTAATGATGACCTGCAGCACTGCGGAAAAGCAAAATGCTGGCAAAGGCCAGCATTGGGAAGGAGAGAAATATTTCATCACTTTTAGCTGGGGGGAGTTGTCTGGTCAAACATCTCATGAAATAAATAAATATTTCAGTAACGTCCAGATGGAGCAAAGGGGGAAGCTGCTGTGTCCTTCGGGTCTCAGCACCCACCGGATAAATTATCCCACAGCTGGAAACCACAAAGTTGGCTTTTAGGTTCCTAGGAGGGTGCTGTGCAGTGCTGTGTCCCAGCACCCAGACCTGCCCAGCACCCTGCAGCGGTGCCACCTCGCATGATGATGGACGGCAAACCCAGCTCATTTCGGGGCAGCGCTTTGCTTTTGTTCAAAAACGTACGCTTGTGCCAGGAGGCAACAAGGCTCTGCGCTCGCTTAAACCAACAATTAAATAATGAAAATCCCCCGAATGGCATCCACACTCGCGCTCCACTTCCACTTGCTGCCTTCAACGCTGCCCGTCTTGGAGGGGCACCAAGAGCCGGCTGCAACATCTGCGTTCCCTGCCCAAGAGAGCTAATCAAACCTGGAGGAAAACCAGCCCCCTGCCACGCTCACCGGATCTGCTGGAGGAGCAGGGGACGCCTTGCATCTCATTTGCCTAAACGAGTATTGGGATCCAGCTTTATTAACACTGAATTCAGCTGTCTGTGGGCATGCCAGCGGGCTGGGGTGCAGCGTTAGTGCCCATCTGGTGACGGGGAGCGGCTGCTGCTCGCTTGCCTTTCTGCTTGCAGAGTGAGGAAATGGGTTTGCAAATGCAGGGGGGGGGGTTATGAAATAAATAAATAAAGCGTGGCTGCCTGAGCCGTGAAGCAAAAGCAATTTTCTTTCGGCGCGGGCCCGTCTGCCATGCTTCCAGAGCACCATCTTCTCCTTCGGTAAAGAAAGATGAGTCAATATGTTGGCAGTGCCCAAATGGGTGACCCTGGGTGAGGGTCTGTACGAGGCGGGTGCCTCCGGGGGGAAAGCTCCTCTGGGGTTCACTGCAGCATCCTCTGGGATCTGTTAGGATGAGCGGTGTTTCCTAGCCCCACTCCTGCTCCCTCTCTGGGATGCTCCACAGCCATCCAGCATCCTGCCGCCCTGCCAGGAGACACAGCTGCCTCTCTTACACCTCTGGCAGCTTTTCTGCACACAGCGGGGCCGGTAATGAGCTATAAACGAGACGAAAGCTGGCATGCCCTTCTGAGCATCCGCTGGAGCAGCCCACCCCCACAGAGGCTGCCACCGTCCCCACGAGCCAGAGCTCAAGGGCAGTGGGACAAGAGGTGGGACAACAAGCTTCCTCCTCGCCGCTCGGCTCCCGACGGCTTTCACCAGCCTCAAAAATCCCCACTGGGCCGAGCGTGAAGGGCACGGAGGGTTTTGCTGCGGCATGCTTGCGGGGTGCTGGCCCCATGGGGGGTCCTGTGCATCCCTGCCCCCCCAGTGCTGGGACTGCGCGTGCTGGGGGGGTTAATAAACAGTCGGTGTCATGCTTAGAGTTACAGAGGGTCTTTCCTTGAACAAGAGGTGGGTTAATAACGAGAAAGGGAAGGGTGAGCAAGGCAGCAAGCAAACCTGCAGCGGCCGGTTTGCAGCAGCACCCGCTGGGGAAGGGCTGTGTCCCTACAGACCCCACCTGGCACGCTGGGGCTTGGCAAGGCAAAACCCCCTCCTTGCCCTGGGGATGGTCCTGCTTCCCCAAACCGCACAGCCACCCGCGGCAGAGCAGCCCACGGGGGGACCCACGGCGCGGGCCGGCCCGAGGGAGGACGCGTAAAACCTCCAGCTTGCCTTGGAGCACAACCTCTCCCCGTGAGCATCCAACACTCGTAACACGTAGGGAGGCCGACTGTCACCATTGCCTGATCGAATGCGACTGGTAAATGGGGAGTGGGAACTTTAAGGTTTTGCAGCACCAGGAAAGAGCGGGTTGCCATGGTGATGCCAGTTTTTTTTGTTTTGTTTTGTTTTGTTTTTGTTTTGTTTTTTTTTTTTGTTTGTTTGTTTGTTTTGTTTTTTTGTTTGTTTGGTTTGGTTTGGTTTGGTTTTTTGTTTTTTTCCCCCCCTTTTTTTTTTTTTTTTTTTTCCTCCTCCCTTTCCCCCTCTTCGGAGTTGAACAGGAGGAGTCTGGCAGGCTGCTGGGGGGATTTATTAGCTCCAAAATAGGCCGCGGTTCAGGAAAGCAGGAGAAATACTGCTGCGGTGAGCAGCCTGAACTTGGCCCTAATATACGACATGTGCTCTCTGGGAAGGGGTGTAAATCAGGGCTGGGCAAACACCGGGGCAGCACGAAGGCAGCTCACTTGCCTTGCCTCGTCCTCAGAGTGGATCTGTGGAAAACTCCTAAAGGATTTAATGCCCGTGCTGATGAACAAGGAATAATAAAAAGAGGGGAGGAAGAGGGCAGACATTTTACAGCCAGCTGTACAGCCCTGGGCTGGTCGTGGCTCTCCAGAGCCAGACGTCGTCCTTGGTGCCAGCCCGTAGCTCTTTTTGTGGGTCATTTCTGCATGAACCAGGCTGGTTTTTTTGGTGGAGGCATGCTGATGCCATCCTCCCCAGCCTCACAGATGAGCCCGTTGTGACCAGGCAATACTTGGCAGCCCAGCAAGTGACTGGACCCTGCTAACCTGAGCGAGCACTGGGAGCTGGACCAGGGCCCTCCTCATCCCCACTCCTGCCTCAAGCCAGACCTCTGCCTCCCTGCTTGCATCCCGCCAGCCCTGCCTATTCTGCACAGCATTGGCTCCTTAGTGACTTGGGTTTTGGTTTTTAGACTTTTTTTTTTTTTCTTTTTTTTTCCCCTGAAAAAACCTTTTAACACTGTACTTGAAATAACTAGCCCGAGTAGTCTCATGAAACGAGAAATCCTTTGCGGACAGCTTGCACGTAGGTGGTGGGAAGGTTGTAGCCCCCTCTGCACCGCTCCCAGTTCACCCCAGCTGGAGCTGCCTGAGCCGTCCCTGCGAGCCCCAAGCCTTACCCTGATGGCACGCGGGATCCCCTCAACTACAAGCAAAAATCTGGAGCAAGGGGAGGTCTTGGGGCAACCTGAGCTCCCTGCAGACCCTTTCAGCCCTACTGCCTTCGGCAATCCTGCCAGGCACTGCCGGTTTGCCCATTCTGGGGTACGCAAACAGCCACCACCTTTTCCACGGGGACATCAGGGTGGCTTCAGCTCTGCTCCTGGCCCTTGTCCCAGGAGGTCTGAGCAGGACAGAGTGCTTTTCCTCCACGCAGGAGAAGGTAACAGGTAAATAAATGAGTCCAGCAGAGTGCCCGGAAATTCCTATTCTCTTGTTTCAAGCGCTGGGAAGAGAAATCACTGCTCAGTCATGAAAGAACAAAATAAAGAAGAAGAGAAGGTTACTGGGGAGGATGCTTGAGGATTCACAGCCACGAGCAGGCTTAGACACACACAGCACCTTACATCTAATCTGAACCTCCTCCTAATCACCAGCCACAGGAATACATTTGTTTCGGGTGCCCAAATAGGCCACTCTTTTGCAGCTCGACCACAGCTCTACGGATTTGTTGTGACAAGGTCATTTTTAACTGTTGAGTAAAGTCTCTCTGCTGCAGGCGAAACAGTAAGTCCCTGCTTGGGCTGGAGCAGCAGGGCGGTAGGACTGACCCCGGGGAGGGCTGTGGGATGCTGGCTGTGACTATTCTGGGATGCATCTCTGGAGCTCCAGCCCCGCTCTGTGCCCGCGGGAGGAGGGAGGTAGTGGGCAGGAGGGCCAGGGGCAGGCAGCCTGCCTGTTCTGGGAGGTGCTTGCCATTTCTGAAGCGCTAATTGCTGCAAAGGTTCCTCAGCACCGGCTTTCACACCACGCTGACTCCCATGTTCTCCCTGTCTGCATCTCTGGTAAAGATTTCAGCCCATCTTCTCCTGGAGAAGACTCCTCCAACACTGTCTATCACTACCTGCCCTCTCCTCTCTGCTCTGGGGCGTTTGCTGGGCAGCTTATCTGCAGGGCTAAATTCCTTCTTTACATCACCACTCCTTTTCCTTTTCCCAGACTTGCTGTCACCTTTTCATCTGAGGCTCTGCGAGCATCCCAAGGCAAGTTAATCTTGCACAGAGAGCCATGGACCAGGACCGTGGGGTTGGTGGCATCTCTCAGGTTACAGGACAGTCACGCTTCTCAGGTGCCAGCATGGTGCAGAGCTGGCACTGGCCTGCTCGGCCAGCCTGTGTCTTGGTGTGAGCAGCATCAGCATCCCAGCAATTAGTGGAGCTACGTTGATTTGCATCAAGCTCGGAGAATAAAGAGTACCAGGCCAGATGGTAAATTGTGTGTGTGCTCCTGAAAGCAACAGTGATATATGCTGGGCTTGAATGGGGCTTTGGTGATGTTAATGGATCTCTGCAATGACCCTGCTGGCATGAGCTCAGAAACAAGCCACGGTTCGGTTACGGCACAGTTTGCTGGCTCAGTCTTAAAACCACCTGTGTGGGTGTCAAGGAGGAGTAACCCCCCAGGAGCACCCAGCGAGGTGAAGCCAGCACGCGTCAGGCTTGGCTCGGTCGCCTGATCTAGATATTCTTTATGTCCTCGAGTACATTACTGCTCTTCTGTGTAGTACCAGTTCTCCAACTTCTAATGGAGTTAGCAGCAGCAGAGCTGCCGGTGCCCGGGGTCCAGCTCCCCAGTGCCCCTGGTGTGAAGGTGCTGGACTGCCTGGGCACCTTATGTTTGCCCAGCCAACCCCAGCTCCCCAGCAAAACTCTGCCTCTTCCCAGTGCTTTGCCACGATTAACCAGTTAGCTGTCAGTGCCCCATTATGAGAAGGTTCACACGTGTAAGCTGCCGTTCTCCATCACAGACTTGCTCCAGACCTTGGTCCAAATGTGCTGGCTCGGAGCCAGCACTAATATCTGCTGTTCTGCCCAGAAATACAAATCAAGCTGATAAAGAGTTTGGCTCCAAAGAGCATTCATCAACATTTCTCCAGTGCCGTCAAGCAGTTAAAAATGAAACCCTTCCCAAGGACACACTGGAGCTGGTGGAGAAAAGATGAAGAAGGGCTGGTGCCTCACCCAGCGTAGGCCCAACCTTTGTCCTTTTCTACAACATTTCTGCTAAACCTATCTTTTCCCAGCATGGGGAGAGCAATGGAACTCTTGCTGAAGGAAGAAATGATCATTAAAGTGTTCTGAAAGCAGCCTGCTGCTTTAGGGTTTCACACTGTTTTAGGAGCATCGCTGAAATCCCTGGGGTCCTCCTGATCTGTATCAATTGATTTCCCAGGAGAAGGTTTATTACACCAGTTACCCCCTGGACTCCGTTTGCCCCAGTCCTGCGGGACTGCCCTTGCTGGAGGTCAAGGATGGCAATCAGGTTTCATTGCCTCAGGATGCAGGGGAAGGGAGGGACCCCGCAGCTGGGGTCTGGTCCAGTGCTGAGGGGGTTTAGTGACTAAACACCAGCACTACCCAGAGAATCAGTCTCACTGCTGACACCTCTAAAAGATGCTGAAAGTCCTTGGCTGCAGGAGCCCTCCTGCCCTGCCTTTGTCCCCCACCACGCAGACAGCCCACGGGCATCCACAGCAGACACACAGACACGCGTGGTATCACCTTGGATCCTCCTCTCTTTGCTAAACTAACGCCCGCCTGCCCGTGGCCCAGTCCCCAGCTTTGGAGGAGATCTGGAAAGCCTGGGTGGTGAACACACCTACATAAACAAACAGCCAGGCTGTATTTTTCATTATTATTCTTATTTTCTCTTTGATGAAGGCAGACAAAGTCACCTCTCTTTCGTGCGTTGTGTGTGTTGTTTTTTGCTTTATTTTTTATTTGTTTCTTTCCTTATAAAACTCATGTGAATAGGCCAGATGCGGTTTCCATAGCAACCCTCTCTCTTCAAGCAGCAGATGCTGTAAAAGGGTTTTTCAGTTTAATCCTCCTGGAAATCTCCCCAGCAGAAGTTGATGGTATAAGATGATACTAAGAGATGCACAGCAGCAGTGGTTGGCATATTTTAAATCCCATATGCTTCTCTTTGCATGAAGAACCTGCTCTTTCACCCTGTGGAAACGGCACATATCACAGTAAGAGCAGCAAACATACCCTAATGCCCCATTTTACATTTAAACAGAGTTTTTCCCTGCACAGCTCCCACAGCATTCCATGGTGATTAAGATGAGAGTGCAGCATCCTGTATCCCTGTGCTCACTGAGTGGGGCAGCTGCCTCCATCACACCTCCCCCAGCCCACCCCAAGCTGCCACTGGCATTCAACATACAGCTTGGGGTGTATAAAGGAGCCTCCTTCATCGACAAAAAAAAAAAAAAAAAGACAAAAAAATACCTTTGCACTTGGCAGGAGTGGCTACCCATTTGACATCCATGGATCAGTCACCTGTGGCTGACACAGTCAGATTGGAGAAGACACATTAAATGCTGTTTTCCACCAAAATTGACCTGCTCTGGATCCATGCTGATGCACACATCTCCCTTTCTGCTGTGGAAGTGGGGGCCTCGATGCAGACCCCTGCCCCTGCTCCCATCACCCTTCGTCTCGCTCTCTGCATTGTGTCGGCACAGTTGCCTCTATCAAGTTCCTTAAGAGGATGGATGGAGAAGGCAGGATTTCAGCTTGTTTAACAAAGATATATCCATTTGAAATAAAAAACTTAAAAGTGGAAGCCGGAATTTAACTAGTGGAGAACGAGTTATCCAGCTCTCTCTTAAAAAAAGAAAATCCTGTAGAACTTGACAGAAAGTAATAGCCATTGTATTTTGTTTTTTTCATTTAACAGATTTCGTGTAGGCATAGCAGGAAAGTTTGCTCTGATGGATTTTAACTCAGTTTAATTAAAGTAGTTGAAACAGAGTCAATTCCCCGCTCTCTAGTGCAGAAAAACACAGAAAAGCAAAGTGCCTATTCAAGACAAACTACTTCAGTGATGTATCTTCTAAAGGAAGATTTTGCTTGTGTCATGCAGTCTCAGCCTCCTTAACCCCAGATCTAACCAATGGTGGTAGGTTTCTCCGGGAAAACTGTGTAAAGTTTTATGTTTTATTACACCAGGACTACGGAGTTGTCCTCAGAGGGTCAGTCCGTTTTGTGAGTTATCCCAGTCAAACCACTTGGTGACCCACAGCCTGTTGGGAGCTTTCTTAAAAATGACAGAAGAGGGATGCAATGAAGTAATCATGTCACAATGTGATGCCTCAGATTAATTCTGGATTATAAAGCTGGTTTTGCAAGTGCAGGGAAATCACAGGGTCATGGACAGCAGACCCGCCTTCTGTCCCCGGGCAGGACCAGCACCTCTGGCAGCATTTATGACAGATGCAGGTTAAGCTGCCTTTAAATTTGCTAAAGATGAAGATCCCCCAGTCCCAGGAAGCAACACGCACTGGTCAAGTGGAATATACCTCACACGTTGGTGGAGGAGATGGCTGAGACCGGGCTTCTAAAACATCACTCTCCCCTCCATACTGACTGCAAGGGGGCAAAACCCAGGCAGGATGGGCTCAGACACTTGCAATGCCACATACTGCACGATCCCTTTGCAGGCTGGGAAGTGGAAATGAATTAAGAGCAGAAAACAGGAGAAACTGGTATTAACAACTCAAATCTGAGCAATAGTCAGAACATTTGCAATTCACAGCAAAGCTATGTTCCAGTTCTCATCTGTTTGCTTTCCATTAGGAGCAAGCTTCATCTTGTGATTAAATGAAGGAGGTAGGGATCAGGACTCCCAGGCTCTGCTCTCAACTCTGATGGTAATTTGCCATGTTTCTTTGGAGAGGTCACGTATGATTAAATGCTCAGAGCTGGTGCAGGCTCAAAATTCTCACTGACGTCAATAGGGACATCAGGTTTTCAGCACGAGTGGAAAAATGCAGCCTGTAATGCTTCCTTTGCTTCAGCTTCTTGGGTGCAAAACTCTCCTGCCCAGTGCTGTGAATGGATTTATTTAGATTTATGGAAAGAAGCCTGCAGGGTTCCTCTGGTTTGCTGGGATGGGTGAATAAAAAGGGAGTGGAGCAATTCAGAGTCAACCTCCTGAAAAAAAAAAAGAGACATTCCCCTCGTCCCAGCAGCTCACTGCTGAGGTCTAAACCTCACCCACAGCCACATGGACAGACCCCCTGTGCCGCGCTCTTGCTGTCACCGGGGCCTCTGGGCTTGCAGAACCTGCAGGAGTTTTGGGTACATGTGATTTGGTGACCTTGGGGCTGTGGAGGTGGGCAGAGCCGGCGAGAGCATGGGGCTGCAGGCACGGCCACGTACCAATAACTGCTTTTTCCCCATCTAATATGCTGGCAGATGGCAGCTGACCCATGCCATGCTCCTTCTTGGCTTGGCCATTATGTCCCCAATTACCACCACGACAAGCAGATAATTCCTCACATCAGCAGGCGATGGAGAGCAGACGGGAGGGAAGGTGCAATGCCGGCCAGGCGTTCCTCTGCCATTGTGCCTGTTTGCACTTTCCTTTGGAGAAGTCGTAGCCCATTATTTCAGATGCTCCTGCCAGACCTCACTTGTTTTGAAACTGGTAGATAGAAGCAGCTCCTGCCCCTGCAGCTGCAGCCCATGGGCTTTCTCTAAGTGATATCCTTGGCAGATAAATTACAGGCACTTTAAGCTGTGCCCTGTTCCTTCCTTTGTGCTTTTCTTGAAGCAGCTGCCTGGCAGAGGTGCAGCGAGAGTATGGCGAACGGTTCCATCACTCTTATTGTCAATCATCCCTTGTCAAATTGCTGAAGGTATAATAAATCTTCATTCAGCAGAGGGCTGTGTTTACATATCTGGTTTTCAGAGACGGCAATGGGCTGTTAAGAAAACACAGAATTTTAATCACCTGGTTTGGGTTTGTGCATGGCTTCTGGGGCATTGCCAGTGGTTGGGCACAGCAGCACCGTCTGTCCTTTTATTTGCAAGCGGTCATTAGGAGTGATTAATTATAATGATGCTATTTAACCCCTTTGCAGGGATCTTTCACAGTTTCCAAAGCACAGAAGTGGTTACAGGTGCTTATCTCTATTCAATAAACAGGTAAATTGAGGGATGGGGAAGCGTACCAGCATTTCACCTGTGGAAGTTGCCCGGCCCTAGAGCTCTTCCTACACTCTATATCCAGAAAACAGCACAGGCAAACTTCTGTGGGTATGTTTGTAATGGGTCCCATAGTCAACAGGGCTGATGTCATTATTTATAGGCAAGATCTATTAATGATTTTTTTTTTTTTAATTAAAGCACAGCAACAGAAATCTTCAGCCTTAAATGCTCTTCTGCCTTTCCAGCCCCTACTCTGTGCCTTTTTATACTGCAAAGGAAGCAGAAAATGAGAGCAGCCAAGAGACAGACAGGTGGGGAGAAGAAACATATCAGAGATTAACAGCAAGTGGAAACAGGAGCTTCTCCCAGACCCCCACCCATCCCAGCCCAGGGCAGCACCCTTACTGTGCTCCACCCTCAGTGGCTGCTCAGGTGCTGCCCATAATTCTGATTTTAGTTTGAGCAAAATGGACTTAGAGAGAGAGCAGAAGCTTTAAAAACTGCCTAGCAGGGAGTGGAGACGCAGAGAGCTTTAGTATGTTTTTCATTTTAGGAAAAATAATTACATGGAAGGATATAAACCCTTTTGCTCTGTAAAGCCATGCAGTACCAAGTCCCCTGGTGCTGGTCCCAGTTATTAGGCTGAGCATGAGTGTGGTTGGTGGAGTGGGGACGGCAGCACCCCCAGGGTCAGCATAAATCTGCTAGAGCCTGTGGCTGAAATGGGATCCTTGTTTGAGGAGGAATGGAGGAGGCAACTGGAGGGACAGCAGCCATGAGGTAGGTCATGGGAACCAGGGATGGTTTTAAAAGTACGTGGCAAAAAAAGTATTTGGCAAAGCCTGATGGGGTGTGCAGGGCTGTGAGGCAGCAGGTGGATTTTGGGGGTGGGGGGGTGGGGTCTTGCTTGTCCAGGGGCTTTCTTGCACCCCAGGTGGTTTCCCTCTGCCCCACCCTGTCAGCAATGCAGATTTATGACCTTAGTTTTCAGGAGATGGCTCCATTGCAGCCACCGTGCTCGGGGGGGGAACCTGGTGCTTTGGGACTGGTCCTGCCTGGTGCTGGGGCCCCCTAGTCCTGTGGGCATCAGCAGGGGATGGTCCCTTATCCTCACGGACATGCTCTCTCAGGACCCTTTTCTGCAGGAGGAGAAGGACCTGGTGTCAGGAACCATAGGGGTACGACTGTCACATCTTGCGCCCACGGCAAACACCCACTGGCTGTGGGGAGGCTGGGACCCACGAGGTGCTGAGCCCCCCCCAGACCTGTGGGATGGAGGTGGAGGGGAGTGAGGCTTGATGCTCTATTCCCATTGAAATAACACAAAATTAATTTGTTGGAACAGCGTGGATGTCTCAGGGAACTCCCTGCTCTGCCTGACATTTGCGTTTGAATTCTCTGGGGTGCGCTTTGACCCACAGCTCAGAGCATTGATTGAAGGATGCAGCCGAAGAACAGCTCCCAGGAACCTTACAAAAGCAGGCAAATCTCCCAGCCTAAAGATCAATTGCAGAAACAACATCTTTCCAAGTCAAATTGTACTCCATAGCCCACAGTACTCTTAAAAAAAAAAAAAAAAAAAAAAAAGGCAAGCAGCGTAGGGGCAGGCTGTAGCTGAAGCATGTAGCAAGCTCCTACTTAGCATTATTTATCATCAATGATCTCCAAGCTGGGCCACGATGCATAATTCATTTTCTTTTCCGAGGCTGCATCTCGAACCGAGCCCAGTCTGGCACCTCCCTGCCGCAGCCGCGGCGCGTTCTGGCTCTTCGAAAAAAGCAACTTGGGCATCTCTGTGCGCGAAGTCCTTGGCCTCTTCGTGTTCATGTGAATGTGACAGTCTGGCGAGGGCTGCTGCTAAGTTTATCCCTGTCTGTGTGCTGCCTCAGTGCCCGTCCTCCCTGCTCATCCCCCGGTGCTGGGAGCCGCGTTGCTCGAGCCTTTTCACAGCGCTGCAGATTTGGGGTTGCAGATCTCACTCGCTCCCACTCCCCCCAGGAGCACAGCCAATTTCCACCAGCTCAGGAAACAGCTGAGAGCTTTTAAAAATGAAGGAGAGGAGCCGTGTCCTTGTTCAAGGCTCTGGCCCTGGGCTTGGCATGGGGGGGATGGAGATGCAGCCCCTTGCTGGTGCACGCATGGGAGAAGGGAGACAGAAAGAGGAGCCAGCAGCCTTTTATTCTGGGGCCCACTTGCAAACATTTTCTAAGAGACCAATAAATAATTAATAGCGGTTATAAGCATACTGCAGACACGAGGAGTTTTTGCTGCAGATGGTCATAAGGACCTTGTCAGCATGTTATCGACTGGAAGGCTGCACAGCCCATCATCATCGACTGGCCATTCATTAAGATCTCTATTCATTAACCCTTTATGGACAGCGAGCAGAACTTTAATATAAAACGGAATGACTGCAACACACACACACACCCCAAAATAGTTGAGCCTTTTGGAGGCAAGGTTGTGTCCTGAGCAGGAACAGAGGTGGGAAGGATGGAAGGGGAGCTGGCCAAACCGTTCCCAAACCCCAGCTCAGAGCTGGGACCTGGAGCCTCTGACTCCCTCCCCATGTGTCAGGCGCCGTTGGAAAGCAGGTGAAGCCGGTGTATCTTTACCAAATCAATTCTCCTTCACTTAACTTTGTCTCTGTAGAGTAGACATCTCGTTCCATCAGTAGTGATATATATATATATATATATCTCCTGTGCTGGGTAGGTCCCAAATGTTTTCAGAGGCATTTCCAAAGCCCAAAAGATGGGTCTGCCCTACCACTGTGCATACTGGTTGTTACTGGTTTCTCTCCCAGGCTCACTAATTACCACTGGGTGGATTTGCATGGTGCCAGGGGATGCTCACTGCCAGCAAAGGGAGCTCAAGGAGAGCTCAGGATGGTTCCTTCCTGGAGAGCAAGAAGACATTGATGATTTATTTCACTCTCTCTCTAAGGTAATTATGTACCTAGGCAGTCTTAAAATGTGTATTTCTTTTCTCTGGCAGACCAGAACAGCCTCTTTGGTTCCAGTCTAGCAAATAAATATGTATTTATACACTTTATTAAGATGGGTATTACTTTCCCAGAAGACTGGCATAACTCTCTGGTATTTTATGTAAAACTGTATTTGCACATTAGTTTGAAATATTTGTGACAGGCTAGATGGACCACAGCAGCCTTGGCAATCACCGAGCACAACTTGAGGAGCTCTGTGTGAAGACACGTGTGTGACTGCAGGTATAGATGATGCGTGCGGTGTCCTCTGGATGTGTGTGTGGCACCCACAGCCACAGCTCTGCCGTAGGAGGAGATAGATGTCCTTACCGCACTTTCATCTTTTCTCAAAATGTTAAAAAATCAGCATTAAAATGTCAGGCCGGCTCCAATGCTGAGGATGGCAGGTGAAACTTGAGGGAGAGGCCACTAAATATGTTGCCAACATGTAAAATTTGGCATTTGAGATTTCTGCATCGTCAGTGCAGAGTCTTCTCTTGCGAGACCATCATCTTTCCAGCGTCATCCTCCTCCCCGGCCAGGCTGCTCAGACCCTCTCCATCCCTGATGGAACCAGGGCTCCTGCTTTCCACTGGGGTTTTATTCCTGGCCAAAGAGCGGGATGTGTCGCACTCAGCTCCCACGCCGCGACCGCTCTCCCCGAGCGTCGGGTGCTCGTGGCAGAGGCAAAAGCAGATCACATTGACCGGGGTTTATAATTACCCTTGTTTTCCCACAGGTTGTTTTCGCTGGCTCCGGTGAGGATGTGCAGACAGACGGTCCCTGCCCCAAGCGCTGCAACATCCAACCAGTGAAAGCAGGAGGGAGTAGAAGAGAGGCGGGAGCTTTGCCCATCCTCGAGGGCCCTGGGAGGTAGGAAAAGCACGTTTTCACACCGTTTCACACGCACGGCACGACCTCTGTAATCAAGCATCTAGCAGGAAAAATGTTTCTGGATGAAGCTGATGACACAGCAGTCTATAGTATATTAATTCTCATATAATTTCGTAAAGCTGCTTAACTGAGACTCTCAATGCATTTAACACACATTAGTAGGTAATAGCAATTAATTTTAAAGATCCCCAGCAATTCAGGCGCTGGCAGGACGGGGGCTGCCGTGGCGTGTGGGTGTCTGTGTGAGCTGCTCCCGACCCAGAGGAGCAGAGGGATCCAGCCGGGCTGTGCCGCATCTCCGCTGCAGTGACACGCCAGGCTCGGGCGTCTCTGAAACCTAATCGAGCATAAAAACAGCGGATTTGAGCTGTCCCTGGGGGAAGTTTAATAAGGAACAATCATCACCTAAGTAGATTTCAAAGAAAAGCAAAGTGCAGGAAGGAGAGGCGGCTCCTCTGAGGGCAATGTCCCAGCACGGGTGTGAAATGGCTTAATGCTGGGTGGGGATGGGGGAAACCCAAGGTGAAATCTGGAAGGGTTTGGGAGCTGGGAGTGGGCCCAGCTCCTGGATATTCACTCTATTGCTCTGCCAAAGGAGCTGGAGGTGACCTCAGATGGGGCTGTAGGTGTAGCTGTTCAAGAAATGGGCTCTGCCTACGTTGGCTGCTTCCCTTGAGATGCTTTGAACTGGCTTTCAATAGTGTTTGGAGGTCACAAGTCCTATTGACATCCCTTTTCTTACTCCTAGGGACTGTCAGCCCTTGAATTTCAGCCCAGGTTTGTCAGAGTGGGGTCTGCCCAGCCCCTCTCGCATCGAGCCGTGCCGCTCCATCCCCTTGTCCCAACACCACACTGGCTTTGTTCAGCAAAACGTTTCCACCTGTGCCTGATATTAAGTAATGACTGCTCCTACTGGCTTTAAGGGAACTATCTAATCTCCTTTAAATTGAGCATATGATTGGGTTTTGGCTAGACTGGGGCCTTGGGCCTTAATCTCTTTATGCCCCACTTTCTCAATCTGCAAAATAGTAATTATCTAATTCATGGGGCTAAATTAATTTCCTATATTTCACTGATGTTCATTTTGGCAATATGCTGGTTGCCGTTCTCCCAGAGACTGCAATTTGTATGCCGAGCAGCAAATTATGTGTTACATATCCATACACACACACACGCACATATACAAATCTAAGCCTCAGGGAAAAAACCTAAATGCCACGATGGCCGAGACAGGATGTAAGCAATAACAGTAAGGATAACAAAAATGCGATTCAGGGATTCAAAAGATTTAGTGAATGGAGAATAGGCTGAGTTGCATAAAAAGAAGGTAAGAAACTCAGCTGAGTTATGAAGTAATGAAAGGAATAATGAATATCAAACAGCGTGGAAGAGCTTAATTAAGAATTAACTTTTTTCAAGTACAGCTTGGGAGGGCTTATGGTGGTCAGTGCAGAGGATGAGGAATGAAACAGAGAAGTTGGTTTTAACCCCTTCATTAATGCCAGGGGAAAAAGGAAGGGTGAATGAAGTTTCTGGAAAAAAAAATATGGTGTGGCTGTGTCTGCTTTGCAGGATGGGGAGGGGTGTGGATTTAGGGAGAAGTTGACAAACAAATGTATTTTGGGGAAAACACGAAATGGAGAAGCAAAAAGAAAACTTTTTCCTAAAATTACCCCGGGGATGCCCCTTTCCATCTTGATGGAATAACCCCGCTGGTTTTGGTCCCTGGGACTCGGAGCATGTAGCACAGTAGGACCTGGAGGAGATTTTGCTTCTGCACCTGCCACTTGTACGTTCCTTGTTTGCGCTGGGCTGCAAACGAGTAAAGATTACATTAGGGATAATGCACTGGTGCAGAAATGTTGGACAGATTAAATCTTGTTTCAGTGTGGCTCTCTATCACGTCTCAGCGCAGCTTTGTTACACGATAAGGTTTGAAAGCCTGCAAGCTGGAGCTTGCCGGAGCGGTGATGTTCATTAAGATAAAATCAAAGACAGGCTCCTGCTCTCTGTTTTCCAGAAGGACTCATTCCATAAAAAGGTAAATAAAAAAAAAAAAAAAGCCCAAACCAACCAACCTTTATTGAGTAATCCTCAAGGGAAACCATGGGCTTTGACATCACGGTTTTCATTTTCTCCTCCCATAGTCTGCAGAGAAAAAGAACAGCTGAGAGACCAGAAAGGAAAAGAGAGAAGTGAAGAAGTTACTAGGCAGCATCAGCCTGGTTAAGTCTAATTCCAATGCATTGACTCTGCTCAGCTCCCTGGGGAATGAAGGAATGAAAGGAAAGGAGGAAAAACAGCAAAATAATTGAAAGGAGTAATTCAATTTAGGAAGAATTATTCTCCTAATGATTTATGGCTTCATTAATGACTGATTGAATAAATGATTTTTTTTTTTTTTTTTTTTTTTTTTTTACTTACTAGGAATTAAGGCAGCTGGCTGAAAGGTTATTGGATGTCACAGCAACAGAGACTCATTTGTCTCCATTTAAATACTTAATGATCTCTATCTTTCTCCCCTGCAATCGATAGGCTCTAGAAGCAGTCATTTTGTTGCAAACTTTCCTGGCTCCATAAAAATGTGACCTGCTGCTCCAAGGAACGGGTAGATGTTGGGTAATGGGATGTGGCTGGGAGGGCATGAATGCTGCAGGGAACACCTTGCAATGCCCCGTCCCTGTCCCCATCCCTGGGTACCACTGTCCTGGGGGCTGCCACAGTGCTCTGCCCCCCCCCAAAGTTGCTCCCCCCACCCATGCCTCTGCTTCACATATATCTTCAAGAGACCCCCATCCTCTAGTCCTGAGGGGGTGTGTCTGTTTTGATAAAGCCATTTACCTTCAATACCACTGATCTCGGATTTGATGGAAGCGCCTATCCCAGCTAAGAGCTCATGCTCTTATTTGCATCCCCAGAGATTATTTTATTTTTCCTTTTAATGCACTTGAGACCCTCAGTCCTGTTGCATCCAGGCAGGCCGACATGTGGCGAGGGGCTGATCTGGGTGCAGGGAGCTAAGGCAGCACCCACCCCTGCATTGCTCTGCAGAACCCTATCGGGGTGTGCACATGTATGCACAATGCATGCGTGCATATATATTTTCATAATTGAATACAGACCCATGTAATTCTTTGGTGTATATGTTCTACACGTTGATCTTAGAAGTAATCACAGTAAATGCAGACTTGGACCAGTCCACAGAGCACACATCAACATGAAGATCTCCCGATTGCCAAAGCTCTGTGGGCACGAGGCTACTGGGTTAGCAAAGCGATTTAAAATTCATTATCTATCAAACAGCACTCGGATGCCTCCAGGCTCAGCAGCACCCGAGCCAGGCGCATGTCCTTCAACTCTCTTCAATTAAACAGCCTCCTAAAGTTCAGGCCCTGTTAATTGGTCTCAGAACTGCTTAGTGCTATAATTGGGATTTCTCTGTCCGGTGTTGCGGGTAGATGTGCTGGGGTGACCTGTCTGGAGTGTGGATCAAAACCACATTGGGTCATGCAAACTGAGGCTGGGTCTCAGGAGGGGAGGGCAGGAGCAGAAGGAGGGGAACAAACCGGTCTCTCCATCCAGACATGCAATTTCAAAGTCTAAATTCACCCTGAAGTCTCTTGTGGTTGGGTTTTGGTGGTGCAGTGGGGCTGGTACAGGGGAGCGGGTGGTGCAGCAGCATCCTTCTAGCTGCAGATTTATTTTATTGCCTACAATAATGAAGGTCAAACTGCCCGTCAGTCAAAGTGCGGTTTCCCTTAGTTTAGCAGTAAGATTGGAGAGCTGAACCATAGCGTGACCCTGTTGCTATTGGATATGAGCTCCATACAGATGATATGCAAACATATTTAAGATTTTTTTTTTGTCTATTTGCGGGAGCAATATCAATTTGCAAGGATGAGCTCAATTAACATAACTCATTACTTTTCCCTGTGTAACTTACGCCAAATGAACACCTCCTCTGAAAGGACTATCGAGGGGGAAAATGCTTAGCCTATGTATGTGTGACTGTTGTTGTGATACAATAGCAAAGATATTTTCTTTCCTCCTATAAAATGGGAAAATTCCCTTTTGCTAAGCAGAGAGTGAGCTTGTGTGTGGGCTGAATAAAAAAGTCTGGCAAAGATCTTTTTTTTTTGCCATAGACACAGGCTTGGGAACATCACCGCAGCCTGCACATTCATGGCAAACACAACCTGCTTTTTTATGGGAAGGAATGCAGAAAATTCTTCCCCTGCTGAAGCGGAATTGAAACCGTTTTGGAGACTTCTAACTGAAACTTTTATTTTTTCAGGTTAACTCCTTCTTTGTTTGAAAATAACAGACTACTGATTCGTTTTATTGACAATAGCAATAACTGAAGTTAATTGATGCAAGAGGAGAGTCTCAGATCAGGAGGAGAGTCACCACCTCTGAACCTTCTCGTGCATCCCGGGCGCTGCCTTAGTCATAAAGGAGGAACCTGCTGCCTATCGCCTCCCCACAGGCGAAAATGGTATTTTATATCCATTTTGCCATTTGGAGCAGTGGCTCCTGCCCACAGACTGAAAAATCATACCCCAGCCACAGAGGCGAGGGCAGGGGCACCAGTCAGTCCTGGTGCGGGGCCGTAACTCCTGACGTGAGCAACTTTGGGTGCTTTTGGGGGATATCAAGCAAAGTAGTCAGTGGCCAATGAAGTGTGGTGTCAACGGTGCTTATTTTCTGCTTGCAGAGCCTGCTTGCTTTCTTATGTGATGCACATCAAGAGGGCTATTTTAAGTCTTTGGGTTGGTTGGTGGTTCTTTTTTCCTAAAAATCAGCTCCTACACCACAAAATTGCTGCCTGAACGCTGGGTTGCGGCAAAACCTAGTAATCTTGATCAGCCCTGATATAAAATGACAAGTAGGGGTATTGGTGGGCACACTTCATTTGTTCTGTCAAACATCATAAACAAGCTGAAGGATTTTTTTACCTTAACAAAGCAGCAACAGCGCGCATCAGGTCAGTCTGTGTTGAAAACTGGAGGGGGCTCAGCAGGGGAGCTGGTTGGAAATCAAGGTGTTTAAAGCAAAAAAAGAAAGGTGGCTTGGGATCTCTGCGTGCCTTTGTACCCCAACTATTTTCCCCGCAGATCTTTGGGGTGAGGGCTGCCACTGTCCTCGTGCTGAGCACCAGCGGGCTGGCGGCAGGAATGCGCCCGATAAACCGGCCTGGCCCTGTAAGGATAGAGGGGAAAAAGAGTGAACACCTCACTTTCCTTTGAGCGGTTACAACTCATTTTATTAGTGCTCCGAAAATATTTGTAAGAGTGATTTTTGGCATTTTTGTCCTCCAGGAAATGAAAAACATCAGCGACGGGCACTCGTGCCGTGTCGGGGTGCCGCTGCCGAGCGGGGCTGCGGGTGGGGAGGGCACAACCACCCCATGCTTGGGGGCTTCTCCCTCTCTCTGCTTTTTCTTTCTTTGCCATTTTTGGGGCCTGCGATCCTGAAGCATGCAAGGAGGCGTCCTCCCCAGTCTTGCTTGGAGAAAAGGAGGTTTTTTTGACAAATCTCAACCGCAGCAGAAACAGATCACACTGCCAGAAGGATGCTGGGCTCCAGCGTATTCAGCCCAGGCCCCTGAGGAGAGCAAGGAGCGGAGGTGAATGGCTTTTGGTGATTTTTTTTTTGCCAGCCAAATTAAGGAAGGGCTTGATAGGGGAGCACTGCAAAGGGCTTGGGCACCGCTCCTGATGTGGGTCTGGGAGCGAGCTCTCGTTAATTCAGGCGGCAGGGATGGAGAAGCAGCGCGGCTGAGACGGTGGCTCCCCGCCAGCTCTTCAGCCGTGCTGGCCAGCTCCAAGGAAAGCCCTTCAGAAATGTCCTCATCTTCCTCCCCTGAACCAGCAGCAATGGGTCACGGCGTTCGGTCCTGCACCGCTGGCTGTGTTGGAGGGTCGGTGCTCGTCCCTGTCGCAGGCAGCCCCGGTCACCGGCACGGCGGGCGCCGGTGACACCGACCTGGCCTTGCTGCAAAACACAACAGGTTTGCTTAGGTATGGGGATGTTTTTTCAATTAAAACAACCTCCCCCTCCCTTTGCTCCTGGTCTCAGTGGAGCTTTGGAAATGTTTCTGCACTTAACATTGCATGTAATTATGGGCTGGCTGTCTTGGAAAGCAGCCCTTGATGTACTCAGCAGCATCACCTTCTGATTTTCAAGGCAGTACTTACTAGACAGGAGAGGAGAGACAGGAATTATCCAAGTCTTGTGGGAGCCTTACATCATGCTCAATTTTTTTTATACCCTCCATTAGGCTGGAGCATGGATGTGTGGGATGATAAAGTGCTGGGCACCACAAAGTGTCCCCTGAGTCATGGTGTCTGGTGGCACAGCCATGATCCAGCCAGTCCTGGGGACCTGGCCTGTTGAAGGAGCACCCTGCCCACTGCAAACAGCCTCTGCTGAGTTTTGCTGCTAGCACCAGCGAGGAGAAATACCAGCAAATAGGGTCTTTGGGGATGAAGTTTCAAATTTTGATCCATGAGCCAAATTAAAAGATTATTTTTCCCCTCAATAAACAAATCCCCTCTTCTCTTTCCTGCTAGCTGAGACATCTGCTCCACTGAAAAGAGCTTGCACCACAGAGAAATACCTCCTACCGCGCGTCCTACTGTCCTTTCTGCCTGTTTTGATTTGCATCTTTTATATTTTCGTTGGATTACGCTAGTCAGATCCCTTACTTAGATGTGGTAGTAGTGCCAGGGGTTTTCATATTATGAAATCCTGTTAACCTTTTGCTATTATTTGTCTTATACATCCCCATGTGCTACAGATACCTCTTTTGTTATCAGACAGGGAATCCTATAGGACTCCTATCAAACACCTCGGCTGAACAGAGCGGGGTGGAGGGGGGGCTCGGTGGCTCTGTAGTGGTAATGAGCAGCTGTGTACGTCTTCAGTCCTGGAGGTTAATGCCTGAAGCTTTTAAAATAGGAAAGATCAGAAATGCTACGAGAGCTGTGATTAATAGGCAACTGAG
This sequence comes from Tyto alba, assembly GCF_018691265.1. Taxonomy (NCBI): domain Eukaryota; kingdom Metazoa; phylum Chordata; class Aves; order Strigiformes; family Tytonidae; genus Tyto; species Tyto alba. The sequence continues at coordinate 3,756,447 of NW_024881273.1, forward strand.
CGCCCAGCCCGAGACTCGAGGGGAAGGCTTGAAACGAGACAAACCAACTGATTTATACTTTGCGTTGCCATCCTGTGGCAAGCGGGGTGCTCGGAGACACCTCGGACTGTCGGCACCAGTTTGTGTGGTGCCATGGGGAGGTGGGGGGGGGTCCCCCAGCCCGACAGCAGCTCTGGGTGCCCCAGGGGCTGGTCGGGACCCGGCAGCTTTCGGGAGGCTTCGTCAACCGTGTGTTGACCTGCAGACATGCTCTGGAAGTGCAAAATTCACTTTATTGTGACAACCTGGCTACCCCCCCCCCCCCGGGGCTGGGGGATGTGGCTTCTGTCAAAATGATTTATCCCTGCAGACGGCCTCTCTGCTGCAGCGGTGCCAGTTTTGGTGGCTGTGTGTCAGTCCTTGCTGTGGGCTGGCACCCCCTGCCCAGCTCGGGGATGGGGCTGCATTTCGGGGCCCCCGGGGCAGCACTGCCTGACAGTGAAAAGAGCATTTCCAGCCCCAGCCCTTCCTCCAGGCTGGGTGCTGCTCTCTGGCAGCACCAACGAACAGAACCTGGTCCTTATTTTAAACTGCTGGTTTTTGTCAAGGGAAAAGGTGATTCCGACCAAAGGAAAATGCAGTTTTATTTCAGTCCAAGTTTCCCAGTTTCTCCCTTGAGCCCTCAAAAAATTGTCTAATGACTTGTTCTCCCTTCCTGGGGTCTTTTTCTCCTTCCCAGACAAGAAAACCAAGAGAAAGAAACCTACAGGCCCTGGACCTGGACCTACTGTGTGAAAGCCCATCACGTTTTGGGGGAGCAATGAGTTGGTGCAGAGAGGGATTTCCTAATGAGAGGTAATGACAGCCCTGCACCCTCCTGCTGCCCCTCTTCTCTGCCTGGATAGATGGAAGGCAGCAGCTTTTTAATTATTAAAATTAGTGCATCCTCGAAAACACGTACCATGCTTTTGGCTCTGCAAATCATTGCTTTCATGAGAGAGGAGCAATAATAAAATTAACCGACAGAGAGGAATAAACAAGTGGCACAGATGTAAATATTATATAATCTGCATTTCCTAAAATATCCCCAGCTTGGCATCAGGAATTGGATTCCGAAGAGAACCAGTGCAAGGATGCTGATAGAAAACAAATAATATTAGCAGGCAAATAGTAATTAATCATTCTGTATATGGGTATTAATGTTTGCAGGCAAGCTCCTTGCCAAACGCTCAAGGTGCTTTATGTCCCCCCAGGCTCCCCTCGCTGCTGTCTCAGGCGGACGGTGGGTGTTTCTGGGAGAAGTGGGGAAACTGAGGCAGGCGGGAAGCCCTGCCGGAGAGCCAGCCTGCCACCTGGGCTCCGAGTCCTGTGCGGTGCTGAGTACCTGCCACCAGCGCCGGGCTCTTGGCAGAGGTATTACTGAGGGCATTTCCAGGTTTGTATTTGGGGCTGGAGCAGATTTGAGCTGGTGCAAGGGGATGTAAATCCTGTTAAGCCAACAGAGGTGGATCCAGGCACACGCAGGGAGCCCGTCCAGCCCTCCAGTGTGCCAGGGGAGCGGACGCACCCGGCTCTGACCCCCCGCTAACATTTGCTTCCAGAGAACCCCCTTGGTGCATCAGTGCTGGAAAGCATCCCGTCCTGCTCTCCCTCTTTACATCGCACGGTAGGAATCTTAAGATTCCATCAGGAACCTTATGTTTTAATGCTCATATTGATGCCAGGTGAGGTCCCATACCTAAAGGCGGGGGGGTGAGTTGGGAGCCCCAGCCCACTCCAGCTCTGGCACTGATGTCCTGGATCACCAGCGCGTGGAGCTGCCGCGGCTCCCGGACCTGCCCGCCCGCCTCCCGGCAAAATGCTTCCAGGATCGCCGCTCTGTGCCTGCCCGCCCGCCGTGGTGCATCCCAGCGTGGTGAAAGGGAGTTTCTCCAGCTCGTGGGGGCTTGCTGCTATTTGTCTTTTTTTTTGGAAGAACGCAGAGGACGGTTACACCGAACCGCAGAGACCAGACACAAGTCGGTGCGGGATCGTCTGTGAGTGACACCAGTGGGTTTTAAGGGGAAGGGTGCTTGGGCACCCGGCTCTCCTCGGAGCACCAGGCTTTCTGCTTGCTGCTTGGAAATCCAGAGCTGTATTTGTTGTAACGTGACAATCCCTCTTTAATGTCCTGTGTTTGAAGTCACACTGGAGAGACGTAGCCCATCTGGTGAGTCACAGCCTCCTCCTGTCACTCGGTTACCTGCAGGGCCTCCGCAGGAGGAGTGATGACTAACCCACGCAGAGTGACACATCACAGGGAAATGTAAATATTGTCTTTTATTTTTTGCCTTCTGAAACCTCTAGAAGAAAATTATTTTCGTTTCAGTTTGAAAACATGAGCCAGCCTGGCGTTTTCTGCCGTGGCTGGGGAAGCAGATGGGTCAGCCCTTCCCAAGCAGGCGGCGATGGGGAGGTGCTGCTGCTGCCCATGGGTGCCCCCGGCCACCCTCCTGCCCCCCCCACCCCACTGGAAAAGCCGTTTGCAAGAGCACCCAGCTCTGCCTTTGTGCTCGGCAGCACATCCCCTGCTCCCCGGCCCGCGGGCGACGCTGGCCACGCTGCCTGGACCCCGGATCAATAATATCCCAGGAGATCGGCAATGGCCCTTCTGCACGAGAGCGATTCACGACACTTCTGATCACAAGCCCTTCCTTAAGCCGGGAGACAGCGATCGATGGGAAATTAACTGTGCTTTAGGCCTGATCACTCCAGCAGCAAGGGGCTGCAGCGGGGTGATATCAGAAGGGGTTTGGTCCTAGCTGGCTCCATCCTATAATTTTTTTTCTTTTTTCTTTTCAATCAGACTGCAGGCCATTCCTGTTCCGAGAGGGCGGTGGGTGCACGGGTGGACACAGTTGTTCCCATGCCCCGGTTGATGCTCTCTCTCTTGTCTTGGTGCTTCACTGGCACGGGGGACACAGGGCAAGGAGGGGACACAGGGAGAAGTCGGGACGTGGAGCAGCTCTGGGGGGGATGTGGCTCCAGTCCCTTCCCGGTGCTCCTTCCTCCGTAACCTCACCCACATCACTGACAGGGAAAATGCCCGAGGCAGCGACGCTGTGCCCAGCACCAGCCCTGCCGGGGCCACTCGTGACACTGATGATGCCCAGGGCCAGTTCACATGGAGGTGACACTCATTGGTGTCACACCAGGGACAGTCCTCAAGGCAGCGGGGACAGATTTCCCAGAGTCTGTCTCATACACTTTGAGTACCACTCACATCCCATGGGCTCTATTCAAAACCAGAACTAAAGGCAGGCGCGCGTGTCAATGGTTTAAATATGATTTCAATCTTGTGTTAGACATATAATCGCTGCACATGAAATAGGTGAAAGACCATGTTCCCCCAAGGCATGGCCTTTATCATACGCAGCCTACTAGCAGTTAGCATCAGAGGGAAGGTGAAATCAAAAGAATAAAAATAAGTAAATGATTATAGAGAGCATAAAATCTTTTGCAAAATTGTTACAACTGCCTTTGAAGGTTCAGCCAGAGATGCTATTTTCTTTTGTATTATTACTGTTTTGAAGAAAAAAAAATCTGTATTCTCCACAAACCAGGTTACTGCTCTGTACTTTTTATAAATGCCTGCCATCTCATCAGTGCCACATTAAACCAACATTTTGAATTCAAACCAACTATGCAAGTGGATAAATGTAGTAGTAATGGCAGGAATTAGAAAGCAGGGCAGAGGATTGAAGCAGCAATGATTTACGAGACCCAGGCAGGAACAATCAAAGGCATCAGATCACTTCTTTGCTGCCCTGTGTGCACCTATTTGCATTTTATTCCTGACAGCTGGATTTTAACACTAAATTCTCACCCGACTGGTAAATAGATGCTGTTCTTTTTTGTTCTTAGCTGAATAAAATCTGTAGGAAATGGGTGAGAAGACTGGAATTGCTCTCTACAAGGTGTTACGCCCGTGCCGGTGGCAGGGAAGCAGCGAGATGTGCTGGGCTGATCTCCTGACCCAGCCCAGCGAGGCGCTGATCCCACTGAGCACCCCGATACACGACAGCGTAAGGATCCCACTGGCAGCAGTGCTCAATCACGCTCCCCCAGGGCCCGTCGTGGTGGGCATTCCCCAGCCCCCTGGTCCGTCCCGTGCCAAGCTGCTGCTGTCCTCCCCCCCATCCTCTCCTGCCTTCCCCGGGGGGGGGGGGGGGGGGGGGTTGTCCCATGCCACCACGACGGAACCGCTGCAGTTCCCTTTCCAACTCCAGCCATTTGCTGGTAACAGCTGGAAATCCCACAGCACCATCCATCCCCCGGGGGACCAGCAGGACCAGTAATGGCCTTGGGACCGATCCTCTAAAGGGGGAGAAGGGGCTGCAAATGTCCACAGGCTCTTAGGACACTGCAGGGGGAAGGAGCTGCTGGAAAAGGGGATCATTTTGACCCTCCCACAGCTCGGGGGACCTAGGGGTTCTCCCTGGGGACTTCTCTGAGTTATTCTGCAAATCCCAGGGCCAGCACACAGAGCTGAGCCGTGCCTGTGGGAAGACAGAAAGCCAGGACTTGCACCGGACTCCTTAATGCTTATAAAAGGCTGATGGCTGGTGGGTGTAAATCAAGAGCGTGCTGTTGGCTCCCTGGGGTTTTTTATGGTGATGTGCTGCTGTGTATAAAACCTGATCGATAGACTTTGTGGGAAGATACTAAACGGACGCGCGTGACCCTGATGGCCTTGTGACTCCGGCAGCGAGATGTGCTTTCCTGCTACCGGCTGCCGAAATGTGGCTGGGGGTGGGGATATGGGAGCTGCTTAAAGAGGGAAAGGATGCAAGTGTCAGGGGGGTCCAGTTAAAGAAGAGCTCCGGGGCCTCGAGCCTGCTCCCTGCTGCAAGGGACGGTCCCTCTGCAGCCCCGCACAGCCCAGAGCCGCTTCGTTAATGGAGGTAAAGCAAAATCCCACGCTGCCCCCTTGTTATCTACCATAGCAGAAAACAGAAATCCTGGTTTGGGGCCAAGTCGCAGGGTGATCTGTGGGGGTTGATCAGCTTTTCTTTCAGATCTGAGCACTTTGGAGTGTCATGCCCTAGTTTCGCTGAGCCCTCACCTGACCAGTACCTTCAGCTTCAGCCAATAACTGGTTCTCGCATGTAGCTCGCCTGAACTCACCTTGTCATAAACCTCTCTGCTCCCTCAGTTCATCAATACAGGGGGAAATCAATAGCGAGCACTTAAACCTCTGTCTACCCTGGCTGCTCAGTGGTCTTTGTCAGAAAATAAAAGAAAACAAAATCTTAAAAAAATTAAATTACGTGAAAACCAGCAAAGATTTTCTTTGCCAGACTCCACAGGAGCTTGGTCCTGGCATGGTGCCACCGACGCTCGAGGGACCCTCTGTGGATAACACTGCTTTTGCTAAGTGGTGGTGGAGCTGATTTGCTCTGTTCCCTTGGACTCTGCCTCCTCCTTGGTCTGCTCGACTCCCCCCATGCCCAAACCCTGGCCTCTGTCCCTCGCTGGACTCAGCAAACGCTGCTGTGAGGACTCCCCATCCCGATACTCATTCTTGTTCTGTGTATTCAATATGACTTTCTCCTTATACAGGAGGGAACAGCTTGGGCTTTTGAAATACACGGCACGTCCACTGCTTGGTGCAAAAGGCTTTTCACCTTGTGAGATATTTAGATAGCTGAAGTGAGCACGAGGGATGGGGTTTGTTTTGCATCCCCCCTACTGCTCCAAACTTCCTTTTCATGCAGGGGCAGAAGCGAGTGTTTGTTCTTCAGGCTCTCTCATGCTGCTGCATGCATTTCAGCCAGCTCTTCCCTTCGCCTGCAAACAAGAGGAAAGTGACTGCTGTCCCCATCCTTTCTCTCCATCCCCGCTCATCTTCCACTTAATTTCAACAGCTTGAGATTTAAACAAACAGGCAGTTTTTTGCACTTTACTCTCCCACCACTCCAGGGGCTGAAATGATGCTACAGCAACCGTGATGGGCCATGGGAGAAGCCACAAGATGAAGAAAACAAAGCAAGGTAACCAAATTAACCAGACGGGCATTTCTGCACTTACCAACATCCCCCTTCCCCGGTACTGAAGAGCAGGGATGAGAGCTGAGAGCCGAGGGGGGCTGTTTGCCCCTCCCCGCTACCCCTGCCCCTCGCCTCTGCCCAGGCCATCCTGGGACATCTCCCTGCAATCAGCTAAATAAAACACCTCTCTGGCCTTTCCTCCCGCTTTCAACCTCCTAAGGGCTGTCCCCCCCCAAACACTCACGTATACAGATCAGGTCTGCAGTCTCATGGTGTTAGAAACTTCAGAAGGTCCCTACATTTCAAAGGGCCAGTGGGGCCAAATGCGAGATGCCCCCCCTGTAGTCAGTCCTGGAGCTCCACGGATCAGTGGTGAAACAGCCCAGAATGAGAACTCAGACTTCGGCTCTGTCACCAGCTCCCTTTGAGAAGTAAGAGTGAGGGAAAGTATTTAACTAGGTGTTTCAGTTCAGAGAGAAACTAATCTATCTGCTTCTGTTACCATGCATATGGGAAAAAATAGATGTTGCAGGGATTTCTCCTCCAAAATACCTCTGAACAAATGTTCTCATTTAGACCAGTAGTGTCAATCCCCCATGAAAGTGGGAGGACTTTGACATTCAAAATGCGGAGACAATTAAAATTGTCTTTTTTTTTTTTTTTTTTCCCCCACAAAATGGGGAAATATATTATTTCACCTAACATACTCATCAGTGGAATCCATCCTCATTTGCAGGCACAAGGAAATCCATCATGTGGTTCTAATTTACGGTGCTCAGCGGTTTTGCAGGAGATGGAGACAGCAGCAGACACAGAGAGGTTGCTTAATCGGTTGCTGGAGAAGGCTCTCATTTCCCTCCCAGCTCTCACACCCATGAGCAGGAGCTGTGAGAGACACAGGACCTTGAATACCAAAGTGGAACTTGAGATGGGTTATCTAGGCACTTATCCAGGAGTAATGAGGACGAAGGTGCAGTAATGGGAGCCTTTGTGTCTAATAAAGGGAAATTTATTCAGAAGGCTCCTGGAAAGTCAGACCACGACAATATCAACCTCAACTAGTTGCTTCCTGATCCGAATCTTTAAGTGGCAGGAAAAAGTTACACCCCTTCATCCTGCTGCAGAAAGAGAAGCGACTGGGGACAGACAGCAGAGATAAAACACACTCAGAAAAAACGTGGTGGGCACTGCCTGATGGAGCTGGCGTGTCCCATGCTGGTCCCACACTGGGATGATCAAGATTTGCAAGGATGGAGGGATGCAAGGAGCTCAAGGTCAGGGCCTTTCACAGTATGCCACATTCCCAGCTCTGCAAAGTTTTTTTTTTGTTTTTTTTTTTTTTTTTTTTTTCCTTATCTCTCTGTTTCTGATGCAAAGCATCAACAGCGTGGGGGAGTCTGGTTTATTCATGAAGGGAGCAGGAGCTGGGTGGAGGGGGGCTGCTGTGGGGCTGCTCCCAGCCAGCCAGCTCCAAACCTCCTGGAGATCAGAGCCTTCCTCCGGGCCAGCCAGTGAGATGCTGCATCCCCCCAGAAGCAGAAAGTGCCCCCAAAAAGAAGACCCGCTCTGCATCTCCCTCAACTCCCACTGGCTTAAATTCTTCATCTCTTAACCTAGTGCAGCCGTGGCAGTGGTTATCCTGGATGAGTTGCTGGACAAAGCGTTAGGATTTGTGCTGAATCACAGATGCTCGGGCTAGGAGCAGGAGATTAGGTCATGCCTCCAGAATTAGAGCATGTCGGCGGTGTCCGAGGTGATGCCCACACCCTCCCTGCCTGCTCGGCACTCGTAAGGAGTCGATGTTTTCTTTCAGATGGGCAGGCAGCTTTTGTGCCAGGTTTTTTGATCTGTGCTTAAAGCATGACCGAGCACACTCCTGAAGAACAGCAGATTAATATGTATCATGCCTTTTCTACGGGTACATTTTTCTTAAATCTATTTTTATTGCTGCTAAAGTGCCTTACTATCCTTTAAGGTACATGCAAAGCTGGCTGAGTTTCATGTTCCTTTGCTGTCTCCACTCCCGGGTCAGAGGGAACAGCCGTGCCGGGAGCAGCTTGCAGTGCTCCCTCAGCACTGGCTGACGGTGCAATGTTGGTTAGACACTTAAATTTGGGTGAAATAAAACCTGTCAGGGGGAAGATGTCTGACTTGAAGAGACTTTTCACAGCGAATGGAAGGAAATAAAGGGCAGGCAGCTCTGTCAGAAGCATAAATGTTTAATCAATTCTTGCTTAACTCGGCAAACCTTTCTCAGATAGAAAGTTTGCAATTATTACCTGGATCAAGACAGCTTAATTAAGCAATTAGGATGTAAAGTTAACAGCCCTTGCAGAGTGAGTTGCAGTGCTTTAATTTCAGAATTGCTCGTGCATGTAGCAGAATAACGGCTTGGGAAAAAGACAACTTTTTTTTCTTTTTCTCCCCCCACGGCAGCACCACCATCAAATTATATGACAGGTCACATCCCCAGTCACGGATGGGAATTTTGCCTGAATTGTGATGCAGCAAACCACTGACTAAAGCCCCATCCTCAGCCTTGAACCACTCAGAGACGATGACTCCTTGGAGAGCCCGCTGAAGACAGGATGACTCTCAGACCGACTTAAAATCCCTCCTGTGGCTTCCAGGGAACTGCACAAGTAAACAAGCCAGTGAGATGACTCCAGGGGGTGTTATGCTGGTCCACCTCCAAAATCTACTGAAATGGGGCTGCAGATTTCTAATGATTTTCAGCCAGCACCAAACCACAGTCGGAAGGGGCAGCCAGTGTTGGGGTGAGGAGTCGAGAGGTACAGGACACATGTGCTGGACATCTGCCTAATTTTCATGCTTTCTCCATCTGTTTAGGGAGACCCTGGACATTTTGACAGCAGAACCACCCCTCCATATTGAAATACTATTGGAAAAGGTATGGTACGTGCAAGTTCCTCACCTCCACGTTGATGGACCTGACTCTGTGTCCTATGAGTAAGATATCTCGATGCCGTGGCCAGCACTAATACACGGCACAGCTCCTCTTTCTGCTGGTTTGGGGAAAGCCAGCATTTTACAGAGTAAGTCCACCAGGTTTGTAAGCTCCTTAACCTCCATCTCTAGTGACCTAGAAACATCTTTGGTGTCCCATGTGCTCACATCCTCTCCTGCCCACAGATGGATTTGACAGCTCTTGATGCTCAGAAGACAGGCTAAGCCTGAGGCTGAGCTGAAGGAGTATAACAAGACTGAGGAAAGTATAAAGCTGAGAGATTTTTGACTTGGGTCATAAAATCTTTATGGTAAGTAAGATGAACCCCTTGAGGCTTGAAATTGTAAAATTTTGGTTCCGGGCTGTTGGTGCTGGAAATTAAATTCCCATTCTGCAGTCTGAGATGTGCCTGATGTAATATTCAGTGGTACCATCCAAGAGCAAGAAGTGATCCTCGCCAGGCTATGTTCCACCACAACCACCAAGAGGTAACAACAGGGGCTTACTTGGTCCAGCATTCACTGGTCCAGAGCAAACAGGAAAGAAATGATGAGTCTGGAGCTGAAAGTAAAAATTGCCAGGGAGGTACTACACTGAGAATAGGGATATTTCTCTACTACTTTCAGTCCTGCCATTAATAGCATGAATCCTCCAACACATCCATCTAAATGTGTCTGACAGAGAGGGCTCCAGCTTGGACCCTGGCCAATGCTAGCAGTGCTTTTGTTGGTTGCATGGGTTTTGAGGTTGCCCTCTGCCTTTTGGGGTCTGATCTAATGGCAACTGAAGTCAATGGGAAGCTTACTAAGGACAATTACACACACAATAGATGAGCAGAAGAATGAGAAAGGAAATGGGTTTCCATTTCAGAGTATTAATTTAAATGGCTCCCTTGGGGCTGTCCCTTTAAGGAAGTCTAAAATCATATTTAAAGACTGAAGGCACAAAACACAGCTTTTTCTTAATATCTTTGGGTAATTAAAATCTGGCAGTGGGGGAGGATTAGCACAGGTTATATATAGTATTTCAATTTAAACTTATTCTGATCCCTTGAAGTTTCTACTTATTATTTTTTTAACAAACTTTAATCTAGCTACCATAGATCTGCAAATTAGACCTGGTGAGGTCCAGCTCATGTGAGGCACTGCTGACATGTTTGATTTGGAAGATGATGGGCTGATGGAGCAGTCTGGGCTGTGTGGGCTGAGGATCTGTCCAGAAAAAAAAACACAGATGTGGGAAAACTAATCTTGACTGGAATTAACATTTCAAAAGCAGTGAAGACAAGGCTGAATTAGCTGAGATTTCAAGCCAGAGATGCCCAGACATGGTCCTGCCTCCATCGTGTGCCCAAGGGCCATTTTCAAACCATGCCCAGTGCCTGGTCCAGACTTGAAGCAAGGTTGTGCTTCCCTGTCGTGGAAGGGAGCAAAGTGCTCAACCCCAGAGCTGGGTCATCAGAAAGCTGAGAGATTTGGACGGGAGGATGACAGAGGTTTTAAGCAGAAAATTCAGGACTTCAGTAAATTGCAGTGCCGTTCAGAAACATGACCAAGAGCTTACAAAAATAGCTTGTGAACTGACCATCCCGTTACACACAGGAGCAAGAATAGGAGGCTGGTCCTCAGTCACCCTGCGACAGATGCACGCCCCAGGGATGCCCAGAGACTGGTATGCTCCAGGTCGGGGTGATACACCAGCCTCCCTAACCCCAGTACCTCCGTTTCCACTGCCCTTATTCACAGGGGAAAGAACAGCCCTGAAATCAGCAGATAATGATGAAGCCTCTTTATGCTCCCCTGACAGAAAACCACTTTAATAATCTATAAGACATGGTTGACTGAACAGGGAAAAAGCCAACAACAGCGCAGCAAACCAAATCAGTGTTCGATAGCAGCCTATTGTTTGTTTCCTCCAACAGTCCTACAGGATGACTCCTTCTTCACAGCCTCATCTCACCTTGAAAAAGCCACAGACCTTGTATGTAGGGAAATTTGAAATAAAACACTGAGATGCCCATTGGCTACCTCGGGGGGACAACACCACACACATTCATTTATCATTGGACATTCCAGCTAGAAATACAATATCCATTGTAATTTGTCACGCTGAAAATATGGCAACGTTTTTTATTCTCCATTCCCCCTCCTTCCGCCCATCAACAAAAGTGGGTGGAAGTCAAAATTGCTGAGCAAAAATATAATGTATGTGCATAAGGAGAGGAAGCAAACGACCAGCATTACAATTTATTGCAGAGACCGTAGGCGGCGTATGTGATTGCACACAAGGAAATTGCCAGAGATGCAGATATTTTGCAGAGCTTCTTATTTACTTTCTTTTTAACTTTGCAAGTAAATAAGATATTCAATAAGAGTTGGCAATTTTCTCACATGCAGCCTCCAAACAGCTCTCTGTTTTTGATAAGTAGTAATTCCAACATTTTGCCTTAAAAAAACACCACCACACACACTAAACCACCCAATCTTCCACACTTTATGTTTTCCTAATGGAAAAGGTTTATTCTTGTAAGAAATTACCCTTCATTTATGAAAAACACTTGATTACTTAAAAATCACTACTGCACACGCTGAGCCATACAGATGTGCGGTATTGTATTGCTGAAATACCACAGGTCTTTTTGAGATCTCTTTGGTGTTGATACAAGTCAGATGCCATCAATGGGGCAGGGAGCTCGGGAGAGCTGTGAAATATCCATCCCATTGGCATCTGTCTTCCTTAGCTGCATTGACTGGAAACATCAGATGCAATTTGCTGGAGAGGTGGCTCAGAATGACAATTTGGAGCGAGGGAAGGTGGTGAGATGGGTGAGAAGTGAACCCAGCCACACAGATTGTCTTGAGGAGAGGGTCAGGAAGCATGGGTGTCACTCCCAACCAGCTGCTTGGGAATCAAAGCCATTTGCAAAATAAGATTTCCAGATGGTATAGAAGCAGGACAACACCAGGCCAACCCACCGCGGTCTTTCAGCAATGAATATAGATGGTGCTGAGTATCACATTACCAAGGGGAACATTTATCCTCATAATCAGTGGCATGTTTTGTCCCCTCTCCTTCTTGGAAGATACCTCTGGGGAAGTCACTGAAACGCTTCTGCATCTACAGGCAGCTCTTGTAAGGCCCCAGCTTTGGGGCCACGGGGCCAAATGCAAAAGCATGTATTTCATTCGTTTGTTTATTTTAAGGTATCTAACTGCCACTGGAAATCAATGGTCATTAGACTGTAACTGCCAGCTTCAAACCTACCCCTCAGCCAGGTGATCGGGGGAAAGGCTGTAGGAGCCAAGTGAGGAGGATCCTGTGTCACAGTTTGAAGGATGATTAGATGCAAGGAGGGGGAGGTGGCAGGGGGAAGAGAGTCCTTCGAGACCAGGTATGAGACAAACGAACATCTTAACTCCTGCCCCTTGATATTTTTAGTGTAATGAGAGGAGGTTTGCATGACAGTGGTATGTACGTACGACTGTATGCATTTACATGCCTTTCCTTTTCCTCTCCCAATGTTCAAGCCTATAGTCGATATCAGCTGATGCTGACAGAGTCTGAAAATCTCCAAGATATTAAGTTCCTAGAAGTTTTGGCAAAATAAGTAGAAAGTCCCCAAAGGCAAGTGACTCCAGCATGCTAGCCTCCCCTGCCACCAAAAAAAGCCCCACCACTCACTCAAACCCAGGACAACCTCCCTCTTGGGAGCAGCCACGGGAGAGAGGTGGGAGGGAAGGGCTGGGAACAGTGACTCCTCATGTTCCCAGCAAAGACTTGCTTTAAATATCACCTGCCAAACTCAGCCCCACCTCCAGACTTTCAGCTGCAGCATGTCTGGGTTTTGAGACAGCTGCTGAGGATGCCTAAGCTCATCCATGGACCGGTGAATGGAGTATCCTGAAGTTTCCCACACACTGTCAAAAACCAGGTCATTTAGGTGAGTGCGCTGCTATCAGCCGTGCCCTGGGTACCACTTCTCATCTGTCACAGCCGAGGCCAGGGGAAGAACGACTCATATTGAAACCAGTGGTGTTAAACACCTGCAGATATGAGCATGGGGCTCAGGTAGCGAGGGCAGGAGGCTGAAGCCAGCCCGCACGATGCAGGGGTGGCTGCGTGCCGAGGCTGTGCCTTGCGGCAAGGCAAGCTCCTGGGAAGATGCATCTCAGACACTGAATTAGCTCCCTGCAGCTTAAAAAAGGCAGTGAATAATGTAGACAGGAAAACGAGCACAGGACAACCTGGCCGTCATCCAGTTTATCCAAATACTGCTATTTTTGGCTTTGTTTGAGTTTCGTTGCAGCTCAGAGGCACATCCCGAGATCCCGGTGCTTTTGATCTGGAAAGTACTGAATAATTCCCTTTAAACAATAATAAAAGAGGAATTTTTGACACTGCCGCCATAGCAACAATTGATGTCACAAATGTGGGAGCATGACTTCATGGCAGGACACGAGTTCAGAAGGAACTTCTGCTCAAGAGCAAGTATCACCTGCAGTAGAGCAGGGAATACAGAAAACTGAGTAAACAACAGATCGTTGTTTTGCATAAATATCCTTTTACCTCAAGCACTGCTGAGGATAAACGCCCCTTTCCGATGCATCAGATGGGTTGTTACAAGCAGGACTGTCCTCGTAGACAACATTTAGAGAAATGGTTTTGCAGGTACTAACCCATTCCCAGCCCTCCCTTGAGGGGACCTCCAACATTGGGCTGCACGAGCTATGAATCTGCTAAATAATTCCAAGGAGATAAAGAATTTCTCTAGCTTTTCTTGGCACTTGCAGCACAGTAGAGCTGCGTTGAGCCTGGACCTGGGTGGAAACCAGGGGGTTGTTAACCAGCCCCTGCTTCCCAGGACAGCCTCTGTGGCTGTGGAAAAAGCTGTCCTTGTGTACAGGGAGCATTTGTACTGGGTTGTGCTGGGTGAACACAGGCCATCCCAGTGCCCACAAGCCATCTGGGGGGAATACAAGCCATCGCCGATGGCTGCTGCAGCAAGAGGCTCTGCTGGAGGAGCCCCTTGCACATCCTGGGGACTGCTTGCAGGATGGCTCACTGCCACTGAGCCGAGTGGCTCTTAAAAGGCATCTTGGACAAAAATAAAATGTACTGAGGCATTTTAAATTCAGCCTGGAGGCGATTCTCTGTCTGCAGCCCTTGGTTCACATCACCATCTGGCAGGAGGAGTTGAAATCCATTTCCATCAGAGGGCTTGCCAGCAAGCAAAATAAAGTGAAGGTGGGAGCTGGTTTCTCAAAAAGCAAGGGCTCTTTCAGAGCTCCCGCTGCCTGGCAGCCTCCGAGATCAACGCCTGGGGAAGCAGGAGGCTTTTACTTGAGACCATGTTGTCATTGCCTAAATCTGCAGTGAAAAGCAAACCCAGAGAGGTCTTTGTCTCTCCAGGTCTGTGATACATGGTCTGGGGCACTGGCCAAGGCTCAGAAAATTCTGCTACTCATAGACTAGGTAGTTAAAGGTCCTTTCTTCTGGTCCGTACTTCTGTAAAACAAACTTGTTAGGGTGTTCCCTCTCATGAATGACTTGAAATCTGAGGGTGAGGACCAAACCCCAGCATCCCACCACAGTGCCCAGCACTTGCTGCCTGCAGACCCAGCACCGAGGTAAGGGAGAATCCAGGGACACCCCTGGACTTTCAAGGTGTGTTTTAAGCCTGAACCCAAAATAAGGCAGATAAGAAGGCAAGCCTCAGTTCTCTAAAGACGTTGCCTATCTACACACATATTTCAAGAAATATTTTGTCAGCGAACGTTGTACAACAGAGAAGACTGTGTCTAAAGGGAGTCTGATTTTCCTACCTGTGGCAGCACCTGCCTGCCTGCCAATAACAAATAGATTCATTTATAAAATCTCTGTCATTGTCACCAGGCAAGTTTCTCCAGGGCTACCGAGACACGGGCCCCAGGCCAAGTTATATTGCTTCCTTCATCATCCTGCACGGTTGTGTTGCCTGCACCAAATTTTCAAAATCTATTATTCACATCAGCCTGGGGTTTGAGGAAACAGATTTCCAATAGTTTGCAAATATGATATTCAGAACAAAAGCCATTTACCTTCTGGAAACAAAATAAAACCCCGTGCATTAGCAGTCTCAGTGGGTCCCTGTCATGAGACTGAGGGACAATTTTTCTGCTTTGTAGGTTTTCTTTCGGGCAGTGACAGTCAGAGGACACAGCGGAGACCCCGGGCACGAGCGCTGGATGCTCCGGAGGTGCCAGCCAGAATCCTTGCAGACACGGAGGAGCCAACCCTGCCTGCCTGCGGAGCAGCTCCGCTGTCTCCAAAAAAAAAAAAAAACCCGACAACCCCCAGCTGCCCTGCAGTTATAAATAGCAAAGAACAAGTCTGAAGCACCGCAGGGATGTGTGGTTCGCCTTAAAGTCATGATTCCCACCAGGCTGGGACAGCGATGGCTCGTGATGGGGAAGCTCAGTGAAGCCCTGGGGAGAAGGTAGGGATAGGAAACCAGGTCTGTGGGGAAGAGAGGTCAAGGGCACAGTTCAGAGCATAGTTTTTTTCAGGGCATTGGCTTGAGCAGCCTTAAATCCCCCCAGTTTCTCACCCTCTGCTGCAAGTAAGTCCAGGAGGGGCTGTGTCCTCTCCAGGGGCAGGACTGGAGGGCTTGGCACGGCTCCCCTCCCACTGATTTACCAGCAGTTTCCCTTCTTAAAAGGTATTTCCATTTCACGAGCCAGCATTCCTCCTCCCTCTCTGGTTGTAGCAGCATTTCAGTCACCAAAGTGGGACAAATGGCTTGACGCTGATTTCATATTTATTTGTTGTCCTTGAGATTAAGTATTCTTAAATAACACCACCAAAAAGGCTTAGAGCAACAGATGAAATTCTTCTGAGCTCCCATTAATTCAGCACAACGAAGAGACATGAGATTAAAGGGGTGGGGTCAGGCTCTGCCCACAGCAAGGTACAGGATTTATTTTTTTCTGAAACAACGGGGTTTTTCTGAACTGGTGCATACACGGTTTCACATAGAAGCTTAAAATCAGGGAAATGTTAATCTGCTTTTATGGTCCATGCCTTTAATCAAAGCCTGTTGTAATTAAGGTGCACGCTAATAACTCTATAAATGCAGGACAGATTTAATAGGAACAGTTTGAACAAAAGGAATTTCAACTTGAAAATGCAGTTCAGGGGATTTCTGCCCATGGGCTCAATCTAGGTGACGAGCAAACCAGCCTGCTGCAGGGCAGAGCTCAACTTGCCTTCCCTGGGGTAACGTGTGGCCTCGCAAACCCTGTTTGCATCCCGGGGGAAGCCTGGGGCAGGGGCTGGAGGGCTCCAGAGAAGGGGCCACACTCTCCTCGCACCACAACGTACCAGTTAAACGCTACACGTGCAAAATCCCAACTGATCTGGTGAACACAAAGAGGCAGTACGAGGGGAAAAGAGTGCGTGGGTGGGCGTTTTCCCTGGTCCACAGCCCACTCTGGAGCTGCCACCCTGCGTGGTGGGAGGGTGAAGCTGGTGTTGGCTGATGAGCTGGACCAGATGCAAAAGCCACATCTGGAGGCAAGATGGAAAGGAACACGCTGGCAACACGCTGCTCAGAATGCCAGCGCGGGGATGGAGAGAGCCACAGCCCTGTCCTGCCATTAAATGCTAAGTACTTTTCCTTAAGCAAAAACCTTTGGTTACCGGTCAGAGAGAAACAGGGAAACTTGTTGAATTAATCCAGAGATTTAATGTCCAGCTGTTGTGGAGTTTACAGACATAAAAGATTATTGTGCTCAGAGGTCCTATGCCATGGAGACTAACAATTTTTGCTGCAATGGGGCTATCAAGAATTGGGATTGTATTTTATGGGGCTGATATATGACTCTATAAAGAAGAGACAAGATCTCTTTCTTTTCTCTTTGAGTAGCTAGTGAGTTGCGCTACAAAGATACAATAAACTCAGTTTGAGCATTCAGGGGTTCCGATGTAGCAATGCCAAAGTGTTCATATTATTACTATTAATTATTACTATTATTGCATTAATTTCTATGGCATCAATCTCCATACTATCTGGGAACCGTGACATAAATTTAGCACAAAATTAGCATACATTAGCTAAATTAATGTAACATACCATATGTGGCAAAAACTAACATAACATAATGTGGAATAAATTACAATAATTTAACATTGACTCTCAGGACTTGATGAGACTGTAAATCTTCTTTAAGGACTAAGATTAAAGCAAGAAACGTTAAAAAGTGGGTTCATTTTACAAAGGAACAGTCTTTGCAAATGCAGTGTTTTGAAACACAGTTCATTTAGTAAAAGGTTTCTTCGTCCAATTTGCCACTTAATAGCATTGCTTTGCAATTACAACATTCCCTTTCACCCAAAGCACCTGCAGCACTTTACAAATAATAATTCATTTGCACTGTGTCTCGTGAAGCCAAAGAGTATCAACATCCCCAGGTTTTACGCAGAATGAAAATGAGTCATGCATAAATTAAACCATTTGGCCAAGCGCGGCAGAGACAGGAACCGTGTCTCAGAAATCCCGACTTCCAGTTCTTTGCCCTGATCATCCATCGGCACGCCGCTGCTGCTCCTGCTTGTGGCGGTGATGAAACCCCTTCCCGACTCGCTCTGCTCAAACACCAAACTCTAATTTTTGCGTGCAACAAAGGGCACAAGCAGAACCCCATGGGATGGAGGTGCCGGGCTCCAGCTGCCGAGGGGACCACCCCGGGCGATGCCCACCCCACCGCTGCCCTCTCCTCTCCTGCCATTCAAGGACATTGAAACATTTTCTTCCCACCACCGCGCATTTTGTCGGAGGAGGCATCTGGCTTTAATGGAGGAGATGTTTTTACTGCAACAATCATGCAGAGCTCCATTTCATTCCTGCTGAAACCAACCCCCTGCTAGCTGCTGATTTAGAGCCACAGCAACCCAGATCTCACAGGTCCCCATCCACTTCCACGGGGTACCACACAATAACCATACAACACGGGGAAAGTCTTCGCCTATTTCTTTGTCTCCATGTGGTCTGTGTTTTGCTCAGCTAATCAGAGGAACACAAGCAGCACATGGAGCTTTACTGCAGCCGCTGCACTTGGGTCTGCTGGGAGGAAAACCAACTGCAATTTCCCCTCCAAGTAAATAATTTTGCTGCTGTTGGCTCCGGAGAGCCGTGCTCCTCCACGCCTCAAGGGGAGGAAGAGAGAAGAGGGAGAGTCAAGACATTGCCCTTGAAGAATGCAGGAGCAAGTGTACTAGTCATAGAAAATCCATTACTCAAGATGATGAATGCCCTTTCCTGCTATGTTGCTGTTAGTTTCCAGAATTAAAACCCAGACACATGTTGCAGCCCTATGAAGACACTAATCTACACAACAAGCACACAGATTACAAAACACGGTGGAGAGCGGAGTCGGTCTGGCAGTTGGAGAACCACCCCTTTCCAGCCTCCACCATTAGGAATCCCACCCCAAATCCACACGTGATGGACCAAGAGGATGCTAGAGCACATCTTTATCCCTTTCCCCTCCAAAGAGTCGCTGTATTGCCTCATCTGCACAGAAAGGGGGTGCATCTGGGGGAGCCCCAGGGAGAGTATCTGTGATCAGACCAAAGAGATGATTTGTTCCTCAGAGATCCCTCAGGAGTCACTACGAGATCCAGAGTCAGAGGCTTGTGAGGAAGATGAGAGGTCTGCGTCTCCCCCACGGACCAGCCTGAGCCACAACATCTGAGCTCCAAACACAGACATTGGCAGCCCAATTCCTGCAGTACAGGGGCAGATACTCACACAAAAAGCCTTCGAGCTCAAACCAACAGGCAAAGCAATTAGGGAAGACAACTCTAAGTTCAGTAGAGTAGGAGAAAACAGATGAAGTAAGAAATTCCTGCTCTCCCAGAGATTTTACAGATTTTTCGCACATCCTGGGATCCACCCTGGCCAAGGGCAGCCCGGGGCTGCCTGCCCTCCATCCTTCCAGCCCCCCACCCCGCGTGGTGCCGCTCAGCGGGGCTGGGGGAGAAAACTGCTGATGTGCTCCTGCTGCTGGAATAAGTCCATAGAAAGCAGCAGCCATGGCTGGATATGCTGCGCTGGGATGATATTCCCATGGAAATTGCCATTTTCATTAATGCAAAAGAGAGAGAAAGGGAATTTAAGCAAGGCAGAAGGATGATGAACACCTCAAGGACCCAGGCACCACCCTCAGCAGGAACCTGCTGATGGAGGGAAATGTTATTTTTCAATATTAAACCAATCTTGAACTGATTCAGAATCCGGTGACAGAAGGGCAATTTAATCAACTGCTTCAAAACATTTCACCTTTTGAATGGGAAAGTGCACTAGTGGAAAAAACAGCAAATGAAATGTTCCAAAATGTCTGAAATCAAGTTTTTCTTTTTACACATCATCCTTTGAGATGTTATGACACAATGCCAAAGTGTGGAGACACAGGGATTTTCTGAGGAATAAAAATTTTAAATTTTGCTCATTCCTGGTTAGCAGTGAGTTCAATATTATGCAGCGAGTTTTAAAGTTGTAGAGAAAGTGATGAAAGAATATTAATGATGTTCTTAGATGAGCAGTAAAATACACTGATGCTGCTAATAAATTGCAGCTGTTTTTTTTCACCATTGGGATATTGGATAGAGACAAGCTGGTCTGAGAGACAATTTTTGTTGTGCTTCGCTGGAACCAGTGAAGGAAAAAGGTTAAAATCAGCGACATTGCCTGTACTGGGAAGACACGATGAAACCCGGTGGTGATTCATCAACTTAGAACAATGCAGACCACGACTAGAAGGAACTATTATAAACCCAGGAAGGGTGGCGTAAAACCTCCGAATTATTCATCAGTCCCCAACCCAGGCCTCTGCTTGTGCTTTTTATCTTGCAAATAAGATGTCAGATCTCAGGAGGCTTAATTCAGTCTTCGCTTCCCCAATTTGGTGGACCATCTATAACGATTTGCCATTAAATATCCCACATTCACAAATTTCTACATTTATTGGCTTCATTTTAAAACATCATGGCTATCTTTTTATGTCAGCAGGAGATATGACAGAGCTTTTCGATGAAGAGAACTGACTATAAAAGGTACTAATAAAGAAATCAATCTAACATTATAGCGTATATTTAGAATTAATTCTACCTATTCTCTCCCCCCCACCCCCTGCCTCAAGCAATAGACATCACCTAATAACAGCAGGATCATCTGAAAAGGTATATACCTTGATTTAAAAACTGATGTGTGTCAAGGTAATGGGATTAAAAATGAATTGTCATTTCTAATATCTTCCCACCAGCATCTATCTCATTGTCAGGGCTTCCCAAAAAGTGGAACATGAAGACGCAGCCTGAAATTAGCCCATCTCGTTTTAAGACTCTTCCTAATGATCTTCTGAATGAAAATATGCTATTTGGCAACATAATTTTAGAGTTAAATATCAGCTACACTTTTTTTAACATACAGGTAACACACGATGGGTTCTTCACTTAGCAACGGCACCCTGTAGAATAAAACAAGGTGAATTCTTGGAGGGAGGGGGAATTGGAACTTTCATTACTCTGCTAGCAAGGAAGAAGAGTGAGCAGCCCCTCGCCCTGCTCCCCGGCGTGGGGCAGAGCCCAGCCCTGCACGGGTGGTCGGGGGCTCAATGGAAAAAGAAGCTCCCATTTGGGAGGTCGTCCTCTTTCTGCCCTCGCAGGGGGCACACGGCTGGCCCCGGGGCGGGGGAGTAGCAGAGGCAGGCAGGGCTGCTGGCTGGGGCTGGCTGCGCCGCTCCCAAATTTATATTCCTGTGTATTGCTGCCTGCGCTCTCAATTGACGAGCGTGTCCCGGTTTTAACTGCAGCCTTGACACCACTCTGTTTCTTCGGTGTACAAATCTGTCAAGGGCGCCGGCTGAGACAGTACATAAAAGCCTTTTTTTTTTTTTTTTTTTTTTTAATCCATTTGCTGGAGTCTTAGCGTTTTACATATCTGAAGAGGAATAAAAAAAAAAACGACGAGTCTTTGATATTCCATGGCACATCGCGTGCAAAGATCACTTAGTTTCTTCGTGGTGTCACCACCCAGCTCAGGATATCACGCCTACTGTTCAAACGGGGGGAGAGAGGCAGCTTGGCTCCCTGGCGCAGATGCCTAGCGAAAGGCGTGGGGGGAGATGGACTCAAAATAAATTCGGGGCTTTCCCTCTCCTCCTGGCAGGGCAGACCCAGAGCACACGGGGAGCCCAGGCTGAGGCAGGGGAAACGCATCCATGCCCCGTGGATGTAGATGCCCTCAGAGGTAGTGATGCCTGTGAATCAACCCCGTGCCAGAGGACAGCTGGTGAAGCGGATCTGACTTAGACCCAGTGCTCTGGTCTGACTCCAGCTTTCCCAGTTCTGGGTGCAGGCTGGAAGTGGGGATTCTTGTAATTGCAAGGGCCATCCCTCTGGGTACTAGAGAAGACATTAAAGGAGCTGATTTCATTTCCATCTTCTAAGGGGTTTATTAATAAACAGTGCGGGTAAATATCCTTCCAATTATGACAAATACCTTGAAGGTATGGTGTCCTTTTAAACAAACATTAGATGCCTTATTAAATCTAAATTAAATGCTCACTAAGGGCCATTCATTGACAAAAAATGTTTCCAAAAGTAATGAGCAGGTCACCTCACTGGTGTATTACTGCTCGACCTTGGCTTCCCTGAGAGACAGCCCTAGATAATGCACCAAACGCTTGGCTGATGAATGGCTCTGACGAAATGCTCTTGACCTTAGGAGGCACTCCAAAGTGATGAACAGTTAATGATGAAAGGCTCCAGAAAGAGATTGTTTTAATTTCTGGCCATAACATGCAATTTTCAGGCCATTGCTTGGTGGGGGATGGAGGGGAAGAGAGTACAAGGAACGGAAAGAGGAGGTTATATTTCAGTATTTAACAAAACATGGTTTAACAGCATCACTGAAAGGCACCGTTCTGCTGCTTCAGTGATGCTGTAGGAGATGTACAGCACTTTCCTCAGCCTCCTCTAAATTCATGACCGATGTATCCAGGGAGCCTTCCCTCAAAGTCTTCGGTGGGTGTCACTCCGAACACACTCCACTGCCCTCCCCGTCTTACAGCATCCTCTGCTCTGTCCTCTTGGTCTCCCAGTGAAAGCTCCCCCCTCACCTTTCATGTCCATGATGACACATCCCTCAGTGTTCTGATACCCCTTGTCCCTTCTCCCCAAGCTACAGCATCAGCCGAGGTGCCAGAGAGAGCCCAACACCTACTTGTCAGCATGTGATTGGTTCAGCCCCTGAAGCACTCACTTTTCTCCCATTCTGAAGGCAATAAAAGTAATGAGAAGAATGATCGTGCCATCTGCTCCCCAAGCTTTTCACCTGCACTGGCAAGGAAATTTGTTTCCTTGACTCTGTCAGACATCATCCCCTGGGCAGCAGCAGGCAAGCCCAGCAATCTGGGTGTATTTTCCATCCCATATGGACTTTCCCTGGCACAGGGAGTTGTGCCAGAGGTTTGCCACTTGAAAAAGAAATCTCAAGGTGCATCCCTTCACTTGGAGGGACAGAGTAAGGGATGGAGAAGTTACTTCTGAGCTGGAGATGAGACCAACCCTGGCTCAAAACTGCTTCATGGCTTGGATCCAAGCTGAGACCAATCAGGGGTGCTACGTACCCCAAAAGCTATGCCAGTCATTCTGTGTGGTGTCATAATGACATCGCAGGAGTGTCCAGAGAAGGATGAGGATATTTTACTGGCCAAAAGAAAGGATGAACAAAGCAAAGTGAACAAGAGATAAGGGAAAGGGAGAGAATGGCTTCAGGATAGTCACCAGGATTTTGTTCTCTCAGTGGGTCGGCTGGAAAAATCAATAGAGGAGATAAAAAAAGGGAAGAAAGAAAGATCTGGCTGGAAGTCAGGCTGAGATTCACTTGGAAAGAGTGGCTGCAAGCATGTCAAATCCTCCATGGAGCAAGGCTTGCCAGCAGAGCTGCAGGTTCCCACAGAGCCAGGCTTGGTGACAACAGCAATTTGTGTGTATCTGGAACACTTTATACCTGGGCCAAAGTGCTTTTCGGTAAATGATATCAAAATCTCACCACTTGCCCTCTGAATATTAATACTGCACACTTGATACCTGGGCAACCGCAGATGCTGGGAGTTTGAGGACTTGCTTAAGGTCAGAGACAGACAGTGGTTGATCATGATGTGACCCCTTGTATTAGCTACCAGCGTTAGCTACCAGCTCACACTTCTTCATCCATCTCCCCGAGGAAATGAGAGTGAATTTTTTTTTCCCCCCTCCCTTGTAACTGAATGCAGAAAGATGTATTGGTTCAATCTAAAGGCACAGCAAATAGTCACAGGGCCTTGGCTCCAGAGGGATTTTTTTTGTTCTTTTTTATACCAACTAATTACATTTAAACAAATTCTCACTGTTGAGCTTGTTGGGAAGTGTCAGCTCCTGTTTTTGTCATCTGGCCTCACAACGTTCATTCTGGCTGTGTTTGCCTAGCACTTTCATTAACCTTTCAGGGCATTTTGCTTATGAAACAGTGAAACAAATGAATAATATGCCACTTTGCCTGAAGTTTCAGTTCAGCTGCACTTTAATTGGCCTGTGCTCTGAGTTTTGAAGTGGTCCAGTCATCTGCATGTTCATCTATGTACACTCATCACAAAGCTAACCCTGGAAAAAGACAGAGATGCAACATATATGATACATGTATGCATCTCTCCCTGTATATGTTTATAAAACCAAACTATCTCCTATGCTTTGAAAGGCAGGACTTCACCTTACTCCAAGTCATATGGTCTTTCATGATGGGGAAAATTAAGTTGTAAAGTCTTTTGGGGACCTTTCATGCTTCCTAACTGCAGGCATCTAACTAAAAAGCCTCAGTGAAGACCTTAGCCACCTAAAGACAGAGAACAGTAGGGTAAGAGAGAAGTAAATGGCCCCAGGGGGTTATTCTGAGTCACAGGAGATAGGGTAGAAGGACCTTGAAAAATCACTGAGTTCATTTCCCTGCCTCCAGGCAAGATCAGCTCCACGGAACCACTCCTGACAGATGTTTGTCTGATCTCTCCACCAGAATTTCTTCTGCTGCTATTTTAATCCCATTATTTATTTCCATGAGAGTGGTGAACTTGTAAAAAAAAAAAAAAAAAAAAGAATTAAAAAAATTGAAGTGTCTTCCTCTCGGTGGAAAACTTGAACTTACCTGGTGAACTATCTTTCCCTTCAACCTTTTCTTCTACAGAGCAAAAAAAGTCTAGTTTTGTTCTTTTCTTCTGCCAAGGTGATCTCTGGACCTCTTGCCCTACTCGCTGCTTCCTTCCACCCATTCTTACTGCCTACTGTCTGCCCTAAGTGCTCTTGACTTATCATTGAGAGGTGCCCATTTTCTTGCTCTTCCTTCCAACCATCCACGTTTAAGTGAGAGTCCTGGAACAAGACATAGCAACAACACTCCCTCAAGAGTTATCTGGAATTTCTCAGTGTCTCATCCAACCAGGAGGAAGGTCAGAATAGAAATGCTGGGTTTGCTTCATGTGGTTCTTGGCAAGATGCGCGAGGGCTGCAGAAGAATTCATGTGGGATTTTACTCTGATATTATCATCCAAAGCGGAAACTGAGACACTCCAGGGCCAGCACCTTTATAGGAAAGCTTTTCAAAATATCTGGCCTCAGGTAAGGGCTGCTAACTTGTCTCTCATAACAGACCCACCCATCACTTACCAAAAGAAAATGCGCACCACAGGAAACCTGAAGGTGTATGGCACTCTTCCAACCTCTCCTCTTGGAGCATGTTTCTCTTTAAGCTCCTCTGCTGTCATCAAAATCTCGTTCTACTGTGAATTTGCGCATTGCTATAAGGAGCGGCCAACCCTACAGTCTCTGATTTATGCCCTCCATCTCCAGGCAGTAACCACCACTTCATCACTCCCTCCAAAGATGCAGGAAAACCTCCTTGAAACACATGGCTCTTCCTGACCCAATATGTGGTTTGGGAGGTTCAAACTCAAAGTTTCTTTGTAATGATCATGACAGATGGACTTCTCAACATTTTTGGCTACAACATCTCCATCTGGTAATGATAAAGTGGGTGGGGAGGAATGATATTTCAGGACAAGGCCATGGTACATCTCATAAGTCATGCTATGCAGAGCCAGGACAGCCAGTTTTGAATTGCAAAGCTTCCAGCTCTAGGGAAGGATGTAATCTGTCTTGCAACAAAATGAACAATAGGCAGTTGCTAAACTTCCACTAAGCTGATTTAGGAGCCCTGACGCTGGGTGTGTGCGTAGGGAAACCACATTCTATTGTCAGGTGGGATGGATGGGCCTTTCTAAAAACATCCCTAATACTTTTAGAGGTGCGAGGACTAAAGACAAAGATTTCCTCTTCCACCAGCTCACTCTGCTCTGCGGAAAGGCCAATCCTTGATCACAAATTCCTCACCCCACATGTGCCAGCTGCTTGTCCAGCTGGTCTCTTAGGGAGGAAATGTTTGATCAACTGGGCTTGGTCTCATCTCAGACATCCCCCTGCAGCCTGCCCGTGGTACATTAGTAAAATACACTCACCCAGCCATTGACAGTTTGGCCTCTCTTGCTCCTGAATGTAAAAAAGCCCCTGTGCAGTGGATGCTGCACATGGATCTATGGGGAGAGGGAAGCTAGGAGCAGGACACTAGCCGCAGCTCCATGGCATCACTGGCTGCAGCTCTACAGTCCATTAATTGACCCAAAAGATGGGCTATGGTCTTGGAGCAGCGCCGTAGAGAGTATCCATCTGAAGCTTCATTTCAGCTGCTAAAAATACACAAGAGCTGAATTTCTCCTATGTGGTTTTCCCCTTACAAGGCAAAAAATGCTCCTGTTAATGGCTTGTAATCTCTTTGCCATTCCTAGTGGCAAGTAGCTGGTGAGTCTCGAAGGGCAAAGGAGCTGACTTCTGCTACTTTTGTTCTTGCAGATGGGAAACATTATCACTGACACCTTGAGCAGCGCAATATGTTTTACTCCAGGAGGAGAGAAGGTGGTGCTGCAGGAACAATACGAATAAAACTGCAAAGCAGTGTAAACCACTGACTCAAAGGCTCGGTGCTGAGCAGGGAGAGAGCAATGTCCTTGCTGGCGCTCAAGAAGTGACCTGACTGACCGTTGTGCCTTGTCATCCAAGCCATGCCTTTGCCTTCTCCCCTGTAACACCTCTGGTCCCAGCAGGGAGGCTCCCCTGCCCGGTAAAGCCTTTTCCTGAGGGCTGAAGTCATCCGGAGGCAGTGCTGGGCCATTTCTGCACAGAAGGATGAGCTAGAAGTAATCTACTCCAGCAAGATATGGAGACAGACTTTTGGCCAGAATCCAGGTTTTTATTAATATCCCAGGTTGGGGGAAGGGAAAGCTGTTCTTCCTTTCATACAGAAAGTGCTGAGAGGAGGAAGAGAGACACATTTTTGTTTAAGCCTTCTGCAGCCTTGAGTCTCTTGCTGCCCTGGGAGGATTTCAGAAGGTGCAAGGTGGTGTGGATTAACTGTGTTAGGACATATGTGTAAAAATCCTTTTCATTATATACACTGGTAGGTGGAAATGAGAGGAAGGAGAAATTTGTTGTTTCCTTAATAATTCATTTTTAATCCTGGCTTGTGGAGGCACCTGATTCCTGGGACAGCAAATGCTTCAGCCAGAGTAGAGGAAGTGCAGAATCCAGGCCAGTTTGGGGAGGTTTAAGATAAAAAGCACTGCTGTAATCTCTGCTCTGTCCACAGGGTCACAGCGTGTGGTCAAGGGAGGTTTCATTCCCAAAAGCTACTCAGCCCACAGCTCCCCACAGGGATCACGGTGCCTAATTCAGGTATCTGAGCTTCAACCACAGAAAACATCACCTCTCTGCCAATTATCTGTTTGAGGGCAGCCAAGACACCTCAGAACATCCACAAGAAATACTAAGTGCAAAACTGCTAGTCAAAAAGGAAGGATTTGGGGATTATCAGACACATTAACAGCAGTGGAGAGGTAGAGGATAGAAATATACAGTCCAAATTCTGAGGTCAACATTTATTTTTAAGCCTTCTTGTTTAACCTTTTCTTTTTTACACATGTTGGAGGTAAGGCTCTAGACTATCACAGATGACATCAATAATTTGAATTTCAGGAAGCCTTCAAGGAAGATCTCTGGTGTCAGCTCTGCTTTTGTTTTTAGCTACTAGACAAGCCAAGGAGATTTAGGAAAGCCCCGAGGACATGGCAGGAGCACAGACTCACTGCAAGATGAAGAGTTTGGCAGCCAGCTGGGGATGGGCAAGCTCACGTGCAATTCATACAAAGAGCACTCAGACCTGGTTTGTCTCCAAGGAGCATAAATCAGTCTGACACTAGGAAGAGGAGGCATCCTACCTTTGAGAAATGTCACCCTCATTCCAGGAGGATCTTATCAGCTTGCCTCTGTCATGGAGACTTACATTTCCCATGGCAGCCACACCAGTATTTCAGAAGCAGAGGAGGTGCTTTCCTACTCTGGGAGCCACCAAAAACAACACACCAGGAGGCATCTGCCCCATCTGCTCTCGAGGGAGGGGAGCTGCCCCTTCCCTCCTGCTCCTCCCACACGATGGAGGCAGCAGAAGATGCTCCTCTTTATAGGACTTCTGTGGGCTGTGAGATTTCATTTGCTTTTCTGGGGGATCAAGTCTTTCCTTTCAGTAACTTCATATGATTAGCCAGTTTGAGTTTTCATAATGCTACAACTCATTCCGCTGATATATAATGCTGCAATGAGGATCTCCCGTACAAACAGCATTTAATTTAGGCTTAATAAATTCTTCCAAATGGCTAATGCCTCACCTTTATTCTGAGATCTCCAGCAGTGGCAGAACAGTGTTCCCCTGCCAATGTACATGAAAGCCACCAAACACCTGAAACTCAGGTTCTTACTGAACAGCAAAAAATCTGGACCCCAGCCAGCCAAAGCTCTAAATGACTCAGATAGCAGAGAGAGTTATGCTTGTAAATAGCTGGTAAGGAGCACACGGAATGGCTCTTTTTCAGAAGTCTGCCGAAATAAGGGCACATTTTCTGCACCTGTATGTCCATACTACCTGTGGCAGGAAAGGGACACATCTTGGACAACGTCTCAGCTCCAGGAGACTGAAATAGTAATGAAAGCTGGTTTGGAAATAATGCTCACTGTGTTGGGAAAGGCAAGTTGCCATCCCTCATGCTGACCCTCAAGATCACAGGCTGGGGAAAAAAAAAAAAAAAAAAAACAAACCAACAAACAAAACCAAACAATTAAGAAAATAATTTTCTGTTCTTCATTAACCACACTTTTCAATTTATTCTCACCAGGCAGCATCTGTGCTTAAAGCAAATCCCTGCTCAAATACAAGAAAGATGTTTGGCTTGTAGAGTTGTTAAAGTGATAGAGAGCCAGACAGTTCAAATGATACAGCCTTGTGTGATTGTACTACTTAAGAACTCTTGTTCAGTCTCTATCAGAGGTTTTAATAGCTATGATTCCTGACCCATCTCCTGACTTTTTACATGATGCCACACGTATACACACACGCATGCACACACACACAGTTTATCCCTAAGGCAAAGCCCTGGAGTTCTTGAGAAGCGGCTCCTGGTGCTAGAGAGATCCCAAGGTTTAATCTTAAGCATCACTGCCAACAGAACGTGTCCTTATCAATTTGGTTTTGTGTCAAATTTTTGTTCAGCTCCAAGACCGAGAAATAGCCAGATAGATGGGAATCCTTCCTAACCTGCATTTTTGATGCAGGCTGGATTCCCAGAGCAGGCACAAGGCTATAGCTCTTCCCCTGATTGCAGGGAAATGCAAGCCTGCTTGGCAGAAGTCAATATCAAAGGCAAAAATTTGCCCTGCCCGTGATCGCCCATCATACTGGCAAAGAGTTCCCGTGCCCAGCAGTGCAGGAAGGTTGCTGTTTCTTGCAGCAGAAGAGCTGCTTCAATTCTCAAGAGCATTCCCCCTCCCATCCCACCCAGCTTTGTTCCCTCGAAAGGCTCCCACGTACCCACCCACCGCTATCGCTGCCCCAACCCTGCCACCCCACGCCTCTCATAGCCCTTTCAGCACAGGGTAAATTAAATCTGCTGTGATCAACGAAACAGGTCTTTGCTGCCCACAGCCACCCGACTCCCCACGTCTGACGAGCACCTAAGCTCTCCCTGTCTGCACACACCACTTGATCCTTCAGCCCCGCGCTGCTCCAGGCACATTTTCAGACACGTTCTTCTACATTGCACTGAGATGATTTGGTCCCCTGGTCTTTATTTAGGAGCCAGTGATGGCAGTGACTATATTAGAGAGTTCCCTCTGATTCCAGAGGACTATAGCTCTGCTGTCTTCTCTGACAGGTCTATAACCTTTCCTTGCATGAAATAAAGGAGTCTGCTTTCCTGCCCTGAGAAAATAGTACTGATTACACACGGAAAAAGTGTCCCTAGATCAGATCAATCCACAATACATAACACTACTTAAGATGTGCCTCCAGTTCAAGTTAGAGAAAGCAAACCCAAGAGTTAGATTAAAAAGGCAACCAAATCAGCAAGTTACACTCGCAAATGTGTGTTCAGACCTACTCATTCAGCAACTACATTTTCAAATCAGGCAACAGCAAGAGGTAATGGTTGCATGGGACAAGCGTGTGTGGTGGGTCTGTGGGATCTCAGGAAAGTCTTGCAAAAAAAAACCCCAAACCAAAGCACTGCAGTGCTCCAGTCCAGACCAGTATTGACCTACAGACACAATGAGCAGGGGCCAGTGATCATCACTGCTCTATGGCCAGCACAGTAAAACCGCCCCATGGTTCTCCAGATCATCAGCATCTGCAGCTGATGGGACCGTACCAGAGGACCAGTATAGCTCAGTAACTTGCAGGAGAGGTATTGGCCAGTTTGAGGATTTTTGCTCTGGAATAACCCTACAGCTGGGAGTGCAAGGGTCCTGACATTATTATTAAATGTCCTGGAAAGCAGCACAAGAGAACAAATTTTATAAGCCAGGAGAGAGAAGCTGAGAGAGAAATGTGCAGGGAACAGTCTATTAATACCTGTCTGTACTGCCATTGGCTTTAATCAGCACTAATAATCCCTCACTGTCAGTAGCATTTCCATTCACCCTCTAATTTTAAATAATTATTATAATAAGGATTCTACTATAAAATGCTAGAAACAGCATCCTTGTCACTAAAACTGTACCTAGTAATTGAAAACACCAGCAGAGGATCTATCAGCCACACACATGAAAGAAAAAGAACATTAACTACAACGGTGAAAATCCCTTTACTTGTCATAATATATTAGGTGTTTCATTACACATTCTGCCAGAGCTACAAACGCATGGTAACCCAGCTAGCATGTGGGAAGGGAAGAGCTAAAGGGTCAACATATTCTAGACAAATAAGGTTTGCCCATATTGTTCTTCTGCTTGAGTGAGATGGCTGTCAGAAGGACTGGCCTCGTCTCCTGCTTGGAAACTTAAGGGTCAATTTTTGGGGTGTCTGGGAAACCACTGACCCAGCTGCACACAGGTCACAAGGTGTGCAATTCTTGATGCACATCAGCACCATCCATATCTGAGTTAATTTTGTGAATTGATTTTTCTCTCATCACATTAATTCCATCTTATGGGAGAAACTAGAACATCCTTTTCCTTTTGAAGCCATCACCACTGTAATGCAGCTCTAAGATTCATGGTGCTGGAAACTGTGCCAGGACCAGACTAGCAGTGCAAGTCTAATTAAGACACACAGGAAGAAAGGCTGTTATGTCCCTGTTCAATTAATCATTATCTCAATTAAGGAGCACACCAATGGGTGGGCAGAGAACCAGAGGGTCAAATTTTCTACCAGTCCTACCACCACCCTTTAAATACTTCCCCATATAACACAGCAACAACATTACAACATTGAGAAAGATCATCCTTCTTTCATTACGAATGGCTGTGAAGCCAGGAGAAGCTAACGATTTGTGTCAAAAGAGAAAGAATCAGGAGAAGAACCCAGAAGTCTCAGCTCTCAGTTTCTCTTCAGCCATTCTACAGGCTCAGCTCTGCTTCCAAAGAGCTGTTGTTTATGTGCCACCAGCTTCTCCTCTGCGTTTTACTGTCCTTGAAAGTGGGGGACTCCTAGCTTTGGTTTAAATTTATTATTGATAATGAAATAAATAAGCAATCATTGCAAAAAGCCCTAAAACATTTTCATGCTTAATTTAAATGCACCAGTATAACATTTGGAATAATCTCATGAATAGATGCAGGAACTAAGATCACGTAAAATAACATCAGCATATTATCTAGTTGCCAACGCAACTTTCTGATAATAAAAGGCAGCTCAGGACAATTTACCATTGTTTAACTTAATTTATTTATCTGCACATAAACGCAGTACAGCCCTGGGGGAAATACAGAAGGGGAAATAATTGGAGTTGATTTATTTGTATTTGTTTGTTCTGAGTTGGAACAGAAAATAAAAGGGTGGAATATTCTACAGAAAATCATTCCAGAAAAATTAAATCCCTTTTGAGGGAGCCAGTTTTCAGCTGCAAGTTGCCCACCTGGCTGGTTCTTCTGAAGGCAGAAAGCAAAGCAGACAGCAGCCACCCCAGTAGGCACCAGGAGCTGTTGTTCCCACTCCCCCAATGGAAAGATCCATTCTTTCAGTCAATAAATCCATTTTTGCTGCTGATAATTATGATTTTTATGGAAAGGCTATTTTCCTGTTAAAATGCCAACCTGATCTGGAAATAACAGAGCAGGCCCTGCTAGTGAGGAGTTTGAAAAGGTTAAAGAAAGTCTAAAAGCTATTTGGGAAACATGTGACCACTTCTCTGGGAAAGAAAATGCATCATTTCAGAGGTGAAATGAGAACACCTGGACTCTGCAGCCTGCCAGCCTTGTTTTTGGAGGCAAGCAGAGAAGATGTATCCCTTCACCTGGGGCAGGCTAGGCAGGAAAACAAAAGGTTTGGGGAGAAGAATGGAAAAAGCTCCTCATTCATCAAATACTTGATGCATTCTAGATACCTGCTTGCAAGGGAGGCAGAGAAAAGGTACGCTTGTCATGGAAGCATTCAGCAAAGCCAGTGCAACTCGGGGCTGTCTGGGGGGAGGAGAGGGCTGTACACAGGGTTTATAGCCTTGGTTTATAGCTTTGTAGTCCCTCCCTGCCCCCAGATGTTTGGAGGCTGAAAGGTCCCAGATGTGGCAGCTGCCAGCACAAACTCAGCAGGTCGCTAAGGGATGGATGCTGTCTCACCTCAGAGCTCCCCGAGTCCTAGGAGGTTGCCTGCACACTTCGTGGCATTTGAACTGATTTTCTCAGGGAGAGTGCAAGAAAGGATATAGCAAACTGATCAGTTCCAGCTGCTTCTAGACCCAGATTAACTTCAGATTGAGAAAGACTGGGACTGTGCAGGAGTCCCAGCAAAGCAGAAAACAATGCTTTTAGTTGGCAAGCTGGACATATGGTGACAAAACCAGAAAAAGAACAAAATATGACTTGCAATTTTACATTATAACTTCTCCTGAGCTCCTTCCTGCAGAAACCTGCTGTATGAAAGCATTTCATTGCACCTGAGCTGGAAGAGATGCTGCTAAGACTGTCACCAGAATCAAGAGGAGGACCAGTGCAGGAGAGCAACTCTTGTCTCTCCTGGGACAGCTGGGCTCTCCCAAGCCCTTGTGCCTCCTGCATTTGATTCCACTGCCACAGCAAAATCCGCATGTGCACAACAGGAAAGTAGGACTTCAGGAGAACTTTGCTTTCTATATAGAAAGAAGTCATCTTAAAAAAAAAAAAAAAAATCATACTTGAAAACCTAATTATTTTGCTAAAGCCTTGCCTTATTGTTCATGTGAAGAAGATTTCAACCCTGAAGCATGTTTTCTTACCTAATTCCCATGTCACTCCCGATCTCTCTGTCCCATATTCAGCCCCATCCCAGCAAAGCTGGCTGAGGACCAGAGGGGATTTGCTCCCTGTCGCTGGCAGGGTCCCCACTGATTGCCCTCTGCCACAGCACACAGCTTCCCTGGAGCTTCACTTCTGCTGCTCAGCCCTGCATCTGAGAACTCTGAGCTTTTAACTCTTTCAACTGCATGTTTGTTGTTTTCTTTCCTTTGTTATCCATTTAACGTCTTTATACATCAAAGCAGCCTATTTATAGTTGCCTTCTCGAGGAGGATCTGAACAGCTCCTTTGGCTGTTGCAGGATCTCTTAGCCATAGGCCACATCAAACAGGCACACGAACTGGAAAAGATCTGTCTTTGTGTTGCAAATAGAGCTGCTCTTTTAACTCAGTCTATAGCTAAAGCTGAGTGGGAACAAGGAGCCCAACTCTCCCAGGGATTCTTCACCTCATATGTGAAAACTGAGAGTGCCTCTCATTTCACTAGCGCTAGATTCAGCTTTTAGTTCTTTCTTTGGCAAGAACGGGAAGAAACATCTCATCGACAGACTGCCAAGGCTGAGATTGCAGTTAACGACTTAATTTCTATATGGCTTCTCAGATTGCTTGACCTTAATTATTCCACTAGATGGACCCAATACCGCTCAGTGTCATGTGCCCTGTGCCACGAAAGGCTGATGGAGCCTCCCCTGGGAAAGGTCTATCCGAGCAGGAAGACAACAGTCACATAGCACAGCCCTGAGCAGTCCTTGCATCCAGGATTACAACATCCCAAAAATGTAAAGTCTCATTACAACTTCTTCTTTTGTCCCACACCAACATCAAATCTACAGTGAAAGAGTTTCCCTTCGGTTCTTAGCTATAATTGAATGTGTATAACAACAATCTATTTAAATAAAGTTACAGCAAAAGAACAGAGAAGGCCGTGCGAGTATGCAGACGCTGCGGGGTGTAGGACTCCCTCTCACCTGCATGTTATTAAGCATGGCAGACACAAATACCAGAAAAAGAGGAATGCAGATCCCCAGCAAACTCTGCCATCTGTCATCCTGGCCATCAAACATGTACTTTTCCTGGGAACATCTCCTGTGCTATAGGATGGGTGTCTATCTAAACAGGACAGCAGTCTCTCCTGTTCTTGGCATGTAGGTAAGCTGCCCAGTTGGTATTTCTGTTCCCCGATCCATCCGGGAGTTACAGATGGCATGTCACTTCAATATATCAGTAACCTCTGCCACCATCTAAAAATCCCCAAGCAGTTTAATTTCTGCTTTCCTAAATCTATTGAAATGGAAAGTTTACCCAGAGTGATTTTCGGCCAAGATGACTCAAGACAGTCCTCAGCTGAACTCATTTCACTCTCCAATGGTAAAGCCATTCTGAACTCTTTTTACTTGCAAGTAGAGATAAAATAAAAGGACTGTGCTCTCAGGTGGTTCACTTGAGCACAGTCGATCTCTACCAGCGTGGTGCCTGGCCCCAGCGATGGAGACTGCTGAAGCTTTGCCAAATATCACTACGTGCAAACATACAACTGATTCTTGTGACATCCCACAGCCCAGCAGAAGAAACTAGTGATCCAGCGAGGATATGCAACCTCACTTGCAAGTAAACTCCAAGCTGCTTTTGAATCTCTTAAGGAATCACTGGAAAAAAGAGCAACCTTTTTGCCAAAACACTTAGAGAAAGCAATCCACTCCAGCTAACGACTAATACTATGTCCTGAGCAAGAGTTAAGATATTTATATTTAGCCACATTAAAAGTAAGAGCGGGTTTAATAGCTGTGCTTCGTTTAATGCTGCCAAGGGAAGCTGGGTTGTGTTTAACACAGGCTGTCACTTGTGGGCTTGAAGCCTGGCACTGCACAGACGTCCGACCTTTCCTCGCTGCTCACGTCGCCGGCGCTGCTCAGCGCCTGGTTGTTTCCTCCTCTAACCATGCCAGTGACTAATGAACACCCAAAACGGAGAAAAACCAGCCCAATTTTCCACTGAGGAGGTGACATTTACCTCTCCCTTGTCACATTGTCACCAGTGACCGAAAGCAGACAAAAGGATGGATGACAGAGACAACTTCGAAGAGGTCCGGTTTCTTCCCTGCAACAGCCTCCAGAAGCAAACCCCAAACCCGGGCTCTGAAGAGCAAATTCTGATGAGGTGCCCTTCAGACAAGGGTCTCTCGTGTTTCTGCAGCAGTGGCTGCCCAGCCTCCTGCGTGGCACATACAGACGGTCAGAGCTGCTTCAAGGAAACCAAGGAAGGAAAGCAAAGCGACGCAATCAAGGTCTTACAGAGAGCAAGGATGCCTGGTACTCACTCTGATGCAGGATTCCTCAGTCTGACGGACAAACAGCAATTCCTGGCCTCAGCTAGGTCCCAGGCACAGCTCCAGGTCAAGGGCAGGGCCCACCCAGGGGAACTGGGCCCCTCACCTGGGGGTACTCATGGCTTTGGGCAGCTGGAACCTGATGAGACTTCTTTATCACCAATTCCATTTTCCCCGGTTTCACTTGCTAATCCCTTGGTCATTCAGCCGGTTCAATTAGCACCCTCTCTGCACTGCAGGAGGGCAGAGGAGCAAACCTTGCCAGCAGAGATTTAACCCTTCCCTAGCTAGAAAAGATGGTGTGAGACCACAGCCAGCGAAATGCCCTTCTATCCTCACAGTGGTTTTGGTGCTGGGTGTACCTCCTTGCTCACGGTGATGGCTTCCTCTGCTGCAGAGCAGTTTGAACAGTTGCATTTCCCAACTGGCATTCACAGCTTGAGACAACACTTATTTTCCTTCAGATTCACTCCTTTATTTAACCAACAGGAGCAATTACCTGCTTTGTCAGATGTATGTTATAGTGAACAGAAAATTTCAACCAGGCAGAGCTGGGTAATTATTTGATCACCCAGACCTTCCTGAGATGACTGGACAAAGAAAGGTATTGTTTTCTTTCATTTATTTTGACCCTAACAGTTTAACATTTTGCATAGGGGCTGCTGATAAATGGTAATTCATTAAGCCTCCATAACTCAATCTTTTGCAACCATCTACACACATCTCCAGCACTGCCAACAGGAAGAAATGTCCATGCAACTATGGTGGTTTACATTTGTGGGGATCGTCTAGGGCAACCTGAGTCATCTAATCTTTAAATGTGATTTGTATACACATTTACACATGTACTTATAGACATTACCTTTGTCTCTTCAGCTGGATGTTAAACTGGCATAAACACCACCCAGAACCCAAAGCAGTCAAATTCCCTGGTTCCTCTTGACAACTTTTGGATATTGGTGTTTATTGGTATATCTGCAGTGACTCCTGTACTGAAGTTTCCACTGGTTCCCAAACAGTTAGATCACCAGGCCACAGACTGGGATTCCCTGTGTGGCAGAGCAGCGTGGCAGGGGGTGCCATGTCCCTGGGCAAGCACAGCAGCCTGAATTATTATTCCAGAGCGGCTCCGCTCATCAAATTTTCCCTGGAATAATTATCTAGAACTGATCAACGAGTGGGTGACATGACCCAAGAAAAATACACAGCTGGAAATGTATCAGGCTGTCTGATTTCTCCAACTTGCATTACAATCCTACATCATACTTTATAATGACTAACCTTCCGGCTGTGTTTTCACTCCTGAAATATATTAACGTCAGCTTCTTTGTCCAGTTCCAGGCATTAAAAGCACTGCTGGATTTGAATGGTAATCCTTGATGCAGGATATGTAATCCAAGCAGGACTAGTACATGTGTGTATAACTGGCCAAAATACCAGATTAAAAGAGCAGTATCTGCCTCAAAATAGCCTTTGGTGCAAGGAAATGAAATGACTCACTGGTTTAATTTTAATTTCAAACTAGCACACAGGTTCTCACAGGCCTGGGCTTGTTCTGCAGTGAGGGGGCAGGTAGGGTCCCACGCACCCCAGAGACACGAGCCCCCTTCCCCAGCCCTGCTCTTGTTGGGTGGGGGTGCAAAAAGGCACCAAAAATCAGGGGCTGTTTGTTTGGCACGTCAACATTCCTCCCAGGTTTCGGGTTGGCAGGAGGAGGGATGCATGAGAGGCGCCTGGAGTTTGGGGAGGCTGCAGGACCGAGTGGAACAGCTTTCAATTATCACGAGCCTCAGACATGGTAATGAAAATATCATCCTGCTGAGCTGCAGGCACTACCAGCAAGGACAGCTTCCTAATGCATGCAGCAGCCTGGGGTTTCTCTCCTGTGTGGCTGCGTATCCTGCCTACACCCAAGCCATGTTGGGCTGCAGAGAAACAGATACGAAAGAGAGCAAACTCCTTGAAGCAGAAGGAATGAGACTCATTTGCAGCAGTTGAGGGTCTGGCTGCTGGTTGTTAGGTTTTTTCTGGATCTGGACATCGGTGGCTGTTGCCTGGACCTTTAGGACCAGATGCCACCTGGAGACGTTCACACATAGCTTGAAAAGCAACAGGGATTGCTGCCTCTGCTCCCGGTTTTACTTCTCCCAGCTTGGAGGCTGTAAACCGAAGTCCTGGAGCAAAGATGCTCCCTTGCCTGAGAGCACTGTCCTGAACACCATCCGCTGTCAGAAAGTAGTGGGAGAAGGACCCATTTGCACATCCTCATAATAACCACTTCTTATCTTCTTGCCTGTCCTCCTCAGCATCTTCATTTGCAATTTTCACATGTTTCTGCTCTGTCTCCCTGGACCATAAATCATACACCCAAGAAAGGCAAGCTGGGCTGACAGAAGACATCAGCAATAAGCCAGACAAGACAAGAGATACCATGGCAGCGGAAAACAGGACAGTGCTTTAATAATAGCATCTATTTTATTTATCATGCCATCTAAAAGTTCTCGCTGTCTG
Organism: Tyto alba; assembly: GCF_018691265.1. NCBI lineage: Eukaryota > Metazoa > Chordata > Aves > Strigiformes > Tytonidae > Tyto > Tyto alba. The sequence continues at coordinate 3,794,193 of NW_024881273.1, forward strand.
TATCTCAATACTCTGTGCCAGGGGACAGAAGGGACAGTTGGAACATAATAAGAGCTGACCTGAGCTGTTGCGGAGAGCTTAAACAAAAGGCAACCAGGAAAGAACATGAACATTAAAAAATAGTCTCAGCAATACAGTTCTGCTATTGCTTGGTCTTTCTCAAATCTCTCACGGGTGATACACACTGATCCAACACCATTGCTGGATCTCTCTCCCCATTTGGGATTAACACCTGGGATGGGGTTATTGGGTTCTCCATTATACCTGGTGTTATTTGCACTGGGGTCAAATAGGTGTGAAATGCCACCACTGTGATCGAGGGTGCTTAGCACTGGCTTTGCCTGGGAGGAGACGACCACCCGAAGTGCCACGCAAAGACAACCAGACTCCTTGAGCTTACAAACCTTCCTGGAAGGACGTGCTATGAGTTGACCTAGACATATTTGTCCAAAGCATTGTCCTTCCTCAAGCTGCGCTGCTTCCTGGCACACCACAAAGTGGAATAGGACCTTCTAAATATAGAGGTTTTTTAATGGCTGCAAGAGGTGAAAATATCCTGGATCCATTTATCTTTGCAAGGGAGCACCATGGGGATTTCATAATTAAACTGTGCACATCCAGTTGCTATGGAGCTTTTACCAGTCCCTGTATCCATCATCCAGAGGAAAATGGGTCAGTGTAGCTTTCTGCAGTCACCAGTTCCCAAATCTGGGTCCTCCCTTGCAGACTGGTGTCGGAGCTCATTGCGTTGGTGAGGTGGCTGCGGTTTGCACCAGCAGCCAGGCTTGGTGCTGAGCAGGGACCTCGCAGGGGGACTCAGCAGCATTTTGTAGCTCCTTGCCTCACATCTGTAACACAGCCAAGCCCAAACCATGTCACAGCCATGTAGTTGCTCTGAACTCAGGCCTTGCAAGGACCAATTAGAAAATCTGGCTTAATTTTTCATATCTTCAGCAGCGTCACTCCAGCTTTCAAAAAAAAAAAAAAAAAAGTAGAAGAAAAACCAGCCTTGCTGAAGACCACAGATCAGGCTGGTTGCTGTTTCTTTCCTTCATTTCTGGCCATAAAATTCCAATTCCAATTTTAGACAGGGATGTTCTTTCTGGAGGTATCCTTTCTCTACTTATCTTAATTTTCTGTGAAAAACAGTCAAGAGCCCTACCACCCTGTGACTGATTCTTTGAGAGAGTTGGGATGACAAATAAAATATATCCCAGACACTTCCTTTAAACTGTTTTGGGAAATATATGTGTGTTTCTTGATCACCTTTAACTAGGTTTATGTAAGAGGTCAGAGCAGCTGTGTCCTCCCTGGACCCAGAAGAGGAAAAGCCAAAACAGACAGCTGAGCAGCTGTCCTCAAGGTGGCTTTGACCTTATCAGATGTAGGTAATGTAGGAAAGGACATTAAAAAAATACTGCTGGTGCAATTAGGCAGATGCCTCTGAGACGGGGACAGTGAAAACTCCTGCACAGCCAGCACGGGCCCGTGACGTGGGCTGGAGCAGCATCACCTCCGGAAAGCGTTACGCAATGGAAAGCAGTGGGGTATGTGCATAGATTAACAAATTTAATTATAATCTCCCAGCCCTCCCTTTGGAGCAGTCAGAGGGATACATTATTATTACTCCTGTTCAATGCAAGAACTTTCAAATCTTCTCTTTTCTAATCAGTCAAACCACTGGAGAGAATTAGTGCTTTGCTGTCTCAAAAATACGGTTCTCGGCAGGCAAGGTCAACCCAGGAGCCAGAGGTATGAGGTTGCTGCCTCCAGTAAGGGACAGTCACCTCCTCCTGAGCACTGGGCATGGCCACAAATACCAGCTTCTCTGGGGCAGCAGGATGGGACCAACGCGATCCCTCCTCGGGAAGGCAGGCGTGGGCAAGGACTCTTCCCGTTATTTTACCATTGGCTCATGTTAGACCCAAGATAGAGGTAAAAGCCCTAATGAGCTCTGTGTGCAGAGGAAAGAAGCCAAGGGATTTATTTTCTCACAAACACCAAAGCTCCTGGCCAAGGTGGTAATTTATAAGCCTTGTTATGCCATCAAAACAAATCAGCTGAATGCTTTGGAGCGCTACAGCTCAACATGCAACAACATCCTCTTTTGGGGTGTTAACAGCAAGAGCTTGAAGAGGAAAAGGGTCATAAAAATAATGATCGATAGTTTTAGGGTAAGGAGAGACTTCTACATGGAAACGGTGATGCTTATGCACATCCAGCAGCTGGGGAGACTCAATCCAGCCTCAGTTGCCTGCTCAGGCTGGGAAAACAACGTTGAGCAGCCACCAGCAGTTTGCAAAGCCTGAAGATGCTGGGGGACAGGGCAGAGGGACCTTCCTAACTCCATCCCAAAGCTGTGGTATTTCAGAAACAAACCCAAATAATTCCCAACCCCCAAGTCTGGGCTCCTGTTAGCCCACTCCTCACTCCTGCTGCAGGGCTAAGCCAGGACCTGACTGCTTTCTGAACAAAATGCAAAGTCCACTTAATGAATCTGAATTAAAACATAGACACTGGTGCGGTGTCCTGAAGGTGTGGGCACCACAGCTTTGCCATTAGTACCAGAGGGTGCTGGCAATTAAAGCAGCAAAGGCAATTACTTGTTTACTGTTTTTGTTGGGCTTGCTGTTGTTTTTCACTCTCTTCCAAAAAGGGATGCAGACCCCACACATCCTTTGATCGAGCTGGAAACTGGACCCCATTCTGAGTTAAGTTTCGAGGGTTATCAAAGACTTGGTGTACCTGAGACACAGCTGAACTGCAGGGAAAGAGAAAATTACCTAATTTTAATGTAAAAGCTAATACTGCAACAGAAAAAAAAATATCCTACTCTTTGATATTTTCTAAACAACGGGGTAGTCCCAGAGGTGAGCTCTGGCCCTGCTGGAGAGGACAAAAAGCATATTGTGCATTTCTGAGATTTTCCAGTGCTGTTCTGTGCTCCTGAGGTTATACCTTGTACATTTATTTATATGCTGGTGACTTAATTAGATGTTCTTTTGTCTCAAGCGGCAGCGAGATGAATCAGCACTCTCAGTACGTGTGCAAGGTCTCCGCTCATGACTGGCTCCCCAGTGCCTTACATCCCCATCCTTCCAAAAAGCTACAGCAGGGAATGGGGGGGCTGCGTTCACCCAGGACCTCAGCCCAAAGCCTCCACTACTGCATTTTCCCAACGTGCCTTTGATAGCATTGCCACCAACGGTTAAAAGCAAGGGCATCCCCACACTGTCAGTCGGGTCTCAGACTGAAGAAACCCAAGCCCTGAGGTGTCCCTGGGGATGATAGGCTCACTCAGGGGCAGAGGGTGGGGGTATGAGCGGACCCGATCCTGTTTCTCCCTCCCCTCTCTTCCGAGGGCCTCACCAGAGATCAACTGGAGCTTATGTTGCTACAACCTGTCAGGCAGAAGAGTCAGAGAAATCGGATGAAAAGGCTTCTTATGCTTTTTTTTTTTTTTTTTTTCCCCTCTGCCTTAGCTGGTTATACCAAAAGAGATTGGGCCCCCCCCTATCCTGCACACCACCCCAACTCCCAAGCCCTCCAGGCACCAGGGGATTTCACTCACCTTTCAGCACAAGCAACCTGTCCTCTGAAAGAGCTGTAGAGAAGCTGCTCTTTGCAGAGCTGAAGCCAATTATCCAATAACCCATTAACAAACCCAGATAAGCACCTGCAAAGACAGGGGTGTGGTGCCTGTATCGACCCCTTACTCAACCCCATCCAGCCCAGCTGGGCAGGTCACTGCCTGCAAAGCCACCCGAAGGACCTGGGCGAGTTGGAGCCAGGGGACTTTTGGGTCCTGAGAGGTGTTTGGTTGCTTCAGGGCCGTGGGTGGATGCCCCATCTCTCCCAGGCAGGACCCTGAGGGCGGCCCGTCACCCAGTGGGAGCAGCCACATAACGGTGTGGGAGCAGAGCCCCCCAGCATGTGTCACTGCGGCTGCTGCAAAGGGGCCTTGACATCTACGTTGATTTTTGTTGAACTGATTTTTTTTCTTTTTTTTTTTTTTTTTTTCCAGCAGGAGAACCAGTGTCTTGCTGTTTTATAAGCTAAGCCCACACGGTCATGTTCAAAGTGATGCAAGTCTGAATTACAAAGTTTTACACATTTCCCCCAGTATCTGGCTTCATTTTTCATCAATGTTTTCATATAAAATTGCCAATATCATATTATAAAGAAAATGCATGACTCTGTCAGCCAGATGTCTGTACTCCAGCACGTTCATTCGCAACCAGCAACTCCTCCTGGCTCAGGAGAGGTTCTGCCCACCCAATTTCTGTGCCAACAGTGCAGTGGGTGCAAAGCATGATGCAGGTGCTGATGCCCAGGGTAGGGCGCAAGGTGCAGCGATTCTCCCCAGCTCTCTTGCTTTTACTTGGGCAGGATTTTGCACTAGCAGATGGGAGTGGGTTGCAGCATTATTTGATTGCTACCTATTTACGGCAGTCTCACAATATTCTGTTCCACCAGGGCAAGAAGCCATTTGCAGAGGGTTGGACATGTGAGTGGGAAGTCGTTATGAGCCGCTTTTCTTCAGCCCAGTGATTATGCAAGAGAACATGGAGTGTCCAACCTGCAGCATTTGGCTCGAGGTCTGTCCTGCAGAGATGGGTCTGTTAGAGGGGCAGGGAGGGCTGTGCGATCCCCCAGCAATGTCTGGTGGGACACAGTGTCCTGCCTGAAGATAAAGGTGACAAACAAACCCGCTCCCCCCAGCCCAGCTGCCAGGTGCCTGCATGGCTCGGCACTTCATGGGAGTTGGAGTCTGCTCCCGTCTCCTCGTCAAGCTCAGTTTACTGCCAGACATTGTTCCTGCAAATGCAGTGGGCTTGGAGAAAGCCTCTTTGCATCTGTATTTTCTGGGAGAAGTTGTGATTTAGCAAGGAAAAGCAAAGAAGAAGAAAAGCCTGGCTGGCCTTGCATTGCACACGTTGTCTGCTGAATTCCCCCTACAAACCAGCCTTCCTCAAGTGAACAACCCCATTACAAAGAGTTATATGGCTCCCCAGAGCAAAAGCTCCTAAAATAATAAGAGAGCAGTCCACACTCCAGCGCAGGAGTGAATTCAATAAGGACGGGGTCTCCCAGGCCTTTGCATGGCTCTGGATGTCCCCTGCCCCCCCAGCCCAGTGACTGAGCCCCGCTGCCCACCGGAGCAGCTCCAGCCGTGCCCGGGGGTGGTTGGGAGGATTTAGCAGGGACTCACCTGGTTCACAGCCACGACATCTCGGGAGCAGGTGTCAGAGCAAACTTCTCCCTGTACCTGGGGTTACTGGCGTTATTACTTCTGCGGCAGAGACAATATGATTTATTGAAGCTTTTTTTATTTCCCAGTGGTTCATCCAGTGCTGTGTGTGTAGGGAAGATAAACTGTCTCATTATTGCCCTGATCTCTAATCATGTCATATTTTCAGTTGCTCTGTAGTGACAGTGACATGTTGGTGTTTTGGTCTGCTCTGATGCAAAGATAAAACCAAAAAGAGGGGAAAGAGGAAGTGGAGCAAATGCAAGTGGGATGCTGACTCCAAAATAACATTGTCCTGGTTTTTCCCCGAAGACCAACACACACATGCATGACTGTGCTCACGTCTGCAGTGTCACCGGAAGCAAAGTGATGGCAGCATGTGATGTTATCTGCATGTACGTAGGAAATTTGGGGATTTCTGGCACATGCGCCCTCCCAGAGCTGCCTACTAGGGGCTGCACACCCAGAGTGAAGGGAGATTGCTTGCCCCCAGAAGAGACCTCCGCTGCTTGTTGCGCCCACTCCAGGAGGTCCTGAGCAGGGTTAGCGCAGGCTTGTAAAAGCTCTGGGGGTCTTATTCCAGTTTCAGTAAGAAGAATGGGATTTTTTTATCCCTCCACATAGCAAGGCAATACACAGAAAGCAAGAAAAAAACCCCTGAAACCAACAATCCACCTTGAAGCTAGAAGAGTGCTCGCAGAGAGGCCTTTTATCTGTTCCGGTGATGAATTCCCACATTTACAAGCCTGCTCATGGCACGCTGCCATAACACCTCTGGTGCCTCTCAGCCCCGGCAGGATTTTCCCTTCCGACAGCAGCATCTCCTCCCCGGGCTGGGGGTGCTCCGGGGTGCAGCGAGGGGTGCGAGACGGGGCCATGCACAGCCCCGATGTGCGGGGGCACCGGCTGAGCCTCGCTGCGGGCTGCGAGCCTCTGGTTACAGGGCCTCTTCGTTACCTGCCTACAAGATGGCATTTGATATGTAGGGCAAAAAATCTCCAGAAAAACGCCTGTATTTTTTACGCTGTCATTAAGCAAGGGAATAATATGACCAGATGCTCTGAAAGAGGCTGCTGGATTCATCAGTGAACAACAGAGAAGCCGTAATGATTAAACATATTAGATAGTGAAAGACAACAGAGGATTAATTTCAGCACTTAATTAGAGTACCTCTAATCTTCCCCTTCATCACTATTTTCCTTCTCTTCCCTTCCCTAGTTTGTCCACATGTGCTTCCAGAGAGCATCCTTCAGGGAAGAGGGAGGTGTGAGATATGCCAATGTTTATTTTAACAGCTCCTTTTTTAGGGCTCTGCTGTGAACACACTCCTCCTGTTCAACAGGCTTGTTGCTATGGGATAAAGTGATCCAAGTTCCCTGGTTTTGTACTTTTTCTCCCTTCTGCTTACACGCAGCTCTTGTTCCTCACTGAAGGACACCCTTGGGTGTGCTCCCCAGGCACCAGAGCTGCACAGTCCCATGGGGTGTCCCTACCCTGCACCTCCAGTCCCTCCCAGGGAATGAATTAGCTGCCACCAGTTTTATGCCCTCATGGAGTCCGAGCTGCAACTGGGCTGAAACCAAAACCAGCCAAACCCACTGTGCTCTCTGGGCTCCTGCAGTGAACAGGCAGAGCCTGGGAAGTTTCTGCGAGGGTCGGGGTGGGTGTCTGATGTAACAGGGTACTTACGGCACTGATTTAACAGACAGGAATTACAATATTAATGCCACGTTTAATATTTTAAATGCAAAACGCATTAGAGCAACACTGTGGACTATCAGGCCTGGTAGCCTGTTTCCAGCAAGAGCAGCTACTGCTGCACGCTTTCAGCAGAGAGCATTACAACTCCTAACACAGTCCATTAGATAGCATCACCCCTAGGACAAATCTCTTCCTGACCCTTAGCTGACAACCATCATGCGCCCTGGTGCATGAGGGCTGATTGCCCTTCCGCCGTTTTTATCCCATCTGGTTTAACTGCAGAGGCTATTTTTATGCCAAAGGCTGGAACGTTTTACAGCTCTTTATCCCAGATTTGTGCATGCTGGGGGGCAGCGGGACCGGGGTTCCTCGCCCTGGCTCCCAGCCGGGGATGGGCAGCACCGCGCTCATCGCTGCTGTAACCAGCCGGAGCGTGAACATCTGGCAGTCACAGAGCAGCTTCTATTCACTCCCATTATGATAACACAGTAACGATGGCTGGTAATTAAAAGTCTGACAGTCTTTCCTGGGCAAAACACTGGTTTATTGAGTTTTTGAAAGAAAATGTTATGGCTAAAATCCGGGCACAGAGCCCTGTTCGTGTACAACAGCTTACCCTCCTCTGTCTTTTCTGCAGCAGCGGCTGTGCTCCAAGCACCTGCGCTTGAGCGGTAACAGGTTAGGTACTTTGGGATGCTCAGCAAAAATTTGGGATCTCCTCCTGCAGAACATTCGGTGTTTCCAGAAGCTGGCTTCTTCCCCAGGGATGAGTGGGGGAGAGCCAGAGCCCAGCCTTGTGTCCAGGAGGGAGACAGGAGCTCAGACCTGGCCTGGTATAATCATTGTCATCATCAGCATCAGCATCATCACCGCTGTCACTGCAGCTGTGGCAGAGGATCCCAGCCCTGTTTTGCTCCAGTCACTGCAAGTCCTGAATGCCTCTGGCCACTGCTGCATCAGTGATTTGGGCGGATTCTTCCTGCTGTTTCTTGGAAAATGATAAGAAAGGAGAAATGTGAAAGCCTAGAAACATTTCTCAGCTCCTGTCTGAGCTCTTCAATGCACGGTGCAGCCTGTGCGTTCACAGCTGAAGGCTGCCAGTTCTTGAGCAGTGTTTGCAGGAGGAAATCTTGCTTGAGAGCACAAATATTTGTGCTCAAAGACAGTGGGCCTAACCCAACACATTTTCTTCCTTGCAAACTCCTCCTGGATTGCAGGACTCACCCAAGCCTCATTTCTTAAAGAAGTGCTGTCTGAGCCCCAGCTCCCAGAGCCACCCTGTGACCCCTGGACGGTCCCTCTCACCATGGCACTCCAAAAAGCCAGATCCGTCCTTTCATCATTCCACAACATTTCCTCTCTGGTGATCCCGTGCTTGTGCTCGCTCATCCTGCTAGTCATGGAAAACAAAGCCAAGTGCATGGTGCCACCGGTGTATTTTCCCCGGACCTTGGTCCCGCAGCTGAGCATAACTCACTGCTCGGTGCTCATGGCCAGGATCACCGGCAAATTTGTACTCAGCTACTAATTTAAAATCCCAGCACAGCAATTGAGACTCACCCTTGCAGCTTCACATTGCAGAATTGCAATAAAACTTTAATTGAATGCCTCCTTCAAAAGGGGACCTCCCTGAGTTAATGTTAGCCCCTCTGAGTGACCCTTTGCAGCCACAGTATGTCTATTTTATTATGGCACGCCATGGCCAATTTGATGGGAAAAGGAGACTGCTCGGGCCACAGAGAGGAAACGCTTTAACATTCATTCAAAGTGACAGTGCCCTAGTGCAATATGACTGGTAAATGCTAAATTGCCACAGATGGCAGATTTATGTTTCCTTTCCCCAAGGTCCCTTGCCTGCGTTGCTGGGGGCTCGCTATGCATGTTTGAGGAAGGACCTACGTTGCTGCTGCAGGTGCTCATCTGCCTGTAGACACCTTCTTTTTTTTGGTAGCCGGGTGCTCAGAAAGTGCAAAAACGGGAAAGTGGGCACAGAAGGGCGTGAAAAAAAATGATCCTGAAAGTGATGAGGTCTTTAAAAGCCAAATCAAAAAGCCAGAGGGAGGGCGAGAAAGAGCTCACTCTTTGTCTGTTGAGAGGGAGATGATTCACTGCAAAGTAGCACCAAAACTGGGAAGATGCTGAGGGCTGGGAGGGAAGCAGCATCCTATGGACAAATGCAGTAGCACAGCAGCTGGAGAAGGCCCTGAGACCCTGTCTGGGTGTCAGCCAGTGGTCTGGGATGCTGCTCTTTGTTCCAGCCCAAAGCTGTTTCTCGGGGTCATTTCTACCTCTTTTTGGAGGACAGCAAAGCCACGAAGCCGCCAGCACCCGGAGTGGCCACGTCTGCCGGCGCAGCGAATTCCTTATGTAACCACTCCTTTGCATTCCTCTTTTCATTCTTTTTTTGGTTTTATTTGACAGATTTGCTTAAAAAACAGCGTGGGAATACAAATGACATGTTCAATACAGATCAGCTCATGGCTTTACAACATCCCAAAGAACATAAGTACCATATTATCGCAAGTCCTCGGCGCAGGCTGAGAACAAAAGCCCGGCGCATGTTGCTTTGGCACAGCGCTGGTTGTCATGACTTGCACAAATCTCTCCTTACAGTTCTGCCACACACCAAAGCCTCTTCCCTCGGTTGGCTCCCCTTGGTGATACATGTCCTTCTATGATCATTATACAACAGGCTCTTAGTGGCCATGAACTTATTCAGCCCGCTGGACCTGGCGACTATTTTACAGGAGGAAGAAGCTGTTTGGGGTTAGGTAAAGCTCTGTGGGGTGCTGCCTGTTCTTCTGCAGAGAAGCTGCGTCCCCCCTTTATACTCATCAGATGGAACATGAAGACGGCCATCCCTTCCAAATGGCTTGGGAACCATTTTTATATAGGTTTTCAGGAAATCACTTAATCCTTCCGCAGGTCAGCCGAGCCATTGCTGCGCCTCTTGTTTCACATTGGGTCTGCAGATTTTAGGAAGAACTCAGCCCTGGGCTTGTCAATTGGCCACCCACCTCCCCATTTTTTTTGGCCATCAGAGCAGATCAGTTCATACACTCATCCAAGGAATCCAGGTGAAGCCTGTGCCACTCTATGCTTTGTAGGAGAGACCCATTTTTTTTCTGTGTTTGTATCTGGTATCTTCACTCCTCCAGCTAACAGCTTGCACGATCCAGTGAATATAATCCACGCCCATCTGTCTTTTATTTATTCCTGACGGGCCTGATCCTGCAATATGCTCCTGGGAGGAGCTGAGCCTTTCTAACTCCTTTTTCACCCCTGCAGAAACAGAGGGTCTCGGCACCTACTGTCACCTGGCAGGAATATATCCAGGGTAAATTAATATAAAGAGGGATGTGTACATTTGTTTTTATAGTGCTGTAAAACTGGAGTTATTAGGAAATCAACCGATAATTGCCCTCTTAATGGTTCTTACTCTTCTGCACTCAGAGCGAGTCATGTCTATTGTATCAGGTATAAAAAGAGCAGCTTCATTGACATGGTTTATGACTTTATTAAAACCAAGGATTTTATATTAATAACTACCAGCTCCTCAGCTGTATTTCCCCAGTGAAGGAAATGTGTGTATTGGTGTAGGTCCAAGGCAATTTGTAAACACAAAGTATTAAAAGGCTCAACAATTCTAAAAAGTTTTAATTGGAAACTCAACAAATTGCTTTGCAACGTCTTAATGCTTCAATATGGAGCTCTCAGATAATGAGGAGCTAATTAAGGGGCCAGGATTCATTTTTTTATGATAACTGTCTCCATATGGACTCTGCATTCAGTGCTTGCAGAACTAATGAAGGTCAGAGAAGTAACAGCAAAGGAAGAAAGGAAAATTTTCAGCTCTCAGTGTTGTGATGATGCTAAGCAACAGTCAGTATTTCTGCCTGCCTTTTAGGCCAGGTGCTGAACGAGCTTCATTTAATTCAGCGGGACAGTCTGTGTAAGCGCTATTGCAGCTCTAAGCTGCATTTCACAGCCCACTGCTGCTCCCCATGGGCTTTGCCACCAGCGGGGGAAGGATGAGCTTCAGTTTCCGTATGCCAGCCCAAAAGTCAGGCTCGCCCCTGCACCCAAAACCACTTACACGTCTTGCTGGTCGTGGCCTGGAGAAGGACAGAAGTAGCACGGTGACAAGGTGCAAGGAGCTGCTTTGCCCGTGGCCGGACACACAGCCGGGCTGTCGGGCGGCACGTAGCTGCCTTCGTGTCCTACCATGCCCCAAAGCTGGGCAGGCATCCCCTGGGGTGGGCACGAGGGCTCCAGGGAAGGGGGGGGTTGTCTCAGAGCAAAGGGTAGAAAAGGACCGTGGCTTGGTGAACTGCAAGAATGGGAGCAAAGCCTGTCAGCTCCCCCAAGGCAGGCGTGAACCAGCTGGAGAGCATTGCTTCATCTGACTCAAAGGATGAAGGACAGCAATGTCGTGACGTGCAAAATTAAGTCTGTCCACTTGTTCAGTTACAGAGCTGTGACTCAGCGTGCGGAGCTGATGGGGCTGGGAGCAGAACTTGGGTTCTGCATCACACCCAAACCCTCACAGATATCTAGAGTAGTGCTCTTGAATTAATCCCTTGTAAAATATTAACAACACATAAACACACATACAAAAGTACGGTCAGATGTTTTTCTGAAGTAACTCACTGACTCTCATGACTAAATTTGGACCATCAAGCCTTGTGCAACAAATAATTAAGTCATAGGCTATAGAAAGCAATCCTCTGGGATGTACTTGCCTTTGAATGGCTCATCCACTTGAAAAATAATACATACCATTAAGTATATGACCATATGGCATCCATTTATAGAATATTGCACTACAGGCAAATAGGACAAAGGTAGACCCCTTAAAGCGCTTCTCTCTCATTAACTTTGGGTACATGTTACAGAAAAGCGTCTCTGTCTTTGTTGTGTTCAAGGACATTTTGTGCTGTTGAGTCTTGTCTTAAACGAATTGCACTACGAAAATTAGAATCTAAATGTAGCTGTACCCTAAAGCAAACAGCATTGTTTTGCCTTTCTGTAATTCAATTTATTTTTGCAGATCAATGTTTTGAAGCAAACGTGTTCTTTTGTCCTCAAATGTTGACTAATGACAAATCTGATTTTGGGTAATTTGGCACATGGCAGTGCTTTGGGGTGGCAGTGTGCCCGCCTGGGTTGCTGGCAGATTCGGGTGGTGCCTTGCCATGTGCTCTGGCCTACCTGAAACATCTCCCCAAAACCGGCCAGGTCGCCTGGGACAATCTCTGTGAGCACCTACAGAGGTCTTAGAGGAGAAATGTCTGGTGCTCTGGGCGATCAGCACAGCTCCATGGCATGAGGTGGGTGGGAAACAGAGTATGCAAAGCCCAGCTGCTGGGATAACACCCTGCACCGAAAAGCAATTCAGCGTGTAGTACAGCTGACAACAGTCATGATTCAAAACTACAGCAAGACCGTGCAAGTGAATCACCCCGGTGCGCTTGAGGAGCTGTGCAGCAAGCAGGTTCAGTTCAGCAAAAGTCCAGCTCCTGTTGTGGGCATTGGCATCCATCCCATTGATTGCAGCCGTTGCTGGATCCAGCTCTAAATCTTATAAAAACAGCATGCTCCCCCTAAATGAGTTTGCACTGAAGAAATACATTAATTAAATAGAAATGACTGCAGGTGTCTTACAGCTTTTTGGCTTAACAGATTTCTCTTGTGCATTGAAGATCAATACTGCTGCCAATAACACCATGGGTCTCTAGCCCCCTTTTTTAGCTTCTTGGAGGGAAAACCACTGCTAAATATTGAAGATCTCCACAAACCTGGCAGTCCATAGCCCTGGAAATATGGTATGCAGCACAGAAATGAGTCCTCAGAGAGCTGTCCCCATTCTGGATACAGCCAGCATTTTAGTAAGAGGAGTAGTGCTGACACAGGGCAGTATCTCAAACCTGTGTAACTGGCTCAAACATCTACATGTGGAGGATCACTCACTGCTCGTGGTTTAATCCAGCTCTGGGAAATCACATTACACCATTTTTTTCTTTCCCCTCTCGTCCTGCTGAAGAGCCCAGCAGGGACATGCTGCTAAGGCTGAGAGGTTGAAATCCGGGTGTGCAATTTGCAGCAGTCACCAATTGCTAATATCCAATTCCCTGACCTCAGTGATCCGCGCTCCTTCTAAGGGTCCTGGTGCATCAGTCTGCCGCGTTCCAAGGCAGAACCTCATCAGTGCCCATAGCTGTTCACGTGGCTGAAAAATTGCCGTGCCTGGTGGTGCTAAACACGGTCACCTGCTTCTCTGTTTGGAAAGGAGTCAACAACGGTCTCACGAGGCCGGAGCAAACCCTTTGCAGCTCGCATGGGTACCGCAGGGTCCATCCCAGTGGGCCCCTCAGGTGGGCAGCGAAGGCAGGATGGGTCCTGTTCTTTTGCTTGGGACTGGCCGTGGTGTGGGAATTGCTGAATACTGCTCTTCCCGGGGCAGAGGGGAAAGGTGGGACCCCACATCTCACAGCAGACAGTGGCAGCAGAATGAAGCTGCTGGTGGTGCTGGATCCCCAGTGAAATGAGCCCTGCTGTGGGGAAAGCGTATGGTGGAAGTGTGTGAGGGGAGAGTGGGGAATTGCAGGATTTATTAAAGGTGGTTGAGAAGAGAGTGTAAGCATCCGGCATCCTAAGCTTCAAAATATTAAGAGCTTTAGGAGCATTCAGCTGGAAAAGTGCCTCGGATCATTTCAAGGAGTGTGCTGTGGTCCTGCAGCATCCTGCAACACTGTGAGGCTTCTGCTTCGGCAGAAACAAGAGGAATGATTGTGTTGAGTGCTCAGGCCCCAACAATCATGGTTGTTTCTTATAATAAGCATAGAAGTTCTAGCTGCATTAAATGGAAGGAGATTTTTTACTAGCATAAGACTACAGCAAACTCAGGATGAGAAGTGCTCTAAGCACCCGAGAAGGAAAATGATGCGGTTGCACCCAGCAGTCCGAGGCACCACATCTCCAACTCATAACGAAGGTGGCAGATGACACAAAATTCCCTCCTGTTGCAGCACTGACATCAAACGCTGTCACCCCCCTGGCCCCGCTCCGCTGCCGGCCCCGGGATGGGGAGGGGGCTGAGCACAACACGCTCTCGCTGCAGCCCAGCTCCCCCTCGCAGCGGAGAGCAGCCCTAGGCCTGGAGGCAGGATTTTATCTCCTCGAAGCAGCACCCGCTCCAAATGCAAACGGGAAGGCAGTCCTGATGCGTGAGCCCGATGGAGCAAAGAGCCAAACCCTCCATCCTCTCAGCCCCTCCAGCTCCCAGCGGCAGCTACACATCAGGTCATACTCGATTTAAGATGTAAGGAAAGTCAGGATGGTTGCTCAACGATTACCCCAAAAACTCCACAATAATTCCTGTTACCCTTCCCCTACACTTGGCCACTCATACAGAGAAGACAATAAACAAAGCAGGGAAGTCTTCTAATATTTTTATTGTTCCTTAGATAACTGTGGATAGTACAAAGTTTTCCTCTTAAAAAAAAATTAATTACCTTCACACTTCCATAAACAGGGCTTCCCATGGGAATCTGATGCCACAGAATTTCCACAGAAGCCATTTCCAACCACCGTAATGCTATGTAGATAGTATAACAGTAAGAGAATATTCTCGTAATTATCAACATGAAATTGGTTATCTGTGTATAAGGGTGAACACTGATCTTTTTTTTTTCTTTTTAGAAACAAAACCATCATTTATTAATCCAAACTACATCATTGCATTTACAACATTCATTGCATAAACTGGACATACAAAGTTTTGCCACCTCTGGTAAATAACAGACATACATTATACAATATATTTGCTGAATACATAAGTTCAAACAATATGGGTACAACAACTTGTTCATAATACATACTTAAACCATCGTGTTTAATAGTTACTAAGACACAGATCCATGAGCTACTTCGGGTCTCAGCACAGTTAATCTAAGTGACAAGAACACAGTTGAGAGACAGTAGCTGCAATGGAAGGCGAAGAAAACTAACCTGTGATAGGTCTTGTTCAGACAGCGAGAGCTCCTCACGGGTCAGCTTTTTCTGCTTAGAAATACAAATCACACATCCATCACAGCTGACCGTGATGTCGGGAAAATGTCCATGCAACCCACACACAGAAGAGAGCGAGTCTCCCAAGGATAAACTTTCAACAGTCATTGCCTTACTTCTTTAGTATGTACTATAGGTTTGCTATCGGAACAGAAACAAAACAAAACCCCAAACTTAAGTGGTTCTTTAAGTGCAGTTCCAGCTGCAAGTACATGGTTATTCGTGAGTCTATAACACAGGGCCAGACTTCTAGAAATGTAGAGGTAATGCTGATCTGTCAGGTTTATGCTGAATAATCCTCCATGACGTTGGTGTTAATTTTGGCAGCTGTTTATATATTTACTTATTTAAAGTGTGTTTCTTTGATATTAGTTGTTGTTCTTTTTTTTTTTTTTTTTAATTCATTTCTCCCTTTTCTCCTTTTTTTTTTTTTTTTTTTTTTTTTTTTTTCCCTAAATCAGTTTCTAAACAAGGATGGACTACAACTCGTCGGACCTGATGACGTGGAAGAGGGTGACATTGTAAAGTATTTGGTGCCCGTTGTTCCAGGCATAGAGGGCCCGATCCTTGGGGTTGTAGTCCAACATGGAAATGTGCGAGTACTTGTTTTGGAAGGGGATGTCGATGTACTCGTAGGTGGAGGCATTGGTCTGGTAGGCATAGTGCACCTTTGTACCGCCCGAGTAGCCGTTGGTGACGTAGAGCGTGCCACAGATGATGAAGGCCTCCCCGGCGCTGCGTTTTGGGTAGCTGGTGTTCCAGGTCTGGAGGCTCTGCAGGGTGTTGGGGTCCAACTTGCTGATGACGATGTTGCCCGCGTTCTGGTTGGTGGCGTAGACGGCCCACAGCCCGTTCTCGTCCACCATGAGGTCGATGTCCGAGTGGCCACCCCAGGCGTAGTGGTACATGTTGTTGTAGCCGGCATAATCCAGGCTGCGAGTCTTGAGAATGGTCTCTGTTTTCAAGTCAAACCTGATAATTATGTGGCTTTGGTATTTATTGAAATAGATAGAGCCATTGTAGACCACTTGACCAGTGCCTGACCACGGGTGAGGGAGACGATGAGAGGTAAAATTGTCAGTATTCATGAAATCTGCCATGGATTTATATTCACGGACAAAACGGTTGTTGTGGTAGCTGTCCATGTACCAGACCTGGGCAAGCAACAGAAACACGTGGGGTTAGAAAAGAGCGGAGACTGAGCCCCTTGCACATCACCCTAGAAACTGAGCTGGGAGCAAAATCCAGAGCAAGGAATCCAATCTGATGGAAAATGATGTGTCCAACGCCTGCCACCTCTATGCCCAGAAATAAACCCAATTTTTGGAACCCCAAATCAACCAAGAAATCAATGGAATAACAAAGCTTTCCTGAGGGGTAATGTGGTATCTCCCCAGGAACCTGGGAGCTTAAGAGGTTCCCTGGGAGTGCTGCATGACCGGCACCATCCTTCCAGAGGGCAATTAGCATCTTTTCTCTGGCTAAACCCAGCATATTATGTTGATGCCGCTTTTGCTTCCCGTAAGCCCCATCGTGGTAGCACTCAGTAAATTATACCAGCTGCTGTGCAGAACTCCATTAATCTGGCATGCAGAAGCGATGGATGCAATTGCTTATTGTCAAAGAAATTCAGGCAAAGCTCATATTGGTTTAAAAATCATACGCTTCTGCATCAAAAATTGAAGCCAACGCTGCTAAAATAGAAGAGACACAGAGATCAAAATCTTGCTATCGATAGATGGGGGAGAGATTCTAGATCATCATTTAAGTGCCAGTTCACTAGGGACACTGTCTAGACTCCTTAAAAAAAAAAAAAGCTCTTGTCATATGAAACCAATTCTGAGGCAAATGACAAAGCTGTGCAGTTAATATCAAGAAGAAATATCCAGCCAGTGAGTGACATTCTGTATGCAGTTCCTGCCTAAAAATAAGATAGTTGTTTTCTGTAGAAACTGTTTTAAGACGAAGAAAAACTAAATTAAACAGCAAGAGGGAAGTCTTTAAGGATGCAGATTTGGGTAATGTTGTCGTGCAAACTTCTTTTGCAAACCCCTTGCAAGATCTGATAGTATTGTCTCTGCAATGTGGCTGTCTCCAGGGCCCCTTAGAAGAGCAGACAAATGTACGCATGGTGTGTGCATGTAAACTGCTTCTGGCTGCTGAATTGGAAAGGCCAAGTGGGGTCTGCAAAAACTTCATGGGGAGCTTCAGCCCTCCATCGTTACCTCCCTGGAAACACCGCAGAGGTGGGGAGTGAACATGTGGCAAATGGTTCTCATCTTCACACCTCCACTGTGGGCTTGAGGACGGCTGCAAAAGCACCAGGGAAAACCCACGCGCGTTCCTGAGCCCACGGCAGAGAAGTGCCTGCAGCCTGGGAGAGCTTCTGCTGTCAGACGTGGCTCTGGAGAGCATTCCTCACTTAATGAAATGCCTGCGTTCAACTCAACCAGCTTGGGAAATGACAACAAAAAACCCCCAGAAAACCGATCGTGGCTCTGCTGCTCCCATTTCATTATTTGGTATTAAAAAATTACGCACGCCAATGCCTTGTGCTCATTTTTTAGAGAGACAAAGAGAAGCCCAGAAGAGCAGAACCCCATATCATCACGCTGGGGCTGCAAGGTGGAAGGACCCAAAGGCATTTCATGCTTTGGAGAAGCGGAGATTGATGGATAGCGATGTCTCATCGCACCGGCTGGCTTTGAGCAACCTTCTCCTGCCAATACGCATCAATCCCAGCGCTCAGCGTCCACCTGCTGCCTCGCCCCTGGGCTGCTCCTGCGAGACTCACAATTTTCCCCAATTGTGTTCAGTGATTTCATGACACGAACAAATGACCACACGAACCACCAAACACCTCCTGGGGCTTGGCGTCATAAGATGGATATGATAAACTGCCCATCTCTCCCCATCCCCAGTTTCCCATTCTGCGGGGCAGCTCAATGAAATTCACTTTATCGGGTGTTTCTAATAAAATTCACATTAGATTTATATATTATATACACATATACACTTGTGAAGCTTGAGCTAGAGTCCAGAGAAAACTGCTTGTCTACTCTCATGACAAAAATACACTGCAAAAAAAGGTATGGGTAAGAAAAAAAATTAAACAGTACTGGTTTGAGACAAAACTCTCTGAAGACATGCAAAGACCTTTAGCATTTGATTAACCAGCTTCAGCTGCAACAGACCTGACTCTTCCTCACAGATGTAGAAATCATGTTAGTGCCAAGGGATGCAGCAAGCACAGCCTGAAGGGGACAAGTCTGTCCCCTCCCTTGAGCAAAACAAGATGTGATGTGGGTAAAAGCTTCCCATCCCACTTCTAACTAGGATCTTACTGGGGCTATAGGTGAAGTTTTGTTTAGTAACTGTAAGATATGGAGGCATCATATTGGGGAACCAGTGCCCACCAGCTGGCTGCTGGAGGGAAAGAGCCCGATATCTGAAGTCACTGCTGCTTCATTGCTGCACATCCACGGGCAAATGGAGCCACCCCCAGGGTGGTTTCTCCAGAGCATCCCTCGTCCTCTCTCAGCCACAGAAAGGCAATCACAGGGCAAAGCTCTCAAAATAGCTGCCCCAATACAGCCCTTGCCGGTGCCTTCATCCTTTGATGAAGGATGCTGCATGCAGGAGGGAATTACCATGCAGCCAAGCTCTGTGGTTTTTGTTTTGCTTTGTTGCCTGAAAATCCTCAGCAAACACTTGAGATATTTTCCATTCCATCAGTCATGGGAAGCCTGGATTGATTTTCAGCCAGTTATTGGCCTCCTACCTCCTTGGGATCAAAATTGAATGGTCTGAATGGAAAAAAAAAAAAAAGACCAAAACAAAGCAAAACAAATCTCTCTCTGGCTGCAGTCAGTTGATTCCTCACAGCAATGAAGGTGGAGGATGGAGGACAAATGCAGTTAGATCACATTATCGGAGGCACCGACAGCAGAAGAGCAGCAGGGACTGGGACCATGGGTCCCTCTGCTCAGCCCCAGCTCCCTCCTGGCTGCCAAACCCCGATGAGAAACCCAATATTTGATTTTTCCCTCCTGTGGGAAGCACAAACCTTTGGGTGACATTTCTGAGACCACGCACACTCATCTCTGCAACGAGTTTCACCTGCCCTGGGAAGGGACACCTACACGAGGCTGCTCAGCCCCCTCTTCATCCTCCCTCCCCGTGGGACCCTCAGTTCCCTCCCGCTGCACAAGAGGCCAGCAGAGCCCCATGAGATGAGTTAGGACCTTCCACAGGTTTCACAGGGCACAATGTGGGCTTTGGGGCTTAGATGCGATGAGTTTTCAATGATCTCAGCCACACTGGTGGGGGTGGGAACACAGAGATGAAGCTGTTGCAGTCTTACCTTGTTCTCTCCCTCGGGAGCGAGAGGGTCCGTCATCCACGATCCAAACCTGGACCCCGAGGTTTTAATTGTGATTGGGTCACTTATTCCCGTCAGCTTGCCACAAGCTGAAAAAGAGTGCAAGGCTGGTGAGCACCACGTCAGATCACTGCGGCTCCTTCGGTGGTGGGTCTCTGCCAGCCAGCCCCGAGACCCCGATGAGGGGCACCAGAGCCAGCCACGACCCACACCGCTCTGCCCACTACTCTCTCGCACTGACGGGCAGCTGCTTTTATTTAACTAGATGCAATTAGGCCAAGAACAATTGTTGGATGCTTTTGTTTGTTTCCTGCCTCTTAATAACAATTGTCCTTATCACAGTGCCCCCAGGAAAACAGGCTTTCCTGAACCAGCTGTGCTGCTAATGTCACAACATATAAAATGAGAAAAGTTAGCCAGAGTCAAGCAACCAGGTGGAGGAATTAGCTGAATAGCGCTGCTCATCTCTGCTATAATACAGTGGGTGCAGCCAAGATAAAAAGATAGACCTGTCTATTCTAGCCCTGCTGGAAACATGCATTTGTTACAGGTTATGCAAAGGAGGGGAAAAAAAAAAAAAAAAAGGTGGGAAATTATGTGCAATATAAATCTCTTCCCTGCAAAGACCAGTTACTGGTTTCTACCAGCCACCTTCTCTGTTCCCTATCATGTCTGCACACTTAGGAGACAGTAATGAATTCATCAGCCTCCTCCTGTCTCCTCCACCAGCCTGGGCTTCGCCAGCTCCAGGAGAGGAAGGTGGAAGGCAGGAGGTGGGGTGTCCCTCGGGAGCTGCCCCCCGGGAATCCTGCCCGGGCTCAGCATCACCGCAACAGGGACATGCACCCGCACAGCGCTACGAGCCAGGGTTTGAAGCATACTCAGGTGCTTCACACCACTGATTTCATGCCATTGAGTTCGGTAGGCATGTCAGCACATTTGCAAGCCCAGCTAAGTGCCTCGCCGTGTTTTTAAGCCCTAAATAAGAGGCGAAGCAGTGGCACCTCTCCTCTAGCTTGCTGTGTAGGCTGCCTGTGGCAGCTTGTTTCCCTTCCATGGTTCTGTCCCCTGACACTGAACCCAGCACCCCTCCGGAGACGCCCGTGAATAGATGCCTGCAACGCTACAGCTTCAGCATGGAAGGTGCAGCCTTACGCTGAGTTCCTATTTCCAACAATATCCCCGAGTTTCAGCAAAGCTGCCGTTCTGGTCTCCTACAAACACCGGCATTTCAGCATATGTGCACTACGGAATGACAGGCGAGGAGATGAAGATGCCGCGGGAGGGACTGAGGGCTGGTGTTGGATGGTCTGTTGCTACAGGAGCACTCATTTAAAACCCGGACACATTCAGCGCAGAGCTGGTCCTGCAGCAGCATCCCCTGAGCAAGAGAAGCTGAGGTCAGCAGCGCCAGGGACACAGCCACAACTTAAAGCTCAGAAGGTGTTCCCTGACTGCTCCTTTTTGATGTGGAAGCCTCTGGCAGGCCGGGGAAGGGGATGCTGGTGGTGCTGGGAGCGGCTGCTCTGGGTGCTGGGTTTGCAGGCGGTAGGGATGGCCCCGCTGCTCAGCAGTGGGTACCCACCCAGGGCCGAGGCCGCGGGTGGGAGCCCGTGGAGGTGCTGCTGAAATGTGGGTAGAGCTCTGCCAGCTCAGGGCAACATCCTTCTGCTCAAAACTACCACGCAGAATCATAGAATGGCTTGGGTTAGGAGGGACCATTAAAGGTCATCGAGTCCAACCGCCCTGCAATGAGCAGGGAATTCCCAACTAGATCAGGTTGCTCAAAGTCCCATCCAACCTGACCTTGAGCAGTTCCAGTATGTACACTCCACAATATCTCTTATCTGCCTCTCTCCTTAGCCTGTTCTCATCTGCCCCTTTATAGTCCTGATCATGGCCACGGGACACATCCACCTACCTCAGCTCTGAGCTGCGGGAAAAGGGATCACCTTAGCCTAGGGCATAAAATAGATGGAGATATTGTTGATGTGCACCAGCATGACATGGCCAAGGGGACCATCAGTCTTCCCACAGCCTTCAGACACCAGGTAAATAAAGAGACATCCCACCAAAAAAGAGAGCTTTCCTGTCCTCAGAGACATGGTGTACAGGAGTTTGTCCTCCTGCCTGATGCATTCAAAACCTCTCAGCTCAGGAGGAGAGTAAGTTATTGAGAAATGGATGCAATGGGTTAAAATAATAAATGCTTAATGTCTTGCAAATTCCCCTTGCAGAGGACCAGCCTTCCTCTAATCACAGATCTGCTCAAGCTGCCTTCCATTATCTCAGACCTACATTGCTGTCACTTTATCTCTTTCCTTCCATTTCCCTGGAGAGAAAGGTTGTACAAAAGCTCATTGATTTAAAAAAAAAAAAAAAAAAGTATATTAAAAAAAAAAAGCAGTAGCAGCTGATAAGGGTAAACTAGTGTTGTCTGCAAGTAGTGAGGCTACATCTCATACACGTTTAGCTGGAGGCACATTCACAACAGTTCTTCAGCATTGCAAGAGGGTTGCTCTTACACAGGGTAAGGTGTTTTCTTTCTTGGTGTAAATCTATCTTAGGCACTCAGATGCAAGGGGGCAACTTTAAAATGGATCCTTTAAGGTCCCTAGTTAGCTAGGTCCCTGCAACTCTCATGAGCTTATCACTCAGAGATGGACAACTACAGCCTCTGTGATCCTCATTCACCCACTCAATCCTGATGAGATCCACACCACATGCCAAACACCGTCAGCTTTTTTCCCCCGCTTCTATGGGGCTAGCGATCATTTAAAGCAGGAAAATTACTTTACTGGGGGCAGAAGGGATTATCTTCTGCTTCCCTTGGACATGTGGCAACTTGAATCAGAGCGGGAGCTCACAAGACAGGATTCCTGCATCTCCCCACGCTCTGGCATGAAGCAGCAGCCTGCACAGCCTTGAAGCATCCACCAGCAGCACCAGCCAGTCTCAGCAGTGCTCTCCTCTGCGGGTGAGGAGCTCAGCATGGGCTTCAGCTCAGCACGGCTGGGAACAGAGCTGGGGTGAGACCCTGAGACACCCAGCATCCAAATCCTCTATCAGTCTCTACTGGCTCCCACAGGGGAGTTTTTAAGCCCTGGCTGTGATTGTCCTGCCCCGGGGCAGCCCCACACCCATGAGTGCTGAGACTTTTGCAGGAGATCTGCCCTCCAACGAGCTGCTCTGGGCATTTCAAGTCACTCAGGAGCAAACGTGCAACAGTAAAGCATAACCTGGTGCTCATCCATGAGTCCAGGACACTGGGGAAGCCTATGAGCCACAGCTTTCGGGCCATGCAGAGAGGATCTGTTTTCACTCCAGTTTCTCCAGCACTATTCAGGTCCGTGGGGGCCTGCGTGTCCCTGTTCCTGGAAAACAGCACAAATCAGCCCCTTCCTGAGTGACCCTCCAGGCTGACCCAGCCAACTGCCTCTGATCTGCTCCCCCGGAGCTCAGAAAGCTGCAAAGAAACACCACCTCCACGCACACAGCCCCTTCCTCTAGCCACACAAGGCATCTTCCAGCAGAAGACACGCTTTCCTCCAGCCAGTAACAATGAGTGTTACCATCCTTCCAGGATACTAACACCCCTGCTCCATATACCTCCTAAGACCCAGCCCACAAGTGATGTTTAGCAGCTCAGCAGCAATATATCCACCAACACAGCCACGGCGCTGACACCAGCACCGTCTCCTTCTGGACTCTGTGGTTCTGCCTGGGCTGCTGCTGCTACAGCCGAGCATCTTTCCTGCTGGGGCTTCCCACGAAACCAAGCTCTGATCCCCCCCCATCCTGGTCCCAGCCCTCTGCAGCAGGGATGGGGCTGCAGCAGTGGGGTTGTGCCCTGTCCTCACCTCTGTCGCCTGGCTAGGAGCTCCCCCCTCTCCCCAAAACATCTGGGACAGACTGGCAGGGCTCTGTCCCCGTTCCTGCACCAGGATGGTGGGCTGGGATTTTTTGCAGGAGTCGGGGACAGCTCGTGCTATCGGGCAAACATGAGCCTGTGGAGCACAGCAGAGTTAATTTCCCCCTTGAATCAAGGACTGACAACATCTCCACTCCTCCAAGGCTCCTCTTAGGAACATTAATGGAAACGTTAAAATCCCCATATAAATAGTGATCCTTAGGAGTGTAAACAAAATAACAGATTGAACGTGCCATTATTGATTTTTTTTTTTTTCCCTTCACACATGCCAGGGTCAGGATGTGTTTTCACTACTGATCCATCAATAACGCTTAGGAAACCCAAAATGCAAAAGAGGACCCCGTCTAAAGAAAATGCTGCTGTACTGTTGAGCTTCAGTGCTTCCCAGAGGATGGGGAGAGGCAAACCAGATGGGAACACGGCACTTCCCCATCCCTTTCCTTGTCCCATGTTTATTGCTGCAGCTCCCTGATCCTGTTTTGGGCACTCTAAGCTGTATCCTGAGCTCTAGCAGGTGAACACGCACCAGGTAAGCAGCATTGATGGCCCACGCAGAGAAAATCTAAGCTAAAACGTGCTACTTGAAACGTTAGTGAATCCCTCTGAGCAGCTAATTTGCAGCAAACAGCAATCCTCAGCAAACAGGGCCTCATCATGTGGCAGCAAAGTGTCTGTAAGGTTGTTATCTGAATTTAACTCAATTAACTACCATTTTCACTGGTTTACACTCCGGAGCGATAAACAACATTGGAAATTCAATCTGTGCTGTTTGCTGTTAAATGACCAAATAAATCACCCTCCCAGGCGAGCAGCAAACCCTCACGGGCAAACCTCTGCGAGACTCGGCGTCCGTCTCTGCGAGCACCCAGGGGTGCTGCAACGCCCCGAGGCAGAAAAGCTGCTCTGACCCCCCTGGTCACAGAGAGAGCAAGAGGAGAAAGAAAGGACACAGCCAAAAAAGCCCGAATAAAGCCTCAAAAAGATTCCAAAAAACACCCAAAAGGTTCTAGGAAAAGTTGCCTGCAAGAGCTCGCCACCCTAGCTGCCTCAGTCAGTCTTACCTGGGCTACTGCCTTGGGTGGGTGTCCCAGCTGAAGGATCTGAGCACGAAGGGAATGCAGTGAGCCAGGACATGGCCCAGAGCAGAAGGGGCTAATGGTCCAGAGCAAACTGTTTTTTTGGAGCGCCGAATGGGTTTGGAGCTACTACTTAAAGTCTGCCCAGGGTCTGCAGGAGGATCATCACAGCTCCCCTGGCTCTGGCAGAGTCAGCCTGGGCTGGGTAGCTCCACCAAGGCCAGCTGGAGATGGGCCGTGGGGTCCAGGATGGTTTTGTTTAAAGAACTTTCCCTGGGAAAGTACTTCTACAGCCCAAACTCGAATTCCTGGTCTTGTTGCTGCTCCCTTTGCCCATCACCTGCAGCTCCTCCCCATCTTCAAGAGAGGGGCTGAAGGCTACAGATGCAGCAAGTGGATCCCTCCTTGGGCACCATCGCCTCTTGTTACACCCATCTCTACCTTCGGCAGGGGAGGAATAAGAAAAGAGCTGCCTGTGCTAGTGGTGTGGGGCTGCCGGGGGGTTTGCTGTGTGATTTTGGTCAACCAGACACTCCCAGGCCTGTTCTCCATCCTTTCTTATCTTACCCACTGCAGCACTGTCATTCCTGAGATGTCTGTATGGTCCCCATGTGATAAAGCTCCAGGTATTAGGTACTGCTAACACAGAAAGCACCAAGATGTTACAACCTCAATCATTTCTTTCCCAATTAAGCTTTCAGGGTAAAATTGAAGTGGGTGAGGGGATGACCAGGACCTCCCCGCCAACACTCAACCCTCTTCTGCCTTCCCCGTGACTATCACAGGGCGAGGAGAGGGACCACAGACACGGTGCAGAAAGCGATGGCATGACTCGCCTCAGCCTGTTCTGCCCCCAAACCACACCTGGGCGCATCAGTGCTCGTTAATAAACGAGAAATCAGGCTCTGCCCTCTCACTTGGCCAGGGGAGGGGGTTATACCTGCCCCCAGGCAGCTCTCCAGGGGCATCTCAGTGCATGGCTCGCTGCGCGCTCATCGTTCAAATACCGCTGAGCGTTCAGGCTTACATGGAAATTGTCTTTTCTCTTTGAGATTTCAAGTGAGAGGTAGCTTATAAGGGACGTACAAGCTAACAGAGGACAGGATGGAAATGCAGGGGAAAATACAGGGGAGGCGGCTGCTTACAGAAGTGTGGAGGCATCTAGGAACAAGCAAAAGCAATCCCACCAGAAGAGACAAGAGAGAAACAAAGCGTTACCTTGCCGAGGGTATAAAGTGCTCAGTAAAGATCTGATCTTCCATGAAGTTACCTGAGAGTGTAATTTCATATGTGCTACCAAAATAGACTGCAGAGCAGTTAATGTGTTTAGATTATCTAAATTGCTTAACAAGAAAGTCAATAATGTAAGTAGAAATTAAATCAAGTCAGAGCTAGGCCAACCAACGGTGGGGGGATTTCTTGCAGCTGCGGAAGGCAGTGCCCTTCTTCCCCCCTTCTCCACCCTCTGGGGTCAGATGCTGGGTTTAGCTACAGCTGTGTCTCCCCACAATGGACCCACAGGCTTCGGTCAATTAATACTCTCTGAACGAGATTCCAGATGAATCTCCTGCGTTTCGGCTCTGCTGGTTACTTGGCCGGATGGAAGGGGCTCCCTGCTCCCTCAGGGAAATGGGAGAGATGGGGGGAGGATTTATACCCTGCACAGTGGCACAGTCCGGACCAAACCGCGAACCCGCACCAGCTACGTCATGCTCTTCTCAACAGGGCTTTGCAAAGATGCAAAAAGGAAGGAAAAAGGGAAACCGAGTCACAGCCTGCACACGCACGCACACGCTACTTAAAGCGGTGCGCAGAGACCTTTGCTGATGTGCCAGGTCCAGTGAGCAAAAAGACCGGACGTTGATGCATAAGCAAAACGGGTGCATGTGTTTGCTTTGCATAAGTGTTATCTGCAACAGGCCACGCGTTTACCGCATTTCACCGCCCACTTATGCAAGCGCTGCAAAACGTCACATGCCTAAGTCAGGGGGCCCGATCCTGAAGCACTTACGCCATGAGCAACATTGCTCATGCAAGTAATCCTCAGCAGGACTACTCCCAAGATTAATGTTACTTATAGCATAAATATTTACAGGATCAAGCGTGGCTGTGCGAGCTCATCCCTTACAGCCAGGCCAGGCCCAAGGAGATGTCCAGTCTAGCATCTCTGCCTCCAGACGGGATGCGTGGTTTAACATCGATGGTGTTTAGCCAGTGCCACCATGTTGTTCTGAGCCTACCTAATTTTTGCATGCATGCACGAAGCCTTTCTTCAAGATTTGACACTCTGTTCTGAAGCTCTTCGTAGTCATAGGCGCCAATCTCTTCCTGGAGTTCGTTTAGAACTGACGTCAGATTCTGGACCTCCTCTTTAAACTGCAATACCAATTTTGCATCGGCTTTGTACTCTTCCAACACTGGTATCAAAGGCCTAAGTTCCTCCATTTTCGCTTTTATTGCCTGCAAGGTTAAAATAAGCTTGGTTCAGTGCTATGCGTGCAAAAATCTGCAACACTCTGCCTTGACCTGGTTGCTTCCTACGTGAGTGCAATGTTCATATCCCACAATTATTATCATTACAATTATTTTAATTATTATTTTGGTCCAAATGATGTATTGGAAAGAACATATTAAACAGGCTGCAGAACACCAAAATATTTGGGAAAGGCCTTTATTTGTCATTTTTAGAATGCAACATCTTAGGGTTACATGCTTCAGATCACATACACAAAGAGTTCTTTTTTTTTCTTTCCAAAAAATAAAATAAAATAATATATATATGCATTGACAAGGGTTTCAAACTATTCATGAAATGCATCTACAATTGCATGCAAAGGAAGATCTTGGTTGTGTGGTTCAAGGTTCCTTAGTGAGATATGGTGCTAATTTGGAAAATAATCAAAAAAATAAATGCATGGTGCAAAATGCTCTGTGGCCCTCTTTTCATGGTTACATGGGAGTGAACTGCTTCTTCAGTCACTGCAGCATTGAAAAAACTTGCTTTTTAGTTAGCCCTGTAAGCAAGAAAATGAAATACTGTTGAGGATCTAGCTCACTAACCTGCCTTATATAGATAGCCATTCATAGACAAATACTCTTATGGAACTAAAGATTAAAAAACACAAGAGCTCCAAACCACTCACATTTTAATGCTGGCATTAGCAGAAACAAAATGCTGTGGCTGTTATTTAAAATGGTGCTTTGGCAGCAAATTAGACAAAAATTCCTTACTGTTTTTAGGCATGCCATAAAGAACATAAAAATCAAAGTCATTATCAAATTTATTTCGCAGAAGCGAAGACTTTTTTTTTTTTTTTTTTTTTAATTAAATGAAGGCCTCATTTAAAGGCACGGTATGCAGCATTTTGTTGAAGATGCTTTGCTCCAGCAGCTAATGAGTAGACATAAATATGCATGCACCTACCCGTTAATGAAGCATGTTAGTATACACAGTATACCTGGTGCTGCTTAAACTATTGCACGGTGGCCAAGTTCACAGTGCTCAGGGCTGTGACATCTGGCTGTCTGCTGAAGCAGCTCAGGGGTGAACAGGATCAGAAATTGGTTCTCAGCCTCATTTCTTTCCTTCCCATCCCCTCCTATTTAAGTCAAGAGGCTTCCCCTCCTGCAGTTTGCATGTGGGGAATATATTTATTTTCTTATTTACTTGCACTTTCTGGTGCAAGCTCCCTAGCAGGCAATGGGGAGGATTAAACTCATCAGAATGGAGAGGGGGGAAAAGAAAGAAAAAGAAAAAAACAACCAAACAAGAAACTCATGCTTAAATCAGAAAGATGGTCCTTACATCCAGAGTGCGGAGTTAAATTTAGGTAACTGGAGATGGGGAGTGGAGGAGGTGGAGTTGGTGAAAAGTTTTAAGAACCTTCTTCCCAGCTTTTTATGATGTAAACTTGGTAGTTCAGTATTTAACACATCAATTAAAAATTCTGCTTTAAAACACCAGCTGGGCAGCTGCCTGGAAACGAGGATGGGAATCAGCTGGGTGGCTGATCAGAAACATCCCCAAATTTCACTAGAAATCTTCTCAATTTGTTTTTTACATCTATTAATCCAAAGCATCACCAAAATTTTGGCAATTTCATTTGTTCTCAATCGAGTTCGTGAAAGTTTGACCATTGTTCTCAATGACAGCTTCATTTCAAAGGCTGATTTCTTTACTTCTCATTTGTATGACACCAGGGCAAAACGCATATAATCTGTCAGAAAGCGCTGGCTCTGCTGCCAACACCATTATTTCAAAATTGAGCATTTGCACATCCTTGAGATGTGCAGTTTGCCAGCCCGAGGACAGCTGCAATAGTTGTATTTTGGTTTTGGTTTTTTTTGTTTTTTTTTTTTTTTTTGGGGGGGTGGTGGTGTGTGTGCTGATTTGTTTGACCGATTGCCCCATTGCTACAACTACCCCAAGGCACAGAAGCGACTTGGTGACAGCCCGTTGTGGTTTGTCACACGCTGCAGAAATGGAAACGGAGCCCCAGGTCCTGGCTCTGCCCAAGAAAATGGGGTCCCAGGCACGGCGTGGGGAAGGTGGGAGGGGAACCCACCTCGCCCTGACCTCAGCTGCCCCGGGGGCCCCCTGCAAACCCACCCCCCCCCCCCCCCCGCCATGGAGCAATCCTATGCTACCCTGTTCGGGGCACCCAGGTGGTTTGTGGTATGGGAAGGTGGAGATTTATGCTTTTACCCTATAGAAAAATGTACTGCGGCCGAGGATGCGATGCCACAACCCGGAGCAGCCGTGCTTTGCCCAGGAGGGAGCTCTGCGGGCGGGCGGCCGGACCAACGGCTACGCCAGCTGATGGGGACCAGCACCCCGCTAAATCCCTGGCCACAGCTTCGTTAGCAGTTTGGAAAGCAGACATACCTTAAACTGCCTTGCCAGGTGCTGCTTGTGGCTTTCTTCCACTTGCTTAAATTTTGATTCCAGGCCCCTCATCTGGTTTTCCATCTTCTCAACGTACTGTAGGTCTCTTTGAGTCCGCCTGTCCAACACCTCTATCGACTGGGACATGTTTTGCACCTGTCAAATGAGAAGGGATTCATTAAGAAGATGCTTCCCCAGCAGCAAGGCAGCCCCACTTGCATCGAGCGCTGAACACTGACCTTTTCCTACACAGTCAAGAAAGCTAAAGGGTAATCAGCCTATGCATTATTTACTAGTTAATCAACAGCATCTCATACTGTTATGACCCCACGCTCCAAACCAGAGCAAATTGGTTTCATAAACATTTATTCTGCCGTGCTGCAGAGAATAGTTTAACAATCACACATGCAAATAAGGGCTGTCTGTAGTCAAGGCTAAAATGCATCACTCATGATGGCCTCTCTGAGAGGCTGGGCTGGCACCCACCGTTGCATGAGGAGATGCTCTTGGTTGAGCAGAAGCACATCTGACTATGAGAAACGCTTCTGCTGAGCTGCACGTTATAATTTCTTAATGTACGCAAGTGACACTTACTGATTGCCTAAGTGCAAACTTTACTCCCAGCTAGCAAAAACTTCATTATCCGAACAGCCCTACTATTTATACAGCATCTGCCACAACAAATCCAGCTGCAGGTGAGGGCATCCTGAAGCTGGGGAAGTACCACGGGGGCTGAGGCGTGCATGCCCTGGCCCCACTGGTGCCCCCCCACTCGGGCGGTTGTGCCGTGTCGGCATCTTTTCTAGCCGACCGATGCCGCATCCCCGCGGCTCCCCGCGCAGCGCCCATCTGGCCCTGCTGAAGGAATGATGCAAGGAGGTTGGCTGGGCTCCTCGTGAGAGAAAGAGCTGAGGGTGCAAGGAGGGGAGGGAAACGATAGCTAGGCTGACCCGATTTTGAAGGTTGGCTGCCTTCTGATTTATTAAGATATTCCCTTCTCTCGTTTTTTCAGGCGAGGGGAGGGTAAGCGAAGCTCTGACACAGACAGGCACCCAAGCACCTATTTAGCATTAAGCAATGGGTGTAATTTAAGGTCTTTGCATCAGGGACGGTTGTGTTTGTACACTACGGGGCTCAACCCACGACTCGGCACTGCCGCGTTACCCACAGAAATACGACCGTTGGCGCTGGCAGGGGCGACGCCGGTGTTTAAAATGAATCAGGCATCCAAGCGTGCTGCTGCATCAGTGCCCTCACATTAAAGGCATCCTGGCTCAAGCCTCTTCATCTGTGAGCGGCTGAGCAAAACCCCGCTGTGAGCCGGCGCCGTCTCTGCGGATCCGCTCTGAGACACTTCCCAGAGCCCACGCGGCCGCATCCGCTCCCGTCTCCACCAAAGCCAAGCGCGGACAGGGTGGGATGGGGAAGGAACGGTGCAAGTGCAATATTTCCTCCAGCAAATCACACTGGGCTGCTGTGACTTACCTCGAGCGGCAGAGCGAGGGGACGGCGGGACACCCGCACGCAGCCAGGTCTCGGAGACTACTTGCTGAAACCAGCATAGGTCAAATGCCAAGTTTGGCGTCTGCATCTCTGAAGCAATCAAAATGCCCATTGCTCATGCACGATGACAAGAAAACTATTACAGGGAACTATTAAAAATGTATGGACAACCTGCATCTCAAAGGCCAACAGTAAGGAAACATTTTGTACAACCAGCATGGCTGCTCCGGGGGTCTAATAGTCTCCCTCAAAAAAGGTGAAGCTATTTTCAGTCCCTGAGTCCCAACACGTCACTCAGAGATGAACCAGCACCCATCCCGACTACCACCAAGAACAAGATCTTCTTGGTTTGAAGAGGAGAAGAGCAAACCTGAGCTCAGCCAGAGCCTGGGTGGCTCCTGTTGAGCCATGCCTCCCCTGGGGTACACGAGCTCTCAGTGGACACGCCTGGGTGCTAATTTACCTGGGCTGGGTGTGGAGGCGTTTGAAAGCCTCTTTGTACCCTGAGGCAGGAGAAGGGAAGTCTTAGACAAGCATGCCTGGACTGCAGATATTTTTATTCTGGTAATCCACTCTATGCTTCTTTGAGTCAAGCTGTTTCTCCACCGCAGAACTGTTCCAATGGGTTGGAATAGGAATAACTTGTACGGATGATACAAAATTGATCTAATTTATTCCACTGATGCCTAACCCCAGTTAAAGGCCAAGCTGCAAGTAATCAAAAAAGAGCATTTCTGTAACAACAGACTGGTATCTGACCCCGCAGGGGCCGAGCAAGGCTCCGGGGGCTCCTTATGCTGCCTCTTGGATGGTGGGGAGGGAGAGACAGACTCTGCTAGGAAATGAATCACAGCATCTCGCTCAGGCTTCTGCTCTGAATCACCTCTGGAGGAGTCTGCCTCTCCCCTGACTGCAGAGGAAAATAGCCTCCTCAGATGTCTCTAAACTGAGACACCTAAAATTAGCCGCTGTGCTATTTCGGGGATGTTTTACAAGTCCAGACTCTCACTAGTTTTTGCCCATGTTGTTTTCAACCAGGCAAGATTCTGGCCAGACTTGTAGAAAGTCAGTCTCCATCATCCCTGATCTCTGACAGTAATGTGTGCTTCGTCAGCTGAAGATCTACTTGTTTTCCTTCATTAGCATATTACGCCCTTGATCCAGCAAAGCACTTTGGCACTTGATTAGATTTCAGTGAGGCTGTTCATAGCTTAAACTTAAGCATGTACATAAGTGCTGTAATGAACTGAGACCCAAGGATACTGTCTCTCAAATTCCCTCAGCTTCATCCATTAACCGCTATCCTCAAACATCAGCTAAAATGCTTTTTGCCTCCATCGGTGAAGCATGCACTCTCAACATGAAACCTCATTTTCCATCAAGCTGATGTGAGAGAGGTACCTGCGACTGTCTTGGGGAAAAGAGTTAATTTTAGCATTTGAAATAGGAAATTGATACAAAGGAAACTTCCAGTGCTGTTCTTGTCATCTTGTTTAACGCTGGGTTGTTTCAGGATTAAGCCAGAGTAACAGAGAGTCAACACTGGGCTGATGACCTGAATGAGATTTGTATGGTCAAAGCCTGCTCAAGCTTCCCTGTGGACAGGCCTTCCATGCCAGATGAAAGGGCCGTTCTAAGCCCATCTTTGAGGTTTGAATTGGGATGAATCTTTAGCTTTGGGTAGCTGGACAAACTGCAGCAATAGCATGAAGCATCTTGAGGGATATTTTCATGGTCTACAGGAAGAACTAGTACAGGGGTGGACTCAGCTGATGGACCAGGACATGAAAAGTTCATCTTTTAATGTCTGTAGAAGGCAAAGTGAAGGCTGAAATGTCATGGTTCTCCCTATATACACCTCGGAGTGAATATCAAGGGAACAAAAAGAACTGTTTAATCTGGAAATCAGTGCTGGCAAAGAATAACAATTGGCAGGAAACCAAAAATGGTTTAACCATCAGAGGAGGAAGTCCTCCCAGAAAACAGGGCCAAAAAAAAAAAAAAAAAAAAAATCCGTTTGAAGATAAACCATAATCTGTTTATGAACAGGATTTAGGTGATGTCTTGGTTTGGATGCAGTCCAAGATCTGGACTCAGCACCTGACACATATAAGGCTGGAAGGACTCTGTGTACTCCAGCCAAAGATGAGCTCAGACACCTCGGTGTCAAACCACGGGCTGAACAGTTTGTGCTGTGGCGAGCAGACCTGGCTCACTGTACCTCACTTAACGCCTGCTCTTTAAACTGATGGGGTGCCCAGGATTCACTTCCAAGCAGCATGAACTGCAGTTTCTACACATATGCCTGTGCCCATGTGTTGAGGGTAGATGGGGTCTTGGCAGCTTTGAACCTCAAAGTACATTCAGCTGCTGAAGCCTCTGCGTGGAGATTTTCACTGAAGATGCTATAATTGTTTTGTGTACAGACATATACACACACACAAATGCAGCTTATTTCTTGCCCGTAAAAGCAATGCCTTATTATTTCCATAGGTGACTGCCAGGTCTCCTCCTTTGAAAATCCAAATACAATTACCTCTTTGACACATTATGCTTCTTCATCTGCTGGCAGAAAGAAATGAGGAGATGGGAGTTTTCCCATCATAAAACTAGAGGTAAAATGTCAGATGAGGGAAGAAATTTTCAGGTTTGAAATCCTTCCTGGGAAGCTGGAAGCTCTTCTCTGCAGTTGCATTTTCCGACAGGGATTATCATTTCAGCCTTCATCAAGATCAGATGTCTGGCACTAAGAGCCTATTCTTTATTTTGGGGTTTTCATATAGGTTAGTGTAGGAGTGAGATGCAGACAGATTAGCAGGCAGGTAACATATCCCCAGAACACATGCCTTGAAATAACGCTCCTCCCTCACTGTATTCATTGGCAGCCGGAGAGCTGCATAAGGGGAAAAAAAAAAAAAAAAAAAAAATCACTGAGCACTTACACCCTCCGCACGGGAGCTGATGTTATCCCAGGTCTCGTACGCCCAACTCGCCTGTCCATTAGCAGAGGGCATTGGGTCAAATCCTGCTTGTTTAATGCATACGAGCAATTCTGGGAACACGACGGCGCTCGGGCGCCTGTGTCAGCTGCTAATGTAACGCCTGCTGCCTCTCAGACAAATGTGCTGTTGCCGTTATTGCTGAGAGAAATAAAAGCTTGAGCGGGATTATTTTTAGAAGCCCCTGACATACCAAAGAAGTGGTTTAGGGCTAAATGTTTCCTGCCTCGCTTTATTGTCCTTATCACATAGGAAAACCAGTTAAGCGTAGGTTTAATATTGTTATGAGCGACCAATACACCAACTTCCCAAAAGCAGCAGAATAAAAATTATTTTATCATGCACAACGCATGCCAACATAGCGTGAGGGATAATTACATATCCAGCACAGAAGTCCACTTATATTTTAAATAGAAGAACACCATTGCACATGAAACAGCTTTTCTTCAATGAAATCTATTATCTGGAAAATTTCTTGTTATCGGGAATGTTTCCCTAATGAGATTCTTTGATCTCTTCGGACAGCAGACTATTAAAAACTAATCAAGTGGATGTCAACATTAGAAAGAAAACTACTAACTGTCATTTCTGTGCTATTTGATGTCGACAGCTTGTACCGTTTTATTCGACCTTTTTAATATCACCTTGGCTAGGAATGCACGGGCTTTGGGCTTTTAATTCTATCTTCTCTCATCTTGTTGAGGCTCACCCTCTGAAACCACTTGTGTTAATGTAATGAAAAAAATGAGTAAATTGCTCTTTTTTTTTTTTTTTTTTTTGATATGGTTCAATATCATTGCTTTGATCTCAGCAGTTTTAACCCGACTTTAGGCCACGGTCCCTTTTCCTCTGTGCTTCAGAAAGACTTAAGAGATTTATCCTCCCAACTGCGGCTGATTATTCCCCACTACACACATGGGGACAACTACAGCATGGGAGGGCTGGCCCAAGGGGTCCATCTTCCCTGGAAACCAAGGCTCAGCCCAGCTCGCTCAGGGTTTTTACCCCCAATGTCATGCCAAACCAAACCACCTTTCCCAGAAGAGGTCAACCATTACCTTTTCTAATAGTTGTCTCAGCTGCTTTGTCCTGGCATCACGCGAGCACATCGTCTGTTGAGGTGCCACCACTGTGCATATACAACGTCCCTCGCTATCTTGGGCAGAGCTGTAGACCTGCCAGCTTTCCTCTGGGTTGGTAGGCAACACCTAATTAACAAAGGGAAAGATGGGTTAAGGAAATGGGGGGAGGCCTGGCAGGGGTGTGGGAGATGAAGGGGGCTGAGTGGAGGAAGCAGGGTGGATGTGACAGATACTGGACGCAGAGGGAGGCTCCTCCGAGGGCCCAGCTGCCAAAATTCACTTGTAATGCAAAAAATATGGATCGGGGACAAATAAAAGAAGGGTCTGAAAGAGAGAGCAAGAGTTGAAGCAAAAAGGCAACGCAAGTGGGAAAGCACAGACCCAAGGAAAGCCACGAAGCAGCGAGGGTTGTGGCGTGCCGTAAGGCACCGAGAGCAGCAGGGTGAGGAACCCGCTGCCCGGCTGTCGTTACGAAGCATTTGACTTCTCCTTGACACCGTGAGAAGGATGTGCCCG
Source organism: Tyto alba (assembly GCF_018691265.1). Taxonomy (NCBI): domain Eukaryota; kingdom Metazoa; phylum Chordata; class Aves; order Strigiformes; family Tytonidae; genus Tyto; species Tyto alba. Next base: position 3,829,588 of record NW_024881273.1, read on the forward strand.
AGCTACTGGTGAGGATACGGTGTCCTGGCTGTGGGCTGAGCAGTGATCAGGGTGGCTCTGCAGAGCTCTCCCGGATCCGGCAGCAGGAAAAGCAGCTCTCCAGAGTAAACGGACACCGGGAATTTTGTTTCCTCCCTCCTCTGCCAGACTTTCCTGGGGATAAGGAGGTTCACCACACAACCATTCCCCTCCAAATGTTCTGTGGGTCCCGGGCAGGGAAAGCCTGGGGCCGTGCCTGGCAAAGCATGCCAGCAAAGACGGGATGCGCGCCGGCGGGCACGGTCGGTGCCTCCCTCTGAGCTTCCAGGACACACCGCAGAAAGGGAGCCCCGCCACAAACACAGCACCTTCCCCAGCCCCCCTCGTGCCCCCTGTGCTCTCCAAACCTCTCTGATCTTAATTTTCCTTTGATCTCACAGCACTTTGCAAAAATACATTATTCAATCACATTTCAGCCTCCCATCACTTTGAAGGTACCACCGTTTTGCCCAACAGACGAGAAATGTTCTTTCTACTATTTCAATGTATTACAAATAACCTTGCAAATATCCACGTTGACAGATGCACTAAGAGAGACATCTAGGCAGACAGACAAATAATTTGATTCACTAACTAAAACAACAGGAGGGGGAAAAATAATAAACGGGTTTTATAATCCCTGGTAACATGGCAAAAAATCCCAGTTTCATTCACAATCAGCAGAACCACTACATGAAACACTCGTCTTGAAACAGCAGAGCTGTAATAATACCTTAGCTCTTTTAGAAGGCACAAGCATGCAGCCTGGAGGCGAAAGGTGCCCATTTTTCCCTGCTAAGGGAAGAGAAACAGAAGGATAGTTTTTTCTCAGCCATTTCCAAAGTGGCAAGACCAGGCACTGTACCAGCCCTCCAGCAAAACAGGGACGGGAACATACGGCGCGACCAAAATATACCGCAACTTCTCCACCGCATTTTCCATCCCATTACCGACTATTGATTAAAGGCAGGGAAGCGCCTGAGATCCTGAGGGGCTCGCCCCCCCCGTCCCGGTCCCGACCTGCTTCGCCCAGCGACGGCAAAACGGCGACGAGGGAAACTTTGCGACCCTTTGGCTGAAGGCACTGGGCGGGGGGGGGGAGGAGGGGGGGGGGGGGGGCCACCCAGGTCACCCCCAACCCCCTGCCCAGGGCTAAACCCGCGAGTTGGAGGAGAGGTGCTCCCCGCACCGCCACCCCAATCCCCCGTCTCCTGGCAGCTCCCCGCGGCCCTGGGGGGGGGGGGGGGGGGGGCACTTTGCAAGCGATGCACCCCCCCCCCCCCCCCCCCCCCATCTCACCCCGACGGGGGGCGGCCCTGTCTCTCCCCGGGGTGCTGCTCTCTGCAGCCGGGGGGGGGACACACACACACACACACACTCCTGCAGGGCCTGCCGGCGGGGGAGGCACCCGAGATTTAAGCATCTCGGGGGACACTCAGGTGGGGGGGGGGGCAGGAGAGGAGAGGGGAGGGTGGCGGGGCGCAGCCGCCCCCGGGATGCTCCGGGCAGCCTCCCGTGTGCGTGTATGTATGTGTGTCGTGTGTCGTCGTGTCCGTCCGTCCCCCCCCCCCCCCCGCACTTACTCCCGTGCTGCGATCCAAGGTGCCGCCCGTGGCCGCCGTGAGTTTGGTGGTGTTGAGCCCCACGAGGGAGGGCAGCGTCTGCGACATCCAGTTGGTGATCATGGCCATGGTGCTGAGGACGACTCCAATCTTGAGTAAAGGCACAGACATGTCTGCGGGGGGGGGCGCCAGGCACCCTTCATTCTGCACCGGCGCCGGGCTCCATGCCGCTGGGGACGGGCTGCGCCAGTCGCCCGGCCACCACCGCCGCTCGCCACCGGCCCATCGTCCGCCGCCGCCCCGCCGCGGCCCTGCCCGGCGCTGGCGATGGTGCTGCCGGTGCCTGTGCCGGTACCGGTACCGGTACCACCGGAGCCGGTAACACCGGAGCCGGGGGTGCCTCCCTGCGCTCGCCGGGCGAGCCCCAGCCGGAGCGGAGCGAAGCGAGCGGCTGCAGGAGGCGGGACGGGCCCGGGGTGGGAGGGGGGGGGGTGGGTGGGGAAGGAGGGAGGGGCGGGGGGGGGGGGGGGGGGCGTGAGCACCCAGCCAGCCGGAGCGACTGCGGATGGGCGGGTGGGAGAGAGGGAGAAGGAGGGGAGAAGGAATTTGGGGAGGGAAGGAGAGATTTGGGGGAGGGAAATAATTTTTTTTTTTTTTTCTTTTGGTTGGGGGGGGTGGTTGATTTGGGGAAGGGGGAGCGGAGGGAAGGAGAAGAGGAGGAAAGATATTTAGGGAGAGGGGAAAGAATTGAGGAGAGGCTTGGGGAAAGAGAAAGGAAAGATTTGGGGAGAGAGGAAATGATTGGGGAAGGGGGGGGTGAAAATGGGGGAGAGGGGGAAAAAAAAATGAGGGAAAGCGAAAAAGATTTGAGGAGACGGAAAGATACGGTGGGATGGGGAAAATGTTTGGGGAGAGCGGAAAAGAATTGGGGAGGAGGCGGAAAAGATTGGGGGGGGGGGAGGGGGGGGGGGCGGGTCCCCCGCTGCGGCGCGGCGCTGTGGCGCCCCCTGCCGGCTGCAGGCGGCGGCGGCGGGGCCGGGGTCGGTCGGGGGGGTGCGTGGGGGGGGGGGGGGTGGTGTCGGGGTGTACGGGGTGGGGGGGGGGGGCGCAGGGTCCGCCGCGATGCTGGCGAAGGCAATCGGGAGCAGCGTTCGCTGCTGCGGGGCACGCAGGATGCTGCGCCCCTCCCGCGCGAACCCACGAGGCGGGGGACGTGGTGGTCCCCAGTCCCACGGTTTTCGGAGCATCCCCCCCCCACCCCACCCCCATTCTCGCTCCCCCCCTCACCGCGCTTTGCAACCACAGTCCTGTGTCAGCACGAAGGACCCGATACGCTTGACCTGAATCAAAACGCCCCAGAAATTCTGCCTGGCAGCCCTGCTCTTACCCCGTTCCCCCCCCCCCCCCAGCCCTGCTCTTACCCCGTTCCCCGCCCCAGCCCTGCTCTTACCCCGTTCCCCCCCCCCAGCCCTGCTCTTACCCCATTCCCCCGCTCCCCAGCCCTGCTCTTACCCCATTCCCCTGCTCCCCAGCCCTGCTCTTACCCCGTTCCCCGCCCCAGCCCTGCTCTTACCCCGTTCCCCCCCCCCAGCCCTGCTCTTACCCCATTCCCCCGCTCCCCAGCCCTGCTCTTACCCCATTCCCCCCCTCCCCAGCCCTGCTCTTACCCCATTCCCAGCAGGCAGGGCTGCACGGTCGGGAGAGATGGGACGGTGTCAGACACTGCCAGAACACCCCAGCACAGAGTTTGAGGAAAACTCTTGGCTTCCTGCGGCTGGGGTGGCCCTGAGGCAAACCCTGCTGAGGAACCCCACGGGCTGTTACGCTGCAGACAGCACACAGCCCCTCGGTGCGGGCCTGCCGCGCAGCCTGCAGCGACCTGGAGCTTGTTCACAACTCGGGTTTCCTGAAGGCGTTTGCAGAACTGTCCTGGTGGCTTCAGAACCAAAATCTCTGACCAAAAGAGATCTGCAGTTCCTTGCACATCCTACCCAAGGTGTGCCTTTAAACACCCCCGTGCAAAGGAAATGATGAAGTTAATCCCCTAGCCCACTCCAGAGGGTAGAAGTGACACCCCTCGCGTTGCTGGTATAGCACTGCCCTCAGCATGTTGGAGCAGCCACCACAGCCCTGCGCTGTTCCGTGGCCCCACCACCCCCAGCCTGGCCAGCCCACGGGAGCCACCGATATTCCCACTGGAGCCTGATCAGCCCAGCCCCAAACCTGCCACCTCCAAAGCTGCTCTCCTGATGGCATGGCTCCTTGGGGTCGTGGGTCTCACAGCCCCCTCCTCAGGAGCTGGGCTGGGCTACAGCTGAGAGGGTGCTGAGGGGTGCCCCACGGCCTTGACCCACCAGTACTTTCTTGCCATACAGCATCCAGACTGGTGTGTGGAGCAAATTCCAACCAGGGAAAACTGAAAACGCAATCGCTGCCGAGCTGGCCTGTCCCACCTTAGCAGGACCTTGCCCCTAGCTGGGGACCAGGCCCTTGGCGTGGGATCATCCCAGTGCCTCCCAGCACTGCTGGTCTGGGCAAAGAGAGCAGAAACCAGCGACAGTCAAGCGGAGCTGGTTCTGCAGAGAGCACCGGGGAGTTCCTGTGAGGCACCGAAATGAAAGCACATTTAGCAAGTCCACCAGGTGGAGAAAAAGAGATGTGTTAGAGTACGAGCGCTGATGCCAGGTCGGATCCCGTCCCTCCGACAACACGGTGGCAGAATCAGATGCTGGCAGCTGGGAGGCAGCGGTTGGTGCATGTCAAAGGCTGTAACAGCTGAAATGCCATTCTTTCCCCTCGCTTCCCAGCACACTCAAACCATCTCACCTCTGCCCTTTCCCCTGATCAGGCCAGACCAGCTCTAATCTGGGTAAATCAGCCAGCTGACAGGTCAATCTGCTGCTGAAATCAGTAAGAGAACACTCCTGCCTGCTGAATCAGACACAGTTCTGCTTCGGGCTCCCAAAGCAGACAAACTATTTGCACCCCATGAAATTGGCTTCACCCAGCCCAGGCACCGAGCATCCTTTCCGTGGAGAAACTGCTCTCAGGTGGTGCAGCGTTGTGCCTGAGGAGGTCAGCACCAAGGACGTGTTTCAGGCTGTGGTTGTAGGCACAGGTTCATTAGGCAAAAGCCCCAGATGACTTCCATCTTTTGGAATAAATCACAGCTTCCCATTCCATTCCAGTTCAGCCTGTTCTGCTCTAACAGGTGCTTATGCTGTGCTCAGCACTGTAGTAGCTGAGACCCTGATTGCTTATCTGATTTCATACCATATATAACACTTGAGTGCTACACTTAAATCATCTTAATGTTCATTCTGAAACTGAGTTTGTAAGTAAAGTTTATCCCTCATATTTGTCTACTCCAAACACATACAAAAGGAATCAGACCTATGGATACTTTATTATTTAAAATGGTATTCAGCAGGGTAACAAGCATTCCTTTGCCTTGCTCTGGATTCCACATGGACTAAAGAAAGACTCATTTCCTACCCGTGCACGCAGGTGATTTCATTCATATGCCCTTCAAGTGCTTTGCAATGATTAAAGCTTCTGCACACGGGGACAGCGAGGCACAGAGAGAGAAGCAGCAGCCACAAGTCCCTGCTAAGGAGGGGGGAGACTTCCCAGGGGAAGCACAGAGTGTCCGTGCAGGCAGGGGAAGGCCGGGATCCAGCAGCAGCAGAGCTGCTCCGCTTCCCTGGAGCAAAACCCTTTATGGGAGAGAGAAATCCAGGTGTGATTTTCTTTCTTTCTCTTGCTTTCGGTGTTTATGAAGTAGCCAAAAGCAGCAGTTTTGGGGCAGTCTTTCTTTGCTGGTAAGATAAAGGGAGTTCAGGTAGGGACACCAAGAGATCGACTGTTCTTCTGTACCTTTTCAGAAAGTTCAGTGACTTAATGAATTAACGACCTGTGCCAGGAGCGGGATGGCCCTGAGCCCATAGGGTACAACCCTTTCCCAGCACATCAGGCTGGCTGTGGTACGGCCACGCAAGCTCAGCCCACGTCAGCTGGTCCAAAGCAGAGACAGGACAAAAAAGAGGCTCTGAGAAATGCCACTGTTTCCCTTTTTTTAAGGATGAAGGTTATTCAGAGACAAGAGGGGGTGGTCGCCTTGCGCTGTGCTAGGTTGTGGGCATCAAGTAGGAAAATGATCTTTGTCATCTCAGTGCCTGAAGTAGGTGATGTCCAACCATGGAAGCCTCTTCCCTACCCTAATGATTTCCCTGGTTTTAGAAGCCCAGCATGGCAACAAAGTGAAACACAGACAGCAAAAACCCAGTGAGGACATGAACTTGATGTGAGACCTGACATCACCTATACTCATGCTAGAGCAAATCAGAAGAAATGCTGGCGAAATCAAGGAGACTCAGATGATTCTTTTTGACCTGATGACATTCACTGATGGGCCTTCCCAGGGCCCAGCAGGATCTGGCCCTTAAAGAGCAACTTTCCATTGTAACATCTGTAGAAATCTCTTCAGTACCGGTTTTGCTGAACTGATTGAGTTCGCCTTTCTCCTGATCACTTTGGGGTATTTTGCATAAGGCATTGCCTTGGAAAAAAAATCTCATGATGCCCCAGAGTTTTTCTTGCCCTGATGCGCTCACTACAGCCACCCATAAAAGCAGGGGGTGCAAAGCTGCCCTCCTGGTGCCTCTCCTGCTGCAAGCAGAGTAAAAAGCAGGAAAAGATGAACTGCTTGGGAACAAAAGATCCTCTTTGCATGCATATATTCTGAGCAGAGAAAGAGGAGGAATGATAGGTAAAAGCAAAGAACAGGGTCTTTCAAAACAGCTAGTTGGTGGAAAATTCTGCTGCTGGGAAGTGATAATGAAAATGTGACTGACTGTGTAAAGGAGCCCTACAAGGGTCCAGGTTTGCAAACACGGCTGTGTGAGTGTGTGTGTGTGTGTGTGTGTGTGTGTGTGCAGGACACGGCGGTCATTGTCTCCCTCTCCTGGCTGGTTCAGAGAAGAGGTGCTGAAGTTCCTGTTGCTTCCAAGTTTACAAGGAGATGGTGTCTGTATACCACAGTCTGAGAATTCCTATTTAATGCATGGTGACAGGGTAGGATCTGCTTTAAAACACATACACCTGTATGTATGTAATCTTGCTGGTGCTCCAAGCTGGCTCAGTAAATGCTGGAGGCATCTCAACTAACACCCAGCATCTCCAATGAGGAGGATGTGTCCAGGCACCTTCTTGGGTCTGGCAGCTCCTGTCTGGGCAGCACACGATTCAGTGATTTGTCAGGGCACTCAGGTGCACTCTGTGGTGTGTGGGACATCCCATACTCCAGCTCTTTCCAGCTCCTCCTCTCCACACTGGAGACCCACAGGCTGTGCCATGCCTTCTGGCCAGGCACTGTGGGAAAGGTCTGTCCTTTCCAGAAGGATCTTGCTGTGTAACTTCAGGGACCCTCCTTGGATACTTGGACTAAGTGACTTTTCTCGAAAGCTCCCTCTTGTAGCTGATGGAGGGGCTCTGAAATGGCTTCTTGGAGTATTCCCTGTCTCCACTGACTTTTTGCAGCCCTCCTGGAGTCCCTGTTGCTGTCCCACTTGCGAAGGAGCGTGGACTGCATGGAGGCTGATGAGCTGCGGGGTGGAAAGGACCACCTCCATCATGCATGGATGGGAGAGCACCCCGAGAACCGGGGCGAGGGGCTGCACTCCCTGGCACTGCACAGCACGTCTGGCAGCCGAAGGCCGTGGGGATGCCGAGCAGCTCTGCGTGGCGGTCCCTGCAGTGGGGGTCAAGGCTGGCGGTAAGGAGCTGCCAGTTCAGCCCAGCTCTGCCTGCTCAGGCCAGGGCTCCAATCCCACCCCAGCACTGCGTGGAGTGCTCACGGTGCCCCTCTGCTTTCTGCCCAGCACCACAGAGTTAGAGGGAAAGCCCTGCACTCTGCTCTTGAGAGAGACGATGTTTCTTATCCCTTTCTCAACTCAGTAAATGTTCAGCCCCTTCCCTCGCATTCCTCATTGCTTGGGCTTGTGGCAGGAGGTATCCAAAATCCCTCCACATCAGTCTGTGGGCAGCAGAGGGCTGTGAACAGCATCAGGCAGAAGAAGCACCCCGCCTTCCGTGGGAGGCAGCGTGGGCAACTTCATCCTCATTAAGGAACATACACTTCGTACCCATCACCTCTGGAGCATGGGACAATCTTCTCTTACATTTGCTGTGGGGCATCTATCCCTCAGCAGGTCACAACTGCCACAGCAATAAATGGTACCGGGCTTCTCCGATTTTGGGGTCTGAACTCCAAATATCCTTGCCCCTTCATCTTCTTTTGTCACTACCTGTGCTACCATCAACTCACACAAACCTTAATCCTGGAGCCAGACCCTGACACCTCGGCGTTGCACCAGCACAGAGCAAACTCTACCCCTCCTGTTGCAGGGAGGGTATGGCTGGAGAGATGGGGAAAGTGAAGGAAGAAAACGGCAATTAAAGACCCCAAAGTGACTTGGAAACAGTGACCGTGATGCTGCAGATCACCACCAGCTCCTGGTGAGACTCTGTGTGAAACTGCTGGTGGTGGTGCTGCACTTTGCTCCAGGAGCAGCCGTGTTTCGGGATTAGGCAGCCGAAAGTGCTCTGGAAAGTTAACCCCCAGCTAAGGACACTGTGACCACCCCTTCGGCACGCAAAACACTCTGCAACCTTTCCTTTTGTTACCCACACAGCGAGTAGAAACGCTCTGCAGCAGAAAGAACATGCTCCTTCTGTTACACTGGAACAGAATAATCCCCTTTGCAGGTCTTCACTTTGCTAAATCTGTGTTTAGCTAAAGCTGCTCTTGACATTAAACCCATGCTCTAACAGCGAGTGCCAACACGTGTCAGAGCCTCTGGGCTAGATCAGAGCCCGTTAAAGTCGGCGCAAGTTTCGCGGGCGATCAGTGGGTTCCTGTTACTCGGATGTTTTGGTTAGGGATGATGATTTTTTTTTGGGGGGGCGTATTTCCCTGGGTCAGTCACACGCCTCCAGTCAGAAAGTGCCTTTACACTGAAAACTTGTTCTGCACATTGCTTGCTAGGAATTGCTCCAGGGTCACTTGCTGCTGCGCACTCCTGGACCGAGGACTGACACGTGCGATTGCCCCGCTGCTATCTTTCCAGGAGATCTTTTGCATTTTGGCTGGTTTTGAATGCTGCCTCCCAGCTGGGCAGGGGAGAGGGGCTAGGAGCCAGGACCTGGGTTCTGAACAGGGAGAAAGCTTCCCAGGGCCAAAACCCAGGACAAAGCCAGTCCGGAGGCTGGGACCAGGGCTCCTGGGCTCAGCTCCGGGAGGGCAGTAGCCAGAAATAGCTACAGTCTACAAAAGAGGGAAAAATCAGGATTTTTAGGTGCTCTTCCCCACAAAGGGGATTTGGTGGTGCTGTGACACGTCTCAGGCTCTGTGCCTCAGTTTCCCAAGTGCATCTTCCCTCTTTTAGGGGAACGCTTGACTGACTAAACCTCTTGGGTATCTCCCTGCCCTCCCAGGGCTCTCAAAGAGCCTGGCTGAGGCACCCAGAGGCAACAAACCCCAGAGGGACACTCCTTGGGTGTCCCTGTCCCTGCCTTGTTCCCTTTTGTTCATAACTTCATCACAGCAGAGCGAAGCCAACACTTATCAGTCATAACTCAAGAATTAGTTTCTTCACTGCCAACGCAGTCTACAGCCTTCATCTATCTAATTCACTCAGATAGTAATTAGTTTTGTATTACTTTACGCAGTGATGCTAATACTGATTACAAGGACGGATAACTTGAGCAATAAATACGACCCAGGGCTGAAAATTACCTTTCTTTTTTATTGGTTAAAGCTGAAGTTAGTGAAATTAGACACAAATTGGTTTATGAGATGAGGCAGCTGCCTCCTGTTGCAGGCTACAGATTTGCAGCTTAATCCTACCAGTTTCCATGTGTGTCCCTGACAGGGGAGGGAAGAGCCCGGCCACCAAACTGGGCACTGGGAAGCCCCCCCAGGGATGGAGGGGAGCCAGCACGGCTTGGCTGGGCACTTCTGGGGCAGAGGGGCACGGGCAGCTTTGGGGAGGGCAGCGTGTATCCCTGACAGCTCCCCCCTTCCTCTGAAAATAGCCCCAAGAAGAACCTGAGGTGCTTTTAGGAAAATCAATGGCAAAATTGTTTAAATTGTTTTTTTTTTGTTTGTTTGTTTGTTTTGTTTTTATTATTTTTTTTTTTTTTCTTTACAGAAGCTCTAAATATTTAATAGCTGTCTGCTCCAGGAAGGTATTTCTTCCTGTGTGGTTTCAATGATTACTGGGTAAGTGGATGTCAGAGCGCTGGTGCTCTGCGCCTGCAAAACTTTGAGGAATGCAAAGAGGTTTTCACTGGTAATAACCCAGCAGCTCGCCAGCAAGCATGAGGCATGACAAAAGGACAAGTCGGACAGATAGACAAGCAGATGGCATCCTAGACCCCCCTCTGCCAATACCTCTGGCTTTACTACAGCAGCCCAAATCCTCTGCCCTCTTGGCAGCACTCTCTTTCTGCACGTGACAAGCAGATCCTTAGAGAGCGTAAGTTGGCTCTGCTCCTTCACGACCATCAGGAGAGCTGCCCTGAGTCTCACTAAGAAGAAGACAAGGAGAAAAAGCCCCATGTTTTGCCTGGGAAGCCCTCTGCCCAGAGCTGCAAGCACAGCCAGAGCGAAGCTGCATCATGGGGTGCCCGCAGCAGCAGCTCTGCCCTCCCTGTCCCAGCACCCATACCCAGCCCCTGCACCCCGAAACCAGCCTGCTGAACCCTGCCGAAATACGTTATTTCAGGTTTTCATCGCTGACCTGTGGAGAGCCAAGGCAAGGCACAAAGCAAGTGAGGAGACCTTTGGCAGCTAGAAGAAATCCCAGAGCCTCGTGCAGGTCTTGCTCGGGGAGGGCCCGTAGGGGCAGCCCTCCCCTTGTTTCACACAGGTAAAACTACCATCCACCTCAGGCGGGTCTCAAAGCCCCCCCGTCCCAAACCTGGGGGTGCACCCCACAGTGTGTGCATCACCCGTGTGCTCCCAGCTGGGCACGAGCATCCTTCCTCCCACTCAGGGGGACCAGAGGATGCTGCAGTACCAACACCTTGAAGACAACTCCCTTCCCTTCCCTCCATGAGAAGAGCTTTCCCAGCACCCAGCTGGGAGCACAGCCATGTCCTCACCCCTTCCAGCCTCATTTAACAGCCATTCCTCTCCCCATTTATTCCTTTTTTTGTGCACTGGCCTGCCAGTGTCACTGCAGGAAGGGAGAGGAGAGGACAGCAGTCGCTTCTGCACCATCAGGGAAAGCTGCCTAAATCAGCAACCTCTCTCCCCTGAACCTCGATCCCTCCTCCCCCGGCATCGGATCTCTGTAGGGGATGGGAGAGACTCCACGCATGTGATGGAGATGTAAATCCAGCACTGAATTAAATGTGGAAGACACTGAGCTGGGCGGTGCCTGGGCTGAAAGGCATATTTGGGGATTGCATCTGGCAGCTGTGCTACAGAAATGAGATGCTAAAACTCTTGAAAGGGCTCTGCAGTGCCAAGCGAGTCAGCAGGCACGCTGGCGGGAGAGCTCGGCGTGGCCAGTGCACGGGGCCTGGCAGGACTCGGCTACCTGCAGGCAGCAAAGCCCAGGTAGGGACTGCAAAGCAGAAACCAGCCCCAGCAAGGCAGCTCTGCAAAGCCAGGGCTTCGGCAGGGGCTTCCAACCTCCCGCCAGCAGGCAGGGACGGGCTGGGAGGTAACTCTGCCAAAGTCAGCCCGCAGCGCTCAGCCCCACAGCTCAGATTTGGTTCCACATCCCCCCCCCCCCCCCCAACCCCGATGTAAAGTTGCTCAGAAACTGAAGAGTGCTGCAGTCTCAAAAAAAAAAAAAAAAAAAAAAAAAAGAGAGCAAGAAAAGGAGAAAGTAGCCAAGCGCAGCGGCATCCTTGGCACAAGAGGTGATAACTCGGTGTCCTTGAAAAAACCCACCAGTGCAGAGCGGGGAGGGCTGACAAGGCCGATAAGGGACGGTGACAGCCCCCCGGGGAGGGGGGTGCCACCCAGGTCCCCAGGCTGTGGGTGCAATCCCCAGGGCTGGGCGGGAAGGAGGCCGGAGGGGGTTTGCGGAGCAAGGGGGCAGCCCTACCACGCTGCTTCTCCACGACGCTGCCACGGGCCCTGGCTGGCCGTGACCTCGGCCGGGCCGGGTGCGTGGTGAGAAGCCCCTTTTTGCTGATTCCCAAGCAACGCTGGCGGTCGCTGGCTGCTTTGTCCAGCGCGGCGCATGCGCACACCCCGTGCATCCTCACACGCACAATGGGCTTCTCCTGGGCGCTCACTTGCAGCTCTGGCTCCTTCCCACCCCTCCTCATCCACACAGCTCTTGGATGTCTTTGCTTCCCCCCCCCCCCCCCCCCCCCCCAAATTACTACCTTCTCATCCCTTCTCTGGAGGGCCCCGTGCGATTAAGGCAGCTCTTCAGCCATTTCTTCCTGGGGGCAGCAGAAATACTCTGAGGGTGCAAAGCCAAAAGGCTTCAGCTACTGAAACTTCAGCAATAGGGCAGTGACAGGAGAGAGCGTTGTCAGCAGGGGAAAGGAAAAAAATAATCTACATAAAGCATCCAGGATGAGAGCCCAGCTGCTAATTGCTCCTACATTAAGAAGCCTCTACTCCCCTCCTATTTATAGCTTCTTTTTCTTTCTTTTTTTGCTTCCAGGCAGCATCACAATTAACCCCACAATCTAGAGCATCCTCTTGCAATTACTTTTCTTCCTTTCCTCAGTGACTGGGGAAAAAAAACCAAACCAAAACAAAACAAAAGACAACCTCCTTGCCTGCCTCCCCCCAGTTATCTTAAAGAAGTCAAATAGAGTTTTATTTCCACTTGCAAGAAATGGCTTTTGTGTGCCTCCTTTCCTCCCCCCAGCCGCACTACTCACTCAGTCCAGGGGCCGGGACAATAAAGGGGAAGCATTAAAAACCAATAATAAAAAAAAAAGAAAGGTGGAGGGGGGAGAGGGAGATAAATAAGATGCTCCTCTCTCCCACAAGCCTGTCACAGATGGAAACATCAAGGGACATTTAAATGTCACCTAAAATCAGCAAAGCTCCCCCCCCATGAGGAGCTGGTGTGGAGTGTGGGGGGTTGACAAGGAGGGACCGTCACCGTGTACTCGTGTCCAGTCCCCGTGGGGACCCGGGACAGGCAGCCCCGAACTTCACAGAACCAGAGCCCCGCGGGGGCCAGCCCAGCCCGGCAGTGGGGGTCCCACTGCCCGCCCCCCCCCCCCCCCAACAACAACACCACCAACTTCCCCCATAAGTGGGGCGAGCAGGTGGGGGGGCCCCCACACCCCCCTCGGGGGTAGCCACGCCGGGTCACCCCCCATTTCCCCCCGGGCTCTGGGGTTCGCCCTCCAGACCCCCCCTTCCCCCCGCCCCAAGCCCACCGGGTCCACCGGCACCGCGGGCTGAGCAAAGCCGGGTACCCGGGGAGGGGCGGGGGGAGCTTTCTACTCCAGTTTTCTTTTGTGCTCTCGAGGTTTAATAGAAAATGGCGTTGGGGAGAAAAGCAGGGAAGGGGGGGGGAGTGGGAAAAGCAAGAGAGAAACCTACTTGAGTGAGTTCTGTGCCCATCAGGATGAGAAAGCAGAGGGTGAGGAGCTTGCTTGCCGGTTGCATGTCTCGCACCCCGTTCTAGGCACCTTGCATACAGATCACCTCCCGGGCGAGTCTCCCTGTGCCGATCCCCGAGCGCCTCGCTGCCTCCTCAGTCCTTTATTGTTATTATTATTTTAATTAAAAAGAAAAAAAAAAAAAAAGAAAATAAAATGAAATTAAAAAAAAAAAAAATCAGAATGATTTTCCGGGAGGCTCTCAGCACCCCCAGGAAGCAATGCAAGAAATCTGCTTAGCAGAGCCTTCACTTTGCATATTTATTGGGATCCCAGTTTCTCTCCTCTGCTCTCGGTGCTGGCTCTCTGGTAATTTTTTTTTTTTTTTTTTTTTAATGGCTCCCCTGATCGAAAGACATTTGCGAGGAGAAATTCAACGGAGCACGAAATGATTATCTCTGCTATTGCCAAAAGTTTGCCTTGAAAAGGGGGGGTGATGGGGAGAGGACAGGGATTAAAAAAAAAAAAAAAAAAAAAAAAAAAGGGAATTGGTAGGGCTGGCTACTAGCAGGGGATGGCTGTGGAACAGGATGTGACATCAACTAAGGCGGGGGAAATTTAACTAAACACGGCAAAGGGAGAGGGGGAAAACCAGCCTCGGAAGCGGCGGTGCGGGGCGAGCAAGGCCGGGCAGGGGGCGAGCAGGGGGGCTTAACCCCCCCCCCCCCCCCCCACCTCCTGGGAGCACAGGGACCTGCTGAGCTGCCCCCGCTCTCCAGCGGTGCCTGAGGGCAGCGGGGGGGGGTGTGCAGAGGGATCTCATCTCCCCGAAGTACCAACCCCCAAGCAAAGATGCTTTCCCAAAGCAAACCCTGGGAGCAACAGCCCCTGGGCTCAGCCCCAAATTAATTTCAGGTAGTAGGAGCATGATGACAACCCTTTTGCTCTGCGGGGGATCTTCCCTTGCACCCTCTCCCAGCATCCTACAAGGGTCCTGCTGGTGCACCAGGAGCTTGACTGGGGTGGGGGGGCTGCAGGCAGTGCCCACCCCACTCTATTCTGGCTGTGCCCTTCCCCTCCCCAAGATCCGTGGGGATTGCTTACCCCTCATTTCTCTCTCACACTCATTGAATGCTTTCCAAACCACAGTTTTCTCAGCACCTCATAAATACTTTTAAGTCTCCTGGTACTGGGCAATGCTGGTGAATAGCATCATCCCCCTTTTCTAGGAGTAAGAAAGGTAAAGCAGATCTCTTAATGATTATTGAATGATTTCATAGAAATCACTTGCCACAGACCCACGATTAGCAGAGACCCCACAAGCAGGTCTGCCCCCTTGATTGCTCATTGCAAAGGATTTATTCTTCTGGAGTCCTCTGGCACTGGTTATTACTGGTGTGGGAGATGGGATTTCTGTAGTGATGAGCTGACACGGGGCCTTTTCCAAGTCCCAGGATCACAGAGCACAGTGTTCAGCAGAAACCAGGAAATTTGCAGCAGGGTGACCCCTGGCTGAGGCTCAGTGGGGACAAACAGCTGAGAACAAACTGGGGAAAGACTTCTGTGTGTTGCCATCAGCAAATGTCCAAGGGAAGGTTGCCCTGGACCTCCTGAGAGCAGGTTTCAGCAGCAGCCTGCAGCTCCAGGCAGCTTTTCTCTAGGAAAGTAATCAACATGTTAGTTTAAAGAGAGCTTAGAAAAAGGCAATCCAGGGAGCAGCTGTGGGAAAGCTGGCACGTCTGACTATCCCACATAGATCTATCTTTAATATACTTCCCTCAGCACCTCCCTTTAAGGTCAACGCTTTATAGCTCATAAAAGCTGAGGACCTTTAAAAAGCATTAAGCTCCCCTTGACTTTATCAAGAGCAGCGCAATAAGGCCAAAAGGATCAGTGGTACAACAGGGCTTGAACACATCCTCCCCTGGTGCTTTAGAAGTTGTTTTTTTAACCACAGCCATCACCTTCCCCCAAGCAGGGATCACAGTGGGATGTCCTGCTGGTGAATCAGGTCTCACCAAAAATCAGGGGAGGGAAGGGCCAGTAGCGAGTTACACGTGGCTGTGTTTCTCTGCTGGGTTCACTCTTTAAAGTGCCTTCAAAACCCACCCGAGCAGCTTCCTATTAACCCCACGACACAAGGCAGCACATGGCTGCTACAGATCAGGATGCTCCAGGTGCAGCTGGAGCTCACAGGGCTTAAAACAGATTCGAGAGGTGCGCTAGCAAGAAGAGCATTTTTCACACAAAAATGTTCAATGATGAGCTCATCTTCACCTTAAGTTGCTGTGACCATGGAAGGTGACTTCAGTTTGAGTGTCTTAGACCTCAGAACAGAAGAACCCCGCCTTGTTTTCCACAGTGGTACCAGATCAGGAAACAGCACCTTTTCCAACTCAGCAACAGCACATCCCCAAAGGGGAATCACTTTTCTCCCCCTCATTTGCTTTTATACACCTCTAGCTTCATTGACCTTCACGGTAATAGTCACAGCTTGCACCTGGGTAAATGACAAAAGCATCAGCTCTGCAATTTGTTTTACTTTATTCCTCTTTTGAAGTCTTTCTTAATTAATATAAAGAACCTTTTTATTGAACTTGAGCTCCAGAGTGTGAGGCTCTGTACAGTCTTTCCTCCGGGGAGGAGCCCTGTCCCATGGAGCTCCCCTCCCAGGACGTAAATCACAGAAACCAAGAGAAATAAAAGGAAAAAATTTCTCAGTGTGACACAACAGAGGAGCCTGGGAACACAACTGGGATCTTTTGATTCCCACAGTGTCTTGCCCAGACTTTGAAAAATACCTCCAGAGATTTGGAAAGCATTCAAGGTCTGGGGAATCTGCCCATGGATTATGACTAAAGAGGCTCCAGCTCTTTCACCAGCAAAAGGGATGGCTAAGAGGAGGCTGCCTGGGGGAAGGTTTCTGTACATGAAGGCTCTTCTATCCTATAAAAAAGTCAAAGCAAGAGTCCACAGTTTGGAGTAGAAATAGGACCTGTTTTTTTTCCTCAGGGGAAGATAATCAGACTGTGAAATAACTCAGCTGAAGGCACGGTGCCCTCTCCATTGCTTGACATAGTTAAATCAGAGCCAAGAGCCCTTCTGAAAGATGCGTCCCGGCTCCTCCAGAAACTACAGGCAGTATGCCTTCAATGAAACTCTGCTGTGTGATGCAGGAGAGGAGAGCAAAGCGATTCTGGTTTCCCATCTCGATATATAAGATGTGATTTAGGCCAGCACTCTGCTCTCTGGTCCACGCTGCCCTCCAGAGCAGCCCACGGTCAGGGTGCAGCCTTGCCCTCAGCACAAAGCACCTCGCGGGCAGGGGATGGCAGGGGACAGGAGGGGATGGTAGGGGATGGCAGGGGACAGGAGGGGATGGTAGGGGATGGCAGGGGACAGGAGGGGATGGTAGGGGATGGCAGAGGACAGGAGGGGATGGTAGGGGATGGCAGGGGACAGGAGGGGATGGTAGGGGATGGCAGGGGACAGGAGGGGATGGTAGGGGATGGCAGGGGACAGGAGGGGATGGTAGGGGATGGCAGGGGACAGGAGGGGATGGTAGGGGATGGCAGGGGACAGGAGGGGATGGCAGACAGCCCCTTCCTCTGCTCTGGGAACCAGAGGCATCTGCAGAGCCACAACATGGGCAGCTGGGTGCTGCCGTGCACTGGGGGACAGGCACATGGTTCCCACTTTGGGTCTCACCTGAGGATGCTGCGGCTCCCCTGGCAGGCAGCGAGCTCCTGCCTGTCTCTGGGCTGGGTTACTGCTTATTTGGTCCTTTCACAGAGGACCTCGCAGAGCCCCGTTCACTGCTTTCCCTGCACGGGGCCAGATGGTGGCCCTTAATTCACATGGCCTAGTTCTCTCTGCCCTTTACTAGGATCTAGATTTAAAGAACCAAGCTCTCCTCAAAGAGCAGGCAGATGATCTCCCTCGCTGGGAGCTTTCTTGGCTCTGCAATCTCCTCTCACCTGCCGCCTCTCTGAGAATTTCTTGCGGAGCCAAGTGCCTCTTGTTTGCTGGGGTCCTGCTCTCTTCCTCCTCGCTGAGATGAAGGCTATTCCAGACATGGTGAAAATATCTTCATGTTTCTTTCTTACCTATGGAAAGGCACATTTCACATGCAATTTTTTAAAAGACCAATTTTCACACTCAATTGTCCCGGCTGCTGTATAAATTCAGTGAAGATGCTTTCCTATCTTTTTTTTTTTTTTTCTCTGAAATTTTGGTGTCAGGTGCACCAGGGTGAACCTTTACTGAAGACATGGATGTTGAAATGCTCCTTAAACCCATCCCTGCAGTTTGCTGCTCCCTGCATGGGTCTCTCCTGCAGAAAACCATGGGAAAGTGAATTCCTTCCCAGGAGGTGGGTTCCCTGCCTGTCCCGTCGTCCCCCCCCCCCCCCCCCCCCCCCCCCCCCAAAGCAGCGTATGATCATGCTGGTACTTCACAATTTCTCTCTGCTGGGACATCAAGGGATGCCCCACACCAAGGAGGGATTCTCCCAGGACTGCCAACCTGGTGTGCCTCAGCTGATTCATGGACCCAGGGTGGCTGTCAAGAAGAGCTGGGAGGTGAAAGTCAGCTCTGGCAGCACTGATAAAACCAGAGGACAAAATCAAGTGAACTCAGTGGGATGCGAGACATCTTCCACTTGCAAAAAACTTGGGCAAAGAAGTAGGAGACATTCAGCAGCCCCAGGCTGGATATGATGATTCCAACAGACTTCAGCCCTTGCATTGAGCCCCATCCCCTGCCTGATACCGAGGAAGGATGAAGAGCAATCTGCACCTTCAAGAGCAACCACAAATAATTCGCACAGCCAAAATCCTCACTGGGGTGAAACAGGCCACCAGATTCATGGGACAGGTTTTGTAGCAGCTCCAAGGGAGACACGGCCATTTTCATTCACTTCTGCTGATGGCTGGACTTGGATGAGCCACCCAGGAGCACAAGGTGCCCTTTCCCCAGCACAGCTCACTCTCTGTAAAACCCCCTCCATTCTCTGGGCAGGAAGGGCTGTGCTGACTGGTGGTAAATACCCAAATTGAGCATTGCAATTGAACTACACTGGACAATGGCTCCAACAAACACGAACCCTGAGGAGATTACTTCATGGACCCACTCAGGGAAATACATTTGTAAAACCTTCCTGTCTCCTCCCCTGTTCACTGCTCTTGTACAATCAGTGAGGCCAGACAGATCGTGTCCTCTCCTGGGGCCTCTGGCTCGGCTGACATTTTGATGGTGGTCCTTCAAGGGCTGCCCAGTGTAAAATTGATTTTCCAGATAAACCCAAACTATCGAACCCTTTGTCAGAAAAATGTCAGGGAGAGAGATGCCAGGCACAAGCATCGCTGTCATGGGGCTTCAGGGTGTGTGACAGAAGGACCCGCTGCAAGGACCCCTCTGGGAGCACTCATTCAGCATGACGTGATGGGTTAGCAGCATCTGCTACTCAAGGAGTGGGCAATCTATCCTCAGAGGAAATCATACCTGTGTGATCCTCCTGAATAGCCCATTTCATGCAGACAGACTCAATGATGAACACAAGACGTTTTCTTCTGGCAGCTGGGATGCCACCGTGGCTGTCTGTGCAATTGTTTTTCCTCTTATCTTCTCTTAGGAACTGCTTTGGGATCCCAGCTGCAGGTACCGGGGCTGAATTTTTCCATCAGTGGTTTTTACTGGCTTCAAACCAAAAGAAGGCAAAACCTGATGTTTCTTGGAAAATTGACTTACTCTAGTGGAAGATGCTAATATGGAAAGTAGGGGTGGAGACACCTGAACAAAGCTGTACATCCAGCCTGCCTGTAGTCACTTAACGTCCCTTTCCTTCCCTTACAAAGTAGAAATACTTTTGGAAAATGGCCCCCTTTACTTTCAAGTTTATACAGCATGTGGTCCAAAGTGGCTCTGGGCCATGATCAGGCAGTGCTGTGGTCCAAACACTAAATCTAAATTAATGCCTTTCCTCCTGTTAGGTTACCAACTTCTGTAGCATCCCCGGCGAGGGCGCGGGCTCAGCCCTGCTCCCTTTGCAAGGGGGAAGGCACCACAAAGCCATACATGCTGCTTTAAGTCAGGGCTCCATGTACCTCGGGCAGAGCATCACCATAACATGATGCGGCAGTTGCTAAGGTAACATCACCAACATCTTTTTTCATGAATAGAAAAGCAAATTGTCATGGAACAGTAAAACCCACATATGTTGCAAGGATATATGGTCCTGTTGCCCCAGGGTTACTAGTATTTACAGGCTGTTTATTTTTTCTTCCCATCTCGAAAAATGATCCTACATGTGCCCACGTACTGTTTGTGTCCAGAAACATCTTGTTTGCAGCTACCTTTGTCCGCTCACAACAGAGATACCAAACTGATGCAGTGCCTTTGGCCAATGCACACAAGAGGAATTCATCTGGATCTTCCAAATTGCCCCCGTGCCTGAGCTGGCTCTTTGCTTTGCTCTTTGTCTGCCCCGGCTGAGCACATCTTCAGTAACTCACCCCTTAATGGCTCCCTATTCATGTTGGTGGGTTTTGCAGTTGGTCCCAAGGTACGACGCAGCTCTCGGGGGCTCATTTTCAGCCCACAACATCTTCCTGCCAGAGCCTCTGTCGGCTCAGCCCTTCCTGGGATGTCCCCTCCTCACCTTCACCACTTTCAGGAAAGCCTCTAGGGACATGCGGAGTGCACTGGCCATGAGGACAGCATGGAAAAGTAATGGATTAGCCAAGTCAGAAAGGTGACCATACCCCCAGGTTGCACACAGACTCGGGAGGAGGGACTATGAAGCAGGAATAGGGTTCTCCCAGCTCCACGTGGAAATGGGATCTGCAGAAGGTAGTGCTTTTTCCTTGGTGTTGAGCACAGGCAGAGCTAATGCTCAGGGAGAGGGACTTGGCCGTGCCGTCGTCAGTGGGTGGTGGGGAGCAGAGTTGTGGGGTGTCAGCAGCAGCCTCTGTCCGGGAGGGGTGCAGTGCTCCAGCAGATGCCTTCCTGTAGGCACCATGGCCACGGTCTGCTCACATCTTGGCTGCATAATGAATGTCCACATGAACGTTGGAAAAGCTGCCTCAGTATCTACCCATATCCTGAAGTGCTGTAAACAATTTAGGGCCAACTTCAGCTGATTTCAGGCAAATCTCATAAATTTATCTCCTTCTCTGAGGACCTGATTTCTTGGGCAGTTGCTCTGGAGTCCGACAAGGCCACTTCCCATGTATTTTCACTTGCTGTCTCAGCATTGGGAATTCAAAATGCACCCAAAGGACAGAGGAGACAGGAATGAAAAGCAAGATGCATGCATGCATCTGAAAACATGGCATGCTTCTTTTTTAAGAAAACATCTCTAATTCTTTGCAGCTCTTCACCATCCTGCTCAGAAGTGGGTTGAGAGGCAGACACCGCCAGACTTCAATTCATCCATTAATGCTTCAGGGACACCAAGTGAGAACAGGTCAGAAACCAGCAGCATGCATGAGGAATGGTAAAAACCAATCTTTTCCATCAGAGAGAAGGAATAACACAGCAGCTGAAGAAACGGGGAGGTGCAGAAGACAAATAGTAGGAAGGGAACTGGAAAAGACAGACCTAATGGCAAGAGAAAAACCAAACCCCATCCAGGCTGATTTTTGTATAACATTTGCAGCTTGTCTCTGTTTGCTGAACTGAATCAGCACACGGCTGGCAGTGGTGAGGAGGACGGGGTGGTGGATGGATGTGTGAGACAGCAGCCTCGGTGGCACCCAGCCTCACTGACATCCAGCCTTGGTGGCACCCAGCCATGCACCTCCAATTTCTGCAAGATGCTGAGTCCTTTCTGCATTGCTGCATGAAGTCTCTGACAACCCCAAGGCAAAGTCTGCTGTCAACCGCAGTGCCCCAGGCAGGAACAGATTTGTTACAGTCTTCTCCCTGTCATTTATCTTGAGTTCCCTTTTCCTGGTGCAAACAGCACGCAGGTATTTTGCCTTTGTGTCCTAGTGACTTCCCAGAGCCTTTACAGGTGTATCCAAAATTTCCAGATGGTTGCACAGCTAGTTCCATTAGCAGCATTGTGTTTTCCTTTGCTTTCTGGTACAGTCATATTTTTTCCTTCATCAAACGCTTCAGTCCAAGCCTCACAGTTGGAAATTTTGTTTTGCTGCTTTTAAAGAGTGAACAGTGCCTTTCCTGGCCTCTTCATTATTCAAATAATTCAAGGACCTGAGCAAGAGAGATAAAACCCCATGCCAGGCAAACCTGGCTCAGGAGGGCAGAATTTTCTGAAGCAGCCAGTCACAACTCCTCTGCAAACGTCGCCTTCCTTCCCGGCACTTTAAAGTGTTTTTTGCACTTGATATATTCTCTTCGAAAGAAAACAAAATCCACATTAGCAGATTTTAAAGGGCTTGCAAGCTTCCCAGCAGCCTTGAACTCACACAAGGATCAGTGCTTCATGATAACAAACTCGTCTGCTACCCAAGCCAGGCAAAACCTCCAGCATATTCCTGGTGTTTCTGACACCTGGAGGGAATCTACACTTCATACCATATTTTCATATCAACATATAGGGTCAAGGCGGATAACAACTAACATCAGAGACTCAACAATCCCAAGTCACATAGAGAAGATTACGTTGTGCAGTTTAGCAGGTCGATCTCTCTTGAAATATCACAAAATTGTGCGTTCTTGCTTGAGAAGCCCCTTGCTTGGGAGAGATTTCAGTGGGAAAAAATAGCTGGAAAAGATGAGAGTCAAGTAATTTTGCAGAATTTACCTCTTTCTTTTTATTTGTGGTATGCAGGTAACAGGCTGACTGGATTATGGGGCTTTGGCATGTTCTCCAAGAGTTTCCGTGGTATTTCTGGAGGGCAGCTATTAGATGGAAAGCCATGTTTGCTACCATTCAGGGTTCTGCCTGCTCAGACATTTTGCAACTACTGGAAAGATGCAAAATACCTCAGACAAAAAAAAAAAAAAAACAAACAACAAAAAAACAAAAAACAAACCCCAGAACAATATATTCCTGAATTTCCAGAAGTAATATTGGCTCATAGGGAGGGAAGTGCAGACAACAGCTTATGTTGCTAAAAAAACAAGTTTGCACTGTTTTGGGTTCAGCGTTTTAGCCAACTGCTAAGAACTTTAGAGTAAATCTCAGCATTTCCCAGGGCCCAGATTGCATATTGGACCATATACCCTGAAATGTTTTTATTTAATTTGAGTCCACATTATGCTGCCTACATATGGTGACACACACATTTCATTTTATGTAGCAGATGCTGCTTTGCTATTGGGAATGTAATATACTGAGTACATTATAGTATCATTTGGTCTAGGGTAACTACAGGGTTTTTTTAACTCTGATTAGCCTTAATTTTAAACCTGATTTCCTAAGGAAATTAAGTCTATGACATCCCATTCTGTATGCATGCCAGTGTACACTGTACAACCGTTCGCTTGTCCATCATTTTTCTATTTCTTTAGAGCTCGGGGGCCAATTTCCATACAGTATGGGAAAACCCAGTTAACTTCTCCTCACACTGCACAAAATGACTTCATATGGGAGACTAAGGTCACGATACAGGTTCATGAGACCTGGGAAACTGTGCTGACTTAGCAGTTTCCCCTAAACCGTAAGCACTTCTGGAAATTAAAGAAATAAGGGTAATAAGGCCATTCTCCAGCAGCACCCGGGAAGAGGTCAGTCAGGCTAAGTTGTGCTGCTCTGCATAGCAACAAATGCCCATCTCAGTTTTAATTAGAAGCTGATTAAAGTCTACAAGTGATTTCAGCTTTGCTGACCCCCCTGTTAGCTCACCCTGTGGTCCCCCAGTTTGACCCGCAGACACCAGTTTCCCGTTCCAGCGGCCACTGCATCGGGGCAGTCCTGAGTCCTGGCATCAAGGGGGAGATGTTTGGCCCCAGCTCTGACTCCATCCTCCTGATTGCAGCCAGCCCACCCACTCCCATTTTGAGATGGTTTCCACAGACTCCGCAGAGCTCTTTTAGGAGGCAGCGGGGCACAGCTGTGACTGAAGCGAATGGCCCTGGGGAAACCAGGTGATGTTTTTCTGCGGCTCGTGTTGATGGTGCTCTGCACTACTCTGATCCTTCCCAGCAAAATATCACGAGAGCACATAACAGCAGGAGAGCTGCACAGCCGTGCTCTCCATCCGGCTGGCGCAAAGAAGAGCTTGGCCCTTCATTAATGGACCAGACACGTTGGGGTCCTCCCTCCACGGTTCTCCAGAGCTTGGACCGTAGTGTTTGGGGAGCAGGCTTGAGTGCCGTGAGCCATCAAGGGGAGCGGGTCTGCGGGAGGACAAGAGCTGGCAGCACCACTGCTCTCGCCTTGCGGGGACCCCCCCCCCCCACCCCGACACCGGGCTGCCGGGACCTCCCCAGCCCCGCCGGCCGTGCCCGCCACAGCAGAGGCGATGCCCAGGCTCCGCAGAGCCCTGAATTCATGAACTCCGCCGTGGTACGGTACAGACCCTGCCAAGAATGGTCATAAACAGCACTTAGTGATGCATAATATATGAAAATGGCTCATGCTGAGCTTTTAGACACAGAAGGATTTTTTTTTTCCCTTAATACTATTACAACATTCTCCTGCAGCCATGGAAGCACCATCATAAATATTTAAAGGGAGGTTTAAAAGACCCAATCTGTGTGGATTGAATATTTATGGCTACCAAACCCCTGACCTTTAGATTTAGGGTATGGCATATATAAAGCAGCCTTATTAAACTGTACACCACAGGTCAGCCTGGGGATCAAATGCAGACGGAAATCTTCTGAGCATTTAGCGGTTTTAAAGTTCCTAGTGGTAAACAAACAGAGTGCAATAAATTGGGATTTCAGTCAGGGGAGAGGAGGGGTGTGCAAGGGTGAGAAAGACCTGTGAGGCTTCACGGGGCCGGCACTCCCCTCACCTGGGCAACAGCCCAAATTCCCTGTGCTCCTCAATTTTCCAGCATCTAAAGCAGAGCAAATAATAGCAATGGGGTAAACTAACAAAAGTTGGCCAAGTTGTTAAATGCAGAGAGAAAAAAAATACTGGGAATAACATGAATTGCTTGTGACTTTGGAGAGTTTCCTCCAGCCAGCTCTGCTGCCTTGGATTTGTCCCGCTATGGTGCTGAATCCCCCGTAACACAAGGCTGGGTGTGCTCAGCCAAATCAGGGCCTTAGCGTCTTCATTCAGGTTTTTCCAGCAGACCTGCTGCGGTTGAATACTTCAATCAGAGCCACTCAGAGATTTTCAAAACCACCATGCTTCCCAGCTGGCACATATGGTTTTTGTTCCGTTTCTTGAGAATTATGACTCACACTCAGTGTTTTCGAGTTAAAGCCCCACGTTCCCTCTGCTCACTCAGCTCATCAACCCGGCACATTCCTCCCCAAAACCCCTGCCCAAGATGAGCCAAACCCACCCCAGAGAAGGACGGAAAGGGGGACCCTGCTTCATGTGCTGCCCTGCACCCCGGGCACCTCCTCTCCACAGGCAGGTACCAGTGCTGGGCAGAGGATACTGGGGCTGGGAGGACAAAGGCAGGAATTTCTGGGAGCCAGGACTGGACCTCACGCCAGATCCATCATGGAGACGCAGCAGAGGGAACGCACAGCATCCATGTAATTGTGGGTTGTTTTTTTTTTTAGAGTAAGGCAGGAGCATCTCAAGAGCTCAAAGACCCTTCAGATCTATTTGTAGGCAGGAGTTTGAAACGCTCCTCTGATGTATTTGCATATTTAAAAATAAGAGAGTGGCGAGAAGATAAAAAGGAAGGGTTTGTGCATGGCAAGCACTGACCTGCAGAACCCAGCGCTCACAGGGACCACAGAAAGGTGACACCTGATGAAATCCCATTCAAACTACTGGAAAAGACGAAACCCGTGAATTTTTAAATCTGGTTTCGTTTGTTCTTGGTCTACTCCTGCCTTTTTTCTTTTCCAGATTTTTTTGTTCTTCCTCCCACAGGAGAAACCTCTCTTACTTGCCAGAGCACAAGGCAGGTTTGTGCTGCCTCGCAGACATCCAGGGCTGGAGCTGCAGGTACAAGCATTCGGGTTCCTGGCAGTTCATGGTCTAGCTGGATCATGAGTGCCAGAGCCCACGTGTTAAATAACTCAAGTCCAGCCTGGAGAGCAAGAAGCAGGGCTCAAGTGCCATTTAAAGCTTAATGGGGTTGGTAACAAGTGCTGATGGTTCAGTTTGGACTGTCACATTTTGAACTCATTCGCAGCGCGATGCCAGATGAGCACCACTCAGATGCCACTTAGAGTCCTGCAGCAAGAGGTACTGCAGGGAATGTTTGCAGCCGAGTTTTTGTCTGTGCTGCCATGTTTCCAAGTGCAATTTTCAATTTTCCCGTCTAGCCAGTGGCCAGTGATAATCAACGGGGCAAATGTGCTTTTACTGCTTTCCTGATGATAGGTTTTCCATGATTCATGTCCACTCCCGCAAGGTGTTTCTGCTCCTCTGACATACTGCTGGATTAACTGTGCTACTAATGACTGTCTACCAGGTGTATGTCACAAATTATCCATGGGAACTGGACATCATTTTTCTGACATTCCCAGATTTGTTAGCTGGAACTGATTCTGCTGCTACATTAGCTGGAAAATAAACAAAACCACAGCCAAGCTGGCTGCCTGCCTATTGCTAGGAACCTGCTGGAAAAGATGGAAGATCCAATATTGCAATTAATAAGTCCACAGGGGCGTTTTGAGAAGTGCTTCAGTGACTTCACTTCGCTTTGAGAAGTGCACAGTGTCTTCACAATGCCTTCAGTGCTTCCTTTCAGACTGAGCCAAAAGCTACTACGGATAATCCTTGTGCTTCCCAAGCTCCCTCCCCACGGAGACCCACCAGGATTTGCCTTTCCTTTTCTGTTAGTGCCCTCCCAGGACTGCTGACAGCTCGGGGGGTTGCAAGGGGAAGCAGGGACCACTGTCTCCACTCTTTCCATCTCAGTTCCTTGTAGAGACACTGGATCAGAGAAGCCTTTTGCCATCCAGGGCCCCAGCCGCGGGTCTCTTCGTACATAACCAAGCATTGGCCATAGGTGCTCACGGGCAGCCAAGGTTTGAGCAAGGGAGCACCTGGAGCATTTAACTTGGGTCTTTCTTGATCCAACCCCTGCTTTTTACAAACCCAAGGAAATAACCTTAAAATCTCTTTCCTCCTCTCAAATTCGGATAGTGCCAGAGTTCCTGGGGGTGGAGCTGGCACAGAGGCAAGGCGGCTGCTTTGCCTTGTTTCCCCAGGAAACTCTCCCGCCTGCCAAATCAGCCAGCGATGTTTCCTGCAGCCTGGGGAGCCAGAAAGAGAAACTGTAATAATTATTATTTTTGTATGTAAATAGTTGGGAGACATTCACACGGGAAGAGCTGTACAGATCACAGAAGGCTTGAGAGGGTGAAGGAAGAATTTGTTAGTGAGAATGGCCATAGGATGTAGAAAAACATGTACTGGCTTTCCTGGGTTAAAATTATTGGGGTCCAGCTCTCATCTGGGGTGAAAAAAACCCCAACATTTCAATAGGTGGAACTAGACCTATTCAAGTCATTGAAGGATCTGTCCCTCTCCTGTTGCTTTTGGGAGCCTCTTTAATAAACTTTGCAAAGGGAAACATTTCCTCAGAGCCATCCAAGGGGATACTCTGGGGAATCTTTGGCCCATGAGAACTTGGGAACGGTCTCGCTGCTTTGTTCCCTCATGTATTCAGCAATCTTGTCTCCTATTCCAGTCGTTTTTACAGGCTTCTTTTACTATATCCCCATCTCTGAGCCTGATGGTCTCCACGGGAGGAAGGGAGCTCAGGGAATTGCACTGGTCCCCAGGGAGCTTTCTGTCCCCTCCTGTTGCCCCAGGGCTCGTGCTGTCAGTGCTCCAGGCTCCTGGGTTTTTAGCACCTGCCTGGGAAAGGGCAAGGAGCCGATGGAGTTAAGCCATTTGCAGAAAGGGGGAAGGTTATATACCTCATCAAAGCAAACCTTTATGGGTGTTTGACTAGCAGCTGTTTGTAGGCACCTGGCACATTAGCAGAGATGCTGCCATTTATTGTGCAATCATCATTTTAAACCCTCTCATTTTCTTCCCCTCACTCCACAATAACCAAAATGGAGCAATAAAAATCCAACCTGAGGGGGACAAATAATCGCCTTTACAGTTTGTCCCTGGGCCTGGTCTGCTGGCTGTTGGAAAGCTGGTGGGGAGCCCGAGGGCTTGATTGCGCTGCCTGGGGAGGGGGTGAGCAGCACAGGGGCACCCCAGACCTCTGCTGCGACCCTGCCTGGGGCGTCAGTCCCCCGAGGTGGGACCCGAAGGGGAAGGGGCCATTTCAGAGCAGTCCCAGCCCAGTCACCCGATGAAACCTCTCCAGTTTGAAACTGGTCCTGCTTTCTTTTTCTGTCCTTGGGGAGAAGAAAGAGCCAAGACCATGAAGAGAGCTAAACTACTGTTTTCATTGGCTCAAAGGCACTCCTATAGCCATCTTTTTTAAAAATTAAATGCTTGCATCCAATTGTATTTGCACTGTGTAATGTCCTTATCTTATACAATCACTTCAAATCACTGTTCTTCAAATCCTCTGGGGCATCTGCAGTGAACAGAGGGCCCAGGTTAAACATAAACCTTCTGGCTTTTTTGGGAATGTATGTGTCAGTGTTACCATTGCATTAATGAACCATGTAAATCATAGCCAGTTGTTAAATAACGGAGGGGAGAAGGAGTCGGGGGGCAGAAGGGACTTTGTACCCTTTATACAGAGCGCTTTGTAGCTACAAGAAAGTCTGTGTTGCAACTTGCCAGCTTGGGGGACATGTTTCCCATCCAAATATTGCTTTTTCAGAGGCTCTTGCCACTCCCAAGAGATTCTGTGGAAATTTGTAAAGCCCAACTTTAGCATGTCTTTAAAGGCATTTACAGAAGGCTAACATGAACGTGAATATATTTAGTTATTAAAAAAGAATAAAAGGAAAAGGTATAGAGAGGCAGGTTGCTTGTGTTCTCCTTTAAGCTTTCCCTGCGGTGCTGGGATGATGCAGGGATCAGACTCTACCGTCTGTCACTGACTCCCAAACACACAGTGATGTTTCTTGGTTTGTCAATCACCCTTCAGTCCGCATATGATAAAAGCCCAGTCCTGAAAGGAGTTTCTCAGTTCTACATAATGTACTGTACTGTTATTACTTTAATATTAAAGGGAAAGAGAGGGGGGAACTAGGTAACTGGACATATTACTTGGCTGGAATTGTGTTTTTTTCTGGCTGTCTCTCTTTCCTCTCCATCTGTCCCAAGAGCCAACGTCCTCCCTATTTCACAGCCCATAACACAGCCCTGTGTTGCAGACAGGCTAACTGGGTTTGCCATTTCATCTCTTCTTGGTGGGATAAATCCCTTCCCACCCCAGGCACCGGAGCTGACTGCGATGGGCCCCAGCTGAGGGGCTCCACCGGAGCGGCCGTGTTCTTTAACAGCCAGCGAGGTGTAAGATATTGCAACTAGAGCAGAATGCAACATCTTACCAGGAAACTACCTGTCCTGCCCCAAGACAAGCATCCACTGCTGGCACATAGGTACCCAATGTTAGACAGTTACTGTATGGGAAGTAATTCGGGGGGGGGCGGGTTATGCTCTGTTTTTCACTGCCACTCATGTCATCTGTAAAAAGTTTATATTTCCTATCCATTTTATCAAGGAGACTTGATTTTCACCATGTTTCCTCTCTAGAAGCTTGGCACCTACCTGTCCAGTAGAAATCTTTATTTGCTACAGATGGGTTGAAACTGTAACATATCTTCAGTCCTCTCCTTTCGATGCTTCTTTCCTGAAAATACAAACCAGGATGGTGTAAGGTAGAATCGTTACTGCAGTTATAATTTTCCTAAGTCATCTGCACTAAATTCATTGTGATGTTCCTGCCTGCATTTTGGCTTGGGTTACTATTGGCAATAATGTTTTGGGAGCTTTGTGTTTTGACATCAGGTGACAAAGCAGGTGAGACAAAAAATAAATAGTTCATAATGATCCTCATCTATTACAAAAAAAAAAAAAAAAGGGGTAATTTCTAAAATAAGCTTTAAATATTTCAGTTTTGAAATGGTGTCAAAAAAGGAACTGATTTTTTGCAGTTATGCAGATGACCATCAGCTGTGTCCCTCCCCCAGCACCCACCCTTCCCTCCAGGCTGTGGGTGCCACCCAACACAGGCACTGAAGTGGCTCCTAAACATGAGTGGGGATCTGCATTAAACCCCCGGGGTATGACCATGTCAAACAGGGAAACTGTTTGATTCCGGATCTGGGTTTGCTTTAATTCAAATATGCTTGAAAAGCTTTGGAGAAACGGTGTCTACAAGACGTAGGTTGGGCCAGCTGGTGACAAAAGGGACCCAGAATCACAGTGAAACATCCCAACGCACCGCACGTGAGCAAGCCGGTAACGTCGCACCCACTACAGAGCCATATGTCATCTGTGCATTGACAGACTCACCCAGCACCATCCTGATCCAAAATACCCTGCTAAACACAAGAAGAAAAATACACTAAGCTCATCCAACAATACTGGGACAGTGTTCTCCCTTCTCTCTTTATTCTCAGCATTAGATTGCTTAGATCATTTACGAGAACTATGGAGGAGATGTGTTTACTTACACTGCCTTGCACTAGGTCAAATCTGGAATCAGTCATCCACAGGGTAAAGACTGACAATATTTCATGCCCAAGTAATCTGCCTTGTGAAAGAAATGAAGCTTACATGATGCTTGGGCTGATCTGATCCTTATTTCCTGAAGAGACATATTTCCAGTGCTCATCATCATTATTAACACAAATGTTCAGAACTGCATGCACCAGACGGCTGCTAGGAAACATCCGCTGCAACAGCAGCCTGAGCGAATTCAATTTGCCCTGCTCTAACAGCAGAGCAGGTCCTTGATTAGCCAAGGTGGAGGTTGATAGATGGGGGTGGCTGGAGGGCTAGCTGCCTTGCTTCTGATTTTGGCTCAGCTGGCTGTGATTGCCCACATATTCTCTATGCCAGGGCAGATCATCTCCACATTGTGGGTATGGCATCTGCAAATCCCCCCTCTTCCTGGGGACCAAAGAGACCGAGCAATAGAGCAGCAATGGACTTGAGCTTACTGGTCCATGATGGAGATGTTGGCTGGCCACCAGGTTTCAGGTGGTTAGAGCTGCATCAGGGAGGGCTTCAAAGCAGCGTGTCCTTTAACATGCTCTTTCAGTCCGCTACATTAAAGAATAACCTCCAGTTTGTGTGCATGCCAGGGCTGTGCAGCACATGTTGGTGATTAGGTGGGAACGCAGCTAGAAGCACGGTCAAGGTGTGGTTGTCCGTGGTCAAAAAAGAGGTTGGAAAAAGCACGGCTTATTTCAGAGGGCTCAGAGCCAAGCAAGCAAAAGTAGCTGAAAATAAAAACCTGCCCAAATGTTTTTCCCTAGCTCCTAACCAAGCCAGCCTGCTACTGCATCCCTGGAGCAGTGCTAATCCTCTAAATCATCCTCCCTTTCCTACGACAGATCCTGAGCGAGATGAATTGGTGCCTTAGGAAGGAGGGGGAAAGAAAACACAGGAACTGCAAAAGAAAGAGGTTTTACCAGTTTGTCCCTTGGTTAACTAATGCTGCTTGTACACTGGTTTTCTACAGAGAGAGCATGGCCCCGGTCTGAAGCCTAACGGAGCATGTTGGCATGTGGGATGTGACTCGACTTACCTAAGTTGGCTTCATCCCCAACGCACACACAGCAAAGTCCCCATTTGTTTCCCTTAGCTTCCCCCTGACCAGCGGTGCCTCGTTGCATAAAACCAATCCATTTCCATCTCTGCCAGGCCCACAGCACTGCTGCGAGTTTTTCTTCTCATTTTGAGGCTGACGTTTGCAAATATATGTATTTATACATAATCCCTTCTTTTGCTGAGGTGTTTTTTTTAACCAAGTTGGAATGACACAGATATACATTTTTTTATTTAATAGTGAGATGCCATCAATGCCTCAAGCTGCACATTTTGCTTCTGCAGGAGTCAGGTATTTACGTGCTGGAATAATGAACCATCAGCTGAGTTGCTGCAGAGTGACAGGGACATTCTGTATTTTATGGCTTTTTGTGAAAACAGTCCCCAGTCAATAAGTACAGATTTTCTCAGGAGGCGAAGACCCTATTTGCAATTGATATTTTTCAGAGAAACAGTAAGCTCTGAGCTGGTATGAATCAGGGCAACAGCAAAGGGTGAGATGTTGCTCTGTCGGAAATAGCCAACGATCAGTTCAATTGATCCTCATCTAGATGTGGTTCTCTGGGACCGGGAGTTGAAGAAATGTAATAACAACATAAATTTCTATTTTCTCGGATGAGATCAGTGGCTTTGAAGCTCCATTACTCTACCGTTTCCCTGTGATTTGGTTTTAGGTTTTTTTGCAATGGTTGATGCCTAATGACAAACACCTGATAGGCAACATCCTTCACCCTGGAGGGTGTTGGTGGCAGAGGGGCGTCACCCCAAGGGGGTCACAGCTCCCGTGCACGCACGACCAGGACCCAACCTGCCGACACAGACAGAAGAGCTGGAGAAGACCTGAAATTTCCACTCCTTGAGTGAAGCAAAAGAAAGGAGCAAAAGAAATGAAGCGCAGAACCAAGTTGAAGTGTAGTGCAGGGGTTAATAAAACCTGCAGCAATAACACATTTTTAAATGTTTGATAAGAAATTATTCCTTGCTTCCAGGCTTGCAGTTTCCCTTATTCCTCTCCCTCTTTGAAAGATTTTAGAGCGGTGAGGATTTTAAATACATCCACATAATGCAGCTTCAGACAGCAAACAGGATAAAAACCCGACTCCAGAAAAGGAAAGGAAGTCAGATTACTTGTCAAAATTAAATTTGCCTTTGGATGCCATTACTTTCTACATTAAAAAGCTCTGGGGATTAGGAGATAAAAGAGCTAAATCCAATCTGGAGACAGGCTCAGAGGAAAATGTCAGCCAGCCAGTAATCCAGGCTCTTTTCTCTAATAGGATCTTCCCGAAGTCAAAGAAAGTGAGAATAATTATTTAATTCCATTTTGGAGTCCGGCTTCTTTATCGACCCGGCTCAGCATTGCTGTTTCAGTGGTAAATCAACTGGTGGCACGAACTTCACAGCTCCCACCAGCTCCACGAGCCGTTTGCTTTACCCTCTGTGAAAAACGGGCCCCACAGGTCTTTGTGTCATTCACTGATGGATTTAACCACGAATAAACCATGCCCAGCTGAGGAGCAGGGAATGGTCCATCTGGAACAGAGCAGGTCACCTGGGGGTAATTCTTCACTGTAGCCCATGGCCAACAGTAAAAGTCCTCTCCCGGGTATTTTTTTCTTTTTTAAGGGTAATAAATAAAAATGCCTATTATGCTGAAGCACAAATGTGCCATTGCACGTCCTTATGCCATAACCTCCATAAAAGCCTGACACTTTCCGTCTTCCAAAGACCCAGAGGGGCAGAGCCTTTTCTAGCAGATTCCCCTTCATCTTTTGAAGTACAGCCACAGAGCCAAAATTACAGTCTGCCCCAAATATCCTAGCACCTAAAAGACTGTAACCATGGTTGCACAGTTATCTGCAGGCATGGTTATCTGCACAGACATGCATGTATTGACTCAGAGGATGATTTAATTCTTCCGCGTGGTACAAAAGACACAAGAAGCCCTGTGCCATGACACACTGATGGATTCATGCCAAAGTTTTCTTTAACCCAGGCATTGGACAAAGCTCTTTGGCTACCACTGTGGATGGGAATTAACAATCAATAAAACACTGAAGTGTGTTAGGGTTTAGTGAGAAACCATACACAAGCAGGGCTGGTGGGCACGTGCTCTGGTTGCCAAACCCACGGAGATCAGAAGATGGGATGTACTTGGTCTTGTTTAATGCAGGCCCAGATGACCCCGGGAATTCAGAGGTGGGCAAGAAGAAAACGCTAGATATGAGAATGTTATTTTTAATAAGAGGAGAGCAGGTGTCTCTGGAGAGCTAGAGAGATCATGCACTGGTGTTCAGCCGAATGTGCATGTCAAACTGCAGGTCAAGAATTATTTATCCAGAGACACTCATCTACTCTAAAAAGGAATCCAAAAATAGCCTTGGAAAGAATTGATGGGGCTGTACCTTCAAGTAGGAAAAACAAAGACTCTACCAGACCCCAATGACTTTGGGGCTGGGAAATGCACCTTCTCACATAGAGAGGGCAGCTGTGAAGCTTCTAGGTGATACAGAACGTAAGTAAACGTCTAACAGGATGAAGAAAACTGCTTTGAAATCTTTCTATGTGTTTGATAAGTACTTTTCTCTGCTGGCTCAGGCACACGTTGGTACTCCAGTGGGGAGGGCTCCAGTGGTGTCCCCAGCATCTGCACCAAACCGCCCTGCCAGGGGCTGCAGGGATGAGGGTCGGTGATGCTGCAAGGGCTGCCTGTGAGGGGGGGCTGCCTCTGAGAAGGGGGTGACAGCCAGGAGGTTGGTGCTTCCCGTGCACCAGCCACGAGAAACACTTCTTACCCAGACATCACAGGGGTCTGCGCAAGGGCTGGGCTGGCACCCCCTCTGCAGGGCTCCAGTCACCACGGGCACACAGATGGTCCAAGCAGCTCCTGTTTGCTTCTTCCTCTTGTTTTCCTAAAAGGATTTCTCTCCAGCCAGATGCCTGTGGATGCCTTGCTACTTCCCGGCAGTCAGCAGTGACAGGTAATAGTTTGCATGTGGATGTGGAGGGACCGAATGTAGGTCACGAGCAATCCTTTGCTCTGCACAGGAGCATCTGCCAGCACCACTGGCTGCCCGAGGGCAAGAAGAAAAGCAAGAAACCCTCCACATCACCTCAAACCCCAGCAGAGCCAGACCCAGAGGATCCCCTACCACCTCCCTTCCAAAATTAAAGACCTGCCTCTATCTTTAAGATCTTAAATACCATGCATCTGCAAGTGACATGGACAGCAAGGCCATTGCCACCAACCTCAGCAGCCCGTGTCACGCCCACAATGTCTGGAAGGGCTGGACTCTGCCCCCCATCCCTCCCGCAGCCCAAAGCACGCCCGTGAGCTGTGCCGTTTCTGCTTTTGCAACCAAGTGTGGCACCTTAGATGTTTGAGCTGGGGGGGGTGTTGTATGTTAATTTATACAAATAGCAAAGGGCAGTGAGGGGGAAAAACTGCAGCAAAGGCAGCCAAGTGGATACACTGGAGGGGTTTCTGGAGCCAGCAACGTGGGTTTAATGACAAATGAAAACGTTTGGGTGGTGTGATCCTACCAGAACACCATGTGCCAGTGCCAGCCCTGCCCTTCCCGCTTTGGCGCAGGGAAGGAGGCCCTTCATGCCTGATGCATTGCTTTTTTTAATTAAACTAGCTGTAGGGAAATATAACATTTTCCTTCAGTAATTCATCCCCACGGCTCCCCTATTTTGTCATTTTAATTAAAGCTAGCTGCAGCCACAGTTTGTATGTTTGCAGCGATTAGTATTAAATCAAGTTCAGGCCTTAGGGACTGGCCCCTCTTTTGTTTTTTTTGGGGGGGTTAGACTAAGAAACAACAGGGTCTAAGGCTGAATGCACGAAAAGAGCAACACAACCACTAACACAGAGACTTCGGGCTTTGCTGGGGAAGATTTTAGCTCAATTTACTGAGTTCCCACTGGCTTTGGGCATTGGCTGGAGAGAAGTGGTCAGGTCCAGGGTTCTGATAGTGGACATGGGGAGAACCAGCTCCTGGGAAACTTGCTGTTGGAGGCAGGACCATGACTGCCACCGTCTCCTCCTGTGAGCAGCTCACAGGTTTCTCTGGGATGGAGAGATGGCAGCGGGGTTGGCACGCCCCAAAACTCAGCCTTGGGGCTCCCATGGCTGAGCTGAATTTTTCAACCAGGTATCTCGACTTGATTTTTCATGGGAGAACAGCCAGCTCTTTATTTTAATTCTCTCTCAGTAAACCCACTTTGACTCCCATCTTGCATACCCAGAGCAAAAGACAGTCCCAGACCTTACAACGTAAGGAGGCGAGGCAGCTGGGAGCTCCATTACCTGTCCCGGGCAGACGATGTCTGACGTGGCTCTGGCCATCCCTTCCCACTCCAGCATGTGCCCCTCCTCATAGCTGGAATTTTCCTTATTGCCTTTCTTAAACCTTCCTTTCTTCAAGGTTAAATAATCTGCCTAGAGCCGCTTTGATCACTGTCAGTGTTTTAATCATGAGCTATAAAGTATTCAGTCTTTTTCTTGAACCCACATCTTTAAGGCTAGGTAGTTACCTGTAAATCACACATTTTACTTTAAAAAAAGCTTTTGTTGTTAGCATTTAGCATGCCAGAGCAAAGGTGGAAAAACATCATCTGTGCATCAGCAAATGACTCAGAAACAAAGACAGAAAGGAAAGAGAAAGGAACCCAAGAAGGATTTCCTGCATCTGATTTTTTTTTCACACAACTGCAAGTTTTCCCTGTTCCCGATTCAGAGTATTTCTGAGCACTAGCACAACAGTACTCCACGTTTCTGGCAACCAGCGGTTCCCAGAAGTTACTGTGCTGTCAGGGCACAGCTTCATCATCGCCATAACCTGAATTTCACTCGCAGCTGCTTTTCAGCAGGGAGCGATCGCTGGAGGTGCACAGGATCAGACCCTGGCACGAGCCGCCTCCGCTGCCCTCCTGACCCTCCAGCGGTCACCCCTTAGCATCAGCACCCATCCCCGCAAACCCCTAAGGGCTCAGCTCATTTTAACAGCCTGGCCACCCCAGCGGAGCCCTCACCCCGACGTCTGCCAAGGAGAGGAGCACGGCGGGACTCCAGCTGAAACCAGGCTGGCAGGACATCATTACCCAGGTAATAAAACTCAAACCAAACACCAGATCCATTGGCCGAAGGCTAAAGCCAGGATTGTGCATGTGTGTGAATATAAAACTCCCCAAGGATGGCAGGTACCTTCTTTTGACATTGCAGATAGGGGCGTCTTCTGCAGCGCAGGAGGATGCTCGGCGCTTTGCTGCAGCACGAAGGTAAGCACGCCAGCCAAGGGGGGAAGTGGAGGCAGTGCTGCCAACTCCAACTATCTGAGA
This sequence comes from Tyto alba, assembly GCF_018691265.1. Classification (NCBI taxonomy): domain Eukaryota; kingdom Metazoa; phylum Chordata; class Aves; order Strigiformes; family Tytonidae; genus Tyto; species Tyto alba. Next base: position 3,865,855 of record NW_024881273.1, read on the forward strand.
AGAAGCAGATGGAAGAAACAGGGGGAAGTATTGCAGAATGAGTCAAAATTGCGATTTTGCACAAGGGAAAACCATTCTTTTTTTTTTTAAAAAAAAAACCAAACAAAACAAAACACCCCCTCTCCCCCAAAACAAAAAAGAATATTGTCAACAAGTCCCTGAGATCATGGAGGCTACACGCCTGTCACAAGCCCTCGCCAGGAGACCTGAAATTGCCCCAGCTTTTTGCTAGATCCGAGCTGCAGTTACACTGTGCTGCTGAAAGAACGCACAGAAGTAAAAGCGATGAAAATGGAGGGCTGCGCAGGCAGAAGCAGGATTTGTGTTTGAATTTCTCACCCCATAGACGGTCCGGGGTGGAGTGCAGCCGCAGACAGCGGCGGTTGCCCCTTGCCCCTGCCCAGCTCAGGCCCCCCCACCCCCCCGCAGTTCCCAACACCTTTAGCAAAGGTGCCCATGAGGGCACACATCCAGCCACTGGATATCCACCTCACCTTGACCCCTAGAAAACGAGACAGTATATACGAAGACAGAAGTTGAAATCTGAACACCAAGACCTCAGAGAAATAGCAACCATGTCTAAATGCCAAGCAAAGAATGGAAATATTTCCGCAACAACCATAAGCTCTAAAGGGAAGGACCAAAATTTTTACACTAATCTAGAAGTGCAGAAAACCCTAAAACCTTCTGCTTTCAGCCACTCAGACTTATATAGCCTCCTTGGTAATGATTTGGTACTTAATTAGTAGTCATTAAAGTTACTCATCACACCTGACTCAGGCTTGCCTTACACAAGGCTGCAGAGGCTTTCTGCAATGGAAGGCGGTTTAATCCCTTCCCTCCCCAGGATCTCCAAGCTGCTCCCTGCTCTTGCCCAGCCATCAGCAAGTGCATCTCAGGGCCTCCTGTGCACCCTGGGGTGCTGCAGATCAGCATCAAGCTCTTTGCAGATGTTGGGAAGGCCGGGGCCAATCTGGGTCCCACCCCATGTCTCCATGTCATATCTAAAACATCAGACCATGAATGTGAAGGATGCAAATGTCTTTTACCATGAGCCATGTTTCTGCCCGTGCCCTTTTGCTGCATCACACCCAGCTTCCCGCAAGCCACGACTTCTGGGGGAGAAACAGGAGCCCGCAAAGCCAGGGAAGCATCATGTCAGAGCTCTTTCCTGCGGTCCTGTTACCGAGAACAGCCAGTCCCAGAATCAGAGCGCTGTTTGCTCTGCTGCAGGAGTGCTGCGGCTGAGAGAGGGGGCAGATGCAGCCCCCAGAGCTGCAGTGGGGCTGCAAAAGATGTGGGCTTGCAATGAAACACCCTGCACTGAAGAGCTTACTGAGCTGACCTTCCTGGTGGTTAAGGGCGAAGGGATGCATCATGAACATCAGCACAGCTTTATGCGAGTGCTACAGAAACGCTTAAGAATAAATTAAATGCATCCAACTCCCCTTAGGATGACAAATCAATCTCATTTGCACGTCTCACCCACAACTCTCAAAGTGCTGATGCTAGGATAAAGTTCCTCTGATTTTCCTGTTTTCTCATTGTCTGTTCTCGCAGACATCTCCGCATCGTCCTCGTCAGAGCTCTCTTGGACAGCCATATGCCAATGCCACGCTGGGAGGATGGAGCTGAACCAGACCCATGGAGGAGGATGGGCACCTGCCCACATTTTACCATGTTTTTGGGTTACCAATTCGTGCACAAACTCATCCGCTGCTGCTGCTCCCTCCACATTGCCATCCCCAGCATCCAAGGGCGGGCGGCTCTTGCTCAAGGACTGTCCCATGGGGTCTCTCCCCTCCCATCCAATCTAGCCAAGAGCTCACACATTTCCAGTGGCTGAACAGGATTCAGTGATAGTAAAACCCAGCTTGCTGCTGCTAAATTTGGATATTCTTGACAATAACATGTCAGGAACCAGCTCTCCTTGTTAAATTAGCACTAAGGCATTGTTCCCCTGTGATGCTACTGCTGGCCAGAAAAGAGCTTTCATTACTGGATATTTCAGTATCTTCCTATCTACCACAATAGCAGGGAAAGCTGACCCCTGCATCAGCCACTGTAAAAACAAGTTCTGCAAGAGACTTTGGCTGCAGGCACTCAGAATGGTTTATTACAAAGGGATCAGTTTTGTGTTACAAAGGCCATCAAGGAAAGCTTTCTGTGCTAGCTTCTCCTGGTGCTAAGATGAGCTATAAACTCAAGCTGACTGGAAGCCTAAAATATTAATTGTTCAGCCTACTTCTTCTGGCCACGCAGAAGTAATTCCTATGGAGTAAAACAGAGAAAAGATCCATTTATATCTCTCATGGAGTATTTTTCCCCAAAAGAAATTAACACTTCTCTCCTAAATAGGGACTGCATGGGTTTTAGTCTCTTTTGGCATTCTTGACACACTTTTTTTTCTCCTTCTCTCACCCTAGAATGAGCACACCTGCTGGGTAAACAGAAATACAGGAGAACTGCTAAAGAATGGGAAGAAATGTAAATCACAAGTTCTTATCACACGTACTAGAGAAATGCTGGGGCGAGACGGCTCTCCGGTTACCTGTGGAAGAAATCTGTAGGTGTAAACATGCACATGCACAGAACCAACTGAAGGTTAAATCTGAGGCTCTTCTATGTAGGTCAGGTACGTCTTCAGGGTGGGATTCACACCGGTGAGCCTCAGCGAGCAGCCGAGGTACCCCCTAAAGACACTGAAGATGTAGATAAAAGTGCACGCCGTGAATGCCAGCTGCCCACGGCTGCGTGTGCCAATGGCACTGCCGGCATGGGATCCAAACACCCAACTGGTGCTGGGTTTGGAGGGAGGGTGCTCTCTGTGCCAGTGGCCAGCTTGGAGGACATCAACCTAGTCGTAGCCCCTGGGCATACAGCCTTTGGATTGAGGCACTTTGGGAGGTAAAGCAGACACATTTCTGGGATATTATCCTAAGCGCTAGCATTATTACTTGTCTACTTCCCAACTGAAATGCGGTTTGTAGTCAAGAAATCTTTGGTCATACATTGACGAGGTCTCAATTAATCGGAGCCATCTAGGAAAGGACTCGGGAGCCCAATGTGATTATTTCCATAAAAACATCTGGTTGAAGCACACCTGGAATGGTCTGAGCCTGAAACACCTCCCTGGGACCGCAGAACCAGGCAAGAAGCGTCCAAAGGGATGTGTGATATGGACAGGTTGTGTTTTGTCAACGAAACTGATTTTTAGAAGTTAGAATGAGAAATGACTTGGTGCTTTTCTCCTCACAAGCTTGAGCCTCTGGGCACGTTCCCCAGCTGGCACCAACACCCCAGTTCAACCCTGAGAGGCACAGGGGGTGCATTTATACACCACTTTCCATGGAAAAAGATATTTACACACAATGAATAAAAAATGATGATGTAATATCATCTTTATGGTCTTGGCTCGCTGGTAGGGAGTAGGAGGAAGCCTGCAAACCCCAACATTCATTACCAGCCATACATCCTCGGCTGTTGTATGTAATAGGCTGTCCCTAATGAAGCTTGAACTGAAGCCAGTGAAGTTGTACAAATGTAAGGGAGAGGAAAAAAGCCCAGGCCTCGTGTTTTAAGTCTGCATTAAATCTTGTCTGCTGAATGAGTATTAAATATTACAGATCATTTTGCACCTGCGGGTGATGAGAGGCAACAACACTGAATGCAGCACCTGCTGTATTTCATGTTTAGGCCTAACACACTGAGTATGTAAGAGAAAGGTATTGGAAAATACAGCTCTGCACATGTTGTTAAACATGATGTATGTCGTGCCAAATTCTTCAATGGTATGGCACAGTCTGTTGAACCACTCTAATGAGGAGGAGGAGGGTCCTTTACACAGAACCACTAGTTTATGAACATGGACTTTATACACTAAACTTGACTGATATATATATCAGACTAAATCCAGCAGCTCTGAGAGTGATTTGGAAACAGCAAATCACTTAATACATTGCCTCCAAAACTGAACTAAGTAAATCTCCAAAGAATAACCCAGTCCATGGTCACTGCTTTCATCAAGCTCTTTGCTCTCGACATGTTTTTATCTGCAGTCATATTACAGTGGTGCTACAGGAGTATCTGTCCCATTTTTAAGTATATCAGTTTTCTAATAGTGACGCTCCAGTTTTATACTTTTAATTTCCCCCTCTGAGTACCAGTAGAAAGGAAGGTGCAATGTTGTCAGAGATACGAGTGAAGAAAGAGTATTTTATACGGCTGCTCACCTACTCCTGCACATGCACACGCACAGCTGGGAGTTGCTGGATCTCCCTCTACAACCCTTTTTGCATCAGTCCTTGATGATGGGGGAACGTTTGAGAACAGGGAACTGAGCCAATAGGTGACAAGCAGTAAATGCCTTCTGTCCACTTGACACTTGAGTGGAAAGCTGTACCAGTATAGATTATCAGCGGATAATTTAATTGTAAGCAAAATTTAGACCGGCTCAGGTTGCTCCTGGGGCTTCGTCAGACACAACTGAAATCATGCAGAGCTTTAGCAGTGACTTTATCAGGCGCGTTATTAAATCCCCAACTGATCCAGTAAGAGCTAGCCTTGCTCCTGTTAGTTACTGACTCTACACTCACATTTGAGGGGTCCCTGGAGCTCTCAGGAAGGAGTCCCCGACACCCAGGAGCTGAGCAAGATTATGGGGGCCCTGGAGCACAGGTGCTGCACCAGCATCTGCCTGTCCACTGTTTTCGAGAGGAGCAGCCCCACGAAGGCGAGACGCCAGAGCCCTGTGTTTACTCTGACCCATTTGCCCATCAGGTGAAGAACAGAGCAATACATAATCCTCTGTGACAAACAGATTTTCCCCAAGAATCCCATAAAGGACTTGGAAAGGACATTTATGGCTTCATAAAGCACTTTGTTAACGACTTGCTTTACCACTGCTAAATCAACTGAAATCATTTAGCGCTGTCCTCTTGTAACTTTCCACATTTGGTCTATGGGGGGAAAAAAAAAAAAAAAAAAAAAAAAAAGAGTGCTGACATTTGCAAAATACAGCTCAACCCATATTAGATGGTGTTAATTAAAATGACTTGCTGGGTAATGAGCTACAAAAAAAAAAAAAAAAAAAAAAGGAAATCAATCAGAGTCTTAGTGCAATTAAAATCCAGCTAGCCCTGCTCTGCGCTGGCGTGGGCAGCACCAGCCGCTCTGGCCGTGGCGGCACGGGGCTCACCATGCAGCTGAGCCTGCGCAGCTTCCTCCGATGAATAATCCCTTCCACACACCACCTCCTTCATCCCTGCAACACGATATGATGGGGCTCATGCCTCCCGTGGGATTAAACAACTCCCGCGGGTGTTCCTGCAGGCCAGGGGAGCAGCCAGGTGCACCTCAACGAGGCACCCGGCACCGGCAAGCCTACGCTGAGGGAAAGCAAATGCTTTTGCTGCCCTTTTTTTTTCCAACATTTCTCCCTCCATCCCCTCGAGCAGACCGTTTCCATCACTGCTGGAGACTGAACACTGGCCGTGGAGGCTGTGCCCAGCGCTGAGCCTGGCTTCACTCAGCACACGCTTCAAGACCTGGCTCCCACCAATACTGGAAGATAATTCAAAGGATGTTCCAAGGACAAGGAAAAAAAACGAGAGGGGGGAAAAAAAAAAAAAAAAAAGGCAATATGGAATGAAATACACTGTTTCATCCCCCAAAATGTGCCTTTCAGGCGGTTAGATTGCAGTGCAGATTAACATCAAGGTGATCGTTTTATAACATTGCAGGCACTCTGTGTATTTGGAAACTGAATTACAGAATGAAATGTAACCACATCTCCGAAGCGGAGGATTTCAGTGCTCTATTGTGGAGAAAAGCTTAGGTGTGTATTCTTTAAGCATTTTGCAGGTTCTGCTCCAAAATTCATGTAAACATCTGCCTTAGTTTGAGTGCTTACTTAATACCAGTGCTTTACTGAGCAGGGGCCTATTTCAGAAAATGCAGTACAAGGCTTCTGCCTCCTAAAGCTCTGATTAAGTATCAGAACAAAATGGGCAAAACTTGCTGGTAAAAGGAGCCTGGCTGACAGCACTGGAGAAAAGTGGCCTTTATTCATCTTCTGAACAGGTATATTCAGGCAAGCAGCGATAAAAGCTCTCTGCTTTTTCCAACCCAGCCCTGGAGGACAATATGCAGAGATAGAGAGGAAGTTTAGTCTCACGGGCTTGCCACCAAATCCATACAGCATATAATAAATAACAATAATGGTCCTTTTTCATTGATTCTCTCTTGAGACTGTCATCCGAGTTACCAACCTGGGGAATTGCAGCAGGGGCTTGACGGGGAGAGCTGGCAGCTACAGCTCAGCTGGGCTGAACAAGGTCTCCCAGCAGTCATGAATTTTAGTTAATTCCCTCTCAATTTGGGTTTGGCTTTGAAGCAAAGCTGCAGAACCAGAAGTTTGTATTTCCAGACTTATTTACTAGACCATTACATGATGTGTCACACACTAGGTTCAAAACACATTTCACCATTTTAACTGTTGCTAAAAGAAGGGGGGAAAGAGTTAAAACAGAACCAGAAGATGCGTTTTTTTTCCTCTCTAGCTCTCATCACCCCTTGTGTATTCAGGCACACCACAGAGCTAACATACCTTTCAAATTTTGAAATAAATAAGTTATTACTGCACAAGTATCCGAGAGCCTCCCCGATCTCCTCCCCCTGTTCTTTCTTCCCCAGCTGTGTTTCTCGCACGCACAATGGGAGCCGGGGCAGAGCTGACCAAAATCAGCTGGAGGCTGAACAAGGAGAGGGAAGAGCATCTTCTGTTCCCAGTGCCCATGGGCAAGAGCTCTCCTCCCATCTTACACTCGCTCCCATTATTCTGCCATTAACAATGAGGCACAGCTGTGGTAACTATGTAGGAGGAGAAGCCCTGGATGAGGCTTCATAAGAAAGCCTTTCTCTTGCTCACACGCATAGCAAAGGAGAGGAGAAATTTCCTACTTGTTGCCAGCAGCAAAGCAGGCACCATCAAGGGGACCCAGGATTTTGGTTGTCAGCCTTCAGACTGCTCACCAGCAACCACCAGCTTCATGGCACGGAGCCTTTCCCTCCTAACACGGACCCAAATAATTGCTAAGTGCTGTCAGAAAAGGTTTGAGTGATGGCAAGTGTACCAACAAGCCATAAGTAGAGGCTTTTATTTATTCCTGCAAAGCCTCTGGTGCATGACCCTGTGAATCAGAAGGATGGTCACATATGCACTTCAGATTTAATTTCCTTAAATAATGTATTGTTAGGAAGGATGAGAGCTGGGGAAGTGCTCTGGCAAGTCTGTTCGTGGTGATATACTGAAGGCAGCTCTGAAATGTCATCGCTGCGATACAGCTCTTCAGAGGACAGGGCAGATCATCGATCCAGATTTAAGCCTATGTAAAAACTGGATCATGTGCAAGAACACATGTAGCGAGTTGTTATGAAAACTCCTCCGCCTCCCTGCTGACAGTGATAAATATCCCTGAATTTTCCCCAGCGAGCGATAGGCACAGCCAGAGAGACAAGTAGGATAACAAATCAGGAGTGAAGTAGATGGGGTTTTGAGAAAGCAAGGGGATCTAGCCAAGTGGGGATGAAGTGTTTTGACAAAGCTGGATACCTACACAGGGCTGGGAGAGCTCCGGGTGCCGCAGTCGCGGGCTGGATGCGACCCCCCCCCACTGCAATATCGCGGTGCATCGAGACGGGAGCGAGTTCGCTCTTCACACCTCAGGAGGACTGAAGCATCTCCCCCACACTTTTACAGCCAGCAAAAATGTTCACATTTTCTTAAAGGAAGACACCAAGCAAACAAATGGGAGTATAAGCTATTCATCACTGTCTGAAAATGATTCTCTTTGACTCTTAAGAAGTTCAAAGGGTGAAATATAGAAGTGGGCATGCTCGGCTGCACCTGAGCTGCTTTCAGAATAGCTCTGCTCTCAGGATGCGGATGCATTTTTAATTATCTGTGTTGAGAGAGCGTGTTTTGGTAACTAGAAGATGGGAGGATAAATATAAAACCTTTTTCAGAATGAATTTTTACAGAAGCCAAGCCAAGGTTTGTGCACACCATCACTTTTATATTCAGACTTGAAAGACTCCAGATCTAGCAGAGGGACTCCACAGTTCTCTCTTCCTCACTAGTTTTCATTTTTGTCCAAAAAGTAACGCAATCCAGTTCTCTATCCCCCCCAAATCACTGGGCACCAGTAACAGGAGCAGCAAGGAGACTTTGGCACGTAACTAGCATTAAGGCGGGGAAGGAACCATCCTCTCTCTCTTGTAAACCTGGCAGGACTCTCTAGTAAAAAGCACATTTAAAAAAGTGACTGTGTTGTTAAAAAAAAAAAAGAGTTAAAGAAATCAACAGAGATATAGATGCTCTAAGAGTCTGTTGCCTTCAGAAAACACTTATCATCATCTTTGTTGGATGGAAGCCTTATTTTCCCCTTTTTTCATAAACTACCAAAGATGATGGGATGCAGAAATAAATGATGAATGAAAGGCCTTAATTAAATACAAACCAAGAGGGACTTGGGGCACTGTATTTTAATTCAGTCTTCTGACAGAACTTCATATGCCTGAGGACAATGTCTTACATTTTGTAATGCAAATGAACTGCTGCACTAGCAACCTTCACACTCCTCAAGAGAAAAGATGGGAGAGTTGGGAGCTTTGGCAAAACCACCTCTGAGGGGCCAAGAAGAATTAGCCAGTTGTGAGAAAAATGCTGCAGCAAGCAGTTTGCTTGGGCTCCAAAAGCAAAGCCCTGTGAGCTGTGAATGTCCTCCCCAGCCCACCCTGGTTTGGTGGTATCATCATGGGAGCTGCCTGGAGCAGCACAGGGAAATTTAGTCACCCTGGGAGAAAGGGCTGAAACCAGAGGTTGTGGGAGGAGGAATCAGGAAAAAGGGCTTTCTAAGCCAATTTGTTCACATCAGAAGATGATCCCTTTCTGTTGGGTGGGTCTAATCAAGAACTGGGTGCTCAGAGCCACGTCAACATTTTGGTCTCAAGAACCACAGTGCAGCTGGTGCTGTCAGAGCAGGTGCCTGCATGTGCATTGTGAATCTGGGCAAGATACAGAAAAAGTAGGTTGTTGCCTCAACAGTTGACCAACATTTAGGGTCAAAACCCCCATTAACAGAAGAAACATCTTCCCAAGTACTTCCAGAGCCTTCATATATTCTACCCAAAACACCAAGCCTTTACGCCCATCTGGGGCTGACTTGAATAGCTGCTCCCTGCAGCTGAGATGGTAAAGGCAAAAAAAAAAGGATCAATCACTGGCATTGGACTACACTATGAACACACAGCGGCCAGTTAAAACATCAGCACAGTAAGACTGCAAAGGTGTCTCCCAAAGTAGCGTTTCATCTTCAGTCCACATCACCGTAGAGCACAGGAAGAGAACTGAAAAAGCATTCCCTCTGTGAGCTTTTTCTTCTTTTCCTTCTCCCCTAGTCCTTCTAGATCTAATAAACAGGGCTAATAGACAGCTACATCCAGAGATTTACTGCATTTAAGCCTGACACGAGGATCCAGAGATGGAGCCCTTAAGCGCTGATTTGTATTCAGCACGAGCCGCTAGCTCGGGTAGCAATGCCAAACGCGGCGCTGAAATTCCTGATTTCACAGTGGAAGACTTAAAAGGCTACAGGCACAATGTCATCAGAGATAGTTTGAACTCATTCATGAGTTTTTTAATAAGACTCCCAAGCTCTCCATTTGGGTTATGGGAGGATTTATGGGTTTAGAGAAGAGCGGTTCTCAATACATCTTATCAGAAGTTCAAACAGGAGGAGAATAACTCTTGGGGAGACAAATGACAGTGGCCATTGCTAGTGACAAGGGAGCCAGCTCCTGCAGCTGGATGTGCTCCCATTCCCGAGTCCCCATCAAGGCCTGAACGTGTCTCCTCTTTCCCAGACCAGCCTGGAAGCTGGAGAGGCACGATGCTCATTCACAACCAGTTTGGTGTTCTCGTTTGCCTCTGGTATCTTGAACCTTTAGGCATTTCAAGAAGCCTAGAAGCATTTCCAAACCTTTTTCTTCAGCTCTACCACCAGGAAGCGGAGTCTTTCTCCCATACAGTCCTAGGAGCTCACTGATTTTGGGGCATCTCACAGAGCAATCAATGTCAGAAAGGTTTTGCAGGATCGTGGTTAATTCAGGCTCATACCATACACAGGGTCCAAGGCCTCACTGAAGGAAGGGTAGGTACCATTTGCATCCCAGCATGAACCCATCTCATACGTCCTCCTTGGACACTGGGCAACTGGTGTCCCTGCTGCTGCTGGCAAAGCAGAGCTCATCGAACACTGGAGTCAGGCTTGCTACTCATCTCTGGCAGACAAAGTGACAGCTTAGTGCTCTATCATCAATATTAATCAGCTCATTAACAGAGACTTGTAAAACCAGTCCCAGGAATTGGGGGAAGGGGAAGGAAAAAAAGGGTTGAAATCAGCAAACCAATCTATCTTTGAGATTTTTAAGCTTCTGACTATAGATTTCTTTCTTCCACCCAGAGCAGGGAGGGGGTAAGACCTGTGCAGTTAAACAAATCAATTGATGAATTTTCTCCATGACATTCAGGGGCCGAGTCCTGGGCTAATCGTAAAAAGGCACTGCCAGAGGATTTTAATAAATCCCTTTAATTAAGTGATATGTTTTAGAATTAAATTATGATGAAACTTATAAATCCTTTCCCAACAAATGGAGTTCAGTGTGTACAGAAGGAAAAGGGCATTCCTCTTCTTTTATCTTTCTGCTTTTTCCACCCCTTAATACAATAGGAATCAAACAATTAATTATCAAACAATACAGGAAGCCACGTCATTTATCACCCTGCAATCCAGTCTTTTAAGTTAGTGGGATTTAACGTTGCACTAGCTAATCCTGTGCCAGCAGAATGCTTTGATTTTTTTCTTTTTTCCTCCCCTCTGAAGGACTCTGGGCCTTTGCTGCAAAATAGTTCCCCGCAGCTGAGGCAGCACTGCAACCGCCTGTGAGTGCAGATGGCCCAGCCGGGGACCTCTCCATGGGATGTCTCAAGTGTCCCCTCTTCAACGTGAGCCAGGTCCCTGCCTGCAGCTTGCCAATGCCCCCTCGGAAACACCAGCCTTACACATCCTCCCCAGTGCAGTGTTCAACCAGCCAGCCCCAAGGATACACAAGCAAAAATGTTATTTGTTCCACTAGGCACAGTAAAATACCCTTACGTACGAAGGCGTTTACACTGGGAGACTACAATAAGCTGGCACAAGGTAGATGGGTCACTTGTCCCTGACCCCAAGAGACTCTGCTCATGCACCTCGTTGATAATCAGTCAGCAGTGGCCTCAAGATGTGCTCAGCTCAGCTTTGGCAGGAACAGGTCGCTGTCCTGCTCCGACCCCAGCATGGATCCCTGGGCACGCAGCAGGCGCTTGCCTGTTTTGCGGCACCTGGTTTCTTGAAACGAGAAGCATCCCCGTGGGACCCACCTCAGCACCTTGTGAAGGCCCACGGGAGAAGGGGACTGCTATCAAGCAGCAGGAATGCGCAGGTAGAGCAAGAAAAATCCCCAGTTCATTCTCCTCTGACCAGACTCAAAAGCATGTGGAAAGGAGCTCCTTGCTGTAGACTGGTGGTTCATTAAGGTGGGGGCTGGTAGTAAAATGGGAATTACAGGGGGATGAAGAGGAGGGAAATGTGCGGCTTGCTGTGATGGTCACACCACCTTTCCCTTGTACCCGTGCCAGCGTGGCTCTGCTGGGGTTGTGTCTCAATTGCTGGTTTATCTGGTAGACTGAACACAGAGCTCATGCAGTTCAGTACAGGGAAACCTTGAATGAGGGTAACGGAGAGTAAGAAAGAATGGAGCTTCATGAAAGCAGTTCAGAAGAAAGAAAGAAAAAAATATGTACAGCACTGTGCACAAAGCTTTACCTTCTCTATGGGTTGCTTTATCCATCACCATTTTGTTGTACAATGCAAGAGCTATCTTAACGCAGAACAGAGAATCAATAATGATGGGAGAGAAATTTAACAAGAGAGATTGTTCCCCAAGATACAGCCTTGTCACAGCTGAGACAAACAGAGGCTCTTTGTTAGCATATTTACCTTGTTCCACTGTCATTGGACCTGCTGCATAAATAGAACTGTTCATTTTCTTCTCCCAGTCAGCTCACCTCTTCCATTGGGATATCAGTGCAAACAGTTCAGGGTACGAGGCCGTTGTAATATCCTTTTCCAGAAAGGCTGACAGTATAAGAAAGACAGAAAGAGGAAAACAACAGCAAAAAAAATACAATTGGAATAGTTGCTGAAAGGTAGTAAACAAGGTGAAAGCAATACACAACTAAAATAATACAGTACTGAGAAAATAAAGAAACTAATAATAGAAACTTTCTTAATATTAACTTCTCTGTTGCTATAGTAGAATCTGTGCCCTGCTGCTATTTCTGTAACCCACAGAGACTGCACCAGGACCAGCAACAGCACTTACCACGCAGTCATTGCTTTCACTTTTAAAAATGTTGCTCCATCACTAAGCAATTTACCCCCCAATCAAGCAGCATTACAGCCAGTTAGATTTATTCTCATGAATCTTCTTCAGACAGATAGTACTTTGGGCTCTATAAACTCACAGAAATTTTTTCATGTTCATTAAAAAATATCTATTATTATAATTAAAAGAAAAAAAAAAACTAAATCTTTATATCATTTTTCAGTTTCCAAATGCTGCTAGCACTAAAACTTCTGCCTTACCTCTACTCGACTTTAGAGGAGACACACACACAAAGCTGAACTACTTCTAAGCCCTTCTCAGTTTACAAGGAAGGAAAACCCAGCTGGTTTTTATGGGGCAAAGCAATCAGCAACCTCACCTGGTGAAAGCCTGGTTTGGTACCATGTGTCTCAGAATTAATCCTCTCAACGCTTGGTAAATAATGCAAGTCTGAATACTTTTTAAAAGGAAAGATGACACGGATAGCCCTGAGGTCTCCCACCCTGGAAACATTTTCTGGGGCTTTTCCTTTTCCATAAACATCACCACTTACAGAACAGGGGCACTTTGCACAGGGACGTTCACCAATGTCACCTCAGGGTGGCAGGTACACATGTTACTTCTTTATTGCCCAGCAGCCCATTGATCCTGTGCTCCTCTGGTTTTGGCAAGATGCAAAAACCTACAGGCATCACAAGAAACACTAAGGTGAGAGAAAGAAATAGAAGCTGCTGTTTATCTGTCTCTTAGTGAAACAGAGGGTCATAAATTTCCCAATTAAAATTCTCTTGAAAGATGGCAATTGATGAAACATAACTTATTGCTGGTAAAACACAATTATTTTCAATAATTAATATACAAGACACCTTTAAGAAAGACAGAGGTCTTGTGGAGTGGAAGGTGCAATTATTGTTTCATTAAAGATTGATTACATGTGTGGCCAGTCATTTGAATAATGGTTCTGCTGACACTTTAAATGGAATGATAAATGAGGTTGGGTCCACTGCTGTGACTCGATGCACAGGTTGACTCATGAATGCTAGTGAGAAACAGCAGCATCTTTCCAGCCCAAAAGGTCATCTGAAATATTAAAGAGCTGAAGATCAAGTAACTATGAATAAGGTCAAACAGAGTGTTATGGTGACAGGACTGGAATTAATTGAGCGATAATTGTCCTACATTTATGCATTCATTTTTATTTTATTTTTGTTATGAAAGAATCCAAAGGGATGGCCTCACTCAGAAGTGAAAGGCAGGGTGTTTGTGACCAGCCCCAGTTTCTTTGCTCAGAGGGAAAAGGAAGATGCCCATTTTTAAATGAAGGAAACCATCTGGAAAAGGGTGGTTGCTGCCACAGAGGTGTCATCTGCTTGTGGGAAAAGTGCTCTGAAATCTCTAGGAGGGAGAGGAGCCACCTCTCTCCGATCGGGGTCACCCTCCCTTCTCCCTGTCAAGCAGGACCGGGTGTTTTGGGCAGGTTCCTCTGGGGAGGGCAGAAATGTGGTGGCACCGCCGAGGTTGCAACGTGGCAAAACCTGGTGAAGGCTCGGGAGAGCATCCCCTGCCCTCAGTGCTCATTAGATCCCCCATGAGCAGGTCTTCCCACACCTCAGTGCTGAGCCTGGTGGGATGCTCATCGTTCCTGCTCACACATGCTGCTGAGCAAGGTGGATCCAACCTCCCCAGGCTGGGGCTGGCAGCCTGGGGGTTTGCAGGAGGAGATGGAGCCCTTGATTTTCTTCCAGTAGCCGTTGGCAGCCACCTACGCAGCCATTGCTCACCCCTGTACCTCCAACTGCCCTCAGAGGAAACATGAAAGGAAAGCATCCAAAGCACGTTGTCTCGGGGAACGGAGTGGGGGGATGCATTTGTTACTTAAAGCAGAGCTTTAAGCTTTAAGCAGAGCAAAAGCATGAAGCCCACGACATTTTGGCTGTAGCATCCTTGGGTTGCTGTGGCTGGAACAAGCAGAATGAGGGGTGAAGCGGTCCCCTCTTTTCAATGGCAAAGTGTGGAGCCAGCCAACGCCAATGTCCTTCTGCAGCCAGCAAAGTTTGCAAGGTTGGAATTACAGTAAGAAAGAACAAGTATATGTTAGAAGTAAATGTCTTAATTATATTCATGATCGGTTTTGCCCTAGACTACAGCACTAAGGAGACCCTCTTCTATCAAAGTCAATTAAATGGTCGCTATTCTCCTAAAACCCAGCAATAAAACAAGAGCTGTACATATCCATTAAACTGCAGTACACATCCATTAAACTTGCTTTTGCTGCTGCAGTTCATTTACTGCCAGGTTTGGACTTGATTCTGATCTCATTTACATGGGTTTTACCCTGGTGTAATAGCAGAGACTTCACAAAGTCAGTCCATCTGATTTACTCCAGCCTGGTACAGATACTGACACAGTTACAAAGGGGATGAGGCAGATACTTTCATTTCAAAGACCTGCAAATAATCTTTGTACATCAATAAACCCAAGAGATTAATGGTTTGCTAAACAGCCAGTTTATTCTACACACACACACACACACACACAGACACAAACACAGAGAAATCTATATGCAACTCTTGAAACAAATTTCTCTTGGAGATAGGAAAGCTTTGTCCCTGCAAACACCTTCAGGAAGTTTGTGCAGAAGAGGAGCACTGTCTGCACGCTCCTCCTGTCCCCTCGCCTGCTGGGAAATAGAGTTGGAGGTGGCAACGGAGGGTGCAATGCTGGGCTGGCTGGGCCATTTGCCCAAAGCTGATTTCCCTGTGCAAAACAAGCTTCATTCCCAAGTGAGCAGCAGAGTAATCCTCAGCTGGGAACCTCCAGGCCTTCAGCTGCACTCAGTTGTCAAATTAAATCACTTAATAACAACATTTTTTTTCCCCATTTGTATGAAACTTAGCTGGGAGTTTGCTTGTGTCAAGAAGAGTAATGCCCTTAAATGTGGGGCTGAGTTTCTCCCATGTTGTATCAGACACCAAGAGCTTTACTCTGCTCTCAGCCATGCCAATCCTTTTAAAATAAACCTTCAGAAAAGCATCTTGAGCTTCTCCCCTTTACCGAGACTGAAATCCCTGTCCCACTTCCAACCCCCAGACCTCTAGTAGTACCCTGGGCACAGTAAATGTACATTTCCTTCTGTGTGTTCAGGTTTTATCATATAGACAGTGTTGGGGATGATAGCTGTGATGGCAGATACAGCTCAGCCAGCAGGCACTGACCGTAGCGTATCCAGAAAGTTTAACTTTTTATAACTACTCTTGGTATATCAAAGGGAATCCGCTCATGCAGTGCAAGACAAGGGGTTGAAATTATCAGCACTTTAAAGATGCCTTTGCTTTCTTAAGGTTTCCTTAAGAAGTCTCACGGTAGTTTTCTTAAAAGGAGCGGAAGATAACAGGGAAATGATAGAAAGGTAGAAAAGGGAAAGGAGAAATCCATGTTCGCCTGTGGGCAGAGCACAGGGGAAGTCAGGCAGTCAGGGGGATGCTTTCACAAGCCTCCACACATATTAAAAGCTTGTGTCCCTGTGGCTTTCATACAAAGTCGAGCAGCTGCCTTTGAAAAGAAGATCCGTATCTCCCAGTGGGCACCAATACCTCCATCTCTTTGCCTCACTGGAGACTGTCCACCATTAGCTGCCCCGTTTCTCAGTCCCTTGCTCCAAGGAGCCGTGGAGGTGCAGAAACACACATGTGAAGGAAGAAACCAAGGACTTTTTGGTTTTGAATGATGTGCCTTGATGTGCCTTTGGGGTGACCCATGGTGATGGCTTTCATTTTGCCTTTAAAGCAGCTGCAAGCACAAAGCTGTAACGCTTGGTGGCAATAAGCAGGGATGTAATGAACCTGATGAAAAAGAAAAGAAAAGGTCACCACGCCCTTGTCTATTAACTTGGCCCTGCAGAAAGATCCAGTGACTAATTAAAACTGTGGCTTCACAGACAGGAATACTAATCCTTACATCTGTACTGGACTTAATTATCTACTTCTGTGTTCATGAAGGGGAAAACCAACCCATATTCAATCTAATTGGCTTAATTTTTGCAACTATGTTCCCCCATGAGATCTATTTCTGAAACAATTTGGACTGTTCTTTCAATATCCTTTTCTTATATCCTTATGATCAACTCATTAATTCTAATTTGGAAAGAGGCCCCATGAAAGAATGAAAAATCCCAAGTTTCTTTTGTTTTATGTAGTGCATGATGTGAATTTCCTGACAGCAAGACTTCTGGGTCTCCTCCTAATCAATTCGGTATTTTTTTTTTTATTCCTGAGTAGGAATTAAAGCTACATTTTTAAGGGAGAAGGTGAATAACAACAGCAGCATCACTCCAGCATGTGTGGTGGCGTCTTCTCGATTTTAATATCAAGACAGATAATTTTTGTAAATTAAAAGTTCAGCTTCAAAGAGGAATAAATTCATTCACACACAGGAGGTCCGACTGGTCTCTCCCTGCCCTCTAATCCGTTAATCTCAGGCTCCCATTCTCTGAACACTCCAAACCCTCCAGAAATACCTCTCAAAAACAGGGAGTTTACAAAGGGTTTTAGTCTTTCTCCTTCTCAGTTTAGACTTTAATTATTGAAGACAAAAGGGAGAAGAAAAAAAAAAAAAAAGAAAAAAAAAAAGAAAAGGTGAGAGCTTTGAGATTTATGGCATCCAATAACGGCTCTGTACACAGTGATTTACACAGCCACAGCAGTGGTCTGACTCCTGAAAGAAAAATGTGTGGGACTGTATGATTTATGAACACACACCTGGCATTTTCAAAATTCTTATAGCAGCAAACTATCAGGTCAATAACTCTGTTAGCGATCACCACTGGGCATTAGGTCAGGTAACAGACCCATAACATACACTTCTGTGCATGTTCATTTACTTTTAAAAATCACATTGCCATCAGAACTTAGCAAGGGCACGCCAAGGGCCATAGACATAGGGGTATGTATCCGCAGATTCTTGATCAGGGCTTTAGGCTTGTTTTCATGGTCAGCTGCACGAAAACCATCAAAATCAAGTCTTTATTTTGACTATTTCAACTTCCTGGGGCAAAGTCTCCGTGGCTGCAGGTGCTGACCCCAGCCCTGAGACTCACCAGCAGACAGGGAGCTGGCGGATGACGCCAGAGGGATAGATTTTACAGGTGCCTGAAGCCCTTTTAAAATTCTGGTCTAAAAACGTGACTCAATTCTTCTCTCTTCCGTTATCTAAAGGTAAAACAAATAGTTTCAGGTGTGCTCTTAAACTGGAGTCCCTCAGCTCAGCAGGGGAAGGAAGCACCTTCAGAAAGCATTTGGTCCCACCTGTTTGAGGAGACTGCAGACAACACATGATGCCTATGCCAAAAAGGATGTATTCCCTTTTTAATGAATTCCACAGTGTTTCCATACCTTTGCTGTATAGGAGACCACATCTGTGAGTGTCACACTGGTAAATAATAGTAGAGGGAAAGAATAATTTAGTGTGCAAGGCACGGGAGCTATGAAATGTTTCCAGTGAAGAATCGAAAAGCAGTGGGGAGCTGATGAAGATGAATAAGGAGGAAGGCTGATTTCGACAGAGGTGTGATGGTGTGGAGGACACATTGGGGATGCTGAAGGAAGAGGAGGGCAAAGAGCCTGTAATTTCTCTTCCCCTCTGTGATGACAGGCAGGAGACTCGTTCCCTGGATATACACACTTCTACAAGTGCCCCAGTTCCCTGGAGCTGGAGCGATGACAAGTTACAGCATGTGAGAAAACTTTAAAACATATTGATATTTATGGGACATAATTTCATTTTCAAGCCATTACAGCAGACCTCAAGCTGGGCATGAAGCTGAGCACCATAATGCTCTCTCCTCCAGCTTCTTATCCCTTTCCCCTACCCCTCCTGAAATACAAAACACGCCTTAGTGCTGAAATATATATAGGCAGCCTAAAAGCAACAGAATAAATGAGTCAGCAGCATCAGAGTTCAGTAATAACTCCTTCGAGCAAAAGATGGTGCGAACTACATGCCACTAGTTAAGCTCTGAAATACCAGCCCCATGCTGATGGTCCCTCTCCAAGGGAATATTTAATTTTGGTTTTTTTTTTTTGGAGGGAAGCGAGCGCTGCTGGTCCTGCCAGCGTCGGCGCGGGGCGGAAGCTCACCGGCGGGGACAGATGGACCCGGCCGTGAGTCACGGCGGCGAGGCTCTTCGCGGCAGACGGTGAGAGGGAGAAAACAACTCCACGGCGTGGCAATCTGCCTGCCTTCCCCATCCACGCCAGCAAAGATTGGGCGAAGGTGTGCAGGAGCCGCCTCTGCCAGCCGCCCGTCCCCTTCGCCGGCTGAGTCCCCGGGGGTACGGACCCCACTGCCCCCCGACGCGGGATGCCCAGGAAAGGAGCTGGGTCAGGTCCTTGGAGGGAGAATTTTCCAGGTGGGCTGCTCTCAGCCCTTGTCTGCAGCGCTGGGTCCAGCCCTGGGAGCTTCAACCAGAGGAAATTACCCCGGAAAGTGGGGGGAGACGGTAAAAAAGTCATTAGTACCATGCTGGGGTACACACACACGGGGGGAGAGGTGCAGGGGAAGAAGTAATCAGTTGGAAGTGATTTTTATCACAAGTTTCTTGATCGTTAGCATATTAATGAAGTTTTTAATAATACGTTAACCTTTCCCCATTCCTCCACCCTGAAAAATCACACCACTTCTTTCATTCAGTGAAAAGGGCTGCCCTGAAGGCATGCAGTTCTTCCAGATGATATAGTCGTTAGATTCAGCGTAAGAAATAGGTTCCTCTGTAAAACACTTTTGGTGGCTGAAGGCCCCCTTGAATTTCTAGGATCCTGTCTGCAGGGCAAGCCAGCCCTCTGCAGCTCAAGACCCAGATCCCTTAGAATAATCTCCTTTTTTATTTATTTTATTTTGTCATTGATATTTATTTATTGTTCGGTGGATTTTATTTTCTATAAGCAAACATGACTGGGTTAAAACTCAGCAGGGATAATGGATGCTTTATAGGTGCCAAAAATAAAATATCAGCAGATGCTACACAGGAACTAAAGGTGTTAAAGAGCTTCCGCTGCTCTTCTGCTCCTCAGGAAGCGCCGTTCCTTCCCTCTCTCCGAAACTCTATTTAGTGAATGAAACTGTAGTTTTCTCATACAGTATTTCATACAGAAGACTCCAGTTACTAACCGAAGATGTGTGCTCAGGCAGAGATCTCTTCCTCAGTCTCAGAGAAAAATAGCTTTGGATAAAATTGATTCCTTTGTTCCTTAAAGCCTTTTATTTCACACAGGTGGCTCCTCCAGCCTTTCCCGAAGCAGAGTCCGTCAAGGCAGACAGTACAGATGATTACATATTATTTCTCCTCACTACCATTATTGCCACAGGCTCAGAAATGTCTCCTGCATGCCACACTAGTCATAAAGGTCTAAGCTGAAACCTAAGCTCCGGACATGCCACAGGATTGATGAATTCAGCTTCAGCCCTGGCCGGGTGGGTCATGTAAGCTCCTATAATTTCATTTTTTTTCTGCTGTGATTTATGACACAAGGTGAAAGGCCCTTGCTTGTGCTATTTTTGAAGGAAGGTGCCGGTGGTTTGCAAACAGCTTTGCACTTTGGGACCGAGTTGACAGGAATAAAGAAAACTGCACTAACATCATCAGCAGCAAAGTGTGAGATGCCATGCAGCTTTGCAGAAAGAAGGGATGTGGAAATTTCTCACCAAGTATCTTAGAGTTGTTGATGGCAACGAAAATTCTAATCTTTTCTTGACTGCCTGTCAACCAAAATTATTCATCTTGGTTGAGCAGATATTTGCAAGGCTACATTTCTTAGGTATTTAAGCATATGGGCAGAGGATCCATCACAGTGATAAATTAATCTCGACAGATTTAGAAAATCAGCTACACCCCAAATCTGGAGAAGGACTGGCAATGTTTTTCCCATCTTTGGGGGAGCTGGAGCTTCCTCATCTCTGTGCACAACATTGCAAGAGAAACCTGCCCTGCAGCAGGCACGTGTGAAGCAGAGACAGCTTGGGCTCCCCACTGTCACCACCAGAATGGGTTGGGGACCACCAGGACTTGGTAGTCTGGACAGAAATAAATAAATTAACAAGTAAATCAAACACAAATGGAAAGAGGTATTTGTCCTCTGTGCCATCCCACACAACCTTTGTCACAGCTGGGCCTCCTGAACACCCTCCTGCTTGATTAATGTAGCCCTGGGAGGTGATTCACCTCCACGCGCTCTGGCTCTGAAAATCAAGGGGAGCAGCACGAGCCCCATCACAGGCTGGGGACACCTGGGTGCCTCTCCCTGCGCCCCTTGTCAGCCCCAAATGAGCCTGGCTGATAAAAAAGCAGCTCTGCATCCTGCGTACGGGAACGAAGCCCTGCTCGAGCGGGGCCAGAGGAGAGCAATGAAGATGCTGGGGGGGCTGGAGCAGCTCCCCTGGGAGGCCGGGCTGAGAGAGTTGGGGGGGTTCAGCCTGGAGAAGAGAAGGCTCTGGGGAGCCCTTCGAGCGGCCTCCCAGGGCTTAAAGGGGGGGCAGGAAAGGTGGGGAGGGACTCTTGATCGGGGATGTGGGGGTAGGACGAGGGGTGATGGTTTTACACTGAAATAGGGAAACTTTAGATTAGATATTAGGAAGAAATTGTTCCCTGTGCAGGGGGTGAGGCGCTGGCCCAGGGTGCCCAGAGCAGCTGTGGCTGCCCCCTCCCTGGAAGGGTTCAAGGCCAGGTTGGATGGGGCTGGGAGCCCCCTGGGCTGGGGGAAAGGGGGTCCTGCCCGGGGCGGGGGGGGCTCTGGGGGTGCTTTGAGGTCCCTTCCAACCCAAACTGTTCTATGATTCTGTGATCTGATCCTCACCTGCACTGGCACGTGGTGCTGCTGGCGTCACTGGAGCATCCGGGCTCTGCACCAGCCAGGGTGAAGTTTAACACTGGCTTTATTGAATGCAGTCAAGAAAACATCTTTATGTGATCCTCTCTATAAATCATCTATACAGTGCCTATAAATCTCAACAGTCAAAGGAAGCAATACTCAATGATTTATTTTTACAGCTGGCTGAAAAATTTTCCTCGAAGCATCTCTTTTAGGAGAAAATGGCTTTTTAACAATATGGACATCTGGCAAAGTTTCTCATTTTGGCAAAGTTTCTCATCCAGAAAAGAATCATTTCTGAAGACTTCTCAAATTTTGAATGATGAGAGGAAAAATGAATATTTTGTCTTCGGTTTTCTTCCACAAGAAAAGGGATAAATGTATTTCAACCCCATTTCTATTTTATTATTAGTTATGTTTAGGCTTCTACCACGTCAGGGATGCATTACATGATACAGAAAAATCTCTGACCCAAGAACTGTACAGTCAGGCTTGAAATATAATGGATGAATTGTGAGAAAAGAAAACAGGTAGAAAAAGCTGCAGACTTGGAGAGGGCAACAGGCTGGGACCCAACCATGAATTTAGTCCCTTTATCCACTTCAAATTCCTTGTGTCATTGACTGAGTCAGTTAAACCATCCTCCCTCCAGCTGCTGTAAAGAGGAATAAGGTTGTTACTCACATCTGCCGCAGACTCATTCTTGCTCCCGCAGCTTCTGTCTCTATTTCCTTGTCCACACTTTGGCCCCTATTTTCAGTCAAAGTCTTTCAGGGCTGCTTCCATAAGTGATAATAGTAACTATATAATGAGATTCCCACTTCCCCCCACCTTAATTTTATTTTTCAGGCTTGATTACTGAACTCATATTTCTTCCAGATAATTTACACTATCTTGGCTGAAAACAAATGGGCAGTTTATTATCTACAATTGGCCTCTGCAAGGGGACTGTGGCTGTTCTTGTACTGATGGGTTTGGGATCTGTTTTTTTTTTAACCTCTGAATGATATTTCTAAGCCCTTTCCTGGGTGAGGAGAGATAGTGCATTTGTTATTGATAGAATTACCATTTAAATTGAGGATGTTGCTCAGTGCAACACGTGTACCAGTTAAACGAGACTCTTTCCTCCAGCAAAAGGCAGCAAATTATATGAAGAAAAAAAAAAAAAATGTTGGGAAGGGGAGGGGGGAAAGCAAGAAATCATAAAACTTAATATGAAATCCAGCCGAGTGTATGCCTGCAATAAAACATCTAGATCTTAATAAGGCTGTGGGTAAAGCTTGGATTACACACCAAGTTTTATATGCTATCTGCTATTCAGCAGCTGCTTCTCTTGAAAGCTCCCTTCTCTGCTTGCCAATCTGATTAGCTCTCTAGAAAATTAGAAACAAAAGAACATGAAATCTTTTGCTTTTAAAAAATAAATAGAAACAGAACCATGAGAAGGGGTTTGGATCAGCCCCAGAAAAGCCTTTTCAAGTAGATAATGATTCCGCGGGACAGACATTTCAGGTGGATTTCCTTTTAGTCACAAATTGTTATTTGTACTGGAAATTAAAAGGAGGGATCCACCGAACAATAGGAAAACACGTCCTGATGGGGTCTGCGAGTCCTCTCCAGGGCTCCCCTTGGGCAGTAGAACATCTCCAGAGCAGCAGGAGGAGGACGAGTCTCCTCTCCTCCATGGCCACACACTCTGGAGGGATGGACGCCTGGGCTGGGAAGCTTCTTGCAAGCAGATTAAGGGGGGTCCTGACCCCCCCCACTCAGCTGGAGCCAGCCGGGCTCTCCTCCCCAGTTAAAAAGCATCACCACAAACCAGACGCTGCAGCTCTGCCCTTGCAATGTGCAGTGTCCCACCAGCTCACACACTGCAGCCACCAGAACGGTGCTGGACTCATCCCGAGTTTGGGTACAGGACACGGAGCCCATTTACTTCAGCAAACTGGAGTCAGACCAGCGTAACTGGTACTGAAGATTCTCCCATCTCTGTAGACTGGCAGCCCTGGAGAACAGGCAGTGGTTATCCAGAGCACAGAGGGTGTAAGAGGCATTTCAGGCTCCCATGGTTTCTAACCACAAGGACCCTGTGCTACCCGGTGGGATGGCTCATCTCCACCCACCCTCAGATGCTTTCTATTTCTAATCAGAGAAGGAAAAAAAAAAAAAAAAAAAAAATATTCTTGTAGTGAACCAGCCTTGCCCATTGTATCTTCTCAGCTCTGGGCAGCTGCAGCAGGATCTGGCAAACATGTTCACACCAGCCCAAGTCTCGTCATCGTGCCAAGTAGAAAATACTCATGCAAACCACCTTAATTCCTGCAAAAAGTGGAAACCAGCCTGCATCTACTCCAGAAATGCATTCAGGCATGGACACAGCTAGCCAGGCTGTCCCTGCTCTGGGTGCTGTGGACAAAGGAGGGACAGCGGGACCGTAAGCTGCTTTCTAGGACTAATGTGCTGAGCCATGTTTCTGTGCTGGGCTGGTTCATTCCTCCCAGGCAGCACAGAATCCATGAGAAAGGCTCTTTTTTTTGCCATTTGCAGGGTCACCTCTAAGTCTAAATCACAGGTGTGAAGTAATCAGCTCCATATTGTACGTTGGTGGTTGCTACGGGGGAAGAAATGATTAATTTATCACCCATTCCAAGATCTGAAGAAAGAAATATAGAAAGGGAAAGAGAGAGGAAAAGAAAGAAGAGGGGGGAAAAAAATCTCAGAATAATTCTGCCCAAGCTGCACAGGAACATTATTTACGGTCCAAAACTTCCACAACCATCTGAATGTAAAGCAGAATCACATCATCGATAACATTGTGCCCTGATCAGAGTGAAAACACATCTGAGAAGGAAGAGGAGGGAAATGGCATATTTTCAGCTAGCTGGGGAGATTGCAAAGGGATTTTAATTCCAAAGATGTTGAACAAATTGCAGATGAGACTCTATGAGAATAAATACTGTCTGCTCATAGATCAGCACAACTTGATTTTCTCCCCTTTAAGTGCAACGGTATCAATCTTTAGAGTTGAGGGAGTGGAAAAAATCAAGGTGGCAAATGAATTATTCCTCATACCTTTTCCCTTACACAGGAGAAAAAAATCACCCTTGCACGCTCACAGTGTGAACCAGGAGTGCTGCTTTGCTGGGCAGACAGGCTTTGGCAGAAGCAGCAACTGAAATGCAAAGCAGGAAAGAAAGTGGGGGGAAAGAAGATATTTATATACAATAAATATTTAATACTGCTTACTGTTTCCTCCTGAAGAAACTTATAGCAGGGATTAATTTTTACACACTCTGCCTGCTCTGCTAATGCCCTTCAGCAAGGTTAATCTTTGCCCAATGCAAGTTTGAAAATTAAATCCACGGTGGTATACAAACTTCCTGTGTAGTTTGATTCAATTTCTTTCATTCACCACCACAATGATATGTGCATTTTGAATTCACAAACGCTTCCTCTTAGAGCAGATAATTCATGAATAGACGCTCCTCTCCTTCCTTTCCCTCCTCTCTCCCTGTTGTGTATCTTAATTAACGTTTCAAGTCTGGCAGTTTTTTGATTTCCGTTTCGACAGGGTCTCTGATCAGTCTGCTTGAAAGGAAAACCTTAAAGAGGGACAATTTTTTTCTTGTGGCGGCTCCCACTTTCTCCTGAAATCCAACATCACGCTGGTAGCAGCAAGGAGCAGCTCTGGGCTGGGGTCCGACCTGCAGCCAAGATGCTTCAGCTCTCGGGGAGACGAGGGCTGAAGGGAGGCACTTTTCCAACCCAGGTTTCTTTCCAGGAGCCCCCAGCAGACGTTCAGATGAGAATTAGCACTGCAGTCCCAAAGAGACCAAACTCTTCACCACGCTTGTGCGTGTTGACAAGAGACCACCTGTGGCTGAGGGAACCCACTAGCAGGTCACGGCCCCTGCTCAGCTGCCCAGGTGAAGTTTTTGTGTTCAAAAAGGCACAGTCAGGGCATCTTTTCCCTCTGGGTCCCCAGGCAATGGCACGACCGCAGCGGTCCCCCATCGCTGGGGCATCCGCCCTTGGCAGGGCTGGGCCCATGGCTTGGTCACACTGGGGGATGTCCCCAGGGTCAGGCTGGCAGTCAGCACCACCATGATGCTCACCCAACGTGGTTACTCTCTTGAGCACCCTGGGGTGCTCAGAGAAGGGTCCCCCAGGTATAGCCCACAGCTCTGCCCTGCCTCAGCTGAGGAAATGGAGAAAACGGAAAATTTGCCGAGCTAAGGAGCAGCTGACAAAAAGCCAAGCACAGTGCAGAAAATTTTCTGCAAAGAAGAACATCTCGTTGTCAAATTAACATATTAATAATTAGGCAGAATAAGAACGTCAAGTCCCAGTGCAGGGCCCGAAGGTGGCACGTTTGCTCTCTGCATTCAGCTCTGTCGAGCAGCAATTCCAGGGGTGCCTCTGAGCGTGACAGCCTGTGCCTTACAAGATGTAATTTTAGTGCTTCAGAGCTCTCTTAGTTATGCATCTCTTAAAAAACAAGCATGTTGGCTTCTCTCTGAAGGAGAGAAACAGCTTCTTCTTTAGGGTTTTCATGTGTTTGATTTCTTTGGGGTGTTTATTTTTGCTTTGGGCTATTTGAGAAAACCTGTTAAATACAAGCGTCAATTGCTAAGTTTCTATTGCTATGAAGGTAGAAACATGCAGGTCCTGTCTGAACTATTGAGTTTGTGCCTCTGGAGAAAATCACTTTGCTGCCATGATGCCCCGGGACGGAAAAAAATTTGCAGCCAGAGAAGTTACAAGAAATAAATGAAATGGCAATAGATGTCATAAATAAAACTGCAGCACACTCCCCTCCCGCTTTGGAGATCAAAAGCAAAACCAACTTTCAGTGCTGTGACTTGGGAAAACCCACTGAGAGCCCCAAATCCAGCAGGTTGATTATGTGCCCAGAGAAGATGCTGGTGCTGAAGCTCTCATCGATGCGTGAAGGAACCACCATTCCCCCCAGCTGGAAGCGCTGAGAGAGGGATGCGTTAAGAGTAAATTATTTCCAAGGCTGCAACAATCCAAAGGATTGCTCCATGGTGCTTTTGCAGGATAATCTTGGTAGACCAGACCTTGGCACTGGGGATTTTACAGTGCTAATTCCCAGTCGGTTGCTGACTGGGGCACAGCATCCTGCTGCTCTGAAGGGGGGATGGAGACCAGCTTGGGGGAAGCATCACGGACCTATGGCCCATCCTGTTTTTTGGCTCTAAGCACTGAACGCCAGGGCTGGTATTCAAGCTTTCTGTTTTTCTGCCATTTCTCAAGTCATGAAGCTGCGCTTTTATACTCTCTAGCGTCAGTAGTGCCTCCTGGTTGAAATCAGAGCTTTTATTAAGAGAGATGACTTGAAAAGCATTAAAGCTCTGTGGTTTTGAGCCATTGGGTAATGGCAGGAGAGCAGCACTGGTTAAACAGCGACCGACAGATGTTGAGAACATCAGCCCAGGTTGGATTCAAAGGCTGCTCTTGCCTTAAAGAAAAATACATGGAAAGGAAATAGAGAGGAAGGAAAAAAACAGAAGTCCCCACTGCAGTGACACGGTGATTTATGGGTAATTATGATAAAACATTGCTTCCCACCTGCTGCTGTCGCACTGTGCTGTATGGCAAAGCAGAGGGGAAAGTGGAGCAAAAAGGGAAAGCAGAGAGGTGGCTGTCAGACGAGCTCAGATTCAGCCTCAGCAGCACCCGGCAGCTGCAGGGCCACATCTAGCCCCACCACCCACCGTGGCGCTGGGCAGAGCCTGCGCACGGGCTGCCCCGGCTGGGTAAAACACAACTTTTCTCTGGAAGGAAGGGGTCACGTCGCACAGCTCCTGATTGTTGAGCATTACAGCGATCGAGCGAGCTGACAGCCCTTGCACCGATAATTCCTGACTGCTGCAAGATGAGAGGTCACCGAGCCTTTCCAGCCGTGCCGTGGGTGAAGGTCCCGGGCATCGCTGCCGCAGGCTGCAGCCTTCACCCGAACGGCGCGATGGGACGCGGTGCTCTTGGCAGGGGGACGCTGGCCTTGCCCTGCCAAGTGACACAAGAATCAGCCTGATGCGGCTCACCGCTGCGGCAGCCGTCTGTCCTGCTCAGATCACCCATGATCAAATAAAAATATCTGGAAATTGTCTGGCTGGTAGAGAGTGCCTGGCTGGCAGGAAAGCCAGAGTAGTGAATTTGCAGTGGCAGAGTTCCTGTGCAAGGTGTTAAGACAGAAGGGATACATCTGACTCGCAATGTATTAGCTTTTGCTGGAGACTGCAGCTTAATTTACAGGTGGTAGTGAACTGCCAGGAGGCATCTCTAGCTCACTTGCTCTTTCTCATAGAAATCATGGACAGGTTTTGTTTTTTTCCCCAGAGCTGTGGGTCAGATCAGTTCTAGTCTTCTGATTGAGACATTAATAAAAAAACCTAAGCCAAAGCAGGCCTGGCTGGGGAGAGGATGCTGGACAAAAAGCAGCTGAACATTGAGAACAGCTCTAGCTTGCCTTGTACACTGCAAAAGCTTCGCTCTACCCAATGCTTTACATATTCCCTTCATGCTGAGGCACATTCCTCTCCCCTTCTCATTATAGCCTCCCACTTGGTCTTGCTGTTTCTCTCTTTCCAGAAGAGCTATAGTCACACTAAGGAAGCCCAATACTTGGTATAAACCACCCATTCACAGTTTGTCTTCTAGGGTGTTTGCCCAAACTCACCTAGCCCATAGAGAAGAAATGCCTAGGATCTGCTCTCTAAATTTAATCACAGCCAACACCTCTTTTTTAGCCATTTTTATTTTTACCAGCCTCATACAAACACAGTATTTAAGGAACCAGGGAGGGGAGCATCACTTTGAGAGATAATAATAAAGCAGGGTGCATCCCGACCAAAGCTGTTGTGCCTTGCAGAGAGCAAACGGGGGGCGAGCACGGCGCGGGTTGGGCTGCGAGCCGTACGCGGCAGAGCTGCACCCCCCCGGCCCAGGCTGCGTGCCCCCCCCCCCAGCCCCCTTCCCCCCCCGGGCTCTGAGGAGGAGCGGGAACGTGCCCGTCACCACCAGCACAGCCCCAGGGTCAAAGCACGACCGGGGGCGAGCTGCACCGTGGAAAAGCCGCTTTGCACCGTGGCGCAGGCAGGAAAGGCGCCTGCACCCACGCTCCGTCCCACGCGAGCGATGGGTGCACGAGGCTGCCCTCCCCACGGCCTCCTGGCCCACACGTAACCTCTCAGTGGAGTCTCAGGTGGCAAATACGTGGCTGAGCTCGTGCTAAAGGCTCTTTTCTCCGCCCCACTGCCTCCTGGCCCACACGTAACCTCTCAGTGGAGTCTCAGGTGGCTAATACATGGCTGAGCTCATGCTAAAGGCTCTTTTCTCCGCCCCACTACTGACTCTTACAAACCACGTAGGGATGTGTTGTTTTAAGGACAGCCCCAGTTCCACCAGCTGAATCAAGCCAAGGGGCTCTGAGAAACAAGACAGGGAGCCAACAGACGCACAGCCAGCATGAGGACCTGGGCCCCTTCCTCCAGAACAGGGCTAAAAAGAGAAATCAAAGAATAATTCCCATTTTACAGGCAGAAAGCAAGTCACACAGCAGTTCATGTTTTACCTTTGGAAATGGCTGGGAAGCAAGTGTACACATCCTTGTGCTTGGGTCGGGCCAGGTAACTGGATGGGAGAAAATCTTCAGGCTTCATCTTCTTCCTTAATACACAGACGCACATAAACCCCAGCCTAGTTAAGCCCCTGCCTGCTAGGAAAAAAACACAGGCAGAACAAAGCAGACACTGATAACCTCACAGCTACCCCTTCCCCTGCCCAGGCTGGCTCAGCTGCTTTTAAAGGCTGTTGGAAACATGATTGGGCTCAGCTGCACTCGGTTAACTCTCACGGCCTGAGTTGTACTGGGGGTCGGTGCTGCTCTGCTCCCCCCAGGGATGGCGCGGGTGCTGAGCTCCATCCTCCTGCTCTCCTTGCTGCATCCTGAGGTTTGAGCTGCTGACCCTGACCTTGTGCACCAGCCCCATCCTCAGTCCAAAACTGAGCTGTCTCGGGTGTTCACATTCTGTTTCGATAATCTACTGCTTTATGCTGTGGATTTTCCAAAAATTACCCTCTGTGTTTCACCTGGCAGAGTTACTGCATTGTAGCTCTAGCACCGAACTATGGAGCTTCTGTTATATGAAGAGAGATGAAAAATATGCCATGGCTTCTGTGTCTGGCAGTGCCAGACACAGTCAAATCCTTTCTCAGATCTCTGCTTTTTTCCTAATGGCAGATCAAAGCTCCTCTCAGCAGTGAGACTCGGAGGCATTTGCTAGAAGTGTTTGCTGCAACCAGCAATCATCTAGCGCAAATCACAACTGGCAAGTCAGCACGGACAAGGTTAGTGTCACCTTGAAGCACCAGCAGGATCCAAGTTGAATCTTTCTAGCCTGGTCTAAATAATTATTTTTCCCCAAGTTTCTTCCTGTAGCTGTGGTGCCTCTGCATTTCTGGGGTCCATTTAGGTGAAGATTTGCCCATAATACCCCAAGATTTCCCCAAACTACTCTTACAAGCTAACTATAATCTTAGACTAAAGGATTTTGGCTTCTGATCTGAACATCTCTCTTAATCTGAGATCTACCACTACTTGCAGCCAAAGAATAAAGGTGAGATGCTAATGGGACACACAACTTGGTGGGGTCATTGCAAAGCTTTGCGGATAGAGGTGGATTTGTGCACACGTGTGTGTGTGTGTTTGTACGGTACGTACCTGCTGCGTTGCATATATGGACGCATTTTCAAGGTGTTGCCATCTTCTTGAGCCTGCCAGCCATCAGCACCAACCGAATGATCTTTGCAAGAAGCCCCCCCCGAGACCCAGAGCGATGCAAATCCAGCAGCAGTGGCTGGCGTCGGCAGGCAGAGACGTGCCGTTTCTTACAGTGGTTTCCAGAGGAGCCATCACCTTCTCGCACAGCCCTGGAGCGAAACCCGCAGGAGGTAAGGAGGAGAGGATGGGCGAAGTGTCCCCCCCATTGCATCCCCCCAGCACGTCCATGCAGCAGCGCCCTGGGGCCGAGACGAGAATCTGGGGGGTTGAGGAGCTCACCAAGAAGCTGGAGAAATGATTTGTTTCCTGAACTCGTCTTGGGGTGAGAAGATCATCCAGAGCAAAGGCTGCGGTGCCGGGCAAAGACTCCTCGGGTGTCTCCAGCCCTTGTTACTGCTGGGGTGGCCGCTGAAACCCCCGGGGTTGGATTTCTGTACTGTTGGGTCCACTGGAGTTTCTCGCTGAGAAAAAAAAAAAAAAAAAAAAAAAAGATTCTAGGCCGGGAAGTTCTCTCTCTGATGGGTTTGGTTTCTTATTTTACAGTATATATTACCTTTACGCACTTCCACTGCTCCTCTGATGAACTCTTCAGGCACCACTGAGCAGAGGGGTCGTGGGGAAATCACGCTGCAATCAACTTCAAGAAGACATTCACATCACGTTGGTTTAGGTGGAAACAGTAAACTTGATTTATTGAAAAAAATCTATTACATTTATTCCTTTATTACACAGGTTTAAAATATTTAAAAATAGCTCTTATGGGCATTACACTTAAATTTTATGACATGTTTATTGGACTTTGAAGAAATGTACAATATGTCATTTGACACTATATTTTAAAAAGGGCCTTATGTACTAAAATTTTTTTCCATAGGTTTTATTTTTCTTATCAACATTTGTTCAAGTCATATATATTAAGGGAGGAGGGAAATAAAATTACACAAAAAGAATGTCTGCAAATACAAGTAGTAATTTTATTGCAATATACCGTAGCTAAGTGGTCTGGGGAAATTGGAACAGTTTGGAGCTCAGTACAATTACAACACTGTGGAATTCAACAGAGGAATTTTTTTTTTTTTTCTTAAAGCAGAGAAATAAAAGGAAAAATAAAAGAAAAAAGCTCCCTTGATGAAAATTTATAACAGAATCACATGACCTAGACAGATGCACACGTGTGTACATACATCAATATATGGCTTTTCTGTTGCAGAGGAATGTGCAACCTTTTCTGACCTTCCCACTGTTCCTGAACAAGGCTCTTGCCAAGGTGACTGAGAAGCTGAATTCTCCTATATATTATTATATCCTCCTTTTCACTGCTTTGCTGCCGGAGTCTGCAGTTTTTAAGGTAGCACCTTTTTTTTTTTTTTTTTTTCCCCACAAGTTGGAAAAAAAAAAATTTGAGAGAACACAACAGAAGAAGGGAGATGGATGGACACGGCTCTCCCAAACCGAAAAGCACCGTGCGGCATCGCCGCTGCCTCCAGCATGGCTTCGCCTCCCTTCCTTGGCTGCTGCTGCTTTCTGCTTGGGAAGGAGGGGGGAAAAGACATCATATATAGGCTTTTCTTCACAGTAAATGTGATATCTTTTCCTTTATGGTGAAAGACCCCCCTTGGCTCAAGCGTTGCTGTAATACTCCAGGCCAAATAATAATAAAAAATTACACCCTGCAACATCTATTTTCCAGCTGAGAGATCTAAACAAGGAAAACGGCCAGGGAGAAAACAAACAAACAAACAAACAGAAAAAGAAGATGGTGTCAGCAGGTTGCGAGCTGAAAACGCTGCATGAAAAAAAAAAAAAAAAAAAAAAAAAAAAAAAGAAGCCATCCTGGCAGAGCCACTGTGGGAAGACCAAGAAAACTGCAGACTCCCGGGAGCGCTCGGCGGGCAGGCACCCCCACGGCTTCAGCATCACGTCAGGACATCCAGCAAATACATAAATTAGCACCACAAACATTCAGCGACTGAGTACAATCTGGTATGGTTACCACCGTACAAAATGCATGAATATTCTTGAGGGGGGTGAAAAAAAAAAAAAAAAATTAAAAAGATGGAAGCACACTTAATAGTTTTTCTACATGGACTGTATAAGCTACTGCAATACGATTAAGGAAAGGAGCGGGTCTTCTACATAACAAATATGAAGGCGGCATGCATTTATAATCAAAGACTGTAGCAAAAGCCTGCAGTCTGTGTTGAAAGTGGCTAAAAAGCAAAGGCTGGTGGGAGATTGGCCAATGGCAGGGTATCACCAGTGTTGTATTAAAGTTATTCAAATAGATAGCACCATAGAGACATGTAAAAATAAAAAGCACCTTTTTTTTTTTTTTCCTTTTTTTCTTACACTTTATATTCAGAGAAGACAAATGGATTTCCCCTGCCACTGCAATCTGCTGCTGGGAATGGATTATTTTAATTATTATTATTTTAAAAGAATGCTGAAGGAAAAAAAGAAGAATTAATTTAAAACATGTATGTTAAGGTAAGCAAGTGTATAAAAAGGCAGAGACTCAAAGCAGATCCTGCTTTTAGGTCAACGTTTTGGAGAAATCTCGTTAAAAAGTGGCTTTAATTTCTTTCTTTTGAAGCGAATCGTTCCAAAAGGCAGCTGTGGCTTGGAGGGCTGGTTTGCCACGCATTGGGCCCTCATCCTGCAAAGGCTCGTGCCTGGGTGTAACTCCAAGCCCTTCCAGATCCAGGCTTGGGGGGGGGGAAGAGGCAGGAGCGGTGGGGCCGTGAGCTGCCGTCTTCATTCCCAGGTGGATGCTTGGCTGGGATGGTGGGAAGGGTGGTGGTTTTCATACAGACAGGGTCACATGCATGTTTTGAAGCCAGAAACATTTAAACATTTAAAATAATGTACAATACAAATATTTACTTACAAACATACAAAAATATAAGCACCTTTAATACGTGGGAAAGAGATGCCCAGTGTGACTTAGCTATCAAATTCATGGGTTAAATTTTGTAAAATGTAGAGTAACGTGATTCAATGGAGATACTAGAATTCTGGAAATGGCCATGACGTCTACTTGCTAGAGTCGATCCAAATCTCTTGGAAGTCAACGAAATGCCTCTGATGAGCTTCGGCAGGGTTTGGATTGGAGCCAGGACTGCCGGGACTTCAACGTCAAGCTGAACACAGGAGTTTCAAGTTTTTTCCATTTTCCCTTAGAAACAAACAAACAAACAACAATCTACAGACAAGCGCTTGGTATTGCTTCGCGGCGAGGAGAAGAAGAAGAAGAAGAAGAAGAAGAAGAAGAAGAAGAAGAGATCTTTGATGGCGGTGGGGTCTGCTGGGTGGCCGGGGAGCAGCAGCGGTGGGAGCAGCGGTGGCGTGGGGACAGGTCTCCGGGCCACGCGTGCGGCGGTCGGTCATGCGATTCTGCGTCTGTCGTGGGAACGGTCCTCTCGGTCGGCGGTTCGGTACGTGTGGGTGCGGTGGCACAGAGGAACTCGGGCAAAACGAGGAACAAAACAAAACGGAAAAAAATAACCCATCGCTGTCCAGTTTCAGAACGTGCATGTGACAAGGAATTATTTTTTTCTTTTTTCTTTTTTTTTTTTTTTTTTTTTTAATTAATTAAATGGCGCAATGAGGTTACGAGGTTGCTCATTTGGAGACTAGTTTTCAGGTGGCTCTTAGCCCATGAAGCAAGCTGGTCCCACCTCGAATCCAAATTTCTGTGACGCTTCTCCGAAGTCATTGAACATGATGTCGACTATAGGTACTTGCTCTACTTTGGGCGTGTTGATTTCCAAGATAGTCTTCTGATAGCCCTTCTTTGCCTGATGGGGAGAAGAGGGAGAGAGAGGAGCTCCGATGATGCCTCCAACCCAACAAGAGCAAGTTAGCATGAATGACCATTCACCAGTCAACTGGGGATATGGCGACGATCTTGCCCAGGCATTTTCTGAGCTGAATTAGAGGCACCCAGCACCCAAAGACACATTTGCCCTGCAGATTTAGCAGACATGCTCTCAAGTGGGATGGTAACCACTGAGCACGCCCTTTGGAGATGACTGTCCTGAGCCCACACATAGGAGCAGAAGAAGCTGCTGCCATGCAGATAAAAAACCCACTAACTCTGCTGTCAGCACATCTCAGAGCTGGAACAGGAGCCTGGTAAAATTGTTGTGGCTGTGGTATAGTTGTTTTGCCTCCCTGAGGACACGCATGGGTTGTTGAGCAAATGTGAGCGATTTAATTTGAATATATTTGTTTGACTATTATCCGAGCACTACTGAAAAGATTACATTTAAAGTTTGATGGAATTCACAAGGTGATGTTGTCTTTTTATCGTGCCTGGTAGCCATACAGTTATTTCCGAAATATAAATAATTATTAGAGGAGCAGAAGTGCACCCGAGGGCATACAAAGCTGCACAAACAAGTGAATTTATGGAGCAGCTTTTGGCTCTCCCTTACCCTCTGATTTGTGCGTCTCAGAAGAGTAGGCTATATCACAGCTACTGAGAAAGGGCTGTAAGATCAGGAAAAACACATTCAAATAACGGCCGGAACATTAGCCCCGGAGATCTGCCGGCGCCGGCTGCAGCAGCCTCCGCCACGGCCGGAGCGTGGGTCCCACCAGCACCCCAACAGCAACCCCGTGTCGGGCAGCCCAACCTCATTTTTCACCTGGTAGGGCTCAATCTTAAATATCCTGCCCGTGGTTCAGGAAGGATGACCTACCAGGGTACCAGAGATGGTACAGGAGATGCAGAGCCTCTTTCCGCAAGGCAGCAGTAAGCTCCCTTGGCGTATTTTACCTCCTTTTTACAGCCTACAGGAACAACTCCCGCAGAGAGGAGGGATTGGGGCACGCCGGTTTGGAAGTGACGCCCAAAGCCCTGAGCCAGATGACATCTCTGTGCCCCACCATCGCACCCGGGGCTCGTTCAGCCTCTCCTGGGGCTCCCCCACCGCGGGTTCCTGTTGCTCCCGCTGCTTTAGCTCTTGTCACAGGTCGTTTATTTGCAACACTGAGACTGGCTCTGCTAACAGCCGCCTCTGAGAAGCAACCAAGCGAAAAAACTCTAAGGAGCTACAGTCCTCTTTCCATGCAAATCTCCCTCGTTAGGAAGAGGAATGCAGGGCACCTGAGCCAAATCGTTTAAACCAAAAGGGTTTTCAGCAGGCACATTTGCCTTAAAATGCGCTAAGTGTGTTCTTGTAGCATCCCTGAGACTTGAAAAGGGAAAGGGAGGGGAAGGCACTTTTTTACCGAGGACACGTTGCATTAACAGGAGATATGAAGTACTTGAGGATAAACTTCCCCATGCGGCTTCTGAGTGTTTCCAGAAGCGGGATGGCTGCCCTTTTCCTCTCTGCGAGAGTGTTAAAAGAAGTGATTCTCATCTGATTTTTCTCATTGCTCCTACAGCAAAAAACGTGTGTGCCAGAACAGAGCCACTTTCATCTCAAATTACGTGGAGGGCTTTTTCTGTCAAACATCTCAATCTTTCCGTCCCGTGGGCTTCAAGAACCGCAGTTGCAGAGGGTGAGAATTATGCACGCTTTTACACCAGCAAGCTGGGTCTCAAAATAAATGCAAGCAGCACCTGCTTTGCCAAAGTTTTAGCTCCTCAGGGCAGATTTTTTAGAACTCAGTCCTGAATCAGGCACCCAACAGAAGGAGGCAGAAGCAAGGGAGGATGCTGGGCTCCTTTGGAAACTCTGGCTGTTGCTCGTGGCCAAAGCAAAGGTGCAAAGCAGCACAGGCTGTGCGGGGAGAGGAGGGCTGCAGCGTAACGCCCGCTTCTGCTCTCGGGGCAAAAAAGTCACAGGGAACGGAGCTAGAGAGAGAGATGCTAAAGGTTGCATTTGAAATGCGAGCAGGGGTGCAAACCTCTGTCTCCTGTATCCCGCAGCCTCATCTCATCTTGCCGTACAGAGTCAGGACTTGCTGGGGTTTGCCCTTTCCCAAGGGCACAGGCAGCTCCTGGCAGGGGCAGGGGTTTGCAGGCACAAACCAAAACGCTGCTTTGGGCTCCTCCAGCAGCTCAGGTGACACTGGGCTGGAGCTGGGTGCACTCCAGTAACCAGCAGAGCCCTCCTGGGGCCGCACGCAGTAGCGTGCCGCAAAAAAACCACCCCAACCAACTCAATGCCAAACACTTAGATGTTTTGCCTCCCAGATTTGCTGAAAGCACTTAAAAAAAATTGCCACCAAAGCCTGAAAAACTCGGACACAACTGGGTGTTGTGGCTCGCCTCTCCCCGTGTGAGTAAAGAGGGTAAGAGCAAAGGCAAGGGGGGACATTTAAAAGCAACGGGTGGTTTTAGGCAGGTTCCTTTATGCAGAGCCAGCAACGAAGCAAATTAATCTGCTTTCTAGAGGTGCTGCAGCTTCCCCTGACCTTGAGCGGAATCATTTATTCCCAATCATATGGAAGGCCAAGCTCAACATCTCCCATGCTGAGGACAGCCCTCAAGGCAACTACATCAGCAGGCACAGGAAATTCGGAGATCATTTTCTCCGAGGCAGATGGTGCTGGGCAACCAGAGGAGGGGGGACAGATGCTCACTGGCCGAGACCAGCTCTGCCCACGTACCGCGCAGCCGTCGAGGGCGGCTCGGATGTAGGGGTTGTTGTCGTAGGACATCTCCTCGTCGTTGGAGCCCAGGAAGCGGATGGCCTTGTCGTAGCTGTCGGTGGTGGCGTCGTGCCAGGCTACGGACTGGTAGCAGTTGTAGGTGATGTTCTGGTGGGCTGAAGCACTCAGGAGCCGGAGGAAAGTCATCTGCACCACTCCGATGGGGTTCCCGTCTGAATCCACGTAGGAGAGCTAGGAGAAGGGGAAACACTGGGCAGTGAGGGGCAGCACAGCAAGTTTGGGGGGGGGGGGGCTCCGAAGACCACCAGTCTCATCCATCTTTATTACCCCACACGTGGGGCTCAGTCTCGCCACCCCACGGGGTGCAGCCACTGCTCCTGTCACGCTATGGGCACGGGGCTGCTGTGGTCCTCCCGCGGCCAGGGCGCGGCTACCAAGAGCAGTTTATTTCTCTTGCTAGTTGTGAGCTAAAAGAATAAGGCTAACACAGGTTGGGAGGAGAAAGGAAGGGGGATTTCAGCTCTGGTTGCAAAAAGGTGCAGTGCTAAGCAAATTTGGGGATCTATGTCTCACGTTTAAGCCAATACTGAGCATACTTCTCCAGTTTTTAAAGAGGAGAAAAAGCAGATTTCTGTAAGGGCTTGGGGCTTTATTTTTCTATCCTATTTGACATTATTTTCTGACTGCTGTGGGTATTTCATTCTGCACACACTGGGGTATTTCCCATTCATTTTTCCTAGGCACCAATACACTGGCTTTTAAGCAATCTTTGCATGTAATCTGCAGCAATCCTGTTCCTGCTGATAAGGTCTCTGTGCTTCCCTGCTCAGCAAGGCTACGCTCAACTAAAGGGAAAATGCATTTGCTGCCCTTAGGGCATGTCATAAAACGCAGAGCTGCACTGGCACAGGGATTTGCTCCGTTCTGCACATCAGGCTCCTTTTCTCCCTTGGAGAATGGTGTCTAGAAATATAGTTCTGCAAAATACAATTTATTGAAACCCACTTCCAGCACCAAGGCCCTTCTGGACTTTCTCTTGTACCCCCCCTCAAGGAGGCAAACTCACAGTAGCACTACTAGTTTGCATGTATAAACTAATTGTACTTCAGGTGGCATCTTCAGCCATGGCCAAGCTACCAGAGCTGCTGTTTGTTACTGTCCTCTATGGACAGTGGGTTTCTTTAGAAACAACCAGGAGAAAAATACAGGCACACACAGAGCGCAGTGTTCTTCGAGGTATCATGAAACATCGGTGCGAGCTGTAAACAGTAGAAGAGATTCATAACCAGATAATAAAATAACGAGTAAAAAGATAATAAAAATAAATAAATATACCAACCGGTTGTCAGGATACTGTTGCGCTGTCCTCCTGAGAGTTAAATATGACTGACCATGAGAGAGCCACACATGCCAGGAGGAAAGCTACCAGAAAACCACCAGGACGTGGAAGAAAGGGGACACAAAAAGATGACTACGTGGCACTACTGATCTGCAGGACCCACTTCTCTTGTTTCTCTTATTTGTTATTTCAAATCCGTGCTTGGTTTGGGAGCCTGACTGCACGTTACAGGGTCTCAGTTGTTGTTCTGGCTCTGCAGATTGCACGAAGACCTGTCCCAGCTTTGCAGCTGGAGCCACTGGGTTGTGTGCATAAGCCTTGCTCGTGGGAACACCGTTTTGCCAAAATCAATCTTTTCCTTTTTTCTCTGTGATAGTATTTCTCTGTGGCAGATGCCATACAGCTACGAAGGATAACAGGACGGGATGGGTGGCAGGCCTTGCTAGAGCTACTGGGAATTGTGTGTAGCACACACAGAAGGAAAGCAGAGTGTCCAGACAAAAACATCTGCAAGCCTTTTATCCCTCTAAGTGCAGTTTAGCTGCAGCATGAGAAATAGTAAGAAAACAGCTCCAAGTACTCTGTGCCATTGATTAGTGACAGTGCCGAAGCATCGAAACAATGATTTCTTTGTATTTCATATATACTGTGTTCTTACTTCAGCTATCCCCAGAAGAAAGGCGAGCAGCTCCGCGGCTGCGCATCTCGTGCAAGCACCGAGATTCACACATCAGCAGCGCTGAGCGGCCAGGTGGAAACCTCCCCCTTGGTTTCGGGGATCCCCATGGGCCCAGGACCCCCAAGAGACCATGCTCAGCCTGCGTGGAAAGACACCAGGGACCTTCTCTATGGAGGGACAGGAGCAACGCTGCACCCAGAGGGGAAACTCAAACTCGTTCGTGCTGCCTACCTACACACAGATTTCAACTGCTCTTGGATCCAGGCAAACGTCTCCTCCATTTACCAATCTCATGGTTTTAAGTGCTGACTGGGGTGAAATGAGAGGTACTTTAAAAACAAAAAACCTCCCAACTTTACTTATATGGCTTGTGTGCTTAACAGTTTTGTGGTTTGCTTAGGCAGGTCTTCTACGTGCTGGTGGCTTTTTTACAAACAGAAAATGCAGGACAGGTAAAAAAAGCAAGAAAATGGCAACAGAGAAAGATGGAACAAAGGGCTCCAAGTAGCACTGAAATTCCTATATAAAAAAATGGGCCCTAAGCTCTAGGGTGGTAATTCAGCCTCTCACATAGATGATAAACAGAGAGGGGGTGGGAAAAGCAGAGAAGATGGAGTAATGGAGGTACTCATAATATTAACTGATGAAGTGCTCTGTAATTAAGCTATGAGTAGTTGACCTCCAAGGAGCTATGAGGCTGAAGCCTTGGCTTTGCGGCCTTATTCAGTAATGCAGAAAAGCTGCAGAAGCCATATCCTTCTTGTGGGCAGAATCAGAGCAAAATGTGTTTAGTGGCAATGAAATGCAGCTTAGGAAAACAACGCTGTGATTTTCATTGTTGTTTGCCTTTTAAGGTGGAAGTTTGGGTCACTGCAAGAAACCTCTGCCCTAGGGAGAGGATGAATGCACGAGGCAGCTCAGCCCAGTATGTCAGAGCAGCTCCTGCTTTCAGGGGCAGGTTGGTTTTATCCACTGAATATTTCCTTCTTCCCTAATTCTCCTGATTTGACTGAGCTCATTAGCTGCATCCCACTAATCCTACATGAATTGATACACAGGTGGGAGATTTCTGTTGCTTAAGGAGACCTGGCTTACACTAAGCAGTTGCTGCTCTGACATCCCCGACCAGGGCTTGGGCTTTGTGGGAGCGATCTATCCACAACATGAATGTCCTGTCACAGAAGAAAATATCAGAGCTTTTTCTTTGTTTTATGTGTTGCTGTCTTGTTTGCTTGCTGACATCAAACACTGTTTGACCTAGAGATAGTTCTCCCTTAGAAAAAGTCCTTAATTGGGACTGTCAAATTCCTGTCCCCCAGGCTTGGCAAACGCACGTGGCTTGAAATCTTCCTTTAAACCAATGACTTCACGTCTCCCAAGCTCTGGGGGGTGGCATGGGAGCCCCTGACGTGGCTCATCTCCAGTGTGGGACACAAAGTCCATCCTTTGGGGAAAAACCTGCTGCAGACCAGAGACGTGCAGATTCAGCGCCTCAGCCTGGGCCCCAGCGAGCACGGGCTGAAGCATCATCACATTGAGGGTCCCTCAGTTCTCAGGATCAGGCTGGGGGACAGCAGCACAGGGACACCCAGTTTGCCCCTGCTCTAACGGGAACTGCTTAGGAGACAGCAACAGTCCCGGTGCAGGATGTGCCCCGCTGCAGAGACAGACCTGCAGCAGCTCCAGCTCTGCAGGGCCCCCCAGCATGTCGGTGTGTCACCTCCTAACGCAGGGGAAAGCCGTCCCCTGCTCCTAAGTTTCCAGCAGACTGGAAGAAGTGTCCCCATCGGGTTTTGTTTCTGTTTCAGTATTCCACCTTAAATGTTCATGCCGCGACTTGCGATGGTTATTAGTCCAGCATGCAGAGTGCAAGAGGTCTGGCCATACCAAAGCAGATGACACGCTCTGAGACTAGAGGGCCACGGTTAGCCACTTACCAAAGACCCCCGCTTGTATTGACTATACCATGTGGAAGGCTGTTCTTTGGGCCAACGAGCCATTTTACTCTGTAAAATATGACACGGGTTAAAGGAAACAGAAAGCACCAAGATGCATCTTACCAGTTTACCGCGCTTGAATTCACTGAACCAGGAGCCTGGGTTTTCCTTTGGCCAAGAAGTAATTCTAGCCTAGTTTGTGGACGGCAAGGAGGAAAGAGAGAAAAAAAAAAAAAAAAAAAAAAAAAAAAAGAAGAAATTAAAAAAAGTTACATTCAGTTCTACAAGCAGAGTCTGCATGTCTTATTGAAACTGTCTAACTTCCTTTAATATATTTTCTTAAACTTTATACAGCAGTAACAAGACCAGTTGGCAGAGCCCTAAGGTGCCAGCAGCCTCTCAAGCAGAATGGGACAGCGTGGTGCTGCCCGAGTGCCCAGCGCTGCCTGGGCACCAGCCTCCTTTGCTAAGGGCTAATGATGTCTGCCTCCCAGATCCTTTGGATGCAAAACCAGCAGTGCAGTCTACTGGCAGGAGAGATAAAAGGAAAGAGAGAGAGAGGAAGAAAAGGAAATATCAATGGTAAAAGATGCATTGATCTTCATGGGAGGGCTGGGGTGGAGAAGCAGTGCCGGTAACGGAGAGGGCTGGCTGTCAGTCTAACGCCAAATCCGGATGCTGTGGGGCTGGGAAAGGCAAAGAATGTGATTAAGGAAAAGCCTCTGCCTGCCTCCTGTGCTTGTGCAGCAATAAGGTGCGGCACAGGCAGCGCATCTTCCGCAGTCGGTGCTGGACCACCACACGTGATGGAGCTCCAGCTACCTGGAGCAATGCAGGGGGTGACCTTGACAAGAAATGAGCTGTTGGAGCATCCTCTATGGCAGCCCTGTCTAAGCAGCTGAATCACTTTGAGTCAGAGCACAAGGAAGGAGCGTGGCTGCTGTCTGCTCCCTTACCCTCCCACAAGCTCCCCCTCACTTCTGCTGTAAATCTCCCCCAAAACAACAGCCAAGCCATATGCAGGTGTCTTGGGATTGTCCTTTCCTTTCCAGCACGTGAACCATAAAGCAAGTCAGCGTGTTTCTGCTGGGTTAAGGATGGACTGAAAGGGGATATGGCTTAAACTCTGCTGTGGCTTATAATAAAACCACTCAGCCAATACTTAATGCTGGTGTGGTAGCTGCTTTATTCCTCTACGTGGAAAAAAGAGCAGGCTGAAGCTTTTTCTTATTTACGACAGCATTGCAGAAGTGTAGCACAATTTGCATTTGAGGAGCATCGCAGCGGTCAGAAGAGCAGCTCCACAGTGGACGAGATGGGGCCAAAAAGCCACTCGCAGAGTCAGCGTGTCAGGAGTCTGAGCAACTGTAAGATCATGGGCAGACTCCGCTTGTGTAGCTGTCAACATTTTGAGGAGAGCCACGGCAAATTAATGCAAAGGAGAAGAAATACATTCCCTATTTAAACAGCCCTAACAAAAACTCAAAGAAGATTTATCTTGTATGTTATTTGTCCTGTGCTGGCACATATTTTTGGTGGATGAAATTCAGCAAGCAAATGGCTTTCACTGGAGCAAAGAGCTTTGTCTGCACCTTTTACGCAGCTGGAGCACAACCGTGACACTGAGAGATCTCCCGCAGGCTGCTTTGCAAGAGTTTCTGCTTGGCCAGTGCAAGAACTGGTCCCCAGGCATCAGGGACTCCGTAAAACAGTGCACAGGCACAGGACAAAAATTATGAGTATGGTTGAGCTAAGCACATCATTACACAAATAACTTAATCAACCTTGTGAATTGGTGCCAGGAAGAGCACTGAGGCTAGTTGCAATCATTTAGGATCATTTACCCACAAGAAACATCAGGGAAAATGACAGAAGATAAACATTTATCTGCTCTGCCTGAAGACACAGTAAGGGTAGAGGAATCAGTGGTGCTTATGCATGCAGACAGCAGAGCGGCAGCCCGGCTGCGGGAGGGAAGACAAGGAATCAGTTAAATGAAGCTCACAGGGAGCCACAGTTCCTGCGCCAACACACACTTCTGCCTTTGTAAAGCAAAGTAACAAAATTAAGGTTTTAGCATTTATTATGCCTGTGAAATCATCAAAGACTTGCCTCACATCACAGTTTAAGTCTGACTTACTCAAAGAAATTCCCTTTGTAAACATATTCCTTATCATTTTAGAAGCCAACACAGAGCAACAAAGAAATCTTCTGGGTGTTTAATCCTTACTATTGTTCAATTCTCCTGAAATTGACTGTCTATGAATATTCATATTAGCAAACAATCTCTTATTGCCATGATATAAGGGGGAAAAAAAAAAAAAAAAAAGTTGTGTGGACTTACTCCTTCAGATTTCTTATCAGGGAAGATGCAAGTCTCTCCACCAGCTGTGAAATTACAGTAAACTTTGAAAGAGTCCCTGGAACATCCTTGGTTAGGATCAACCCAGTATTCACCTGGGTGCACAAGAGGGAAGAGAAGGGAAGAAAGAATCAGCACTGTGAAGGAGGGACAATAGGCACTTCAGCACCCATCTTACCAGGCATGTTTCATCTCTGTTGTAGGCTACTAATTATAAGTATTTTTTGGAAAACTGGTTATGTTCTGATTCCACATAATACTGTGGTACCTTACAGGAATAGCTATTTTTCATCATATATCCCCATTCTTAGAAGAAAATAGAATATTTCAGTTGGAAGGGACCGACAGTGATCACCTAGACCAACCCTTCTCTACGTACTCCTCCTCTGTCAGCCACATTCC
This sequence comes from Tyto alba, assembly GCF_018691265.1. Classification (NCBI taxonomy): domain Eukaryota; kingdom Metazoa; phylum Chordata; class Aves; order Strigiformes; family Tytonidae; genus Tyto; species Tyto alba. The sequence continues at coordinate 3,909,294 of NW_024881273.1, forward strand.
TCATGGGGCACCAGGGCCAAGGACTCCCCAGATTACTTCTCTTCCTGCACTTGCTTGTATTCACTGCGTGGAGCTGGGAACCCCCCAGTGTTTTCCCCGCACCCCCTTTGTCCCGGGACACACCGTCTGGGAAATCGGGGTGACAGAGCTGCAGGTCCTTGCAGGTACGCGCTGGGTTATGTTGAGTGCCCAATGGATGCTTCATTTGCTCAATTTCCAGTTTCAAGGAATTCAGCGAGCCAAAAATTTCCTCCATGCCATCTGCATAGTCCATGTAGTTGTCGGCATTTCCATCGTCCACCAGCTGGCTGGCGTCAATGTTTCGCCTGGTCCTCTTGGAAGACTGGATGGGCAGCGGCTGGATGACTTCTCCAGGAGGACCCTGATTTGTGGGGAAAGAAGATACAAATTCTCATTGCCTTGGCAGTGGGGAAGAGACAAGAGACAGCCAAAGCAGGGTCACAGGAGACACACTAGACATGCAAAACACCCAGGATGGTACTGATAAAACCCCCTGGCCACCAGGCTCGAACATTGGGGCCATCCTGTCATTTTCCCATTCGTAACTTCTCCCATCACATCTTGATTTCTTCCCCAGCATCTCTAGGAGATGCCAATCCATTGCTAGAACTCCCGATATGCTGAATCTTTGTCCAGAAATCTTCTACTTCCTAACTTTACAACACTCATTAATCTGAACCCCACTTCAGACTTTTTGTAATGGGTTCTACTTACAGGAGGCCCTGGGGGCCCAGGAAGACCCGATTCACCCTTTGGACCTGTTGGACCCTGGGTGTAAAAACAAGGAAAAAAACATGAGTCACTCAGGAAAAAGCATTTGTCACTTTTATCACATCCTAAACATTATTTCTTTTAATAGTCTCTTGTGGGAAAACCTTCCTTCCTATCCCCTCAGGTACACAAAAGGAGTTTCCTTGCACACCTCCAAGAAAATGTTTATTTTGGTTATTTTCGATGTTTAGGTAAAAGAAAAGATCAGTCAAACACTTGGGGTTAAACAGTCAAATTTTTCTTAGGTTGCCTATGGAAAAGGAAGGATCTTCCAATGCATGAAAATGTTAACTCTCCAAATCAATTCAACAGTTTTGAAAATCAAATAAAATCTTAGAGTTAATAAAACACTGAATTCTGCATGGGAGAAAGACACTAGGAAGTTACCCAAAAGGAATTTTTTGCTGCCTGCATAGGAAATTTGTAACATGAAGCTTGTTTCAGTGTCACATTTCTCACAGAGTTCTCCACTTTTCAGCTTGCCACCTCCCGCTTCACAGTCTATTTTTAATACTCTCTGCTTTACAGCAGTAGTTTTCTCCTAAGGACCATGCACTGGATTCCTCCATATGATCTTTGCTGCACTGATGTTCAATGAAGTACAGCGTGTGCAACAGAAACCTCTCCCAATTATAATTTCTGGGCTTAGACAGCCTGAAAAGGCTGCATTTGCTACAGTCATCTTTGGCTAATTGCCTTAATGCCACTGATGTGGAGGCATCGCGGCAGGTTATGCACTTAATAAGAGCTCCTCAGCCTCTTCGTTTAACACTGTCTATACTCACTGATGATCCTTTAGCACCTTTGGGACCAGGTGGACCCTGTATAGAGAAAAATAAAGACAGAAGTCAGTACATTACCTAGCAGAGAAGTCAGTCTCTCCTGAGAGAGAGACAGAGTAGTGTTATACAAGGTGGTTTTTTTGGTAATTCACTTCCTTTCTGCTTCCATTTTTCACATCCACTTGAGTTCGGTATTGCTTTTATTTGTCGATGCACAAAAAACATTTGTGTTGGAGCTATCTGTGTCAGTGCTGCTTGGATGGGGACTGGAAAAGCTGCTGTGTGATTACTGTAACCCAGGGCTGATCCTGGCTCTGCGCTGAGGACACCCAGCAATAGCAAATACTGGTCGCCCAAGTGTCCAGGCTGCAGCCTTTGGGCATCCAGGGGAAAAAAAAAAATAAATGCAAATAGCAAAAAGAGCAAGAAATCACCTCGTGATTGTAGATAGTCCAAAAGAAAGTGAGAGGGAGAAACAGGGTGGGCTAATCTCCCTGCCTTGGTCACGCCGTGTCCGCTGCGCCCATTTCTCACTCACATGTCACCCCCCAGTTCTCCAGTAACTCATTCAAGTGTTTTTAACGGGCTCAGCTGGGCGAACCCATTGCCATCAGCATCCTCATACAAGGTCAGGCTAAAAGAACTGTGCTGGGTATATCTGGGAGCACCAAGGTGACTCCAGAAAGACTGCATAGCTCCCAAGGAATTCAACAATAATTATTTGTCACATACCGGTAATCCTGGTGGCCCTGGAGGTCCAATTGGTCCAGAAGGACCTGTGATACCCTGAAAAATAAAAGCAGAACCACATTGATCTGCATGTAGCAATGCTGGCCTATGACTACGCAACTAACATCTGCTTGCAGATGACCACCCGGTTTTGGAGGACTCCATTCAAATCTGGAGCTTTAACTGGTTTTTAAGTGTGTGCATGATCCAGACAAGAGCATGACCAGGGAATCTCCTAACTCATTTAGGCACACAATTTTTAAAAATCAGTCCTCTAGATTCATATTTAATGTTACCATCCCTCCAAGTCTATTTAACTCTTTTCATACAACCCTTGAGAATCTGCTTTCCACTAAAATGTGTAATTTGGAACATCTTTACAATTTAAATGTAGAATAAAGCACATTAATATAGAAAATATTCCTCAAAAATTAGCAAGAGTCTCCTGCCAAGGTTGACCACCTCTGCTATGCCGTACCTGCTCAAGGGCAGCAAACCTCACAGCTCAAAAGCACATTCCGTGATGGTCTTACGGAATATTTACCTGCTCTCCTTTGGGTCCTGCTGAGCCTTGGGGGCCTGGGAGGCCTCTGTCTCCCTTTTCTCCCTGTTCTCCTGGCGGTCCAATAAGACCAATTAAACCTGGATGACCCTAGGGAAAAAACAGCAGATGTTAATTATCCTCTTTTGCTGGAGTTAACCAAACACCAAAGCTACCCAGCAAAGACATTTCTAAATACAACCCCAAATATCTAAGGTGATAGGAGCTTGTAGCTATCCCCGACACCTGGAAGCGGCAGAGCAGAGCAAAGCACTAGCTTTTTTGCAATAGAAAAAACTACAAATATAGAAAGAGAACGGCTGCACTAGAGCACCTGCTCATTTTGTGTGCTAACATATACTGCATAAATTTCTACAGGACTGAGAATCATGCCCTAAAGCAAGCCAGGTGTCTGCACCTCCCCGAGCCCTCTGCTCTGCCCGTGTTCAGGCAGCCCTGACAACTAGAGCTGCCATGGACTGCAAGGGCTGACGTAGGGGAAGGCAGAGATTGAGGTCCTCTGTGTCACCTCGCTGCCATCAGTGCTGGTGATACGGGGATGGGAAACCCAGTCTTGGACCCAGATGGGCAGCACCACACGCTCGGCCACAGCAGGACCTGATTCAATCCTTGGGCCATACTCGTGACTCTCCATCTCTCCTTTAAAGATCTATCCAATGTTTCCAGAGCACGAGAGCGCACATATAGGGCTGGTGGAACTCCTCAGCCATGTCATGCCAGCTGCAGGACCCCTCTACAATGACTTTTTTTTTTTTCCCCCCACACCCAGACATGGACGTCAGGTCATGCAGTGAGATCGTGTGTGCCATTCTCACCTTCTCCCCTTTAGGACCAGAGTCTCCTTTAAGACCAGGCAAACCCGGTGGGCCCTTTGGGAGACAGGGGGAAAACAAAAGAAAAGGAATTAATGTAAAATGCATTCACCTATTTCAAAAACTCATGGAATTTGATGGTCTGGACATACCATTGGGCCTGGAGGACCATCTGGGCCAGGGGATCCCGGGAGACCTTGTTCACCCTGTAAAACAGTGAAATTTCCTCAAAACAATCATTCAAGACAGCAGTGCTCCCAGCTGGGATTATTCTGATTATTCACCCGTCCTTATCTGGTCCCTGTACCAGAGAACATTTCCCCTGGCTTCCCACAGATGGTAAATGTAAAAGGATTTACGTTCCTTTCCTGCTCAGATGTCTACTGGAAAAGGGACTTTGGAGGTCATGGAAACTCTCATCGATGGAGAGTGGGTGAGCAGACCCAAGACTCAAATAAAACATGCTGGGAGATGATATTCACTGTTATATTATTTCCACTAAATATGCTTTGTCTGCTGTCAGGCATTTAAGCATAAACGGAACATTACTCTGGGAGAAAGGCATCTTCTAAGGCAGATGGGTTATGGTAGAACACCAGGAACAACCCTGCCAAGAAGCTTTCTCAGACTTTGCTCAGTTTGGGAATACTCACGACTGGACCAGGAATCCCTCGAAGGCCATCAGGGCCAGGCTTCCCTGGAGCACCTTGGGGACCAATTGGGCCAGTCTTCCCAGGAGGTCCTTCCAAACCAGCTTCACCCTAGATGCAAGAGGCAGCATGGTTTAATTTGCATCGGGGCATCAAACAATCTTCTCAAATACACTGTGGCTGCCATCAGAATGTCACAGAGTGAAGCAGGTCCACGCAAAGCATCTGACACTTTTTGTTTGTTGATTTTCCTATTGCTTCCTACCCCTTAGGCACTGAAGACAAGTCTTCAGAACTCCTTCACTTTTCAGCCTTGCCTATTTCTGCTGATTTCCAGCAGGAACAGCTCTTTGGCTACGAGCTCTCTGGAGCAGAAAGCTTTCCTGGGTTCGGTCCTGGAAGATGAGCTAGCAGAGGACATCCTCCGCCATCAGTGTTCCTGTGGCTGCTGTAACAATTGAATCTATAATTTGCAATCCCACTCTACGTTTCTCCACCACTCTTACCAAAATTTTGGTCCAATAATGCTGTGTTTGCCCTGGGAAAGGATGTAGGGCTGTGTATGCTATATTATTTACAACACATTAAATTGCCAAATATGGCACTTTGTCATTTCAAAACAAGAAAAACATTCCCATGACCTTACCAAGCCCTAATTATCTCCACAGAGTTCATTAAAAGATGAAACAGAAGCTTGAATTTGAGGCCAACGGCCCGAAATTCAGGCTAATTTGTTGTAACATGCAGCAAAATCAAATCACTGTCTTTTAAACACCAACGCTGTCAGCAAGTGAGATCCTTTTGGCATACAAAGGGCATAACAGAAGTGAAATCACATTCAGCTCTTACCTTGGCTCCTTTCTCTCCTTGTCTTCCTTCGGGACCAGCTGGACCAGGAGGGCCCTAGAGAAAGTACAGAATAGATGCAAAACACAATTAGATCACACTGATCTGAAATGGTCTACTGGAATTAGCAAAATGATGCTACAGCCCCAGGGAAAAAGACAAAATGGAGACAAATATCTCTGAAAAGCTTTTTAAATTAGCTTCTTGCTAAATGAATCTCTGGGCTCTGCCAGCAAGGCAGGAAGAGCAGGAGCACCTCATACTTGTATTTTCTTTTGGGTGTTAAAATCTCAAAAAAAGTCCATGGGATTCTGTTGACAACTTCCCAACAATTTCCAATAGCTGTGGATGACGCATCATCATTTTTAAAATTATTATTATTATTATTTATTTTACATGCTACTGCCTTGCATTTACTGTAGACCTAGTAATAACATTAGTTTCAAAAAGCCAGTACAAATACATTTGGAAAAATACTCCTGAACAATCAGCTTACCCTTTTTCCTGGGGGTCCGGAGGGGCCTGGCTCTCCCGTGGGACCAGGGGAACCCTAGATGGAGAGGGGAGGAGAACAAGCCATAAGTGCACCACGAGACATTGAAAGGAGGAGCAAATGTGTAAAACTTGAGTTGAGATCTAGAGTTTGTGCAAAGCCGAGGTGTGGGCGGCCAGTACAACTCCCGACACCTCCTCGGGGGTGCAGGTGGTATCTTGTTTTATCCCTTCCCACCATGAAATACCATAAGGGAAGGCAAAGTTAAAATGAAAGACTAGATTTTGTTTTTCCGTGAGTTAATTTCTGCTTTCAGGATGTATTGCTAAGTAGCCCGGATGGATGGCAGCAGCCAGGCTGGCAGAGACAGGAGGGACAGGCATCAGGGGACCAGTGCAGCAGAAGCTGGTGGGAATTAGGTGCCGTATTGTCCTTCTGTGGTAAAAGTCTTTGGATCTGCACAGAGAAACCATGGGGACTGATGGGGAACAGATCTCAGCTACCCAGTTACTCACAGTCTGTCCGGGTTCGCCATCATCACCTTTGTCACCAGGAGGACCGTCTTGACCCTGAAAAGGAAGAAAGAAAGAAACAAGGACGTGTATTTAAGGTGTGAATAGAGTTGAGCAGGGTGGCAGCAGCAGCAGGCATGCTTCATGTGGTCTTCATGTCACCAGGCACCATCCCTCCCCATCTCCCGTTGAGAACAGTGGCAACAGCAAACGTCCTGTGTCAGATCCTGTGGACAGCAGCGTCCGTATAGCTACTGCCCCACAGGTTGTCAGACAAGTGGTCTTTTGGTGGGACTTCCTACTCTTTCCCAAGTAAAGGAAGAGTAAATGCCAGAGGAGCTGTTGGTGAACAAACAGCACGCAGCTGAATTTCACTAAACCAAGAGGAGGAACCTAACTGCCCTTCTGAGAGACAGACACTTACAGCTGGACCAGGTTCTCCAGGAGGACCAGGGTCACCAGGGAAACCGACTGGACCCTGCAAAGAGAGAAAAGGGATATCCTCAAGTCAGAGATCTCGCATCTGGGGAATTGCAGAGCACTAGTGCCTGCTACCGCAGCGACAACACGGGGAATCACGCTACAGAGCAAAATCCCAATTCCCTACCCTCAAACACAATCCCAGATCACAACCCATCTTTGCGTCTTCAGTAACCTCATCCTCTCACAGTCACCAGTCCAGCTCTGCATCCAGACTAAATAAAGCTCCAGAGGCAACACTGGGAGTTTCATCTAGTTTTTGATAAATACATCGGACAAGTGACAGTGAAATCCTCGCAGCTTTGGGGAATGTGCAGATTAGAAGATTTTGCTGTTGCTTACTACATGGTGCCTAACATTTTTCACATGAAGATCCTTTCAAAGCATTTAATGACCAAACCACTTCACCATTCTCCTCCATACAATGTCTATTGTGTACTTCAAATGATTCTGAGACCAGCGTTCAGACAATGGGCTTTAACCAATAATGCAATATCCCAAAAACCCATCTGTTAAGAGAGATGACTAACTCTCCTGCCTCCTCTGCTGTTTCATGCCATCTTTGCTTATCGCATAATAAATTTCTTCAGCCAGGAAGCATCAAAGAAGCCAGCAAGATAAATACTGTACCATTGTCATCTGGTATAAATCAGTATAGCTTCTACTGGCTTCAAGAGAGCTACAGCAATTAGCATCAGCAGGGATCTGACCCTAGAGGTACAACTCCCAGATTCACACCAATCTCCTCTATGCTATTTTGGAGACTTCGCGCTGGTGCAGAGGACCTTGGCAATACATAAGTTCAAGTGCAAAGTAAACCTAGTGCAGGCCCTCTCCATAGGGGTTAGTTTTCCAATAGCCTGCTAAAAGGACTAATAATTCAAGTATTGCTGGAAGACATGGTACAGCTGGGTCTTTTCCTCATTAGTACCCTAAAGAAGGCGACTAATATCACCTATCACTAGAGGCAATTCTCTAACTGGTAAACTATTTAGAATTTTCACAAAAATCTCTGGAAAACAACTTTTCATGCAGAAATCTCTGCTAGGCAAGACAAGGAAGCACTGTTTGGACAAGAAGGGGTACTTACAGGGCTTCCTTTGGGACCGTCATCTCCTGGTGGACCTTTGGGGCCAGGTGGACCAGCAGCACCAGAGGGACCTGCTTCACCCTTTTCACCTCTTTCACCTTTAGGACCCTGAACAGGAAAAAGGGTGTTTCTATTATCCAGAAAAACAACTTACTGATCTCTAATTATCTTTTAATCACTTTGAGAAAGAAGCTCTATTTGTATCTCAAGACATGAGGACATGATTTAGCAGTCCCCTCCCACAAAGATTAAATGGTGTTCATGTTGTTCAGTCGTGGGTAGCCCGTTTTTGGTGACTAAACATTATACTATAAATATGCAGTAACACGGCGATGTGTCACCCAACACCCAAGCCAAGGACATGGCTAGTTCAGTCCCTGCAGCCCCATCCTTGCCTCTCTGACACCCCTTCAACCAGCTCCTCAGGGGACACCACCGAAGAAGAAAAGCTCTTCTCCATCAGGGCAAGGGCCACCCTGAAGCGTACTTACCGGCAGGCCGACCTCGCCAGGAAGACCAGGCTCACCAGATTCACCAGGTTCACCCTGCAGAGGGAAAAAGAGGACAAGCACGCTTATATTTCTGGAGGGCGCTGAGTTTTCTGCCGGTGTAGCAAAGCCCCTGCATGAGTGTTGTAGCAAACTCCTGCAGGCTTCAGTCAGGTTTGTCTGGACGGTTTACCTTCTCTCCCACTGCACCAGGATTTCCTATTCCCCCGGGAGGACCCTGTGGACCATCTGCTCCTGGTGGTCCAGATGGACCTCTGGGTCCAGGTGGGCCTGGCGGGCCCTGAGAGACAAGGGAGACAAATTTAAAACGTGTTTCTTGGAGCAATGTCTATGTCAGTGAGGAAAAAAGAAGCATGAAAGCATCTTACCATTTGCCCAACGTCACCCGTTTCTCCCTTCTCACCAGGTGGTCCAGGCAAGCCCTGTGGAGGCGGAGGGGATGAATTTTAGCTGTGAACATCTCAGGTGGAGCCCCAGCTTTCGTTACCCTAAGCTCTCCCTCGATGCTGCAAATTACCTGCAAACCCACTGGGCCTGGGGGACCAGGGAAACCTCGAGGTCCTTCATCACCTTTCTGACCAAAGAGACCTTGCTGTCCTCTGGGACCTGGCTCTCCATCGGCACCCTATGAGGAAAGAATCTAACACAGCTCACCAAAGACATGAGGTAGATGCAAAGCCCCATCCCCACCATCTCCTGCTGCAGCCAGAAGCAATGCCCTACTCGTGTGCTGGGCATCAGCAGTGCTTTCCAGGAGATTTTATGGTAAGAAAAGGGATTTCTGCTAACAGGGGACAATACTCACAGCTGGGCCAGGCTGACCGATTGGACCCTGCGGGCCAGTAGGACCTGGTGGACCCTGTTACAAAACAGAAGTGCAATGTCACCATTAGGATCACAGAATAAAAAGCTCACCTGGAAAACGTGATGCCCTTCAATACAGCCTCCATTAAACATGCATTAATTCCCAAAACAGAGAGGGAGGACAGGGTCAAGTTTCCCCAGACACATCAGCACCCCTCAAGCCCTGGTGCCAATGGCACAGCAGAAATGTCTAAATGCATTTTAGTTCCAGCAAAGCAATGTCACGCCACTCAGTTCTCTCTGGATACTTATGTGTAATTTATTCTCCATTCCTCAGGCTCTGAGCAGCACATAAAGGGTGTTTCAGTGTGCTGCAAGCAACAAGAAAAGGAACTACAGCCGAACTCCCAACTTTAGTGGCAAGGGCTGATAATGTTTCACAGATATTTACACAGTACATGGGTGACGGGAAAACATCTCTGTGAATTCCTGGGAGCTGGAAGCTCACACTTCAGGCACTCACTTTTTTTTTTTTTTTACATCCTGTGGGTATTTGGTGAAGCAAAGGAGAAGATGAAGCAATGATAGGAAGAAATTAAAATTATATTGTTTTCTGTTTCCAGCAAATCACACAACAAAGCCACGCTCCTTCGGGGAAGCAGCTATGACAACATCCACCCCACTCACCTGCTCCCCTTTGTCGCCCTTGCTGCCCTTCTGGCCAGGCTCCCCGATCTCACCCTGTCAGGTACAAAGGGGCACAGTTAGTTCACTTGGTGACCACTTCCATACCTCAACATTCAAGCAACAGTCCTGTGTGTCTGCACCCTCATCCCAAGGATGCCAATTCCCACAGAAATACCCCTGAATGTTCTGAAAAAGACCAGATTGTTGGCCGCTCCAGGGGTAACCAAACTCTTACATCCTGAAACTTTCCTTAGCTGCCATGCGATGCAAGATGTGCTATTTTGCAGACCTTGTTAGCAGCGATGAGTGATTCATCCCAGCTAATGTTTTCTAAGAAGCCTCCAGTCCAGGGGGGCTTAATGAGAGAGTGGGGAAAAGTAATTAATTTGGAAAGGCCAGGCACCTGTGGGCAGGCCACCTGCTACAGGCTTCGGGGGGGAGGTTAACTGGGTTTCAGCAAGCGGTTTGGCTGGCGGAGCGCACACAGCCCACTTTGCCTGCTGCTCCCCAGATGGGATGCTGCTGACCTCGCGGGATTGCCAGCACCATAAAACATCCTCGTGTTACGGCCGGCAGCACATCCAACCCGGTGTGGTGGAAGCAGCGTGGTGGCAATGGGGCACCTTGCCCAGTTCCTTCCCAGTGACCCTGCGCAGCAGGTTGCTGTTCCCACCTTGTCTCCGTCCTCGCCGGGGGGGCCGACAGGACCTGCTGGACCTGGCAGTCCCACCGGGCCCTGGATGCCGTCCCGGCCAGCCGGTCCTTGAGGACCCTTCTCTCCCTGGAAGCAGAGCAAACAGGCAGGTCACACAGAGCTCTCCTCCACCCTCCAACCAGCCCATTATAGCCCATTAACATCTTATTCAGCTGCTAATGACCCCTGACTATATGGGTATGTATAGCAAAACCAGTTTCCAGCTGGTATTTCATCAGTCTCTCTGCGCTTGCTGTCTGAAACAAGACAAAATTTCTATCTTGAGAGATAAAGAAAGAACAAACAAATCTAAATGGTGAATACCCAGACCACAGCTGCAACTTCACCACTATAGCAATATAATCAGATTTAATCTGAACCCTCTGCCATCTCTCTCTGGATGACAAACAAGACCCCAACTAATTTTTATCCTCACAAGCCAGTTTTTACAGAATCCTGGCTGCCCGAGGACTCACTGCCTGCTCCCTCCCTGGCTGATCCCCAACTAACAAGGGGTTTCTCAGGAGGCCCTGAGCTCTCTCCTGAGCTTCTGGACAAAGGAAAACACCTGAAGTGAATAAAGCAATCTCTGCTGGCCTCCTGCTTAAACATCTACTCATATTCCCCAGACCTGGAGCCTTCAATCAAATTTGTTTGTTTATAGGAACTGAACAGTGAATATTTTCCAGTTTCCTTGTACATAATTTAATTGCATCTGAATCCTGGGTGCTCTCTTCTGAATAATTAGATGCCACATAAATTGCCTATTCATCTATCCACTGATACATCACATAGGTACTTGGCAGGACAGATGTTCATAAAGCTGATTCACCAGGAAATTCTTGCCTCTGGACTAGCTGCTGAAGTTTCTAATAAGCCAGCAAGTGTGGAATACAGAGGCTGATAAACACTTTTGATAACAACAATCAATCACCGTAAGTGTCCTCGTGTAGTGCGAAATCACCGATGCCAGCATTTGCTCATTTTGCTGGGTCTGAAGCTGAGCTCAAGTTTGAGGCAGGCAACCCAAAAGTCCCTGCAAAACCATTCAGGCATGAATTCGAGGCAGATCCTTCCTCCCCGGGACTGTCACGGTGCTGGGCTCTTCAGGGACAGAAATAGTCATGCCAGCCCACTCCCTCCTGCCCGCACGTGACATTTCACGCTCGTGCCTGGGGAGCGAAAGACGTGCGAGTTTGCGCGGGCTGGCTGGTGAACGCGCAGGAGAGGGACCATATGGCAGGACTCTGCGCGGGCTCCTGCCGGGAGCGGCTCTTTCCCCGGGCGCCAGCGGGAACGCGGATGCTTTAGCAGCACGCAGCATCCCTGGAAAATGAGCCGAAACCTCCGCAGCACCTCCCTGCGCTGCCCCTTGGCTGGGGCAGTGAGGGTAAGGGTTTATTTGGGCTCAGTGGAGATGGCTGCTGCCACTGCATCCTTGTAAGCAGTGATGGGGTTGGCTCACTTCTCTGCCCAGAGGCCTGTCCTTTGGCTGTTGTCACTGGGAGGTCACACAGGCTGTCATTTCACCTGTTCAGTCCTCATCCCTTCTCATTGCCCGAAGACATTCTGGTCCCTGAGATCACGTCCATTTTTGATAGCACGGGTGTCACAAGCAGAGCAGTTGAGCTGCTAACGTTCAGTGGTTTGATGCACCCAAGATGAGAAAATTCCTTTCTAATCAAATTCCTCCTCTTCTTTTTCTGTTTAAAATCTTTTATACACCCACTCCAGGGAACGTCTGCATGCTCAGCTTCCTACTGTACCCATTTCTGTAAACATATGTACAAATAGATACACATATTTGACCCACAGCTGTTAAACTGGTACTTACTGGAGCTCCCTTTTCACCTGCGGGTCCCGGAGGTCCCTGGGGGCCAGGTCGCCCTGGCAAGCCTATTGGGCCAGCTGATCCCGCGGGACCGCGCTCGCCGGGAGAGCCCTGTTTGGAGAGGGAAGGAAGCATTAACTGGAGTATCGAACTTCATCTATATACACACAGAAAGAAATCCAGCAGTAGGATGCTGCAAATGCATCATCAATAAGTGAGCACATTTGGTGGGGTGACTGCCATGCGATGACTTGGTACCATCAGCCTAAGGGGTCTTGCAGATCATTTTTTTAGTTAAAATCCCTGGAAGGGCTGAGTTCTCCTCCTCTGGACGGTGCAGGGTGGTCAGTTCCCAGGGGCATATTATCAGCTTGGAACAAGAGCATGAGCCACTTCATGGCCAATGCATAAGGGAGGGCTGGATGATGAGGGTTTTCTTCCAGGAGGGCTGCACTGAGCATGAGTCTCAAGTGGGGACAACGTTCGGAGGGAAAGCAGGTGACTTAGAAGCAAAATTCTCCATGTCCCGAATCATTCCGGTTCCCTCAGTTTGTCACGTATGTTCACAGCTGACACCATAAAATGTCTGAGCTATTACATGCGTGTCTTGTAAAATAAAGCAATATCCAGCAAGTCGTTAGTGCAAAGGAAATAACGGATAAAGGGCTGAGCTGTGACTAACCCCCCGTTTTGGCTTGTCACCCTTGTAAATGCGTTAGGTGGTGCCTGTAAGGGCAAGGATACTCACTGCTGGGCCTGGGGGGCCTGGGGGACCTTCGTTGCCTTTCAGCCCTGGAGCGCCCTGGAGAGAAGAAAACAAAGTCATTTTGGGAGGTGGGTGCTGCACCACCTGGGCATCCTTCCCACTGGAGGGACCGGGCAGCCTCTACTCACAATGGGGCCAGGGAGACCTCTCTCTCCGGGGAAGCCTCGCAAGCCCGGGGGACCGTCCTTCCCTGGGAGGCCAGCAGGACCAGGGTCACCCTGCAATGACAGTGATAAATAGCTGAGGATCTGCAGGCTCCATAAAGACCCAGCTCCTCCCTCCGGGCACAAGTCGTGATGAGACACTGCGAAACATCATGTCTTTTCTGAATCATCCCTCTCCATCTCTGGGAGGGAGGCAGGCGGCCAGGCTTGCAAGGAGGGTGAATTCAGGAGGCTGCTGGTCCCTACCTTGGTCCCTTCTTTTCCAGTGAGGCCAGGAAGACCTTGTTCACCTGGGGGACCTGGAGGGCCTGGATGTCCTCGTTCACCCATTGGCCCAGTCTCACCAGTCGGACCCTGAAGAAACAGAAATCGGGGAGAAGGTGTTGGGTGTCAGCAGAGCAATCAACGATCTAAGATGTGCAGGCTATCAGTTTACTCCCTTAGGCTGCAATGGGATGGAAGATGCTCCTTCCCTTAGCTGTCTCCTGAAGTGCCACCAGGAATCCCTGCAGAGATGTGTCCTTTGGCATCTACAGGGACCTTATTTTGGAGGTGGAAAACATTGCACTTGACAGAGTAGAGGCACTAGGAACCTCTGGAACGAAACCATTCACATAAATGAGATATTATTACTACAATTATTATGCTTAGGGTTTTTTTTTAAATTGAAAACTTCCTAAGTACTCTACAGTCATGCTGATTCTTCCTTATATGGGGCATAAATAATGGATTAGGCTTGTACTACACGGCAATTACTGACTGTCTCTGTGCTGTACGTGGGCACTAATGGTGACGAGTGTAACATAAGGCCCAGTGCAGAAGGTTCCCCAGTGGCCCATTTTGGAGGAGGACAAAAGCCATACACACAAGCCTATAATGTCCCTGCATGCTGGTGTCCGCTGGGATGGCGGTTGTAATTCACGTCACGCTGCAGGGTGCCACTTAGTGTAAGCAGAACGATAACATTGCAATCGCTCAGCAACCACAGATCATGCTAAGTACGTGCAGCAGAGCCAAATAAAATTGCCATAGAACCTAATTTGCACTTGAGAAGACAGACACAGTCAGGGAATTGCCCCTAATCAGGGAATTTACAAATCAGGGACTTTACGCTTTCATTAAAGAGGACAAATTAATTACTCTCTAATTAAAGAGCAACCTCCCCAGCAGTTCAGGGAAGAAGACTCAACCCAAAGCCAGTCCTACTCAGTCTAGGACTGCCTACAAAACTGATCCACGAGCCTTGCATGCCTGTACTTAAGGGGTACAAATTCTGATTGTGCAGTTACTATTTCCAGATTGCACAGAGTTCTTTGTGACTAGAAGAAAAATAGCCCAACTCTGACAGAATTTGGCAGCACTGTATGTTAGAGGGATGCATTTTTTTCATAGCGACATGTAAGAGCGCTCTTGCATCACGCTTACACTGCCTTGCCCACCCCAGCAGCTGTACAGCCCTTTGAGATCTCCTTTAACTCTCTGGCTGCTAAAAGTCTTTTAGTCAGGTTGTGTGTAGCTGGTCTCTCTCTCACCCTACAGTGATTTTACACCAGGGTAGCTCTGTTAAGTTCACAGGAGCCGCTTTATTTCCAGAAGCCTACAGGCACATTGTCTAAATGCCATCCTAACACCTCGACAAGGTGCGCTGGGACCCATTGGGGTACCTCACACTCTGGCCAGGAATTTCAAAGCCAGCAAGCTTGCTTCAGCATGAATTTCCCTCCCCTGGAAGAGGAATCTGTGGTGTACAACCTGCGGTCCCAGCAGCTCCAGCTGAACCACCAGAGCTGTGAGAGCTTGCTGTGTGAACCAGTGAAGGTGAGCTGCCGACGGCTGGTGCAAGCATGAGCATTTGTTTCTTACCTGAGGGCCTACAACACCGGGGGGTCCTGGAGGGCCGGTCTTGCCTTGGAAACCCTGTTAGAGAAGGGGAAAAGAGAAAGAGATGACACTTCTGCCAAGGAGCGCCCCAGCAAGGGTCACAGACTGCCACCCGACTGCTCCTCCTCTGGTGAAACTACTGACCAAGAACGGGTGGAGACCCAGACAAAAGAAACAAGAAATCAAACAGGAGGCGGAAAACATGTCTTTGTACATTTATACAGGGGTGAAACAGAGGAAGAAAAAGGGATTCTCAAAGCTCAGCTCTGCTGTTTTGATGGAGCTACTGAGATTTGGTTGAAGGACTGGCCATATATATAAAAAAAATTTGCTACACTCATAAAACTTACAGAGAAAATATCTATTGAAAAGTCAGTGTGAGTTTCTTCATGCTGAGCAATTCTTAAAAGCCATTTCCCTTCTCCTGCTACCCGTTCTGGTACTGATTTAGGCTTAGCTCTGTTTTAGGCTTAGCTCCCGGGAGCTCAGAGGCTGGGTGACCGTCTTTCACTTTTGGCACCAGCAGCGCCAATCTCCAGCCCCGCTGAAGCCCGCAGCCCACTGGCTTTGGGGGCTGAACGAAGCTTTATTTCCTTCATCAACATCTGTTGAAAGAAATCACCAATGTGTTTCTCTCCAAATGCTGATGAGTAGCAAAGTCTCCATGACAGCTACTTATAATGACATTTTGAAGAGTGACAATAATGAACTATCACCACTGCAATTGTTTAGCTCTCCTAAGCCACTCTTTAAAAAGCACATTAATTATCATTCTTACTATAGCATGCTGACAAGCTCAAGCTTGAGAAATGTCATTTAGGGCACACAGGCTATTTTCTCATTGCCACAAAAGAGGATCAGATAAATCCCAAGCCAATGGTAATGTGTCATGCTAAAAAAAAATACCCAATGCTATTCTAGGTGTCTGCAGATCACAGAAAATATCCTGTCATTGATGGGGAAATGGCAAAACATCTTTGTGAAATGAATGTACAATTTAAACTCTTATCATAGAAAAATATTTCAGCCATTTCTGTGCTTGACTTTTCTTATTAATCTGAAGAAAGGGGTTTCCTTTTATCCTGTTTGAGCCTTGGGCACAGGGGATTTAGAATTTTTCATGGCTTTTTAGATTCATTCTGTGTAAATCTAATATGGCCAAATATTTCAGCATCCTTCAGCATGCCTATTTATTTTACTTTTCATTTGGTATCAAAGGGGAGTATGTGACACACAGATTTCAAGTCTATGTTTTCTTGCATGAAAGTACGGAGTGCACTGACAAGGCTACAGGTGTGGAAATGGTATTTAATTTGTTTTTCTGTTTCTCTCCTTGCTTTTTGGTGCTGTATAAGGAAAGGGGGACAAAAAAAGGACTTCTGCTACCTGGGTCTGCACACATCTGCGTGCACCCCAAGAAGATGCAGGGGAAAATGATCTTTGCAAGCTTGTTCACGGCACAGATTAACAAAGTGTTTGTTTTCTGGAAGGATTTGCCTGTGATAGGCAAGCTACTGCTACAATGACTGAAGAAAGCTAGTAGGGAGTACTTTCAGACCCAAAATAATTGAAAGCCCATTCTCCGTTCCTGTTCACACAGATTTGGAGTTTGTTGCTCTATTCCAGTCTCAAAAGTTGACACCAGCAGATGCAAGAAAAGTTTTTACTGCTTCCTGCAATTTGAACATAGGTACCCTGGATGTTATAGATAACTCAATGGAGGAAGGCTCAATGTCACATCCAGGCTCTGGCAGGTGAAAACTCTTCTCTTCACCTTTGAGTTAATTCTGACCTGAGGACTGTGTGTTTAAAAATACCACAAGACTGACGTTAAGGCAATGGTTATGGAGTGTAAATAAGTATCTGGTGTTGAGCAGAGCAGTATTTGCATTGCCTTGCTTAGCAAATGCCAGGCAAGTTAATTAAATTGTTGTGTGATAAGTTGAGGGGAAAAAATGCATAATGTGCAAAGCCTTTCTAATGCTCATTTGCTAGGAAAGGCAGTGGAGAAAAATGCAAAGCTGAGTAGAGGAAGTTGTTTGTTTTTTCCTGTAAAATAAACACAGAACAAAGAGTCTATCTGCTAACATGCAGCATGCAGTGTTGGGAAGAGGGACATACCAACAACAGTGAATGAGCTGGATTGTAAATAGCTGAGGGAAAAAAAAAAAAAAAAAAAAAAACATCCCCAAAAATGCCAAACAGAAAGATACGAATTACTGCATGCAGAGGAACACATGGCAGAAGGGTCATTTTTGCTTAGGGTATCTTTCAAGCAAAAAAGGTGCAGAAAACAGACCACCAGAGACGCACGACAGCCAGGGTATCATACCTTCCACATGCCTCATCGTTCTCCTTTGGTGAGAAACAATGATTACATCTGTGCAACAAAACCTTTTAAAATGGACAAAGCAGTATGCGTACGATACAGTGAGGTACCTAAACAGCCAGGAGCTGCTCCCTGGCTTGCAGCAAGGGATTATTGCTGGAGGGGGCTTAAGCAAAACTTGGTGAGGCCCTTGTGCATAGCTTTGGCTAAAAGGCAGCGTCAGCAGAGCTGGTCTCCTTATTCAGGTGTTAAGGTAGTGGCTGATACATGAGCGTGCTGCAGTAACCGGTGTGGACAGAAAAACTAGAGTAAAACCATTGCACCCCTCGTCTTGGCCAGGAATTACCTTCCTCTCAAAACAAGCACTGCCAAAACTGTGCTGTAACTCTCTTCTGCTGTACAACAGTTCTTGGTGTTGGCCGCATGGCGCGTCAAGAAGTGAAATGCGTTTATTTCTCCCCATTGCAGGTTCCAGAGAAAATAAAACTGCCCCTAACCTAACGCAGCCGGGTGCGGAAAGCTGAGCTTGCAAAAGATGGAGCCCGTCTCGCATGAAAAATTTCTGCCATCACATCCCTAGAGTTATGTCTCTGGAATAGAGACGTAAAACCTTCAGGTCTCCAAAGGACAGAGTGGGAAAGAAAGCACAGATTTTACCCGTAACGCTCCAAAGAGCGGAGGCACAGCCTTCCCCCTCGGGAGGGCAAAGGGACCAGAGCTTCGGTGAGTCCTTGGGGTACAGAGCCCAGCTGCAGGGGCTGCTCGGAAATCACCCCCCAGCTGCTTCTCCACTTCAGGAGAGCAAGAGCCACTCTAAATGCTGGAGCTGACCCAGACTCAACCCCAGCCAACAGCCTCCCACCTCGCGAGGACCTGCCTCTTGCAGAAACCCAACTGCCTGTGATGCCGCTGACTGGCATCACTACATCTCCGCTCACGTTTTTTCCATGCATGATGCACATGTTGACCTCCACAATCTACTAAAGGGACAGAGAGCGAGGAGTTGGTGCCCAACCTCCACATAAACCATCATTAGACCGACGCGTCCTGCTCAGAAGAGGGTTGCTTCCCATAGACCATCCCATGCAGCTGGAGAGACACAGACCTTCAGGGGAACCAAACGCATGGCCACATCTCCCCAGCTGCACAGAAGGGTTTAGAAAAACCAACCGGCAAGACGAGACTCAGGACTAATGATCTGCCCAAGGTTTTTGGCTACTTACAGTTTCTCCTCTCTGTCCGGGGTGACCAGGCAATCCATCCTTCCCAGGAGGACCCTACAGCAGAAAACCAGGGTGAGAAGGAACATCATGAAGTGCTCAGTAGTAAAACTGTGATAAGGACTGAAATCAAACCTGCTTGCCTCCTTGCATTAGTTCCCATCCATTTTACGGTGAAACAGGGGTGCTTAGAACCCTGAAAGATACAGCTCTTTCCCACACATCTCCCAAAGGAAAGATTTATCTTACAGGTCCAGTGTGGGAGCAAGCTGTTCACTGCAGGGAAGGAAATCACTCCAAAAAGGTTTCTGAGGTCCCCCACCAATGTATAATAATTGCAGAGTGTTACTCTGTTGTGCTGTCCTCCCAGTATACAGAGGGAAAATAAAGAACAGAGCAACCATGAAAGATCCTAGTGATATTGAGTCATTAGGAAATGAACATTTATAATCAGCTGCAATTTACTTGGCTATTTAAAATCTTTAACCGTCGGGTTATTATCCTGATGTCTCAGTAATGCCTTTTATTGGGTACGTCACTGCTTGTCAGAGAAGCAGCTAACACTGAGCTGGCACAGGCAATCACAGCTGGATGGGAAAGACTTTATGTATTTCTTTGCATGTTCTAGAAAAACAGTTACTTACAGGGGGGCCTTTTGGTCCAGGAAATCCAGTTGGTCCTTGAGGCCCTGGTGGTCCCTGAGATGTAAAACAAGCCAGAAAACGTGGTTAAGGAACCTATAATGCTTTACTATGAAATACTAGCTCTGTATACGAACAGCAGATGAGCACAAAGATACAGAAAGGCAGCTACTTCTGCCCCAAAGAAATGCCCCTAAGTATGAGATGCAGCTGCACGGGTCCATCCCTTGAAAAAAATACATGGAGAGATAAGAACCACTGGGCATGTTTAACTGAGTAGCATGTCCAGCTGCAAAAAGCACTGCAAACATGAAGAGGGCTATCGACCACTTTGTGCCTTTCCTTCCCAGAGCTATGAAAAAGAGGTCTTTTCCCATCCCAGCTCAAGTGAGAGCACCTGGGAGCTCCCAGGACGTGCAGGAATGAAAAAGAAGAGAGGCTGGAGGCTTTGGGGCCAGTGCTGCAAGGCAGCTGATGTTCTTCAGAGCGCTGCTTCCCCGGAGCAGCGTCAGCAGTAGCTCCCGCCTCGCCCCTGAGGTCAGAACAAGCAGATGCAAAGCAAGAACTAATTTCATATATTTCTTCCCTGGGCAATTTTGTAGAAAATTTACAAACAAATCAAAACCCAGGAAAAAAAAAAAAAAAAAAAAGCAGAAATTGAGGTAAAAAATCATGAAAGTCCTGTTGTTTCAATATTTTCCACCTGTGCTGTAATCTGGAGGTCCTAGGGGACTACCTCCTCCAGAAAACCAAGGCTCTGGCTGTCTGCACAAAATCCATGGATGACTTTGCCCTTCTCCTGTGGAGCAATGCTTACACAGCACACCCAAGGTCCCATTCGAGCCTTCCTTAGAGAGCTCAGAAAGGACCTAAGAGCTGTAGGTGGCTTGGGAAACCTCTCTCCACACAAGCCCAATTCCACCTCGTATTTCTAAACAGATTTTTCCTCTTTGCTGACTGAGCTATGCTAAGCTGCACTCTGGTTCCAGCGAGAACAGGGTACTTGGTGGGCTGCTCCCTGCTAAAACCCCTCAGCACCACCCCAGCCCTGCACAGCCGCCTCGTCTGCTGTGTTAAACTAAAGGGTTTGGATTGAGTCCCGCTTTAGCCCCACGGAATTGCCTTACCCTTTCGCCGGGAGGACCAGGGGGACCATCACCACCAGAGTTGCCCTTTTACGAATAAACAAAACAGCACACCGTTAAAAATACATATATCACCATTGCAGCTGCTTTGCACAAAGACTTCAAATGGCACCAAGCCCACAGTGACACCACACCCCACCAGCTCCCCCAGCCCCTCTCTATTAATAATTCTGTGTCAGGAGCAGTATCCAGTGACAAACAAGCAGCTGCTCGTTCCCCCCACACCGCTTAATAAAAATACAGGAAAGATAACGTCAGTGAGCTCAGGATATTTCTACCAGATAATGGCCTCCCTCTGAGAGATAAATGCCGCCGCAAAGACGAGGTATTTATCAAAAATTCATGCCAATACAAAGCCAAGACATTTATTTTTAAAGCTGGCAGTGCAGTGGTGACAATGTCTCACTACAAAAGCTTTGCTTCCATCACGCCCAGCGATTGACGGTCACTTAATCGGTCTCTGCAGCAGGTTCTGGAGCTGAGCGTGCCTCCAGATTGACTGAGAGGAAAATACCTATTTTGCCCAGTGACCAACTGTGGGCACACAGCGTGCATGCAAAGTGGTTTGGCAAGGTGCAAGGTTCTGGAGACCAGCAGCAATACGTGTCCCTTTGCCCACGGCACAGCCGAAGGCCTCAAAGGTGGTTCAAATGCTGCTTAAACACCAAAAAACAGGGCTTAGGGGAAGCGTCAGTGGATCGTAGGGTTGCGCTGGTCCCTGACATGAGGGTGCTCCCTCCCTTTCTGGTTGCAACGGCCCTTAGTTTGCGCATGCACTTGATGCCCTACTGAAACGTGGGCCAATGCATTTTTAGGACCTGTGCACGTACTTTATGGTTGGGTTATGAGCCATTTGGCTGGGCGATGAAGATCAGGAGAGAAGGGAAATGGAGGGTAATGAACCAGATGGCCTCTTACACCATCACTTTTTAGGACGATTCCAGCAGCTTCCCCAAAATCTTACCTTTGGGCCGGGTTTCCCAGTGCTTCCCCTAGGGCCTCTTTCCCCACGTGGACCCTTAAAAAGACACAAAAGATGACGTTTTAGCCCATCTTGCTGCCCACAGCACTGCATTGTGATCAGGCAGAGCACCCGAGCCCCTGAGCCGCGCCGGGCCAACGCGTCGTCCCACCAGCAGCAAGGGGATGCCAGGAGCCTCCAGCACTGCCACTGGTGGTCTGCAACCATGTTCACTGGCCAGCCCCAGCCCCACATCACCGTGTCCCCCCTGCTTAGCTTTAACTGTTGAAGGCCAGATCCTACCCAGTGAGGACACAAATCGGATCCTTAAGAAGTTTTCAAAATGCACGAGAATGAAGAAATGGATCATTACCGTTGGACCGCGTTGCCCCCTTGGACCTGGTTTGCCAGGTGTCCCCTGGAACAAAAAACAAATGAAGAAGAGTTAGCAGCCAGCATCACAAGCTGAGTTCACAGCAGATGAACCTGCAACAGAGCCTGCTGCACACAAACTGCCCCCCCAAACCTCTCCAGTTCTCATGTGCAATGAAAAGGACAGCAGCAGGCTTACTTTAATCTCCTGATTCTTGTATTTATTATAATTTATAATGCTTAGTCCGGTCTGGACAGTAGTCCCAATGTCCAGACGTCATCCACCATCTGAGGGAAGGAATCTCTTAAGAAAATGTATCCTGAGACCTTTAAAACACCACAAGGACTTTCAAAGATGAGGCCACCCATTTGAACCATCCAATTTCCTAAAAAGCTAGCCAAAAGCACCAGAGCCAGCAGAAAAACTCTTCAGCTCTGCCGCCCTAAAACCTGTAATTCCTTTTCCCACTGACCTCTGCTCATCCCTTCAGCCAGCTCCCAATGTGGGGAAGGGCTGGTCCTCGCCCCAGCCAGGAGCAGGGCAGGCTGGCTCACACTGATGCACACACGTGTTGCAAGACCTGGGCTGTTAAATATTTAAGGAATGACAGCAGCAGAGCAAGATTCCTGCTCCGAGCAGTTATTTTACGCCACACAAGCCAATTAAGCTGCCCCACATATTTACAAATCTTTCTTCATCTCTGTGAACTTTGTGCTAAACAAGTAATTTAAGACATTGTTTTGCAGCAGCGACAAAGCAGCAGGCTTATGAGATCTGACAGATGCACTCGGCTTCCTGTAATGGGGGACTGTGATTAATTCTGACAGAAAAAAAGACAAGGACGGCTGGGTCCTAAATCTGGCAGTATGTTAAGCTCCATTACCTCATGCCTGAAAGAAAAATAATCACCTAGAGCTTGGTCCCTGAAAACACTATTTTGGCTAGTGTCAAGTTATGAAAAAAATTCCAATGGGTTTAACTTTTGTCCTTTGGACCTGCAGTCCACTATTGTTACCAATCACTTGTTAGAGGAAGGAAGAGAAAAACTTGCTTTCTATGTAAGGAACATAGAATGCTTAAAATATCACTTGCCATTTTCTGCCCCAAATCCATCACCTCACAATCTTGCCTTCTCATATTTGGTGCTCATTAGCCAGGTGAACACAGAACAGAAGCTAGAAAACTTTACAATCAACTTTCTTCAAGCTACTAAAATTAGTCCTGCTGAATCCTCCTTGTTCTGCGGCTCCATTTAATAAACCCTGCTGGCATATCTTTTTTTAATTAATTACAAAAATCATTTTAAAGTACTCCAGCTGGTTTTCCTTTAGCTATGGGAGGCTAAATTCAGAGCAGGTGGAGAGGACTGTGTGCCACCTCCCTGCAGGTAGCCCCACGCACTCCTCTCCTTCTTCCTCAATTCTATTTTTAAGCAAAATTTTCCCCTGCTTATTGCTATCATTAATCATGCATACAGCAACATGTACCGTTGCGAAGAATTTATATAGCACTGTAAATGTACACAGACCTCTATTTTTCAAACAGGGATACTGAGGGAAAGGCATCTAAATTCAGATTATTTTCTAGGAACCCAAATAAATGGTTGGATTTCGGTACCTCCATGCATCCCTTGGGCTCTGTCAGACTGGGTGAGCAGGGAGATCTATTACCCTGTGCTAATGGCAGAGGCCTATTAGCTCTAAAAATAAGACCACTTATTCACATCTAACTATTGATTTTATGATCAGGTTTTGAAAACATCCAAGCAAGCTCACCCGAGCTCGCCTCTGGCTGTGGGCAGTTGGGTGAGAGCAGACATGGCAAAGAGCAGCTGCTCGCCAAAACTATCGTGATATTTAACAGGTCACGCTTCTCAAAAAACACTAAATGTCCTTTTCCCCTACCCTCTCTCCCCCCGCCCCCCATCATTTTTAACTGTGCCAGCCCTTTTGTGCAGCTGAACTGTTTAAGGAGGTTTGAGGAGCTTTAGTGCTGCAGGTTCTTCCAGCACCAAAATTCATCTGCCTGCACTGGCAGACGACCTGCTGGTGCTGCTCTTCTGCCTTTGGTTTCCACCTTTTTTTTTTTTTTTTTTTTTTTTTTTTAATCACTTAAGGACTTGAGAAGACTACTTGTGTTGCTGAAATAATGAGCTGGAAAGCTTATTTCCATTCCTAGATGATGACGATCATAAGAGAAACGTGTGATTCATATTATTTTGGACACATAAACAACTGCATTGAATAGCATAATAGTAATACCGTGTAAAAAGAGACAAACAGATGATTTTTGGTTGCTTCAGCTGCAAATTGGGTTGCACAATGCTTCTCCACAATGCACTGGAGAAGCAAATCTTAGACACTGTCTTTCTTGACTATATGTGGATATGCTCATAAAAATAGTGAATTTAGTGGTCTCAGGAGAAACAGAGGGGGATTTATCAAGTCTAACTCAACGAAGCTTAAATTAACTTGATGGTCTCCATTTGTTTTGGTGCAGTGTGATCCCAGCTGTCTATTGTTCTATATATAATTGCTTTTCACTTATTTCAAATTGGATACTTGGGAGCAAAAAAAAAAAAAAAAAAAAATAAAAAAAAAGAAGGATACCAAAACAGTTACTGAAAATCAGTATTTCTGCTATTCTTAGAAAATTTTCAAGCTGGGCTCCTTTTACTAAAGGAGAGATTTGTTCATGAAAATCTCTTTCTCTCTCTCGCATACAAATACACTGATAAAACAAGTGCAAGCTGCTGGATTAGATGTAAAATGGCAGAAATGGTCCAATCACACAATGGAGAGAAAAAAAAAAAAAAAGTTACCATAAAATAAGCCAACATATTTCTATTTGACAGAGGCATGTCAGAACACGCTCCCTCCCATAGGTGTCGGGGTACCAGCCCCTGCCCCTGCTCCCCATGCACAAAAATCCCCTCATTTCTCCCCAGATTCCTGTTTCCTTCCTTTACAAGCAGGGGTTTGGGGTGCCAGCCCCACCACAGCGCGCTTGGGGCCAGTCTTGGCCCAGACACTTCTCAGCTCCCAAGCCAGGACAACACGAGCTGCCCCATCTCCTTCCAGGCTGCACTTGAAATGCAAAAAGCCCTTTTTGATTCTTAAACTAAAGAAATGTGTGGCATGCCAGGGGGTGTAACCAAGTGTCCTCACTACCTCCTAAGAGCACAAAGCTGATTTAGAATAAAAGCGAGCAAACTGATGATTTTTTCTTTTTTTTTTTTTTTTTTGCCTTTTCCTGTCTTATCATTGCTTGCACCTGAAGTTGGGCCCCTTCCCAGCACGCCTGCTCTCTCCTCAATCCCTTTCAGGCTGGACATTGTCAAAATTCAACCAGCCCAACCCTTGGAGTTTTTTCCAATCTCATAAACAGCCAGCTCCTGGCACCCGCTCTGCTCCCGGAAAGGTTTCCCATCCCAGCGGTCTGGCTCTCCATCCCACCAGAATAAAATTAGCAGATGGAGCAAGGAGGATGCAAAGCAGCACAGTTCTGCCTCACTGCGGTGCCGGCGTCCTGTTTTACACCACCCGAAAATCCAGCCCAAGGATTTTATTGTTGTATATTTGATAAGGCGGGTGGTAATTATAGGGCTACAGTGAATTCAAGGCTGTTGTGGCAGCTGCCTTATTCATGGCCTCCCTCCTCTGCCTGGCTGGAGCGGAGGGAGGGGAAAGGATGATGCATTTGTAGTTCAAGAATGAAATGAAAATTATTCAGTGGAAAAAAAAAACAGGGGGGGTGGATATAAACCAAATTTCAGTGGCATGATATTAATGCAGTGCAAAGTGATTTATATTTTCTGGGCTCCTATCAAACATGTCTGTTAGAAGTCATTTGTATTTAAATGAGAGTAAAAAGGAAACTAATTCCACTTGCTCTCCTCACTCCCCCCCTTTTTGTCCCTGTGACCAGAGCTGGTGCAGAAGATGACTTTATGTTTGTACTCCAAATCCCCTAATTCAAGCATGCCTTCCACAAAATAAAAAAATCACCAGTGTATTTAGACAATCCCTACTTGGAAGCAAAGTCTGTGGAGGTGGGGTAAGAGGTAGAGACAAGTCTGGAGGACCGAGCTCCCACATTTTAAGGGCGTTTATGAATTTAGAATAGCTCCACTTGTTAAAAGGAGGAACTTGTAAGAGTGTTTTCAGCTATGCATTTTGAATCTCAAGTTAGGCTAAAGATGGTTCTTGTTGCTTCTGAACAGATTCACCCATCTCTAATAATTACTGTTAATTAAAAAGGTCTTTGTGCCCTGAGCAAAGTCTGACAGCGCGGGAAGGACTCGGGTTCAGAGAAATCGCTTAAAATATCTTGAGGGAAAAATTTCCAGTGTTTAATTGGAAAGCTGGTGCCTGCAGAGCTGACTGTGCTATTACTGGCATCCTCCTCTCCCAACAGCCGGCGTTGGGAGCCTCTTGCCGGTCCTGCGCCGGGGACCTCATCCCGGGATGGGAGCGGGTGGGATGCCCCTCTCTGGGCAACCCCTTCGCGCAAAAGCAACCAGGGCACTGGCCCAGCAGCTGCCTGCCACGGGGCGCTCCCCACGTCCTGCCCAAGGACCTTTCTTTGGGGAGAAAACCCATAAATCGGCAAAGAAGCTTGCCAAAGCGGCTCTTACCCGTGTGCCCTTCTCTCCGTTGGCTCCTGGAAATCCTGGGAAGCCGATCGAGCCCTTGGGGGAAAGAGCAAAGAGAGAAAAAGCTGTTCAAGACGTGGAAAGGGGCAGCTCTGTCCATCCACACCAGGCGCCCGCTGGCCTGGAATAACCCCAGCGAGCGCCTGCTGACGTCTACAGCTCCCAACGCTTCTTTTTTTAACCTTCCTTTAATAAAAACAAAATCGAAGACAGACCCAAAATGAACTCAGAAACTAAATTTCATCCAAAAATAACAAAAATAAAGGTCCATGCCTCATTAGGAGTCACAGCAAAGGCCCAAGCCCATGGTTGTGCTGGGCACCTGGGGAACAGGCAGGCTTTTGTTTTTTAGCTCCTAAGTCACTATGTTGCACATGAAAATTTAACTCCTGGCTTGTCCCTTTCTGATCTGAGTGCCTGGAGAATAGCTGCTGCTGCTTTTAAAATATGAATTAGTCAAAGAAATGCAAAAAAACCCCTACCCCAGATATAAAATGCAAATTAAAAAATAAACCATCAACACCACAACCAGGAAACAATCTCTTGCAGATAATTATGTCTCCAGTGTTAAACAAGCCTTTTTTTTTTTTTTTCAAGCAGTGAACATGAATAATAAAATATGATTCTCAAAAAAAAAAAAAAGTTAACAAAAACATAAGTTCCCAAAGCCTCCAGGGTGTGTAAAAACTGGGCTGCAACCTTAGTCTGGGTAGTGGAATTCACAGTTTTAATTTAAAAAGAACATTTGAAAATGGCCCAAATGAAGGTGGGCGTATAGATAAGACACAAAGGATGTTTGTAAATCTGCAAATGGCAATTTTATTTTAATTTCAGGGAGATCCTGATTCATTAGCTATTCTCCTTAATTAATTAGTTAACACTAGCACAGATCTTTGAAGATATAAAACCTAATACAAGGAGAAGAACTACTACTAGCATGAAAGCTCACATGGACCTTGTTTATATCCATCACCAGAGCAGCAGTCCTGCATGCCCACGCGTGCTGCAGCCCCTGTCCCACTGCAGCTCTTCCCACCGTTTTGCAGGAGCCTGGAGCGATGCAGAACCAGTTGCCCAGTTCCAGCAGTTCCAGGCTGGGAGCTATTTTTACCCATTTATAAATTTGTCCTGCAGGGGTGGGAAGGAGGGACCGTGCGGTGGGAAATGCCGCTGCTCCACCTCGTCCCATTAGAGGGGGCTGAGCCCCCTGCACAGCACCACCAGCAGAGCTTGGCCGTGGCCACTGGGCTCCCCGCAACCCCCGAGGACTGAACCCACTCGAGTTACCTTTGGGCCCTGCCTGCCCGGGTAGCCGGGCAGTCCTGGCACGCCGAGTTTTCCCTGAAACACAAATAACAGCGTGTTAGCGTGAGAGACCTTCCGATTTGCACCGGCAGAAAGGGGAGATGTCAAGTGCAGAGGAGTCAAGAGCAAAGCGGATATTACATGGGTGGAATAAAGCTGTCAGGGCACTGCGATCATCCCCTGCCCTCCCTGGAGGAAGCCCAGTGGCTTTGATGCAGACTGAGCACTGTAAATGTGTCAGAAAACTAGTAAGGAATGGCTATTTTTTAATACTTTTTTTTTTTTTTTTTTTTCAACTGGCTGCACCTAGAAATTAGACTGGAGTCTACCTTCAATCTCCATTTTTTTCCTCTGGCCTTTTTTTCCAAGACATTGCACCCAAGCAGATAACCCCAAAGAGATCAATGTCGCAATGTGCTCAAATCACTCTGCTGCAGTAGAACCATCTCCCTCGGGTCTCCTCTGGTCTTTGTGTTGAACAACTCTGGCCAACCTTCACACAAAGCTCCCACAGCTCCTCTTCATCGTCCCTCTGTGCCAAAACCACCCCCCCATGCTGGGCACTGCCCCGGCCACCCACCCAAGAAACCCAAAGAAAAGTGGGTTTTGCTGTAGAACCTCCCTGGGTGATTCCATCCCTGGGACTCACCTTCTCTCCAGCAGGACCAAGAGGACCGGGATCTCCATTGGGGCCAGAGCGACCTTTGGGACCTTCAGGACCATCCTCACCCCGGGGGCCAGGAGGTCCAATTTCTCCCTGTTAATCACAAGACAAGCATTGACGAGGCAGGCAGGTCCCAGACCCCGTGTTTGCTGACAGCGATACCCTCCTGGCTCCAATCAGATACTCGATGGAGCTGCTGATACAACTCTTAGAGAAAGCTGGTCTTCACCAAGAGGCTCAGACGAGACTGTAAATTGCCAAGCGTTATTAGAGCACCAAGCTTTCATTCACACAGCCTGGCCATTATCTCCCACAACAGCCGTCTTGTCCTGTGGCCCAATTATCCCATCTACAACGCAGCATCTCTCCACCGAAACAGCCTTCATTAGCTCTGATTGCAACCCACCCTTTCACCCACCTCCCAGTTCCCAAATTGCAGTTTGATGTGCAAGCAAGCCCTGGGAAGTGTTTAATTGAGGGTTGAACCAGGCAACTGGAGAAGAAAGACTGGGCTGGGGTTTTTATGCTGAAAATCATTAGGAAATCTGAGAGCGGACCAAGCTATTAACGTGAATTGTTGTGACGCTGCAGGCTTTGGCACACAAAACAACAGTTGTCATTTTGTCACACAGGGTAACGGGAGATGCCTCCACGCTGCGAACACAGGCAGCCGCCTTCTCGCTCACCAGAAGCTGGGGGGGAAGCAGATTTATCTGCGAGGCTCTTGAGTACCCCTTGTCTTTTCCTTGCTCATCAGAAAAGAACAAAGCAAGCTTGCTCATGGGAACTGGAGTTGCGAGCTTTATTTGAAGAAGCTTATGTCTATCTGCCTTTGGCAAGGACAGGAGTCACCTCCCTGAGATGCCACCTTTGGTTCTTGTTACTTGGTGAGAAGCGGGGGCTGGGAAAGCTTCTAATTATTTTAACTGTTCAATTACACAGTTGAACACCAGGAGAAATGGAGGATTTGATGTCTACTTTCACAAGTAGACAGGCGAGGCATTCATTTTTCCTTAAGCACAGGGGTGAGCGACAGCAGAGCTCTCCTGACCCCTGGGAGGGCTTCAGAGCTCAGGGGGAACACCAAGCCCCAGGCGATGCATCACTCAGAGAGGGGACGAAGACGGCCCCTGTCCCCAAGGGCTGGGTGTTGGGGGACAGACAGACACACTGCAAAGCCATGGGCTGCAGCCACTGCCCCCATCTGAGCGTGGTCTGGGGTGTCCGGGGGTCTGAGTGTTCCACCGATTTTAAAAGCTTTTGAGACCAGGCAACACGCCTTGCTGCTAAAGACGCGAGGCTAAGCGAACACTCCACCCCTGGCAGCTCTCACAGCGCTGCTCTGGTTTCTGTTAGTGTGTTCCCAGTAACTTTATACGTCACGTTGATGGGATGGAAGCACATTAGGCTCAGCAAATAAAGATGCCTACCAGACCCTAAGTGTAATATTACGGGGAAAAAGAGATACTGGAAATAAATACATGATGCAGCTGGATCACACAGTATTCCTAGCAGTCAAAGCAGCAAGACAGGGAGGGCCCTGTGTTATTGCTCGGTTTTATTTTACCTTCAGGGTGGGATTAGCAAATTTAGGGATTAACAACTGCTATGCTTGAGGTGAATATGAAATTCTTCTGTTCCTGCCTCGAGATCGGACGTGCCAGGACTCTGACAGGAGCCCACCTTGCTCTCCCCGAGCCGCGTTTGCACGATAACGCACGGGCTTGACAGGCAAAGCACTGCAAGATCACATTGGTCATAGACTCTTACCCGGTCTCCTTTGATGCCCATATCACCTTTGAAGCCAGGGAAGCCATCTTCACCCTGAATAACAGAGAGGGGTAAAACCAGACAAGATGCATAGATGGAAAAAAAATTAAAAAAGGCTTTTCTAGCCTCGCTTTATGGCCCCTACTTGGGGAGGACAAGATGAGGTGCCCGCACTACCCGTCACATTGGCTTCTGTAAGTCTTTGGTGTGCACAAACGAGCGTGGAAACCCAGCCAGGAGGTGACTGCTGAGGTCCCCAAGGGATCACAGCAAGTATTCCCTACATCCCATCCTGGCTGCAAGTCAAGATCACAAATCTGGCCCGATGTGAACAGTAACATCTTGCCAGTACTGGGAACCAATTATTTCTGAAGTACAACTGGTTTTATTTTCATGGAGGATGTTTTACACCATGCTTCGAGGCAACCTCTAAGACAGCGGCAACATTTCTTTCAGCCAAGAAGGTTTAATTGCAGAGCTCAAATCAATAATGTATTTCATCCTACAGCAAATCTCTCATAGACAATGAAGACACAGTTCCCAGAATGACTTTTAAAGTTTGGAAGATCAGGAAGCCTGGACTCCCTAGTTAAAACTGCTGGCTCTGCTGTAGAATTGCTGGGGGCAGGAATGAAGGAACATGGATCTGTTTATGGGTCTGGGTAAGATTTTTTTCCACTTTCTGCTCTTCCTCTGGAAGAAACCAATTGCATCTTTGAGACACGCAGAGATAAACTGTGTGGACCTTCTTATTGACTTGGATTTCACAAGCTCTGATGACCAGGCTTGCAGCATATTCCATATGCTGTTACCCAGCTGTAACACACCACAAGCCCTTCCACTGAATCACTCAAGCTGCAAATTTTGTCAGGAAGAAATGATCCCAATGCTGGACCCTGAGCTATCAGTGACAGTTGGCCCCAGCAAAAATCTCAAAACCTGAACACATAGAGGCTCGATTACTCCCAGGTCCAAGCCAAGATGTGGCAGAACATCACGGCAGGTACCCAGCCTGTGCCTGCTCCAAAGATAAAGAGGTTACCAGTCCTTTGGGTACTCAGCTCCCTGCTCATCTAAGAGAAACCCCCATGCAGCAGAAAATGCCCTGGGGAGCATCTTGTGGGACAGATCTGCAAAAATGCTCAGAGACTGTAGAAAGTCAATCTAAATGTGTAGTGTTAACTCACCTTTTCACCTTTGGTGCCTTTCAATCCACGAACACCATCTGCTCCCTTGCAGAAGATAAAACAAGATGTTATAAACTTAAGAGTGAAAAATCATTAATCATTGGGATTTTTGCTTCCTCCGATGTTGACAATGGTATCTCTCCAAACTGTGATGCTCCTAAACATATTGCTAATCAAATAGCAGTCACTGACATCTGGCTTTTGGGTCACCAGTGAGTACCTTATAGTCACAAACCTCTGCTGACTTGATTTGGCAGGTGAGGCAGTGGTCTCTGCCCATTCCCTGGCTGGGAATTATATTTCTAGGGATAAAGCTTACTATGAAAAGTATTTCTGTGTCTATTTTCCAAAAAAACATTTCCACAAATGCTTTGCCAGCATGCTGAGCTCACTCAACTATTCACAGAAAACGAGTGCTCAGGCTGTGCACGGACACTTGGGAAGTGAATCCATTTTAAAATCTCTGAGCAGATAGCTAGAGAGTTCTGTGCTGCTCTGCAGCGGGTAGCAGCACTGAGTCTAACACCCCCAAAGGTTAAGCTTGGTTCTTTTTTACCATGGTTCTCACCTCTGTGCACGCACTTTTTAAAAAGTACATTTAGGCATCAAAAAGTGGAAAAAAAAAAAAAAAAAAAAAGTGACACAACTGGTGTGGGTGTTTGTGACATGGTGCAGAAGCCCTCCAAAGCTTCACCAAGGCAATCAGTCCATGGAGTTCAGCCTGGAGGTGCTGAGTGTGGTCAGGATCTGGCCCCTGCTATGCCACTAGCCCAAACCTGTTGGACCCCCATGCATCCCATCTATTCTGCTTCCTGGGACAAAATGTCACCCTCAGGTACCTACATCAGCTGTACTCTGCATTGCAACTCTTAAATTAAAAAACAAGCTTTTTTTTTTGAGGGGGGGTATTTTCTGTTTTTTTTTTTTCT
This sequence comes from Tyto alba, assembly GCF_018691265.1. Taxonomy (NCBI): domain Eukaryota; kingdom Metazoa; phylum Chordata; class Aves; order Strigiformes; family Tytonidae; genus Tyto; species Tyto alba. The sequence continues at coordinate 3,941,556 of NW_024881273.1, forward strand.
TCCCTTTAGTACATCAAGAAAATGTATAATTAAAAGTACATCAATACTTGTGCATCAGGACAGGGTTCTGGTAAGCGAGGCAAGATCTAAAATTTATTTATAGCTGCAAACCCCTGAGACACATTTTTTTTTGAACTGGAGGCTCATGCAGTTAATAGAATGCTGCTTGTAAGAAGCAAAACCTCGTGTGTACGTGCTACGGGTTTGGTGCATGACACACTTTCTCTAGATCACTCTAATGTGGAACAGTTCCACTTTAGTGGTAAACACAACAGCAAACCATTCCCTAATGGACCACTACGTCTCAATCTGCAACCTTGCAAGAAATGAGATGAAAGCTTGCTTTGGCTAAATACATCCTGCTTAAATTTTGAAGGCAGAGCAGCAAATGGGTTTCTGCTATTGAAAAAATGCACAAGGTGGTTTAAGAGGGCTTAACTTCACCTACAGTCAGTCCCCGAACTGTGTTTGTATCTGCTAGTACAGATCCCTGCAGATTCGCTGGACCTTTGGGATGCAGGATGCATCTGCACCTGAACTAACACATCTTGATGGGCAGAATACCCAGAGCTGAACGGGTCAAAAAATACCCATCGCCTTCTTATCAACATGCAAGTGCTGCAGGCAGCAGGAGCAAGGAAAGAGCTGGAATTCAGTCCAGTGAAAAAGCACATTGCTGAGACGCACAAGCTTCATCTAACAAGGTTTTGGATCAGGAGCATGAAAAGCTTGCTTTGTTTTAGTAATAGGCTATTTTGTTTTATTAACAAGCCTTGTTAAAGTCTTCACATTCTGGCTGAGATTTACTTTGGTTGTAAACTGGAAACGATTGGAATGGGACTGAGCCTCGCTCATGAAGAATTAAATGAGAAATCTCTCCAAAGCACTGAATGATGCTAGAAGGGGTTATAGGAGAGCAGGGGACCTGCAAGCTTCATGGCCTGCAAGAAGATGCTGGACCAATGCTCACTTGAGCAGTAAATATGGTTGGTCACAGAAGTGGCCCTCAGCACCCTGGCAGGGCATCTGTGGCCAGTGGCAGTGTCCAACTCCAGCACAAGCCAGAGAACTCAAACTGAACAAGCAAATCCATGGACTGGATCCTCCTTACCTTGACTCCACGTGGTCCTGGATAACCGATGGGGCCCTGAGGACCTGGTGGACCCTGGGGTGAAAAAAATGCAACCAAGAAAAACCCATCAAAAATCAACACAAAGGTGCAGCGATAAGGAAAATGTGTGGAAAACAAATATCCCAGCCATCTGGCTGCTTCAGACCAGGTGGAAATGGCAGTGGCTAACTGAAAATAGCTCAAAATAGTATAGAGAGCTACAGGAACATTGCCTTGAGCGGGTGCACTGGGCTGAGCCAGCAGCAGAAGTCCACACGATAGAAAAGGAGGAAGAGAAAAGACAAGACAGCAACAGCTTGTTAGAGAGGGTGCTTATACATAAGATTGGCGATTTATGTTTTGGATTAAAGAATAGGACAAGTTCTCTGAGAGAGGAAGAACATGTGCTGTTGTCTCCCCCCTCCCAAACCATCCTGGTTTTGCAGCGGTGCAGCAGAGCTTGTCATGATGATGATCACAGAGAGGAGTTATTGCTTGAGGCATAAGCCTCGGGGTGATGTCCTTTAGGCCTCAGCTGTGTGGGAGAGGAGATGTTCACAAAGCTCCTTTCTGGCACCAAGAGCTACAAGTCCCCAAGGACATCCATGAGCTGTGCTGGAACATGGTGCCCAATACACACCCTGCAAAAACTCTCCTTCCCACCCTCGTTGCCACGCTGCCTTATACCTGCAAATAAATCACATTCTTTATTGAACCCAGTTGGCTTTTATTTTGTTCAATTACCTAACTAAACAAATACCCTTCCATTTCTCTCAGCCCAAGATGGACAATTTTTTCCAGACTGGCAGCCAGACGGAGCCGACGGGCCCGCCAGCATCCCAGACCTTGCACGAGCGTTGTCTGGAGGAGACCTGCAGCACCAGTGCTGTTCCCAAATCGCCTCCCTGATATTTGCTAAACATCTCCCGGCACAGGGAGCACTGGCACACCCACTTATTAGTTTCTTGTATTCTGCAGAGACCAGCATTTGCATTTTTGGCCTCATGTGATGCCAGCTGGACAACTGTGGCTGTGGGTTGTGCTCTGTGAAGCACCCCAGCAAGACTCGAACGGATGCCCATCAAACAAGACTGTGCTCTAATCAAAGACTTTTGACAAATGTAATGTTTTTCAGCTGAAAGGGACACAGCGGGAATGCAGATGGTAAATCTCCCAGACAGACAGATGACTGTATAATTCAAGGACTCTAGCCTCCAGCAATATTCTCAAATAAATTGTTAAAGAGGGAGGGGAAGAAAAAGTAAGACCAAGAATATGAAAATTTCTGCATTCTCTGTGCCACGAAGGATATTTATTTGTGTCTGATTAAGAGAAGGCTTCCCTTCGCAGTTTCAGTTTTCGTGTCTGTTGGGCTACGGAGTGCTGCTTGCCAGGGAGGAGTTGAGAAAAGACCAGCCCAAGCAGCAGGAGAGATGCCCAAGCAGATGAAAGTTGGGCTCAGCTTTCAAATTTCCAGAGGGTTTGCTTTTTGCCACCTTCACTGACCCACATCCCCTGGAGCCCTGTAGAGATCTGTCTCCATCCAGCTCCCACGACCTTCCCCCTTAGCCGTGATGAGGATCTTGTTGACACCTACCTGACTCCCCTTCTCTCCAGGAGGACCTTCCTTGCCAGGATGACCCTATTAAAAAAAAAGAGAACAGGGAAATGGGTTTAGTGCACACCTAATGCTTCAGAAGCCAACAAGCTCCCTCAGGCAGCTATGATTTATTTGTAAGAGAACAGTTGCTCTCCAGGAAGCTCATACTGACACAAGTAACCCCCTGAAGCCAACTTGCAAGAGTCAGCTTTCCCCAAATTGAAAAGACCTGCATTTGGGTCTCTGCTGGTATTCTAGCTGGCTATTTTACTCTTCTACTCTTCACCACATTTCAAGCAGGGAAGCACAAGCCATTTTGCAATATTCTTCACATATTAGAACACCTCACTGAGTTCAGCAGCAAGCAGCATATAAATTTTGCAGATAGGAAAGCAGACAAAATTGTCTTCACAAAAACTTGTGAAGGTCACGAGATGCCCAGACTGGTCAGAGCCCCTCATTAATTTCCTAATTCCTAGAGTCCATTACAAGATCTCATGACAAATGCTCAGCTAACCTGCATCCCCATTAAACGCTGTCTGGCTGGACACTGGCCAGCATTCCTCTTGGGATTTGATGCTGAATAACTCAATATCCAAGAGTTTCCAACACATTCTCATTCATAGCTTTTAGAAGCCTTTTGCTGGGACTGCAGTCAGTAGAAAACAAAAGTGTGAATTGCCTCAGATATAGCTTGGAGGATTAGTGGAAAACAGGGGAAATCCATGACTGTAGTTTTCAGTGTTGGATCTCCCTACTGTCAGAACCAAAGTGAAGCCAGGATGGAAGGTGATCCTTTGGTTGGCAATGTCTGTACAGAAGCAATAAGCCCCCACAAGGGCACTCACTGCACACCCAGGGACCTTTTATTTTATAAAGACAATGAAAACACATCCAGCTGCTCTAAAGCCACTAAGTCCTTCTGCAATCAATGGTTTCTTTACTTATGAACTCTCCTCTAAACACACAAATTATTTTCTACCAACATAACAAGGAAATTCATAAGAGTATTTTCCATCATCAGTCTTCAGAAGAGCAATGTCAGACAAGCCAGATTTCATAAAACAAGGTGGTTTAATAAAGAAACAAAATGACAGCTGTCATTTTTACATCAATAAAATGTAGGAGAAAATGCAATCTGAATTTGTCCTGTGAGTTTAAATGGCACCAAAAGCATCAGTGCATAGAGAGGGTCATGTAACCGTGCTTGCCTTCAGCTCCAGATATCTCTCTGCACCCCAGGGGAGGCAGAATGGAAGTGGAGCAAGATTTCAAAAGCCTTTGTCCACTCTGCACTAAATCATCACCGTTTCCAAAATGCCCATCTCCATTACTGCTACTAAGCGCAAGAATTGATGAGCAACTTGGTTGACATTTGCAGTGAGATGCTTCAGGCACTCAGGGATTTTCAGATATCTTCCAAAACTAATTTCTCTAAAGAGAACGTGGGCGGGTTTTTGTCCTTGGAAAGAGCAACCCATACGCTTACAAATCGGCTGCAAACTACAGGGTTACCTGTGGCAAAGGACCCGTGTCCATGCACACCCACACATGCTCAGCCTGCAGGTTTTATACAGCCTTCAGTCTGCATAAAAATAGACCTGGCGTCTTCTCCAGCTGAACTTCCCTGGAGGCTGCTGCAGGAATTTCACATCAAAAACTACAGCTTTAGAGATGTTCTGGGCTTTGCTTTAGCTGCTCTGTTGACTCAGCTAACAATTGTACGAATGTTTGAAATGTCCTCTGTAGGAATGATAATCCCAGGGTGGGAAATGTAATTTTTTTTTGCCATGTTCTGCATTTGCATTAGTGGAATGTAACTATTTTACATTTGTCACTCTTAAAACCAGGTGCCTCTGAGGTGTGTAAAAATGAGATCAGGTTTAAAGGCCAGAGATTTTTAAGATCAATTTCTAGAGCAAGGAGCATATTACATTTAAAGTGGGATTAGGAGGAAGCTGCAAGAATACAACACTGACACGCAATTTCAACCTGTTCTTATCACCGTTCCGCAGCAGTGCCCAGCAGCCCCGAGCAGGATGAGGACCACCCCACGCTAGTGCTGTGGTACCCACAAACACACACAGAGAGGAGATCGTCCCCACCTCTGTGAGCCGCCAGCCTACCTAAAACAGAGAGGAGAAGCAGGAGGAGGGGAAAGAGAGGCCCGAAGAGAGGGCGAGGAGTACCTAGTGCTGCGCTGCGAGGCCAAGCAAAGCTTGGAGCAGGGACGGGGCTTCTCAAACTCAGACCCTTCAACCCAGCTGAAACACGGGCAGGGTGAGCCCAACCTTGCAGGCTCATGTGCTTCACGAGCCCACGGTGCACCCCAGGGTGGATGGGTGCAGGATCAGGAGCCCCAGCCCCGGTGCCAAGCAGAGACCCAGGAGAGGATGACTTACCGGAGGACCATCTGCACCAGGCATGCCAGGAAGACCGGGTTTGCCCAACGGCCCCTGAAAACAAACAGAAAATCAACAGCTGCAACAGTCAGAGTCTCCAGAGCATCAGAGGACGGGGCTTTTCAGACACTTTTCTTGCTTTTCCTAGCTGTGAAAGGCTGCAGAGAGGCAAGTCTGTTGGAAAAGCTGCCGTAACTTGTAAGGAGTCTGCTTATTTCTGTAGGCAGAGTTGTTCCAGCATCCTGGAATGCTGCAGTATTATTGCTGGCACCTCACACGTGCAGACACGATACAGCAATGAGAGCTCAATGGGAGGTGGGGCGTGAGGTGCCAAGCTGCTGTCCGGTTGAAAGGGCACGACGCTGCACACATGTATAAGCACAGGTTGGAGGATATCAAACTATGGGGCTCACTGGACTGAGAAATGCCCATTCTTTGGTGACAAACGGCAAGGCGATTAACTGGAAGAGTGGAGCTGCCCGAATTGACTTGTGCTTGCTGCTTTAACACCATTCAGTGATTACTTTTTTAATTAAGCAGCCCTCTGATTTCTCACACCACCCAGGAGTGCCACTACTGTTGTGTGTGACTCAGCGCTGAAACCCCAGAGCCCTTTATGTGGCAGAACTGCTAATGTGCTCCTTCGCAGGAGAACTGTCAGTGATTTGAGTCCACCCCACACTGCCAACACAAGCAGGGGGTTCTCCTGGTGCACACGCCAGGACGCAGCTCAACAGGAGCTGAGCAAACACCCGGAGAATTACTGCTCTGTAGGCAAAACTGTTCCCCTTGTTTAAATCCTGATGGTCTCAGGGTTGGCTGGGGGGAACCGAGGCCAGCACCTACCCCACGGCAACAGGAGTGGAAAATCTGAGAGATCTGGCACAGGCGGGGAGCAATGAGGAGGCAGAAGGACGGGATCTCGGCTGAGCGAGCCAAATTCACAGGCTCTTCCCATTACCATCCTGCTCAGACTTCTAGGCATTTAGCCCACAGAAAAAGACAATTTTCGGTCCTCTCCTAATGCTTTACCATAGGCTGCCTTCAAAATGTTTCTCTTAAGAGGGGAAATGAATGCAAATATTATGAATTAGAGGTAAACCGTGCTTTCTTGTCTCTTCTGTCTGGAATGAGAGGCATTAGACTTTCATAGACACGGCTGCAAACAGATGTTGCATATGGGGCAAAGGAGCAGCTGAAGTAGCAAATGCATATTAATGGTAACAGTTGCCTTAGGTCAGAGCTCCAGTATTTAAACGTACTTTCTCTCCTGGGGGACCGATGGCGCCTTGTGGACCTGGAAGACCCTGTGAAAAGAAAAAAACTAAGGGTCATTAAGGAACAAGTTATTCCTTCCAAATGCATTTTGGCAGTGCCTCAGCTGAGCATCATTCTAGTGCCTGCAACGGCTGGGGATTTCCCCAGCTCCATTCATTCTCAAAACGTCTTGTAAGAGACTATAAAATTTCATTTCTGCACGGCATGCCTCCTCTGGAGAGCTGCACTGTTCTACTGCATGCAGCCAGGCTCATCCCCAGGATGGAAATGGAGATGCTCTGAGGAGCAAGACTTGCTGAGAGCCGTGGAGAAGGCTGACAGTAAGGCTTGGACATCTGTATTACCCATCTGGCTCCAGAGCAACCGGACCGTGGGATGTTAAAAATCAGACATGAGCCACAAGATGTGTCTCGGCTGAAGAGACCGCTTGGACCAGGGTTTGGCTTTGCATCATGGCACCAAAGCCAGGTGAGGACCAGGGGGCTCTGAGACTGGGAGCATTTTCAGGAAGATTTTGGGCCAGCGATGTATCGTTAAGCCAATTCCCAGCAAATCCCCTTATTGCTGGTCCCATCTCTGGCTGGGGAGCAAAGCTTGTTCAAAATTATCATTCCTTTTTCCTACTCATGGAAAAGGAGTTTTCCTCTTACCTGAGCACCTGGGTTACCCTGCTGTCCTGGGGGACCCGGCTCACCTTGAGGACCCTGTGAGGAGACAAGGGCAGAGCTAAAAGCAGAAGCAAGAGCAGGGCCAGTGCAAATCCCCACACCCTCTCGCAGTATCTCGACACCCTCTAACCCATCGCCTGTACTCGAGAGCTCCTGGGAAAGGGAAACAGCTTCCCTCTGCAGTGGGATAGGGAGGGGAGAAGTTATTTCAGGGCACGCTCGCTTCTCTGCATGGACACGCAGCCCAAGTGAGCTGAGCACGGCTTTGACACAACCTGGCTTTGCACTGGCTCTTCTGCATGGAGTCAAGTATGAGGCACACAAAGATTTTTTTTTCCTCTTGGTTAAATTACTGTATTTTGACATTCATTAGAACAACACACATCTCGATGAAAATGTTTCATCTTTCATGGGGAAATAATGTGTAATTCCATCAGAAATTATAATAAATTAACATCCATTTGTTCTAGGAGATACGCTGTGGTTTTCACAGGCTCTGATAGGAATCTAGACCAGGCTAAAAAGCAATTAGTAAATCTAATTTATTAGAGTACATTTTACATTTTGCTCTATATAATATCTGAACTGTCTGTAAAATTTACATGGAAAACTTACCACATTCCCCTTGGGACCTGTTTGTCCATCCATACCAGCCACACCCTGAGAAAGGATTTAAAAAACAGCACTAAGAAAATATCTCATTATTTTGCACTGTAAAAACAGAGAAATTGTCATAAAAACAACAAAACTCCAGGAGGCCCTTTGGACCACGTGGAAAGAGAACAATTTTCTAAAGGTGTTTGGTAAAGCGGCCAATCTGACAAATCCAGTTTACTTTAAAAAGTCATTTCAGTGTTTTCCCCGCTGGTTTAACCTGCCTGTGAGGCAGAACCAGCACCAGGTCAAGCAAATCCTGGCTAAGTACCGCAGCCGGATTGCCGCCGACAGCGAGCAGGAGTGGAGTAGCACATGAAGAGGAAAAACTGCACAAATGACCTCGCTCGGGACACAAATGCATCGTTCAGCCAGGCAACAGGTGAAGGCAACGGGGCTGCGCTGCCTCGTGCCAAAAGGAATATCTGACCACAAAGGGCAACTGGGGTCAAACACACCCTGAGCATCTTCATTAAGGGGGTAACACGGTACACGGTCAACTGGAGGTGTCCCGCCGGGGGTTCCCCGGCCACTGTTTTACTCTGGTGGAACAATTTATCTGGGTGTAACGGCCTTTTCGTGCAATACAAGACACTTTTGGAGCGGATCCTGAATCCTCATTAAATTTCAGCAGGACTAGGAGCTCAAAGCAAAGACGACTTTGTGTTCCAGGAGGGGTTAAGGGCTTCACGACGCTCCCCATTAAATGCTGACCCCTTTACCTCTAGCAGCAGCCCGGGTTTTGGTTTTTAAGTTCTGGGACTTCAGCGAGCTGCAGTGATTTATGGAGAGAGCCCCGGCATCAGCACTTCCAGCAGCGCATGACAGATAAGTTGACTGTCTCCCGAATAAAAAACGGCACCGTTCTTTCCTCAGCTTTCATCCGAAATATGAACAAACTGCTTTAAAGTCTCACCAGCCCTCAGGCAAAAGTTAATAGCAAAGCCACTGTGTTAATAACTCTCATTCTTCCCTTTCAGCCTGAGCAAGGCATTAATATTTACTCAGGTGGGCCAAATCTTGAGCTGCTGTAAATGGACGTGATGCCACTGAAAATGGGGGAGAACACAGACTTTGAGGCATAACTTTTCTTTGAATACTACTTCTCACTGCACAGATGTATAAAATTATGTAGCTGCATTATCTACTTGAATGACTAATGGGAACGGGGTATTTTGCCCGGAAGGCTCAGCTGCCTGCCCGAGGAGGGCAGCAGCCCCAGGAACTCACCGGTGGCCCCGGGGGTCCCGGCGGCCCCTTCGGTCCCAGCAGTCCTCGAGGTCCCTGTTGGGGGAAAGAAACGGGGTTAGTGTTCCTGGGACCCCCCCGTACTGCCGGGAGCATGGAGTGGGGTGAGCTGGCAGAGCTGAGCATCGCTCTGCCCAGGGCAGCGTCGGTGCTGGCATGGCAATTACTTTGCTGGTTTTGCAGTAATGGCAGCTTTCTTGGTTTACAAACTGGTAAGAGAAATCCTGTGTGCACAGATCCTTGAATTCTAAAGATAAATAATATAGGCATAGACATTTATTCTTTGGATTGGAAGAAGGCCCACTGTAACCAACTTTTTTATATTAATTTAATCATATTCCTGGATTACCCTGTAATTCACATGATGCAAAATACTTTGCAGCCAAGTCATTCTAGCCAGGAAGTATTATGAAGAATGACCTGATACCACTAATGGATTATTAGGGTTAGCATTTCAAAATCTCCCCAGATTTAATTTTTATCATTGACAATCTATACATCTCAGCAAGGCTGGAAAAGGTTTTCAGCCTGCAGCATAAATGTACCTTTTCAAAGGCGTTTAGTGCTTAAACCTTAAGCAGTCAGGACTCGTGATATCACAGTGTTTTCTTTCCATTTCTAGCTTTCTCACCAGATTTAACCTTGCATCATCTCCAGGGAAATTGGGAGGATTGGAGCATCACATTGAATAAGCAGAGACATGGCAGGAGAATTGTATTCATTCAATAGGACGCTTTGCAAATCACACACCAGGACCTCCTGTACCTTGAGACTTCAGGTGGGTTTGTAGCAAAAGGAAAGGGATGGAGTCATGTGTGCACTCAGCTGCAGATCTGAAAGCTCACCCTTTAAACGCAGGCTCTTTCTTAAATTAGGGACCATAGGGGAGGCTCTGGATATTTAAAAGGATGGTGCTTGTTCACTGTCACAGAGGAAAATTGTTCTTGACTGATGGGCAGTTTTACCTGTCTGCCCAAATATTATACGTCCCTTTTTATGATGCAGAGAGGACAGAGGATTTAAAATGAAATGTTACAGGATAAAATAGGAGACATTAAGGACGTGTCTGATTTGGGAGGCTGCGGGGGTTTTGATCCTGCAAAAAAACACAGTTTGCAGCAAAAACTGGATGCATTGACCAAGTGGTCTATCCCAGCCACTGAAGACCTTCACGGGCTAAAGCCTTGCATGCTGAGCCCCAGGCAGAGCAGAAACTCTGCTTGTATCAACTGGAGTTGTGAACTGGAAGGAATTGGAACAGGATGAAGAGAAACAGATTTTGAAGTCCCACTACCAGTTTCAGTTATCATTAAATTTGGAAAGACCCTCTTTTGGCTCAGGGCAGAGAAGATGACAAACATGCAGATTTAGGGTGTATACATTTATGACCAAAAGTTTTCTGTAATGCAGTTTAAACCTTTACTCTTGCCATCACAGGTATTTTTACAGGTTGCTGAAATAAGAATAAACTTCCCTGCGTACATTATTGTCATTTAAGTTCCTCTCTTTTGTTACTGTATTACCTGAGCATATAAACACTTTTAAGAAGTTAATAATCCATAAGTTATTGCTTAGACATGTGCTAAGGAGATAGCTGAGTTGATTAATCTTTCCCAGAAGTTAATCAGACATCTTGTCTATAATTTAGTTCCAGTGAGTCCTTAAATGCCAACTCTTCCCTTTCTCACATGAAGTGTGTCCAACAGTTCTCATCAATTACTCTCAGGCCACCACGCTGGGCCTTGGAACAACAAAATAAGACAATTTGAAAGCAAAGACGATAGTAAATGATAGATAATGTTGTTTTCATAACCAAGGAAATGCATTTTGGATGAAATAAACAGCCAACAACTGTACTACACACAAAAATCTACAGACAGCCAGAAGCAGTGTTTACCATTGCCAATAAAGTAAAAAATACTTGGTATTGGGGAAAAAAATGTTTTCAGTATCTCAAATTGACAACCCAACTGTTTACTTTCAGTGGGATACTCCCTGAAAGCATTTCTTTGGTCTGGTCAGGAGATTTTTGTTCAACACTCCTAGCATCTCCTTTTAACCTTATCAATACTAGGAACTCCCTCCTTCGCCAGCCCTGGTTCAGCTGCACTGGTGTTAGCAGCATGTGGACGCCCAAACATTGCCAAACTCTGAAGATTTATGAAGTTTTGTGCACTGTGAACAGAATATTGACCCCACTGGAGTCAGGGCAAAATTCCTCTTGAGCTGAATCCTGTCAGGATTTCATCCTGAGATTTAAAAGGGATCACTAACACAAAACTAAGCATGTGGGCAAGGGAATTGCATGGCTAATTGCTGCCATTGCCTGTGCAATAGCAGATAAAACCACTCCTCACTGGAGTTTGATATGAACGCTCACAAAAGCTGTATTTCACATATACCATGCATAATTTCTACCTCAGCCTGCTTACCTGAATCCTAAATAACACATCAGGAAGAAGAATACATGCAGGAAAGGTATGAGAAAAACCTAAGCTAAGCTTTAAATTCAAATTTATAGGGTTTAAAGTTCAAATGTTAGCCAGAGAGCTATCAAAATCAATGAGAATTTTGCTCATTAAAAAATTAAATACAAAAAGTCAACCAAATAAAACAAACAAACAAAAGCCCAGAAAGCATCTTCTCTTCTTGGTAGTCCTCTTAGTGGGAAAACAGAGCTGTTACAGCAAATCTAACTCTCTAAACTGCTCACACTGATCTTCAAGCAAGAGGAGCTCAGTCCCTGCAGGAACTTGAGGGTCTTGCTTAGGACCAGAAGAGCTGCCCCACGGGACCCCACTGTTATCTGACCAAGACTTCAATGAAAGCAGCGCTGCTGTGCACCAAGCCAAAGGAGGAGATACTCACAGGTTCTCCAGGTAGACCTCTGGGTCCAACTTCTCCATCATCTCCCTGCTCAGCAGCAAAGGCACAGAGAGAAGCAGCAAAAGAGACAGAACAGGCCAGTTATATTTCAGTCACATCACAGGTGTTTCATTCTTGTTCAATAATCATCACACAGAAAACCAGCCTCCCTGGAGTAATCACAGAATCGTTTCAGTTAGAAAAGAACTTTAAGATCATCGAGTCCAATTGTTAACCCAGCACTGCCAAGTCCACCACTAAACCATGTCCCTAGGTGCCACATCTACAGGTCTTTTAAACACCTCCAGGGATGGTGACTCAACCACTTCCCTGGGCAGCCTGTTCCAATGCTTGACAACCCCTTCAGTGAAGAAATTTTTCCTAATATCCAACCTAAACCTCCCCCGGTACAACTTGAGGCCGTTTCCTCTTGTCCTATCGCTTGCTACTTGGGAGAAGAGACCCACACCCACGTTGCCACAATCTCCTTCTGGGTAGTTGTAGAGAGCGACAGGTCTCCCCTGAACCTCATTTTCTCTAGGCTAAACAACCCCAGTTCCCTCAGCTGCTCCTCAAGACTTCTGCTCCAGATCCTTCACCAGCCTCGTTGCCCTTCTTTGGACAAGCGATAATAAAAGGGTAGCCGTGCATAAGGAAGACCTCATAAGCCTGGAGAATAATACTGCATGTGCAGAATTACTGAGGGTTAGAAATGCTGTAAGGATACTTCATTGTTCATGTCAATGTTTATAAAGATGGGTTTTGCTAATAGACAAGATATTGTAGAAGCAATTCAGGGCATGTGAGTCAATGACCGCATGATTTAGTATCAACCTGAATGGGAAGCCAGCATGGGAGAGCTGCCCTGGGAACGTGATTTAGCCAAATTAGGCCATGGGCCCCTCAGAAACACCAGAGGCAGCAAAGGAGTAATTGCTCACCCCTCCATTCCCATCTCAAGCAGATGCCCCACTGAGTATTAGATGGTGCTTCCCCTGAATTCCTTTTAAATCACCCAAAACCTGAGGCTCCTACTTAGGAGATCAATTCTAACAGCCAGCCCTTGTAAACCCTCCTTTTCTGCTAATAAAATTCATGCTCTTCTTCCCAGTTATGCCCTTCAAGCTTCTCTCCCCAAACACCTTAAATGGTTTATTTTTCTCTCTAGGTTTAAAGTTCTCCAGACACTTGTTCTTCCCCAACAAGACACAGGTTTGGTCTTTTCAACTTAAAAGCGCTTCACAGCCGCAACTAATTAATCCTCACAACCTCATGGTGAGGAAGGTGTCATTATCTGTGCTTTATAGAGGAAAAAAATAGCCAAAGGTGGAAAGAAATTGTGGAGAGGGATTAGAGCCTGGGAAATCCATACTCGCTCCTACGATTAAACCACACGTTCCTCATAGCATGTATTCAGCATTTTCAATCTCTCCTCTTAAACCAGCCCTTCTAGACCTGTAATCACTTAGTTTGAGCTTTGCTAAAGGCCTTCAACTATTGACTAAACAGTGTAGAAGAAGTGAACAATTTAATCTATAATTCCCACATCTGTCCAGAATTTCTGTTCCCCAAGTCTTGCTGCAATTTGCTGGATCTTAAAAAAATGAGCAGCAATAGTTTGCACATCCAGAGGATGAACATTTTTCTTGTGTTATTTTTTTTCTTTTAACAAAAACTGAGTTTTCTGACCAGATCCTTAAAAACAAATTCTTCTTCTCACTTTTATTCCCACCCCCTTGCTCTCCTTCCCTCTGGCCACGGCGACCTGCAGTATCCCCAGCACATGAGGACACAAGGCAGCAGATGACATACCGGTGCTGGCTGCTCTTGCCACGTCTCTGACTGCTACTGCATCTGCTTCTTGTTTGCAGGAGTTAGTTATGAATTCAAAGGATTGCTGAATCCAGAGATAGACTTACCCTCTCCCCATCCTCTCCAGGTGCCCCAGGGGGTCCATGGGGGCCTGGCTCACCCTATAAAGAAACAGCAGGAAAACTTAAGAAAAGGCAGAGATGCTCTGGCAATAGAAAACATTGGGTAACGTTGAGAAACCAAGCACCAGGCTTGACTCTTCTGCCTGCACCATGTGCCAAAGGTACTCATACCCTCATGGTTCCCATCAACCTGGGCTCTCTGAAGCAGCAGCCCTTCTCTACCTGCCCAGGACCATGCGTGGGCTCCAGCACTGACAGACTGATGTCCTCCAGGGGCTAGAGCTCACAGGATTGAGCAGTGACACTTTGGCAGCGGTCTGGGAACCAAGCAGGAGCTGTAGCTCCTTCAAGAGAGGGACTCAGGCTCTGCTCACAGTTATTGCTTTACCCAAGGCACGCTATTCCATTTCTGGCTGATTAAGCATCTCAGGCACCACCTTCCCGTTCCTGTGTAGCTTGTAATCACGATGCAATCTCTGCTGTTCAAACACTCCCTTGCTTTATAAAGCAATGGCTGCACTCTCTAGGGAGGGGAGGCATGCACAGCCTGTCAAAATAACCTGTTTCTTACATTTTTTCCCCATTGTTTAATTATAAAGCGAAGAGAAGAATCCCATTACAATTTTTGGCAATTTCCATCCACAGTTGCACTGTCTAAAAGCAGATTTTGTTTCTTGCTTTATTTTTTAGTCTGCATTTTATTACGGCAATCTTTTTCCCCACCTTCCAATTTCAAGCAGTCCCAGAAGGATCTCGTAGCCTCCCGGGATGTGGATGCCATGCCTGGGAGGGACGCTGTGATATCCTGCACGCTCTTACAGGACACTCATCCTCTCTTAATTGCGTCATTGTGGCTCATCCCCAGAAATAGCTGCCCTCCCTCTAGCACCTCCCAGCCACCTCCTCCTGCCAAGGTTTCATTACTGACTGTGGCCAGAAGACAAGTGGAAGATAACTTACTCTATTTCCCTTCTCACCAGGCAAACCAGCCAAGCCATCAAACCCTCGGTCGCCCTAAAAGAAAAACCAGTTTAGTACACATTTACACCTGCTGTTGAATATCTTCCCAATTTGATTCCTTTCTGTGTCAAGGAGGGATTGATTTTCTCCCTCAGACATTCACCTTCCCCTCCCATCAGACCAGTAATGGTTTCAAAGTTATAGATTAAAAAAAGTAAAAAGCTCAAGGACATATTACCTCCTCCCTCTTCCCTCAGCACCTACAATTTTTAATGTTTCTCCATGTGGATTTCAGAGTTTCTCTGGATGACTTCTCCATGACCTAAAGCATTTCACTTCTGGACTGGTTCTTCTAGTCCAATTGTTTATTTATATGTATTTTTTTAAATTCCATGGAATTACGAATGACAAACCACTGGTGAGCAAACTGGACACTAGTATTCCCACACCTGCCAAGAGGTCCCCAGACACCACCTTGAGCTTTACCATAATCTATCCCACACATTCTTTTAACCCTCCTGGACACTCCAAGGAAACCAATATTAGGCAAATAAATTCTGGAAACTGTCTTAATGAAGTCAAGGTCAGAAGATAGATCTGTTTTGACCTAAAAAGGAATGTCATCAGCCGGTAAATTTGGTGACTTCACACGAGTGCTTGAGGGTATTGCAAGAGGGGCATCTCCATGCTATCCTGCAAAGAGTGAGCAACCTGCTCTGCCTGACCAGGCACAAACCCAGCTGTGAGACCAGGGACGTACAGGAGATATACAGCCCCAAACTACTGATACAGGGAAGGCAAACCAAGGCCAGGACAGCTCACAGCATACCGCTTTTCTTACACATCTCCAGTAGCTCCTGCCACTGCCTACTGCTGTAGACGCAACTCTGGGCCAAACAGAGATTTGGGCATCCTTCTGGGGAGCGTGATGCCAAGCTCAAAATACCGAGCTCTGCTAAAAGTCTGGGTGTGTTAATTTGTGCTTGGCATGGTGTTGAGAAAGTCATGCAACCTCACGCTGACAGAGCGTGGGCAGCGCTTGCCAGCACCAGCCTGCAAATGATGGTGCCGGTCGTCCCCTAAGCGTGCTCCTCCTGTCCCCTGCCCAGGTCCGTGGGTGCTCCCAAAGGAAATGGGCAACGGTGAGAAATTCAAGCGTGAGGGAGAAAAAGAAAATCCCCATTAGCAGGAGCCTGCCTTGCCGGGGCTTTCACCCGTGCTCAAGCAGCTCCTCCGAGTTTGTACGTGGAGAGCTCGTGGTGAACAACAGGGTTTCTCCCCAAACTTGTGCCCTGTTCCAGGTCTCCTGTGTTCTGAGGAAAGACGGGGATAGGAATGCATGGAGACAGCCTTTTCCCAAAAGCCTCAACTCTTTGGAAAAGAGAGAGGACACAGGGATATTTGCAAATCGTGGGTGACACTATCTCCTAATGCCCAGGGTAGAAGGTAGCGAGCACCACCCAGTAGACAGAAAAGGCCCTTTTCTCTGTAAAGAGGTGAAGCCATTTGTACCAACTCCTCCCTCCCACAGATCCTTTACCTATTAGGAAGGAAAGGAAAGTCGATTACACCTGAGCAGATCACAGGACAGATCGGGCTGGCCAATGCTGGCCAAGGTGTGCCCAGCTCTTTCCCTCTGGCAGGTCCCAGAGCATCGTTCTGTCTCTGCTCACAGCAAATTTCCTTCTCTTTTCCAGCGCTGCTCATTATTCTGTTTTCCCTTCTTCCCTGGCATCCACTCCTTTGAGGGCAGTTGACACTCATTAAAGCACTTTACTGGATAAATGATTCGCAGTCTCCTGTCTCTGTATCAAAACCCCCATCTATTCCAGCTTTAAGTATCTACATAGTAAAGTACTTAAACCTTCTAAAACAGGATTCCCTGAGCAAACTTTCTCTGCATTGAATTTCAGTGGAACAGCTTCTTTCTTGCTTGATAATACCAGCAGATCACAGCTGAATGAAAGGATTTTGTCTCAAATAAAAACACAGGGCATTAAAATTCTTCACCACGCCTTCTATATTTCCTCACCCAGTTAATAGGTATTTTTTTGGTAGTTATATTTTAGGATGTTTCCAACTGCTCATTCATGTTTGTTTTTCATAATTGGGATTCCAAAGTATTTGTTCTACAACTGCAGCCAAGGGAACATATTTCATTCTTAAGAGGATCCAGCAATTTAAAAAAATTTGCATGAAAAAAAAAAAAAGAAAAAAGGAAAATAAAATAAAAGAAAGATTGTTATTCTGCCTTCTAGGTGTGTGTTTAACTTCCTTGTCTCAAGCATGGAGCCCATGATTTCACAGAAGTTGCTGGACCATTTCAACAACCTCCTCCGAGCAAGGTGGGCTCCTTCTGCCAAGGGTCTCTCAGTTCATGCTTGCTAAAAAGCAGATGCAGATTCCAAAAGCACATAAATACGTGGCGCTACCTTTGGTCCTGTCTGGCCTGGCATTCCCCGGGCACCATCACTGCCAGCTCGTCCCTGCAACACAGAAAATCAAAGTCAAATACAAAGGGTAAGGCAGGACCACAGAGACATCTGCTCTTTGGTCTGTGGCTGAGTGAAGTTTTATTTAAGTCAGAGCTTTCGGGCTGGGGAGCAGCTTCCCTTGGCGAGGGAAAAAATGCTGTTTTTGAAGCAGCATTCCGGGCTCAGCCTGGTGCTAATGAGGGGTGTGAGACAAATGGCAGTGAAGTTGCTTTACTACATGGGATGCTGGGACATGGTCATTGATTTTAATTTGAAATAATTATCTTCCAGCACATTTTAAGATATGCTAATGATAATGTTGAAATGAGATAATTTTTTTTTTTTTTTAAAACAGAAATAGGTCACACAAAAACTTTCTTGTTCCTTCCTCTGGCAAGCCAAATCACGATGAGCTAGAGAATGGAGTAAAATAAAAATCAGCATCGGGGATATCGACAGAGCGAGTAAGCATGATTTATACTGTCTTCAGAAACCCTCTGGGGACTGGATCCTCCTCGTACACTACTGTGACTTGGGGACTGTCCAAACCAGCCTGGAGCATTTAGGCAGCTACAACCTCAACGCCGCAGAGGCAAAAATAAAAAAATTAAGGCGAAAGAGTGGCAAGCGTGGACTTGCAGTTCTCTCCACACCGCCTGGCTTTTAATTCTCATCCTCATTTGCGTCTGCCCAGATGGACAGAGAGGTCCTGGACGAGCCACCGGCTGGCCGCCAGCCCGCTCTTGTGCAACGCTCTCGGTGCTCAGAAATTGTTTGGCAGCAGAAACAATTTCTCGCAGCAATTGTAGTTAATGTAGTCGTCAGCGCAGCTCCCAGGACACTCACCCTGCGGCCTGGTTTTCCTGCCGGACCAGGAGGACCCTGGATGCCTCGTGGACCCTGCAAGGCACCAAGGAGAGAGGAAGAAATGCCATCACCCAAGGGCAGGACAGACGGACCCAGTGCCTGCCAGCATCACAGATCGGGTGCTGCTGGGGCTGTCAGGGTCACCAAGGCACCAAAAAGGGATGCGAACCCCTCAAGCAGAGCCCGTGGTTCAAAATACACAGGAAAGGCTCAGGACTGAACACCTCTGGAGAGGAATTGCACACATTTATCCATGAAGAAGCTTTTGCCCTGCAAGCAGCTCCATGTGGTGGAGACAAATCACTTTCCCCCCACCATTAGAAAAGGGGAACTTTCCCTTAATGCAGGATTTACAGCTTGGAAGAACAATTTCCTGAGCATTAGCAAACTCTCCACACTCCAACTTATCTCATATTTACAGGACTCCTCTGCAGATGTCTTTGCAGGAAAGGACTACCACCTGCATACTGTTGGCTTAAAATTATGTCTCAAGTCTGCACTTGGATACTTGAAGGGACACTTATATACAAAACAGATGTTCCCACACCTTCCTACTTTCAGCTGGCATTGGGTTACTGGATTGTTCCTTCACAACAGCCTCTAAATCAGGAGTGGCTGCTCCACACCTTTGTTGTCCCTAGGACCCCCCCAGTCGCCCAATTTGCCCATACTCACCTGAGGTCCCATGTCTCCAGCTTCTCCCTTCAGTCCTCCACTGCCTGGGGGTCCCTTTGGACAGAGAACAGGATTTAATACATTTTTTTTTTTTTCCACAAGAGAGCCAAAGGGAAGATTCCTACCATGTCAAGAGCGAGCCATTCATGCAGGTAACCCAGAGCACCCAGGGAGCTGGCTGGGTCTGCTCCATCCCCGCTTGCCCATCTACTTACCATGGGGCCCGGCCGCCCCGTCAGACCCATCGGACCCGCTGGTCCCCTCAGCGCCAGCTGCAACAGAAAGAGAAACGTTGCTCGGCTGGTGCCTCTGCTTCACTGCTGCCGCAGGGCAAAGCCACCGTTGTGCCACCAGCCACACGTTCTCTCCACACTCCGAGAACCACGTGCCCTTAGAGCAACGCCCGGACCCTCTGTGAATTTACCCCAGAACGTCCAACTTTCTGCCCCATCGACTCCTCTCTGCCTTCACAAATGGGCAAAGCCCTTGGACGCTGCATGAATCTGTTGGGAGGACATACAGACCTACACCCCTCTGCCCGTAGGCATCCTCACCCCACACACCCACCCTGCACCGTGCCCACGAAGCACAAAACCCCTGTATAGGTGCGTATAGACACACCTGGCCCAGACCCAGGGCGGGTGGAAGGACAAGGAGCCGCCTGCAGTTAAACCAGATGAGAATCAGCCTCTGAAGGTCCGATCCCCTTTTCCATCATCACACACAGACACAATAAAATGGATGCTTTTGGCAAAAAAAATTATTGAAGGTAAGTGTCAAAATTTTGCCTGAACAGACTATAGGAGTTTGTTCACATGTATTTAAGTTCCCAGTTCAGTTCAGGAGGATTTTTTTCTCTATCATCCTATGAGTTCAATTTTGGAGGAATTTTTTCCTTTTTTTTTTGGTTACTATTTAATATCCTGCAAACAGAATGACAATTCTATTTACAGCAGGGGGATTTTAGCTCAATAATTAAGGAGTCATGTAACCATGCATCAAGTCAGTTATTTCCATGGTGGGTAGTGGGACTGGTCCACACTTTAAAACATCGTTCGGACAATTTGTTCCCTCCTGACAATTCAACACTTTAAAAGAGTTGTAATTATCTGTGTAGTCCAGTAATTAAAATCTACCCATGATTGCACTTGGAACAGCATAAATATTGCACAAATGCTAGATTATGTGGCATCTTTTACAACACCCCATTAAAAGGGAAATGCTCTGAAACACTGCTGGCTGTGACAATGTTCAGTGTCTAGTGAAAGCCAAATTTTAAGGGAATAAATCAACCTAATAATGCAATTAACAAAAATGGTAACAAGAAAAACAAAACCTCAAAAAAGGAAAGAAGATATCCTCTACCCTGGAGGACTCCTTTTCCATTCCTGTCATATCCTGTAACTTCCCTACCAAAAAAATGTCATTTTATTTTCCTTTCTGCTTTGGTATCAGGGTTTTCTGCCGGAATTGTCTGATGATAGGTTGAAGTTAACCAAGAAATAGATTTTTTTTCCTTTACATAAATATTCAACTTTTCATCCACAGCCCAAAAGTCACCCAGGATTTCTTTGTATTTTAAATTTTTCCCAAAATCTGAAAATTTAAAACAAAACAGAGAAAAAGGACTTTGAGTGAGTAGAAGAAGGTTTTTTGTTTTTTCATAATATTCACTATTTTCAACAGACAGGAAAAAAAGAACAAAACCAGAGAGTCTGAGAAAGCAGATGCTTCTCATGAAATGTTCATCTGGTCAAAACCCCTATTTCCCAGCAAAATAAAACGCCGATGGAAAAACTGTAGGCAGCCTTGAAATTAAGACTGACAAGGTAACAACAGAAACATAATCCACCAGTATTATTCTCAGAGTAAGGTTAATGGACAGGAAAATGCAGTGGCTGGTGGCATCAGGGCCCTGTACACTACCTGAATACATATAAAATCAAACTCCTTTGTAAAAAGGGGGTTGGATGGAAACCAGAATAGTCCCAGCTAAGCCAAAATCTTTGTTATAAACCTAAAAGGGGCATGTGCCACCCAGCTGGGTGGAGACCCCAATGGCCTTTATTTCATTCAAGGATTAAATAAATTGCTTTTTAGCCTATTTCAGCAGACTGGCTCAAAAAGTCTGTGCTAAAGTGACTGCCAACAGCTCTGAGTAACAGACTGGCTACGTCTGAGCCACACATCCCAGCTGCAGACAGATGTGGGCTTCGGACCCGAGGAGCACACCCAAGCTCTGGGCTGGATGATCGCCTCTGGCGGGGAGAGGAGCAATGCCCCCAGAGCTGTGTCCCTTTGCAAACTGCCTCCCTAAACTATCTTATATTTTCCCTTTTACTGCAAGAGTGTGCTTACAGCTGGGATTTGATCCCTCCTGGACAAGATTGGGGCAAACACAACAGGAGGGCACTTGTGGGGTTCCCCAGGTGGTCCCTTCTGCTGTAATTGTGCCTCTTGCATCTCTGCTTTTAACATGTTAATGATCAAATGTAGCTTCATACAAGCACTCATGGAAGAAAAATTTCAAAGCTGTACCAGCTAGAAATTAAGTTTTATTTTGAACAGATGAGTATGAAGCCTTATACACTAAGGTACTTATCTAGGCAGGGAATGGGAGTTGTACTGGGAACATGCACAGCTGATCTTGTTTCACCAGCAAGCCTACATAATAAACACTGCCAGGAATTATTTGATCATCAATCAATAAGGTCATCCAAGGGAAAAAAGGTTGCATGGATAGTCATCATGTATTTCCAAATAAAAACACTGAAGAAAATTGCAGCTTGCCTGTTGAGATTTGTGGAGCTGGGAACAGCTTACATCTGTGACATACATTTAATTATTACAATTTACTGGGAAAAAAACCCACAACAAAACAAAAAGAAAAAAAGAAAACCCCCTATAGCGCATACCACAACTGTTCATACAGACTCTCAAAACTGTCAGCATAAACAGCAAACCCCACTGAAGCCAAGAGGTCTATGTCTACTGGCATCAGCAGAAGGCCTGGTCCATGGTCTGTAGCCAATTTCAAACCCCGTTTCTAGGGCTTGGCCTATTGCTGGCCAGTAGGAAAAGGCCAAGTCATCCAGATGTCATCACCTCAACCACACAAGCAATTCCATCTCAGATGAGAGGCTGTCACCACCACCAGCACTACGGATGGTGCAACTACGAAGTCACCTCCCCCAGTGCACTTATTCTGGTCCTCGTCCACTTCCTTGGGCACCTGCTGCAAAAGACTTCACTTACCCTGGCCTGCTGCAGGATGGCTTGGGCTTGAGCCTCCTGGGCTGAAACGAGAGGTCCTTTAGAGCCAGCATCTCCTCCTCCACTGAAGCGGAACTGATGGGAACACGAAGAAGAAAAGCAGGTCACAGGGTTGCTGTCCCTCCACCCTCAGGCTAGCCTGACTCCTAAACAACTCTGTTCAGCATGACTGACCCAACCCCATCACTGGTCCTTCCAGACCATCCTATTAACCACCGCGCTCTCAGGTCACCCAGCTCACAGGCACAAACCGACCGTTTCCCACGTCCGTACCCACACAGCAAACCCTGCCAGCTCACCGTGATGCACAATAAGAGGGATTGTAGGCTCTGAACTGTAAGGGCCTCACACACCACCGTTCAAACGAAATGCAAAGTTCTCACAGGGCTGATATTCCCCGTGTGGATGCTGTTGGCCGGGAGACCCCTGGAGATGGGGTTGCATCAGGTTATTTGGCTGTAGCTGCCTGTTTGTCCCAGGACAAAGGCTGTATTTCTCAAGTGTGGCAGTGTGCTTCAAAGAGCATAGTTTGGCCTATTGTTCAAGCCAGGATCCTTCAGCACACAAAGGATTTTAAAAAAACCCAAATATTAATGTTTTATTTTCCCAAACTTGAAAGGGACAGAGTTTAATGTTTTCTTCTGTCTCTTCCACCCCCAACAGCTACAAGCTCACTTTCCAGTATACACACCCTTCTCCCGCCTCTGTGTTTGGGTTTTTGCAAGAAGGTCTCTCCAGGCTGCAGAACCTACTTGGACAGCTCTTTCACCTCCATTTCACCTCTGCATTTCACTTCGTTGGCGCTAGGTATATGACCACACGAACTTGGCAAGCAGATTCAAAGAGATGCAATTTATAGGCCTACAGTTGGTTACTGTAGGGGCCAACAAATGTATTGTAATGGCCAGCTAAGCTCCATGTTGAGCACTTGGCCCAGGCTGCCCTAGGCACCCTGCCAGGAACCTACACAAGTATCACCCTACCATTTGGAGCCTGTACAAGAATGCGGCGTTTTTTTCACTAAAGGCTCTTTCCCTTTGGTACCTAACCACTTATTTTCAGCAGCTGGTTTTGTTAGGGCTTTCTCACATCAAAGCAGACACAAAATATATCCATTCCTTTAGCATCCCAGGCCCAAGAAGGCTGACTCGGTACTTGCTAGCTTCATGTAGGTGAAAAAAAAAACCTGCAAACTAACCACTGGTCATCAAAAGAGATTGCTTCATTCTGGTGCTTACAATTTTGACACCTGCTTTGAAGAGCTACTAGAGCTTCCTCACTGTAGGAGGGAGGGTTCTGCCTGGAAATTAGGCACCTGGAGGTGTCTTCAGTTGCTTCTTCATGACTTTTACTCTCCAACACCATGCCCAGTCAGAAACACTTAAGCTTATTCATCACTTCTGGAAAGTTTAACTTACCAGCCCTGTACTTTTGACCAGTGAAGAATTTATAGTGCTTTGCAAAAAGTAAACTTACAAGGGAACCATCTAGATCCATATTTTATACCAAGGAAAATGCATCCTTGGTGTAAAAGAGACAGGGGACTTCTGCAAGAACAGGCACTAAGCAGTAGCAAAGCAAAGAAGCCCAACTTATTTAAATGCTTTTTTAGTTATGCTTGTACTTACAGGCAACATAAGCATTGTCCCTGGTGGTCCTGGTAAACCATCTGCTCCTGGAAGACCTGGGCGACCAGGTGGACCCTACAAGAATAAAAAGTAAAAATAAACATCTATAGTGTCATTTTAGTCAGGTCAACACATAAATAGTCATGGCTGTAAAGGTATATGTCACGACACAAAAGGCTCCCTATCTTGACAAACAGGCATTGAGCATGTAGGCATCCCAATGCTATGGCAAATTTTGTGGCAGCACATGTGTAAGCACTCATGATTTTTTTTACTAATTCTTACTTCTTACATCCTGGCCCCCATATTTTCAGGGTCTGCCATATGCAATTTTCGAGCGAGCAATAAAAGTTTCTGCAGTGTTCCAAGTTAATGGAATCAATGTTTAGTTGAGTCTGTTAAAACCTATTAAAAAAGTATATGAAACTTCATAACTCAGGTCAGTGAGATAGAAATGTGGAAAGATAAATACATTTCAGTACATGTTAAGTCATTTAGGTCATTCCATTTTTCTCTCTTCTGTCTTTTTTTTTTTAGTCCTATGAGGTTACTTCCATCTACAATGGAGTGATCCTGTCAGCAGCTGTAAATCAGCAAAACTCTGAGGATCTCAGTGGAGCCGTGCTGATTAACATCAGTTGAGTGTCTTTAACTTGTACTAAAGAAACGAGTATGCAGTAAAAGATCTATTGATGAAGCTATAAATAATCAAATATGGCAAATTTTCCTATAACAGACTATAGATTATTTGTATTCTCAACTGTGTACTTGGCAAAAAGTTTAAGTTAACCCAAATTTGCACATCCATCCAGCAATCCTACCTGCAAGCGAGGATGACATCCAAGTACTCAGTGTGCATGCCTAATTGCAATTTTCACACTTAAGGAGCTGAAGGCAAGAGTGACTTGATCATGTCCCAGCGAGGCCAAGAGCAGCCCTGGTGCTCGTTTCATGGCCAGACAGACAGCACTCCCTGTCCAACAGCTCAAGCTTGAGGGCTTGCATATTCCCCTCTTTAGTAAACACCAATAATAAATCTACCTGTGGAGAACCTCTTAGACGAGCAAGTAACCAACATCCATAGTAGTTCTCACTCCCTTCAACCTGCCTGAAGCCCTCCAGCCCGAGCAGACACCAAAGAAAGGTGAAAATAAAATCCTACCACAAATTGGACATACATGGACAGGCTACAGGGACACAGAAGAGCCAGACCTTGCTGCAGAAAGTCACACACCCCACGAGGCAAAGGGAAGTGGATAAAGGTGGGAAAGGGAGGAGGGAAAGAGAAAGAGGTAACAAAGTCCCTAAAAATCAGAACATTTAAAAAACAAAACCACCAAAAGAAACATGTGATGGGTGATCTTTGCCCCACTGTCTTCCAGTAAGATTTTGGAGCATCTCTTTGCATCTCTGAAATCTCATTGTTCCCTCTTCTTCCATTCCCTCTACACCATGTTCAACTTAAAATTTCCCTCCCCGTCTCCCTCTTAAAAAGGAACCCAAAACGTTCAAGCCAAAGTTTCCAGCGCTAAATTAGAGCCCAGCACCAGGGTGGGGGTGAAGAGCTGCTGCTGCTACTCCACCCTGGCCCAGCCTGCCCGTCGCTCCGGCCGGGCTGTGGCTGGACCTGCCCCACAATTACAGGGCAGAGCGGCGCTGCGGGCGAGGAGCCGAGCTCTGCACCGCAACCGGCCCGGAATACCAACGCTGCTCCCAGCGCTGCAGCAGGCAGCGCTGCAGCCAGTGATTTATCAGCAAAAAAAAAAAAAAAAATTAAAAAAAAAAAAATAATCCAGCAGCTCCCTCAGCACCAAAGGGAGGCTGCATAACACACCAGCCCATTCATTTTTCAAGACAAGCTCATGATGCTACGTTCGTGCTGTTTACTTAGTAGGGCCGACACCAGAGTCCCTGACTCCGCTGATGAGGTGCAGAGGGCAGTCCCATCTGTTGAAGCAGAAGCACAATAAATAATTTAGGCCAGACTCATTTTATATAATAAACTTTTTTCCCTCTCCCTCTTCTCCTTTAACTCTGGTCCTGCAAATGATGGATCAGGAATGAGCTTGTTTATCTCTCTGTGTGTACTCTGCCTGACAAATGTTGATGCAATGTTTTTATACATAAACACCTCTTTTTGTTTCAGGTTGGGCGTGTGAGGTCTTTTCCTTGCAGGGTGGAGCAGCAGGGGGCAATGGTATGGAGGAAAATCAAACCCATAAAACACTTTGTAAATTTAAATTCATGAATGCCTTTAAGAAATGCAGCATGCCAGACTCTCAGTTGGTATAAATCTGTGTCACTCTCATTATGTAAATAGAGATTTGCTGATATATAGCAGCCAGGGATGGGGACTTCAACTTTCATTTGGTGCAGTGCTCTAAAATGCCATGCTGAGTGCAAACACTAATGCAATATTTCAAGGGAATGTTTAAACTGAAACCTCAGTGTGTTAGTGCTCAGGCTCCTCGAGTAGCAGACAGTGACAGAGCGATGCCCAGCAGCCCACAGTATTGAGCCTCAAAATTTGCTTTAAGTGTCCTCTCGGCTTATTTTTCTTCCACTTTCAGCCCTGGTCAGAAAATTATGCAACAGAAGATCTTTTTTCGAAGTAGTTGGGGTCTTCTAGCTAAGGCAGCACTTGCCATCTGATGGAAAAAAGGGCATTTGGAAAACGTCAACCCCAACAAGGATTTTAGGGACCTATTACTTCTGAGATGCAAAACTGTCCTCAAGGGGAGTAAGTCCATTGGGACGCAATGACTGCACGGGCTTGGAAGATACAGCTTTTGCCCTGTGACCAGCTTTCCCCCAGGGGCATGCTGATGGACCCAGACACCCCAGATTTCCAACACGCAGCAGGGTTGGTGACAGAGCTGCAGTTTGCTCTGATGCTGCAGCTCATCTCTTTCAGAGGAGTAAATTTTCCCACTTTCTTCACTCCAGTCTGGAGCATCCATGAAATAGCTTTCTGGTCTCCTAAGTGCCATATTTCCTTCTTCCCACTGCTTGAAGAAACCTGCCTAAGTCATCCTAAACCACCCCCCTCCACCCCAGACGAGTCCTCTGAAACCTCCCACAAACAGGCTGCTCTGCAGCTTTGTCGGTGACGCAAGCTCTTCTTCGCGTTGTAAAATAACTGGGATAAATGAACAAACTGACATCATGAATAAAACAGAGCTAAATGAGTGTTGGCCAATATTAACATAGCTGAATATTGTTGGTATATTAATTCAGTGCACCTGCCTGATTGCAAATAAAAAGTCTTTCTATCAGATGCAGGCGGAGGAAATGTTCTTTGCTGTACACATATAAGTGTCATGTAAATTCATGAGCTATGCGCAGGGTTAATAACAAACAAATTAAAAGAGGAGCTGCTCTAATTGAAAAGGAGTATTTTAATACAGTTTCAGTTCCTGTCTCTGCAAGTTCATCGCTTCTCTGTGCACAATATGTTGTATTACATTCTGTTCTGGACACTCAGAAAAGCAAGATGTGCCGTCTGTGCTAGAATGCAAATTATGCCTTTCATTTCAGGGTGTGGAACAACATCATCGAGGACAGTGTGTCTGCTGCTGCTTGGCTTTGGTTGGCTACAAGAGGAGCCTGGCCAGCAAACGTCTGCATCTGCCTGGACAAATGGCTGAAATACTGACTCCCTTGCCAGCAAGGTCAGCATCCATCCTGCCAGGAAGCTGAATTCTTTGGAGCAGAGGCAGCACTTCAAGGGGAGAAGAAGAGAAAGCTGGGCGACATGTAGGACCCATGCAGGATGAAGACCCACCGAGAGCCTGGTGAAGCCATACAGCCCTTTTGACTGATCCTAGACCGCTGCAAGATACAAACCACTGCTGGGACCTTGCCCAGCTTGCCCATTCTCTATGAAGTCTGCCACCCAAGGATGCAGAGCCCTCCCTTGGTCCTTCTGCCAGGGTAGTGCAGGAGGAACCAGGACCATGGGGTCTCAAGGGTTAAGCCAACCTCTGAGCAGTGGCCCTGGCTCCCGGCCAAGGGATGAGCCCGCAGCTGCATATTGACTTTCTGAGCTTGCAGGCGCCAATCGATGGAGCACAGTCAGGCCCTCTCATTCTCAATCATGTCACAACCACAAGAAACGTTATTACTGTTCCATCAAAAAACAATAAATACACCAGGAGTGTAAAAGAGGTGGGGGTCTTTCCAGCAACGGTCCAGGGGCAATGCAGGAGTGTAGTGGCCAGGGGATCCCAGCTGAGTCCCCAGGGACCAACCACGAAACAGTCTTAATTAAAAAAAAAAAAAAAAACAAACAAAAAATCAAACACACACACACAAAAAAAAAAAAACCACAACAAAACCAAAACACCAAAAACAACAAAAAAAACCCACACTGCACCAGGGCCCAGGTTAGGGTCAT
Organism: Tyto alba; assembly: GCF_018691265.1. Taxonomy (NCBI): domain Eukaryota; kingdom Metazoa; phylum Chordata; class Aves; order Strigiformes; family Tytonidae; genus Tyto; species Tyto alba. The sequence goes on from NW_024881273.1 coordinate 3,969,589, forward strand.
TACCACAAGAATGCCCCAACACCTCAAGTACACCTTAAAACCACAGCAGATGCTTCCCAGTGCAGGCCAGCAATGATTTTCTTTCTCTCAGGGGTTGCATTTTGCAACGTGCATGTCATGGGGCTGGGAGGTGAATGATGAAGGTTTGGAACCAGCTGGTTGCTTTGTCCTCCAGCAGGCAGGGAAGATGGGACCCCCTCCTGCCCATACCCCAGGGGAGGCAGCCAGGCCCCGGGGGGGGGGGTCCCAAACCCACCCTGAGGGGATGGTAATTTGGAAGAGCACTGAAGTGCAGAGGGGCAAGTTATTATTGCTGATGAGCAGGTGGGATGGAGAACCACCTCAATTGGTGAGAGAGGAAAGGGTACATCAGACAGAAAAGGGAACACAACTGCATTTTAAAAGCCCAAGGGAGAAGAGAGGGGGTAAAAAAAGAAAAACCTCTGTGAGTTAAGGCACAGTGGCTCAGCTTCCACTTAACCTGTGCAGAGAGCTGGGCTAGGAAGGACTTAGGGAAAAATATTCATCCTTTCTGTCTAATTGGGGAGATATATCCCTTCTTGTGTCCCAGTGTATAAATATGCTTAGTCCCTTCCAGGTGGTGTTGCCGTGCCCACAGCCAGGCCAGGAGTAAGAAGAAAAGAAAATCAGAGGGTTTGATGCAGACCCGATGGCAACCACAGAGGAAGCCACAGCAAACCTCTGGCATTGCTCCAGCATTAAAAACGAGGCTAAGGTGAGATCCTTGTTAGCACAGAGATCTTGTTCTGATCCTCTGCATCGGAGTGAATTCTCCCCCCTATTCCTTCTGGGTCTTAGGTTAGTCAATTAAGAGAAAAAAGAAAGTAAAAAAAAAAAAAAATTAAAAAAGAGATAAGCAAGGCAACAACATAAATCCTTAGCAGCAGTCGCAGCAATTAGTTGTGCTAAGACACACATCAGGACAGCACAACCACCCTTCCTTACCCAGGCCCTCCCATTTGAAACTGGTCATCGGCTTTTCCCGCCTCATCTGGGCAGAATTCAGCCAAACTCCACCAGAAGAGTAGGAAGCCCTGCAGACACAGAGAGCCTGGCTCACCCCAGCTTATCTTTCCCAGACACCCCGGAGGCAAACGGGATGCGGTTCCCCATCTGGAAACCAACTGTTGGATCGGTGGAGGATGCTGCAGCACACGCGAGCCTGTCACGGGTAGTGAGCTGCCTTATCTGCCAGAAAAACGTGCTCAGAACCTCAGTGATCAGATTAGGGAAGTGTTTGCTGATAAGCACTCCCTTCCTCGGGAAGGTGTTTTGCATTCGCTGGGTGACAGCACCGGCAGCAGTGGGATGCTGTGTGCGCGGGCGCATCTCCTGGGGTCTGTGTCGCTGCTGCTCTCCTCCCTCCTGCACTTTCCAGGAGAAACTCTGGAAAAACAGACCTCGAACAAAGCCTGTCTTCAGAAACCCACCTGTAGGCACATTTTTTCGCCCTTTTTGCTACCAGGACTGTCAGGATGCCTGAGGCCACAGTAAGCCATCAGTGGAGGCTGGCATTCAGGCTGCTGGGAGCCCCATTCCCCGGATGAGGCAGCAGTACACTAGAAGCTATTTCGAAAGCGTATTTGCCTGCACTCAACACCACGGTGCGCCAAGGCACCGAAACAGTGTCAAACTCCAAAGCTCCATTCGTTTTCCTCACGCAAACCTGCTGAAATCGATGGATTTACTCACGCAAGACAACCGCTGCTGGTACACGTCCCCCCTGTGCCGCCGCGGCACCAGCCTGCAGCCCCGCACGCCGCTCCGCTGGGCTGCACCAAGGCAGGAGCCGCTCTTCTCCTGCCAGCACAGCCCCCATTTTGGTGCTCCATCACCCAAACCAACATTCCCCAAGGGCACTGCGTGCACTCCTCTAGTTTCAGACCCAAACTGAGCTGCTCCGGCGGCCTCGGCTGAGCCCACCGCAGCCTCTGTGCGAAGCCAGAGCCCGTCTGTGCTACAGTGAATCTTCCCACTCGCTATCGGGCCAAAATTCCTGCTGGAAGCGGTGTGCAGCCTGGTCCCTCCTTGTCTGCTGTGCACGGGTCCCTACTCACCCGGCTGCCTCTGCCAGGGAGGGGGAACGGGCTCAAACTGCGGGTGAGCAAAAGCAAATGAGGATTGTATTGGTACAAGGGTCCTTTCAGAGAATCAGTTCGGGGAGTGAGGAGAGCGGGTTTTAATTTTTGGCACTGCCAAGCAGACGGATTGCCACTTGAATGGTGCTTGTGCACCGCTTACTGACCAGAGGCTCAAGTTCAGCTGCTCCCAAAACATGGGTCATTCCGGATCCCAGGTGAGGACTCAGCAATAATGAATAAATATGCAACTCTGACCAATGTGCAGTGCTAAACTACGGGATTTGGGGTCACAGTCCATAAAAGTGCTTGGGAGCAGCTGCCTTCGGATGAGACACCCCAAAGATGGAGGCTTCTGCAGGCAGCAGTTTACAAAGCAGTGGGTGCTAAGGACAAAACTAATTTAAAGTAATATCAAAACCAAACACGCAAAACCTAAGTTGCTGCATTCCTAAAGCACATAAATCAGTCTCTAGTACTTGCTGGTACAGACCAATAATCGACCTACAGGAAAGGTGAGGTGTTGCACAAGAGCCACATTCCCACGGGGAGCCGTCTGGGACACGAAACGGGTGTAAGGAAAAACCCACCACAGGAGTGCTGGCATAGCCCTGGGACCATCCCAGACCCAAACAAAACTAAACCCTCTACCAAGACTCACAACACCAGCTGGAACGAGGACGCAGAATCACCGCTGAACTTCATCTCACTGTGCTAACAGCTATTTCGTGTGTTTGCTCATTCTGTTTTCCCAGTGCCACAGCCCAGTTCCTGCACTGGAGTGAGCAGCCACATGCCAAAGGGTGCAGACAGAGAGCAGAGGGTTTGTCAGCTTTACTCTTGGTTTTAACATGGAGAAAACTGCGGAAGGCATTTGACTAGTGTGAATGTGTTCCCCAACCCTTTGTCCCTGGATGCGAAGTTCTGCCCTGTACCATACCATAATCTCCTTTTTGGGCTGACTCAGAGGAGATTGCTATTAATGAGCAGTTTTTGGGGGCTCCAGTGATACACCACAGTCCAACTTTACACACACAAAATGATCCAAGGCATCAGACAAAGAGGAGAAAATCATAGGTACTCACTCTCTCCCCAGGGTCACCCATTAAGCCCACGGGTCCAGTTGGTCCTGGAGGTCCTGGAAGGCCCTAGCATAGAAAAGACAGAAAAAAAAAAAATAAGCCAGTGAAGGAAAACGTGTTATTATTTGTAACGTATTTGTACAGTGAGCAGGAAAAGAATTAGAGCTTTCTGTTTGTTTTTGCACCAGAAAAATCAACCCTGAAGCGCTCCATACACATGCGGGGCATATGGAAGCAATAGAGCCCAGGAGCAGCTGGGTGCTGAGCCCCCCACGGGCACCCAGCACCCCGGGGCCACACACATCCTCCGGTGCAAGGTGTAGACAAAGTGCCACTTACTGCAGGGCCTTCAGGACCAGGTGGGCCTTCCACCAGCATACCCTGAGCAAAAGGAAGAAAAAAAAAAAAAAAAATTGATCAGCAAAGCACATCATCAAAGTCACTTTGACTACAGGGCTGGACAGCCCAATGCTTTCTCTGTTCTTAGATATTTCAGATCTTGATGCTAGGGTTAGGCACCCCAGAGCTGAAGGAGAGGGGTGGTATCTCCTGCGTCCCCACTGCCAGAAGCACAAAAGGCACTGCCCATTGAAAAGCCAAATACTGCCTGTTTGAACCACACAGGGGATGGCAAAACAGCCCTTTCCCCCGGCACCAAGCCCAGCCTCACCCCAGCACAGGGTCACCTTCCTAACCACAACCCTTCTCCCCTCGCTCATGCCCAGACAAAGGGCAAACCCTGGGACACATCCAGTCTTGATGGTGCTGGAGCAGAAGAGCTCCTCTTCAGGAAGAAGCTGCTTCTAGATCCAAGCAGCTTAAAAAAAAAAAAAAAAAAAAAAAAAAAAAGAAGTTAATAATCAAATTGCAAGGGTTTTTTTAAATTACTTTCCCAGCAGACTGCATGCTGTGATTTACTCTGTGTACCTAGGAAATCACTGTGTGGGCAAAATGGTAGAATAATGTTATTCCATTCCTTTTAATCTAAATATTTTGTCATAACTTTAAATCAGTTCTATCATGTACTCAGTAGAATTGAGCTTTTTTTCCCCCCCCCTCACGGGTATGTAAAAGGCAGGAAAGAAACCTCCCAATAAACCTGGCAAATGCTTTCCAGAAGGCACTGGGATGATCTGTTGGGATGCACCCCCCAGCGAGCACTGCCCTTGTATCTCTGGACCAGTGTCCGTGCCCCCAGCAGCACCCAGGTCGAGCCAGAGCAGACCCAGAGCTTGCCAAGCTCATCTGTAGCAAAGAGGGACATTTCTCCTAGAGGCTGAAATCAGCCTGTAAAAATCTGTAGATAAGCAGTCGGCTCATACGTGAGAAGCCCGTAGGAAGCAAGTGCAGGAACTAGTCTCAGGTCACGCTTAACTGGTCTCCTGGGCTCAGGCTCTGGTGCTAAATTTAAGCCTCAGCTGACCCCACAGCAGCCACTACAGCAGACAGGGCTGAGCTGAATGAATCTGAAATGTCTAGAGGAAAATCCAGGCATTCCTGCCCCAAAAGCCACAGCCTCTAAACCCAGAGGAGCAAAAAATAGGGTGAAACATGCTGCCATGTCCCTCCTTCCATTATTGGGATGCATGTTTCTGCACCACTAATGCACGGCCAGCACTATTTTCTGTCTTTCCCAGTGTCCACACTACTCATTAGCACCTCGTTTAAAATCTGGCTTCCGCTTCATTTGGATGTGTGAGAGGAAATATTCTGCTGCTGTCATCACAGAAGTGCCTGTGCAGTCGTTCTTCACCAGGAAAGAATTTAGGTCATGGACTTCACCCCGTGCCCATTTTGACAGCGGTTTCACTGTCTGCTATGGAGACACTGTTATCTTCTGGGTGAGAATTAGGGGTGAACCTCACACAACATTCCAACCTGCACCAAGTATGAGCTATCTGCTGTTGGAGGCTACCGAGAAGAGGTGAGTTATGTCGATGGAGATGTCCCCCCAGGACAGTCACTAAGCACCAGCTCCTTTTCAGACCTGTGTTGAGGGCATTGCACAGGAAACCCCAGAGATCCCAGCAAACCTTTCCTCATACGGACACCCCAAGGTCCATCCCTGTTGAGACAAACGGTGGCACATTTTGGTGGGGCAGGCTCCAAAACAGAAATCATTGTCTCTGGGCTGGTGCAGAGAGTCATGGCCCACATAGGTCTCCCCAGGACATTTTTGGGCTGCTGGGTGCCAGCATTACCATGGTCTGAGCATGCACAGCATTGAGGCTCTGCTTCCCATGGCCAGCTGCAGAGCCTCAGGATGCTCCTCCACATGGGGGAAGAGTCTGGGCTAATTAGCCAATTTGCAATGCAAACATCCTTGGCATCTTCCCATATTTATCCGTTGGTTTATGTTGAGCTCTAGCTTTAGGGACATCTGGAGATTCTCCTCGGCAAAAGACCTCCACTGTTTATATGACTGCTCATTAACAGGAGCGATGGAAACGTGGGAGGGTTTTGGGACCAGGACCAGTGGGGGGGGATGCCACCGAGGGTGAAGCAAGCAAATCATGGATTTGGGACTGTCCCAGGGGAAAACAGGGTGTTGGTTCCACTCAACACCCAGGTGCTACCCCTAAACGATTACAAAAACAGCCCAAAAGCTGGCTGCAACACACAAAGGTGCCACGCAAAGGCAGAGCAAACCTTCCCCAAAGGCAGGTGCAAGCACCAGGGTCCCCCCCAAAAAGAAAGAGGGCTTTTGAGGAAGCAAAGGCAGAGATGGGATGGGGGGGGGGGTCCCCAGCCATCCCCAGCTGCATCCCTCCTCGCCCTGCGCTGCCCCGCTGCCTCCAGCGAGCGTCAGCACAGAGCAAGGATTGAAGGACAGGCGGTTTGAGTGAAAAGGAGAGAAAATCGAGCAGAATCCGACTCCTGCATTTGGTTTTTATTCCCCTTCTGCTGCAGCTCCCATCAAAAAGAAATAAAAAAAAAAATTGCGCAGCAAATCTGAATTTCTTTGCTGAAGAGGAACTGCACGGAGAGGGAAAAGGCAGCATTTGGTCTTGTTTACTTTCTGGCAAAAGCTATACATGCTCCAGTGTTTTGAAATAGTGAAGGCGGCCAAATTCTTTCTGGATGATTAAATTTAACTATTTTGTTCTCTTTGGAGCATTTCAGATTGGTTCTGGACAAGGAAAGCTGGGTTTCTGCTATCGTCTTCATGGGGTTCAGCTGCCCCCCCACCCCCCACCCCTTCCCATAGCCCTGATAAACAAATCACTTGCTCCTCCTTTTGTTTGCAGAGAGTAAGACCCAGAAAGGAAGAGAAGGAAGGAAAGGTCGGAAATGCTTTTATAAGGCATTCGTTCAGGCTTTTCAAGCCCCACTGCTACACCCCAGCTTCTCCCTGCCCCCCCCTCCTGCTATTTGCAAAAGTGTCAGGCAAAGAAAGAAAGGGAGGAAGAATTAAAAGAAAAATAATGGCCTCTGAGTGGATGGGAAGTTCTGCCACGACGCTGGGCACTGTGCTGGCCCTCTGCCAAGGAAAATGAGGTTAATTGAGTTGCTGGTGTGCAGCGAGCGCGCGCTCGGCCCTTCGGGGACGAGGCGCAGGGGAGGTGGTTGCAAGGATGCAACGCCCTGCCTTCCAGCCCAGGGAGGAGCAGGCACGGGGGCACCTCAGCATCCTGACACGCACCGAGGGACAGACACACGACCACCAGCCAACGGCCACTTGCTCTGCTCAGTGGTCACCTCCGAGCAAACGCCGGCTGTCCCCACCGTGAGGGGAGCAGCTCCATCCTCGCCTAAGGGGGTGCTCAGTTGGGCACCCGCATTTTTTTTGCAGACTGCAAAGGGCACAGGCAGATTATAACCATTCTTTAGAAAGAAAAACAACCTCAGAAACAGGCCAGGGCAGAATTGTAAAGAAAGAGAGTGAAAGAGAAGAAAGTTCCACTCCCGGGGTGACACCGGGTTTCTCTGAAAGCGGAAAGCTGGTGGGACCTTGGGGCAGGCGCAGGGGCAAACCTCTCCTCTCTTCTCCTGCAGCTGTGAGGAGGGGGAACCCTTTTAGTTCCACAGAGCTGAACCCATTAGTTGCACAATTAAAGCCGGCCCCAAGCTGCAAGTTCAGGTCAGGATATGACCTGGCCACCGGCTGCGGGTGCTCAGGGGAGCAGGTTTGCTGCGAGCCGGGGACACTTCCAAACCTCTGGAGAGGTGAGACATGCCCTCTGCCTAATGCTTCAGTTCTAAAAGGCCTAGGTTTTATTTCGGTAAATGAGAGATTTCGTGGGAAATGTTGCACTTCCTTCTTCATTTGGGTCGCTTCTTGAAGTTTAAAAGAAAAAGAATAATTAGAGTATTTTATATTAAAAGTTTTTAAATGAACCAAGTAATTCTTCCATGGGAAATTTTCCTCTCAGCTGTACCACTGAGAGCACCAAGCCATACCAAACATACCCCTTGTGCTTTTTCCTTGGGAAAAATAAACAGCAAAACCACCAAAAAAACAGATGGTCCTTACCGGCTCAATAATTGCAGGCTCCCCCTTCTGTCCTTTCTCACCCCGTGGGCCGCCAATCTGTAGCACACAAGGGACAGAGAAAGCCAGACAGTCAAAGAGGACATCACCTGCATCAGCATCACCGCTCCGAGCAGGAACTGGAGATCCTGGGACAACTTCTGCAACCAAAGGACTGCTGATGTTCATGTGGAAAAGAAACGGGGCACCCTCCTCCTCGCCTTGTGCAACACACGTGCATGGCAGGTGGATGAATGCAAGCGAGATGCTCTTGCTGGTTTTTGTGTTTTTAATCTAAATTATGGGAAGACAAACATTTTGAACTAGGCTTACCCTCAATGGAAAATTAACTCTCTTACCCCTTCGTAGACGGTGTCCTGGTTAGCAGGCATGCCGGGGCCAATATCAGGAGAGACTGTTCGGTCATAATAGTTATCATAATAATTCCCATCATATTCTTTTATTGTTTCCTCGGTGAAATCTTTATCCAGATCCTCTCCTCCTTGAGCAGCCTAGAAGCAAAAGAGCAGCAACGTGTCAGGCTGCAAATCAGCCTAGGCTGCACATGCTGGAAATATGAGGTGAAGACTGTGGGTTTTCTGAAGTGAGGATGCTTTATAATAATAGTTGCAAATAAAAAGCACAAGAAAAGTGTAATTCTGGAGTTTTAAGATCTCCAATAACCTCCAAGAGTCTTTCCCAAAGGAGGCAAGAAGGATGGGAGGATCTTTATGTCAAAACATACACTCTGGGTTTCCCTGGGATTTCTCTGTTGATCTTTGAAATAACACTTTGAGTGTAAAAGTTTGAATGAGGAATACAAAACACAACACAAAGCAACAGCTTGCTTCAGGAGGATCCTGCAAACACTAAAGGTCTAAAGAAACTGGGAATGGAAGTTTCAAACTCCAAGCCCTACTCATCTCTCACAGCCTTGGTATTGGAGACACTGGATTATTAAGTGTAAAAAGTCACCCATCCAGTCGCATATTTAGAATGCATATCAAAAACACAATGTGTCACAATGAGTATCCAATTACAGGAGGAAATGTGGAAAAATCCAAGTTGACTTCTACAAAAATCTCTTGTTTGTTTAGTCTGGGATCCAAGTTGCAATTGTACTTGTCCAAAGAGCAGAAGCACAAATTTTTACAAATCTGATGCATTAATCCCTGATTCCTTTCTGAACCCTTACAGCAACAGATGTTATGGACCACAAGCAAGGACATCTAGACAAGTATCAGAATTTCCTTGCTTCTCTCCACACCCCTGTGCTTTCTGCAGCCTGGCAGACAATTGTCTGTTGGCATCCTTTAGACTGAACAGCCTGGTAAAGAAGAACATGTGCTGATAATATTCTTTGCTGTTGTTTCTTTCCCATCCAGGTGATGACCAAAATGGTCCATAAATTGAATTAATTTCACTGCTTCCCAGAGAAATAATCTCCTCACTACTATGATTTCAAAATCACTTAAATGCCCCCACCACTTGCAGACCTTATTTCTGTGCCTGCACTGCTCAGAACCCATAAGCATGAACATCTGTATCTGAATGAAAGAGATTTGAAAGTAAGAATAACCTAGTGCTAAGGCAATCATTGCTCCACTCCCCCATCTTCTTTTACCTCTGCAAATACCAACTGGTCTTTGCAGAAATTATAGTTTGGCAATTACTCAGCTAGAAAACTTGGAAAAGTTAGCATTATTTTCCTTTCTACCATTCAAATAGATCTAGTACTATCACACTTCTTTCATCCTGTTCAAAATCTTTTATCTAGGTTTGCACTTTGAAACCTTAAAACCTGTTTATCTTGCTATAAAGCTTTTGGGGATAACATATCAAGCTTTTCTCAAATTATATTTCTTGAAATGAAAGTCAAAATGTCTAGTTTGATGTTTTGATGAAGGTCCCTAAGTCAATTTGCATGGAAAGATGTGGTATTTTGAATCACTGGGCAGAGAAGGAGGAAAGTTCTCCATGCTGAGATTTGCAGGTGCTTTGGAGAAAACCCAAAAGCCTAAAAATAATCTCCTTAACAATGCTGTTAGACAACCTGAATCAGAAAACAGTCCACAAAGAAAAAGAGAGGTCCAAAAATTCAGCGTGGAAAAAAACTGTGATAACAGCTTCATTTAAATCACCTTTTAGTCTTCCCTTTAGAGAAAGCGATGCAGATATGAAGCCCTGGTATATGCATCTGGACAAGTAAAGCAAACTGCCTGATGAATAGCAGGCAATGAACAAAATATATTTGTCCCCAGTTCCTCTTGTTCATGGGAGTATTGCTACCTACTAAATCTTGGAATTGCTTCACTGGCATTTATCACGGAGTTATTAGCCATAATGAAACCCAAGCCCAGGAGAGCTCAGTGACTACGCCTGCCTCCAAAATCTCTCACACAGGCTCCACAAAGTTTCACTTGTGTAAAACTAACCCCCCCCCCCCCCTTTTAATTCCCCTTGTAGGAATTCCAGAATTCCCAAAACACAGACAGCTGAACTTCAACAGTGATGGGCGCATCCCCCGACCTTGCAATGGGGTCAGTGAAGGGATGCTAAAACTGACCGTTCTGCACCAGACCGACGTTACCCCATTCCATCCCACGACCTGCAGCGAGCCAGGACTGGGCAGCTCCGGGGCCACCCCCTGTCCCAGCCCAGTTCTGCCCCACCACACGCTTCCAGCCCGGCGCAACAGCCACGGGGCTCTGGCTGAGGGCAGAAACCTGGCACTGCTTCAAATTACGCCACGCTCGCCTAGGACCACGAGCTCTATTTTGTTTCCTAAACCAGCCAAAAAGCGTCGGAGATTTTTTTTTTTTTTTTTTTTTAAGAGCAAATAAACATCTCCAACCACTTTAGCAGGCTGTATCTCCCGCTGAAACCCTGCTTCTAATAACAAGAACTAGACAGGCAATTACACGCACGAGATCCTGATCCTCACTTCCGTATTGCTCATAAAGCAGGTTGGTCTGCTGCTGGATTAAAGGATTCCGTTTCCCCAGGAGCTTGTGGCTGCAGGCAGGGCCCTTCGCTCTCACTCCGAGGTGTAAACCTGAAATCCATATCCTCTCAGGTATTTGTCCCTCAGGCCGGCACTTTTTGAGTCTTCCCTGTGTCACACTGCGTTAGGCTTCATCTCAGCGCACGGCAATCTCCTTCAGCCAGGCGAGTTGTGCCCTTTTCTCTGCCCATCAGCTAAAAGACACACTGGAGCAAACCTCTCAGCCCAGGAGCAGCCCTCGAGCCCTCCCCACCCAACCGCTGCCTCTTGGACCTGCTGCAGGTGGACAGTTTGCTCGCTCTTCCCATGGGAAGGCTTTGCCATGCGTCTCCCTACCTGAACTCTCCTCATCTATATCCTTTTCCTAATAACTGAAGTGCCCTCGAGTCTCTTACTTCCTCCCCCGATGTTTTTTAAGGACACGCTATCCAATCTTTAATTCATCTCTATTAGAAAGTTCAAGCTTGGCCAAAGATTTCTGGATCTTTGTCAGGAATCAGAAAAGTTTCCCATCCACGGGTTCCCTCAGGTTTGCACTCGCTTCCTCGATACGCTGGAGCCTTTTCTGTTTCTCCCTGTGTATCACTGTGGGCCGCTCAACCTCCTCCTCCTCCACCGCATTTTTTTACCCTTGGTTGGCTGGACTCCATCCCCGCCACGCCACCAGCCCTCGGGGCGGCTGGCTCCCTTCCTGCCTCGCTCCAGCTGCTCAGCTCTTTGCTTGGACACTTTCCCTGACACCTTTTCATTCAAGCTTCCAGGTCCAACTCCAAATACGTTAGCCAACTTTTGCTGTCTCTTTTGCCACCCTCCAGTGCCTCCCAGAAAGCCTTTTATTTAGAGTTTTGACAGTCCCATAATTTAATTCTTCTCCATTTGGGGAGGAACCACAAAACTCTGCCAAGTCCCATCCTACCTCCCAGCAAACATTACCCCACTATTGACTCCCCTTGCTGATGTTCCTGGATAACTAAGAATTGCCTCATTTAGCGGAGTTATCTCCTTGCATAGTGAGCTATACAGCACACAGCTGCACAACAATTTATCTCTAAGGATGAGACCAAAGTTCATTTATTTGACCACCAGTATAAAAGGAAAGAACTGGGCAAGTCTTAAGAACAGAAGAGTCTCAAGTGCAACATATTTCAGTTGAAGCATATTAAAGTGTGGGTAACTAAAGATGTAATTGCTCCAACTGAAAATGTCAGCTGTGGGATCTGGACTGACCTCATCTTTGAGCAGATCTGTGCACAAAACGGAGGGGTTCTTTCTGCATGAATGCAGTAGTTTGCAATCAAGGGTTTGTCCCAGTGTTGAAATGTTGGGTTTTTTTTTGTTTGTTTGTTTGTTTGTTTTTGTTGTTGTTTTTTTTTTTTTAAATTACAGTCTGAAAAACATTCAGTGGGAATGACAAAATGAAAAATATTGATGTTCTCCATCAAATCAACATTTTAAGCATTTGTATTAATAGCTCTGAAATAAAATGCTCTTACTTAGATTTTAGCACCAACCGTCATTTTTCTTTTTGTCAGACAAGCACTTCGCACGGGGAAATGCAGATGTAAATACAAACTGATTTTTCCAGGGGACTAATCCTTAACCAAGTTCTAAATATCCGTGTTCCACACTCTGAAATATCTGGAGTGAAAATATTTTACAAAAAACTTCCTCTTCCAACAGCTGCCCAAACCACTTACAGATTTACCATATGGATGATCACATCTCCTTTGCTCTCAGGGCTATTAAATACCAGAACTAATAAAAAAACAAAGCGAAAGGGAAGAATATTCATTAAAATTACATCGGTCTCATTGTAGGTGATGACGGTACTCGTGGGGAGTTCAGCTTCCACAGCATTTTCAGTGAGTCCGCCCTGGGGGTCCACTTCTTCATTATAGTTGACATCTTCGTAGGGGAGAGGCGTGAAGTACTCTTCGTTGATGGTTTCATAGTTGTACTCATCCACGAGGGGATCATCCACCGCAGCGTCCTCCTTCGTCTGCTTGCTGGGGTCCCCTCCATCAGGTGATGGCGTGGGGGCAGGATAGTCCTATAGCAGAAACAAAATTGCCAGAATCAGAGAAAGAAAATTAGGCATCATCCTTCGCCTCCCCTTCTATAAAGATGCTATTTATCAAGCGCATCTTTGCCAGGACCCCGCGTCAGTACCTGCTTGCTTTCAGGTGTCTCTCCAGCAGCCACTTCGGGAGTGCCGGGTTTGGTGGTGGGTGCTTCTGGTTTTACAGCTTCATCAACATCTTCGTAGTAGGGGTACTCATAGTAGTAGGTGTCACCTTCTCCCTCCCCGTCGGTGTACTGCAAAGAGAAGATGAGAAGCCAAAAATAAGCTGGCAGCACCCAAATACATTCCTGCCAGCTCTTTTAGACATTATTTCATGTCAATGGGGCCATGCCATGATGCAGATCCATGCAGTGAAAACTTTCCCTTCCTCTTGTTCACCAAGAGCCTGGCTTTGGGCTGCTTTGGCAATGGCTGCGATTTGAGGAGGTTCCAAATCATCTCTTCATCCTGTGGCACGTTCTCTCTTATCAGAGAGGATGGATCTACCCCACGGCAATTCAGGCACCCACGATAACACAATAAAAAAAGATGAACTTTTTTTTTTTTTTTTTTTAAAACCTTAGATTGTTGAGACCTCCCAAGTCACACGTCTGACATATTCAGAGAAGGGAAGAAAACATTTGAATCACACAGCGGCTCTGAGAAGCAGTGATGCTATTTTCATTCATCCAACTGCGCTAATAGCATCCGTGTGACTTCCCATCCAGCCGGGGCCCACAGGCAGAAGGGCTTTGAAAACAAGATATTTTCAGTGCTTTCCACAAGGCGTCAGTCATTCTTCAAAATGAAATACAAACAAAACATTTGGTTACAGCTGGGCATGGCAAATTTCTTCGCCAGTCCATCGCTCTCACTGGCAGCAGACGCCAGAGCGTGGAAGAGTTATTCTTAAACAGAGCAACACAGCCTTAAGACAAGCCAGCCCTTGTTGAACTGCTGGCTCCGAAAGAAGAGTTTTATTTTCCTACTACCACATATTTTGACTATACCGAAGTCTATTTTATTTTACTTATTTATTGTTTCTCCAGAAGTGCTGGCGGAGCGGTTACAGCACTTCCCCGGGACTGGGCAGCTGTGCCTCACCTGCGAGCGTTGCTCTGCTCCCCAAAGCCCTGCTAGGTGCAGGTTTTTAATTCAATCCAAAGCTAAGCCGGAGCAGGTTGATGGCATTACAGCTTCATGGGGATTCGGCAGGAGCACACAGGTCTGAGACCAGCTGGAAGCAAGAGGGTGCATGGACCGGCAAATTAGACCAAGAGAGCAGCCAAAATGCTGAGAAACAGCTGAGGATGCCAACCACTTTAATTGCTGTGAGCTGAGCCTGAGACCTCTTAAAAATGTGTAAAATTTAGGTGATGCTCCTCTGGAAATCGGCCACACCCAGACATTTCTAATTGAGCAGCAGAAATTAAAATGTATCCTGTATCAGTCTGTTTGTTCTTTTCTTTTTTTAAAGAAAAGATCTGAGGCTGACCCTCTGTAGAAAAAATACTGAGCACAGCAGTTTATATAGATGAGCTGGGAGCATTTCTGGCAAAATAGAATACAAATGTCAAATACGTGGGCAAAAATGTTTTTCCCTCCTTTAACACTGGTTGTTTCAAAGAATATCGGAAAAGAACTGCTTAATCGTTTTATAAGTTCAACAGTAAAATTTGAAATTTAGAAACATGTGACTGTTTTGGACAGGATTTGTCCTGCCAGGGAAGGTCAGTATTTCTCACTCAGCTCAGGTTGTCTGTCCTGCAAGTTTCTGAGCTCCAGGTGAATATTCATTTCAGTCTTTGGAAATGGGAGGAGCGCTGAAAGGAAGGGAAACTCCCGAGGGCAAGAGCCAAGACCAGAACCTGCAAATCCTAAAAAACAACCTCTGTCTGGGTCCTTACAGATGAGTCGCAGGGAAACTGAACAGGAGGAAGAAGCCGAATGCATTTGGAGCTGCAATACGGAGCTGGATGCTGCTGACCCCAAAACATCCCCAAATCCTACAAGAGACTTACGTATTCATCCTGGTTGGGGTCCTGGGACTGGGGGGAGTCGGGGATGGCGGTGTCGCAGTCGGGGCTGTAGTGTTCACAGTAATCATGGGCTGCTCGGGGGTCTGCCACGATCAGGAGCTGCTGGATGTCACCCTGCGGGGAAGGAAAGGCAGAGCGTCAGGGGGAGGGATGGTGCAAGCCCCAGACTGCAGTCAAGGGGATAAACGCTGCCAAGAAATGAAAAGCAAAACGCTTGGCAGGGCCACCCCCCTGACACGGGCACGTCGCCTGAGATGAGGCAAGAGAAAAACTCTCCGTGTCCAGGGCCGGGTCAAGCAGCCGCTTATCTTGGGCAGCTCTGTGAGGTGTGAAGCCACCACGCTTCACGCCTGGTCCTAAATGCACCTTCCCAAAAGATAACTGCATCTACAGAGAGGTCACCCACCCCCCCCCCCCGCCCCAGTATGACAGCGCTGACAGCCCTGGGCAAGGTGGGTGCAGTAAAAATAAAGGGGCTCTACACACCCCAAATCAGCAATGTCCTGGGGACAATAAACAAACTCCTTTCCTGCCCAGTCTCGTGCAGCTCCACAGGGCTCTGGAGTTGTCCTGCCCAGTCCAAAAAGCTCTTTATTGGCCTCAAAACTACTCTGCTTCTCCCACCCTGTCAATTGGTCTCATTAAAGACATCACCCCCCACCTTCTATGTCTTGCCTCACCTCAATTTTCCACCCACAACAGTGCAGCAGACATAGACAGAGATTAGAAATGCATCTGATAATCAGAAAAAGAGAAAAGAGGAAGGAGGCTTGCAGTGGCTTATTGAAAACCAGGTGCAAAGCAAGCTCATTAGGCACTGAGGCTGCTTAACAGACCACTCTCTGTATAGTGAATGAAGCACGACACAGTCACAGCCCAAAGGTCAGAGCAGAAATCACTCTTTAGTTTCCTAAAGAATCACCATACTGCTTAACCATAATGCCAAAACCCAGTTTATTCAGTAGACAGTTACATAAGAAAAGCCTTTACTATTTAGATTATTAGATCTGATATTTTAATTAGGGAAAAAAAATCTTATTTAATAATATAAAAATATGGCTAAGGCATCGGGGAAAAAGAAAGAGCATTACAACAAAACTGGGAGGATGACTTGGGCACATAATAAGAACCAGAAGCTCCGAACAGCATCTGGCCAGACCAGCGAACAGCCTTGTGGAAAACCAAAGGATATTTTTGAAATTATGGGCCAAATCTGCCTTTGTGCACGCAAGCTGCACATGATCCAGCCGCGGGTGCCGGGGGGGAGCTCAGCCTCCCACGAACACACACCATTGACTTCACCAAAAAAAGCATTGTTGACGTTTTTGGCAGAAATTCTACCAGGAAAGAAGGTTGCAAGGACCAAGGGACCTGGCTGCATCCTGCCTGGCTCTGAGGGGCAGAGACAGCTTACGGCTGCCTGGGGTTTCCCTCCTCAATTTCCAGGTTATCACATCCATCTCTGCAGCAGGTCACCGTAACGTCTGGGCACCTTTCAGATGCTACACAAGTTACCCTGAAATTGAGCACTAGTTTAAGTTTATTAGTCATTGCTTCCTGTGAATAACCTTTACAAAATTAACAGAAGCGTCTGCAAAGCGGTTTTCAATTTTCTATTTTAAGAGAAAGAGTCTTTCCTTCTCTTTCCTTTTTTTTTTTTAAAAAAAAAAAATAAATCCATAGACCAGTTCTGTCATTACTGTTCTAGCTTTTCCATTTTCAATGTAACCACCAAAAATGGGGACGCAGTACTGGGAGAACAGAAAATGTCACCTTTTTGTTTCACAGAACATTTCCCATTTCCAGCCAGATCTGGCCACCACCAGACACTGGGCCCTGCCTCGGCCGTGATGTGACCTAGACGACATTGCCCAGCCCTGAGCAGAGCCTAGAAGGAACTGGGGGGGGATGTTATGGGATTACTCGCACCATGTATTATCACCCCTATCTCCAAAGCCAGTTCAGAACAACAAAGCAGGCTGCCCCTTTGGAGCTCCCTCCAGTGAGGGACACCCAACCCAGCCAAGACAATTTGCTTAAAGTTGATGATGTGAAGATACTTCCAGCTGCTATTTCTGCACACAGGATATCAACCACCTCTGCTCCTCACTGACACCTGACTTCAGCCATTTACGCCCTTCTCTCACTTAGGTGGTTAAAGCTCCCCAGGTTCCACAGGGGCATGGAGAGTGTCCGGCACTGCTGGGATAAGCTGAAATAAAACAGCCACAAAAGCAGACTTGGTACTTGCATCCAAGAGGCAAGGAAGGAAGGCTGAAAGCTTTTTCTTTCTGATAAGGTTGGATTTACACCTCAAGGAGAGCTGATAGTCTGCATCCTATAAGTGACCAGGACTATAACTGTGTTTCCTCAAGGAATAGATAAAGCAAAGAAAGGCACGTTGGCTAAACACAGTGCAAGAGGTTAAGAGGAAGAGAATTTGCTAAAGCTGAGTTTGCTTTTAGTCTCAGCTGATGGCAGCTCCTGAGCTATCCCTGGGGAGAAATCCTGGCTCTATCCCACCCTGCTTCCCTGAAGCACAGCAGGAGCTGAGCAACCTCCGGGTTTGCTGGCTCAAGGCATTGGCAGCGCCTTTGAGTACGTGGAAAAACATCACCTGCAAGTCCCAGGAGCCACAGGCTCAAGTCTTGGGGCCATGGTGGAAACCTCAACCTCACTCAACACACCAAAGGACAGCGTTGGCACAGCAGCTGCTGCTGAGTGAGTGGGGGAAGATGAACAAGGGAAGCTTCCTGCTAGTTTTGGGTCAAGAACCTGTGAAATTCAGTGCGTAACTGAATAAATTTGGCATGTGAAAGGTGTCAGGAAAAAACGTGAGCCACATCAGACTGCTCCTTCAGAGCTCACCTCACATCATGAGCATTATACAACATACCTACTATTTTCCCATTTCCTTTTCAAACCAAATCAGTCACCCTGCCCAGCAAAGTCTATCCTTCTCTTGCTGTTCCAGCAGCAGCATGCATGTATGCAAAATCAGAATGAAAGCCAAATGCACCCAATTTTGGAGGAATGAGCTCCCCAGGGAGCAGCTGAGCTCAAGTACACTGACATGGGTTGAGCAGCTCAGGGGTGGGGGAAGAAGGAGAGCTCACGGGGTTGCTAGACCATTCATCTTTGTTTCATTAACAGCAAGTGCACTGCACTGGTGGATACCCTGTGTTAACACGTGTAAAAAGCAGACAGGAGTAAAACCTTGTTAGCAAGATTCCCGGTCAACTGACCTCATCCCTCAGTGCAAAACAATAAAATGGGCTAATTTAGCCTGTAATAAAAAGCCCCACTATCTGAACTTCACAAAAGATGCACAAAGCTCTGCTGTCAAGAGCCCCATTTCTTTGATTTAAAAAGCCGACTTTAAATAGAGCAAGCCGTGCTGGGAGGTTCGCAAGCCTTTTGTGTCCTCTCAAGTGTGTTCCTGCTAATAAATTTCACCAAGAGATAGCTGCCCCCAGCCCCGGCAGGGGCTGACAAAGGCAGCAGCCAGCTCCGCTCCCTTTCCTCACTCAAGTATCTATTTGTTTCACCGTTATGGTTACACAAAACACCCAAGCCTCTCTCCTTCCTATGTCAGCATCTGCTTTTTTCAGCAAGAGCAGCGATAACGAAGATACCATTAATTTCCTCCCCCCTCCACACACATGCAACAGCTATGGCTTTTCCATGAAGCCTTTGTAAGAGAGAAAACTTAAAATTACACCAAGAGAGTGGTTTAAAGACTTTACCAGCCAAGTCATTCAGGTTTTTAAGATTTATTTTCAAGTGATGATCGGAGGCTGGAGCAGCTCCCCTGGGAGGCCGGGCTGAGAGAGTTGGGGGGGTTCAGCCTGGAGAAGAGAAGGGTCCGGGGAGCCCTTCGAGCGGCCTCCCAGGGCTTAAAGGGGGGGCAGGGAAGGTGGGGGGGGACTCTGGGTCAGGAGGTGGGCACAGGACAACAAGTAATGGCTTTAAACTGAAAGATGGCAGATTTAGATGAGATCTAAGGCAGAAATCCTTCCCTGTGCGGGGGGTGAGACCCTGGCCCAGGGTGCCCAGAGCAGCTGTGGGTGCCCCCTCCCTGGAAGGGTTCAAGGCCAGGTTGGACGGGGCTGGGAGCCCCCTGGGCTGGGGGAAGGGGGCCCTGCCCGGGGCAGGGGGGTGGCACTGGATGATCTTTAAGGTCCCTTCCAACCCAAACCAGGCTGTGATTCTACAATGTAGAAAGGTATCTAAGTCAGGGAGCAAGTCACCGGCACAGTGCCACCCAGCCCCCCTCACAGATGGGGGGGTAAAGTCCTCTTTTGGCGTGTGACTAAGTTGGGCTCATCTGGGCACACAGGGCTCAAGTAAGCACTCCTGTAACTTCTTATCATGCAGAGGCAGGGCACATGTGTGCTCTCATGGTTTCACAAAAAATTTGCGGTGGAGGAAGAAAAAGTCCAATTTTGCCTGAAAATAAACAGTATTTCATTCATCAGAAGAGGTAGTTTTTAAAAAGGGGAATAAATCACATTTTGACCTTTATTCCTAGAGCTTCCTGTGAAGAGGAAGAGGCAGGACAGCACATGGATGAAAATGATTGTGAATTGTGAAGCTTTTATTTGCTCCAAACAGATGTAAGTGCTAACTGTCAGGACCAGTAAGAGTCTCTCTGACATTTATGGTAAAGCCATTTATGCCTGATGACTCATTTGCTTTATGGATTAAGTTCCATCAAGCCAGTTTAATTCAACTCCCCAGCCAGCTCCCAGACAAGACTGGAAAAGCTCTTCTGGAGCATTTTCTAACACTTATTCTATATGTGTGCAAAAATGTCACATCACTTCCAATGACATCAACTTCAGTAACTTGGAGAAATCGCTGTGGTTCAACAAAACAAACAGCTGGCGAGGATAATCGGAGTGACTTCATCTGGTATTGGCAGCAGCCCCATAAATACTGGGATTCTTCGGGGCTCTCATTGTAACACACTGATAATTAACTGGACTGTTTTAGTTTATTAGCCCAGAAGTCTTAGAGACTCTTAACATCCATACGAATAAATGCTGCTCGATGTGCTTTTTTAAACTCCTACGTTTAAACTGGATAGCCACCAGCCCAGGATGTACAACTGTAACACACACACAAAGAAATCTTAAATAGTGGAAGTAATTGGGATGTTGCTGAGTTTTATTACGACGAACTCACTGGTCCATAAACGCAAACCCAGTCGGGCGGCTTAAGAGTGGCAAAGGTTCAATGCAGCTCTAGGATGAAGTAAAAGCTTAGCCATCCCAGCCACCAGCAGGCTTCTAAAAAACCTAATCTCTGTCTCAGAGACAGCCTGCCAGCCCTCAGATGTTCCACTTGATAAAACCTGTCATCAGCACTTGCCCATGGATGGAGGCTCTCTGCAAAGGACACAGCGGCTGCCCTGCCCCAGGGCTCCAAGCAGCTCCTTGTCTGCACAGGTTGGAGGGTAAGAGTGGTATTGGAGAAGTCCGTGAAGAAGGGAAGCAAGGGGTGACCCAAAACTCACCATGCCCCTGGCTCTGCCGGGGTAGTGGGACCCCAAATCTGAGGTCCGATAACTGCTCAGAGCATCAGCGCATCCTTTGTTGTACTGGCATCATCCCAGAGTCCCTCGTTCAAACACAGCTGCTCCAGAAGAGAAGCCAAACTGCAGCAATGGGGCCACCCCTCGTCACCCCCACTGGTGCCTATACCCATGTCCTGAACCCCGTTTCGCTGGCCAGCCATGGTCAGGAGCAAGCTCACCAGACAGAGCAGCATCCTTGGGACTTCCAAAAATTTTGCGCTACAAAAAGGGAAGGCAAGAGTTGAAGGTCTGACTCAAAAAAAAAAAAAAAAAGGCTTGACTTGTGTGTAGTGATGAGTCAGCTACAAATACTTGGTGGTTTGGATAAATCCAACCCGGATGTTTGCTTCCCCATCCTGCGCAAAAGGGCTGCAGGAATGGACGGGGCAGCTTTGCTGCGAGACCCCTGCTATTTCCCCTCTCAAGCTCCAGTTACCACAAGAATGGCTCTCTCTGGCTTTTGGCACTCAGATAGGAGCCTATTCTGAGCCCTCTTTAGAGAAAACAGGTTTAATTAAGCAGAAAAGGGATAGAAGTTTCACTAGAACCAAATACGGCTTCACAGGAAAGCCTCTCTTAAGGGCTGAGAATAATTTCTCGTTGCATCTTCTTCTGGGAGAGGGGGGTACCCTAAGAAACCCTGCTTTCACGACACGTCAGCCTGGTCCTGCATCTACACCCTTAAGCTAAGCCATTACCATTTCTGATATTAAACTTACAGAATACAAACTACAGTAATTATCTGGACAACCCACATGCCTCTCTCTCCCTGACCACAGCAACAAGAAGAAAATAAGCCCTTTGGCCCAAAGGTAATTAACCTCCCCAGCAATTTTCAACCTTTATATTTTATAACCCCGGGGAGGAACCCAATTTCCTATCATGCAAGGATCCATTAACTCGCTGTTAGCCCTGGCCACTGGCTTTGATGGAGCAGGGCAGGGAAGCGTGGTCCCCTGCTCTGTGCCTCTTCCCCTTCCCTGAACCGGGCTACCCTCGGCCCCGAGCTGCCCTCAGCATCCAGCCCTGCTCCCACGGATGGCAACACGGTCAGGCAGTGCCACGTCGTGCTTCCTCCATCCGGATCCTCAGGTCAGCTGCTCCATGGCTCTTTCTTAGAAAAGAGGCTTTTCGGAGCAAGAGGTTGTATTTCATACGTGCTCGCAGAGACCACAGCACGCTGTCGGTCTGTTGGCGTAATATCGCAATACAAATTGCAAGCAGTTTAGCAAGAACTCCTTACTGGAAGGGAAGGACAAGCGATTCTCTAAGAGGAGAACAAAAGCCAGATGGCTTTGCTAATTCTGGAAAGCTCTCCTGAAGAAGCTGTCGCCCTGCCAATATCCAAATACCAGTCAAACACTCAAGTCATTAGCAGAGCAGGAGACACCAATACGAGGTTCGTTTCCAGGCAGCTACTTTCCCCTCTCAACCGCCCCCCAGCCCCAATAACCACACAATGTAAATAACGCCCTACCCTAATGTAAACACTCCCCCAGCAGCAGCCACAGCCACCAGCACAACACCGAGCATCCTCTGCGCTTGCTGGAGCAAATTCAAGGCCAGAGCTGATACCAAAGCCCTTTTTTGTTTTAGTGCCAACACAGAGCTAATTTCCAAAGAAAATAGTCACAGTATTCTTCAGCAGTATGGATTATCTACATGACAGCAGTTTACAGACAATAGATGGACCCATCCACCAGTCCAGTTTCTTATCCTCAACGGGCGAAAGATTTTCTTGCCTTTCCAAATGGCTGAATTTGTGAAACCCATTCATCATTGCTGACTTCTTCCTGCCACTTTCGCTGGAATCCTCTCCAAATGCTGACAGCCCAGAGCCTCTTTGCTCTCTCCAGTCCCACGTAACATCTCTACAGATAACCTTTCCTCAGCCCTCTGCTACCCTGGTCCACTTAACCATTATGTCCTGCTCCAAAAGCTTCTGTACAGACTGGCAACGCCCTGAAGAGAACAGAGAAGGAATAAGATGAAAAAACCTGACCAAGCTCAAATGGACGTTTAATGATGGGGCAAGAGCCCAAGCCAAGCTCCCAACTCGCCACGTGGACCACACGGTCCCATCCTCTCTGCACCAGCTCCCCATCCCTTCACTGCCAACACCGATTCATCCCCAGGCACTTCGCCTAATTGAAACCTCCATCCTTTCAGAACAGACATCTAATCACCAGTTTAAAGATCCCAAAAAGCTCTGGGGCTGCTTTATGCTTTGAGGCAATTGTACTTCACCTTATTCAACCTTGTCCCTGACTGACCGAAGGAGGCCGTGGTGCTCAGATAAAGCACCACGTGCACATCGCACAGTTTGTTGCCCTGCGGCTCCCACCCCAAGCCATAAATGAGCATTGCTTCCAGTGGGCGACGTCTTTTCTACCTCGGAGATGATACCTAGACCTTGGAGGACAGGTTTTGCTCGAAAATTTACCAAATGGGTGGAAAAAGCCAGATAAGGCAAATTAGCGACCTGTCATTTAAGATCCAGGAATTTAGGGGACAGAGTGTGGAGAAGAAAAACAACCCTTAAGAAAGAGGCAGCTTGGAAAACAGGTGGCATTGGCAGAAAAACAAAAAGCGTCAAATCTACAAAGTATTCACTGCAAGGCTATCATAGCAATGTGCTTCTCGAGGGTTTTTGTTTCAGAGCTGGAAAAGCCACCGGTGGGGACAGGTCGGCCCCACGCAGCCCTCCTCCAGCCCTGGCAGTGATGGGGCTGGACCTGCAGAGCCGGGCTGCACGAGAGGCACAGCTGCTGGTAGCAAAGAGGATTTTCTCTGGCAAGCGGGAAAATTTCAGCTAGAAAAAAAAAAAAAAAACAAAAAAACACCACCAAAAAAAAAAAAATAAAATCTGAAGGTGGACATGGCCAACACAGCAGAAACTGGGCTGTGGTTTAAATCTCTCGACCTTACGCCGCTGGCTGAGAGGCTCCCGCAGGAGCACCCCAGGTCAGGCAGCACGGAGCAAGAGGCAGCATCCGTCCCACGCACGTACCAGGGGCCGCGTCCAGCTTTCCCTTGACTCATGTCTGGTGCTGCAAAACCACCAGACGTGGGCTGCACGCTCCACAGACGGCGACGACTACGTTTAATAACTGTTGCAGCTAAATGCATAAGGGAGCAGGACCCACCCAGAACAGAAATGACTCCTCAGGCTTCTGTTTATCTTCATGCCTTAAAGCTGGGTGCAGGCGGCCTTACATCAGCCGTGGTGGCTTCCCCATCACAGGCTGCCGCCCTTTGGAACAGAATATTTGCCAGCTTTGATTTTCCCTTCCACTTCAAGCTCCCCACTCCCCTGCTAACCCAGGTCCCTCTTCAAAGTGCCGCCATCCACCCGGCCAGTGCTCCGCCGTTGATTTGTCTGCATTCCTCCTCTCCCGAGCAAGCGCAAACACCGTAACTCTTTTGATGGGACGGGAAGGTACGCCCAGGGCAAAGCAGCAGCCAAGCAGTAGGGACTGCAGGAAAGAAAAAGGCAGCCAAGACGCTTTAAAAAAAATAAAGCGAATAGAAAGACCTGCTAAAAACACCCAGATATCCTTAAATCAACAATCATCATGCTCAGACACTCAGCTCTGCTGGCTATTTTTATATATTTATGCCTGTTAAACCACAATTTATCTGCTAGGATTTTTGGGTGTGAAACAATCAGTTATGGACATGGAAAGTGGGATGCAACCGAACAGCTTCCACTACTACCCAGCCTGGAAGGACAGACGGACAGGGAGAGGGGCTGCATAGACTGGTGTGACAAAAGGCTGCTTTATATTCACTCCTCCTCTAGGGCCTGGCCAAGCACCGTGGTAACATAGGCAAAAATAATGTGAGAAGTTTCTGCTGTTATTTTGCAAAGAAGGGAAAAATAATAGCACGCAGTTCAGGTTTTTAAAGGAAAAAAAAAAAAAAAAAAGAAATAAAAGAAGAAACCCCTGACAGTCCCACCTCTCTCCACCCCAATAAAGAGAGGACATTACTCTCAAATTTCATTTTCCTATTGTAAAGTCAGTCTTTATATTTTCAAAATGAGCATTTTAAAACTTTGTTATAAATTGCATGTTCTGGGCAGATGGTCTGAACCCCCCCCAGCAGATTAGAAACATATGCGAAGAACAAGGAATCTAAACCACACAATTTTATTAAACTGCATGACTTCTAGTTCAAATTTCATCACCTCAGAGTAAATATTCTCTCTCTAAAGTAGCAGCTGCATGTTAGGTTACCCATAATAGATGTTTCATACATGTACACAGACATACATACATGCAGGTGCCCATACGTGCGTGTCTCATGCTTGCTGACAAACTTCATAGATGTCCATGTGAGACCACATGGCTGAAGCTGATTTAAAAATTTTTCCTTTTAAAAACCTGCTTGTGCACACATATATATGGTTTTAAAAAATAAAGCTGCAAGGATTCCAAAATTTCAGAAATACCAGACTGAAGGTTGCATACCCTAAGTCTATCACTCTGTACAGACACATTAGCATATAGTCTTTAATTATTACTGAGGAATGTGATAGTTTTCTAGAGTACTTCCACTTCACGTGGTGCCTGAGTGACAAGGACGCTCTCCTCCGCTGCTCCTTTGCTCACCCTTCTCTAAGCTCCACTTTGCAGCCACATTGCTTGCATACATGTTTTGCATGCCCATGCTGCATATCTAAGCATACACATTTTTAAGTGTGACATCTATTGATGCATTATGTTAAGGACTGCTAACTTAAACTAGCTCCTCCACAGATAGAGGAGGAAAGAAAGCATCCAGATTTGGGTACTTTTGAGAGACTCTGACTTCCTAATGACTTAGTTTCCACTTCTGGCATGGGACACGCACCCTGCTAAAGCCTGACATATCCCTAGCAGCTTTCCTAAAGCCGGGGCTTAATCCTTATCCCTGGCCTCTTCCTGTGAAAGCTGGGACATGTCAGACGCAGCTATCACCGGGTGTTCACAGAGCCCCCCGGCATCGCTGCCCGCACACCACGTCCGTGGGGATGGACCCTGGCCCGGCCAGCAACCTGCAGCCAAGGGGGAAGCAACCCGCAGCCAAGGGTGGGCTCCCTGTCCCACCCAGCCCTTCGGAGCACACCAGTGCTCCCGCCAGCCTTGAACACCTCCTTTGCAGAGGGGACCCAGGCCAGCTGGAAGCCAGCTGAGCACGTGCCATTTACCCCGCTCGGCCACCCAAGCCAAAGCCTAATAATCTCTGGGATTTCCATCATCTGCAGCAGATGCAAAGCCAAGCCACCAGACCTGCTTATTGCACCCACCAGGGCTCTAAGCCCACACTCTCAGCTGGGGAACACCAGCTCCAGGGGGGACCTTAGGGCTAGAGGATGGAGAACTGTGTCCATCTACAAGGAGCAGCCTGCTGTGGCTCTCCTGGCCAGCTGGGGACCATCCTCAGCTGACACTCTTCTCTTGAGAAACCATTTACAGATCTTCTGCAGTAACACCTTCCCCAAGAACAGAAGATGGGTTAGGAGCTGGAGTCCCTTGTCTCCCTGGGTCTGAGTCAAAGGCCCCAGAGGTTCTCATAGCTGTGAGATGGAAACCTTGCAACACAATCTATCTAGGCAGCGCTACTAACCAGGCTTGACTGGAAGAAACAGCTCCTTTGCTGGCTTATTTTTGAGCTGCTGGCTGGGCAAAGGTGTTCCTTCTATTTCAGGGGAAGAGTGAAAAAAAGGTGAAAAAACCTGACTGCAGAGAACCCTTCCAGAGTGACTCAGTTTTCTTTGGCTGCTCCAAAACTCCCATGAACATGGTAAATAGTCTGACTCTCTTTTCCCCTCTCCAGTTTTGACTGAAAAATAGGAAACCCAATTCTGAGAAGAGCTGGAATGAGGGAAAAGCAGGTTCAGACTGTATGCAGGGCCAGCTTGGCAGAAGGACTTGGCACACTTACACCATCTCCTACGGAATGTGAGAGATGTTAAGGTCAGGCCTGGTGTAGGTTCTTAGCAGACCCGATCTGTCGTTGTTCCTTGTGTGGAATCTTAAATGTTGCCTCCTTTCAGCTAGGCAGAACCAGTTCTTGCATTTTTGCCAGCACAAGGAGCTAGAGCAGAACTAGGTCTCTCCCTACAAGGATCCTACCTAGAGGAAATACTTGGAGTAGGGCTGTTGTGTGCATAACAGGCATGCTAGAGGAAAACACCTTCACCAAAGAAACAACCCAGCCTTCTGGCCACCTCTCTAATTACAGCTGCTATCAACTAAATATTCTTCTCTTGTGTGTACCAGAAACCACATTGAGAATTATTTAATTTGAAGGTTTAAACTAACACATTAGGAAGCATTCTCCTCTAATGAATTCATTAGGACAGCAATACATTTTTTTTTTTTTTTTTGGCTGGTTTCCCCTGAAAGCAAGCCTTGTGTGATCTCTCTGTGCAGCCACAGGTGTGTCCGTCTGTCTCAATAACTCCTGAATCTGATAGCTGATTTCAATCACTTTCGACAGAGGAAAAAGTCTCAGGATAATTAAACTCCTATAAATGTCATGGAAACAGACAGCTGGGTAAAAGAAAGGCATCATACAAGTTCATTGTCTGAGGGGAGGCTTTGCAGTGAGTTCACATCTGATCAGATACAGGCATGCACAACAAGAACACATTTCTTCAACGTTCCTACCATAAGAAAAGTTTAAGCAACCACGAAACACAAATTAGAAGGAACCTAGACCTGACGAATCTCAAGGCATCTCTGAGATTCCCAATTCCCACAGCAACTAGAAAAAGATGAGCTGAAGCACCACAAAATAAGCAGCTGTTCTTGCATTTCTGCCTATACATGGGAAACACCCTCTTCTCAATTTTCCAGACCCAAGAAGAAAGGAGGAGAAAACCAAGCACCTCCAGGTCTCAGCTAGCCAGCTCCCCGGCAGCTCTTGGAGGAACGTTGCAGGACATGGCAGAGCCCAAGGGCTTGTTGCTACCACGTTCAGGCTGGCAGTGCCACCCAGGCAACCTCAGATGAGCCTTTACTCAAGGAGTAGCTTATCCATCTGCACAAGACTTGTAATCATTACTGGCTCTCCAGCAAACACACTTGGATCAAACCCTTCGAGTTATTTTTTTTTATGACCACACAGCAGCTTGTCACTCTGTGATTTCTGCCTTCAAACTCTTCATTTGGAAACTTAAAATCAGTAGTTATGTCATACTCCACACAAATTACAGCCTTGATCCCTAAAAATAGAGGCCCCACAATCACCATGTGCTCTGTTGTCACCGTCTTTACATCTAGCCCGAACACAACCTTTATAGCATGGTAACTACATGGCTGCTGTTTTTCCCCCTCCAGGTTACAAATGCTTAGCCAGTAATAGTGTAAATCTATAGGATAGCTTTGAAAGGAATGCTTTAAAAACTTCTCAAAAATTATATTGCCAAGTCCACAGGTATTCTTTACTAGATGCATCCACTATCTGCTTACAATATTAATAACACCAGCTGAGAGTGACTTCATAGCAACGGATTATTCAAAAAGGCAAAAGCTATCAGCTGTCTATCTAGAATTGAAACATGGTTTTCTTTTTTCCTTTTAAGTGATTGTCTATTCCAAAGTGTTCTCAAAATAACTGCACAGCCGAAGTCTTTCAAGCCATTCTTTCCGATTGTTTTCCAATAGGAACTGATTTGGCTCAGGTCTATTCACACAGTGTGGTTTTCTTCCCTAATTGAAGCATCAAGTCAGATTATGCTTCTGAACACTTGCAAGCAGCAAATTAGACTATCAAAAAAAAAAAAAAATCTTTAATACTTGCTCAAAAAGTTTGCTTCCATGAATATGCTTAAGCAGGGCAACTTGGGAGGCACCTGGCAATGGGCTTTTGCAATGGAAGCCTCCTCTGGACAGTCAAGGAAAGAAGTTTTCATGAAAGAATAGAATAATGGGACAGTGTGACAAGGTGGTTCTCCCCCTGACAGCAGGGCTCAGACTTCTGGGACAATCTGAGAAGGTACCAGAACCAGGCAAAGTTTAGCTTCACATCAGCAGTTGCAGTGAAAAACAAAAAAAAAAAAGATATTTTTTTTTTTTCCCTCTCCTCTGCATGCACACCCTGCGTACTGCTCCTGCGGTGCAGGGGAGGGGCAGGCAGCAGCTTGCACCCACACCACGGCCCTCTGGCAGGGTGCTTGTTGCTTCGGCCGTGCCCCGAGGCCAGGGTGAGGGGACCAGTGCAGGTTGGCATTGCCAGGACAACTGACCCACGGGCAGCATCCCAAGGAACTCATTCAGGCCTTCTGGAAAGCTACATTAACTGATATTCTGCATGTTGTGGGAGGCATTTACATAAAGGGAGGATAGCGTCAGCCTAACCTTTCACTGCCCAGCATAGAAATATTAATGGAAATTTAAAAAAAAAAAAAAAAATCCCACACACAAAACAAACATAAAGGCTTAGCCCAGACCTCTGAGAAATGAATAGGACAAACTGAATGGATGTCATTGTCTATCATGATCTGCCAGTCCTTTAACTAGCAGTTAATAAAGCTGAGAGGGAGAGGAGAAAATGAAACAATAAGCAATTCTGAAGTAAATTTTTGCATCCAGTGTCTTTCAAATAACACTGCCCTTCTGAAGCATAAACTCAATAACCTGTACTCCATAGAGGCTCAAAAAAGTTATTTCCTCCATTTTCCTCACTGCCTTAATTAGGAACCCCTGGAAGAAACTCAAGTCCCCACTTGCCCTTGTCCTCCACTGCTCTTTGAGTACCAGGTAGCCCAGGGCAGCCCGGCCGTCCCCATCCCAGTGCCACCACTCTCTGGGTCCCATTTGTCACCACCCGAAGGTCACCCCCCTTGCAGCAGGGCCCCAGCAGCCCCATAGCCTGGCTAATGCCCCCATCCACAGTCGGGGGGCCAGCTCTGGGCAGTGCCCTCTCAGCCAGGCTACATTTCTCATACAAAATAAGGAAATTGCAGCGTTTTCCTTGGAGAGAAGATGCAGCCTAGAGGGGAACGTGCAGTTTCTGAAAACTCCACGTAAACCCAAATTAGAGCCCACAAGGCTGCCAAAGGCTGCCCAGCCTTCACATTTCTTCTTGTGGTTGTGCAGACCTGACCACATACTCAAGTTCCCTATTTTCTTTACCATTTCATTTAGTGCTGCATTTTCCCCATCCAACTTCATCTGCTGATGTCACCGCCTTACCAAGGGCTGATCACACTGTTCCAAGTTTCCTCCCTCCATCCAAATCAAATAATCCACTAATAATCAAGCTAAAGGGCTGGCTTCTTCCTATAGAAGTTATTTTTCAATGACATATGTGTGAACCATAAGGGATAGTTTAAAAACAGATTCTCCCTCATTACAAGCTGCGGCACAGCACATCGCGGCATTGCTCTTTTGTGTCTTCCCCCTCCGTGCCGAACGATGCCGTTTCCTGGCTCCGGTTTCACGTTGATTTATTTCCCTTTCATCTATGGAAAATTAGGAACGAGATCAGCTTCTGCTGGCTGCGCCGCCCACACGAAGCTGGATTCGCCAGCGTATTGTAAGGGGGACTCTCTCACAGTGGAAAATATGTAGTAAAGTGAAGCTCTTGGCTTAAGTTACACATTTTAAAACTTGCTGTTGGAGCTGTGCTGAGCCAAAGTGGAGGCAGTTGCTCAGTTTTTACTCAGCCCTGTGTAAACAGGGTCGCGGTGTCTGCCTGCGAGGTGTTGGTCCCAATGACCCAGAAAGCTTTCTGCTTCATTCCCACCTCTGGCTATGATGGAGGTGGGGGACACCAAGGGAAAGAAGTTCTAGGGAAGGTGGTGAACAGTCTCAGGAGACTTAAGGAGCACCTGGGTCTTGGTACAGAAAAGGAGGTGGCAGGAAAAAAAAAAAAAATACAGCCCAAGGTCTCCATCAAACATCCACGATGACCAAACACAGCAGACAGCATTTCACAGCTCCATCAGACAATTCACACCACTGCTACAAGGGCAGAAAGAGCAACCAGGGGCAGCCCCACGCTGCTGCTCTGTGGATTTCCCATCCTCTCCCCTCCTCGCTCCCTAAACACCTCCCAAACTCCAATACAAAACCCCAGGCGAGCCCTCAGACAGCTCCAAAATGAGCCATAGGCTTTGGAAAGCCTCAGCCTCCCCTGGCCTGGGCTCCCTTCCATCACCAAAGGGTGGCTCTTCACTTTTAGCGGCACATCAGGGCTTCCTGCTCCCATCCCACAACAGCTGGAGCTCTTCTGAGTACTAAGGTACCTAAAAAGCTTGCTTTTACTCCATTTTTTTACCTCATAGCTCAATTAATCTGGAAGCTGAGCTGATGCTTTCTCAGCTCCAGACAGGCTTTCCATCCCCCAAGTGCCACAACCCCAAGATCCACCCTGAGGTTTTCATCCTCAGCCCTCCACACCGAGGTGGCTCAGGATCAAGGGTTTTGTATACACAGAGGCTTTTAATCAGGACTTGGAATTTTTTTCTGCCCCAGGAGGTAAATACAGAATCCAGGTTTTATGGATTAAAGGGAATGGAGGAAAAATAGACCTGGCTGCCAAAGGTATCTCAGGATATAAGTGGGATTACATGCTTAGCCATGGGGATATCTGCTGACACATTCAAAATTTAACTTAACACCAAATTTTGGTTGGGAAAGAATTTTCCTGCATTTGGCAGGCGACAATCACCGAGCCATGGAGCACTGAACAGGACACATCTGCTGGGACCACCCGAGAAGGAAGATTTTATTCAGTGTTCCTAATGCTGTTTCCCACTATTGCTGCAAATTTGGCCAGGAAAGAGCTGAAAATGGGTAGCTGAGCTAGTATGCACACGTAAGCATAACACCTCTCATCCATATACCTTTCTCCCTCTTTCTCCAGGAAAGTGGACTCGTCTTCTTTGTTGATGTTCACACACTTCTTACCTCCATGCTCCAAAGTATTTCTGCAATTATGTTTCAACACTGTTAGTTGTCCATAAAAGATGATTTAGGTTTTTTTATTCCTGCAAGAGAACCGCTGTGCAGCACCACCCATCTCAAATTCAGCATTCAAAAAGTCTTGCATTTAAACACGAAATCCTGCATAGCTCCCATAACAAAGCTAATTGGGCGCTACCCAAGCTTTTCATCCCAAAGAAGGGAGCTAGCCTGAAGAGCAGATGTGAAGTTCAGCCCAGAAATGTGGTTATCTGAACAAAACCCATTAAGGAACAGGAATGGATGCAGCGTGACCAGAAGTAGCTGAGCATCACAGCTCAGATTTCGGTATGCTAAGCAACAAACTGAAAGAGGGTAAACATAATTTGCAGATAAATTTGCTTATGCAAGGCATCAAAGCCTCAGGAAAACCTTGCTATGTTTGCAGACATTCCAGAGCAGAGAACAGTGCACAAAAGTAATATTCACCACAAATTCTCTCATCTCCCCACACATTTCGCTCCAGTGGCCAAAGCACTGTTTGTTCAAGCAGACTTGACCTCCTGAACCACAGCCAGTATGTGGCTACGTGTAGAGAACAATGAGCCCACGGTTAGAGACTTTTTTCCGTGTTCTTGGAGGGAATAGAAAACACATACACACAAATACACATCCAATATTCTGCACAAGTCATTAGGAATACCCTCTTCCAGCTCCCATCCCGAGGGTGATGTATTTATTGTGAACATATATATTCGATCCCGCTCGGCTCTGTCAAAGTAGTACACCTGCACACTGGGGATGTCTGGAGCAGGCTAGGATTTTCCTTTGGGCTTTGGCAAGCAGCCCAGCCTGCCTCAAAAAAAAAAAAAAAGGCCTCACCATGTGTAAGGAACATGCGTTTCATTTGTTCGTACCTAAATGACAAGGGAATGGTTTGAACACAAAGTCAACTAAGAGGCTTCTAAGTCAGGATGGTCTTTTCTATGCTGGGTTTACTCTGGCCTTGCTGCAATGACAGGCTATGTGCATAAAAACCTCACTTAAATTACAGACTTCAAGCAGTGTCTTGCAAAAGCAGGACAATAAAAACCTAAATTTCAGAGAGACAACAGCTTGAGCACTGCCAGGTCAACAAAGACACAAGCCCACGTCCCTGCCTGACCATCTGCTTGTTGCAGTTCAGTGCTCACCATCCTCTTCCTCAACATAGTGGCTTTTCCATGCGCTTGGCTTGGATGAGCCTGTACTTCCCATAACAGTTTGCTGCAACAATACAGATCAATCAAGCTTTTTGAATGTTGAAGAGGATTTTTTCCTATCCACAGGCTTCTGTCCCAGAAATTCACTTTTATGCAAATAAAACTAATTGGTGTCTCACCTCCCACATAGAACAAGGTTACCAAATTAGCAGGGAAGGGGAAACATGTACTGATTTGGACCAGTGGCACACTATCACTCTCTGCTCTCAATAATCACTTTTCCATATTGCATAGCGATGCTGCCAATGAAGTTCAGCTGGAAACTTCTCCCCAATAGCATGAGTATTTGGCTTTACCCCCATGCTCAAGCTGAGGAAAATTATCTTTCCCAAACATGTCTCCTCTTCAGTGCCTAACACACTCCAGATCCCTTTGCGGTGCCTTTTCTGCTCCTGAAGCCCTGTCCCGCTGCCCGCTCCCTGCAGACAGCCATGTCCACAACGCCACTGTAAACCTTGGCATGATGTCACTGGAGAGGAGCAGGTTTCCAGCATTACATCACCCTGTCTGGGCTCAGCAATCAGCCTTCTGCACCTCAGAGTTTCCATGGAAGAAACCAAGCCCCCTCCTTCTTCCTCCAGCTATCCAAGGGGGAAGCAAACTACAAACGGAGCCATCAGCTGAAAGAGTAATGACACTACACCTAACAGCATCCATCATGTGTAATGAGCCTGCCTGAGGTGCTGCCTGCCAGCATTTAAATACAAAACTCTGCCAGGTGAATGTCAGGAAGAACCAGACACAACTCTGCTCCCCAAACCCCACAATCCCTGTGGTGGATGGAAACTGTATTGAAGGATGAGCTTTGCCTTCCAGATACCACTCCGTTTTCCTCATTAGCAGTTGCAACTCCCACTCTGCAGGAGGTACCCCAGGCCAGAGAATGTTGGGCAACAGCCTGCCTGTCCTTTCCATGCTGTGGCCAGCAGTGATGGAGAGCCCTGCATGGTATTTCTTAGCATCCCTTCCCACTGGCAGTTCCCCCCAGTTCCCGTTTGGCATCCTTGGTCCGTGCCCTCTAAAATGGCAAAAGCTTACCCAAACCAACCAGCCTGCAGGAGTCTCCAGTAAGGCAACCAGCAGACACCAAACTGTCTATTTGGACCATAATAATTTCTCAAATCAGTAGCCCCTGGAGCCATGGCACACCACTGTTCCTGCGACCACTGTCCAGGAGCAGGCAGGGAAACCAGCGGTTCCTCAGACCAAGGTGAGGTCCCATGTCCTTCACCAGCCATTCACAGGGGGAATTAATCCTGGATTTTAATGAGCGCTAAGTACCCCATATCCTCAGCATTCACCATGCTTTGCCAATAAAATCACGAGGAGGGACCCCTCAACAAGCAAGTGCTCAGGGTGGGTACCTCTCCCCATTTACAGACAGCGCCATCCCCTTGCTGCACTCAGGCTCACGAGGGACGAGCAGGGCTCCCTGCAAACTGCAGCTCACCACCGGGTTCCTCAGTGCTGCCTGGTGCTGCCAGCGCTCAAGATATTCAGCCTGTACCCAAGACAATTCCATATTAAGCAACAGGCAAAGCTGCGCACTTGCCCACAGGTCCTGCACAAATAGGATTGCACAGTGAAGCATGGATTGAAAGGTCCTGAACTCAGGATGACACCAAAAGGACTAAATCCCCTTTCTAGACTAACACTACACACCAGCACCCAGGCCAGGACGGGCAGCCAAGCAGACTCCTGTGAATGCTGCCAAACTTCCTGGGATTCTTTCTCCTCATCTCCTTCTATGCAGTGTCCCCGTTTTATCTCCTCCACTGGACACAGGGCAGATGAAGTGCTTTGGATAGCCACAGCTTCCCCCTACTGCTACCTCAAGATCAGGAGGGCATAAGGACCATTGCTCTGCCTTATTTTTTTTTAATTACAGCACACACCGCGTATTACCGATTACAAAGATCCAGAGAAGGATTATTCACATTAACGCAGGTGTCAGACTGAAATCCAGCCTCCCACCAGTCAGAGCCCATTTGGCACAACGTAATGCTGGAAATCAGAAGCAGCCTCCACCCAGTAAGAGACATCCATTGCCTTGAAGGTACCACTCCACAGCACCCAGCCTGAGACAAAGCTGTGCGGGTCCTCCTGTAAGACTGGGGGCTTGATTCAGGACAAACTGCAAGAACCTGCAAGACCATGGCAGCCTCCTAGGCTGATGGCAATATTAAGTGATGCACTGCATAACTGTTAAACATCAATAAAAACACTTTTATGGTCTGTTTGAACAATAAAGCACATCTCCCCACGCATTGTATGCTACCCGAGGCCTGAAGGCGTTCAATACCAGCAAACTGCAGTAGTTATTTACACATGCCAACGCACAGTTTATGACACTGAATTTACCACTGACCGAAAAAAAAAAAAAAAAAAAAACAACAACAAAAAACAAAATCCAAAAAGTTAGAAACATTAAATATGTGTATTTTGTAATCATGACTAATAAGACTACATCATTACAGGCAACCCTGACCCAGTCACAAAGCTTGACTGCAGTCCAGATGGCTAAACTGCCAATTACCCAGCAAATCTAAATGAAAAACAAGAGTTTCAGCAAAGTGTATGCAAACAATTAATCTGATGTTTCCACCCAAACCCTCACTTTCCTTGCTGGCACCTGACAGATAGAGATCAGATGAAATGGTGTCAGTTTAGGACTGAAATGAAACCACCTGAAGCACAGACTAACTTTTACAAGCTGTTTTGTAATTCTTATTCTGGATCCAGTCCTGCCCCTCCCTCAGCACAGACACACTGATAAAACCAGATGACGTCCCTGGGCACCTGTGTAAGACGATGCTGTGTGTGAGACTTTGCCAACTGGAGCCAAATATCACATTTGGGTTTTGATTAGACTGACTGCATTGCTTGGACTCTGGCATAAAACCCTCACCATTAATTGCAAACCCATCCAGAGGCATAATCTTCAATAATTGTAGACATTTTCTAGGCAGCATTGCTCTTCTGGAAGAACCTAGTTCTGTGATTTAATCCATATGTCTCAAGTGCACCATTTTGCTAAAGAGGATCCCTTTGAAAAAACAAAAGCAGAAGAAATGACGAGAAAACCAGCAACTAAATGGAGAATTATTAGGAGACGGGAGAAAGCTACAGACATCTTCAATAAAGAACCCTAATGCTGGCTCAGAACGTCTTATTTTCCATCATCTCACACCATGGTATATGCTGGTGGTGTAAAACATCGACTCTTTGCACTCCCTGAAAGGCTCTACAGCAAAAGAGGTGAAATCAGATTTGGCAGGGCCAGGAAAGCCGGCAGCCAGAACTGTAAATTAGCTTCTTTCAGCAGTCTGCCGAGGTAGGGAAAAATACACGGGAGCATGTATCTGTTGCGCATCTTGACAGAGAAATTCAGGTTAGTGAAAATCCCTAATTAATTAAAAAAAAAAATGCCTTTTGACAGTTAACAAAAACTTAATAAGCATGAGCTCTAAGCCTCTGGGCTAAGCCTGGATCTTGCAGAACACGATGGGTTCAACACCGCGCTCACGAGAAGCCTCACTGAGCTCAGTGGAGCCTTTACGATGCTTCTGGTTTGAAGACATTGGGGACCTTGTTGCTTCTGTAAACAAATAAGTGTTCTTGCACGCTCTGTACCTTGCTACTGCAGTTCACATTGGCACAAGACCCTCCTGCAGTCAGGAACAGCCAAGACAGCTGTGCCGAGGCAAACTTGGGTCTAGATGTGAATCTGGCTGATTCAGACCTGAGGCTCCCACGGTACATTTGCCCCAGTGAGCTGAGAAAGTCTGCAAATTTTGCAATTACCACCAACCTGGCTTTGCCCAAAGCCTGTTGTATGAGCGGCATAACTTCTATGTACTATTGCAAGAGGACTGCTATTTGACACATTAACAGAAGATCTGCCCGCAAAAGGGGAGCTCTAAATCTCTGTCCTTAAACAAACAAACAAAAAAAACCACCATAAGATGTGTTTACATGCATAGGAACCTATTTACATTCGTACACCCTTCTCTAAAGCAAAAGCTATTGATTCAATCCTATAACCTTAGAGGTGTCCAGGAAAAATAATGTACAGAAACTTTAAGCATAAAAGCACTTTCCAGAGCTGGAAATGATACAAGCCAAGAGCATGAGAAGGGAGGGGAAAAAACCCTGACGATAGTGAAATGAAATCTGGGATTATCAACTGCAGTGATAATTGTTTTTTTAAGTGTAAACAAGGCAGAAGATGAAAAGAGAGTTGGCATTTTAACCCAGAAGCAACACAGCACCTGAACGGCCCCAATGTCTCAGCTAAGAGCATTGAAGCGTCTATTCTGCTTTGTCTTGTTGTGCCTTGAAACATTCAGCAGCCCTAAGAGCACCTCTGGCACGGTGCCCGGCCTTTCTGGCTCGCCCCAGCACAAATTGCTTTCCCTTCATTTCTGATGTCTTGATTTCACTAGTGGTCTTCAAAAACACAAAGGAGGAAAGAAAATAAAAAGCACTATCCTTTCAGCATCATCCAAACCCAGGCAGCACAACATCTCTCATCCCAGGACAAGCTCTGGCATAGGCTAAGAGCAAATACTTCGTCAGCCCCTTACGGTTTCACTGCGTTGGCAGAACAGTGTCCGCAGGTGTCCGAGACCCTCTCAATTTGCACCTTGTTTGGCAGGATCAGAGGAAATCACTCGGTTTTATAGTACCAACTAGACCAATGAGACACAGTTACAATACTCAGCTGGACAAAATAGGCTCCTCTTGCCTCCAGAGGAGCCAACAGTATAAGACATAAACCTTAAAAAGCAATATACACATGCACGGAGCTTTTCCACTTATGGGAAAACTAATTTCATCCACACCAATACCAGACACTACTGCAAACCAACATTATTTCCAGAGAGTCAAAACACCAGTTACCTTACGGGACAATCCTGCAAAATTTTAAACAGGTGAACCAAAAATAATTTGCATTAAATGTACTCACTTATTACTAAGGTATCCTCAGCAGTTTTACCAAAGCCTACGCATTTTTTTTTTACCCATGGCCACCCTACAATTCTAACTATGCCAATGCTAGCTCTGCCAGCCAGGTGCTGTACAGTACTTTTAAGCAGCACAGCAGCCTCACACAATAGTCTCTTCCTAACAGATCAAAAGACAAAATGAGATATCCAGAAGAAATACACCAGTATCTGGGACTTTGGCAAGGTCTGAAACAAATTTTATTTTGTTCGTCTGCCCATTGCTGTGAAGTGCTGGTCTACAGAGTAACACTGAGCAGCAAAACAGGGCTGGGCCACACACTACTGCAGAAACCAAATGTCTTTCTATGGCATTACATAAGATGCTTCAGAACACTATTGCAAAGGGGTTAAAATCACCTAATCCAGTCCACGCACACTAACGCTTCCCTGCCACAAACATTCTGCAGCACTTTCCATGCATAAAGATCCTCCAGCTGTGGGTTATGGGATTTCTCTGTTCACTGCTGTAATACAGCCACTTCTAGGACTGAAACACGGCACCAGCAACCTTGCTAAGCCAGGATCTGAACTCCGTTTCAACCCACATCTGCTAAACCAGAACAACTTCAGCCCAGAGCCAGCTGCACCGCTTTTCCACCAGACCAGCACGGCAAACAGCAGGTTGGAAAGGCCAACCCACGGGGAGGTGCGATCTGCGTGGTCCCAGGACACGGTGATCAAATGGACTGAACCGCACGTCGTTATGGCTAAACATGTCAAAGCCTCGCCAGGCTTTTGGTGCAGGAGGAACCCTATTTGAGCCTGACTGCTCACCCTGAGGGAAGGAGCCCCAGGGAGATAGGTGCTGTCCTCTGAACCCAACAATGAGTTGGGCACAGAGCAGAAATTTCTTGGCATGAGCATCTTCCAAGGACAGTCTTGGAATGATGAAGTGCCACAAAGCACCCAAATAGCCCACAGCCACGGTTGATGAGTACAATGTGCAGCAGAAGAGTATGTATAACAGCCAAGTAAACCCTCAAGTGAGCAAAGCATTGGCCTGACAAGCGCTCAGCTTATTCGCAACAATTATACCAGCACAGGCTACCAAGGGATTGAGGGCTGACAGGTCACCCCTGGGATCAACACGCTGCTGCCAGCAGAGATGGGGTCACACTTCCAGCTTCTTCTCCATGCAAGAACTGATGGGATCCTGCACCAAAAAGTGACTTCCACAATAGACCACAGGCATGGAAGAGGCAGCTCTGGCTGTGTATCACCACAGAGCAGAGGCACCACATCACCAGGATGTTCTGGAAAGGCTCCCTGGCTTTTGAGCAGAAGATGCTTTACGCTCTGGGAAAGTGACTTTCCCAAACTTCATCCTCTTTTAATTCTTACGCTTAGCCATTAGACTGCACTAGGAGTTGGTTTCCAGTGCATGTTTAAAGAAAGCACATCAAAAGAAACAGTTAATCCCTCTAAAAATGAGATAAATTCACATGTCTCCCGACTTCCTTCCAGCGCTGCTGTATCCACAGGAACACTGCTTACTACAGCCTGCAAGCAGAGAGAAAGTGTTTATCCCACACCATGGGCTAGTTCTTTTCTCTTTCCTTCTCTGGCTGCAAAAAGCCCTTTGCTGTCTCACAACAGCATCCTCAGTCCCAGCGTGAAGCCGGCCGCCACTTCCCAACCCTGGTGCGAGAACCTGTCCTGACATTTGTAAACTTCTGTTTTGAACAACAGCTCAGCACAAAACTTAACTTGTATAACCTGGGCTCCAGGCTTGGCCCCTTTTCAAAGCTTCCCAGCATTCCCCCACCATACAGAGAGATCCACACAGCCTCCGAACTAATTGAATTTTAATGAGAGGAAGTAATTTTTCCACTGGAAGAATGTTGTGCTAGAGAAATGTTTTGAAACTCCTCTAACCTTTCCTACCAGGCTTTTTCTACCCATCTGGGCGCTTGATCGACAAATACAGCAGAACTGCTCCGCCTGCAACCCCAGCTAGACCTGGAGCTTAAATAATTACAACTTTCAAAACAAAATGTGTTTGGTGTTTTATTTTATTTCAGTCCTGACAAGGAGGATATGAATGCCCACTACTTACAGCTCTTGCTGTTTCATGCTGAGACGCAGCTTAAGCCCTGCCCAGCATTGCCACCCATCCCACTCCCAGCTAATTAGGTTA
Source organism: Tyto alba (assembly GCF_018691265.1). Taxonomy (NCBI): domain Eukaryota; kingdom Metazoa; phylum Chordata; class Aves; order Strigiformes; family Tytonidae; genus Tyto; species Tyto alba. The sequence continues at coordinate 4,009,230 of NW_024881273.1, forward strand.
TTTTAATTTCCAGCAAAAGTGACATACATGTAAGAGCCAGGCAACTCCACGGGGCAGAAAACACTGGGGAACATCATGCTAGTTGAAGTTTGCAGGGAAGTTGCCCACAGGACAGTAGCAGCTTCATCTCATCATTCTGCATTCAGTCCAGAAATTATCAGCTTTCCAGGAACACAGAATTTAACAGTTTTACACCAATTTTCGATTGTTCTGAGCCACAACCTTCCCTATACAGTTTCTGCTTAGGCTTGCAGAAAGAAGAGCAAAGGGGCCAAAGGAAATTAAGTTCCTGAGATACTAAGGAAATTAGGTTACAGTCCACTGCTTTCAAGAAACCTATTAACTCCATTTAGTTTAAAGCTGCTGGTATCTTGATGAGTGTGTGGATAAGCTGAAAACCCTCTTTGTCTGATGAGGATGACAAATGCCAGCTCTAGAAAGTTTTTTTATATGTATGCTGTATAAAATTAGTATACATAAGACTGCAAAAAAAATACTTGCTAATTGTCCAGTTCTCAGTAAGTGCCTGCAATGATCGTGTAGCTGCATCTTGTACCCAGAGCAGGCACCAGGCTCCAGCCGAGGGGAACACTTGCTCTGTTTTACCCCACCTCCCAAGATCGAGGAGGTCTCGCAAGCCCTCAGAGCTTGTACCCCTCGCTAAGTCCTTTTCAGTGAGGGAGCTGTGGCCAGCCCCGTGGGAAGGGCTCACGGTGGAGCTGGGGGAGCACTGCCACCCATAAATGTGTGTTTCTTTGTCTGGCAGAGGAACCAGCCCTAAATCCAGGTGAGCACTAAAAACCAACTGGGAATAATCTCAAGCTTCAGGGGCAGTTATGGAAACCGTGTTACTTTGCCAAATGCAGGTTTCTCGGCCAGTTTGGATGTGATACCAAGTTCTTTAAGTGGATCTACTAGATCCCTGGATCCAGCAGCTCGCCAGAAAAGCTCACTTCATATAACAACTCCACTTAAGATACAGCATCCAGTGCGACTGCTGAAATTTTTGGCAGAACGTCCAACACTTGTGAAAGACACTCCAGTGCCCATTAAACCCAGATTTTACTTTCCATTTTAATTGTTAAACTTCCCAGGGAATGTCTATTAATTTAATACAATTTAGAGGTCGAACTCTAACTCTGTAACTGGGATTTTGGCAGCAACATTCAGTCCATGCGTTCTTGCTCTGTTTACAGCAGACCGGCTCCCAGATGTTGGCAATGTTAGAGACTGGAACTTTCCTTCCGAGTGACAACGAAATGCAGATGAGAGCTGGCTTCGCTACAGCTCTGATTATCCACAGATAGATGTTCCCCATATCCCTTTGCTTGGATGGGGAGGCCCATGAGATACAGTTCTTCCTCCACATAAACGCAATAAAAGTAAGGAGATAGAGATCAATAGGTCTTAGTTTACACTGGCGCTGATTTCAGACAAGCAATTCTAGCTTGCAAGAAAGATCAGGGTCAAGATTCTCATACACATGAAAGCCTCAGAAGTGTAGCAGATCACAGAAGTTGAGATTGCTAGTGAAATGCATATATTAAACTAGCTGCTGAACTATGGGAAGAACTTCTACCATATGTACCTTGTCTATAAATAATTCTCTATCTCTTTGCTTAAAGCAGAGGAGCTCATGGGAACATTCCATCCATCATGATTTTGGTTTGCTTTTTAAAAGCAGTCGCTGTGTGGGAGGTGACATGGCTGCCAAACAAGCTGTCGAGGAGAGTCCCCTTATGTCATGGTACAAGAAACCAAAAATCAAAGGCCAATGCATGGGAGAAGAACAAATTCTTACAGATCCAAAGCAAGCTGGGACTTGCAGGGGAGCTGCTTTCCTCAGCCTTCATTTACTGCCCCTGCAACTTTAAATCATAACACAGTGATGAATGAAAAGCATATGAGCCCTTCCTATGTTAAATGAGCTGAGAGCACAAGAGCTACAGAGCTCCAAAATCCCAGTGCAGGGGCTGGTCTACAATCTCAGCAAGGACATGAAACCAGAGAACCAAAGGAACTCTCTCCAGCAGGTCATCTGGCCGATTGTTTTCATCATTGCTACAGAAAGTATTTAACTATTCGAAACAAAAACATTTTTAAAAAGTTACATACAACAGTGTTCTATTATGAAAAAATCCATTAAAAGTTTCAAAAACCCAGCTCATCATCTCTGTGGAGTATCTCCAGAGCTGCTCATTGTCATGACTTACCTCAAAGACTTCCTCATCCAATATCCTTGTTCCAAATACAATGATGCCGTTGACGTCAATGATGGGATGGTCACTTCGGTCCAAGAACTTGGTTATCTTCTTTTTACAGTCCAAAATCAAGGTGACATTTTTCTTCTGCACACTGATAGCTATTCGGTGCCACCTAGAAGGACACAGTCCACAAATGTGTTAAACAGAGCCTTGGGCTTTCAAGAAGCAGCTAGCAATTGTATAGCAATGAAGCTTTCAAACTGGTGTTCTGCAAACCTTCATGCCATCCATCATCTGCAAACACATGAAAATCATCCTTGGGCAGACCCTAAAGATTTCATTTGAAATAGAAAGGCTGAATTGACAGATGATGCCATTCACTTCTCATCCCTCCAAAACAAGTAGGAGTGACAGTTCTGGCTTCAACAAGAGGCAGAGGGAAAAAGTCCACACCAATAACTCCCTGGCTATCCCCCCTTTCCACCCTCTTATGTCCTGTAAAAGATTCAGAGTAGATTTTGCAAGACAAACTGATTTCTTTAGGCCCTTTGCAGCAAAAGTCAGCGTTCCTATCCCCATAAGGGTCAGACAATTTGCACTGACTGGTGATTCAGACTTTTTATATATGCAATATTTATTCACCAAAGGGCAAAGTTCAAGAACAGGACACTTGGCAGTAGTCAAAGGTGTGTATATACATCTATATATACATGACTCCTATTTTATACAATGTTCAACATGCTGATATTGATATAAACAATGTACTGTTTTTTCCTTTGCGCACAAAATTTCACTTACTTGCCATCTGCTAGGTTAATGCCTCTAAAGAGAGGATAGTCTTCTGGGCCTGGCTTTCCTGTATGGTCTTCATACAGGAATACAGGAGATCTACCCATCTCCACACCAATTTGCTGGATCCCTTGCTCATTGTAAATTGAGATCAAGAAGGACTGACCTCCTTTCTTCGCTTTTACAGTGGTTAGAATGGAGAAGTCCTCTGGGAATGGGGAAGCTGGAGTGGAAAAGCAAAGAGGTTAGTCAGGTTTCCTTGAAAATTAATCCCTACAGAAACAGTCCTGTTGTCTAGTAACCCACGGGGAGACTTCTGGTTTATCCCTCCAGATGTGTGCACATCAGCAACCCTGGAAATTTATATAGGGCAGCATCTTGGTTGCCGGGTAAGGATCTGGCTTTCCCCAAAGACCTATTGCAATACAGGGTTGGGATTTGCTGCACCTCAGAGTGGAATGCGCCAGCAAAGCCAGCGTAGAGCTGCGTCCCCCAAGGGCTACCTGCTCTAATGGCACATTAAAAATCCACGTGCAGAACTGAGCATCTCTAAGGATCGTTCCTTTATGATCAGAAAGCCTTTTTCCAGCTCTTACTGCAATCTGTCACAGAGCCAAAAGCCACCCCACATTTGAACTTGCAAACAAAAGGATGGCAAGGGGTCTGCTGTTTGGGGATGAGACCGTAGTGCTGGGGAAACAGAGGTTTTAAGAAAGCTGTTGGTTTAATTCTGTATTATTTGCATCTAACACTTCCTTAGTGTACTCTATAGCTTTTTAGGAGACAAGGCAAAAAAAAAAAAAAAAACCAAACTTTGTTTCATGTGTCATGAGGTCCCCAAATTAACTTAAGATGTCAGAGGGACAGAGGAAATGAAGCATCCCGTGCCAGTTAGGCACACACAATATTGAAGGGTTTTATTTAAGGGAGTAGGGAAGTTGCATCAGGTTTTGTCTATTCCAGACAAGAACAGAGCATTTTGTGGCTTTGGCTTTCAGGGTTAGTGCAGACAAAAAAAGTAATCCTAAAACAGAAATAAATCTGGCAATCACTAGGAGATGCTAGTTCATCTGCATATTAAAAAGCATCTAACAAATTTCCTAACTTTTTATCCACTCAGGAAAGAAACTCTGATCTCAGATAATTCCTGCCTGTACCTTTGCAATGTTTAGAGGATTAAAGCCACTAAATAATGAAGCAGGTACTGTCAGTATGGAGGCAATGCTTTGCGCAGGGGAAGGGTCAATGCCCAGTAATGCCAGACAAAGACATTTCAAGTCAATATGGGCATCAAGACACACCCTGTGCAGGATACAGCTCCTCTGTCTGGGTTTTCTCTGCCATTCAGACTGGAAAGGCGAGCCCAAACTGAAAAGCCTGGATTGCACATCCCAAACAAGACATCTTAACACCACCAGAAGCATTAGTAAAGGAGATTTCTTGACCAAATTATTATTGGAGACGGTACCCATTGAAACACAGGGTGCCTAAAGGGCATAACCTCCTCAGATGCTGCGTTTCAGCAGCATGAGACCTGAAGGGTATCTTTCCTCTAAGGTCCAAGCTTTCAAAAACAAGGATTGCATTGTACCACCGGGTATCTGCTTGGGAAATCTTAAACCACAGCAGGGCAGAGTAAAGTGGGGCAGCCCCGCCATGGGCACCGCGATGTGTGTGCTGGGACTATCTACATGTGTGGCAGCGGGCAGGGAAGGGAACACCACAATGGCTCATTTTTAAACTACAGATGCATAGCCATATAAAACCACAAAAAAAAAAACAAAAAAAAAAAAAAAAACAAAAAAAAAAGTCAAGCTCAGCATCCATGAGCTTCAAACAGACTTTCTTCATCCCTTTAGGCTTTTCTTAGATGGCATCCCAGGGCTACATAAGGGATTTTGACCCAGGGAGGGGACCAGGAACATGGGAGTGGGGAATTCTTCCAACCACAAAGCTAGCAAGTTCAAAGGCAAAGAGGCCGTGAGCTCACCCTCTCTTCTGCCTGGGTGTTGCTTTAACTTTTATTAACAAACCCAGTGTTTTAAACGCATCTAGCTGCCTAGCATAGGGCTACACCACTGGAAGGGTGGAGGAGACAGGAGGGATGATCAGGCTGGGCTGCATCAATAACCAGAGCTGCTACAAATAGCTTGTGCAAACAGAGGACACCAAGAGAGATATCTGAGGATACCTACAGAGACACACACTGTTTGCACCAAGTTAATATCCCTCACCTTAGTTAAATAACATTTGGAAATAAGCATAAAGCAGTATCCTGAATAGAGGACTTGCAGTCAGTAATTAAATACCATGATTATAGCTTGATTTCCCCCTAGGACACAGACCCAGATACTTGGCAAATGGCAGACGATTATTGTGCCTCCCATAGGATGCACCGAGCTTTATCTCCCTCCTGCTGTATACAAATCCTCCTATAGAGCTGAATCAAGACCATACGCCTTCCTGGTTCCAATTACAGGCTACAGTTTTGGGCCTTTTATGTAAAATAGTTCATGTCCAAAATTTCATTATGAATCCACAATACAGTACCTTTCAACTTGGAGAAGCTGCCAACTCATTAAGAAGCTGCTTTTAATTTTTTTTTTTCATTATTATTAAAATGTCTCCATGGCGATGCAAGTTTTTCAACCCAAATAACCATAATGGGTGAATTATAGCTGACATTACTCTGTTACTGCTCTGCTGTCCTGGCAAAATAACAATGCCTTCACTGTCATAGCTTGAAATGACCCAGGCTATTGAATGATGTATGAAAACACATCCACACAGACAGCAATACTAATACATCATAATATAGGAAGCACATAGAAATTGACCCAAATCCCCTTAAAGATGATGAAGACACCCCCAAACAATGAGTTTGGGATTAAGCCCTTATATTTGATTCATTTTGAATGAGTTCACACAGATGTTGCACATCCACCTCTCCACTTAACAGCACTCTACCAATCCTGAATTTGGTTCAGCATCTCTTTTACCCCATGGCCAAATACTTTCATATTCACTACATGGAACCTCTTGCAAAGTAACAAAGGGTTAAGGCTCCAATTCTGCAAAATGATGGAGCCATGGAAAGAGCTGAGCAGGTCCAGGGTGGGCACAGGTCCCTCCACCCCATGTCGATGTCATTAGCTTCACTTGAGCAGACTGCATCTGTGGTATGCCCCAACACACAAACCAGAAGAGTCAGGACAAGTTTCTTCTTTCCTAAGCACCATGAGCAGGAATTAAAGGCTTTTGTACAATCTCATGGTCTTCAAAATAGGGACAGCTGGGACCTTCCTCCTAACCCAGCTTCTGCAGGTGTATCCAAGCACAGCCTAAAATGAAGAGCCCTGCTGCTGATCTGGGAAGGAGACGAAAGCTTTAGCTGCTTAATAGCAAAAAAAAAAAAAAAAAAAAAAAAATAAAAAATTAAGCAAAAACAAATGAGCCAATCCAGTTCCTGACACAAACACAAAGCAGATCTGTTGTGTGAGATGGTGTCATTTCCAGAGCCACTTTTCAAAGGGAAACAGCTCTTCAACAGTGTCACCAACTTCTGGCCTTTTCCTTCAACTGAGAAGACTGAATTTTGAAATGGCTTGTTTTCAGAGATGACTGTTCAAGCTATAATAGAGATTTTTGAGCTCTTAAATATATAGATATATGCAGACACCCACAAGCAGTGTGGAGAATAGAGTCTGCTAGAAGAATGCAAATGACATTTTGCTGGCTGCCACTGAAAACTTTGCCTTTCTTGCCTCTGCTGGAAGAGCACTGTTTTTGCTGGGAAGAAGAACTTATTTAGGGAGCAAGGACAAAGAGCATCTCAGCAGATTTTCTCACCCTTGTGGGCTTGAAAAAACAGACAAGCACACTTATACACACATATATATATATATATATATATATATATCTATCTATCTTGCTTTGCTGGCTGTGGAAGCAGAATGCAAAGCCCATAAAATTACCATCTTAGAAAAGCATCAACTTCTAATTAGCACAAAATATTATGTGCAGTGTACATTTGCCTAGGGTGCTCTATAGAAGAGAGGGAAAGTTATGCTACAACCCACCCGCCTGTTAACATGAAATCACTAAAACCACATTTCCCCTGGTACATTGCACTGCAATTACTTTGTTATCCTTATCTCCTCTCTCATTCATTTGGTGGTGTGAGTTGAAGTCACATCTAGTTATGGAGATAAACATAAGAAAACATCTGTTGATCCAATGGAAAACACTAGGTGTTCTTCACTTCACTCATCCCATTTCTTTAGTGAGCAGCAGAGAAGACTCGATGACTTTAGAAGTCTCTGGAGAGGGACAGAGCTGATTTAATCACCCCTTGGTTGTCCAGATAATGAAACGATTGAAAAGTTGCTTGATGACACCCAAGGAAACACCATCCAGATCTTCCCACCCAAAGAAGTCAGTCAATGCAAACCAAGAACTCAGTGAGGACATACAAGTAGTAAGGTAGAACAAAAGCAATAAAAATCTCCTACAACACCAGGTTCTCTTCTGTGACCACGATTCAGTTCCGCATGCTGTCTTGCTGTGTCAACTAACCCTTGTCATAAGTGGTGTCATACAGTCTCCATTCTACATTCATTAGCCAGAATACTCCATCCTTGTTTTGATATCTTGGGGACACCACCGTCTGCTGGTTTCCATAACACAAAGCCCATCAGGCAAGATTTCACAGTGGTTACAGCTACTATTAGAAAGCTCTCAAATCCACTACAGTTGTATATTCCAAACTGGAACCATTTCCTTCAAGCACTTCTGAAGATATGAGCTGGGCCACAACTTCGAGTCATTGCATAGATATGATTTCAGGCATTTCACAGAACGATGACAGATTTCAGATCCATGGAAAGAGGGTACTTGAAAGTGGTTAAACCACACACTGGTTAAGTTGAGCTGATCTTGCCTTGGGACGGATGGATGGACTTGAGGGCCACTGCAGTCTGTCCCTGGGATGGCTATTCCCCCTATCCACAGGCACAATCCCGTGACATGAAGGCACAACCTGGCAGAAGGGTGCAGTTGGACACATGATATTATGTACAGTCAGAAAGGACTGTCTTAAGGACTGTCTTGCCCTGGGCAGCAATGAAGACAAATATTAGGTCTTTTCTCAACTTCTGCAGCCATTGAAGCAGGGCTCTAGGCAAACCTGAGCAGCTTCTTCACTATGGGTTGACTGTGTGATGGAGGGCTACCAGCCCACAGCCCAGGCACAGCTGCTCTCATCTTCATGTCAGGCTCTCAGTTCATATGCAAGACACAGGGCATGCTCCTGCTCACCACAGATTAAATATAATTCACCTACTTATCATCAGAGCTGGATAATAATGAAGTCTGAAAATCACCTTAGTGATAACATATAAAATGAAGGAAATACAGGACTAGAGGATGCAAACACACATCAGCAGTCCAGCCTTGAAGTCCTCATTTAGGCCATTGACAGGCTTGGTCTGATAGAAACAGCATGTTAATTAAAAAGCACTGGTAGTGGCATGCCACATTACCTCCGATTTAGCTAATGCATTACTGTATCATTAATTCTCACAAACACCAAAGGAAAACGTGCGTGTCTGTCTGCTTTGCTTAAGCCATCTCCTGCTTCACAGACAAACTGCATGCCGCGTCTTTCGGCCTCATTGTTAAACCTCCCTCAAAGGCACTTTTCTCACCAAACCTAGAAAGTCCCACCATGCCTACTCCCAGCATCACTGCACCCTCCCATGTAAAATAGAGATACAGCAGTGCTCCTGTACAGCTTTGGAAGTAAGACTTCTGATGGTGACTATGGGTTCAAGACTGAAGCTCTCAGGCAGTGAGTAATTTGGGTCCATAATGTGTCCAGTCTTTTTACAAGCACATTTTACTCTACAGTAGTGATTGTTCCGTGGCCTGAAAAATTTAACTCCAGTGCACCCTCAGTGACAAATGGTCAGTAGCCCACATGCTCTTCAAGGGCTTTGTGAACTCCATGCCTTAGTGTCTTTTTCCAACGAACCTCCAATTTCTTCAAACAACTTTCCTTGGGACATCTGTTCTTGTGGGGCAGTATTATTTTTGTACGGTGATTATTTGTGTTTTGAGAGACACCACAGCCACAGAATAAGACCCTACTGTGCTTGGCACTCCACAAATGCAGAACAAAACACAGTCTGCGTTCCTTTGCATCTTCCAAGTCTCTCTCCCCAGCTGGATGTCACTGTGTGATAATGAGACAAACTTTCTAACATAGGAGGGAACAGATGTAGGCACTGGCCACATCTTCTGCAGTGAAACCCACCACCATGTGCAAGTGCAGTGATAAAAAGAACAACTTACTGCAACGTTATTTGATGGTTGAAAGTTTGCAGCCCCCTGAAACAGCAGAATCGCTCCCTGCCAAGGGAGCATACAACCACACTTGGAAAATTAAGGAATTATGCAGTGCCCTTTATGTGCCTGCAGAATCTGGAGAAAAGGATCAGGTATTTCCATATAACAAATAATAAGCTGTGCACTCACCAGGATATAGCTGCTTTGTCGGTGCACTGAGCTGAGCATCTTTTGTTACTCTATAAGCAACATCTGCTTCTTTTGAAGATCTTCTGCTTGTGCAAAACCCTGTTGTTTTTGTTATACCATCAGGTAAATTATGAAAATCTAATACCTTCAAGAGGTCTGCAGGTTCAGCTGTAAAATGAAAAGAAGAAAGGAATTAGTAGGCAACAGGACTGGCACTTGTTCAGACCCAAATCAGTATTAGCCTGTATCATCACAATTTTAAAACCAGATGAAATATGTTTTCAATACATCTGCAAATACAACATTAATACCAGCTTCAAAGCTAGGATTCCATACTGCTGGTCAGAGGCACTAATCCAATACAGAGAGGAACAGTTGATCAGCTGTCTGCACTAGGGCAGAAGGGAGAATGTACTATTTTATTAGCTGCAGTAGTTTTATTTTCTGGATGTCTTCACCCAATCTCCATCATTCAAGTACATCCTGAAGATTAATAAGCATTAAACAGAAAATTCATGATCTGAGAGAAAGGCTTTAAATCAAGAAGTTGCCATCACACCGATGCAAACATTTCCATTCTTTTTCAAGTTGGTTGATCCAAAAAATTATTTGTAAGCAAATACCAGAGCAAGCCTCCCTGAAGGATTACACCCCCTGCTCCCCTATGCAAAACAATTGCATGTAAATTCACAGTAGCTGGGCTAACAGGTAAGCCCACAGCCATGCTTTAAGGTTATACAAGCTGTGGCAGAGCAGCACCCCAGCACGGTGCCTGGGTGCTGTCAGTAGGTCCCCCAGACCCTGACAGGGTTTGTGCTCAGTGTCTAATCCTGCCCGGGGCAAAGCAAAACGACACAGAACACAGAGCCAGCACAACTCCACCACAGACAGCCAAGCGTTTCCTCTGACTCAGCCCAAGCCCACACACGTTCTATCAAATAATTCCCCCTCTCTGCCAGTTATTCCCCCCCTCCATGACACTGGGATTTCTGCACCACCACCAGTGCATACAAGCGTGCAGCTGGACTGCCAACAAAACATGTGCTTCACGGAAAAGGAAAAAAATCTGCATGGGCATTTTGACTAATGACATGAAGCAAAAGGCTCCTTTCCTCAACAGCACTCCTTGACCACATCCCATTAGGCTCATACCCCTGAGGCTCTCGCTGCTGCAGACATTAAACTAGTTAACGAAGAGAGCTTGTCTGACACCCAGTGCTCCCCACACCAGCACAGCTGGGGCTGGTTCACCGCCAAGATGTTCAGGTCTCTAGAATATTAAGTAATGCAAGTGATGCAGCTCAACTTCCTACTCTGGTCTTGCTCATGTCAGGAGAGATGGTGTCTCCAGAAGTGGAATAACCAGATCTGACTTTAAACACTTAAAAGGAATTATTTTAAATTTTGACTCGATATGTGAGGCAAAGTGCTATCAGAAATATGAACCACTCAAACCTCTACCAGTGCTCAGAGCAAATGCCTGACAGTTTCATTTAGCCTTACATGGACAATATATCACAGCAGTATTTTTTGCCACTTGATCCATTATTTTATCTGAAGAGCAGTATTATTCAGATCCTCAAGAACAACCACACATTAGAGAGTCTAATATTTACAATGATACCCAAGACTAACCCCCTGGGCTGGCTGCCCCAGCTTCCATTGGGATCTTGGGGTATCTTGCCATGCTGCAGAGCAAGGGTGCAAAAGCTTACTATCATCTTACAGAACAATCATAAACAACCCAACTCCATTCAGGAGGGTGCATGGCATTGTTCCTACAAAAAAAAAAAAAAAAAAAAGGACACATCTCCCTATGAAGGGCAGGAAAATACAGGAAAAACAATCTTGCAAGGGAACAAAAAAAAAAACAAAAAAAAAAAAAAAAAAAAAAAAAGCCTCAGGTTGGGATCAAGCACATTACTAGAAAGACCAGAGGAAGAAAGAGGGAGAGGATTTGCGAGGCATGTGCCATGTACAGCTGGCTGCATCCATGGGGAAGGTGTACAGCATGCACACCATGCACTGAACACAAACACCCCAGCAATGGAAAGAAATATCATGAACAAATCTTTTACAATATAAAAAGTTTTAGTTACTAAGAAGATCTGCCTAATATTTGCATGGAAAATTCATGTATATTGTTAGGCAGTTTTTAAAAGTTTCCACAATCCTGAGAAGTTGGGCCCTCAATGAGAGATTACAAACATATGGCAAATCCAAGTCAACACTGCAGATAATAAACCAGTCGAGAGAGTCTGGCCTGAGCAGCAGAGAGCTGTAATGTTTCCTCATCTCTCTTATTCTTGTTAGACAGTATATGGATGACACACATTTGTCTAAGCTGTTCTTGCCACTTGGATCTTCCCACTGCCTTTAACCATGTTTTATTTCTTGCAGAAATATATCTGCATACACATAGCCCAAGTTGTGTTTAAGCAACTAAAATTACAATAAAACTCCAGCTCTGCTTCCAGTTACCTCCCTGTGCTCCAAGAGATTCAAATCAGCCAGCTTTTAAGCTGCCTCCAACATTTATTTAGGGAGGAGAGGGGAAAAAGGCAAAGGCAAGGGGGAGGGGATGTGAATTCCAGACTCCTGACATCAGCCGGGTCCCCACGCCTGGTGCAGAGGGATTTGATCCTCGCTCGCAGCACTGCACATAAACCATCCCTCAGAGAGTGGCCACGGTGGGGCTGAGGTGTGTGCAGGAACAGAAATCCCTGCAAAAGAATCCACCATCAGAAAAGCTCGGCTGCTGTTATAACGAACACTGTGTGAACATCATCTCCTTTAGAGCAAGGGAGCCCCAGCCAACACCAGAGCCAGTTGTGGTCATCTCGTAGGAAAGCGCAGTGCCGGACGAGTTAAATGCTGTTCACTGTCATGATCTTATAGCTCAAATTGTGCGGTGTGTTGACAGGAAGTGCAACGTGAAAATAGAAGATTTCACCAGCTCTATACATTAACAGAATGGCATCACTTGCAAGCCATATGGCATCTGCTTGCCCAAAGCTCCGGCAGCAGTTACACAGGGCAATGGGCATTCAAGGGAGCTGGACCTCCTCCAGAAGTGACCAGCCATGAGCAGGGAGCAGGCTAAGCCCTCCAGCCCCTGCTCGGAGCCCCCTGAGCAACCCTCCCATCACCAGTGCCCTGGTGCCGCACTTCTCATTTATAAAGGATGATTCCAGCATCAGCCTGCCTCCCTGTGCTGCTGTAAGCCTCCAAGCACAACATGCAATTCATCTTCCTTTTGAAGGAAGATCCTCTAGACCTCCGCAGCTATGATGGATTAGGTCAAAGAGATATTAAAGTAGAATAACAGTCTGGGTATTGCACAAACTGTAACACATGCAGGTAACCAGCAAGAGAGGAAATAACCTCCGTTCACAGATGTGCACGAGCATCTCACCTCAGCTTGCTCCTGGAAATCAAAGAGGAGGTGAGGAGCCAGCTGAAGCCCTACAGACCACTCATGTTGCACTTTATCACTAAGAGCATCGGTTTGAGTAGGACTTAAGTAGCATGAAAGTCTCCAGCTCTTTCCAGAAAGATGAGTGTCACAGAGGTACAGCTCTTATTCCTGCCCAGCTAATCAGTTTATTTATTTTCCCTTGTTTTTTCAGACAAATCTAAACTCTATCTCCTGTTAAGAGCTATGATGGCATCGTGCACAGGACAGACATGACCAACCAAAATCAGGCCCTACAGGGTATTCCTTACAAGCTTGCACTGGACTTGGCCTTCATCCAAGAACTGAATTAGCTGTTGCTTTATGAAAGCTTTTTTTTTTTGTTTACTTGCTATTTTATGAATAACATTACTATGCAGCATTGCACACAGGATCATTCTTTCACTTGAGATGCAGAGTGCTCCCCAAAGAGACCAGCACCTCAGTCCCTGCTGCGCCAGAGAAGGGTGGCAATATACCCAGTATACAGAGGCAAACCCCCAAAAGCCAAAATTAGACCAAAATCAGACCAGGAACTGCCTCAAAAGCCTGCACCCAGCAGCATGTAAAGCCCTTGAACAAGACAGAAAAGGAGCATTACTTCCTATTTTAGCAGAGTGGAGATGACTTACAGATAAACCAACAGTGGCAAAAGGAAGAATTAAATCCCTAATTCTTCCATGTCTGACCAAGGCTTTAACCACAAAACCAATCTTTATGTTAATCTGATTCCTAATTGTTTAATTACTAGTTAAAACCTGGAAGAGAGGCAGCTAGTATTAAATTTTTAACACTACCCTTGAGTCTGCAGTGGCCAGTAGCCACTTTTTCTTTCTTACACATCAATATTAAAGCAAATCAAGCAGCTTTCACTGAAACAAGCTTCTTGGCTTTGCGATGGGCACAGGCTCCAGCCAAAAGAGGGTCAAGAAGGGCCATGCCCTGCCACCCTTGACCACAGCCAAACCGCCTTCTGGGACTCAGCTGTGGGATGCAGGAGCAGAAATATCCCCAAGAAACTCAAAAGGAAACCAGAACATTGTTAACATCCAGAGGAAAATGTTAGAGCACGCTGAACACCCCTGCCTGTGGGCAAACGCCATTTCCAACATGACTGGGCTGTTCGTCCTTACCTTTCCTTTCCCTGACTGTTGTTTAAATTAATTTTTAAGAGGGAAAGAGGCCTTAAGCCCTGATGATCCCTCAGGACACGTGCAATAATAAACAAGGATTTTTTTTATTATATATTTTTTAAAGCCATTACACATGCTAGTCACAGAGCAGAAATGGGGACAACCAGCTCTTGCTTAGCAACTGCAGTGAAGGTCAGTTAAAGACTTTTTCCATGCACTATCTACCACACAATCATTATGCAAAGGTTAAAGAGTTCAGTTTCTCCACCAAGCTTGATATCAAGCCCAGACCCTCCTAATTTTATCTTCCCTGGCCAAGGCATTTTGCTTTGTTTTCAGCCAGGGAAGCTATGCTGTCCCTCGGTATTTTTGTCCTCGCTTCACTCCTGTGAGGGCACATGGGTGTCAGCCCAGAGAGGGAACACACTGCCAGTTCCCTGCTCCTCTCATTCCATCACCTCCTTGGCTGTTCCCCAGCTTGATGTTCTTAGAAGCAGGATAGATCAGCAGGAAAATAAGACATTATTCCCACCCACCCCCCCCCCAAAAAAAAAAACAAAACAAAAAAAAAAAAAACAAACAAACAAAACCAAGCAAACAAATAATAAAACAAACAACAAAACCCCCAAGAACCTAATGGAAATGGTGCTACTGAAATTCAGTGCAAGATGGACCTGTGGCTTCTGTAGACCACACTGAAAAAACCCACATATACAGCATTAGCCAGAAGTCATTAATCTAAGCCATATTTCTGCCGGTAATAATCATTTTTAACACCTGAAGCAAAGCTCTTGCATGGGCCCCAAAGCACTTTACCAAGCGTCAGGATACATAAGTCGCTTATACGTTTCTTGCGGGTATCTGCGTTTCCAGTGTCTGAAAAATTACCAAATTACAAATAACAGACCTCGAAACAATTCTCTCTCCCGTCATTTTTCAAGGTCTTTAATTAAATCCTTATCCCCAAGGAAATCCGCAATATTTAAACTTGTCACTGAGTTGAAGGCTGAAGCTATTGTAGCCTTGCAGTGCTGGTGACAGATATTCCCCGTGGCCTCCCTGCTTTACGCCGCGGCACTCAGAGGCGGCTGCTCTCCCCAGCCACCCCGTTCAGCCCATCGGGGTGAACCAACATGCACTGGTCAAAAGGCAAAGCCAGGCATTCAAAGACGGTACAGTCTAGATTCCAAGTAAATTATAAAGTTCAAATATATTTATTTTCCCAACTCTATACAGTCAGTTTTCTAAATCTAGTGTTGAAGTCCAATTACGCACAAAAAATTTTATAAATCTGTTCTAAAAGTTACCTCCCAGTTTTTCCAACATGATCGTCAAGCTTTTCCAGCTATTATTTGGGAATTTTTTTTTTTTTTTTTAAAGTGAAGCAATCACATGGTTCCAGGAGCAGAAACTTTCAGGAAAAGAATGCAACAAATCCCAGCAACCTGGCAATGTCGTGACACTATCTCAACTGCAAACTTACCAGTGCGTAGTTAGCGCAGGGATAACGGGGACCCAAAGGCAATCCAGACCCCCTATGCCACCCACCAGCCCACGGTGCCCGAGCACAGCTGGAAGGAGCAGAATTGCTGTTTCTGCAGCAGACGGAGCACATCTGGAAAACTAACCCCAAGCTCTTAATGTCTCTGCTGCATTCATTCGCTTGCTCATGAAAGGCTCTGGCTCAACATCCCCAGAGATAAAGCCAACTCTCTGAGACCATCTGCAGTAACGACAACAGCAGACGAGTTCCCACACCATGCCCAGCTTGTTCCTTCCTCAGAGCCTGGAAGGATCGTGCACCCACCAGTCAACATGAAAACTGCTTCCCCAGTCAGGCCAGTGGCCCGGCTGTGATGAGAGCTGGACCTGCCCCAGTTTGCAAACTCCAAATGAGTTAGCACCTGGATCTACCTCTTCTTCCTCACAGCCCTCTACACATTTTCCGGGGGAGCTGCAGAGAATGCTGCAGCAAAAATTAGTGTATTGCTGAAAACAGATTTGCTTTTCGAACTACCTCCCACTCATCTCACTGAAACAGTCAGGAGGCCCCTGAAGATCTCCATGGACCAGAAGCTGAAAAGGTTTCAGCAGAGCAGTTTAATCAACCAGAATTGCAGACACCACTAGTGCTGCCCGGTGCAACATGCTGTCCATGAGACAAGAAAGCAGCTGCACTGCCACGCAGCAGCTGGATTACAGCTGTGTCCAAAACAGGGTTTAAGAGATAAAAGCCTTCCCCTTTCACTAACTACCGCTTCCATCTTAAGGTACATCTGTAGCTTATTCAGTCTTATCTGTCAAGATCGAGCATGCCTTCAGTGTCTTCACTGAACACATTCCTAGAACTTAGTCAAGAAAATCCCCTTTCTTCAATTTTTTGCCTTACAGGACCCTTCAAAGTGGAAAAAAATTCCTCATCAGCATCCCGAGACACATATTTATCGTGCACAGCTGACCTGTTGTTGTATTAATGCAGTAACTGAGACATTTGGGTGTCTGGAGAAGGGCTCACCATCCTGTAACAGAGGAGAACCATTCTTCTATATTTGGTTTCATAATAGCTAAAGGGCATCCAAAGACCTTCTGGACTTAATGACACAGCACTGAGTCATACTATAGTTTACACGCAATTGTTGCCAAAGATTTGAGGTCATAAGGTGAAGAATGAATAAGCGTTTATGTTCCCAGCTCATTCCAGGTGTCCTCTGCAACTTTCTCATCACTTAATGTGTAACCCACCAGTCTGGGTATTTGTATCCAAGTGTCACATCAGTGAAGAAGGTTTACTGGGAAGCAAAGCCTTCCTATATGAACTGGTAATATAAAATAAACTTGCCATCTTATCCCACAGAACATAATGACAGTGAATAAGGATTATTTCAAGAGTAGCATCTTCTTGAAAATTGTCTCAAGTCCCACAGAAAGGTGGAAAGAATCATTTTTCACAGAAAAACAAAGTGATACACTGCAGTTAACCTGCCCACAATTAACCAACTGGCTTAAATTGCTTTGCTTCTCCTGCACACAGATCTCTAACAGCATATCCAGGCTGGCTGGAGGGGCTCTGTCCTGACTCCTCAAGTTCAAAGTGAGTGTCGTGGTTTAGGCCTGGTCGGCAGCCAACCACAATGCAGCAGCTCTCTCTCCCATCCCCTCCGGCAATGAGAAGGGACAGAGAGCCAGGCTTGGGGTCCGAGATAGGACTGGGATGGGGAAAAATTCCCCTTTATGGTCACGAGCAAAAGGCAGACTCGTTAGGTGAAGGAAAAAAAGAACATACATTTATTACAGACACTAACAACACATAACAGAGTAGGACAGTGAGAAGCATTGCCACATCTTGAGAACACCTTCCCCCCACCCCTCCCTTCTTCCCGGACTCAGCTCTGCTCCCGATATCTCTACCTCCTCCCCCAGTGGCACAGGGGCAGGGAATGGGGGGTGCAGTCAGTGCTGCCACTTCCCTTATCTTCGATGAGGGGAGTGTCCGGAACTTGTTCCTCCTGCTCCATCGTGGTCCCCCTCTCACAGGAGACAGTCCTCCACAAACTTTCTCCGACATGAATTCCTCCCACGGGCCACAGCGTTCCCCACACTGCTCCGTCATGGGTCACTAACTTCCTCCGACTGGATTCCCTCCCACGGCTGCAGCCCTTCCCGAGCTGCTCCGGTGTGGGACACCCCCGCATGCTGCAATCCTCTCAGTGCTGAATTACAGCAGTGGGGCTGCCTTTTCCCGTGAGACCGCGGCCTTCTTAGGGCACAGAACCTTGATCAGGCAAGCAGAAGCCACAGGCCATAAATCAGTGTCTGCTCCACCGTAGATCTCCATGGGTGGCAAGGGGTGACTGGACTCGAGTGTCCCGGCCCTCCCACTCCAGCCCCACAGCTCTGCATGGAATCTCCGTGCTCAGAGACCTGAAAGAGCTGTCCTGGATCTCCCTGCCTCCTTAACTACCCATCTCACTTTAGACCTTCACCAGAAGGATAGTTTCATACAATTCAAAGCCGAAGGGGATCACTGAACTGATGTAAAACTATTAATAACCTGAATCATATTCAATAGATGAAGAACAAGGAATTTATCTTTCTGATGTAAAGGTAGTAGAGGAAAAAAAATAAGATTAGATTAAATGAATAAAAAAAGTTGGATCCTGGGTTCAACTACAAGGTAAATTCAGTGATCTGGTTAAGAGTTGCCCCAGGTTTCCATCACCATCTCCAAGAGCAGAATACAACCCACGCATGGACAGATCCAGCTCCTGTACCCACTGGGCAGCTCTCGCCCACACAGCCTCAGCCCAGCCAGTTAGTGCCAGGTCACTCAGTAGACAAGGTGGATCTAAAACTCCCAGCTTTAATGAAACAAGGCCTATTTATGCCACTAGAGAACTTACTCCTTATCATCCCCATCTCTCATTTTTGTCATCTTTAAGCCAGAAAATCACCAGCACCTGTGTTGTGAGGTACAAGAGGTAATTTTGTAAGTCACTTTCAGTTACTCAGATGACAAGTATAAAGTTATTACCATATTGTCGCCAATTAATATCAATATATCCTGCAGAAACTACATTAGGCAGCACACTGCCCTGTCCCACTGCGTTACCTTCTCAAACAGAGGAGGCGGCTTCTGCAGGGCTGCCCGAATGCACAGCAAACCCTGCTCCCCAGGAGGAAACGGAGGAGAGGCTATGGTGTATTTTTAAGGCAAAAGGCGATTTCCAGCAAGAAGCCCAAAAAGCCCCTGAGCCGCGAGAGGTCAGAGCGGGGGGCGCTCGCGCAGCGGCGGGGGCCAGGAAGAGCCAGCTGGGAGCCAGCAGCAGCCCCGCGCTTTAATCCCGACCCGGGAACCCCCCGCCAAGGCCGGGGTCCCTCCAGGAGGGAGCTGAGCCTCTGCACTGGCAGAGCAACGCGCTGGCTGCTTTACTGCCCTGCGGGAAAACACGTCAAACACACAGACCCTTCTTCCCTTCCATCTTTACCAGCTTTTGCTTCTTTAAATACTTTTCCAAGGTAGTTTATTCTTAGTGCTAAATAAACACTTAGTTATTTCCTTTGGAGGGTCAAACCCTTTCCACCAAGGCAGAGCGTGAACAGAGGATGCCCCTTTCATTGCATTTGGGGTTTCTCACAACCCCATCCAGCTGCCCAGAGGTTGAAATGGATGTCTTTGTTTGCACGAGGAATTAAATACCAAGGGGTAAACTCTCCTGTGCTGAGATCCATAAGAGACAGCCAAACGTAGATGAAAACTGGAAGCTGCTTCACTTAGTGTATTTTTATGGAGTCTCCAGGTCACGCCTGTGGGATTTCAACAATTTCTACTCCTTATCGAAACACTATTCACCACTGTTGACCTCCTAGCTCCAGCCCTTGGATAATCGACTAAAACAAGATGGCAGAGGCCAAGAAAAAATATAGACAAAAATAAGAATATAAAGCTCCAGTTGCCACTGCTCAAACATCCTTCAGATGGACTTAATACAGCCTCTTAAATTCTTCAGCATCCCGGCAGCCCAATAAAACAAAATGCTATTATTGGGCAAAGAGGAAAAGCAGTTGAAGGAAGAGAATCAAGGAATCTGAACTGCAGGATTGAAGATATAAAAGTTTGTTCCCTAGGAAGGGGCATAATACAGCAAAAAATGGCCAGCTATAAAAGGGGTCAGATACTCATCTGGTGCACATCAGCTCCTTCCAATAGCTGCAACAGAGCTGTGTCAATTCACATTGCTCTAGATAGCTGAATATTTCACCAATGACTCATGTCATCCCCTTATGGTTTTTTTTTTTTTTAAAGGCCCAAATAGTCCCAACGGTGAACAAAGGAAACCATTATGCTCAGTCAGATTCGAAAGATCGTATGCATAATCCCAAAAGGGAAAGAACGAAGCCCAGAACTGATACTGGAGCAGCTCTGCAAGACTACATTAAATTCAAGGAATCAAATAATCTTTGTTCCTTTGAGCATAAATCTTTTTTTTAAAAATAATCAATCATTTGGGTTTCTAACAAAGCAGTGGTGTTAGCAGCTAACAGCAAGCAAAGAACAGGCCTTTCCTCCACAGAATATAATTAAACCACGCAAAAAAAATCTCTGCTGCAAATGCCATGCAAAACTTAAAGACACAATGTGCAAAAAAAACAGGCAAACTTTTAGGACTGGGGGAAATCCCAGCCCTATTCAAGAGCAGCAGATATCCCATTCCTTTTGAAGAACCGAGAATTTCAGTTCTCCCCTTGTAGAGGAGAGAAAGTTACAGCTGAACAGGGCTGGGCTCCATGAGCACATGGATTGCTCAGTGGAGGAAAAAGGGTGCCAAAGGGTCAGGGAGGAGGACGGGCTTTCTTCTGGCATCAGAGCAGCTCTGGCCAGGGCAATTCCCACCCCACTTGGGAGCCAGGGCACGCCTGTCCACGGGCCAGAGAGGGGCCAAGTGACACATCCGTCACCGGGACGTTAGGGACAGCCTGCTGCTGCCTGCCAAGAGCACGTGGAGGAGGGAGACCAAAGGAGGGGCTTCTGCCCCTTTCAAGCTGCTGCTGACCCCCATTTCCCACAAATCCCAGGAAAAAGCGATGGACAAAATCCCGAGCCCAGGGAAAAGGCAGCAGTGGGGCTCCCAGAAGGGGGGTTCCGAGAGTGCAAAGCTAACGCAGCCCAGCATCCCTTTCCCTGCTCACGGGCAGCCTCCTCCCATCCCCGCAGGGATCAGTGGGATTTGCAATGGATTTTACCCGTTGTCCCCAAGAAAGGGGCCACGGCATGACCTCCCCCCTTCCACCTCTCTCCCTGCTGAAGAAAACCACCCCAACCACTCAGGAGGAAAGCACAAAGCCTTGTAAGGCAGAGCCCACGCCAAGACCTGCCAAAGCCCCAGCTCCCGCCAGCGCTCAGCACGACTGGTCAGTGTCCGAGGAGTTTTTACGGGCCCGTCCTGACAGCAGGGTCAGAAGATTTAGGTGAATCACCAGCTTCACAGTCCCCGTCTTTGCCTCTGCTCACACGCCCGGGCTGCAGCGGAGATGCCTCACATACCACCCTGCCCACAGCTCCGCGCTGCTCCCATCCCAGCCAGCCCCGTTCCCCGGCTCACTGGGACCCAGGAGGAGCTTTCCAGTCCCCCACCAGTTAGATTGAGTATTTCTGGGTCACTGATATTTTGAAAAGTTTTCCAGCAGAAGTTTGATTACTGGCAATTGTCTTGCCCTTTAAAGAAAAACTAAGGGTGAATGAAGTCTAAAACTTTTAGAGTTATTAAAACTCCAAATTCACACACTCAGCAGATCTGTGAAAGGAAACAGTGACAGAGCATGACTCCCTCTTCCAAATGATTAACTGAGAGGTGTTAAAAAAAGCTCAGTTTTAGGAGCAGATTCTGAAGGTGAGCCATGAAGGGATGAAAGTTATGTGCAAATGGACAGGCATCCTCCTCTCCTTCCCTTCCACCCCAGGTCTCTGGCTCCTTTACTCAAAAGCCCCACTTCATAATCCTTGCAAGGCCGCTGGAATGCATCAGTCCCGAGGGAGCACATGGAGATGTATCAGCAAGAGATGGAAATTGCATCCAAGGAGCCTTGTCATCCTTCCTAAGCAAAAACTTGGCACAGCCTTTTGGAAAGCAGCTCTGCAGGTATAGCACTGAGGTGGTGAAAAAAACCAAACCAACCTCTGATGTGAGAATTGTCCCCCCCTTTCTGGCCTGTGGCACCTCGTGAGGAACCACAGGCATCCAGCTACGTGGCCCAGCTTGGAGACAGGGAGGACCTGATGTCCACAGGCAGTACATCTTTCACACCGAGCCATCCTGATGCAAGGCCGAGCTCATATCTCGAGCCCAGGACCATGTGCCCAAAGCAGGGTGCTGCAGGGACTGTGGACACTCTGGCATCACTTGGGGATCCCCAAGTCACACTCCACCCTGACCACACTGCACAGTCAAGGTAACACAACCAAACTACAGGTTTTGGTTCGGGCTGGCAACAGCTTTGAGCAAAGCATCATGTTCTGCTTCTATAAGTGATCATTATTTACTGCCTGGGCCTTACAGGATACCTATTGCCTCTCCCAGTTTCACTGCGCTGCCACGAGACTCACACCTAAGCCAGCTGCAGCCAACACAGGGGCTCTTGCAGCTCTCAGGCAGGTGCATTTGAAGGTGGAAATGGAAAGTTCAACCTTTTGTCTTTGCTCTGAGGAGTGCCATTGGTTTCCAGATGATCTGGCACTTGGACAGCATTTGCATTTTCAAAGTACTTTGTAATGATCAACCACTTAAAGCTCTGCAAGATTTAATTAGGGCCTGATCTTACAGCACATTAAAGTCAACGGAAGTTTTGCAACCAGTTTTAATGGGGTGCAGAACAGTTATTCCTGCAAGGAAGAAAAGCTGGCATCCTCATCTCCCGGACAGAGGGAAATAATACAAAGACCTGACATAACATCCTCTTTGTCAGAGCAAGTGTGAGAGCAACCTCCCTCAGCTGCTGCCAGCTGCAGTGCGCTGTCAGGGCTACCATCTGCTCCAGCCTGCTGCTCCTAGATGCTGCAGCACATCAGAGGGCACCTTTCTTCCTCCTTTTGGTATCCAAAGCTACTTGGCATTGAGTCAAGAACAAGAAGGGCATCACCCTCTGATGAAACCAGGGGGACATGGATCAAAGCAGTGGCCTCCCTCCACACAATATTTCTCAAAACCTCCCAAACAAAAAACCTTCCCGGTAGAAAACCAAAATTCAAACAGCTGAACTGTGGTTTTCCTGCAAAAGCAATACTTTGCAACCCTCAGGGTTATTTAAGGGGGTGACCATCTCGCTGCATCCCAAAGATGTCACTAAGCACTCACAGACACAGGATGGGAATTGCGTCGGGCAGGCTGGAACCATCATTTGCAGACACACAGTCATACCCTGCACCCAGGAAGCCCCAACCCATCTATACTGGATGCTTACAAGCACTCAAAAGCCTACATACATGTCAGGTTAGTTTGGGAACAGAATGAGCCATGGTCAGGGCTTTTTACCCACCTCTTCCTCCCATGCTAATGGCTGGATGCACAGTGGAGTGCACCAGGATGCAGGTAAACCATCTACATCCATATAGGATAACCAACATCATGTATCTTCTTGATACTTCAGGGTTAAAAAAAGCTCACAGGGCCACTTTCTAAATGGAAGTCTGTGACAAGGGAAGCAGGACCACCCTCACAAGTGCAGTGTAAAGGATTATCTTCCCTCTCAGCATCTTCCAACGGTACTGAGGGAAAATGGGAGATGCTGAAGAACTTCCCTTAGAGCAGGCTGTCCAGCAACCACAGATGGAGCTCTGTGGTGCAACAACACAGGGCACAAGAGGTACAGAGGGACAAGCAGCATCTTCTATCAACTAGAGCAATACAGTCTGGAAAATGGACAAACTTTGGGCAAACAGGAGCCATTCTGGAATAATACCTTCCCCACAGCCTTCCTAATAGCCATGCCCGGCCCTTTAGTTTCTGTTGCAGTGCTGCAAATAGATTGCCCAGCCATGAGCTTAAACACATTAACACAAGCACCTGCATAATTACAGTCCTTTCCACCATGGTAAACGTTGCAGCTACACTCAGGCTGGCAATCGGCATGGCATGGTTGGCACATCACATCAGCCACTTAAAAAGGGAACCAAACCAGAGGGGTTTACTGCAGGGCACTACCCCACACCAGTACAGGTAGCCCAGCTGGGATGCTTCCAGAATGATTTAGGAGCTAAAGACTCATTTTCATGCACTGTGAGAGTTATAATGTAAAAATAAATCATTTCTATGTTTAAGTATTTCATTGGATGATTTTAACAAAGCCTAACACAATTATTTCCAGCACTACTGTATACTTAAATATTTTGACACAGGGAAAGAAATATAAAACCAGTTCTTTCAGAGGTTTAAATGAACTCTTAGCATTTCTTTTATATCTGTATCTGATTTTCCTCATCAAGAAGGTAGCCAGAAGGCAAATTTCAAATTAGTATCTGCTTGACTTAATGAAAAGTGTTTCTGAAGCTTGTTTTCCAAAATTTTCTCAGGAACATTAGTTCCTTTGTGAGTTTATATAGCCCACATCTGCACAACACAGGTGCTGCTTTCAAGACAACAGCAGGAGGAAGATGCCGGCCTGAATTAACCACCCACAGCCATGAGTTTCATCAGTTCTTAGCGCACACCACAAACCAACCAACAAGCTGTGATGCCTTCAAGGGAAGGTCTGGAAGCAAGGAGAAATTCACCACTTAACTTGTTAGTTCCTAATGATTTTCTCAGTTCTAATCCATATTTGTTCAGCAGATCTTGTTCCTGATTAAGTGTTTAAATGGACTCCTTTGTTTACATCACCAAGGAATGAACGTTATTTTACTTTAGGCCAATTGAGTTTTTTTTAATGGACCAACTAGAATATATAATCTGCTGATGTCCAAACATGCAGAACAGGCATTTTATCCAAATACAACACTCCAGCGCCCATTCCTTTCCGATTCCCAGTCCCATTATAAATAAAACACGAGTACACAGTGTATTTCCCTACTGCCCAAATTAAGAAATGGCACATCATGAGGTTTTGCATTAAAAGTACATGATTCCTTCCCCCCTCCCAGAGCCCCCCGGGTCTGGGCAGCACGAAATGGCAGAGGCAGAAGGGGCTTTATTACTATTAACAGAGCACATCAAGTGGCATTAGGGTAACATCAAGAAACTTCTGTGCAGCCTTGACCGCCCTTTGTGATCTCTGACCCTCGGTCATTAGGGGAGAAAGCCAACCCATGAACCCTCTCCCACACTCAGAGCAGTTTCTCCATTACAAATTGCTATCAGGAGCCAAATAGGAGCTAATTACCCAGCACCAGCCCCCTCCTCCCTGCACCATCCTACCTGTGATGGGAGACAAACCCGCCCAGAGGCAGCAAAGCCACCATCCCAAACCATCTCTCACTTCTGTTTCAGGAGCTGATTTAAAGGAGATGATGGGGTTTTGCTCATCATGTACCAATATTCTTATAAGATCGTGGCTTCCTCTGCTCAAAACCCACGGCTGCCACTATGGTGTTTTGTGGCAGCGACCAAGTCACACAGGGACAAGAACTCATTTTAGAAGATTTGGGTCACAGCTGCGTGATCATTTTCGCCCCCTTCAGATATTTTCTATTAAACTGGTTACAATGTGATTTGTACATTGACTGTTCTTGGAAGTCTGCTGCACTTAATAGCTGAGATGTCATTTCAGGTCTTCTATTATACATGAAGGAGAATTCAAACCCAAAGATAGCAACTGAATTGAAATATGCTACTATAAAAGCTAACAAGAAATATCCAAGATACCCATCCAAAAAGCTTTCCCAGCACTCAAACTAACACTGGCCCAGACAAATGTTTACATAATTATTCACATGGGTTTGTTTTAAATAAAGAGCCTTTTATTATTATTACTTTGGCATCAACCATCTAATTAGAGGCCAATGACAGTTAAAAAAAAAAAAAAAAAAAAAAATCACTGAGTTTTCCCAGCAGCACTGACAAAGAGAAGTGGTACTTGAGCGATGGGCAGCACCAGAGCTGTCACTGCCCTCCTCACCTGGGGAAATCATGAGGGAGAACTGTCACAAACAGGACTATCTCCCTGCAGATACGGGGGGATGGAAGAAGGATGGCTTCTGCCCCTGGCTGACTGAGTGCTGGGGAGATGGAAAATCAGTGGGAAAAGGGTAAGAGGTGTCCTGGCAGAAATGCCCACTCGTGCCTGGTTCTTAGTTCCAACGCCAGCACCGTGCTATGACACTGGACTAGTTACTTTTACGCCTCTGCTTTAGACTTTGGCTTTTGGGATTAGCCTTTCCCTGAATGCATGCAGGCTACCCAACAAAGTGGACCTCAATTTTGAAGACCTACTGCAGCATACAAACATAATGTGGCTAAAAGTAATGCACTTAGCATAGAAAGATCAAGATAAGTGCATGCCAAGGTACTTATGGTGGTCTTTACTGAGAATAAAAATGTGCACGACCCAGTTTTAAGGTGAGGTTTCAGGTATACTCATGAAGTGGAAGATAAGAAAAAACACTCCTGGCTTGCAGTATGAAACCACCAAGAGATTTGTTCAGAGTCACCTCTGTGCACACTTCCAGATCAGACCGATGGAGATCCCCAGGGCTCCCTGCACATGCAGGCTCCTCTCATCAATCCAATTATTAAAATTGCCTCTTTCCACTGCTGGAAAAGAACCAAACTGGTGACACCACCTCCACTGACCATGCGTCAACAGGGAGCACAGCGGAGGCAGGCAGGCCGGTGACAGCAGAGCACAAGCCACAAGAGCGACAGATCTGCTGGTCTGCAGCCCATCTCCTGCCAGGGCACTCTTCCATCTGGGCATTTTTCCAGCTGTGCTTTGTGCAGTAGCTGTAAAGGTCCCCTTCAGGACTCCTCTACACGGCCCCTTTTCCCTGTGGCCTGGCTCAGGCACTCGGCTCTCAAATTCACCAATCTGAGCAAACAGTCAAGTTCAGCACCTAAATCCCTTCATGCTCCTGAGCCCCTGGAGAGGACCTTCCCCTACTGACCTTGTTTTGACAAGTCCCTGCAGGTCCAGCCTCCAAGCCCTATCACTGCTTCAGCCGCTGGTTCCTAAATCCCTTCCAACTTTGCCAGGTCTTCCAAGAAAAGACACAATATTCCCATCACAGCCTTGCTCACAGTGGGGGACCAGTGATTGTGCTTGCTCCTGTGCACAACCCTCATTGCGCACCTGTAGCTCAGAGGTTTGACTGTCCATCTCACCCACACACACACACACACACACACTGGCCACATCATGCCACCAGTTAATATCTAGCAATAGATGTCTAAAGTACATAATCACTTGCTGAATATCTTTTTCCTTCTATTTTCTCAGTTTTATTGTGCCCCTGAGGCCTTTTGAGCGGGGATTCAAGTTACTGAAAGTAAGACAATCCATCAGAGCACAGCTGAGAGAATGGAAATGAAGCTATCCAGGGCCATAAAGCTAAGGCAGAACAGTAAGAAAAATTTCTCACCCCTCCTATTGATCTTCCCACCCCAGGACAGATGTGAAGAGAGGAAAAATCCAGCAAATGCTGTCTTTGGGAAGCTGCTACCTTCACAATAAGGAGGTGACACCGAGACCTGGTGCCTTGTCACTAGTTGCTTGGTCAAACACGAGTCTCTGCAGGATGTTCCTGGGGAGCCTGATGGAAAGGTGACCCTCTGAATTTGCATTCGCAGGGAGAACTCGAATGGCTGCGAACCCATTTAAGTCAATCAAGAAAGCAGTTAGTGCTTCCTCCTAGTAAAAAGGTAGATAATAAATATCAAGTAACCTTCCCACAAACCAGTCCCAAAGCACCAATAAAAATATATGAAAATATAGTTTTTACTCCACTGATTCCTTTCCAGCTAACGCACAGAAGCAACTGAATATTTCCTTATGTAATACTCAGCTAGCATGGTGGCCAGTGCTGCATTTCTTTCTGTAGGTAAGAAAAGGGCTTTGTATTTCGGTAGCTCTATCTCCAGGACATCTCTTCTCAGGCTGTAAGCAAAAAACCTTGCATCTGGGAGTGGTCAGTTCCAGTTTCGAGCTTATTTTCACTTGCCTGGAACTGGTTCAGTGGCATGACCTCTTAACCAGACTTGAAGGTTTAAAGAGCTCAATCACAACTTTGATCGCTCAGCCCAGTAATATTTTCAGCCTGCTATAACGATGCTTTTTGTATCTTAATACATATATACTCCAAGTGCTTTCAGGAAGTTAGACTTACAGCTTCTTCACTGCAAGCAACTAACTTCGACGACATTGAAAAAGCAGCTTGGCAGATGGATGAGGTGCTTGGCACTGCCAGGGGCTGAGCATCACCACGGGCAAAGACAGCCAGACCCTGGCAGCAGCAGGATGCTGAGCCCCTTCAAACCACCCTTGCCTGCTCCTGACAGGCAGCTGGGCAAAGTCTCATTCCCAGGCAGGAAAATGAATAAAGCACCAAACAAACAAGGGGACGTAAAGAATGGCCCGTGCACGCTCTTGGCAAAGGGAACCAGTGGGATTAACCTCTGTCTTTCACACTTGTGCAGAGCAACTTGGCCCACTCTTTGCATATTCTGCTGCAATTCCCACCACGTTTTGTCGTCTCTACTTTTTCAGTCGTGGTCACCGGGCAGGAGAGGGAAGCCTAGCATCATATTAGCCCCCTTCAACACAAATTTCCCCTCTCCCAGGTTGGCAGTGAACTTGTTCTTCGGATTGCAGTTCATGTACTGCCTTAAACCCAAAAGCATGGATTTTGGGGAATTAGCAATATAAACAATAAAAGAAGAATACATAGGGACTCTGGGTGTAAAGAGTGATGATGCATCCAGATCTGAGCGATTTCAGAGCTCTACCAGGGGTCAGATACTACAGTAAATATGAAACAAAGTCTTGGTGCTGCTTTAGGAAAAGACTGAAGATAAAGAAAATTGAGTCTCTTGGCCAGTAGTGAAATGCAATTTTAATCCCAAACACAGACTTTTCTTCATATTGCAGACTAAAACCAGAAAATAGATTAGCAAGATGCTAAAGGATTAATTTCACTGCAGATCCACTCTCCTGATGTCCCCCAACCTAAAATGGTGTCAAATTTGGAAGGAAATTAAGAATTTTATCAATGAACAAATACTTTTCAAATTGTTCTGAGTTTCCAGGGCATAAATCAGACAACTACACAGACACACTGCATTTAAAGCCAATGAAGTGCAGATGAGCAACACCTTGCTATACTGGCTGCTAAAAGCTGGGCTTGTTTTGATTTGATTTTTGCTAACACTGAAGAACCAGTTTTCCATCGGACAACTGAATTCTCTAAAGGGAAACAACTAAACTGCAACTTTGTAAATAAAACAGCTTAGCAGAGCTGAGGTTTTCTGCAGAAGCCTATCACAGCCATATGTGCCTCACATAACTCTTCTAGGCCCTATTCCCACTGAGGAATAGTATATTACTTTGCTTTCAAACAATCCCAATATGTTCAGTGGCAATTTATTTAATAAGGTAAGGTGATAAGGCTGGCAGAATACGTCCCTAAGAGATGGGTAATCAAAAAATAAATTTGTAGAAGAGAACACAGCACAACAAGCATTCATTTACATGATGTTGAGCAATGCAATCACAGCATATAGAGACACCCAAGCTAGATCTAACAGCAACCTCAGGCACCTCCAGCAGCAAAGTCAGCACCCCAAGCTCCAAGGGTGAGAGACTTTTCCTGCACTAAGCTGTGCAGCCCCTGAAAGCCATTTGCCTTCAAACGATCGATCCAGCATAGCTACACTAAATGTAGATTAGTATTGATGTGTACTCTACCCATGTCTCTTAACTACAGTACAACCAGAGCCCACATCATTCTCACCCTTCCAAAGGGTGCAAAAATGCAGCAGGTAAAATACAGATGAGTAAAAAGCAGCATAGAAATCAATACCCTGACATATTAACCACTTTTTAAACTGTTCTCTCTGTAGCATAAGACATTTACCTTGACATTATCCCCTTTATTTGTTTTAAAGGCTCACCACATTTCTTGATAAATTTATTCTCTTCCTTTATCATAAGCAGGATAATAATCCAAGTGGCCTTGAGCAAGGTCACAGGAGTCAGTGAGATGAAGAGACAGTTCATCTGCAGCTCTGAAAATTAGACCATACTGACTCGACCAACCAATAAACTTCCCCTTAATCACCTATGTTAGGCATTAAATGTTAATTAAGCATGTGCTTTATAAGCCTTAAACTGTAAATTTTTTCTGCAACTGCTATTCAGTCCCAAATGGATCATAACCTTCCCCCCCCCCGAGCACATGCACAAGAACCCACCTCAACTCCCAAGCCTTTCAGCAGACCCTCTGTGTCAGTCATTCTTAACAGTTTTTAACAAGACCCCAGGCTGTTTGGAGCAGAGGAGCTCGTGGGGCAGGAATCTGCACACACTGTCTACAAAAATCAGCTGTTGGTCACCTCCATTCATGCCCAGCCCAGCCGGGCAGCCCCAACCAGCCCCAGCAACTCCCCCATGCAGACCTGGGTGGGGAAGTTTTATTTGTTTGCTTCTTTCCATTTCATAAATGAAGATTTGGCAAGAAACGCACCTCCTTTTCTGAGCAAAGCACACTGGAAACCACTTCTAACCACTGCAACATTCACTAATCCTTCCCCCCCACCTCCATCCTCTGTCCCCAGGTGAGTTCGTCCCATTCCAGCACAGCTACAAGCAGAACCAGCACTTGTCCCCACAGTTAAACTGCTCTCATCTCCTTTATTCCTCCTCATATTTCTGCAGAGGGCAGCACGAAGAGGCCCCCTTTCAGGCTCTTGATCTGCACAGTTGCAGAGTGTGGTCTGTGGCAAACTCACCTTCAGGTTCTTTCTCCTGGAGAAATTGTACAGCACCTCAAAGTGTTTGTTTGTGGGTTTTTTTGTTTGTTTGTTTTTTGTTTTTTTGGGGTGTTGTTTTTTTGTTTTGTTTTTGGTTTGGTGTCTTTTTTTGGTTGGTTGGGTTTTTTTTTTTAGCTTTAGAAAACACCATGGCTAAACAGCATACAACCCTGATCTCCTCTGCCAAGCACAACCTTGCACTCCGAAACAAACAAAAGCATCATCCCAGCAAAGGCAGCAGGATGAAAGAGCCCCTCGTACTGCAAAGGGATGTGCGAGGACGCTCCGGGACGCCAAGATGCGTTTGGAAATATTGCCAGTCTGCATCGCATCCACACCACGGCAGCATCCATCCCAGGTACCCGGCCTGAGGCAGCAGCACAGCCAGCTGAAGAGCTGAAGGCAGAGGGAGGCAGGAGCAGGAAGTTTGGCAGGGGATGAAGCTGGATCTGCAGAGATGTTCTGACGAGGCTGGCTGACGGGGCGAGCAGCAGCGGGGCTGGGGACCACAGAGGTAGTCAGGTGGCTGAGGGATGCTGCCCCAGCCTGCGCTCCAGGGTGGTCGCTGAAAACAGAGCTGGAAATGTTTTCCCAGATAAGTCTGTGCCTGTGTGAAGGCCAGGGCTTTGATCAGCAGCAGAAGAGGGATTTTTGATTAATGAGCTATTGATGAGGTGAGAGAACAGCTTAGCTGTACGTAAACAGGATACCACAGAGCAGAATCCTCCTGTGGTGTAAATCGGCGTTGCTCCGCTGAAATCCTAACAGAAGTGAGCAACTCATTGCAGGGAAAGATCCTTCTCCTACTCAGAGGAACCACAGTCTCAGCACATGGCAGTCAGCACATGAGAAGTTATCAGGTCCTTTGTTTGGACATGATCCTTGAAAAGCAGCCAGCCAGGATGAATGAAGATGCCACTGAGTAAGAATATTACAAATTCAATGACAACAACAGTATTCAAATACCCATAGAGGCAAGTATTTGAGGGAGTCACACAAATAGCTGCCAGCTTTAGGCAAAAGCAGATGGAAAGATAATCTGAATTACAAGTGTGCAGTCCCATCCCCAGGGAGCCTTACAACACACAAGTAGGAAGTATTTGGGAAAGTTTGGAGTCCTGCAATTAAAGTTCCTTCCAACTTAATCCAAAGAGAGAAGACTTGTGTGAGCCAGCACAGCTGGGTACGCACAGGTAGAAAGGGAGCTGAAAAACTTTTCAAAAACTTCCTTGCTGCAGTAAAAAGAAGGGTCAAAGGAAAGAAAAATACAAGCAGGATCAAGTCTAATTAAAGGGGCAAAAATAAATGACAGCTTCAAAAACTCAGGGGCTATTTTCATACAGAGCAAAGGGTCACTGGCACGTATTTGCAGAGCCCCAATACCCAGAAGACAGGGAGAAAAGAGGTCCTTTGTGAGAGGGATGGGGAAGCATGGGAATGCAGGAGCCCTGGGGTAGCTCAGAGGCATTACTGTACTTCGCACAAAAGAGAGAAACAATAGAGGGCAAAAGGAGACAGGGCTGTTTATTTTTCTGGATATGGTAGACAAGGCTGGGCTCACAGATAGTGTTGGGAGAGACACTGGAAAGAGTGGCCACTATAGAAGAGAGAGTATCAGGCCCAGATAACAGCCTGAGAGCCATGGGAACCATGAGCTTAAAAAATGAGGGAATCCTAAATTATGCATAGTTAGAAATGTTCTGATAACAGCTTCTCCCTAAAGTAAATGACAAACTGGTAATCTGCTTAAATAACTGCTGCAAGGTATCTTCTGGAAAGAGGGACAAGGGTGTTTGAGAAATGCAAAGGATTACTAGAAGGAAATATCTAGAAAAGCCTTTACAAGACGCCACTCTCTTTTTATATGTAATAAAATACAGGGTGGAAACCAAATACTTTAAAATACATGCACAGTTATTGTTTCTATGAAGCCTTTCAGCTCTGCCTCTGACCCAGGAGCTGCATGAAATACCAAGCAACTCCCTGGAGCTCTGCACAGTTCCCAGAACCAGCACAGCCACGATGCAAACAGACACTGGGAGTTAAACAACAACCACCAAGAACTACATTTTCTGTCACTGCTTTGATTTCAATAGAACCGTCTTCAGACTCACCCACCACAGTTTCCAAAAGTTCCAAGAGCTCAGAGCTGTCATTCAGAAAGCTCTTCAGCTGAAATTCAGTCCCTCATTGCCCTAACATGGGCACCCAAATCCAGCATTCATCCCTGAAGCTTTGCCAACATCTGACCCGAGCAACTTCTCTACAACCCTGCCCAACTTCTACAATTCCTATCCCCAAAGAGCCTGAGAATTTATCAAGGCATTATGCAAATAAAAAAATAAAAAAAAACCAAAAAACAAAACCACAAAAAACAGCAGCATCCTGTTTCAGATAAAGTAGAAGGGCAAAATATCAAGGGTAGATACAGAGCTCACTGGAGTGCAATGAGATGCCAGAGCAAGCACCAGGATGCCAGCACTGCAATCACAAGCGGGGCAACAGCAAGGCACTGCTGCTGCATCTGTGCCATGCACAGCAGAGAAGAAATCCAAGACAAAGTTAGTCTTTCACTCACCAAGCCATTCTTCCCCCACGAGCAATCCCTCCCTACCAAGACCAAACCCAGCTTTTCCCATGAAACCATGGAAAGACTGGTCATCCTGCTGCAAATCCAGATCTTTACACTGTTTGGAGTCACAGCTTAGTAATTGCATTTCAAGTCCTGAAGGCTGATCCTGCACTGGTGAAATGGAGACAAGAATCGCTCCGTCACTTCAGTTCAAGTCTGGTAGTAATTAATTTCATTGAGTTTGACATTTGAAATAAATGAAGTAAGGAACATGCTTCCACCATCTGGAAAAGTGCATGCTGACACTTCCAATCATTTGTGCATCCACTCGTGAATGTGTATAAGTAATGTTTGGTATTTTTACATATAGAGAGAGAAGGTAAATGACACATCAGGGCATCAATCCATGCAGACAAGAACAGCAGCCCAGCACCACTCATCATACAGAAGAGCAAAAGGCATGTTAAGTAGTAGAAGCAGCCAAATGAGGTAAAAAAATATTTGGGAAACTGGAGACAAGGAAACTGCCAAGAAGAGTTATCAGTATATTTTGAGAAGACTGATTTATACATGGAGCATGCTTGATATTCTCTCCATCACTAAAATAAGCAATATACGAAGTACTTTGTACTAGGGTATACACAACAGCTTAAAAGTAATCTGTGTACATTTTATATGCCCTCAGTTATTACTCAAAGGGAAGACAGACTTTTCATAGCTGCAGGAAAACAAGTTTTGTCCTTACAAAAGTGCAGAGGTCACTTACAGTATGTTCCTCTTCCCTTCATTACCATGCTGAGATATCTTTTCCAGAGCAAGAAGGGAAGAGGCATTCCCTTTGACATTAGGACAGACATCCTAGAAAATACAACATCAGCTGCACACAAGACTCAAACCCATGAGAGTTTGGAAAGGACTCTGCCCTTTTCCAACGCCATCCTGGCTTCTCCTATCCAATTCTGTCAAAAACCATCAGGACATGCAACTGGAACTTCTCTGCATGCAAGTCAATGGCCACATGCTTGGATAATAGAATAAAATCATGTAATATAAAATCTGGACATTACAAGTCAAATTCACCACTGTGTCTGCTCAAAGCAGCCATAAACCCTGTTTAGGCATTGCTGAGGCTGGTGGCACGAAACAGGAGTTTAACCGGGACCAACCAGTCTGTATGAAAAGGCTCCAGTAAGGCTGGAGCCACAGTGCACACATCAAGTCCTCCTTGTCCCGGCCCTGCCACTGGGCTCAACTCTTGCTTCTGCAAACATCCAAAATAATCATACTGCAGCCCTCAGTACAAAATAAAAGAATTTCTGCTTTTCACACCCAAACTTTGGTGGAGCATCAGTTCCTCCAGTGGCAACCGCCTCCTCTCCAAGAGGCACTGGCATCTTGCCTTCGAGCAGCTCCTGCCCCGCATCTCCCCCTTCCCTCTGCTTGCTCCAGGGGGTTTTATACATGACAAGACGCTTCTGAGCGCAGCAACGCCAAGCTCTCAGCACTGCAGGATGCTCAGAGCAGTAAGCCTCACCCATGCCAAGTGCGCCACTTTTTTCTGAACTGCTGATCCTGCAGATTTGCCAGGGGCACAGATGAGGACTGGGGCTTGTCTAGAGCAGGTTATTTCACTTCCCAAGGCCCCTGATGATTATTTCTCAGTAGAATTTACTTCCCAGAAGAATTTTCCACATGCCTTATTTAATCCTGTGTCAACTGACATTACACAGGCACGACATACCTGCCTGCATTAACACCCCCTCCGCTATCATTCATTGCTCACTGAAATGTAAAGAAAAAGTATTGAAACAGATTTGTTCCCCCAAATACATTTCTTGCACATGCAGTTTTTGTTCCTCAGCACAAGAGAATGCATTCCAGTTCCACAGAAGCTCTCCTCATCTCCCACATCTGATTTCAGCCTTTCCATTGACTAAAATTTCCTTTAAGATACTCTGGGGTTGGGCATCTTGCCACCATCAGAAAAATAATCAACTTGACCCACAAGTCACAACTGGGGCAGGTATATGGGGCCCTGAGTCCCACCCAGGTTCCTTAGAGGCCACACGAGCTAAAGCAAAGATGTGGCCGATTTCACTCCCCCAAAAGCAGATGTTTCAGCTTCATCCATAAAAAGCTTAGTCCCAGGCCACAAATTGGCCAGCTCTGCTCAAGCAGCAGAGACTCAGCTATTTCCAGGCTTGCAGGAATCATGCTCATTTTAGCAGCAGGACTGTTCATTATTTGGGCTGAGTGTCCCCAGGGCAAGGAGGGCCCCGGCTTGTCTGGCCAAGGCTTTGGAGAAGGGAGCTGCAGGGAGGGAAGCACGCTGGGTTACTCAGTTACTGTGAATGTGCTGAACATCTTTAACTGATGTTCTGACTAAAAGTTTCAGGGCATCTCTAAGTTTATTGCTGTGAATTTTTAAGTACCTTCAAATAAGGAACCCAAAGTTCTTTACAGACATTTCCACACCCAAAGCAAGCTCCATTTTTGGTTCTGGTTCATATTTCAATAGGAAAAATCTTAAACAGCTTGGCGTTATCCAAGCCTATTCCCCACAGCCACAAGAAATCACATCGCATTTTCCTAGGCTGAATCCCAACCAGTACTGTAAAATGCTCCATAAACTGTCAAAAATTGTAGGCCTGTGGGCAATGAGGGCAGTAAGTCAAAAGCAGTGATAGAGAAAAGATGAAGGGTGCGTTTGTGATTTAGATCTGATGACGCTGTGCTACTTCACTGCCTAAATTCCCCAAGGTCAACGGGAGTCAGGTCCCATCCCTGCATCCTCCCACAGCTCCATGAGGATGGACTCCTGCAAGGAGTGCTGCATGAGCTGGACTTGCACCCAAGGAGCAAAAAATCCTGTTCCCTGCCCAGGCACAGGGCCCTGAGCCAAGACAAAACTCAATGTGGAACCACCAAAGGGTCGGACCAAAAATCCTGGCCTGTGCACAGGGACGACTTTCCCCTCGGTGCACAGGAATCCCCCGAGCAGGGCCCCTGGCTGTGTTCAGAGGCTGCATACAAAGCACCACATCCAGCATCCTTGGGCACAGCCGTCTACCAAGGCGGCCAAGCTTCTCAGCCATGCTTCCCCATTTAAGGGGTAAAGGGCTGATCCTGCCCAGTGCTTAACTCTGCTCACAGGGAGCATCTCAGTCAGACCCTGCTGTGGGAATGTAGCTGTGGTTGGAAAAGAAAAAGATGGTGAGGAACTATAAAAGACTTAGACTTCCATGCTGGCTCTGGCAGAAGGGTTACGCGTGCCTGCTGCCTCTTCTATACATAGACATGTAAGACAATAGCCTCCAGTGCATAAAGGCTTCACTGCTTCCTGATATAGCTCTTTAATTACAGAGCACTGGGAAAATTGATGTTTCCAGAGTAGATATGGCCCTTATTGTTTTTCTGGTTTGCATCCTGCAGGGAATCAGGACTGAAGTTTTTTTTTAAAAAAAAAAAGCCAGAGCCAATTATAAACACTGGGGTCTGTTTGCTCCTCCTCCCAGTCCCAGCTCCTGAGGTCAGCAGGGAAAGCATCCAACAGTTGCAGAAAGACAGATTGTTTTAATTTAAACATTTGAGAGAGGCAGAGTGAGGGACTTTCTCCCAAAGTGTACAAGACGTGATAATACGCCTCTCCCGATCCCTGCAAGACCTTGCGAGAGAACATTCCTAGCAGTTTTCCTATATGAGCACTTGCCAGCGTGTGCCAAAGGCAGTGACCAGGAGGAAAGCCACTTCCTCCTCCCACCCTCGCATCGCTTTTGGAGCACAGAAACGATGAGGGGATTCTTAGTGATCTGCCCTCCCTGTTACAAAAAGCAGAATACCCAGTGGGATCAAGAACAAAACATCAGCCTCATCAAGAAAAGCATCTGCAGCCGCAGGGCTCCAGGCAAGCAGTCCTTATCCTTCAAGGAATCGACAGCTTTCCAAGATGAGACACTGAGCAGCCCATGGTCACGGAACAGATGATGTATTCGGGGAGATGGACAGACTCGTATCTTCTAGGGGAAACCCTCCGAGGGGCCCGTCCACTGTGGCTCCTGCCCTGCAGCAGCTTCTCCTGCGTGGTGGCCCCCGTGGAGTCACCTGCCAGCAAGCACAGAGCAGCTTTGCTGGTCCCACACCACCTCTCATGCTGCCAGAGGCTGTTGTCCTGCCTGTGAGCAGCCAAACACACCTACCACCCACCTCACCTCTCTGCAGAAATCTTTAATTTCCATGCACCAACACCACCAGAGTTACAGACCCAGCGCTTTACCGCACAAACCAGGCACAGCCCTCCCATGAGCATGGGCTACAAGCCACCAACTCCTGCCTTGCTACCGCCCTCAGCCAGCATCACACTGTTGCATCATTAGCAAATGAGTCCCAGTTCCCAGTCATTTGATATCATGTGCAATGTGTGTTGAATTTTCAGCCACCTTGGATCAAAGCCATATTGGCAAATTTATTTGGAAGTTTTTTATGGAAATGATTTTGCATTAGGTGGGCAAGAAAAATAGTTGGCTTAATTTCCTACTGAAGGTATATTTTGATGGGGGAGAATAAATCAAGATTCTAAATCTTTAGTTATTTTTTGGAGGAATATCTGTTTTATACCAGAGGATTGACTTCAGAACAGAAAAATCCAATGGCTAGGAATCAAAAATGTAAATATTTCTAATGTACTCTCTCTCAGGATTTATATTCTGCCAAAATACCGAAGCAGTGCTAGACAATATGCAGGGGTGTCTGCCATAGCACACCACCATCTCAAATGCACTGTGGATGTTTCCTTTCCAAGACAGTGAAAAGCAATTAGCCAACATGCCGATAACCCCAAAGGAGGGTGTTTCAGCCATGCAAGAAAGAAAACCCATAGGTACGGGAGCCCACAACTTAAAGAAATTCTACCCCATTAAAAAAAAACATTAACAACTTCTGAACTGGCTTCTGTTTTCTGGCCTCCTGGCCACCACTGCTGTTTTATTGAAATTGCCCCAGCAGCACCAGTTAAAGGAAAACTCTGGCCCAGTCCCCATCCTATCCCACCCACTTGGCATTAACCCATCCACAGCTCACTGCTCCCCTTTCCACACGTGCAACCCACGAGCCACATTTCTATTTTCAGCGCTCTGCCAGCATGGTTAACCAGCTGCCTGGAGCTTGGCGAACGAAGTTTTCGGGCCGGAAATTAAAAAAGCTTAATTTACAACTGGGCATTTAACTAGGGCCAGGGCAGGGGTGGGCCCACGCTTACCTCCGGGCACCCTGCAGACTCACATCCCACCACCCCGATCCGACATGGGAGCCCCTTCCCCAGGACGGTGCAGGACCCTGCTGACACCCATTGCTCAAGGGACACACATTTTCTAACCAGCATTTCAAGAGATAATACTGTGCCCACGACAGCACCTTCACAACCCTGCTAAGCCTTGCTCTAAGTGTTGGAGGAAAGCAGCCTGGCTTTAGTATCAGGAGTCTCCACATTGATTTGGAGGCCTTTTCTTCTGGGTACCACTGGGTATATAAAGGAGCTCAGAACAAGAGCTTCCTAACCCTACAAACTGTTTGTTTCGCAGAACAGCAGCAACAAGCCCAACTTCCAGAGCATCACAGATTTTCTGTACACAGCCTACGCCAGCAGCTTCCTTGGGAGCCCCTGGTAACTACAATTGCCAAACCCCAGCTCCAGCCCCTTGCTAACTTTTAGGTGCTTGAACACTTCAGCAGATCTCAGCTGAGATTTACTCTTGTAACTCCCTGAAAGTACAGTGAAACAGAGCTGTTTGGCACCAGCTGAAACACCTCACTTGGAAGCTCCTTTTTTTCCATTTCTTCTGAGCAGAATGACACTTGTATTCACAGTGACTCATCTCCTTGACCTTTCTATTCACTTTTAATGGTGCAAGCTGGAAATAAGGGCATACAAACAATGCATTCATTATTCAGCTGGTGAACTGCAGCCCTCAGACCAAATCTCTACCCTGAAGCAGACAAGAACACACAGAGTAGATATCTCATTCCAGCACATCTAGGATGACCCCCCTCAAAGACCACACAAACCCACTCTTAACTCGTATTTGAGGGGTGCAGCTGAATAAGCTGCACTGAAACAAATCACTGCATAAAATGCTGCAGGAACAGAAGAGATCCTGGGAAACTGGCAGTGTCATCTCCAGGAATTCAGCTGCAATGAATTCTTACTTCAGTATTGTCTTGGAAACAAAAAAAAAAAAAAAGGGGGAGGAGGGAAGAACAGGAGAGGAAAAGAGGCCAGCGAGACTCTCTGTGAGGATACATGAGCTCAGCCAAAGCACAACTCTTTCCTGTATATCCATACTCAAAAAATAGAAACGCCAGCTGACATGCAAATGAAACTCTAAATCTGGCCACCAAAACTGCCTGACAGTCCCTTCAGGCAGGGACTCCAGGAGACCCCTAAGTGACCTCCCTCCTCTCTAGGAGCTTCCCCCCAACAACTTCTTACAGCATTTCCAGCAGGGCTGCAAACTTCCCTGTTCTCTGCAAGTTATAGCACTTAAGTGCAGAAAGGGAAGGAACGAAAAGAGCTTTAAACAGTTTGCTTAAAAGCTGAGCCAGGAAAAAAATTACTACTTTATCTATTCTGAAAGAATTAGCATCTCCTTGCATAGTTTGATCCAGGCAGGGATGGCATACAGGGCCATCCCAAGCTGACAGTAAGATTTAGCTGCATTTAAGCTGGGCAGATCCTTTGGGTGTTCAGCGAGATGCAGCTTCCCAAGGAGAACAAAAGGTCCCCAAACACGCACCTCCATCCCTCATGAGGACAACAGTGTGCCTAGCACTTTTGGGTGATATCCAGACACTGTTCAGACCAAATATCCAGATATCTGTTCAGGAAAGCTGTCCCTGAACACAGCAAGACTAATGTTTGGCCTTCAAATCTTTCGTCAGTGGTTCTAGAGCAGCAGGACTGAGCACCACAATGCATCTAGCATCAGGCACAGGAGGCTTCCCAATAAACCAAACCCAGAGGGATGAACGCACTTAGCCCCCAGCCTGTGGCAGAGCACTCGGCAACAGAATACACTGGAATTACTTTCTTACATCAGCGAAACAGATGAATGTCACCACCCCAAAGCCAGACTGACATCAGCTTACCTGACCTGTTCCTGCCCACAGCACAGGCTTCACATGCAAAATAATCCCGTGGGGATATCCAGCACCCCTTTTCCATTTGCATCCCTCCACCTTCCACCAAATGTTTTTTTTTTCCCAGTAAACTGAAGCATGTGTGTGGCTACCCAGGAGATCCTCTGCCTGCTTGGGATTTCATTTATAGATCTACTGCTTTAAAGTGTTCTAAGAGGAGTCAATATAACAGCATAGTGATCTGTGTTGTACCCCATCATATTATCTGTAAGAAATCTGTCCAGATCTGAAGACAAAATCCAAATAACCTTCTGGATTTGCCGTGTGAGGCACTAGTGTTGCTAGACAGGAAAACATCATCCCAGAGAGGAAAAGTGTTTTTAAAGTAGAAAACTCCTAGACCACAACCACTAACATAACCTGAGGCACAGGGATGAAAGGAGACTCTCAGAACACTTCAGTGCTTGAAAAACATGTGTTTTGTTGCCATATCAGCATTAAGTGTGTGTTAAAGCAACACCTCAATGCCAGGTTCCATACAGGGAGACAAGGTCAGGCCCCAGGGCATGAGAAACACAGGGACTTGCCTAAGGGCTGGGAGAAAGTCTGCAGCAGGGGTTAGGAGTGAGCACTGATGTAGCTCATTCCACTCATTCAAACCCCAAACTATCCTTTCTCTCCAGCTTATTACACAATCTTGAAAGAAAACTCTGGCATTGTAAATACATTAATACAATTTTTGTAGTTTTAAAAAAAAATGACATCTCTCAACTTTGTGAAAGCTTCCAGATGATGCTAAGAATCATGTTGGCTT
This sequence comes from Tyto alba, assembly GCF_018691265.1. Lineage (NCBI taxonomy): Eukaryota > Metazoa > Chordata > Aves > Strigiformes > Tytonidae > Tyto > Tyto alba. The sequence continues at coordinate 4,050,309 of NW_024881273.1, forward strand.
CTGGAGAAGGAGAGCGCCCAGACTCAGAGCAAGCAACCTCAAAAATTCCTTTTGTGTAGCTCCTTCACTTATTTATTTTAGTTCTAAAGATTTTCCAGACACATCCACAGAGAAACCACGGCATCATTTGGACAGTTCACTCAGTGCTAGGCTTTATTTCAAGAGCCTTGAAACTTGCCAACAGTAACCCAGTGGCTAATTATACCACGTTGCCAACCTAAGTTTTTTCCATATAACATTAGATTTTAACAAATTTTTTCCATTCTTTCATGTCTCAACTTTTTTATTCTTGTTTCTCTTGTTCCTCCCATACTCGGTTTTTCTTTGTTTCACACAAAAGGGTGTTTTTGTTTGGTTGGTTTGGGTTTTTTTTTGTTTTGTTTGGATGTTTTTTAAGAAAAACTGACAGCTTACAGAAAAACTGTGCCTATCACAAGCTCAAGTCTAGCTATGAAGAATAAAGTGTTTGATATACAGCAAGGCCAGGCTACAACTGGAAAAGACAGTCCCAGAAACCTCTCAGGAAAGCCAAGAGGACAAAGGAGAGGGAATACACTGCTTAGGTTAACAACAGCTGAAGGCAGAAGTAGGTAACATGCAACACCAGGAGGCAGAAAAATCTCAAGGGTCTGAAGATTGCATTCAGCTTGCCTTGATCAAAGATTTGCACCCACAGCCAAACAGGCAAGCTGCTGGCTCAGGACACTGCTATGCTCTGCCGAGGGACAGCCAAACCCGTCAATGAAACCATTTCCTGATACAGATGTGAGGCACTCTGCCTTCTCCAGAAAGCAGAAGACAGCGTTCACCTGGACAGGCTTCAAGGTCCGAGAAATTTCCTAAAACCTCCCCAGAAAGCCACCATTCCATTTAGCAAGGAATACAAACCTACCAACACCTTCAGACTCCTATTCCCAACAGCTCTGTACAATAGCTGCACGTCAAAGGGGTCATAACCAGAAAGAAATCCATGTGAAAGTACCAAGAGCTGAAAAAGGCACTGAGCAGTCCTGATGCAGAAGAACATAACCAAGTACCGAGAAGCCTCCACATATCTCAGCAGAACCAGAGCTTGGCAGGAGGAGCGGTGCCTTTGGTTGCATCAGCCCTCCCTCGGGGCTCCCCACCGTGTCAGCCGATCCAAGGGGGAACCCCCTTTGTGGGGACAGGGTTCCCCAGCACGATGCCAGTACCAGGTCCTACTGCTTATATCAGACAGACTTGCCATATATCCAAGATAGATGGTCACACTCCATACTAAAAACAAGCTAAAAGTCAAGGACCTACGCAGGTAGTGCAAGGAAACCAATGGATATTGTCAGACTGAACTCCAGATGCAGCAGAACTCGTGTGCACATACCTCTGTGGTGACACTGACTTCTACTGTGGGACAAATCCTGCAGATCTTAAATTTGACCCAATTCCAGCAGATGACTGTTTAAGGCCTCAGCATTCCCAAAATATTCTCAACAGTAGCAGTGTCAGAGAGCTGCAGCAGACTCAAGGCTTTCCTAAATACATGATGAGTAGAAGTCTACGCTGGGTAAAAGCACAAAACGGAGAGTGGAAGAAGTCTTCCTCCACATCAGAAAAATCTGAGGTGTGTTTTGTGGTTCATTCCTGGTTTGGTTCCCAGACGATTCCATTCATTTTAAACAGCAGTTTCCATTTACCAAAATTTAGGTATTGAAAAGTCACAATCATGTTTTCAGCAGAACTCAAATAGTGTTTTACACTTTTCACCACAAAATAATTCATTTTATAGAGCGATAGCTGCATCCTGAGGATAAGCCTCCTGCTAAACAAACCAGGCATGAGCTTATGTGGGCGAGTGTGTACATACGTGATGAAGTGCCAAATTTATACTTGTAACGCAGCAGGGATTTCCCTTGTCTTAGGGGCTGCTACACTTCAAAGTCACTTCACACAACAGCAGAGCACAAGCTCCAAATGGCATTGTTCTTCCCAAATCACCCCAGACCTGGTCACCTCCACCCCAAACCATGGAATACGCAGACTGGTCCTTACTGGCCAATGCCAGCACCACCCAGCAGGCCAGAGAGGCTCCTGACTCAACCCTTTGGGGGTCCTTTGGGGACAAGCAACCCCTGTGTGTGTCATTTGCTTGAGCGAGGTCCTAGACCCATCTCTGCACCTGCAGTGTTTGCTGCCATCCAACAGCTGGGGGGGCTTGGCTCCCACCATTCTCCAGACATATCCACAGGCAACCATGCAAACACATAAATAGTGAAATTAATAATAAATATAAAAATATAAATATAAAATTAATAATAAATTAAATTAATAACCACGGTGATACCTCATTTGAGCCCTTTTTTTACATATACTATTTCCCCAGGAGGTACCAAGCTGGCCTGTCCCCCCTTCCCTTCATTGGCCCTCATAGGTTTGCTGGGCTAGAAAGCCCCTAATCCTCAATCTTCTTGTGTGGAAGCACTCACAGTAGTATTGCTCCGTGCAGTTTTTCCAAGTGTAGACTTCTATGTTTCCACAGAGTGACTGGCATCCATCCTATCCCTGGCTTTGGGAAGGGCAGCACCACAATGCAGCCCCAGCATCCAGAAAGCGTGGGGAGAGGGAGGGCAAAGGGAACAGGTTGAAGAATCAGGAGGTAATAAAATAGTAGAAAAAAAAAGTAGTTAAACTACCAATTTGCTTTACCTCTACAGAAGGGAAAAAGCCCAGAATGAAGAGCAGTTTCCTGGAAAGTACTCCCACTGATTTATTTCTGAAGTCCAGACAAAACTCAGATGACCTAAAATGCACCTATAAATGGTGCTTCAGACAAATGCTTCTGCATTAGTGGCATACACCATAGGAGTGCCTTCTGCTTCTCAGCATCTGTTGCCACACTTTGCCTCATATTAAAGAATATACCTGTAATTCAAAGCAGTTGTGAGAACACGTACTCTAAGTCTATGCCCTGAAACCAAGCTGCAGGACAGAAGGGGAAACTGAGTCACCAAAGCAGAGATAGACACACAGTGTCAGAACCAGACCTCACCTTCAATGTTAAAAGAAATGCAACCAGGCACACGCTACCAAGGATGACAGGACAACTATGTGCCATTTAGGGTCTGGGCCTCTGGGCCAGTGGCAAAGATTTTCACATGGGAGCTCTGAGAAAAAGACAAGCTGCTTCAAAATTAAAACTGTTACGCTGAACATCACACTCAGTGCAGCTGCTGGTACCATACATACAGAGAAACAGCACTAACTTCTCTTGAGACTCACCAGTAGGGTATGGCCAGTAAAATAAGGCTTACACCTCCACACATGCATCAGAGGTGGGAGATCAGAGCAAGAGCCACCTTATTGAGTCACACCCCAAAGGCTTCTGATAGATATTAGCACATCCCCTGCAACCCTATGGTTGACTGCAAGTTATCATGAGACAGGAAACTACTACTTAGATTTGCTCTGCATTTCAGAAAGGAATGAACCTGAAAAGTCCATCTCTTTCAACAAAATGTAAGGGATGGGGACAGTACTCATTTAAAATAAGGATGCACATGCTCTTCATAGTCCCTCCCTATCTGTTCTAGGGCAGACTATGCCTGCAAGCAGTAGGAGTAACATTAAGATAGTGTTGCTTATTGGATCACCCTTGCCTTTAAAAAAAAAAAAAGGTTTTACATGTGAGGATCCAGTATTAGAGATCCGAGCTAGCAATGCCAGCAGGCAAGCCCACGCTGTTGTCCATCTTTGTACACCCCAAATCAGAAACTCTTCAGCAGGTTTTGCCTTAGAGCTACCCCTAAAGACCAGAGATTAAATGGGATTTCTCCGATTATTATCCAGCCAACACTGGAATGCTTCATACTGAAGAGCTAAAGTTCCCGTTAGCTTTGGTGGGAGCCGACAGAACCGGCTCCTCGGCCACGAGTCTCAAACCAGCACCGGCACGGCTGCGGCACTGCGGGGAGGTGAGCGCAGCAGCAGCCTTCAAAAGCCACCTTGAAGGGAACGGTCAGCAAAGATTTTTTTTTTTTCCATCTTGACCCCAACTTACATTAAAGAATAATATATTACCTCAGCTGAATGCCTCTACTGCATCCCCTGGACAGGGCATGTCCGACAGCTGGGTGCTTTTAAGTTACAAAATCCTGTTCCAATCTGGCAATACATTGACAGCATAATCCAGGTTTTACACTGGAAATCAGATCTGCCATCAATTCCAGACTTATAAAGTCATATGTCTTCTTGTAAAACAGTATCAACACTTTTGATTGGCAAAATATTAAACAAAATACTTTTAACTGGCTGGATAAAGATTTTTTTTTTTTTTTTTAGCTCATTTTAGATGACTGGGGAAGAGCCAAGCAGAGAAGCAACAGATGGTAACAGGATACTTCATAATTTCCATCATTTTTATTTCTTTTAAAGGGCATGCCATGTATTCTTATTACACTTTTCTTTGCCACTAAAGGAAACTGCTGCTTCCAAAAATTTTCACCCAGAAACCTGATTCAATTTTATAGGGATTTGTAAAAGCAGACACAGATTCCAACTTTGTCTGTGGGTTAGATTTTTGTGTGACATCATCTGTTAAAATATGGGAAAATCTGAGCTGGAATGGCAGTGTTCAGAGGCAGTTCAGTTCATGTCGCCTTTGACGCTGCTATTTCTCTATTTTTCTGGAAACCCTCTGCAAAGTGTCCTCCTCATTTCTTTGGAGCCACCTGATGGATCTGCCTCTGAAGATTACAGAGAAGATTCACCTCTCTCCACACAGAGAAGCCAAAATGAAACTGAAACAGAAACAACCTGAGCTGAAATAAAACCAAAGAGCACTGGGAAAGATTAAAAAAAAGAGCTATTTATGAGCATTAGTCAGTGCCATCATCAGTCCCAGTCTGACTCCTCCCTCATCCAAATTATTTTATGTCCTATTAGGAGGCTCATTAGGAAAGCTCAAAGCCTTTCACTGCAAGAATCATTACTTGGAGCTGCACATTGGCCCTACAAAAGCTCTCCAGACACCCACTGCAGCATTAGAGCAGCCAGCCCTCGGCTTCCTGCAGCTGCAGCCCACAGCTGGACCCAAAAGTTGTAGAAAAGTTACCAGGTAGTTTTAAAAGCAGCTAGGTCTTACACTGAAGTTGTCTGAAGGATATACACCAACAGGCAAAATGCCCAAGGATGCTCGGAAACCATGAAAACATTAGCACAGACAAAAGAAAAAGGAACGCTTTGTCATCTTCCCTTTGAAAGAGTTGAGACTGGTAATAATTCAGTTTTCAATTAATACAAAGTAACAGAGCAGCCTGACAAGCTGGCTGCACAAAAAAGGGAGCTCAGGATGAGCTAGTATCATTCCAGTGTTCTTTTAGTCTGAAAACTGCTCTAACAGTCCGATACTTTTGCAATACGAGAACTCTCCTGGTATCTCCAACTGCCCGTAACTTTTCCTGCAGTGATGCTCTACAGGCATTTTATTCAGTGACTAGCAACTTATTTTCCATCTTGCTCAAACTTTGCAAGCAAACCATTAATGAAAGCATTCCTCACACGCCCACCTTTCTTCCTTAAGGTCATTTTAAGAACCTAGAAATTACAATAATTTGCAGTCATGCTGCTGTTATACAGAATCCCACACGCATTTGTCCTGGTAACACACAACCAACCCTGCCTGGGCTTCCCAGGAAAAAATACTCAGAACACATAAAAATCAAGCATGAAAGCTGAATCCCAGACAGCTCAGCTCTTTGGGGCACTTCTCAGTTTCTCAAGTTACCCTGCAGAACTCCATCTACTTTAACTTTTCTGATTTCAAAATCAGTTTTGCCAACAAACCGCTTCAGAGTCTCCCTTGAAACACAATATAAAAAGACCTCAGAGCGCCGATGCCTCCAAGTGTCCACTCCAAACTCAGAAAACACTCTGAAAACATAGAGAAAACTTTTCCAGCAAACCCACAAGTCTCCATCTGCCCTCCTCTGGCATTTCACAGCCCACCCGGGGAAGGCAGACATTTGGGAAGCAGAGCTCTCGAAACAAACTCAAAGCCTCCACTTTGTGAAATAAAGTGCTTAGTCCCACTCCCGCACGCTTGTAAAAAATGACATTCCAGGGTTTTTCTGGCTGCATGTCTAGAGCCGTTGCACATCTGGTACTTCACAGAGCTTCCTCTTGCCACACTTGGCCACAATTTTAGGGTGAAACCCCGGCAAATTGGGGCTGGCGAGGGGGCAGAGCAAGCTTTGGGGTCCCGAGCAAAGCTTTTGTGTATCAAGATCTGCCTCTTTGATGTGCAGAGGGGAGAACAGATTACCGCTGGACAAAAAGTTTCTTCTCCTCACAGAGGAGGAACTACACAAGATAGGAGGTTCCCAGTTGACTAAATATATATTCACATATATCTACACGCAGATATATAAAGAACCAGAGCCTCCAGAAACACAGCCTGACTTTTGCTCCAGAAAAACGACTGCAGCAACAGGCAGCTCTGCTCTAAGAAAAGCGAATAAAGTATTGTTTTAAAGTTGGTTTGTTGTTTTTTTTTTTTTTTTTCCCCCCCTTTTACGGGCCCCCTGACAAATGGCATTCAGAAACTCGGGCAGCTAAAAGAAGTTGGGTTGGTTGGTTTGGTTTTTTTGGTGTTTTGCCTTTTTTTTTTTTGGTAGGGTTTTTTTTTGTTTTTGTTTTTTTTTTTTGTTTGTTTTTGTTTTTTTTTTTTTTTTTCCTTCCCCCGGAATGAATCGAGTAAGGAAAGACAAACGTTTTGCCCCGCACAAAAGCCACCTCGCCCTCCCCACCCGCACGGCTCCCCCCCGGCCCCGCTGACACCCGCTCCCCTCCCGTGGCCGCCGGGACTCGCCGCCCCGAGGCCCCGGGGATGGGCGGGGAGGGGCTCGGGGGCCGCTTACCTGCCCGGCCGAGGGACAGGGCACCCAGCAGCACCAGGGCAGCGGGTACCGACCAGCTCCGTATCCAAGTGCGCCTTTTCCACCGCGTGTGCGTATCCATGGTCCACAAAAAACGGGGCACCAACTCGGGACAGCTCGGGGAGGGGAAAGGATGAGACAAAAAAAAAAATATATACAAGCGAAGAAAAGCCGCTCAGACCCCCCCGCCAGCCCCCCCCGGAGAGCAGCCGCTTTATAAAGCCATAGGGCGGGCGGAGGGCTGTCGGGGGCTCCGCCGCGCTCACTCCCGGCCCCTGCCTGCTCCTGCAGCGAAAAAACTTTTCTTTCTCTCCCCCCACCCCCCTTTTTTTTCCCTTCTTTTAAACCCAAGGCAAGAGTTTGTCAATCTCGGAGCCGCGCAGCAAATCAGGGCCGGGCGGTGCGGCCCCCCGGCCCGGCCCCGCGCCCGCCGCCCCCCCCCCCCCCCCCCCGCTCCCGGCCCGGCCCCGCGGCAAGTTTGAACGCTGCGGGGCTGCAGCATCGGGCTGCCCCGGCCCCCAAAACTGGGGGTTCCACCCCTTTTCCCTACAGGAATTCGCCCCAGTCGGAGCGGGGGGGGGGGGGGTTGTCCCTTTCCTCCTTTCCCAGCCCCCCTGCTCTTTCTGACTCTTGAAGGAGTAAGGCCTGGGGTTTGTGGAAGCATGAAAAAATGCAAGGGTATGGAAAAAAAAAAAAAAAAAAAACAAAATAAAAAAAAAAATAAAGTGAGGCCGCCGCTGCAAAACGCGCATGCAAAGGGTAAAAGTGCAAGCAGGAAGGAGTGGAATGGGGAGGCGGCATCCCCTGCCAGGCTAGTTGGGAGGTGGGGTGGCGAAACCCTCCCCTGGCAGGCGAGCAAGGAGGGATGAAAGAGCTGCTGGCCCTCCGGCTGCAGCAACGGCTTGGCCCGGGGGTCCAGCCCCAGCGCTGCTCCACTCCGGGGGCTCTTCCCCCCACTGCGCCCCGCTTGCCTCTGCATCGATGCTGGTAAACATCCACTTGAAATGATTTTCCTCGTGTTGGCATTGTATGGCAGCGGTATTAGAATATTACTGAGAAGCAGCAAACATAAAAGCTGCCGTGACTTCCCCACACCAGAGTCTTTCCTCCAGCAGTGCCCTCCCTCAGATCCCAGGAGAGGAGGACAGACCTCACACTGTAGGACTACGTGGCACACAAATGCTACAGACCCCTCAGCAAACCCAGAATCAGGTCATCTGGAGACCAGAGAAGGAAGAACCACCAAATGCAGCCTTCTCCCTTAACTAAAACACTTTGAAGACACTTGCTGGTATCAATACTTGGCTTCGTCAGTGCCATTAAAGATCTGAACATCACTGCTAGCACACATCCAGGTGACAGGCCCAGCTCCTGGGACTTTAGTGGCTGGAGTTGTGCTGATTTTCATGGAGCAGTAGTTTCACCTATAGACTCATACCCTGAGCCACGCCAAAGCATCTCAGCCCTCCCCAGTCCTTGTGGAGCAGCACCCTCAAGGCCTTTACCATCCACAGGGAAAACCACCATTGCCATCACCTGAATTGCCACACTCTGCCTACCCTGGACTCCAACCTCTTTTTCGATGGGTTTGGTCAGTCAGCATTGCAAGAACCTGGGCAGCAGTTGGCTTTTCAGTTTACCATAACACAGAGGGCAATGTATGAGTTGGAGTCACTCATCTTGTCCCTGCTTTGGGCTGTCTGATGGAAGAGCTCAGCACAAGAGGGGCTTCTGTTGAGCTTTAGCTAGTCGTTCAGCGTAAGTCTTTGACCTGCTGGAATGAAAGTTACTTGGATGGATAGTTGGTATCAAACTAACACATCAAAACCTACAAGCACAGGAGGCCAAATCCCACCAGATCAAGCAAGGGGAGAGGGGTGCTCCCAGACAACTCAACTCAAGCTCACAGCCTAATAAAGAAGTTATCTAATGGCTCGATGGAGAGGAGCTGTAGAAAATCTCTCCCTTTACCTCTGAACCTGTTGAGGTGTCTTCCCCTCTCCTACCAGCCTCCCCACGAAACTGGAAAGGCTGGAGCATGAGCCACACGCAAGAAGAGATTCTCTGCTGAAAGAGTCTTTCACCAGAGGCGAAAGGCAGAGTGGCTGGGAGCCCCTGAGTCGGGAGCGGGGAGGAGGCACGCAGCGTGCATGTGCTGGCTGCAGCCACGCGTAGGGTGGGTACGGTGCCAGTGGCACTCCCGGGCAAATCGCTCAGATGAAAGCCCCTTCCAGGTCTTGCCTTTCATGAGTAACCAGATGACTGAAAGCTGGCGAGACAGAGCCATGCCCCACAGCCAGGAGGAGCCTGGAGGCAAGCTCTTCCAGTACAAGTAACACCCGTGCAGCCCTGCAAGCACCACTGCAGAGCACCCACTGGATGCAGCCCAGCAGTGACAATGGCCACCACCACGGCGCCTCCCTCCTGCTTTAAAATATCCCACTTTTCACAGCTGCCTCTGCTACGGAGCAGAGCAGCTATTCCACAGCTCACAAGAGCACTGAATGACAGAGATGCTTTCTCTCCCCTCCATCTGTATGGACAGTGAAGCATCTTAAGCATACGGATATGGAACCAGGACAGCTAAAAGCACCAACGGACCATGTGGGTTGACACATACCCTCCCCCTTCCCAGCGACCCTCCTTATTATGATAAATGAAGTCATAACCTGATCTACGGTATTTCTATGGATGCCTAATCACCCTTGAGGCACCACCAGCCTCACTGACAGAGGTGGTGTCCGATTTCAGCCCATTACACAAATGCCAGAATCCTGGGTCTTCTCATCCCAGACTGGCATTTCTGATCATACAAACAGCTCATTGTTTTGGAAAGAGACCCTGTTTTGTCTTCTCCAGCTGCAAGTGAAAATCTCACTAACACCTGACCACTGTAACCAAAGTGTTGACAGTCCCTGCCCTTCCAGAGGCATACAGCTATAGGAAGGGGGATACCTAGAGCACCACAGACAAGGAAATAAAAGCAGCTCAGAGCAGTATGCTCACGCACCACCCATTTTCCAGGGGCTTTCAACTCCAGAAGCAAGCCAGGTTACCCAATCCCAGACCCACATCAGATGCAAAGCAACTTTGCTTTATACCAGTTGAGAACCTGGCCCAGGGAGCTTTTGCTGAGCAGTAAGTCTGAGTTTCCAGTTATTTTCCAGGTGATTTAGGAGCTTGCACAGACCTGTTTGCCCCTCCTTGACAACAACAGAGAAATACAGAAATAAGCTTGTAATGGCAAACTGGAAAATTCCAGCATCTGCATGCCAAATTTAAAGAGCCAACCTCTGAGTCGGAATGGGCCAGATCATCCGGTGGTGCAAGCTCCAAGTAGGTTTACATGAGCTAGGTTAGTTGACACCAAATCCAAATCCCTCCAGCAGCCAGTCAGGGTAACATCTGACTAGCCAGAGGAATACATTGCAGCAGTGACAGATGGCCAAATCTCTTTAAGGAACAGCAGTTTATAGAAGTATTTTTATGACTGAATGCATCTTGAGCCCAGCTGCCTGTTGTTCGTAGGATGGAGGACACACTTGTGAGCTTTCCAAAAAAAAACCAAAACCTTAAGATACATAGGTTAAAAAAGTTTAAATCATTTATATGCTATGAAACCAGACATGATCAGTCGGTCAAAAAACCCAAAAGGGCATTATTCTGTAGTCTGAAACTACTGGGTTAATCAGAAACAATAGCCCTAGGTGTTACTGATAACCAGTTACACACTATGACCAGCTGATAAGAACAGACTGTAAATGAGATTTTCTTATAATTGTCTGAGATGTTGCACAAATAATCAGGAAAGACAACTACTCTCAGGAATGCTTTTAAAAACTATTTATGAAGAGCACACATATCTAAAGACAACTTTCCTCTGCAAACTTATAACCTGCCTTTATTCTTTGCAAAGATATAAACACAGTTGCATGCCCACCTCTAACTCCAATTTTGTGATCTGTCTTATGCTGAAGTCACAATCCTGATTTATGATATCACACTTGTTGCCATGGAAATGATTGTTCTCCATTTCAGCTTAAGAAAAAAATTTAGTGCTACTGAGATGTGTTGTATTGAGACTTGAAAAATAAAGCTATCCATTTATTCATAGAGGAAGCACCACATCTGGTATATCCCAAAGCTGGACACTGTCTCGAGCCCCAGTGCTCTGTACTCTGTGTGGTCTTTAATCTGAGCAAAGTGTTTACTGTTCTATCTGGGACGGTTCATGTCCATTCCCACCGTTTTGAAGAGCTGCAATGTGGCAACAACTTCCCCAGTGCCCTAAAACCTTTTTTAAAACACTGTTTTGAACAAAGGCCATCACAAACCTGCATTTATAGAACACGGTGATGGGTAGCACATCAATGCCGATACTGCAATGCTGCAAGCTATCAGGCAATACCAAACACGTAGTGCAGATACTGTTATATTCTAGTTAGACTCCAGGCTGGCTGGTGACATGATGAATAGATTCAACAGGCATCTCAAATGTGAAAAATGTACAACTCTTCCTAGAGTTAAATTTTTTTCTCCCAGAAAAATACAAAACAGAAATAAAAACAATAAAAACACCACCACTCCTGTGGTTAAGCACCTGTTTTGGCTTTGCAGGCCAGTTTCTTTACAAAACAGCTACAGTGCTGTGAGTCTAGGAGCTGGACAGACAATTCTCCCAGATCCCAGCTGCTCTGATGGAAATTCAAATCTGACTTTTGCCATGAGGTGGCACCAGGACAAGCCCCATCAGTCGAAAGAGCAGCCAACACAAGGTGGGGCTTGTTTTTTGACTATGAAACATTTAAACATACAAAGAGGTTTGTTTAATAAAGGAAATGGCATTATAAAGAGAACAGACTTTCCACTCCTCCTCTTTTTCCAGGGTTGTTGCCTTCTCTTTACTTTCATGTTAATGACTCCAAGCCTTGTATGTGTTTGATCTGTACTGATCTATTAAATACAGAAGGACAAGTTGCACCATGGTGCCTACTGAGAATGATGAACTCTGTTCACTTTCCTCCCCTTTCATCTGGTTCCTCTCTCCATGCTCAGTGCCAGCCTGAAAGACTGGTAGCAGTTGCCATTCCCTCTTCACATCCCTGTGTTTTATGTCCTCATGCCCTATGATCTGCGGTCCACGGCCCAGGCTATACCCTTTATAATCTGTCTAGACTTCAGGGAGATAATCCTTGGTGCTACTGAAAGTGTTATGTTAAACCACGAGGCTTCACATTAACTAGGACCTGTAACTTACCCTATGATCTTCACAAGGGTCAAGAAATGAAGATGTGCCTAAGTGCCTTGGACTAAACTCTCACTGACCCCAGTGAAGGTTTCGTGGAATACAGACCACAGAGTTTGTTTTCCCACTCCAGTTTGTCCATCGTAATCATGTCTGAAGATTAAAGGTGAGCCCAAACCACAAAGCTTATGTACAGGTCCAAAATCACCCAGCAACTTCTGGCTTCAGGGGTTGAGCTTGAGTGCCTGTTAGGAATATTTTTGTCTAGGCCACTGTGGTGTTCATTTTCAAGCCTATCCACCAGGAAGGCTTTTAATATCTCCCCCAGGGATGAACGAGGATGGACAAGAGTCAAATGAACAGATGACAACTTATTTCTCATGCACCTCCACTTTTTTGATGTTAATGGTGATCACATGTTTATTTAACATTCCATCTTGCCATGACCACAATACATTTTTTTCAGCAACTGTTAGGCTGTAGGGTTTTTTCCCTGCTCATTCTTATTCCAACAGTGCAGATAAACAGTTTTGCTGATAAAGCCCAGTTTCAAGAACTGGAGTCACTCTATTCCCTGCTGCCTTACATTTCCTGAAATAATGACCAGGACAGATGCCAGTTGTGTTCATCCCCAGCAACCTTCCCTCATTACCTATCTCTTCAAGCAATTACCATGCCATTTTTGCCAAATATTCCATGCGGAGTTATTTGATATTAGTGAAGAGCATCTTTGGTAACTTCCAAGCATAAGTAAGGTTTGGTGTTGTTCCAGGGAAAAGCCAGCAATTGATTTTCTCCTACCACATTTAGCTTCTTCGAGCAGAGTTCTTTCCTAACGAGAGATGTGCTAGAATCCTACACAGAAAAGCCCTGAATCCAAAATATAAATTTGCTGGAAATCCTGGGATAATTAGACTGAATAACATCACAAGTTGTAAATCTTGATCTATAGGATATGGAATAGCTTTTGCAAAGCATGGCAACCCTGTTTCTTACCAGAAGAGCATTCTCAGAAAGAACCTTCTCTAAAGAAGTCTGTGCATTTTTTGTGGGGTATTACAACAGTTCCAGAGCTCTGTGCTCTCAGAAGCAGTCCATGCAACCTGAGTGTGTGCTACATGTGCATATGTGAGGGTACAACACCAGAGAGGTAGAGTTTGGGGCCTGCATGGGATTACTGGGTGGAAATTAAATAGCACAAAATTCAGGCTAAGATGTCAAGAAAAAAATCCTTACATTAATATCTCCTCATCTATGGAAAAACTGCTAGACATCCCAAAGGAAGTGGTGAAAAATCCCATTGCCTGAGTCATATCAAATCAGTCTGGACAGACCTATACATTGTTGGGAACAATCCTGCCCTGGCATGAGAGTAGGCTGCATGACCAGAGATATCTTTTCCACTGATGGTTTCTGCATCTCAGTAATCTTGAAAAAATTTGGGTAGATTTCACAAGAAAGTGTGGTAACACCACTAAGACAAGCCTTATGGCTCCTGCTCCCACTGTTGAGCAAGGGGGTTACAGCCTTCTCCTGCCTTTGCTGGCACATCCGAGATCTCAGCAGGCTGCCCATCTGTTCTGCCTGTTGACCATGGTACACTCTTCAGGACAAGGAATGGCATTTGCTAAGTTTTAAACACACACAAGCTGGCAAAAAAAGAAAAAAAAAAAAAAAAAAATCACAAGTGTTTTTTTTTGCCCCATAAGTAGTAAGAATACAAAAATCTGCATATTCTACATATGCCCAAATACACCCCAAATTAACATTATTTATGAAATATTCTACCCAGGTCTAGTAACTGATTGAAGCATCCCAGTACATATCTGTTGCATCAGCTGATGGTCCTTTCATACACTAGTCCTTTCTCAAAAAAAGAAATAGAGCAACTTAAAGCCTAGAGAATTTATTTTATCAAGCAATTTTCATCCCCATTTTCCCTTCTCTAATATTTCTGTCAATTAACTATGTAACACAATTTCCAGGCAGCTATTTCCATTTATAATTTTGTTGCATTAACTATACCAAAAATGGCACATTCCATAGATTCCCCTTTGATTTCACAAGATTACAGGTTCATTCCACTGAGGGCTTCTGGAGTGACAAAACCCTTCATCTTGTTGTCTTTTTTCCCCCTCGTTGAAGTAGTGGTTTAGAAATTATGAGAATACAAGGATGCTATGCGCACCACCCAGCTATCAAAAAGCAATTCAGACAACAGGCAGCAGTCTTAGTAAGTCTAAGCTACTTTCTAAATAGAGAGGGGAAATAAAATGTCAGGCAAAGCAGTCATTTTTGTGGATGAATCACTCGAGGAATCTAATCCAGCTACCAAGTGGTCTCTGACATGACTAATTTTTACTTCTGTCTGTTCAGTGTTTCCAGTAAGTCACCTTTTCAGACGCATCAGCACCTTTCCACAAGTCCCCACAGTAACTTACTCCCTTCTCTCCCCACTGATGAGTTTTCCAGTTTGGGGAGCTCTGGGGAGAACCAGCCAGCATGGCCAGAGGTACAGACTTTGGCCAGAACAAGGTGCCAGGTCGTTAACATTTTTAACTAGAGACACAGTGCTCACACATCCAGATTAATCACCAATATACCACCCCAACTCACCCCACCGCCTGCTAGCCCTGGTTCATGCTCCGGCCTCTTACTTCAGCTGGGTTTCCAGGATGCAGCACCCACATATCCCCCATATTTCTACAAGAGATGCTCAGCTACTGCTTGGGGGACAATAACTTCCAGTGCTGGTGTCTTTTGGCTGCATCTACAGTCTTCTGAAATCATTACCAGGTTTTACACCTATCAAACTGCAGATTGGTCGGTCACCTCTTACAGGGTGTCTTTCTTAATTATTTTTTAAATACAGACCTGTTTTTGTTCTCAATTCAGTTCCAGACCAGAGCACCACCCTAAAGCCTCCTGTTTTTTTTTTTTTCTTTTCATTTATTTTTACATTTCTCAGACACTTTTGAGGAAGTCCAAGTAGTTTTGGCCACAGACTATATCTTCAAGATCAGCAGTGCAAAATACTCCACCATCATTTCACATCCCTTTGAGGATCTGATCCAGAAAAAACAGCCCTAATTGTTCTTTCCCAAGGCATTAAAAAGCAACTGTGTCAGAGAGCAGGTAGCAGACAGACTATGGTCTGCTGTGCTTCCTATCTTTTAATTGCAACTAAACTATACCTTTTGGAAAACATTAGCTACCTGGCCATGTGTGTATATATACTTTTGGATTTTTTTTTTTTTTTTTTTGCCTGCAGCCCCCTCCCCAGAGGGTGGGGATATCTCTAGGGGCACTGATACTTGTCCTGTAGGTTTATAACTATCTTGCTACTTTAAAAGGGTTTGCTGCATCACCATACCCAGCTTCAGAGCGTCACAGCTTTGTCACTGCTTCCAGTTTTATTAGCCATGGGAAGCAGTGCTATGCTTGCTAGGGGTTCTGCAAACATATACAGAGAAACCCCCAGAAGTCTTATGCATATAGATAACCCCTAAACATTAAGAAAGATATCTGCATAATTAACATTTGGAGGAAATTAAATTGGCACAGAGATTCACATGGTCCTGATTAGGAGCAGATGTGCTTTTTTTTTTTTACCGCTGACAATCACAACAATAGGAATTTTGGCAGTGCATCTCGGGGACGGGAGGGCTGGAAGACTCAGCTGGGTCCTGACCCTTTCCTGGGAGCCAGCCCCGATGGCTGCTCACCTGGCTCAGTCCCTCCCACCTCTGAGCGCCACAAAAACCCAGCCTCACGGTCCTGCTACAGGTTTATTCCCTCCTCAAGTCTGTTCCGGTTCCTACAGACAAATCAAAAAGCACAGGGCACCACAGACCTGCACCCTCTGCTAAAGCAAGGGCACCAACTCCAGACTGCCCTCAGCAGCTCCCCTTCCACAGCAGCAACACCTCTCTGGGGGGGCAGAGCACTTGACAGCTCATTACACCTCCCAGCCGCGTGGCTTCCACATTTATGGTTGCCTTTAACCCTTTCCTGCCCCACTGCCTTTTATTTACCTATCATGCAGCTTGTTTTCCTTTGGCAAGACTTCCCCATGGCTTTGTATTCATAAATCATGAGGCCAGAGGGGCTCATGTTTCACAGAGGCCACGGGGCTTCAATGAATTAAGTCTTGTTTGAACTGGAGTATCTTTTTTAGCAAACTAAACAAACTTCTTGACCTGACTTGTACTACAGCAAAATGAGCCCAGAAAGAACTCCAGGCTGTAGTGGGAAGGTATTTTGCTTGAAAAGTCAAGTATAACAACTTCCTCATGGCAATTCTGAGAGAATGGAAGATCTGAGGAGACACCCTCATCTCAGACACATTCTACTGGGTCCAAAGCTGGTTTATGTAAGGGCCCTTTATACCCTTCTGTCAGCCCTTAAATTGCCATCCGTGCCTTCTTGCAGTTTAAGATGCTTTTCTTGGTGTCACATTTGGTCCCATCGCGCAGTTTTTCTCCCCCTTGGACCCTGGCTTCAGCAGCAGAAATATATGTATATGATCCAGATCAGATGCTCAGCTGATTTAAATTGACATAGCTCCAAAGGCAATGAGGCTTCACGCATTTATGCTCACAGCATCCCTGCCCCCACACCTTCCTTTAAACGAAAAAGTCAACTACTTAATCACCAAACATAACTGCAATTTAATCCCCAGGGTGACATTAAATCTTACTGTTAGCTGGACTCTCATTCTACGATTTACCCAAGACCCACAGAAAATTCAGTTCTTCTCCAGATATGCTTTTCCATTCAGACAACAATTAATTTCCAGCCCATACACAGCGCTCATGCAGGACTTCAAACACTTACAGATCAATTCTATGGGCAGTGACAAGTAGCCAGCTGCATAAGTGGGGGTCCCATGAATTAACTCATGTAGTGACAAACTTAAGATCAGAAATTCTGGGACTATTTGCCTCAGTCCTGTGCTCTGATAAACCAGCTATTTGCTTGAGGGATATTTTAGCATAGATTCCACTTGTAAGGATCTGTGTATTTAAAAAGACAGAAGAGTCTTCAGATGAAGGATTCGATTGACAAAGGTCACCAGCAAACATGACTAATCCATTATGCTGTTAAACAACTCAACATGCAGGGGTTAATCAATGCTAGCCCAAGGTCTAATCCCTCTTTCTGCTAAATAACTCACTGAAAACAAACTCTGCCTACTAATGTTCTGGAAAAGAAGATAAATGCATACAAGGCTTGAGAAGGTTCAGTTTTCAGAGCTCTCAGTTACTATAAAGCCTGACTACTGTCAGTCTGGCCAGATGTTATTTCCATCCTTGCGAGGATATGGATTAGGGGAAGGTTGGCTGGCCCTCAGCCAGTTTACAAGAGTCAAAGCACCGGACTCCTCAGCCTAGGTTAGCAGGGCTGTCCTGAACAGACAAAGCAAGAGTCACTATTCCCTTGGGGTTTCCATGCATATTCCAGACCCCTATTTATAGCCGTGATTTGTGCTTTTACAAGATGGTAATTTCACGCTGCTCATAAATCTTTCCCTGAAAACTGGTATTTGTAGGTCAGCAAGGAGAGGAAGCCAGCAACCAAAATTGCTGAACTTCTGCAGAAACTGTACAATTGGGCCACAAACATTGAAATGTAATTAGGAGGAATCAAAGAACCTTGTGTTGTCTCTCATGGTGGAAGGGGACATGTTTGTTCCATGAGAATCAGCAGCTGCTGCCTACACGTTGAGGAGGTTGTTCGGGATCTGGGAAGAGGGTGACAGCATTTGCTTACCCACTGGATACAGCTTACTGCATCAATATGCCAGCCAAGTTTGGACTGGCAAGTCACATCACTGACATTATGTCATGAATGTGTTCATCCTTTTCAATTTTTTTGCATTTCTTACACCTCCGGGATTGCATTTTCCCTCAAAAGGAAACAGACTCAGGACAAGGTCATTTCCTTTGGCATTTAAAGTTACTGGGAGGAAACTAATACTAGTTTATGCTCTACAATGTTGGGAAGTCCACAAATATGAATGTCCTGTGATTTTGGGGCAGCCTTGAAAAAATCTGGTCCCTTGGAATAAATGGCCACACAAAGAGTTACTGCAAGTCATGCCAATCTTTAACAAGCAGGTATTGCAAGCTGGGATCCTTGAGATGCAGGGTCTCAGATGCCATTCCTTTTTCTCTGTCAGTGCTTCTGACACTAATAACTAAAGGAAACCTTTTGGGCTATGTCCATCCCGGCATTCATTACACCCATGCTGCATCACACGTAAAAGAGCTTTTACTTGAAATCTGTAATTACAAAAAGCCTGTTTACATGTACATAATAAGACGTGTTCAATTTCTGAACAAAAACGATTAAAACAAACCATTTTCTAAGTTGCATTCAATCACAAGGGCACTCCAACTTCCAAATAACTTCACTTTTCATTGCAACAGTTTTGCTTGCCTCTGATTAGCAATAAGTGACTTGCAGGACAATTGATGTTTGGCTAAGCACCCAAAACACTTGCTGATTTTCTAAGGGGTTTTGTTATATGCCACTGGAAATGCAAGGTTCACAGAATAGCTCCATAGCAGATTTGCAAGCTGCTCCTTTCCCTCTGAGCTTTCCAGGACCATCTATGATCTGATACACCAGAGGCACCCAGTTAAAAAAAAAAAAAAAAAATGCAATTACAAAGCAAAGAGTTAGGTCAACACAAATTCTCAAAAAGCAACTTAAAAATATCAAGGCTCCTCTTACAGACCCCGTGCCTGACCTCTGCTTAGTTACACCCAAGTATGTCTGTAGAAATACTTACAGCCAAAGCAATTCTGTTGCCCTACGAACTTCTTTGACTTCATTGAGTTTTTTCATGCAAACAAGCCCAGGTGCTGTGGCCTGGGATCTGAATAAGGACAGTCATTCATGGAAAGCCAGAATTACATCCCTGCATGCTGGCTTCACCATCCTTCCCTGCACATTTCAGGCCGTTCTGCAGCACACAAATGCAGTCCCCATTTCCCACCACCAGCACTGGAGGATCCTGGCTGGGCAGGCCCCCATGGATGATGGAGGGGAGTTGGGATCTCACCCAGCAGCTCCGTCAGACCCTTGCTGGAGCAGTAGGCAGTAAATGTGGAAAGCAGATGTGCAAGAGGAGGAAATCGTGTTTGCAGAAGACAAGGAAAGGAAGCACAGAGCAGTCTGCAGGAACAGCACCTGTCCTGCTAAAGCAAGTTGCATGCTCCTAATAAAATGCCTCTGCAGCAGAGGCAGGCACACCAACCAATCAGTTTTCTCCCACATCCTCCACTAATTTGTCTTAACACAGCAGGAAGCAGTCTAGCCTCTAAGATACCAAGAGACATCAGCAGGGACCAGGCTGAGGACTTCCAGCAGTAAGGTGTGCTTAGCTCCTGCCTGAATTGGTAGCTCACCATAAAAGCCAAAGGAAAGAGCCTTTTGTCCGAGTCACTGGCATGGGAAAGAAACCTAAAGTATTTCCCAGCTCCTCTACTGACTCTGGTGAATCAGTCACCAAAGTTTAACAGCAGTCCCTGCACTGGCTGCAAAACTACTATTTTTTTTATTTTTTTTTTATTTTTTTTTTTTGAGAAAAAGCACTGAAAGTTGAATATTTTGAGATGTAGTACTGTCTACCTGATTTGGAGCACAGATTTAAATGTGGCTGCCTTCTCCTCCCCAGCTGTGGAAGATAAATGATAAGTTTCCACAAGGTTTAGTCCCACAGAAGCAGAGCTTGCCAACTGCAAAGAAAGCAAACATATCAAAATCATTCTCAGACAGCTCTGAAAAATATCCTGTAAATCTTTTCACCTGTGACTTTTCACTTGATCTACTACAAGGCAGGATGAAAAAAAAAAAAAAACAAAAAAAAAAACAAAACACAGAAGTGGCTCTTTTCAGGTACGAAATAGCTGTGGTTTAGTTCAGAACTAATTCTGGAGTACAGGAGGGCTGGTAATGGGTGCATGTGTAACGTTGCACTGAAAGCTGTTCAGTCACATCGTTATGAAGTTCAGGTTTTTTGGCATATTGTAGAGTAGCTGAACTGTGTCCTAATGCTAGGAGCATCACAGATGTGCTGGTTCAATCATTTCCCAATAAAGCTATATGCTGACCTCTTCAGCTCCTGCATTTTTGCATCCCCAAATGAATAGCTAAATACCTCTGAATATCTGTAGTTTAAGCACAGATTGAGTAAATTCCTCAGACAGTTTGAAAACACATTTATGAAAATATCAGTTGAGAGTCCACTGTAAAATCATTATCCCCCACACAAATCCCCATGGTGTAAAGGCAGACAAGCCCAGTCTCTGCTCTGCGTTCCCCTTGTCCAAATTCTCTCAGACACTTACAGGAGGTGCCAGCCTCCCAAGGGAACCATTTGAGAGGCCAGGAATAACCCCCCCCCCCGACCCCAACAGCGACTCACTTTGCTACATTTGCTTCCTGTGGTTCATTCTATCACATGCGACATTATCCCCATGAGACATGACAAAAATCTGGCTGGTGGCTGTTTTATTTACTGCCAGCTGCAACTTCTTCCCTGAGTGCTGCATCATCTGATACATGAAGTCTGATAAGCTGGATACATGCCTTCCTTATCATCCTGCTCTGGCTTTTCATTTACTGAAGTCCCATAAACACAGAAGGAATAATATCTTGCAAAATACAGTTTGGCCTTCAGAGACACTGAGCATCTCGGTTCACTACAGACATTCAGCACATGTATCATTTAATAGCAGGATTGAGATCAACATCTGCTGCTAAAAACGTCAAATCAGTGTAACTGAAGTTAATTCACAGGCAGGTCCTCCCAAAGCAAGACGAATATGGCGATTGGTGCACAAAACTGAACTTTGCCAAGAGTTATGCATGCAGCAGAGCAGAACCAGCATTTTCTACAATTGCAGCATCATAAGAATCAAGAGTGAGTTTGGGGTGAAGTTTGGGCCATTTGCACAAAACCCCAGACACACGTTATTTGCCAGATTTATCCCAGCAACTCTGAAAAAGCAGCATGCAATGAGAGCACTGGCATTAAGAGAGACTGCTAAAGAGAAGAGGGCAGCTCACCGAGCGATGACCCCAAGCACCCTGCAAACATTGACTCTGGGAGAGCTACATGGAGGTGAAAGCACTACATGTCCATGCAGCACAGCAGCAGCTCAGAGGACCCTCTCCTCCTCTCTGATTTATACTCGCACAGGCAGTCCAGTTGGAAGCAGGATGTGCAGACAAGAGCACTTGAACCATTGGGGCCATCACAACCCTTTCCTTGTGGCTCTCCTCCCAGAAAGGACTTCCTCCCTTCCCTTACAAGCCTCCAGCTATCAACAGGACCAAGCATCACTATCTTTTCTCCTGCACAGTAAAGGTTTACAATATAAACAGCATGTTTTCATCATTGTGTTTAAGCCAAATGGCAATTAACTGTACAGGGTTATTCATCCCCTTGCTGGCTATGCTACAACATGGAGTTAACATTATTAGTTTAAACAGGAGCTCTGTTGTCTCACAAATGCTGCACTGGCATCAATAGCCCTGGGGATGAGGAAAAGAGCTGCTTTCTGTAGCCATCACTCCCATCTCTTTTAAAGCGCAGTAATATGAAGAGGAGATAATCTATGGGCTTTGTTAGAAAGAGGAGAGGCTGCAAAACTCTAGCTTTCTATGGCTTTTGATAATTCTATGAGCTTCCCTGCCAAAACACCTCTCCGAGGCTGTCAAATGGCCTGTTCTAGACACACTGTCCCTCTGGGGCACTCACCGTTTGTTTATTCCAGAGAGCAAGAGGCATTGCTCCAGTGTTCCCCCTCCTCATTCCCAGGTCCAGCTGTCACAGTGACTGCAACAGCTTTTGGGGGCCTCAGAGGGAACAATTTCCAGCATGTACTTTGGAGGAGTCACCAGTTCATAAACACATCTGTGCCAGTGGTACAAAAAAACTTGCCAACTATTACTGCCACAGGTCTTGAAATAAATGAAAGTTTCTTGCCACTGTGTCATGGTTTTGCCTTGTTATATTACAGTCTTCTTTTTCCATCTCAGTGTGTTTACCTGCATAAACTGGAACTAGCATGGAAAATCTTGGTATTCAGAGGTGAGACACAAGACTACTGCTACACTTCAGGCAAAGGTGGAAAAAAAAAAAAAAAGAGGGAAGTGCCATCACAAATGTTTTTCTCTTGAGCCTACTCAAACCCTTCATGCGATCTTGGAAATTCTAGTTACTTTGGTTCTAGTGAACCGGCACAAACGTGCACATGTGTGTGAACAATGTAAGTATTTCTTTTTTACATCCAGGGAAGAGTTAAACATGAACATTTTCAGAATATTTAGTAAGGTTAACTGAAAATAAATCTCTTGCAAGAAAAAACAGCACAGTCTATCACCTTCCTCCTAAGGGCTGAATTACTTCTGGCTTTACTATGTTCATCGCTTATTCTGTCCAGAGGTTTGACAACAGTGCAGTTACAGCTGACAATACACACAGCATGAAGAACCAGGGCCAAGGCTCAATCCCACTCTGTGGGATACAGGCCATAGTTTTAGCTGCTAACTTCCAAAATTAGCCAAGCTATTTGCATTTCTCATACATACCACGGCTTTCTTTTGACACAAGAAGAGCAAGAGATTTCTTCTTGCTAAACACATCTTGCAGCGAGAAGACATCATAATGAGTCTACCAGCCCTTCAACACATGAGAAGATATCATATGGAAAAAGCTACAATCTGAGACTGTTGGACAAACCTTACTTTTTCCCCTTGTTAGACCTGAGATGGACACAGGGAACAGCTGGGATGTTGTTTTTAAACAAGAGCAACCAATTTAATGAAATGTGAAATTTATGAGCTGGTCAGCCTTAGGAATAATTAAGTTCAGGGACCCTCTGGGATCCATAGGGTTTCTCAGTAATGGAAAATCATCTGTCTTTCTCTAGGATCTATAGGCTGCAATGAAGAAACCCCTAACCCCTTTGGATAACTCAGGGACTGATGTACCACAACTGGCATCACGATACAGAAGTGAAATCCCAGTTGTGACCTGGAATAGCAAACTCCCAGCACTTCTAGTACACTACACAGCTGGCTTTTTCATTTCTTCTGTGCTTTTGTTTTCTTAACTGCCTCCAGCGACATGAGCCTGGAGTTTTGTGAATCAAAGCTGCAGCAGGAGCTCTGAGTCCAATTTCAACTCAAAGAATGTAAATCCACTAGCAAAACTGCACATGTAGGGAGAGAAGCCGGGAGCCGAGGATGGGAAAGACCATAGTCTGCATCCAGGGTAAGAGGAATGCAGGAAGAGAATAAAACACACATTTCTTTTGTACTCCTTTCAATTTGGTGGTTGGTTGGGTTTTCTCATTTTTCACATGGGCAAATAAACTGCAATATTCTAATGGGAATGGACCTACAGTAGGAAGAGGTGCAATGCTTGGGCTGCACCGCACAGCAGCAAGCGTGGGATGAGCGGGGGGTAGTGCTCCCTCGCCACTGCCAGTGGAGAACAGCACTTACAGCACTGCTCCAGACACCAATTTGCAGAAGAAATAAATATATCCCACAGATCAGGGCAGCAAAGATCACAGTTCAATGCTACACTGAGCATGTGTATGTACTGAGTGCCAGAACCTCCCCTAGAACTCCTCCAAAGCAAAACAATAACTGTAATAAACACAGCAGCCTCCAGAAGGGACAGATTTAGCCAGTCTCAGATAATAGGATGTGCCTGGGGCTCAGTGGTATCCTCTTCACCTATCCACCAAAACATGAGACAGCACTAATGCAAAACCTATCCCTAATACACCTGATATTGCATAGTAGTCAGCCACCTCAACACAGAAGAGCTCCACCACCTCCTGGGATGTTTCCAACACCCTCCCAGAGCACAAGTGCATCTTGTGGGGTCCTGCTGCTCCTAAAACCAGCTTCCCTGGCAATGGCAGCTGCACTTTTGCACACTCGGATGCGCAGGACTGCAAACAGCAGGGTATTTTACAGGAGCAACCAGCCCCACAAAATATCATGTTCCCAGCTCCGAGGGGCAGCCTGAAAAATGAAGCAGCTTCCAGAGCTGTAAATTAAAATGGGGATTCAAACCAAGGAGAGTGGCCCAGGAGCTGCTGGGCCAAACCTGGCTCCCAGAAAGGTTGGCCAGTCATCAAGCCAAGCAAAGCGAGGGGATTGCTGTGGCTACGCTGGCTTCAGGCCCAGGGCTGGGGCTGCATTTGTCTGCTGCATGCAACTGGATCAAGACCTTCACCGTGGGGCTGGTAACACCAGTGGTCCTTAGGCAAGGAGGACTGGGGCAGTCTGACCCTTCTGCAAATGCTTCCAGTCCCAGCTGCAAGGGGGTCAGCTCCTTCAGAGGCATCTGCAGTCCAGCTCTGCCACTCTTGCCATCACAGGAGAACAGAGGTTTTTTCCCTTCCCCCTCAAAAAAGGTCCCACAAATCTTTAAGAAATAAATCACATAGTGCTTTTGTGAAAATTTAATACCTGGCATTAGTAAGGAGCTGCCAAGACACTCTTATTTTTGAGACAGAAAACAGTCTTTTCAGAAATCCCAGTGTAGTAAATTAATCCCAGGAGGTAACAGACTGAGCTTTTGCTACTGTAAATAGACTTTTTCATTATTTTGGAGCATTTGGAGGCCAAAAGACTGTCCCAATATATTGGAAAGTATAAGTAACTGTCTCACTTCTCTGCAGAAGAGGAACATTAAACAAGTAGAGCAAGACAGATTGATTAGTTCTTCCATTTAGCTGGCAGGGTCTAAAGAGTGACTGTTGTTGCCACCTTCACTTGTTTCTCTTTCTGGGGAGGGAGGACACACATCCCAAAGCCCCCCCACAGGTGACGGTAAGAGCTGACACCAGGAGGACAAGGGTCCAGGTTCATGTTCTCAGCAGCTCCAGGGAAGTCAAACACACGGGGCTGGTAACCCCCAACGGGAGCTGAGGAGCTGCCCCAGGGTTTGGTGGGTTTTTTTGTTTCTCTCAGCTAGACACAGTTGTCTCTCTTGGCTAGACACTACAAGGTGACACTTAAGCAAGTTGCAATGGGAACTATAAATGGTTTTTCAAAATCCTGCTCATACATTTTTTTTTTTTTTTTTTTTAAATTAGGAGGTACAAGTGCCTCCTGCCTTATAGCAGGGTGATGCACATGGTTTGTCCTAGGCAGGAAATGATTTTGGGGAACTTTAAGCCCTTTCTGCTGCATTGAATTCAGCAGTACAATGAATAACACGCAGCACAATAAGCATTCTCATGTCTTGGCTCTGAAATGAATGCATCAGTCTGGCCTCCTGTGCAGTAAATGTGCATTTAGGAGACAGCTTGCTGCAAACAGACCTTTCTAAGAAGCACAGAGTAGTTACAGACATTCACTGCACATTTATGGACTTCATTAAATTACTAGTGTAGAGTAATTCAGCTGAATGGCCATAGGATTGCAGTGGTTTTTTCCCCACTGTGGTAAGATGTCTGGCACAGTCCTTTTTGTTTCAAGACAAACGCTGGTTTACAGTTGGACTTGATCTTAAAGGTCTTTTCTAACATAAACGATTCTATGATTGAGACAAAAGTTTAGTTTCACTGAGCCATCTTTTTTGTCTCTTCCCCCCTCCTTTCTTAAATTGTGATAGAGAGATGCCAAACAACTTATAGAAAGCTCATATAATTCTGGAAAAGTTTAAGAATTATTTCAGCATGAAATCAGAGTAAGAAGCTATGCAAGATTGGTAATGGTTAACAAAGATTGACTGTGAAGCTGCTCAGTAGGAAAGTATGAGCTCAAGAGCCATGAGGCTATAAGCAATCTATAAAGCCAAGAGGGAAGGGAATATCACAGGGGAGTGGATGAGC
This sequence comes from Tyto alba, assembly GCF_018691265.1. Taxonomy (NCBI): domain Eukaryota; kingdom Metazoa; phylum Chordata; class Aves; order Strigiformes; family Tytonidae; genus Tyto; species Tyto alba. The sequence continues at coordinate 4,076,336 of NW_024881273.1, forward strand.
CAGGCCAGGTGAGGGGAGCTGTGCCTGACACGAGCTGCGTGGAGTGACTTCAGATAAACTGCATGAGTCAAGACCTGATCCCAAAGTCCTCGTTTCAAACATTAACCCAGTGACAAAACCAAAAATCTGCAATTCCCGCTTTAACAAGGGATTGGAAGCAGGGAAAACCAGAAGCTCAAAGTTCAAGACTATCCTGAATAGGATTTGGGGTCAAAAGCAGCCCTTCCTCTCACCTTCCCTCTCTGTGCCTAGGCAGGGCAAAACACTTTCCTCTCTCCAGCCTGGGAGGACCTGCTGTCCTGTACCAGTAACAACCCTCATTTCAAGTGTCACCCCCATTTCTTCCATGTACTGTGCACACACAACAGGCCACCCTGCTCTGGGCACAGAGCCTGGCTCTGCACACAAAAAAGCCAAACAGCTGCCAGACCTCCAACATCAGGGAGTCCGGTGGGGTGGGGGGGGTCAGACCCCAGCAGGGCAGGCTCATTGGCACGACTTTACCAGGGCAATGGGTCCAGCAGAGCCCCAGGGGTTTGAAGACCCTGCTGCAAGGCCAGGCATAGCAGCCCCACGCCCGCCCACCCGCCCTCCTGACAAGCAGCAGCTGTACCGGGTACAAGAGCTCAATATCCACCTATTTAGCAGTACTGCAGAAAGTGCTTTTAAACTGCATGTTTTCCACCAGCTTCACATTCCCCCACCCCGACTTCTCAATTTCCCTGGGCTCTCAGTATCATTTTCAAGGGCCTGTTTGGCAAACGATGTCAGGCAGATTGCAAATAACGTCACCCTATTTCCTTTCACTAGTATTTTTACTGACATCCTTTGCACAGCACAGTGCTGATGCCACCGTTCCCATCTCCTAGGTTCTCTAGCAGACACCCAGACACCTCCTCATGCTGTCTCAGGGATTAAGAAGACTTCCCAGAGGTCAGAAAGCCCCTATCCCATCTTTTTCCCCATCCCTCCTCAAAGCCTGCTTTGACTTGCAGTCTGCAAAGGGTGCTGTGTGAGAACCACCGAGCAGAAGAGATGAGCTTTGGCTTTGATTTGGGTGAAGAGAAGCAGCTTCTCATACGTCAAGCACAAAAAAAAAAAAAAAACAAAAAAAAAAAAAAAACAAACAAAAAAAAAAATAACAGAGGGATCAAGCATTTCTGCACTAGTGCACCCACAGTGTGAACAACACATCAGTGCACCCCAACGTGCGTTCACGAGCAACATGAACGTGGCTTCTCACCTGTACATAAATGGAAGCACATGAAGACACTTAAGAAGCATTTGAAGGGAAACGTGCAACTGTCAGCTCTGCAGTCTGCAAAACTCAGTTCATCTTCAGGGAGGAGCTGGCAGTTATCGCTAATAGCTGGAACTAATTCACCATTGTTTGGTAACACAAGAGACACTTAAAGCAAACCAATCCTCTAAGTGCATCTCAGCATCAGCAGAGCTATAGAACAACACCCCAGTGTTGTGGGTACCCCAACCCTCCTCCTCATTCATTCAGAAAGACACATCTTAACTGTTCATAAAGATATTTGTTTTAGTGACGTTGGTTCACGTTTTCCTGGGACTTAAGGAGTTTTTCAACTTCAATTACTGCATCATGTTAGAGATGATAAACTCTTATCTGCAAATAATTAAAAACAGTAATTTGGGATTATCTTTAATTAATGAGGAAAAAGGCACAGTGTCTCCAGTCCCTGAATGCTAGTCTGTGGTTATGTCACAAATTATTTTTTAATTGTTTAGGCTGAAAACTGTCTCCTCCCCTCATGAGTTATCACCCACTGCTCCTCAAGGATTCAGCTGGACCCAAGCAACCTACACCAACTTCCAGGCTGCGGCTACAAATGAGTTTTCATTATTTTAGATCCTCATTCACATACAAGGTTACAAGTAGAGGCATTGTATGCATGTGCTGATTAGAAATCTGATTTTGCGGGACATGACAAGCACCATCAGTCAAGGGGAGTTTTCCCATTGACAAAGGTATAATCATTCTCCCATCAGCTTCAGTGGGAAGCATGCATAGCTCCGTGGTTTCCCTTCCCAGGGATCCCAGCCAGCTGTCATTTGGTTTCAATTTAAGTGGATTCACACCCATTGACTTTAATGTGGCTTTGAAATTCAGGTTCAAGTGAATCAAGCTAAGCTGTGAGCAATATATATCACAAATCAAGACATCTTGCCTTCTTTCCTATCAGTATTAATCAAAGAAAAATACCCCAGGTCCTTGGAAAGTTCATTATTATATTCGTAAGGCTAGATTCATTCACAGGAATAGTCCTCGTCCTCTAATTAAATCCCACTTCAGCAGATGTTAAAGTTTTCCAGCAAATGGCAGCCTGTGCTCTCCAAGCACAGTCAGAAGAAACTTACCTCTCCAAAAGCCAGCGTGGCCTGCGGGAGTATCCTCAGCCCTTTGGGTTACAAGATCATAGGACAAGAGAGTGCCTTCCAGCTTTATATTTTACACGTGATGCAAAATAATATACCAGTTGATCACTGGGGTGCTGCTATTGCTTCTGCATAAGCGCATGAAATGAATCCCTCCTTTTCATACAAAGAACATACACACAAATAGCACTTCCACCCATTAACAACCCTCTTTCTATAGGTGCAGGTATGCCTGTAATTTCTAGATCACCCGCTAGCAGACTTGGTCTGATTCAAGCTATGATATTCAACCAGCTGTACAGGACCACTCAGGAATTTTAGCCTGTCATTACCCACAATATTCAACCTGGCCGACGTCAAAAGCATACAGGCTTTTTTAAAAATCAAATGCACAAGGAATCTAAGAAAACTCTATGAGAAAGAAAATATTGCCTTTGCTTTCATTGCCAGGTGGGGAGCCATCCCCAGGCAGAGCCGCCCAGCTGCCTGCAGCATCCTCTGTACCAGGAGCTGGTCCCCAGGGTCCCCCAGACAGTGGGGAGCACTTACACAGCAGCTCCCAGAGAGCGTCTCCCACCTTCAGCCCTTGCTGAGGATCAGCATCTCAAACGTGCTTCCCAAGGACGGCAGGCATGAAAAAACAGACCGATGTCCTTCAGGAGCCAGACCCCAAGGAAGGTGTTACCAGGTGTGCCCGTGCTCCAGCTCAGCCCTACCTGTCCCCCCAAGGCAAGCAAAGAGGAGGGGGCTAGCTAGGGGCTGCTAATAAAGCCCACTCCTGTTTTGCTCAATCACCCAGAACTGGGCTCAGCTGGCAGCTCAGCTGTTAATAATGTGAAACTTCAACCTCCTGCTGCTTTTTTACGAAGATTGGCTATTCCAAGGTGTTCCCTGTAAATCTTTCTCTTCTGTCTCACAGCCCTTCTCCCCTGGCAGATGTAGAAGCCCTGACAGAGCAGGGTTTGCACAGGGGTCCCGTCCAGAGCCCGGACCTCTGCCAGCAGCACAGGATAACATGCAGTGGGATTTGTCTCGATTGCCCTGGAGTGGGCAAGCAGATGCTCTGCTGCAGATCTCTTGATGGGAAATAAAAAGCACTGCTCCCACCGAGGCCCTGCTGTGCTGCAAAAGGGAGCAGAGGTGTCAGCCACCACTTTCTTGGCTAATTTCCACATCAGGGATGCACCTTCTGCAGACACAAATTCCCACTGCGGTGTGAACGAATGCAGAATTGTGTTTTATACCCAGCCAACTGATGGCAACTTTTCCTCTCTAACATCATATGTATAATTCATCATACAGTGACATTTCAGGGCATATCAACTCTGTCGCTGCTACCGTGTCACAACTTTGCAGGTTCAAGAAGTGTCTGTTCCTTGGCATTTCTCTTCCCTTCCCAGCTGCCATGTTTCAGCATTCAGCCATTTCACTGTACATCATTAAACTCCCGCTACACTGCAGCCCAAAGATGGCTGCACATCGCAATGCCAAAAAAAATCCCTTTGTACATCAGCCTGTAGTTCTTGTAAAGCACTGGGAGGCTGGGGGAAAGGTACCATCATAAATCAACGTTCAGTTGGAGATCTGTGTGGCGATTACAAAACCAAGTCCCAGGTTAATGGATAAAACAATATATGCACTTTAATGAACTAACAGATTGCCGACTGTGCAATTTTATGTTTGTATTTACAACTGTGCGATGTCCCTTGGCATCAAAGCTCAGATCACAACAGAAACCAGAGATATGGTCGGAGCAGGATGATTTGTTTATGTCTTGCCCTAATGGACATTTGCCCACGTGTAGGACGATAACATCTACATGGATCTGTGGTGTTCGTGGGCCACCCCTGATTGTTGTGTGTCAGTGTGTTTAACTCACCAACACAGTGAGTACAGGGATTTATTAACCACCCCAAGCCCACCTCGCTCTGTTGAAGAAGTAGCCCCTGGCACAAAGTTGAGGCCAGGTTACTGATGTCAGACAGGTTTTTCCTTGCACTTGCCTTGAATCCCAGCTGTTTTTTTCTAGGTTAGTGTTAGGAAACCAGCAGCAATGCCTTGTTGTAGAGTCCCATGGAGACATGGAAACCACGAGCCTTGGTGCAGAGTCCCCTCGCTCTCCCTTATTTTGCCTTCTCCCTACCTGACGTAGAATCCTGTACCCAGGCACACACACCTCAGTGCTTGGTTTGTTTGGGGCAGGTGGTCCCCATCCCTCCACGTGGGAAGCAGGACCCTCATGCAGCACCAAATGCATGTGGGAGCGTGGAAAACAGGCATGGGAACCAGCTGCAAAAATCCCACTTCTGGGCTGGCTCCAGTTTATGGGCCAGGCTCCATATGTTCAGTCTTTCTCTTAATCTCCAGCCTATTTGTACTCGTCAGGTGCCGCAATCAATGCCTGATCAAAGCCCTGACCCGCTGGTCAGTGGCCACACCTGAAATTTCTTGCCACTACAATCATATTTCAACTGCCTGCTGCTCCCTTCAGGGCTATAAGTGAGAAAAGAGAGAATATATGTTGATTTAGCAGTAAATACAACTGTTTAAATCAAAATCTGAAGCTGTCTTGTAGGAACAGCACTAGAATTTGATCATTGGTGACTAAAAAAAGGTTGTAAGAAGCAACTCTTCATGTACCCTCCCATATAGAAGAAGGGATGAGATCTTGGTTTCCAAAAAGGTTTTTGTGGAGTCACATCCTTAGGAAAATAGCTGGCCACCAACCCCAAGCCTTACCTTGCTTCTTACTAGCTTTGCCTGTCACGGAGGGGATGGACTGGGTTTGCTTCTGGAGAGATATGACTTGCTGCTGAGGGACAAAGCAGGTCTCTGTCACAAAGCAAACCTCACAGACGAGTGGTCAGGAACACAAGAGCCTTGCTGCCCTGGGCACATCAGGCTTTAAGTATTTTGTGGGTCTGCACTGAAGAAATCCCAGAGATGAAAGGAGCACTCATCATCATGCACAGGGAGAGGGTGCCACAGGGCAGGACTGGGCTGCCTGTGGATAAGCTATGCCATGGTGTGGGCAGAAAGGAGGCTTCTTTCCTGTAAAAACATCCATCACACCTTCCAGTCGCTCTGGCAAGTGCTAAATGGAGGATTTGATTTCTGGTACCCAAATCCTGCAGACAGACGTGCGTATAAACAAGCTGATGTTTTTACTTGTTTCGCTCTGCCACGCTTGAAGCTGAATCCACCATGTCTCTCCAGCACAATACTTTATTATTAATAAATTAATAAAAAGAATTGAGGGAAAATCACTCTCTGGGGAGAGGTAGAAACTTTAATTTAGCAGCTAAAGGCTTGGCTGCACCAGCTGGAAATTCCTGGAGTTATGAACATGAGGTAATTCTGACGTAGGTGAGATGTGAAGGTGGAGTATGTCCTCAGAGAAGGGTTCAGAGCCTCCCTGGCACCTCGGGCTGCACCTCCTGCTCTGCCACAGCAGAGATGGTCACCCCCAAAACGCCTCCAGCCCCTCTGTCCCCCAGGAGCTCCCACCGGACAGACGTCTGGCTCTGTCCTGCTGGAGCTCAGCCCTCCAGCCTGGAGAAGTCACCCTGGGAGAGGGAGACCAATGTGAAGGCTGCAGCGCTGCTGTTTGCTGTCACAAGGACACACAGATGTCCTCTTCAGGACCGGGGCATGAAGGTCACCCACCAGCTTTTATGCTTTTATTTGGAAACGGGACAAAGCTCGGGAGCAATTATGATTTGTGCTGTAGCAGCACACACAAGAGAGCAGCCTTGTGGTTAAAGGCTTAGATCTGGATTTCATCTCAGCTCTGCCACATGTTCTTTGCATGACCTTTGTCAAGCTGTTTAATTGCTCCGTGCCTGGGCTGGTTGGCTGCAAATGAGGGAATGGTTCTTTTCTACCATTCCTTATCTCGCTTGTCTAACTCACATCTAATTTTGGTCCGGCAGCTCTCTCTGACCATTCATGTGCAGCTTTATGGGTCTACAAGGAATCCTCCAATTTCCCTTAATAAAGGAGACGAGCAGATGAATCACCTGCAGATGAAGAGCTTCCCTTGCTAAAGCAGCTCAGCTTGTTTAGTCCAGCAGAAGAGAACAGAGGAGGTACAACAGGGCAACTGGCCATTGCTCACAATGGAGCATCGCGGGCACTGCCCCTGTCTCAGACCCGACTGCTGGGGCTGCTGGCTGAAGGGAGTGGGGGGGATACACATGTACCCCCTGGGAATAAATAGTGGGAAAAGCTGGCACTCTCAGAGAGGGGTCAGCAGTAGAAGCAGACAGGGGAGTATTCAATTTTTATTAATTGAGATCCCTTTCCAGTGAGCTGTCAGCAAAGATCACACGCGGTTATGCCCAAAGACCATTGCAGAGTTTATACATCCTGGCCAAATATACACATACAAATACATATATGTATACATATTTGTACAGGGTGGTGTACTTGGCAGCATGGGATAACTCAAGAGAGGTTTAAGAGGGGCTGGTGGATTACCAGGGACTTATAGTGGGCTCCTGGCCTCAGAGGCCTCCAGATGCTGATCCATATATATAATGTTCCCAGTCCTGCATCATTGCTTGGCACCATGTATCACGCAGCTGATCTTCCAAACCCTCCCTGGGCCGCAGCCTTGCAGTGCACGGCAAGCACGCAGCCTTGCTCTGCCGCAGTTAAAATCCACAGCTTCCCCAACTCTCTGCTGAGCTGTGTTTTCCATTTACCACAAAGCCATCTTTTTTTTTGTTGTTTTTTTTTTTTTTCTACTTTATTTTATTTTAACTTTAATATAATAATCTTTAAGAACACTGTGTCTTCGACTGGGTTCAGCATTTGAAAGGGACCTTGTGGTACTATTGGCTTTAATCAGACTTCTGGTAAAAATGTTATTTTTCTTTTCTCTAACTGTTCCCTTGTTAAACTGCTGCTTCTCCACTTCCCAAATAGTGGCAGGTTCTGGTGAACAAAGCACTGTGGAGAAAAATGTGATGCACCCATCTTTCTTGAAGGCTCCTAGGTTATGAAATAGATGCCATTCTGGGTTGTGGACAGCAGCCTGCAAGTGGCTGGTCTGATGTTAGAGGAGGGGGCACATGCAGCTAATACAGACTCAGAATGATCTCTCTGTGCCCCACTCACATGAAAAATTACTGTTTAAATACCCAGATTTGCACAATGAAGCATGACGGCAGGAGTTTTACGGACTTCTTTTCCACTCAAAATTGCCCCTCAGCTTTGATTTGTAACAGAGATTTTTGTGTCTCTGGTGTGACCAAAAGATAACCATGCTCCCTACAAAGGCCCCCCCTCCTCCAAAGCCCGTGCCCAGGTTGTGTTGCTGCCTGGAAGCGGAGGATGCAGCCAGAGCTGGTGTTTGTCTGGTGCTTCCCCAGTGAAGGCAAGATTTCCATTTTATACTTCAGCAAGCAAATGCCATTCCTGTTCATTTCAATCGGGGAGCAGCTAAATAAGAGGTAGCTCAAGTGAGGATAATTGCTGGCTGGTAAATAGAGGAGGCAGAACTATTCTGGCAGACAGTGCATTTATAAATTGAGTCCCTCACGGTTATTATATGACAATTCTACATGAACTTTCCATTTTCAGCAGGGTTTCTTGTAAAACCTTGGTAAAACTTCCCCAGGAGGAGGTCCAGGAGCACCTTGCCTTCCGAGCACGGCTGAGCTGAGGGCTGGCAGCGGGGCTGCCCGCGGGCTCCGAGCCCTGGCACTCCTGCCATGAGCTCCACGGGCACGAGCGAGGAGGGGGCTCTGCCGAGCCTGACCAGAGTCTTCTTCTCTGGGCCTGATCCAGAAAACACGGGTGACAATGGGAGCTGGTCCTCTGGCTTTGCTGAGCTCTGGATCAGGTCCTCGGTTTGAAACGGAGGACACAGCTGGCCTAACCCAGGCTGCAGTTTTGTGAGCTGACAGAGGGAGAGGAGCATCCAATTCTCAAGGAAATAAAACCCACGTAAAGCTTAAACAACGGCTTTGGGACCAGCCTCAGGTTTTTGTCTCCAAGAATACCTACTGGCTTGCAGAGCAACCTGGCAGCTTTCCTTCTCTGTATAACACGCAGCTTGGAAGATGACAGCAGTGATAACATGGGATTCCTCAGCAGATATCGAGTGCCAGCTAGAGAGCAGTATCCATCCCCTGTGACAGCTCTCGGAGTGAGCGGGACAAATGCAAATCACATCCAGTTTTGTGGCTGCAACTCCTGTGTAGTCTGCCAGCCGGAGCTGGCATCGTGTTGTAATCTGTTGAGCAAAGTGCCTCAGACAGCGGTAGATCAGGGCTCCACATGGGAGAATCATTTTCGAAACAAGTTATGAGTTACATTATCCTCGCTTGTTCAGGACCAGCTTAAGGAGAAGAGCTGCCTGAAATTGGATATGACAAAGCAGCACCAGTTTCCCTGTTTCGTGTTGCTGTGGGAAGTGTGATTTCTTTTTAGCCCAGAGAAATGTTAAATAGAGAGGTAGCCTGAGCTGATGTAAACCCATCAGAAGACTGTGATTGGAAAAAAAATCCCCCATCACAAGGTCTGCAGTGGATCTGAAAAGGTTGGATCCAGCTGGAAGTCTTCCAGAGTCACCCAGAGCAGGAAATCCTGACCTAGGATTTGGGATTGATGGGAATCTGAAGTGGGGTCACCCGTCATTTCCATTGTGCCAAGCAGTCCCAGCGAGATGCTGACATGGGAGCAATTTTGATTGCATTTTCAACATTTCTCAAAGGTGCAGTGTTCAGATAACATCTCTTAGCATTTTGTGCACCTAAACAGACAAATTAATTAGGACAACTACTCAAGTTCCAACTCCCTGGGTTCTAGTCTGCTGGCCACGAGAGCATGCTGGGGTTAAGAATTGATTTAACTACAAAACAGGGGATGAGAAACAGGAAAGATCCCTACCCCAGTTACAAAACCTGTGCATGGCTAAGCTGGAATTTGCTCTCAGGTCAGTGGAGGAGCCAGACTCTCCTGGAAAAGGATTCCTGTGACTTGTGCCTCAGGCCCTGTGGGACTCCTTTTTTGCAATAAGCCAACTGGGCTTGACACACGCTGCTTTGCTCAACTTGCTATTGAAGCAGAAGGGGCCGTTCCAGCTACCCACCCTAGAAAGTCAGTGACATCTAATTCACTTCTATACAAAGGCTTTTGGAGGCATGGCATATGGAAGGCGCTGTAAAAATCCATCTTCTGCTCTATAACCCATGTCACTGCACGAGCTAATTGCCTATCAATATGCCAGGTTTTTATAAGGCAATTCATTCTTCTGTACTCGAAGGAGCATACTGTGGAAGTAGAAAATAAGAGAGTTTCTTTGTTGTTTTCTAGCTTATTTTAAAGATTCTTGAATTCATGTTTGCTTGTTTTACCTGTGTTTTTAAAGCATTCCTTGGCCCATGTGGCATCCTGGTACAATACTGAGTATTGAATGAGAAATGTGGCTGTGCTGTGTCTGAGGAGCTGGTGCTAAAGGAAACAGAGACAAATTTAAAAACTAGCAACTGTGTTTCCTCAGAGGAAAAAGAAGATTTTTTTTTTATGTGCTCAAGTGCAACAGCACAAGCAAGCAGTGCTAGATTCTGATTTTGATTAATAGTTGGCTAAAGATAATCTTAAACTATTGGGGATTAGGGAAAGAGTCCTCCAACACTGAAATCTTGGAAGGGAAAATCTGTCTGTGAGCCAAAAATCTCAAGCACCAGCTTAGAAACAAAATAAGAGAGCAAAATTGATGTGGACAGAGTCTCAGCTGGTGGCAGCAACTCTGGAACCTGTGGAGCTGTATGGCATCCACGGGCAGCGTGTTTGGCTCAAAAGGTCTGAGGGCTGATCTTGGACTTGAAAGCAGGGAAGATCATCGGGTATTTTCTCCCTCTGTTATAAGATGGGGATTTGAAATGCCTCTACTTACATCAAAGACTTAAAAATATCCACAGCCGTGAGAGCCCGAGCAGTGCCCACCATGGCCCCTGCACCGATGGGGGCTGCTGGAGAGGAGCCTGCGAGGAGCTTCCCTGGGGGGCTGCTTCTGCCCTTCATCTCGATAGATGTTCTCAGCGTGGAAGTTTACACCTGATTTGGGGGGCACAGCTGTTTTCTAAACTCGTTTCTGCAGTTGGGCCAGGGCTATCTGTCTATTTGGGCCAAATCCCAGGCGGATTAGTGTTGCTCCATTGAAAAGAAAAAGCTGGTGCGGTTGGCCTCGCTCTGCTACAAGCACAGAGCTCCAGCCCAAAATGAGCAGGCACAGCACAGAGGACCCAGCTGTGGTGCAAGAGACCCACGGAGCAGCCTGGGATGCCTCCAGTTTCTTCCCAGTTCCACGCAGACACCATTAAACGCTCCAGGCAAAACAGCAAGTGGGTTTGGTAACCAGCATCCACAGAGTCTCACTGATTTGGCCCTATAACAGAAGTCGTCGTGTTGGAAGCTGAACTGAGAGCAGTTGAGTCTGGCGGTATCCAAAGAGCTGTCAAAACCCCAGCAAGAGCCAGTTTGGAGACCCCGAACCCCGCCGGTGGGTCCCAGGGGACTCGCCCGTATCATGTAGCTTGCTCTGAGCAAGCCAGCATCTCCACCCCAGTCTTGAGTTAAATTCTCCAAGCAGTTGGGGATGCGTTATATCCCTGGGGAGTCTGTTCTAAAGCTTAATTATACTCCCTGTAAGAAAAGGATGGCCTATTTCCAGCTTTTATTTTCTGTGTATGTTTCAGGTGGTGCAGTGAGGAGGAAGAGCTAAGATGGATATAGTGCTGTGAAGATCATTAGGAAGGTATACAAAGCTAGGGCCAGTTTTTCCCTCTTATACAAAAATAACTCCCTGAGTAATATTTAAGAGCATTGCTTAGGTCTCTGAGAGCAGGACTGACCTCACTTGATTTCATCCTCAGACAAAAATCTTTTGAAAACCATGTGGCTCTTCTCACCAAGAATTTGGACAATGATTTCCCCACTGGAATAAAGGCAGTGTTGGTACCTCTGTACAAATAAATCAGCAAGTGAAGGCAATTCTGCAAAAACACATCAGTATACCTCTGCAATGACAGCAGCAGCAAGGTAGTTTTCCAATTTTAGTTTTTCAAGAGAATATAATCACCAGGAATCAGGAGCAAGACTGGCTTCCAGAACTGTTTGCACAATTCCCTAAGAAATCTATCAGTTTGCTTTGTCTATAAATCTCCTCAAAGATACAGACATATCAGCATGTTTGATCCTTTTTCTGTCTTGTGAAATTTCAAATCGTTAACAGGGAAATTCTCTTATTTGTCTTTATTTCTTAAGAATGTACAGTTTTAAAGTTGCTAATGATAGGATTTCTTTATTTCATTACTTTATGTTTGACGATAGCTAATAATTGTGATTATGACTACACATATTCTAGTTTAAGAAGAGATCCCTTACATATTACTTTCCTTTGCTTCAGATATTAAAGACATCTGCTTCTGAGCATGCAATAACTGTCTTCTAATAAGAGAAGGGCTAGAGTTAGTAGCATAGGTTTTATTCATTTCTTAAAAATATTAGCCAATTATTGAAAACATACTTGCTGAAACTTAGCAAATCTGAAAGGGGTCTACAGCTACAGCGCAACTAATCCTCAATATATTTCTTTAACAACCTATTGACATACATTTAACCTACCATCAGAGCCAGTGTTGGGAGGAGGCAGGAGCCGAGCGTGCAGGGTCTGTGCTGCCACCCTCGCCTGCTCCTCCCTGGGTCTAACACTGGCTCTGCTGTCCGTCTGTCCGTCCAGATCAGTATGGGTAACACATCGGGTGCCAAGGGGAGGCTGAACACCTCCTCTGCACCCAGATTTGTGGTGCAACACCCACCTCACCCAGGACAAACCATTTTCCAGCACGTGCAAGGGACAGTTCTCCCAGATCATCACATCACCTCCATGGTGCCCAGTGGAGGAGGGACCACACTCTACACTCCCACTTACAAAGGCAAAGCGACTTGCTCAACATCCCATCAGGAATTCAGGGAGTTATCTACCCATCTGAACCATGAGCATTGTGGTCAGACCTTCCATTTAGGGCTGACACAATCCTGGTACCAAAACGGGCATCAGCTGCTCCTCCTTTTCCCCAGCATTCAGCATCAGGGACCTCCCTGTGGGCCCTTCACCCCCCAGTACCACCCCAAGGCAGTGCCTGGCCCTGTGTATCCCAAACTCTGTTCTGACCTGAGCACAGGGAAAAAGACAGTCAAAATAAACGAAGTAGTATCATCTGTGCAAGGTGAAGGAGCTGCCGTCTGCTGCAGGCTGGCTCTGGGTGCATCCCACTCCTCTCCTGCATATCTCTGCCAGCTCCAAGTTGAGTGTGTGCTCCTCAGCCCCGGCTGTTCCCGCCTGAAATCTCCCATGCATATAAAATCCTTTCCCAATTTTCTCCTCCCTGATGCCAGGGCCAAGGGTTTTTTTTTTTATGAGGCAGGTCCCCAGCAGTGAATTCTCCATCCGCAGTCAAGTCTTGTGATGGAGGAGGGCAATGGCCAGCGGGGTCCCGGCTCCTCTGCAAGGCAGTGACCAACTGTGCCTGTAGCTGCTCGAACACACAAAACAGAGCTGGGGCAATGGCTTTTTGGAGTCATTCCCCCCCCAAGCCCAGCGCTGCAGAATAGGCTGTGCCCAAAATTCCTGTGGTGCACGCTGGCTTATGTTGGCCTGTTCAATATGAGCTGCAAGGGCCAAGGCAAACAAAAGGGGAGAAGTGATTCTAATTATTCGATGCATTAAGGGCAGTGACATTTCCAGGAAAAACACAAGGGGTGAGATGAGGTTTTTTTCTTTCATGTGTTAGAGAACACATCTTTTTTTTTTTTTTTTTTTTTTTTTTCTAGCTCTGGTACAAAGCATCACTTGTGAGCTCTGCTCAGGGATGCAGAGGATAAAAGGCAGCAACAACAGCAGAGCTGACGGCCGCGTGGATGCCGCCTCCGGAAGAGGGGTGAGATGTGGATTCACGGGGAACCCGCTGTATTGACAAAGGAAACATTGGTCGTGGTGCTGGGGGAAATGTGCCCTTAAAGCTGGGAGCTTTGAACAGTGCTGCTACAAAGGTCCTCATTTATTGTGCATCAGCAAAATTCAGCTAAGCTGGAAGTTTCCCAAATAGATCTTTACCTGCAGCAGTGCTGCCAGCCCCAGCTCTCTGATGGGGTTTCAGACCCTTCTTTCTGCTTTTCCTTGCAAATTTTGGCAGGCTGCTGTAGCAGTCTGGGGCCTGCCAGGGTGTTTGACCTGGTGAGCCCAGCTGGTGCCTGAGCACCCCTCCTGTCCCCTCCCTGGAGCAGGGGTGCCTGCACCTCCGTGCTGGACTTGGGGCATGGCCTTTCCCCAGTCCAGGAGCACACACATGGGGAGCGGGGCTGGGCCCTTGAAAGAAGCATTAGCAAAATTGCAGTGATACAGTGGTGCCCATGAAATACCCAGACAAAACTGGGAAGGGATCCAGCCTGGGCAGAATTAGATCCATCAGGCTTTTCTTGCTGTCCCTTTTGGTGGAGGTGCGTTTTGGTTTGTGGGTGTTGAAGGATGTGGCCAGTGGGCAAAATCTGAGCTGAGCCTCCACAAAGGCCAGTACTACGTGCCAAGAGCCTGATGCTCATTTGACCACAGCCTCATCCTGCCTACGTGACTGAGCATCTTTACCAAGTATCTGCTGCCTGATGTCTGACATCTCCCTCGTGTTCAACACAAGGACTGTTCTTCCCCAGAGCAGCCCCTTTGGGCATATCCTCCTTTTTCAGACAAAAAGCAGCTTTGGCTGACTTTTGTTCCACCATTTCCCAGAAGCGACAGGCTGTTGCTCTCCTAGTTTGACAGGACAAGAGCCACAGTGTGGGAAATCATGCCTTGGACCTACGGAGTCCTAAGCCAGTGGTGCTGAGCAGATCATCGCAAGCAGAAGTCACTTGGCTCAAGGGCAAGAGACAGCTCAGCACGTGAGCAGTGTGGCTGTTACCGGGCTGGTACAGTTAGGCCTGTAAAGAAGCAGACTGTGTCAGTAAATGAGATGAGATCTTGGTGAGGACTGCGAGTTAGTGTGCTGCCTGGGGCATGCCTGTTCACTTGCTTGCCTAAATTTCCCTCCACAAGTGTGTGATGAAGACCAGTGACAGCTATAATGCTGTCCTGACGTAAGGGAAAGTTAAAATGGAGCCTGAAAGAGCCGTGTGAGTACAAAACTTCAACCTAATTCTGCTGAGAAAAGCATCTGCTCTGCAGATATTTCTCATTTTTGTGGCTTAACCTGGCCTCTGCCTAAAGCGACGGTTCGTGCAGGTAAAATGCATCCTCCTTCGCAACTCAAATGACCGCACTCATGTGCAACATCTTTCCAGGTCGGTGAAGGGAATTTAGCACCGGGCAGTGGCCCTTGGCAAGGCAGGCACCAGGCAGCTGCCTGCGAGCCGTCGGCGTTGGGGGCAGGGGGGCTGCTCGGCCGGCGCGTGATGGCGAAGGGAAACCGCACAATCCCCGGCACAGAGGTGCCTGTCCGGGGCTGCTACTGCTCCTCCTAACGCAGCCTGTCAGAAGATATTAATAGCAGCTTCAGATCCTCCGCTACCTTGCAACATCCTGCTTCCACTTGATTTGCATCTCCCAAGTGGATCTCACACTGTAGCAATTACTTAGCAAAAAAAGGATACTAATTAAAAGGCTCATTAATAGGGTAACTAGAAGAACCACTTAAGCAGAGATCTCCCTTTGACAGCGTAAGTGCAGAACAAACAAAGAAGCAGTCTGGGAGTACCAAGGTTGTCCCTGATCTCACAGGTACTGAGGGAGGATGGGATCTGCCAGGCGCGGTTTGGGAGCTCCTGCAAAAGCTGGTGACCCGGGGAACAAAGCAGAGGTTGCTATGAAATTCAATTACAGTCCTGAGCAGTGAGCTTAAAGCAGATTCTTAGCGCTGGAACTTGATGTCTCATTATTAATATCAGCATAAACAGCCTTAGGCTGGGGCAGATAATACTGATTTTAGTCAGGAGCGTTGCTGGGTTTAGCTCCAGAACAAACTGGACCTTAACCAGCCGAGCAAGCACCAGCTGCTGCAAGGGGACGGTAAGGATCACCACGTACCCTGTGCTGAAAATTGGGGCAATGGGGAACCTTGTAACTAAAATGTTGAGCAGTTCTGGAAAGAGGAAGAAGAAAAAGAAGAAAGAAGTCATACATTCTGTTGTGTTGAGGAGCATGCTGGTTGCTGCAGTGGGAAAGCTGGGGTCTGGCCAGCTGGCCCAAGGCCACCAAGGACAATCTCCCAGGTCCCCTTGTTGCAGACCCGCGTGCGAAGCAAATATGAGCAAAGGCAACTCGCTGAACAAGGAAGGGAGGAGCATGAGGAGGCTGTGAAGTGCTGTTAGGGACACAGCTGGCAAACCACCCGGCCATGCAGGCCGACACAGCTCATTTTCCATGCAAAAGGGCCAGAATCCACTGTCCAGACAATCCTGCCTGCAAGGAGCTGGGTGCAGACTAGAAAATAGTTCATGAGAAGGTCAAGTTTCTGGCACACGGTTTGGCATGGGCTGTCCAGTGGTGCCTCCATGGGAGCCAGGAACAAGTATATTGGAGCTAAAGTGGAGGAGACGAACACTAGTCCTACCATAAACTGCAAAAGCACTGGGATATAGGAGCATGCTTTTGCAAATGAGCTTCCTGGAGAGGTTTTTCACTACTCTTTGGGTCACCATGGGCCAACCCTTTCTTGACATTTCTCAAGCTTTGGGAGCTGGAGAGTGTGGAAGATGGAAAGATTGGAAAGAAACAAAACTTGCAAGGAAAAAGAGAAAACAAGAATTTCTGACTATTCCATCCGTCTTTTTCTGGGTTGTTCTGTTAGATTTGGTTGTTGTTGCTATTTTTATGTACGTGGTTTCAGATTGCTTTCTCATTCAGGAAAAACATGTGCTCCATCCTTGGTTCAAAGAACAAGGGAAGCGGTGGGAGAAACCCGTCAGCCTTCCGTGCTCACATCGCTTGCTGACAGTGGAGGGGAGAATGTGAAGCTGGATCCCAGGGGAACAGGACAAGGAGATGTAAAGAGAAGGAGGGAGCTGAGGGTGTTGGGGTCAGAGGAGGAGAAGGAGAAGCAACCAGCAAGTTTCCTCGCAATAGAGGAGGATCTTCGGTAACAGACTGATGTGGAACAGAGGCCCTTAATTACAGAGGAATCTGGGTCTCATTTAGTGTTAATTCAGCCCTGAGAGCAGGAAAAGCATGTCAGGAAAATGAAGGCAGCTTTTTGACACGTGCCCTGGAGGGATGGCTCAGGTGCTGGAGGGGTGTGAATGGGTGGGGGTCAGGGACAGGCAGGCTTTGCTCTGTGATCGCAGGGGAGCATTGGGCTCTGGCTGTCCCTGGAGCATTTGCTGGGGGATTTGCAGAGCACTGTGCTTTTTTGAACGTTCAGCTGCTGCCATCCAGAAAGTCCTCCTGCTGATGGGTAAGACACTCAAATTCCCTCTGCAGAGATCATGGTCTTTTACCAGCAAACCTTCCTCTAAGTTTTGCACCTGCAGTTCTAGACATGCCAAACCCTGAGTGCCTTAGGGGGAAAAAAAAAAAAAAAAAAAAAAAAAAAAGAGAGAGATTAGAAAAAAAAGAAAAAGCTCACAGGATCACCAAGCTCTCTTCAGCAGGACAGTGAGCCACTGAATCCAGGCTTTCTGCCTCCACTGCTTCTAAAATCAGTGTGAGTGAGGGTGGAGTGGGGTCAGATGTGACATTCCCCTTCTGTCCCCACTTTTTAGGTGCCTGGTCTAGGATAAACCTAAAGAAGGTGTGCAGGAAGGGCTAGCTTGGAGGCTTTCATCTCCTCTGTTCTGGACTCCTGTATGGCAGGAATCATTGAAGAACAGCTGCTGAGCCCTCGGCTGGTGGCATTTCATGGAGTAATGCGTGTTTGAACCCTCCTGGCAGCATCTTCTGCAGCGGCAGCTGAGCGATCATCAGCTCGCGCAGTGTCTGCAGCAGTGATTGCTGGGGGGGAGCAGGGGGGGGAAGCACCACGCCAGCCCATCGCAATGACTTTAAAGGACTTTGGGTCAGGCCCGAGGCAAACACACTAAGTCACACGTAGCAAAACAGACATGCAGATAGAGGGGCAGCTCTTTAAAACCTGGATCTCTCAGGGCACTCGAAGAAAAAAACCACTAAGATTGTATTTCGTTGCCTCTGCTTGACTGTTTCACCCTCACATTTTATTGATTCACCAGAACTTTCTGAATACAGTTAATAGCATTTTGAAGTGTTTATATTTGCAGTACTTATGTTTATTAAGGAAAGGCTTCTTTTTATTATTGGCCCTTTCTTTTTCCTTCAGCTGGCAAGCAACTCCCAGAAGCTTGTACTGATTCTGATCAGATGTCTAAAACTTTCCACATATGATGCCAAATGAACATCTCTGTAGAAATGACTGTGTGTGGATAAACGTGTGTATATCTAGGAAAAACAAATGCTAAGGAAAAGATACACAGAGCTGTGTGTGCACAATAAAAATGCCTCTATTTCTCTGTAAAGAGTCATGCCGAAACATGAGATGGAGGGATTGGGGAGCAGAAGGGTGAAAGTGGGAGAAGAGCCCAGCTCTGCCCTCACTGTCCAGATCCAAGTGCCCATGGTGATGCTAAGGGGTTGGGAAAGGGAAAAAGTTGAGTAGTGCAAAGGAAGGATGAAAAAGGAGGATCAGTAAACTGCATCTCCATGAAGGCTGATACCACGCTTCTGCTTTCAAAGGTAATAAATAAAGGAAAAGCTCCCCAAGCAGTTAAACCAAAGAGAATTGGCAAGCGACGTTCTCTGATGTCTGCTACCTTTAAAAACATATGTCTCTGAAACATAAACATTGCACAGGACTCCCTGAAGGTCTTGTCTGGTCCCTGCTCAGGGAAGGGAGCTGGGGCCAGGGGAATGGGGGTGCAGGGAGGGATGAGGGCACCCAGGTCTACTGGACTCCCCTCTGCAAGGACAGCGGTGTGATGGAGATGGCGCAGATGGAGAAGATCTCCTGGAGTTTGCCATGAGCTGCACCCTGTGCCCAGGAGCAAAAATAAATGGAGGTGAGATATCAGTTATGGCACAACTTGCTGAGCAAGCACAGATTGATTAAATCTGTTTATTCCCCTTCTTATGGTTTCTTGAACAGCTATTTGTGCCTCTATCGAACATCCACTTGCATCTTGTTATCCCCAAATCCCTTCTCTGATCTGGGGGCTCAGCAGCTCATTAAAAGTGCCCCTCTGTGCTGAAGAAAAGCAGCCTTGTCCCCAGCTTGCCACCATGCACCAAGCCAGACAGAGCAGACTAGAGGATGAAAACTGTCTTAGCAATTAGGCATGTGTGTAGGAGCCCTATTCATCCTCCTCTCACACTGATTCTGCTGGTTGGCTAACCAGGTGTTGATAAAACCGATGCACAGTTGGGGAATGTTACTCATCCAAAGTTTGGCACCTTCAACAGAGTATGTCATGGGAATGTGGAAGGCATAAAGGCAGCTAATTTCTACATGCAGAGCAGCAGCCTTTCAGGGAGGACATGAAATTCAGCTGCAGACTTATAAAGACTGTTGCTGCGGATGCTTTCTCAGCTCTCACATTCTCCAGAAAGGCAAACTCCCTGCTCCTGAGTAAGTGCTCAGCCCAAACCACCAAAGCTTTCTCACTCTGCTAACTCCATCCTAAAAGTGTGTCTTGTCCTGACGACACCCCCATCTGTCTTATTCACTGTCCCAGTAACGGCATCACAAAGTCCCAACGTGAATGTCCACGGGTCCCCGGGACACCCCTCACTCCACAGTCACGCTCGGATGGGACTGCCAGCACCACGTCCCTGCCATGTCACCAGGATTCAGTTCGCAGGTCGGTCACATGCAGATGAGAAGGTCTGAGTCTCCATGTGGCACCCGTCCGCCCACGGAGCACCCCAGACCAAGCTTCAAAGTAAGCTCTGCATCCTTTTTACTTCTGAGCAGCATATGGTCCAGAGCAGAAACAAATTCCACAGACGAGGTTGCCATCTGGGCTCTGTCCATCTGTACTGAAGCATTTAGCTGCAGCTGATAAAACATGAGGGCTGGAGTTGAATTTTCCAATATCTCATAAATGTTTAGCAAAACTATCCACTCAGTGTTATGCATTTAATAAAGTTTTTTTGTTGTTGTTACGTTCTGTATTCAGAATAATGCTTGACAAAGCATAGGAGCAAGCTCTGCTTTCATTTATTCCGGATTTCTAGAGGCCATACCCCATATTTCTGCTTGTGGAAATATGAGGAGAAGATGGTCTGTAATTTTAATTGTTATTTAAAATACCCATAAATGAAATTGGTCTTTCTGTCTGGTTGGTAAGCTGAGCCGCTGGCAGATGTTTCCAAATGCCTCATTATAAATGCAAACAAAGCAGAGTTTTTGCACTCAAATTTGCCAAGGGATGCAGAAGAAAGTAATAAAGTCCTCTTAGGTGATTCACAGGGCATCTTCCAGGAGAATGAAAAAATATATATTTACCATCTGGTGCAATCAGGTGCCTTCCAAAATCAGCAAACCCCACCCCTTTTTCCTCTGAAATATCTTCATGAGCAAGGAGCAGAAGGCATCGTTGGAGGCATCCAGAGCAGGGCCAAACTGCACCAGAGGAACGAATCTCTCCTTTCCCCTCCATATTCTGTTTCTAATTTACGCTAATTATGTACACGTTATTTTTAATTTATCCTGTGACGGGATTTATCCTGTGATGAGGAAAAGGGCTGGTCCCATGATTACAGCAGGGAAGGAGGACTCAGGTTGTCTGAGCTTTGTTTGCAGTTTTGCTGGCAGCTGTTTGCCTTTTTGGAGGGAGAATCGGGGTCCATCCCTTTAGGGGCACAGCAAGGTTCCCTCAGACCATCTGATTCTCGGTCGCTGCCATTTCCCTTACTGCAGAAACAGCGATAACTTATAAATAAAGGAGATATCTCCCTGGTTAAGAGCCAAAAGCCGTTGCATAAGTGGTTCCTGGACATGCTGAGCCGTTCGGGTCAGGCGGGAGCACCGGGAGCAGGGAAGGTGAGCGGCAGCCCCGGCGGGAGCAGCAGCAGCAGCAGCAGCAGCAGCAGCAGCTGGGTGTGCAGGAGCAGATGTTCTGCAGAGGAACGTGTCCAGGCGATCCCAAGAGGGACATGCCTTTTTTTTTTTTTTTTTTTTTTTTTTTTTTTTGTAGGGCTGGGATGATTCTGATTCAGCTGGACAGCATCCCCTGTGCTGCAGAGAAAGCTTCACTGCATCCACCGACTCTGGTCCAAATTCAAGCTGAAAGCGAGTGGGGGCAGAGCTACCTCAGAGGCCACAGTCTGGATGAAGAACTACATTTCTGCCAAGATGCTTTCAGGGAGTACGTTGGCTCCTGGGGCTTAATTCTCCGAAGACAACAATTAGTCTGGAGAATGCTGTTCACCCCAGGAATTGTAGGGAGTTTGTTTTCCCAGTGCCACTGTATTTCTGGTTTTGGTGTTTGCCACACTGGGTCTCCTGCTCCCTGGTTGCCAGATATCTCTGTTACAGGCCCCAGTCAGTATTACCAGCTCTATCTCTTGCTGAAAAGCACAGCACAGTCAGAGGACCCTATCACAATAGGAGGGCAAGAGACTGTTAGATGGCCTGGCCATGGCTGGCCACAAAAGCCAAGTTGAGGTACCACAACTCCCCCTACACTGAGCCTTTTTCTCCCTCAGCCAGCCCATGCACTTTTCAAAGCATCCAGACAGTGTTCCTCTGCCTCGTGAATGAATGAAATAGGCTTTTCCAGAGGCTGTCTGCAGCCCAGATGCATTCAGGGGACAACTGGGCTCCTCTTTCCAGGAGATCCTTTGATCTCTCCCTGAAAACGGACGTAGCATTATTATTTCTCTTTTTCAGTATGCATTGCTATCTATGGGAGATGCAAAAGATGTAGGACATTTGGTTATCATAACACAATGGTTTCAATTAGCTGAACCCCCCTGCCCTCTTTAAATCAACTGGCCTGCCTATCAAAGATGTCGTGATGGCATCTGGGGCACATGTTGTGACTCTGAAGCTGAAGAGGTTCTTGTGAGCCTCATCTTCCCTTTCTGTGCTGAGGTCGTTCATGGAAAACATGCTGTTTTAATATATCCCAAATTAAAATGTCATTCAAAGACCTGATCGTTATGGATGCCAGGATTTTTTGTAAGCAGAAGCCAGAGGAGGGTCACAGAAAATAGTGCTGTTTTGTTTTGCCCCGTTTTTGTTTTTTTTTCTTTTTTCCCCCCCTTTTTCCTTTCTTTTTCCTTCACTACTGGTTCCACATCATAAAGAAGCTGGAAGATGGCGCAGGATGGTTCCAAAAATGGTCACACTATGAGATGGACAAACCAATGGACAAACCAGCCATGCCTGCATTCCCAAGCACAGCGCTGGACCATGCATGGGCCCAAGAGCTGCACTGGGATGCCAGGACACCAGGACACCAGGACGCTAGGACGCTAGGACATGCTCCACATCAGGACCTCAGACCACCATCCAGGGTGCCCATCCCCAGCACCCGGCCAGCCCTGGCTGCCCCTCTCCAGTGGATAGCTTTTCCTGCAGAATCCACATTCTTCATCCTGTATTTGACTCAGCATTCAGGAATTTGCCTTCCCTGCCCAGGCCCACCACTTCCCCCTGAGCAAACACTCGTATCAGCTATCCACAAGGCAATTTCCTCTCTGAACGCTGCTCACTGGAAGTGAAGGCCAAGCTGCCCATGTACCAGCCTTCAGCTGCGTTTCTCCTCTCTCTTCCCTTCACTTTTATTCTCCTCCACTGCAGCAATAGAGTCCAGGAGCTGAAAAAACCCTCTTTGATCCCAACCCCAGTGATCCCTTGTGCTGCTAAGAAAAGTAACAGTGGGGAAGCAGAGATGGGGAGGAGCATTGCAAAGTCCTGGAGATGCATTTTCATTGTCCTGCACCCCCTTGGGGAGGAAATGTGTGGCAACGTGCTGCAAGAGAGTGCCAATGGGGAGAGGAGGTTCCCCAATTTGTGTTTGCTTTGCAGCACCTACATGATGCAACCACCATTCCACAAGCACATTTTTAGACTGTGAGTCAAGTTTCATGGAGGTTTTGCAATCATCCCAGAAGCA
Organism: Tyto alba; assembly: GCF_018691265.1. NCBI lineage: Eukaryota > Metazoa > Chordata > Aves > Strigiformes > Tytonidae > Tyto > Tyto alba. The sequence continues at coordinate 4,098,872 of NW_024881273.1, forward strand.
TGTTTGATTTATAGTTACTTTCCACCAGAACACATAGAAGGACACTCCAGCTCTGTTAATAATATCTGGAAACAGAGGCATTATGCGGTGAGGGATTCTCACAACATAAATTAAACTGGGAGTCCAGCTCTCATGCGTAGTGCTTTCTGGAAATTGGACAAAATGATGCACACTGTTTTTTCCTTGTTACTTCAATCAAAGAGCTCTCAGATTCCAATTAGCATTTAGAATAAAATTGGAGATAGCTTGATCCAGCCCCTAGATTTAACTCCAGACAAACTGCATTTATTGGTATGTCTCTCTGAATGCAGACACATGACTTTTGCTCTAATTATACATATTCAGTTTGTAATTCTGGGGGGAAAGATGACATTCTATTAAAAGTGATGTTTCACGCTTGCAGCAGGAGAGTAAAACACAGCAGAACCTGCTCATCTCTGCTTGGATGTAAAGACATTAATGGAATTTTAGAATGAAATAGAAACGTGACCCTAATTTACTGTCCATTCCTTCTGACTAAATAAACAGATCCTAACAGGCAATGAGCAGGGCTTGTGTAGTTCTCTGCTTGTTGGACTACCTAGAAAATTACTGCACTCCCCTCAGGTGCCTAGTGATGGCCAGTTGTGGGGAGAAATAAGGCACCATGCCCTCCTGAGATAGCTACGGGCAGGGCAGGGTAGGGCACTATGGGCCATGACTTCTCCCACATCCCTGCAGCACAGCAGCTGGGGAGCTGGTCTGGACACAAGCAAAGGGCTAGGCAGACTCAGGAAATGATCTATACTTTGAGAATTAATTGTTGCACATCTTCTTCCAAGAAGCCATAATTCTGTTCATGCCTTCATTTATTTCCTCCTTTAGGATAGCATCGGTAAATCCTGAGCCTCAGGGATGCTTCATGTGTTACTGGTGCAGCAGAGTCAGTTGAATACCACAGAAAAATTAATTCTGGAGATTTTGTGTTAATTATAAATTCTTAATTAGGGTCAGTGGAGTCACCCTCTCCCTTTATGCTCGCTTTGCACCGGCTCACAGGAGAATCTCTGCGATCACTAGCAGATGAAGGTTGTCAGGATTGCAGAGGTGATCAAAGCCCATTACGTGAGCAGGAAGGCAAAGGTGCAGCATCTGCATGAGCTGCTCGCTCCAGATAATTTGACCAAGAGCAGCGATGGTCATCTGTGTGTGCATGGTAGGCACTCTGCATTGTAGCTTCCAATTAACACTTATATTTTCCTTTGTTTTGAAAGTATTTGTCCTAGAGACTGAGGACCTCAACACGCACAGAACAAAGAAAAAGTGGAGACTTGCTGAGTTAAGGCTCTTTCCAGATATGATGGGCTGGATCAGAGCCACGAACTGGTAGGAAAATAAAGTCCAAATTACTAAGGACAAGTTCTGAAAACTTGGCCAAAAATGTAAGTTAAAGGCTGTGAGAAAGATTTCTTTGCCATGAGGAAAACTGCTGAACTGGGCTGGCGGGAGAGTAAGAAATGCAACAGTGGCAAGGTCACAACCATGACATTTGCTCTCAATCTGCCTCGCAGGGGGAAGGGGACCCATCACTGCATTTCTGGGAGAGACCACAGGAGCCAAAGGGTGACCCAGCTCAGGTCACCCTTAGCTCCACGGACGTCACTCTACCCAATTTGTCTCTTTTTGGACCAAGCTGAGTACATCCAAGAAGAAAAAATGGGGTGGACCCTGTGAGTCCTCCCTGAGGTGGGTTGTACCTGGACCAGGCACGTACTAGAGCCCTCACCCGTGGTCCCAATGTGTGCTTTGGAGTGGTTCCCATTTCCACTGGCTATCCTACCCTGCACCCAGGATCCAGCCCCCGGGCAGAATTTTTCCCTAGAAAAGTCATCCTTTCTCGGAAAGATTTACATTTTACAGATGCAAACTACTTTGCAAAAATAATAATTTTCGATCGGTTTTACTGCTGAATCCCTAATTTCAGCACAGTCCTCAGGGTGCTCTGGATATCCCTGAGCTGCCAGAGACAGAGGCTGATTCCGGCCCATCACAGTCAAGGAAAGTTTTTCATACCATCTCTCACTGTAAAATTTAAACTCCAAGCTTTCATTTTGTGGAAGATAAGCAACTGTGTTAGATTCATGCTCAAATAAGGATGGATTTAAATATCAGGCTGTAACAACCAGTGCTGATTTGGCCTTTTGGCAATTTAGAAATTGTGGGAAAACGATCAAATTTTGTTTTAAATACCTCCTCCCCAACTAGAATACATCTGCCTGGGTTTGAACAAAGTATCCAGGTTTGAGTCCAAGCTTTAAAATGTTTGCTCTTTTAAAGTAAAAACCACAACCTAACAGATTTGATATTTTCAACATAACATATATTTGTTTACTGGTTCTGTAGAAATATAGATCTATAGCTTGTTTCTAACAACTTTCTGTTGCAAAATAACTTTGCTTATCTTTTCCTAAATGATGAAACAGGTAGGTTCAATACACATTTTCAAAGCAGTCTAGTATCTTTGAACCTGCATTTTCCGGTTGAAAAAGCTTTGTGAGAAAATGTCACCTATCTCTAGTAACAATTCAAACAAATAACAAGCTAGAAAAAGCAATCTAATGGGTGTGTGTGCTGCATATAATCATCTCCACATACAGGATGTATTAGGAATGTTTTCATAGCTGGAGAAATAGAAGGCTGCTTCTAGGAAATCATCTCCTTAAGGCACAGACTATATGAAACGCCACAGACTGAGGGGTTTTCTGATGCGGACTACGCTGACTTGAGAGTTGAGTAAGAATGGAAGACTGTGCTTTAATGGACCAGCAAGATCTTAAGTGACACCCAAGGTTTCCACAGCAAGAGAGGGAAACACCATCTCCTTCAGCTCACAGCAAAAGAGGTAGAAGAGCAGCAAGAGATGATGTGTTTATAGAAACATCCCCAAGCCTGGATCCTTTCCAACGCATTACTCGGTGCGAAGGAATGTTTTAAATAGCTTTTTGAAAATATATGTCGAAACACACAGTTCCATATGTCCTGTGTCATCGCCTTTGTGATATACCGCATGGCTGGGATCCCAGGTCCGAAAGGCAGAGCTGGACTGGTAATGCACCCCCTCGCTCAATCTTGCTCGGAGCTGAGCACCCGCAGCCTCCTGCCTTCCCCTCCTGGCTGGGGACATGCACATTTTGTCCCCAGAGGTCTGTCTCTAGCGAAGTTCAAATTCAAACCCAACTGTAATGCTTGCTAAGGCCCAGGTCTGCAGCATTGCACGGTTGGGAGTTGCTTTCTGCCTGAGCTCATATGCAGGAAAACCTGCAGCTAATCACCTTCACCCTAATCCTTCTGCAACAGGGAATGATTAAAGCTGTTTCGAGAAAATGGGAGAAGAAATGCAAGGTGAAAACCTGAAGGTTAGAAGCAGCAAACCCCGAAGGCACCTATGCACGCAGCACCGGGCTCCTGCTGTCACGACCCCGGGAGCCCCAGGCACCGGCTCCCCGGGACCTGCCGGGTGCTGGCACTCAGGGTCATGGTGCAAATTGCCTTCCCCCCCCCCCCCCCCGAATTCACCACGCCAGGGGCCGGCCGACGGGTGCATTGCTCAAGGGTTGAAACACGTTAAATAACAAGCCTTCGTGTCCTCTTTGCTTCATTGCTTCCAGGTACCAGCCGGGTCAGCTCAGGCCAAGCAAGTGGTGCTGGTTAACAGCTGGCATCAGCAGAGCAGACAGAGCAATTGAGAGTCAAACCCAGGTCCTAGTGGGGATGTGTCTGTCTGTGTCAGGGATGGGACCTGCTCACCCTGCCGCGGTCCAGGAAACCCCAGCGTGGAGTTATTCTGCTTTCTCCCATCAAGGCTTTGCTTTACACTTTGTGCCGAGGTCCCCTGAAGTGGTGGGGATGTTGTGAGTCTCCCCCAAATTTGTCCTTGGGAGTAAAGGTGGTGGGATGGATCTGCTCTGGGGAGAGGGGGTCCCCCGCCAGCCAGCCAGCCTTTCATCCCAAATCCTGGGGCAAACTTGGAGCTGGGGCAACTGCTCTTGCTTCCTGTTATTTAAACAGCAGCCTCATGTTGAGATTCCACCGATAAAGTCAAGGAGATGCTTTTCCAGGCAGCAAGATAAAAATCCCTTCTGAACTTGCAACTTCTTAAGTTATCTGGGGCTGCCGCAGAACTAGAAACAACTTCAAATAGATGGAATTACAGTGTGCCTTTACAAGTTATTTTGCTGCTTCTTCACTGCAGAAATAAATCCCTTTGTTCTGTCAGATAAAAATGTGCAAGAAAAGCCAGTCCTTAATATAAACTCTATGCCTGATTATTTCTTAAAGTAAACAAATGAAAAAATTACTAAGAAAATAAATTGAGTTTTCTAAAGATACATATGAACATTATGCATTTCAGGTTGCAGCTAAGGGTCATGTCCCATTTGGCCATGATCTTTGGGTCAGGGTTGTAGTTGGGGTGTCCAAGCCAGTGGGAGTGGGGTTGGGTTGGTGACTCCCCAGGACTGGACTCAGGGTCTGATTTCCCAAACTGAGCTTTGCTTCTGCACGCATGGGTTAATCCAGACCCAGTGTCCAGATGACAGTGCTGGGAATATGTCAGGGTGTCTGCAGGAGCTTTTTGGCTGAAGTGGCCAAAGGTCAGAGGCTGTGACATTAAAGCTGCTAGGAATTCTCCATCAGGAACTTCTTGTAGTGCTTGTTTTTTTTCTCATCCTGGAAGAAAATTTTGTCCTGCATCTTTGCTTTCTTTCTCCTTTGTCATCCTTTTTTTTTTTTTTTTTTTTTTGTCTCATCACTGAAACAGTTCTTTCCATTAGGAAAGAAGCAATGGAAAAATTATGATGAAAGAAAAATGAAGGAAACTGTTTTTTTCCCCATTGACATATTGAATCTGTAGCAGTGATCAAGCAGAAGTGGTAATTTCCAAGGGACCTATGACATTACATATCTAACTTTCCAAGGAATTTGGGTGCCAAATTCCCTCCAGATTCCTGAGAAAAGCACAGCCCAGGTGCCCATGTAAGAACAAGTAGCCCTGATCCTTAACAGCTCTCCTCCCTTTCATGTCAGCAGCATTTCTGCTCAAGGGTTAACAGCATCTTTAACTTCTGTCAGCTGGATTGTGACTCAATTTTACACTTCATCTCTATTCACAGAACTCCTATTGATGTCAATATCCTGTTAGGTTTTATTTTTTTCCTTTTGATGTTTGTTTTTCTCCTGCTGGCTGTGATGTACACAGAGGCTGATCAGAGTATATGACATTTATTTTAACAAGGGAGGAGAGGGAATGGGATGTTTTGTCTCACTGAACATCCCCTGCTTTGTGAGACGAGGTAGCTGTCACAAGATCTCCATGCATTTCGCATATGGAGTATACAGTTACTTGGCTGACAATAACGGAGCTGTTAATTGCAGAGAATGAAGCCTGCCTGGGCTGTCAAGGGAGTCGAAGCCCTGAAACCCTTGCAAAGGCTGAGGAGGGCTGGGGAGGTCAGTGAACTGGTGCTGGGATGTGGGACACGTTCATTACGAGTGGCCGAACACACCGCTACCAGCTGCCGCTGCGGCAGATCCCCATGGCAGGGAGGTTACTGCTGCAGACTGCCACGTTTCTTGGCAGCCTCTGTTGGGCAGGACTTTTGGAGGCTGAAATCCTCCTCCCTCACAGCGGGATGCTCACCCCAGGTTCAGGCCGAGACTCGCTGCTGCTTCTAGTCCAAACTTTGTTCTGATGGATGCCCCTTGGAAGAGGATGAGAAGTTGGATTTGCTCTCTACTCTTTCTACAGACTATTCCTGATAAAGCAATGCCTTTTTCCCATGGCATAGTCCCAGCAAAATGCCATAAAAATACTTCACAGAATTGGTATTGATATTGGCATACCTGAATGGCATGAGCTGTATCCAGGCAGAAAAAATTGGCCATGAAAATCTTCCTTCATTTTGTCATATTGCTTGATGCAAATATTACCAGCTTCAGAGTTTGGAATTCAAAATTTGGGTCCAGATTTCCTTTGGCAGTGACTTTTTCAACTTAGGATGGGCTGACACAACTGGGGAATGAAGGCATGTATTGAAGTCCGGGACAATTTGGACTCTGCTCAGAATCCACAAGTTCAACCCATCTCTTTGCAAATAATTTCCTCTGGCGAGGCATGCCTGCTCGGACTACTTTTCTCTGGCTATGGTGGAAGAAGGGTCAGTGTCTGGGAGGACAGATGTGAGACAGTACACATTATGGGAGTGCCATGCATTCATACTAACACATGACTAGTTAAGAGCTTGTGCAACCAATGGATGTTTGTTTTAGTCCTGTCGGAGGAGGCTAAGACAACCTTCCTAGTGGTAGCTAAGCTAATAATAATTTAACAATGTGCAACTGCTCTGTTTATGGTAAAAATGCTGACCACATAGTGTATGATGGTTTTCCGTGTACTGTACCTCACTAGGAAAAAATGCAAAACCCACGAAGAACAACTGAAGTCTGCAGTTTTCCCAGTCCCCAAATGGTTTTCCCCAGTAGCTGGAATGTTTCTGATGTGGCATTTCCTACCACCCAGCTCACGGGCCAGGAGCTGCAGGAACACTGCTCAGGAGCAGGAATAGATGGAGTAAACGCCATCTCTGAGGGTTTTCCCCATCCACTGCTTAACAGATGGGGATGGGAAGTTGTCCTTGAGACAGAATTGGGGGAATATAACCACAGCCCTTCCAGAAGCAGATTGGAGAACAGATCTGCAGTCTTCTTCAGTCTGTCATAGCTTGTTTTTATAAATTACCAGTGTCATAATTCAATTTTAAATCTCTTCCCTGCTAAAATCCCATGTTACAATCAATAAGTCAGCACGTCTACAAGGCTTTGGGATTCCCCAGTGTGAGACAGGGCATATAAATAATAATTAGATCACTATGAGACCAGATAATTTTCTCTCTTGATCAGCAAAGAACACACTATCTTTCTACACACAGCTGACATGAAGGAAAAGATGACAATGATGATAATATAATAATAATAGTAATGATAATAATAATTGCAATGGGTAATATGACAAATTGCTATGCAAAACTGCCAGCCATCAGGAAAGCATTTTACCAGCCTCTTTCCATATTATGGGGTTTAATTAATGTGATATATGGACAAACATGTATTTTATTTCCAGAATGGGAGTTGTAATTTCCTGAGGCTTAGAAACCCAGATGTTTTTGAGTTAAGAATATATAAGGATTTGTTTTTAAAGAGTATTTCGGTTAAGGTTCGAGGGAGGGTCTTTTTATTTAGTTCAAAGTTTAATTTGTATGCTTTCAGTTGAAGTTCAGAGCTTCTGATCAGATGCTTGCTGGGAGGAGGGATAGTAAAGGGCTGAAATATGCAGACAGCCACAGGACAATATCTGTGGGAAGCCTTGTCTGCCTTTGAAATGAGTTCTCATCCGAGGAACTGGGATGGTCCCAGGCTGGAAGAAGCCTAGAATGCTGACAGGCGATGGGAGCAGGGATCATGACCCTCGAAAGCACGACCCAGATCTAAAAACAAACCTTGCCTTGTGGCACAGGCTGCCCAGCCATCATCGTGGTGTGGCACTGGGAGGGTTCCCGTATTGGTTTTGAATGATACCCTTGAGATGACACAGTTAGAGGAGTTCCTGGGGTTAGCCATCCACAGGCATAATAAGGACCCATTTCATCTTTTTCCCTGGGTTTCTCTGACTTTCAAAGGCTGGAATACTGACTCATGTCTTAAGTACATTAAACCCATTTTAATGGGCCCATGGATGGGGAAATCATTAAGGAGTTGACAACATCTTTAGCTCAAAAATCAGCACACACTGAGTCATTAAATGTTCCTGAGATCTGGATGCAAAACACACCACTGTATCTCTAGCCCTTTTTCCCACCCACTTTTTTTTGCGAGCTTATGTTTCTTGTTAACTTTTTCAAGTCCCACCACCTCCACAGAGCTGTCATGAAGCATTATTCCAGATGTGCAATGCCATCCTCCTCTTGATGCTGGTTACACATTCATAGGATGAAGCATTTCTTGAAAAGAAAGAGCCATTAAGACCAACAGAACAGAGGACTTAAAAAGGCCCAGGAGTTCTTATTTTAGTTATCCAGTCATATTTTTAATACTACTGGTCATGGGAGCATTTGCAAATCGGCTCCTCTACCAGGACCAAAAAGCTACTCTGTTTTTCTCCTTTGAGTCCTTTTAGGAATTAATTTAAACTTTATTACATCTCAGTTGGTGTTTCCCTTCCTTTTCCTTTGTTAGTTCACCAGATCAGAAGGTGGTCATTTGGAAATTCTGCAGTGCTGAGCAAGCTGTCCTACCCCCACCAGCTTTGTGCCTTGCAGAATCAAGTTCTTCTGCAGGAGAAATAGATTTTGGCAGAAGCAATTTTGTACCCAAACACTTCAGAGCCTGTTTTCTCTAGATCTCTGCAAAATACACCCAAATGTCACTTTTTGCTCTTAGTGGAGTCTGAAGAGTTTCAGCTCCTCTTTCCCAGCAAAATTAACCCTGGCTATCGACAGTTTCTGCATTCAAGAGGTCAATAATTGTAGACTTCTTCAATAAAGTTGCATCTGATTGTGAATTCCTCCTGCCTCGAGCCTTTGTAACCAAACACATGGCTGTGTGGTGCAAATGCTAAAAACACTCAGGCTGATTGTCGGTGGATGGAAACTGCAGACTCAACTTTTGGTCTGCTCAACAAGTTTAAATAATAGGGCTATTAGGTAACTTGATTTCCAAATCAAGCTGAGTGCCAGCAATAATTGCAGTGGAGTATATGCGGACCCGATGCCTCCACTAATCAGGGTGGGTTTTGTGCTGTCACAGCTACCTGGAGCATGGCTGACAGGGAACCTGATGCTTACAAGCAGAATAAATTGCTCTTAAGTTGAGTGTATTTGCACTGTTAGAAAACATGGCCTGGTAGCAGCAGCTCCTCGGCCGGCAGCAAACTTGCTGTAACCGTAGGATGCTGCCAAAATGGCTTGAAATGGAAGAGGCTGATCTTCAAATGGAAAGACTCAGTTGCCACATTGAGTCCCCTGGGGCAGTCATTCCTGCATGACAGCATTTACCTTCAGAGGGTTCGATGGATGCTGGGTAGAGAAGCTTTGCAGGTCATTGGCAGTCCTGGACTCAGGACTGGGAATTTTAAGCGGCATGAGTGGCCTGAAAGCTAGAAGGGTCTCCTCAACAGGCATAGCAACCCCAGGCCTCCAAAAGTCTTGAGATGGCTCAAAATATCCCATTTAACAGCAGCCTCATTCCACTTCCCTCCCCACCCCAAACTTCAACCATTACAGATCTCAGTTTCTCTGGGATCATTAAGGATTTGGTGTTTTCCTGGTGTATTCCATATATATATATGGAAAACACCACATGTCCCCAGACTGCTGCTAAAATTGAGGGCTGACCATGAGAACTGTCCTACCACCATCAGAAACAAAGGATCATCTTTTGGAAATTATGTAAATCCCTCCATACCTAGGCCCTCTAAATTAGGACCTAAAAATACAGAAGGCTGTCTAGACGTATTTTAATCAAGAGCTTATTCTTCTTCCGCCTGCTATTTAGCATGTAAGCACCATGGCTGAAATCATCTTCCAAACACAGAGATTTTACAAAATTGCAGGGAGGAGGTACCACTGTATCATTATCCTCCTCAGAAGAGCCTGGTTAAAAATACACCACATATCCATGCAGGCTCTGGTACTGAGAGGAGCAGCAGCTTTCAGATGCAGTCGCCAGCTTAAAGGGATCTTAATTAGAGATAAGCAGTCAGCTGGGATATTTTGGTTTTTAATTTCTGTTTCGTATTCCCTGAATGAATTGTCCATCAGTGCGAGATTCCTGGTTGAGATTTGAACTCCCATCTTCTGGTCAGGTAAAGCAGTGTAGCCCCTTGGAAATCATCTCGTTAACACTCATTGGATGTGGTGGGACATCCAAATCGATGCAGGTGATGTCCTCACCCATAGCATTTTGGATATAAGCAGCAGCCATAAAGCATCTGCCACATGGGGAACAGTTGTGCTTACAGATGTGTTGTGCAAGTGCCTGTGCCCTGAAATTGCTTCCTGCTCCCTCAAAGTGTCGAAGTGAAACAGGATGGTAAACAGCTCTATTTCTGCTTCTATTTCAAGCCAATGTCATCTTGCTTCTACTTATGTTCAGTTCTGGAGCCTCAGACCATGAGCTAATTTGGCTTCGCATAGCAGAGGCAGAAGCCAAATAGAAAGGGAAAAAAAAAAAAAAAAAAAGAAAGGGAAAAAAAAAATAGAGCAAACAAGCTCCCCATTTTCCAAGGCAAAGGGCTGTGATGGCATCAGCCTGCTCTTTCCATCCAGTCCCTCAGCAATGTAATCCTGCGTTTTCTGCGATCACTCCCTGCTCTGAATTTTGCATGAGGCTGATGAGGGACTGGAGCGATCGCTTGTGGCTCACCACAGTCAAGACTGTTTTCATGTGGTCTCAGTCCCCTCCAAAGGGTACAATGCTGAGGAATGAGAATATTACAGCCTTCGTGAGCCATGACACCTCCTTCCTCCAGCGGCACATTACATTTTGGTGTGCTAGGAGTGCCTGGTAAGATGCTCCCCAGGCACCTCTTCCAGGATGTGTTTAAAGGCGTTTTAAAAGCCCCTCTCCAGCCCTTCTTTCAGCAGCTTTTCTACCAAGCACTGTCCACCTCGTGTCCATGAGCTGCTGCCAAGTGCTCCAGCCCCCAGAGGAGCACGTAGTAAGGGAAAAGCTCCTGGAAAAATGACTGCAGAAATAATAGAGCCCAGTAAGAAAGAGGGGTTTTGTGCATGTGTTTTGAGTGATTTTTAGTTGACAAATGCGAAATGAACCTAAAACATTTCAATGCACATAGTCAAAAATATTTTGACCTTTTAGCGTCATCTATAGTTCCAGTTTGTCATTCCAAATGAGGATGGGGATTCTCCCAGGACAGGAAAACTGAGTCTTTCTGTTCCTTTTCTCCAAACCTGCTCAGCACCTTAACATAATGCCAATTTTCTGAAAGAAAAATACAACCTGCAAAAGCCATTCTGAAGGATGTTTCACAGACATTTGTTGTTTGTTGTTTTTTGGTTTTTTTTTGATGAACTGATAAGGGAACTGTCTGGTCTCACTGCAGACCATTGGAACATGGTAACTCCCCAGATTTTGAGCACACCTGATATTTCATTCTCTCCAAGTTGTGCCCTGGGACAACTGTGGTAAAAACCAGGGTTGAGAAAAATTAACCACTGGTGATACTGGTACCAGTCATGCCGAGAGGAGCTCCCAGTGAATCCTTGGATGTGCACTGAACCCCACCAGCTTCAGTTCTCTCTTCACTGGCTCTAGCAGATGGGCAAAATGTAAAATCAATGCAGGACAGGGAAAGAAAAAAAAAAAAAAAAAAAAAAAAAGGCACTCTAAAACACTGATCTCTTCTGAAAACAAAGGCCATCAGAGGTGTTTTTGTACACAGTTCACCTGGACCAGTTTCCCATGGGGAGCACACAGCAGAAATTTAACTTATTTCTATCACCAAAACAGCTGGTTGAGAGCACCTTTTCTCCTGCTTGCAACAAACAGCTCAGATCCTCCCATCTCCCCACATGAATTCAGACACAGTCTCTTGCCCAGAAGGGTTTCATTAACAAACAGCCAAGATCTTTACAAATTCTCGTTAGTTCTGCAAATTCAAGGACTGTCAGTTCCCAACACTGGGAAAACATCAAGCTCTTGCGGGCTTAACATGGCTCTTTGTTGTAAGATCATTGGAGAGCTTATGGCCATTCATGAACTCAGAGTGTTGCAACATGATCCCTTTTTTTTTTTTTCCAGGATGATTTAAGAAAAAGAGGAGAAGAAAAAAAGAAAGAAGCAAGTCTTTTAGCAGAGACATTTCAACAATTCCTTTAATGGGTATATAAACAGGAACAAAATCAAACAGCAATTAGCTGTAATTATACTTTAGCCTAAAAAATCCCACACATGTGAAATGATTACCATAGCAATTACTGAGGACTTCTGTGCACATTTGGCTGGCATAATTATACTGAGTGTGCCCTTTAGGAGAGAGCAAATTCCTTCCCCTCCTGGTTGCTGGGTTTTCCTCCTCCCTGTGGACCTGCCATCTTCAGCAATGGCTTTTGCAACGACTGGAGCTAAGCAACCGGAGTGATGACAGTAACAAAACCGAAATGTTGCTGCTGGAGTGAGAAGATCAGGAAATAAAATAGAAAAAAATGTAATTTGTAGGCCTTGTGTGCTCTTGTGGGAGGGATGATAACCGAGGGCTGAAGGTAGCTGGCTGTGGGTGCCGCGGCATGGACTGGGACCCTTGTGCCACCTTTCAGTTTGCAGGTTGGGCTGCGGTGGCCCAGGGCTGGGGGATCCAGAGGACATCACGTTTTGCCCGGGAATGTCACACCGGGCTGCAGCATGAGGACAACGCGAGGCCTCCAAGCTGCTGCGACAAAATTCAGGGTTTTCCACCAGGCTGGTGAGGCCAGGGCTGACTAGTCCTTCTTGCAAAGGCAATAGCACCAGCGAGAGCGGTGACAGAGTGAATGACAAGCCCGCTTGTCCCCATGGAAATGTATTCTTGAGTCAGGTCAGAGCCTGTGCTAGGGCTCATTCTTCCTCCAAAGGCAGCAGAACAGCCGGCAGGCTGATTTCTATTCCAACCAGCACCACTGCTTAATCTTGACTTATGGAGGAAACATATGGAATGTATTGAAAAAATATTGCTGCACTCTCTGCAGCTCCTTTCTCCCTCTCCTTGGAGCAGGGACCAGAAATATTAAACATCTGTGATTCTTTAGTACAGGCTGACTTACCGGGGTGAGCTCTCACCCTGTGGACCACTGCTTCGTCCACCCTGCAGGTACCACGGAGGGACGTGGCATGCATTCTGCTGAGATCAGCCCACTCCCCAGGAAACATGAGCTACTTTCTCGAGACACGGGGTTTGCGGGTGGGGGCAGAACTGCAGTCATATCCAAACCTTCTCAAGTCATTTACTGTCATGTCTGGCTGAGCAAAGGCCACAGGTCCTGCTAGCCCAGGTGAGCCATCACAGGTAGATTCGTGTCATGTTCTCCCGTGATATCCATTTTTTGAAAGCCTGTTTTTAATAAGTGCACTTTTCTTTAAAAAAAAAAAAACAAAAACAAAACAAACAAAAAAAAAGAAACACCACAACAAACCAAACCAAACACGAAACAACAGCTCCTTCCCAGCCCACACTTTTTTTTTTGTGACCTGCTGCTGCTGTGCAGTGACAACCACCTGTGCTACAGCAGACTGTTCTGACAAGTCCACTACCTGATGATGTTAAATGGGATTTCAATACAGCAGAAGGTTTTGCTCTACACAGCACGGGGTTGAATCTTACCTGGGGTTATCAGCATTTCAGGTCTCAGAGGTGTAGGGAATTGGTTGAGTGCCCTGTGCAGAGCTCAGCCCGCAGGCAATTCACACCTCCCGCAGCTGCTGGCATCTGCAAGCCTGGAGGAAACGTGCTCCTACTTGCCCCTCAGATCAACAGGGCTGCTCCGGAGATCAGGAGCCAAGACCCAGCTCCACCCTTTCATCCATCCTTGCTTTTTCAGAGGAAAAGGAGAGCCGAGACAGGAGAGAGCACGTCGGGGTCATACGAGGGCAGCGTGGTTTCCAAGCACAGCGAGAGCTGGAGCAGTTTCGCTGCCCTGCGACAGCCCCACCAGCAAAGCCACTGGGTTCCATCGCTGCCTTGGCCCTCCACAGCATTTGGGGTTGTCCCAGCTGGAACAAATATTGTTGGCCCGGAGACCCTGGGCTTCACTTTCCTTCAAGACGTTCGTGTATCAGGGCTTAGCAGCCAAGACTTAGCTCCCCATGAAACACCCGGATTCACACAGCCAGAGGACAGGACCCTCTGCCAGAGGCTTCAGTGAGCCGCAGCGGTTGTGGAAGAGGGCAATGGAGGTGAAGTCCACAATCCTCAGCAGCTGTGATGGGAAAGAAGTCTACCTGCCCCTACCAACAGCTCTGCAGCCTCTGGGACAGCAATCCTCCTGTGTTGGTCTCTCCCAGCGAGGCACCGAGGTGCAGAGCTCAGCAGTATCCCCTTTTTAACCCAGAAGATTTATGACTTCAGAATAAAGTCTCCCATTTCTTGAACTCACCCAACAGATCTTATGTCAACTTAACATTCTTTCTAAAGGGCCTGCAGTGTTTATTCAGTCCAACCACTGGTTTATTCTAGTTAAATATCTGTTTCAATTTGAGTCAAGTTCATTGCAGTTTCCTATTTCCCCACTGTGGAGCTTTAGGATAAAAACTCCACTTGACAGCTGAGTAAATGACACCGATAAAGAGCTCTAGTTGGCCTGTGAAACAGCTGAGAGATATGGAGCAGAAAACTCTGAGCTAAAGATGTTCATTCATATGTTATATATTTGTTGGTTCTGCTCTGGCATGGACCCTGTGCCTCTTCTTTCCTATGGCTTGAACCAAGTGCCAGTCTGGGTATGCTGAAAAAAAAAAAAAAACAAAAAAAAACCATTTCTTAGTTGTAGCTGGGATTGCTGTGGGGAAAAGTGGCTCGTTTACTTCTGAGGGCTCAGCATGAGCTGCAAGACCCCTGGGATATTTAAAATGGAAAACATATCTGTGCTGCCTCCCAAAAGGAGGAAGAATAATCTGCCAAGGCTGAAAACACGGGCTCTTTCATGGGACCCAGAAGGTTCCTTTGTATGTGATTGATTCTCCTGCACAGACATTTCTAGATATTTTTCTGGCGTTTAAGTTAAGGAAGAAAAAAAGACACCAAACTCAGTGTTCTGGAAGGATTTTAAATTAGCACAGCCCTTCAGCTGTGTGTTTTGTGGTGCTGCCTGAGATTCCTTCTGAGGGGTAAACCCCTGTGGTCCATCTGCAGCAAAAGGATGGCAAAATAACCACGGACCCTCCTAAGGACTTTGGGAAAGGTTTGGTTTCCTTCTTGTGAGCTTCTAGGAGGCCATTTATAACAGAACTTTGTGGGTGTGGATGTGTGTTCACTTGGGGTCTGAGCCAACTGAACTCAGTGGGAGTCTTTTGAAAGTCCTCTCCTATGCCCTGAGCAGGCCTTGGACTCGGCTTCTACTGAGAATATTCATGGGGAAGGATTTACTTGAAGGAATGTTTTGTGGAAGGAGCAGATTTTCAGAGCGTGTTGATAGAAAGTGATTACCAACCTCATAAATAAGAACATTTTCACTGGCAGGGGTGAATTAAGTGAAGAGTGTATTAGGAGCGTGGGTCATCCAAAGCCAAAACCCGAGGAAGAGAGTCTTTTAACTCCAAGAAATTGCTCACATGCTATCAATCCTCCCAGATACTTTAACTTACAATCACATCGCCTGGGCAAGCTGCTTGCAACATGAAGTGATGTGGCAGGAGGGAGCAGAGGCTGCATAGCCCCTGAGTTGCTGGGATTTTTTGCATGTCTGGGTAAATATTAAAGCTCTGCAGGTGCTAGAAGAGTGGGAGCAGTCAGGGAAGTCCCCACTTCAGCGTGCTGCTGCCTGGGAGGTGGGGAAGGACCATGACAGCCAGAGCACCCCGGGGATGGGGCCCTTCTCCTGCGCTGGGCTGCTTCAGCTGCTCACGCTGTTTGATTGCTCTCCTGGCCTCCCCTTCGCATCAGCTGTGCCAAACATTGAGTGGAACCATCTGATAAAATCTGGAAGTGTATCAAAGATGTGATTTGAACACAGTAATTTAGTCCTCATCTGCAGTCCAGAATCACCATCTGCTCAACATGTCCTGCCCTGGTTCTTCACCGCTCAGTGAGGACCGTGTACAGCATCCCCCAGCTTCATCTTTCACTCCAGTTATAAAATGAACCCAGAAACCTGATTCTCCTCTCACTGTGGTGTTTCTGGACTTTTATTGATGTTAGAAGAGGAGAAGTGAACCCACAAGTTGTTGCACAGCTCATGGAAATAGCAGAAAATGGTCAGGGCCCTGGAGAGATTGGTTTATGGAGAAGAATTAGAGCCTGGATGTATAGCTTGGCTCACAGAGGTGAGCTAGAGAAGTGGACATGATAGCAGCTTGGAAGGATTTCAAGGGTGTGAGCACAGAGAACTGAGATAAAATATGTGGGGTGGTACATGGAGGTATGACTAGGAGCAAAGGAATGATATGGAAGAGGGAAAGACCGTGTGTTACGAGGTGAGTGAGATCAACCTGTGGCCCAGTTTCACATTGTTACCATTAAAAACTGGAAAATATGGATTTTAATTTAACTAATTACATCATTTATTTTGTTGAAGTGCCATTAAACGTGACCATTTTTTAATGTTTTGGGGACTTTCAGAACAATCTTAGACAGTTTTTGTGCATTATCCCTCTGTAACAGCATCATGCATTGTGCAGTTTGGGGAGATTACGGGCCCTCCCTCAGTAAAAGTAAATACAGATATTAAACCAGGGGATATGCAAAATTTACTGTTTTTTCCACAATAAATTGGTAAGAAGACAGGATCCATACTCTAAAAGATTTTAGTCTTCAACATGTGAGACTATGGGATCTCATCTATTTTTCATCTTTGACTGCACAAATCTCTATTGGCATATAAAAAGAACTATCTGAGAATGGCTATATTTTATCTTAGCCGAGAGTTATTCATTAAAAAACCCTCTGCATATTCTTACGTCATGCACTGGGAAGCTATTATTAATTAGGGACAGATGAATCAATACAGATTAAATTAAATCCTGTTTCAACTTTTGCCCCAGTTTCCAAGTGACTCCTTTCCTGCAGTTTGCAGAAGCCCACCTGGGGTGCTTTGCCTTTTTCTTCTCATGGCTTCGGTTGTGTGTTGGTGGCTCTGGTTTGCAGGCTCAGGCCTTGGCTTCTTCAGAAACACAGGCACCGGGATGCTTTCTGTTCTGCTTAAATGAAAGCAAAAAGAGCTGTGCATACTTCTTAGCAAGGAAGCCTCAGACTGAATAAACCCCAAGGGGACATGAATATAAACCAAAACTTTACTTTGCTGCAAAAAAATGCAATTTACATTAATCAAAAACCTCTTAAGAGATTTCTAACCCAGTTTTTACAGAATTGAGGAGCTTTGCAGACAGAGGATTCCCACTGGCTGGGTCTCTGCTGGGTTGCAGTCTCTGCTGGCATCTCTCTTCTGCCTCAGCCGAGCAGCCGGAGCATCTAAGGGCAGAAGGCAGCGCTGCGCTAATCGAACAGGATCTCCCGCTGATACCCACCAAAGCACCTCGCTCCGTGGTTTCTTCATCAAATCTAATCCCCTGTGGTCGAAAGAGCATGTGCCTATGGAACAACATTCAAGGGAAAACTTGGCGTGTCAACATAAGTACATTTACTGCTGATTTATAATCAGGCATGTAAGCGGAAAATCAGGTTTGCAGTGTCCAGATAGACACCAGCATTTTTTCCCTTAGTCAAGCTGAACCCCCAGGCTTTCTGAAATTCATTTATCACTCTGCTCCCAATCCCTTTGGGAACAGCTCTGCAGCAAGCAGAGGATAATTCTGTATTCCACAAACTTTCCTTGCCCGCTGTTGAATCCAGGGAAAGCTTCTGCAGTCACTTCTCTGACCAGGATTTGCTTTTCCACAAATCCATTAGTAAAATAACAACAGCCAGCAATCTTTCCTTTTGGACAGAGGGTTGAGGAGTCCTCATGAACAAGTGTAGGTGACAGTCCCGTGACAAATCAGCGCTTGAGTCAGGCTTCAAGTTTTACAAGCCTGTTTCCAACACATTCATTTTCTAACAGGGAAGACTTGATATTTTTCCCAGAAAAACATATGCAAATCTCATTTCTCTGTTTGTTGCTCAAACATTTATTTTTGCTGCATCATCCTCCTCAGAGTGTTAGCAGCTTGGATGTTTTCTGGGACAAAGAGGTAAGGAGAAAGATTCAGAAGAATATATATATGTATATGACTTGATGTACACATTTGCCAACTAGTGTGTTGTTCACAACCAGGATGACTCACAAACTCATATGGCCAACATATTTTCTGCCCAGGCACCATCCTTGCCTCTGGTTAGGGGGACAGACCCTCAGGGTGGGATTCTCAGGTTTTTGGGGGGCTTTCCCTTATTTTTCCCATTGACTGAAATTTCCAGCTGAGGAAGATGTTACATGCTCAGTTTCCACGACTCTCCTCTCCAGGCTTAGCAGGAAGGCCCTTCGCACCCTCAGAAAATGACCCCCCCTCACTCTGCACCACGGAGTCCTGCTCCTTGGCAGGGTTTTGCCCCCCGGCGACCAGCTGCGAGTGCGTCCCGCATCCCAAACCACAGCCCCCAGCCACCTTTGGGCAGCATTTCCCCAGGGTTGGGGGGCTGCCCGGCTGCTCCAGGCCACAGCAGCCCTTGGGGGATCTCTCTCACCAGATTTTATAAGCCCCTCAGCCCGTTTCTGCCATAGGTCCCAAGGAGCCCACCCCACGACACCCCATTTTCCATCGCGGGTGCCTCGCCGCGGGCAAGAAGCCAGGCGGGGCGGCGGGGGAGCGCCGCGAAAGCAGCCGTTCGGTGCGGATGAACCCTCAGGCTCTCCCACAGACTGACACGTCGTTGCCCATGGCTGTTTGAGGCAAGATTGACAGCCTTCAAACTTATTTTGGAAGCCTCCTCGCGAATATGTAAAGAACAAACTGCAGGAGGCTGCTGGGTTTATCCTTATAGCATTTTGCAACTCAGCTGCCACAAGCCGAAGGGAAAGTGGTTCTGCTGTAGATGTGCAGGGAAGGGGCCAGAGATGTTTTAGGCAGCTTTCTACTTTTCATCCTGTTTGTAACATATGCTGTTTAGGTTCTGACTTGAGAGCTGGAGCTCTCCTTCCCCTCCAAATGGGCTCTGATTTTCGTAGTGAAAGCAAGAAGGCTTCAGCTACCATGAGCTCACGCCAAGTCTCCAAAGAAATCCGTTTGAAGGTTCCTTGTCTGGTAGTGATTAGTCCAAGATTGGGGGGTGGGGGGGAGGAGGGGGAGAGAAAGGGGAAAAAATCAAGATAAGAAAACCTTTCTTGCAGGAAAATTGTATTGTGATTATTCAGGGGTTTTATTTTATGAACTCACTGGACTCTCGCAGCTTGTTCATCTCCAATTTGTCTGCAGTAAACGACATGCCTTTCAACAGGGCAAGAAGAAATTGAAGCTTGTTTCAGGCTGTCGCCAACGTTTTCATTCTTGTGCATGGCCTTGAGGAACAGCAGAAAACACCCATTCCCCAGGCACGGTGCCACAGCCAAGAGGGAACGGGCTGGAGGACACCATTTCCATCGACCCAAAGCAACCAGGGATTAAACATGTCCCTGGGGAATTGTCCAGCAAGTGGGCTGGAAGAGCTCTGGTTATGAAATAAATCGATTAGAGTGTTTTAAGAACAGCCTCTACAAAATATCTTGGCTTCTTGATTGGTGAGTCAAGTGGAAGAGCACAAGGAGCACGTGGGAATGTGGCCACAATAACGGCATTTAATTCATTCTGCGGATGCTTTTTTGCACGAAGAGCCTCCCATGAAAGGGAGTGCAGTGAGCTGGGATTCGCAGGCTCGATTCCTGCCATGGCAGTTAACAACTTTTTACATGTCTGTAGGGAAGAAATCCAACTTTCGGGTTTCTAGTTCGGTCGTCTCCAGGAGAGGCACAGCCATAGCTCGTTACCTGCGCCTTCCCCTCTGGCCGGCACCAGAGGTGTGGGAATCAGCTCCCAGCCACTGTTAAAGCCATCGGAGAGGCTGGTTCAGCGCCGGGGCAGCGTGCTGCAGCTCCAGGGCTGTTGTAGCCTCCTGTCTCAGATGCTACCACTGCAAAGCTCAAAATTTCCGTCTATCCCTCCAAGCTCTGTTCCCTCGTTGGGGGTCTGATGCTCCGTCTCTGCTCTGAGCACGATTTCAAACCACTGTTTTAAAGAGCGGTTGAGAAGAGCTCCAGCTAGTCTTCCTCTCGGGGTAGTTTTGCTGGTTTGGAAGGATTTCACTGCCTCGTTCCTTGTCCCCAAATCACGGCATCCTGTGGTGGTGCCGAGGAGAGGCAGCAGACTGTTTCCTTGCCGTGCACAGAGGACACAGGGCTGACCCTCCTGCGTTCACACCAAGACCAGCACATCTTGTAGAGCCAGTCAGGAGTAGAGCCTGGAAGGTGAATTTTGTCAGGTTCCCCGCAGAGAAAGCCAGTCTCCTTCTGAGGGATGTTCTGGGGCCATCC
Organism: Tyto alba; assembly: GCF_018691265.1. NCBI lineage: Eukaryota > Metazoa > Chordata > Aves > Strigiformes > Tytonidae > Tyto > Tyto alba. The sequence goes on from NW_024881273.1 coordinate 4,119,109, forward strand.
CCACCACCTGTGAGCCCTCCAGGGAGAATTGGCATGGAAAAGGAGTCTTTTCCTCCATCACTGCTTACAGTGGTGGGGATCCCATAGGGTGGGGAGCACATAGGGTTAAAAGCAGCCCTGGCTCCATCAAAAGTGATTTCAAACACCCCCTTTGGCTCAGGTGAAGCAATTTTCCCACCACTATCACCAGTTCTTTCTTCCCAGAAAGGTGTAGGACATGAAGGGCAGTTACAGTCAGAGCCGGGCAAACAGTGCATATGTTTTATTATGAATACGTGCCAGTATTTCTGTAGCAAATTCAGTCCTCCTGTGGCCATGCCTTGCAGCTTTGTTTTTGTGAATACTCCAGGGAGCTAATTTAAAAAGCAGGTGTGTTCACCAAAAAAAAAAAAAAAAAAGTAGTTCTGGCTCTGTTGCTTGTCCTGTTAGCTGGGAAGTGGAAGGTGGGAGCAGGAAACCTTTGAGAAAGGCATAGACCCATCAAGTCATGGCAAAGCTATCATTCATTGCAGCAAAAACAGGATTTTACCTCTTGACTTGCTTTTACCTCTCCTCAACATGCTCTAGAGAACTGAGTTGTCCTATTTTTGGTTAAGGCTGTAGGCTTCCCCTGCAAACATGGGCTCTATAATTTAGGTACAGCACACTGGAAGTTGACCTGCAGGTGCAAAGAAAAATGTTAATAAATCTATTGTGTTGCTCCAGCAGAGAAACAGAACCAAAACCTAAACCAGACACAGTTTGGGAGGTTGCAAGTGAAAAATTTTGCAGAGCAGAGATGTTTGCAGAAGCATTCTGAGTAATGTGAATGGTTGAGAAATTACAGTTGTCTTTCCTGACACAACTCAGAAATAACTGTATAAACTAATGGGAGTTTGAGGAGAACTTTTAAATCATTTTTGCAGTCATCTGTGCACTGACAAAAGCTTCTGCTTTGTGGTGTCTTTGCTGTTCTTCATACCAGAAAACTGGAAACACTGGGAAAAATCTGATGTTAAGATGCCAGTGAAGGGGAATGAGGATGTGCGAGGAAGGCTCTGGGCAGCTAACGCATTTATTCAGGATGAATAAGCCCCTTGTGGTAAACAGAGCTCCCTAATCTCCCTCACTCATGGTGTAACTACTCTGATGGTATCAGATCTTTGCTATAACTGGCAATTTTTCCTACCAATTACCCGCCGGTTACAGTCCATCTCCTTCTGAAATAACAGGCAGGTCATTAATGTCAAATTCCAATAGGATGATAAGGGAATTTATTGCTGAGATGATCACTGAAGCCGGGGTGATGAATGGGCTCAGAAGGATTTTAGGGTATTATTTCCCAGCGTTCACCAGCCAGTTATCTCCTTCGCTCGGCACTTTGTGTCTGTAGCTTGTAGGCCGGCTCCTCTATGGCTTTTCAGTTTGCTTTTAGGGGGTTATTTCTGTATAAGAATGTGCATGTTTCTCCGGGCTCTATTTCCGTTACAGCTCTTCTTGCTCAAGAAACAAGACAATAACAATTAGGTCCACCATAGGGATGATGTTTTTGATTGGGTATGTTGTCCCTAGCACTGTCAGCAGACAGGTCTATGATGAAAAAGGTGCATGCTTAAGGTACTTTAATCGTTGCTGAAGTGCCCTGTAGTGTGTTAAAATGAGCTGGTTTTGAAGCTGGTGAGGAGATGCAGTTTGAAGATCGGCTCCCTACTGTTGTTCAGCTCCAAGATTTAGGTTATTCAGCTTCCTTTCCTAGAAATGAGCTTTGCAGCTTTATCTGAAGCTGTTTAATAGCAGAGATGGATCAAAGAGAAAGACTCCCAGCTGCAACCCAATAAATTTGGGGCACAGACTGGTGGTAAAGCAAGTTGTCATCTGAAGAGCTGGTCCAGTCTGTGTCCAGTTTAGGGTTTTTAACAATCCCAGCCATCAGGAGCAGAAAAATGTATAGCCACTTTCCTTCACCCAGCCCAATTTAGACCAGTGGCCAGTAGCAAGAAACAAAGCAGAACCAGGGAAATCCCTAAATTGTTATTTCTGGTGAAGAGGAAAAAGAATCTGATCTCTTTTAGCAATCATACTAAGCCTGAGAACCTACTAGAAAGCCCCAGCAGATCTTCACATACAGTTTTTTTCTCCAAGACAAATTCTTCAGTGTCCTTTTCTCATTAAGTATCTTCTGTAGGATCACTCTGCAGGAGCAATGTGAGGTACAAAGCAGTCACTACCATCTCATAGCAGCCCTAGCACAGAGAGCCACTAACAGTGGCATGTCATAGAGCAATGGAATCAAAACATAGCTGAGGACTCAGGTTTACGGTTTGTTTTTGCAAAAAACATGATCTTTTCAAAATTTGGAACTGTACCCTGACAGTGTCCTAACAAGGAAGGGCAGAGGGTACTTCCCAGGAATTATAACCAGCTGGAAGATTTAACCCTGGCTGTGTTTCTCAGTCCCAGAGAGACAATCAGGACTAACATGACGTTTTGTTATTATAACCTGTGTGGACTTTTTTGGGGGGGCAGAGAAAGATAATTTCCCAATGGAAAGTGCGGCCCCTTTCCCTCACTCTGACTTTGGTCAAGCATGGTGCTGTTCTTGACTGGTGCTCTGGCTGCCAGCACAGCCAGGACTTACAGCTATGGCAAAGCACGAGCTGGGATTTATAGAACTGCTCAAAAGTTATCCAATCTTATGGTGGGAAGGAACAGGAATTAGATGTGGCTTTTATTTTTAGCTATATTTTCACTGCTTTTTGCTTTTCCCTCTGCAGGTGGGTAGGTAAGAGACAGGGCAAGCCACTGTCTAAAGTCTAAAGACAAACCAATTCAGAAAAGAAAATATTCCATCTGGAAAATTCTTAATTTCTCTATGAGTAAACACACACACACACACACACACCATTGCAAATTATAAGGTAAATGCAAGCCTTTACGATTGAGGAAGCAACTGCACCTCTGGAAATCTTCCTGTGTGTTACAAGGAGCAAATGTAAAGCAATGAAATGAATGGCATCTCAGCACCATTCCCATCAAAAACCCACCCCAGGTCCTGGGACTGATGGAGACAGCAACCACCACCAAGCTCCAGTGGTTTCTACCTTCCACCTGGCTACTGGGTGATTTTAAATAAGTCAATTCATCTCTTTGTGCTCATGTTTTACTCCTCTAAAGTAGAAATCTTGATCTCCTATAGCTCTGCTCTACATAAAAAGCAGTGGGACAAGTACTGCTCTGCGAGGTTCAGCTGACCTTTGCTGAAACATGGGATAGTGATATTTAGAGATCATTAGTCTGATCCAGGTGGGCCTCATCTATATCTCACAGAAAGAAAAGTCCAAGGTGTTTAGAAGCAAGAGCCCTTGCTAAATTTATATGGAGACACAGTTTATACTGTATTTAAAACTGACCAGAGGGTAAACGTTTGATCTGTGTTCAGCTTTTCCCCACTTTATTCTGAAGATAGTCGCATTTGGGGATCTGAAGTCTGGATCTAATATATGGCACAGTATTAATAGATGTTGGAAAGGGTTGCTACAAGCTATTACTGAGGCAAAGTAAAAGAAATCAGATGTTTATATACAATTATGCTATTGTGCAGATCAGTGGCTGGGAGAGAACAGAGACAGTAAAAAGGAAAAGTGCCTTGTTGCATTTGGGGATGGCATTGAGATGGACGGATAAGGAGAGGAAGGCACCAGGGGCTCAGGTTTCCCTGACGTGCCTCTTGCAGGACAGTGCAGGGGAGAGAGAAGTCCCAGATCTCCTGGCTCCCTCTCAGTGAAGGCAAAAGGGGTTTCCCTGCCCACGGTGCCTCCTCCAAGCACCCAGCCATGAGCGGGTGTGCAGCACCAGAGCGGGAAGCCAAGCCTTTCCCCTGCCCGTGGTGAGAGCAGTGCCCTGCCAATGGCACAGGCAGCAGACCCTGCTCAGCCCAGGCCAGCACCCCGAGGGGCTGCTCTGCTCTGCATCGGCTGCAGCAGCAATAAAACAATTTTCAGAGAGTTTGCTCTACTTCTCCTTTAATCATCTGGCTCCGTAGCCCACCCTGCAGACAGTGGGGTTTCCAGCAAATCGAAGACGGTGGTTCATCTCCACCTCGCCCCTGGGGTTGGCAATACCTCTCTGGCCAAATTTCACTCTGAAACACGCACACGCGTACAGCAGCATCGTGCTTTTTTCTTTGCTCCATCCGAACCCTCTAGCAGAGGCTCCCCAGGCATCTGTGGTGCCGAGCCAGCCTCCACCAGTGGTGCTGGCCCCTGCCCTGTGCCAGGGCAGCGCCTCGTGGCTCCCAAGCCCTGTGTCCTTCGGGATGGCAGGGCTGGCATGCCACCCAGCAAACGGGGAGACACCCGCAGCCTCCCTGCAGTGCTGTCCCAGCCAGAGCTCGCTCCTCGCGACAGGCACGGGCTGAGAACAAAAAAAAAAATCCACCAGCATCCCCGGGAAAGTTCCCATCGCCAGCGCCCCGGCTGTCCACGCGGCCCGTGGGAGGATAAAGGCAGAAAGAACGAGAGGGGGGAGAGAGATAAACAATTTCCTACACAGTTGTGGCTCAAGCCCATCTTACAAGAAACACATGGTCCCTGACACAATATTTAGCTCTACTGTAACATGGTCCATTTGGAGGCTGGTGGCTGTGTGGAGAGCTGTAGTAAAACAGTCTCTGCTGGTAACACACACATAGACAGAAAAAACCCACCCTTAGTAATAATAATTGTGGTTAACTCCATAAAGACTGGAGAACAAGATGGTAGTGAGTTAGTCTGGAGCTCTGGAGCAGGGATCTGCTTTGGCATCTTGGCAGGCTCAGCAAACCCCTATCTCTGCTGGTTTGAAATGCTTGTCCTGGAGGATGTAGACCCCTTGGCTTTGCCCCATTAAACCCAGAGGAGAGGAGCCAAGGTCTTTGGGAGCTGGATTTTTTCCTTCAGTGTGCTGTTTCTCTGCTCAGAAAACAGTCCGGGGAGGATCACTATGTTAAGCCAAAGAAAAAGCCTTTTTTTTTTTTTTTTTTTTTTTTTTTTTATTCAACTTTTCTGCTCATTAGCTCAGGAACTTACAGTTGGAGTTGTCACCAGGCTCCTCCTGCCAACATATTGCAGGGCTTCGCAGGAGTTACATCATTTGGCCTCGGAGGACCAGCTAAGTGGAAACACATTTGCGATCTCTCATGTTGCTCGGACTCCTTTTTGCTCGCTCCCCGGTTTCAGGGGCGCAGAGCACGAGGTCAGGCGGCTCTCGGCGCCCGTGGAGCCCGTGGCCCTGCACTGGGACATGCATTCCCCCGCAGCTCACGTCCCAGGGGCACCGGCCTTGCCCAAACCATCCAAAATCCTCCTGCAACGTGTCCAGATCACCTCTGCCCTGGTGCTGGGCAAAAGCGCGAAAGCCCGGGTGTTTAGCTCATCCTGGCTAACCCCACCAGGGAGTAATCCTTTCTGCCTCCTCACGTTTTCCCTCGAATTTCTCCTGGACTGTGTCCTTCCCCTCCCAGCTCGCTCTGAGCCAGCCTGACCCCATGGTCGGCCGTCTCCTCTCTCTGCCCTTCCCACACTTTTACTCTCTGCTCCGGATTGCAGGGCCTGGTTTGCCCAGACAAAATTTCTCTTTTTTTTCCTGCCATTTCTTCAGGAATTCTTCCTTCTCAATTAACGTCAGTGAGGAAATGGCCATAGCTAGTGTGGTCCATCACTCTGGTCCTCATTATCGAGAGCAGGAAGAGAAAGAAAGGGGCTATATGGTCATAAAGAACTGTTTGTTTCTTTAAATATCCAACACTAAACTGTTTTGTAAAATAATTGAAGGAAAGAGAAGTTCAGAAAGATTTTTTGCATCTTGCTCTCCCCTTTCATATCTAGAAAGTTCAAACAGAGGGTTTTCATTTACAAATAACACTGGCACAGCTTTCATCTTATGGCCTGGGGGCAGAAAGCGATGCACTGCTCACCTGTCAGGGTACCTGCTGTTGGGAGTAGGTGAGTTAATACCATGTCATTCACTAGGAAGTGTCCTTCTAGAATAGGTGGCTAAAATCAGCTATGGCCCGGTCCCACATGGTAGAAAACACATCTCCCTTGGCTGTGCAAGTGGTGCCTGGAATCCGGGGAGAAAAGCTTGTGGTGGTGAAAGCCCATCTGCTGAAGTTGAAACGAACCATGAGTCGTTACAGCAGAAAGCATCACATTTCTGAGCTTGTAAGTTCAGTTTAGGCCCTGGAACAGCCCCATTGCTGAGCCCATAAGCGATGTCCATCGGGACCCATTCGTTACCCAGCTGTGCTTCCTCTGCCCGGTCAGAGGATGACCATTTCCAGCTCAGAGGAGGCCACTTCCCCACACGTGGTGGTTCTGCTTCTGTGACCGTCTTCACAGCTCAGGAAAAACGGGCGCCAGTGGCCCCAGCTGCAGTAGCAGCCTGTCAGCACCACCAGCCACCTCCTCCCCAAACCAGACATCAGAATTTCCAGCATTTCCCTCCCCAAACACCCCGCAGGACAAGGAAAAGGGAGATGCTTTTTGCAAGAGGTGTTGCATCCACCGAGCACTTTCGTCTCAAGGCTGCAGTTCCGCACTCCAGGTTTGCAACAAACGGAAAGCAAGTACCCCGTTGGTGATGTCCCAGATGTGCACAGGGCAACTCCTCCCATCCTCAACATGCGACTCTTTCCATCCCTGTCCCAGCACTGGCTGCCCAACACTGTCTGAGAAACAGGGAAAGATGGCAAAGATGATCCCAGCTAGCATGAGCAACTGGGGAACTGCAGGAAGCAGAGTAATGCTGATGGCTTTCTCCGGTGCAACCTGTGTATTTTCATTTCCAGGGTTTACATCACGAGAGATCTCCTCTGCTAAAGCTTTTTTTTTTTTTTTTTCTGACTTGTCAATGGAATTTTCCACACTCTTAGTGCCAGGACAGCCCAGGGGCCCAGTGCTCGTGCAGGATGGGTTTCTGCAGGAGCCCCAGGGCTCTCTGCCACTCCTGGACAGCCAGAATGGGGGTGTTAACACCTTCCCCTTGAACTTGGACACCTGAAACAAATCCCCACTCAGAGAATGTGCTTGCTCCTTTACGTTATATCAGATCATTAAAAACTGAACTTAAACGGTCCATTATTACCTGTTCATTTAAAAGAAAAATCAAACTTTTCTAAGGAATTGAAAACACTACCAACACCAGCCCAGTCCTGATATAACCAAGGGCAAATAAGATCCTGCAGAAGAAAATTTATTAATGATGTAGCCTGAAACATTTTTGACCACGATGGGACTGTGCTGCCTTATTACCTACAATGGTTTCATTTGCTCCTCTATTAGTCTATTAACAAAATTACAAGGGTGGCTGGCACTCAGCCATGCCTACAATAACTCTCTATCTTGCGCGTTGCTGGCACTTTTCTAACCACCCTCAAACACAGGGAGAAGGGGAATGCTAAAGCAAAAAACGAGGGTCCCCGCAAACAGGTTGGAGTGGATTTTTAAGGAGTTGCAGAAAGGTGCTGGTGACCCTGTTGCAGGACGCCTGGCTGGCAGCGACTCCTGCTCAGCCCATGCCCCAGCCTGCCCGGGGAAGGGGAATTGCAGAAAGTCAGAGCTGATTTGAAGCTTCCCCACCAGTTTGCATGTCAGCACAATCCCAGCTGCTCCTCTTCTGGGTGCCTCAAGGAGCTGCTAATAAATAAATCATTATTTATCATCGTAAAGCCAAGGAGCTGTCCTTTTGGAGGCCACCCCAGCAGAGCTCCCTGCCGCCCAGGTCATTAGCTTGCCACAGGAAGCTCTTCGAAAGGAGACGCGTTTGAACAGCCCTCACCAACACAACCAACCCCTCTCCTGCATCTGCTCCACGCTGCAACATCGACACCAGACTCACCCCTGGGTCGGGGATTCACTGGTGATTTTTTAAGTAAATTTGTGGTCGTGGCTCATTTTTTTTCTGTACGTTGACGTTTAGTCATGAGAAAGCAATTTCTTCAGAGAATGCCCTGAGCTTCTCTTGCTCCTGTGTGGGTTTGTCTTGGAGGATGTGGTGCAGGGATGGCTGCAATGACTCACGGCTGTGTGAGCCCCACGGGAGGCAGAGGAGCCCAGTACAGTGGGACTGGCACGTGGTCCTCATCCTCCTCCCTGCATCCTCTCTGCCTTTGAACACCATGTGAGGAGAAGAGGTTTTGATTAAAAACGTCAGGGGCTTATTTGCTCAGCCTAATATACTCAGATCCTAAAATCAGGATGTTAATTACTCTCATGTGTCTGATCAAACAGCCAAAGCTGCTCACCTAGGTGGAGGTACAACCTTCTGCAACAAAGTGGTGTCAGGCGCTGAAGGTAAGTGATGGTCCTCGTTCCCTGCAGACTAAATGCTGTGAAAGCATTTCTCCAGCCTGAATGGGGTCCACTGGTGGCACTGCGAGGCTGGTGAGGTTGGTGTGACCGCTGGCATTTGAGCCTGGGTTTGCCTTGGTCTCTCTGTGTGGTTTCCTTCACGTTTTTGTGTTTTTGGATCCAGTTCTCTTCGAAGAGCAACAACAACTGGGGTGGTGGCACTGGCATTTACACTGCAAGTGGGGTAAGGGTGGGCCAGAGCTGTGACCTGGAAAGCTGGGGTTTCTCACAAATGGGGCAGAGCTCTGGGTTGGCTTGTGAGCTCTTGCATGGACCTACGCACTGTCCTCAAAAAAGTCACTTCCATGGCTGAGCTGACAATGCTCTGGAGGGTTTGCTCACAGAGGAGGGTGGGAACAAGTGGGAGGAAAAAGCTGAGAATCAGAAAGCTGAAGCCTTGCTTTAGTTCTGCTGTCCCCGCCTTTCCCAACAGGACTCTCTGGAGACTTGAAATATCCATATCTTGTCCAATTCCATGAGAAAAATTACATTTAGATACCTCTGTTTGCAACAACCTCTCCATCCCTGCAGAAGCGGGAAGCCCTTTGGCTGATGGGCAGGGTACAGAGTGCACCCGTGCTCTCTCCCCATGGACGATTTCACGACTTAACATCCCTGCTGCTTCCTGCACCCGGGGCCACATCCCAGGGCTGGGGCTGACCACCCTGCCAGGGAGTGACCACAGCCTCGGCCGATGCTGCAGGAGAGCACTGCTGACTACATCCTCCTCTCCTGATGGGAATTCATCCCGTTACCATGAGCCCTTTGGCAGCCTCTGGCTGAGTCAGCCCCACTTTCCAAGCACTGATTTCCTCCAAGGGACAAGGGGCAGCTCTGTCCCCTCAGCTCAGATGTGCAGAACGCCTGGTGAGGCAAAACATGACATTCCCAGACACATTTGTTTAGTGTCTGGCTGCGGCAGCTTATCAGCATTGAGTCAGCTGTGTGGGTGAGCCCTGTTCCCCCCTTCTTGTGCCCCAGCATCTTCCCAGGGCTGCTCGCCCAGCGAGGAGGGGTAAGATCAGCCGGCTGTAGCCCAGGCTGTGCCTTATCAGCCAGGCATTTGGAGAGGAGCTCCCAACAGCCAGTGATGCTTCCACAGGAGAGAAAGTCCCCATCCTACCAGCTCCCATTTGAACGCCCGACTCCACCGGTGGTGGGACCTGCAAAAGGCTGTGCTCCAGCGGCAGGGGCTCTGGGGAAGCACATGCATGCATGTCCCCAGCTCACCACCAGCACAGGGAGCACCCACTGGGAGTTGCAGCCTGTGGTCCCTACCCACATTGCAGCTTTGCTCCCTTGGCCGCAACAAACCTGTGTCTGGTTAGGGTTTGAGTCAGCACAAACCCACGCAGAGAGGGAACGGGGGTCCCCGCACCTCCAAGGAGCAGCAGTAGCAACGCCCCAGGGACGCATCCTGCAGCATGCTGAGCCCCGGCCCTTCCCCTTGAGAGCCTGGAGACAAGCGGAGAGAAAAGCAGCATCTTCCTCATCGCCGTTATTATTACTGACAACACCGCTATCGCCCCCCAAGGCCCCCAGGAGCGATGCCTGAGGATCACCGGGAGCGCCCCCCCCCCCCCCCCCCCCCGAGCATCCCCACGGAGCCGGCCCGCCGGGTGCCCGCTGCCCGGGCGCTGCTCCGCGGCTCCCGGAGCTCGGGAAAACGCAAGCGTTAGCACCATCTAGTGATGCCGGCTGTGGTCCTCTCGGTGAAGAGCTGCCCGGGCAGGCCCTGAGCCAACCGACCCCCCCCAAAACCCCACGGTAGCCTGGCTGGGTGCTGGGGTGCTGGGTTGGGTGCCATGCTTGGCATTCCTGCCCCAGGGAGGGAGGAAGGGCTTCCACCATCCTTTGTGCAGGGCAGGGGTGGTTAGCTCTGCGGGATGCTGCTCCAGCTTCGGGGTGTCTAAGCCCCTTCCCTGAAAATGCGGAGGATGCAGATGCCAGGAGAATCCTGCCTGGGCTCATGAGACACCGTGGCACTTGCTAGGAAGGGTCTTGGGGTAGCACGTGCTTTTCTTAAAGATCCATTTCCCAGAATCATGTGAATTTATAAGCATCTCAGCTTTCGTTTAATAGTACTTATTTGAAAGGCTAGGAAAATGTGAGCTAAAAGAGTGGTGGGGCTTCAGAAACTTGAAAAGCCAAGTGAAAGACGTATCGCAGATACTGAGTTTTAGAGGTGGCAGGTAAAAAGACAATTCCACTAGGGAAAATGTGGCCTGTTCCTTACTAAAAGCAAAATGTTTGTAAGTCAGGGGATTAGCCCAAGAAAATCAACCCTGCCCATGACAGGCACCTCTCAAACTGGGCCATCTCCAGGCCTCTTTTGTTGAACTGCATTTTGAGCAATAAAGTGCCACCGACAGCCTGCTCTGCTCTCTCACAAGTTGGGGGTTGTTGGTTTGTTTTGTTTTGAAGTCATAACTTTCAAGATAAACCTCATGGTTTCTGATGCCAGACTGGAATCAGAAATGATGCATTTTGCTAACAAAGCCTAGCCTGACAGCCTCTAAACTCCTAACACAAAATATTCATCATATTCTAGCTCTTTGCTCAATTCCTACTGAAAACATCCCAAACACCTTGTCCCAGAAGAGCTGATACCTAAAGCACAGCAGGGGAAAGGCAGGTAATCTGTGGAGCATGGCAGTACCACGGATCACTGCAGTTATAATAACAGCAAACATTTGGGAAGGGATTTTCAATCTCACTCTTCAGGGTTTAGGTTGATCTGTTGTTATTAAAGACCAGGATGAGACTTAATATGGGCAGGCACAGCCACTGCTGTGAGTTCTCCACCTGCCTCCACAGCAGCGGTATCTGGCTGCTGTAAGAGATACAGATGGGCTTCAGGTCTTATTTAATGTGGAATTTCCCTTGTCCTCCCTGAGCAGGGTTTGGCCGTGTCACTTAGACCTGCCCACTGAACATCAGCCCGCCTTTGGGTTGCAACCGGCGCTCTCTGCATCTCGCTTTTGCTGGTGCCCCTGCGAGAGGCGAGGGCTTTGTGCCTGTTGACAAGAAGGCAGCTGTCAATCCCCAGTGATTTCCCTTCCTTGGGGTGCAGTGCTTGGCGGGGAGCAGCTCTGCTCGCAGCTGACCCCCCAAAGGCAAAAGGCAAGGCGGCAAGGAGGGGTCCCCCAGAGCACAGGGCTGCTGCCCACGCCTCCGAAGCCTGAGCTGAGCTTCCTGCCGGCTCAACTCCATCTCCCCCTTTTTTTAAGGAATACACAGCGTGTTCCCAGGCTGGGCTGACAACCAGTTTCCCCTGTGTCCAGGGGCCCGCTGGCCCTTTCCTAGGTGAGCTAAGCAAGCACAAATGTCCTCCCTAAACAACAACAGAGAGGAGACAGCTGGATTCAAACGCGCGGTTCTTGTGCAGGCTCCCTTTCAAATGAGTCATAAAAGTTCCTTGGCAGCTGCCTCTGTATATCTAATTGGGATCAGGTTAGGGGCAATGTGGATAGCTGAGGATGGAAAATATGCGTCGAATTTACTCCTCTGTCCCACTGCTGATCCAAAGGCTTGGGAACACTCCTGCTGGAGCCCTCTGCTACACTCCGGCTCCTTTCGCTCTCATCTGAGCCTTTCAGGGGCTTGTTCTCCTTTCCATTCCCTGCTGGAATCTGTCCTTCCATTCTCTGCCATATGTCCCCCTCTCTTCCCCTCCTTGAACCCAAGGCAGAAGCATTGCCTTGCCACGTTGGCGGGGCAAAGAGGCAGCCACAGTGCTGGGGGAAGGAGGGGACAGCAAGCAGCAGCCTCGGATGCCCCTGGCACTCAGCATGACTCACATTGTCCAGGCCACAAAAGAGGCGTGAGGACAGAGGCTTTTCCATCTCTTTTTTTTTGTCTGAGAGCAGCAGCAACTGGCAAACAGTCCCGTCCCCTCTCGGCAGGCAGGCGGGGAGCAGCAGCATCCTCCTGCCCCGCTCACTACTTAGCAGAGCTCTCACTTGTGTAGAACATGGTAATTCCCCCAGCCCTTTTCTGGGGTGCAAACCCATCAGAGTGGCTGCATGTTAGTTAGATCAGGCTGACATTAACTGATGCGTCCCGCGGCTCGCCCGCTCAGTGATTATTACAATAGAAGCTGGATGTGCACATCTCCAGTGCAGCCCAGCTTGAGCCAGTGAAAAATGCTCTCAGTCTTCTCTAGGCGTTGCTTCAGCTTCGAAAAAGTGGCAGGGTCTGGAGGCAGCACCGCGTTTCACAGCACGAGGCGCAGCTTGGACATGGTGCCCAGCACCTCGCTCTGTGCACCCGTGCGGCTGGATGAGAGCATTCCCCTGTCTCGCTGCTCGCTCCACACATCTCTTCCCCACAGACCCATGGCGAAGGGAGGAAGGACCAGCATAAAGCTCTTGGAAAGAGATTCCCAGGAAATGAAGACACTAAGTAGTCCCTGGAATCCTGGCGGAAATGGAGCTCTTGGCAGAGACCAGAGCCATGCTTTTTAGTAGATCTGTATTTGGTTGAGAGAAAGAAAAGCCCCTCTAAGGAGCCTCTGCTTTCAAGGCAGAAAACAGCACCCAGGTTTGAGCAGAGCTTGGAATTACGGAGGGGAATCCTACCAGAAACATCCTAAGAGGCTGCAAATTCCCTTCTGCACCCCCAACCCTTCTCCTTGTCATAGCATCTCAGCCATCAATCCCACCACTAGCTGTAAAAAGGCTGTCCATCTGCTCGCCTCCCACTCCCATAGCTCTCCTTTCAAACATGAGCCATGATAAAAGAAACCCTGGAAAGCCCCCCTGCAGCACCCGCTGCCACTGGGCACATCCCTCCCGGCATCACCATCAGTCAGCCAGACATCCTCCAGGCCTGTAGCCAAAAAAGCCGATTACTCTTCTTTTCTCAGCCATTTCTCTTGCCTTAAGTGGACATTTTAAAAGGAAAAAGTGAGAAATAAGCAGAGAGTACTGGGACTGAACATACAGTCTCGCAGGGCCAGATGTGTGTTGCCTCCCTGCCAAACTCCTCGCTCGCTTCTTTCCCTGATGTCCCCTTCTTGGTGAACACTTCCAGGGGCTCCTTGAGATGCAACCCTGTCACACTTTCTACTTTTTCCCTACGAGGGTGTTGAAGACCCCAGGAAAAGCATGGGCTCTGCTTAAACAGTCCCACACTGGTAAACCCCAGCTGTCACACAGCATCTTAAAAGATCTCACCCGATCAAGCCAAGGTGCTGGGGCTGCTCTTCGCCAAACAGGGACTCACTTGGCAATTTTCGTGCTGTTTTATGGGGCAGTTCCTCCCAGATTTGGGAGCTGGAACTCAGCAAGATCACAGCCCAAGCTCATCACAGCTGCTTGTGTCCATACAGGACCCATTTCTATACTGGCCAGCAAGCAGCCAAGTCCACAGAAGGATATCTAGGAGGAAACGATTTCCTTGGGCAGGGGGTAAGGGGCAGGCAAGGCTCATCCCAGCAGGGAGGACCCATGTGGATGCTCACTCCAGGGAATGTTTGCAGAGCAAAGATCTGGATGCTGGATGATCCTGGCTCCCAGCCCAGCAGCGTGCCCTTGCCCGCGGTGGGGACACGCCGATGCGACGTCTGCAGTTTGGCTAAGATGTCTTAGCTTTTCTGCTGTTATTTTTGTAAGCACCCTTCTGATGGTCTGTGGTGTGGTCACAAAAGGAACTTTGCCCTCTCTCAGTTCACACTTTTCCTAGGAAAATAAGTTTGGGTCTTTGCCAAAAAGCCAAAAGTGAAAAAAACCCTTATCTTTTAAAGCTAAAATCTATAGTATTTTGGGTGTTTGGATGCTTTATAGAGGAAAACTTAAAATTGAAAATACCTCTACAAAAATTCTGAAGTAGTATTTTAACAGAAAACTTGGTGTTGCTGAAATTTGTCATGGATAAAGAAAAATAAAAATTGAAGAACCATCTCAGCAGTGATGCTGGCACTCTCTGCCAGCAGATACTTGCAGGGCTTGATCAGATGCTCAGCATTTATTTGGAGAGAGAGACTATCTGCTTACAAGAAGAAGGACTGAAAGAAATGCAGGGAGGAGCTATGGGCCTCCTGTTTTAGGACACTAACCTCTAATGGATGAAAACTTCTCACAGTCAACGGGAGGTCACTGCTGGGGTAGGATATCGGGTAATGTGGACCATTGGTTTGATCTCTGATCTACTCAGCAATTGTACTAGTCCTAAATTCCTAAAATTTCATGGTGGAAATAGTTTTAAGTTAACATTCAAACGGGGAGTGATTGTCTCCCTATACTGAAAATCTGTGGGATAAGGAGTGTGGAACACCGTCTCATCCCACTGGGTTAGCAGGGCTGATGCGGGGCTCTCCACTGCTCTTTGGGAGCTATTTAGACATCATGGAAGTCAATAAATCTTTGAAGTTATTTTGGGCTGGAACCCAATGATGTTTAATCGGAAGCAGATGCTGATGGAGGTCTTTCCTGGAAGGCTGGTGTGGGGGCAGGCACATGAGCTCTAAAATATAGAGTTTTTATTATTGTAAGTGCATGTTAATGCCTGTGTTTTAAAAAACAGTTCAGATGTACTTGGATGTGTCATTGGGTGCCTTGCACCAACAGCAGGCAATGGCTATACATTTCAGAACAGTTCAAACCCAAATGAGAACCGGGCTTTGATGAAAACCCCCAACTCATTTAATTTATTTAGGGTAAATGTTCCTGCAGAGTCTGCTGGATGGACTTTGTGGATGGACGGCTGGGTGACCCACAACGGGCTCCTCCATCCCTCGTGCCCTCGGGCTCTTTTGCCTCAGGGAAAAAAAAAAAAAAAAAAACAAAAAACACCATGCTTTTTGGGCTGCCTCCAAACCTGCGAAAATGACTTCAAGATTTCTAAAACCGCTGCTTTGGGGTGGGGAACAGCCTGCCGAGGCCAGGAGCTGGGGTGCTGCCTCGCCGGCGAGGTCTGCTGCCTGCAGCCCCTCCAGCCAGGCATCCCCCGCCGCAGCCCTGCCCGAGGCTCAGGGGACGCCCTGGGATCCCTCACAGGCACCAGCCAAACACCACCCCGCACCTACAGCCCTTAAAATCACTTAGAAATGAAGGGACGGGGGGACACAACCCCCCAGTCTTTCCTACCCCAAAACAACCAAAAGGTGAGACAACTCTGCTACCACTCTGCAGCCAAACACTTTGCTGTAAGGAGCCACAAGAGGGCATTAGCTTTATATTTTTCCCTACCCAGAGAAATCCAAGACAATTTCTGGATAATGTTCCATTTTCCAATGCCCAAGTAGAACTGTGGGAATATTAGCTTGTGAATCCTAAAGCCGTAAGAAGACGGGCTGGCTAATGATGGTGAGCCTGACTTTCTTTTCATTCTTGCAATTTGGGTTTTTAGTCACCTCTGTGGAATAAGAGGAAGGCAGAGAATGTTCCCACTACATGGGAAAAGAAGAATATTTTGAAAAATTAAAAAACAAAACAAAACAAAACAAAAACCAAACAAGAAACAAACCCAAGCCACAACATTGCTAGTGTCTGAAGAAATTGAATAAGAATTAAAAGCAACATTTCTGAAAATGTTGCAAAACACCATACTGGTTATACCTCGTGTGTCAACAATTTTTTAGGTAACAAAAGTCGATTCAGCGTGCCTGCTGGCATCCAGCACTTCCTTCTGAGTTTGATTTTGAAGGAGATATTTCCTACCCTGACAGCATCTGTGCTCATGTGTGTCTGGTGTCACTCCAAGGCGTCCCACTGTCCTTAGCTGAGCTCTTTGCCTCAAGTATAATGACGCTTGCTGGATGAGGGCCGTATGCTGTAAGTACCCTGCAAGCATGCAGAGATATTTTTCAACTGTAAAGTGCCATTAGGCCTAGCCCCCTTAATGAAAAGATCATGCAAACCAGATGAATGTCATTAAGCTGAAGCAGAAAACAAACCAGCAGCAAAGTGCCCCTTCGTCTTCAAAGTAGTTCAAGATTTTCAGCAATATCAGCACTGAAATAGAAATAGGTTAAGAAATTAATATAGACCAACACATATAAAAATGAGCCTTCTGGGCTGGTGTTTAGAAGAGGAAGGTGCTATTAAAAATGTTACAGCTGCTATGTCCCTCCCGAAGTGAAAGATAACATTTGATCTGCAAGGACTCGTGCGGCAGAAACTTGAAAAAAAAAAAAAAAAAAAAGTAAAAACTTGAAGCACCTTCATGAAGATTTATTTCCTTTTTGGTTTGTGCTCTCCTGGGCTGCCTGACACATTTGGAAGAGAGTCCAGAGAGACCCACGGGCCAGAGAGAAGCTTCCCGGGACACGAGACCAGGCAAACGCAGACAGAATCAGCCCGGGCTTTGCTTTCCCAGCGCGGGGCAGCCCCGTGCCCTTGGCGAGAGGCAGTGTCAGGGCAGGATTATGAGTGCCATGGGGCAACCCTCGGTGGAGATGACGGCAACGTCACAGCGCAGCCAGGTCCTGGCACCGGCTCCCAGCTCCCTGCGCCCTCCCGGGGCTGGGATGCCGTGCACATCCCCGCCAGGCTGCAGTAGGGATGTTCCCCCCCGTCCCCTGCCCCCCAAAAATGAGGCACATTCCGCTAACATCGGTGTGTGGCGGCAGGCTGGCATTTCACATCCCAGGGCCTGCTGCAAAAAGCACATCCTAGGGAAGTGCGGCACCCTGAGAAGGGTGAGCACAGACCTTGACTGGCATTTTGGCTCGTGCTGGTCTCCTTGTGCTGTACGAACTGTTGGGAGGCACAGCCCTGATCCTGGTGCCCCCACGTGAGCTGCCCTCCTCGTGGAGTGAGGAAGCTCTGGAGCTGCGTCCCACCATCATTTCTGGTCTCCCCATGTAAAAGACAACACAACAGTCGCTCAGAAAACATTTCCCAAGCAGCTCTCTTGAGCTCGAACAATGCACTTTTAGCTGAAACCACGGCTTTGGGGGAAAATGCATGCAGTCTGTGTAGGAGGTGTCATCCGGGAGGTAAGAACAGCCAGAAAACATATAGGAATGAGTGGTGGAGGGACCCAACAGTGGACAAGGAATGTAAGAAAAGGAATAACAGGGGGAGCAGCACGTCCTGAGCCAGGTCCCACGGGGATGGGTCTGCTCACCGCTGGTCTGGCTCTCAAGAAGGGTTTGCTCCAGACATCTTTCCCCCACTTGGATCCAGGATGGACTTTCTAATTTCCTGTTCTCTCTCCCTTCCCTCTGTCTGCCTTTCCAGGGGGCTGCTGGCCTCCTACGATTCCTTGTCTTCCTTTTTTTCCTCTCACCATGTGCCAAATTTGATTAAAACGTCCCTGGTCTCTGCCAGCTCATGAGACAGAAGGAGAAGAGAGGAGAGGGAGGAAAACAAACAACAACTGGCCTTTTCTCTCCCGCCTTTCCAAACTTTGCTCGATTACATGAATTCTTGTCTAGGATGCTGCCATCCATGTTTCTGGGGCAGTCAGGGCCGTGTCAGGGAGCAGCAGTCACCCGTCCCTCCCGACAGCAGCATGTAGCTCAAGCACGATGCTCATGAGCTGCATGGTGGTTTCCTTCCTTTTGCTTCTCCTTTCCAGCCTCGGCAGCAAACACGCAGCATCCTGGCGTGGGGCAGGGGTCCTGCATCCATCTGCATCACGGAGTGCCTCTCAGTGACACCCCCCAGGGGAAAGAAGTCATCAAACAAAAAAACGAGGAGATGGCATAAGCCCGTCCAGCTCCGTGGGGTGCTGTGGCCCTGCAACACCAGCCCTCTGCCAGCGTTCAGCAGCAGAGATCCCCACCTCCTGAGCAAGGGAAAAAATAAAAAAGGCACAACCAAAGGACTCTCATTCTCTCCACTGACCCTGTAAAATGAGGGGAAGAAAATATTGGCAAATCTGTCCTTAAACTAATTAAAGGCTGACAAATGAGGCAGCATGGACATGGGCCCATGACAGCCCTGAGTGATTTTCCCCACATTTCCACTCTGCAATTTAATATTAATGAAAGGCCAAAAAAGGCCTATATCACCTCTTATTTGAAGGCAAACTAGGAAACAAAAACAACAGAAAAGGTTTATAGGATTGAGCCAGCCACAGTCATACCATGTATTTCTGGAGGTGTGATGAGCCCCAGCGCAGCTGGGGGGGCTTCATCCATCCATCTGCGTGAGACCCTGGGACCAAGGTCAGTGCCATCAGCTGAATTTTGAGATGTCTGCCTACAGAGATTTCTGTAGAGGGAGTGTACAGGGAAAAGAGATCTCTGGTCAGGGCATTCCCCTCCCTCATCTTCCCCTGCTGTCACGAATGGCCAGGTGGAACTGTGAGCAGCTGAGGATTATCAGAGCCCTCCTACGAACTGCTCAGACTTCATCAGAACTGAGCAAATCTCTTAATCCTCACACCCAGAGAGGCAGAAAGGTGGAATATGCAGCCCTTTGGCCACGAGGAATTCAGCCGCCAGCACCGCACCTATGTGCACATGCCTGAGTGTGTCTGCAGGGAGATGAACCGCTCTGAATCCTCTCCACGAGAGCCCTGAAGTCGTGGGGGAGGGCTGGAAACTCTGTCTCTCTTCCTTGGGGGATTTGATGTACTTCCAAACCATTTGGAGGCTGCCAGGTTCTCCAGCTCAAGGGGAAACAACAACGCGCGTTAATCAAATGGATTGCAGGTTCCTGCTGCCAGCACGTGGCTGCGGCACATTCACTTCCCCGAGCTGACATCTGCCATCATGCAAAGCTCTGTGGATGCCAGCCCTCCTGTAGCAGCAAAAATACCTACCGCAACTAACCCGCCCCAGGCGAAGCTGGGATGGAGCCGGTCGCACGTACCGGGGATGGAAAATAAACCTCCCCTCTGCAGGAAGCAAATCCCAGTGGGGAGGGCACACCTCCAGTCAGCCCAGCCACCCCTCCTGGTCCAGGGTCCTCTCCCACTGTCACCCTCCATCCCTTGGTGACCGAGCCGACACTGAGCTAAAACATATCAAACATCCCAACAGCCTTGCAGCTGTATCACCCAGGGCAGTGGCATCCCTGGTGTCTCCTGTATTCTTCAGGGCTGCCTTCTCCTCTTTAATATGATCTATTTTGAAGGCCAGATAATAAGGCCATTAATTCTTTGGCTCATGCTGTGAACTATTTAATGGAACATGACAAGAAAACAGTGTTTCTTTCCTGGGAGTAATTATTGTTTGACTTTAAGTCTTTACCTACGGCAATAGCTGTAAGGAGAATAGTCCCATTAAAGGCAGGTGGGGACTCTAAATCCTTAGAAATGAGGACTGTTTTTTAACCTGAAAGACATCATAAATGACCATAGCAGGGACAGTTAATTTATACCTAAGTTCAGAACATTTAATGGTGCTTCTTTTCATCACTGAACCAGGCACTCAGAGACACTAATAGCTGGTGTTTCCTCACATTGCATCTCTTCCCGCGCCTGGAGCCAGCCCGGCCGCGGGGCTGAATGAGCAGGAGGCAACAAACTATTTCTCTGTCCAGGGACCTGCCGGAGAGCTGCCCCATTTCTCTTTCCAAGAATCAGTCTTTTCCAACAGCAAAGACAACATGTTTCAGGATGAAATATTTTCCCCAGGTCAGAGTCATTGCCCCTTTCCCCGGCCATGGCGGAGGAGCGCATCCCACGCTGAAGGCAGCGCTTGAGCGCACGCTTGTATTTCAAGGAGGAGCTTAGTTAAAGCCAACCACATGTGAAAGCACCATCCAGACAAGATGCACCGAGCGGTCAAGGCCTGATTCAGAGCCTGTTGCAATCCCTGGAGAAGATCACGCTGCCGTTCAGCAACATGTGGACTTGGCTCCCGAGGCGCTCTGGCCGTGGCCAGCAGCTCTGACTGATATCAGCTGGGCTCTGGGGGCATCTTATGGCCCGGGGGGGGGCCTGGGGGGGGATCCACGTGGCAGTCTGCGACGGCTGCCAGCAGTGCAAGGCCAGCAAGCAACACTCCGTGAAAGAGATTTGGGAAAAAAAAAAAAAGGTTTAGTAGAGAGGGATGGATGGGGGGAGAATGAGGAAGGAAAAAAAAGGATGGAGGAGTTGTGAGAGCATCAGGCAGACACAGAACCCCGGCCTCGAGGCTGCTTTAGACAAATGCTTTGCCTCTACTTTCCCTCCTCACGATTGCAGACTCTGCCTGCTGGAAAACCCTCATCAAACATAATTAGTTTATATGGGATTGCTGTATAGGGTTATGAGCTCTTCTCCCTCTGGTTTATTATTGTAGGGTTGCTCCTGATTGCTAGGCTACGCAGTGTTGCTGTTGGCACTGAGGGATGTTGGCTGCGGCGGAGCCCACATGTGCAGTGGTAGGTGACTCATGAGATCTGGACCAAGCGTTTCAGGCTGCTTTTAAAATTTCTCAAGAAGAACATTCCCTTCTGCTGAGGCACGGCCCCCGGCCACTGCAGCTCCCTGACAGCCCGCACCGGCACCTCGGGCAGGAGCGAGTCCCCAGCAGCCCCGCTCGGGACCCCAGCACCCACACGACCCACAGATTTGGGGGTGAAGAGCCCTGGAGGGATTGCCTTGCTCCCGTGCATCCCATGCTGGCAGGTGCTGGGGGACACGGTGGTGGGGAGGGGCAGGACCCTGCAACACTGGGGCAGCCCCGCTCCTCACCCAAACCCACCCCCTCCCCCCGCCGGCTTCAAGCTCTCATCACAGCCCCCCCTTCCCAAGGAATGCTCAAAAAACAGTTGCAGCACCAGCAGATTTCTCATTTCAGAGCAAGCCCCTGGGGGATCTCTCACTAAATATTGCCCTCTGGACAGACCACACTCCCCTGCGAATCAGCTGCTCTATGAGTGCACAGCCCAAACACATGTTTTTTGCCATTTTTCTTGATTATTTGGATGCTGCTTCCTCTGGCTCCTGGCACCTGAAATGGCACAGTCAGAGCGCCTGCTTTGAACTAACAAGGGCCAAGAGTGATGGAAGCTCCACGGGTGAAAAAGCCACCCCTGGGGAGCCACGTCCCCCTCTGTCCCGGGGAGCCCTGGGGGACATGGCTTTCCCCAGAGCCAGGGCCAACCCCAGAGCTGGGGTGCAGCTCTGGGAAAGTGTGTAGGAGTTCAGGAGTTCAGCCACGACTGATGTGAAACGTCTCCAATCTGCAAAATTGGCCCAGAGAAAGCTGTGTCCCAGCCATTGGCTTCTCTTTAAAGTCAAAATCTCAAGACCGGATAACAAACGCAGAGCCAATCAGCCCCTCTCTGAACAGGGTTTACACTGAACTCATCCTGCAGCCGAGAACCAGCATCACACAGCTCCCATCTCCTTTGCTTTAACAATGTTTTGCTCCAGAAATCAAAGAGCTACAGGGAACCCCCAGCTCACCGGCAGCTTTGCATGTTTACTGGCAAAGAGTGACCTAAAACCCAGAGCTCTGCATCTCACTTCCCAGCTTTGCTCCCTGGTTTTCCACGGCTCCCCAGCCTGCAGCTCCCGGCAGCCCTTGGAGACACCGAGCGGCTACAACCCACATTACAGGCAGACAAAATCTGGTAACTGCGAGTGTCGGGCTAGAGGATGGCCTTACCTCTTGTCCCTGTCCTTAAAAAGTCCTGGCATGTCTCTAATCAACCCCTCATGTGCCTGCTGGATCCCTGGATAGTAAGAAATCTGGGATTCCAGCTTGCACAGATTTAATAAAAGGAGAAAGGAAAAACTGTTCCTCAAAAGTCACCCGTCGACAGCAGCTGTTTCTGGGACAGAAACCCCGTTTCGTCCCGGTTTGTGAGGCGTCTTGCAGAGGGGGCTCAGTTCTGCACCCAGGTGCTTCACAGCGAACAAGGCTCATGAGGGTGGCTGGATGGCGCCTGCCAGGAGCTGGATTTCGGGGTGCATTGCCTTCTGCTCTGGGGATACAGGGTCCTGCCCCAATCCCACACGCGTGGCTCTCCTCAGCTTACGACGAGCAGCTCAGAAGTGACTGGGGTTGCAACAGTGAGCAGGAGCAGCACCTGCATGAAGAGGCACAGGGTTAGACAGCAAGTCTGAAATAATCTATCTGTCTAGTTTTCAGCCTAGCTTTCTGCAAATACAGTGCTCGGGCCATTGCCTTGACTGCACAGCTGGCAACCCGCCTCTCAAACCTCCTTGCCAACTTCTGCCAAATTTGGCGGAGACCCAGAGGCCCGAGGGGAAGAGTTTTGAAGAAGTTTCATGAAAACGTGCAGCTGGATAAAGCCGGAAGGATCCTGCACCCGCCCTGTCTCGGAGAGCCAGTGCAACCCTACGAGCCATCAGCGATCCCACACCGCCCTGTTCCAGGCCTGGGCTGGCAGCCAGGTGCTCAGACATGGCCTCAACCTGCCATCTAGTGTTTTCCTCCCTGCTCCAGCTGCCAGAGCCTGCAGCAGGCGGGGAAGCAGGGTCTGATTCAGCCCAGGGTTTGTTTCAGCCACGGCAACACCTCCAGCAGGACCCCCGCGAGCAGCGGGGCAGGAGGGTGCTGCCCGGCTCCCATCACCAAATGCAGATGCAACACCCTGGGCTAGACCCTGTAAAACCAGCAGTGTTAGTGCCTGCAGGCACCAACCATCCTCCTGGTTGCCACCGAGGATGCCCTGTGCCTTTCCCAGGTGTGCAGGCAGCTGCCAGGGATGCTTTCTGCACCCACCTCCTCCCAGTTGCTCCCTAGCCAGGACCGGGCGCTCGCTACGTGCCTCGCACGGTTGCAGCCGCTGGAGCTCAGCCCGGGAATGTCTCACACCCACGTCTGGATGGAGCAGACAGCTTGCCAGCTCCAGCAGCACCCCGGTTTGCTCAGCATCCTGCAGCACTTTAGGACTGGGGTTGCAAACTGGGTTAGGGGCAAGCCTGGAGGTAAGCCTGGCTTTGCCCTGACGTTTGCAAAGCACAGGCAAAGGCACTGGCCCGCCGGCCGGCCCCCTTTCTGGGCAGCCCCCGCCGGGGAGGACCGAGTCCCCGGCTGACCCCACACCAGCATCTGCAGCTGCTCGAGGCTGCCCAGTGCTGCAGCTCTGACAGCAGGACCCACGTCAACACTCTCCTCCTCACCGGGCTTCCGCTCTGCTTAGCCAGCAGCAGAGCGAGCAGTGGGGTCAGCGGGGAGATTAAGGGCATTTCAAGGCTGCGAGGAGTTTTTGCTGTTCTTTTTCTCCTCCCTCTTTCCAAAACTACTTTTTTTTTTTTTTTTTTTTTTTTTTTTTTTTTTTTTTTTTTTTCCCACAGCACGGCTCGTCTTTATCAGCAGTAAGAGCTTGACCCTCACTGCTGGTTATCCCCCCGCGGCGCCTCACAGCTCTCCATTGCTGTCTGCTGTCCGTGTTCCCAAAACCCAGTGGCAAGACGAGAACCCCAGTGCGATGCATATGCGATGGGGACATCTCAGAGAGACATCCCTCCCTGTCACCCGTCCCAGGTGGCTCTGGTTCCACCGAGCACGTATGGAGACATCACATTAATGCAAAGTGCTGGTGGCATAAGCTGGGAAATGGCAAAAATCAGAACTGATCTGTGAAGCTTGGTGGGACTGGGCATCAGAGGTTAGAAAACCAGAGCTTGTCGCTGCTTCTGTTTAAGGGTTGACCCAGAGTTTCTACCACACACACAGCAGGAAAGCTCCTAGGAAAGCCTCTGGCACAGCCAGAGTGTGTCTTCCCCTGCTGCCAGGGAATAAATACTGGCTCCCAAGACACTCTGATGGCTTATGAACTTGTCACTGTGTGTATCAGATACTTACCCTTTTCCTTACATTTTTTTCCCAAGAATCTCAGACGCAAGTTGCTTACGGTTACAAAATTGTCCAGATAGAATTTTCACATAGCACTGCTGGGCAAGTGCCATACTCCAAGGAAACAGAGCGTTCAGCTCAGCCTCTGGCTTAAAACTGTTTAGAAAAATCAGCAATTTTGAAAATGGAAAGATTAAATTAGTCCAAACAAAAAGGCCCACTCTAACAGCTGAAAACAGTGCTAGAATGATGTCATGTAAACAGGGAAGGGGTGGCCACAGTTACTGTCAGGAATCAAACGGAGCTGCCAAAGAAAATAATCAGGTTATTTCAGCCTTTGAGGATTTCAGGGCTTGTCCCCAAATACAAGTGCAGGTGAACACCATGGGATGCACCTGCCGTGCCCTCGCACCAGGGTTCGTGCCAGCATCGGCTCTGAGGCTGGCAGAAAGGTGACCCGGAGACATCGGGGTGAGCATCCCCAGCCCATGGGACGGGGTGGGCAGTGCTGGGACAGTGGTACCCCCAGCCCTTCAGCAAACGTGCTGCCTGTTCTTGGGGACAAGCTGTAGACACATTTGCCCCTGTCCCCAAAGGCAGAGTAATGTGCTGGGCTTAAACAGCTTAATGTGCTGGGTTAAGGGAGTTAAAAAATTAAGCAGCTTTGGGAAAACAGCCTTTCCCCCTCTCTGTCTCAGCTTCCATTTGTTAACCTCCCTTTCAAAATGTAGAGGAGCTTGACATCAGGTGGTAAATTATCCCTAGACCATTTAGGATAACAGATTACTCATGCTTATAAGCCACAGTGGTTTATTTGTTTTGTAAACCAGGGCTTCTCCCGCTGCTCCAGCACACACTCCCTCCCCGAGCTGAAACCCAAGCCCTTTGCACCGAACAGAAGCACTATTCATTCCCCTGCCCTGTCAGCTCAACCCCCTTCAAGAATCTCCCCTCCCGTCCCCCCGCAGCCACTGCTCCCGCAGACACCGAGGTTGGGGTTGGGCAGCCCCAAGGCACGCGGAGAGGACGGTTTCGGAGGCTCACAGATGAGGCTGGCACAGGTCTCCTGGGATGTGAGGCTTCTCCATCCTAGAATGAAAGTTTGTCCTGGGACTGGAGCTGTGCAACCCTCCGTGGGCTCGGGTGCTGCACCTTGTGCTTGGTGAGAGAGGCCGCTGGCTGGTTGGGGACAGAAGTGACACGGCAGCCACCTGTACGTCTCCAAATGCACAAACAGGCACCAGGACACAGCACTCTGGCTGATAACCATGCTACAGAAAGAGGAGATTAAGTGAAGAAGTCACAGGCATGGGTAAGGACATGTCTGTTGGTGTATCCCAGGGCCAAAGGACTTTGGGACAGCAAGGACAAGATCCTGGGGGGACGAGGAGGCTGAACATCTACAGCTCACAGGCAGAGGGAACGCAGCCTGGCCAGCCATCCTCGTGCTTTTAAAATGGAGAAGGGGTGTTTCATGCCAAGTCCACAAGGCCAAGGGTTTTGAATGCCCCACTTTAAGCACAACAGCTAGCGCTGCCTTGCTCCTCTGCAGAAAAGCTGGACAAAGCGCCCTGTCACCGCGCTCTCCCTTGAGAAACAGATGGCAGGTCGTAAAGGAGGAATAGCAGCTTGGCAGGAGATAGAAATCAAAAGCAAATGGAAAGCAGCCTCCTGAGAGGTGTTCCCCTCCTCGAATGCTGATAGGAAAACACGCAGCCAGGCTCTGGGGTGGGCTGTGGGACACGACACGCATCGAGGCAGGGGGAACACCCCTGTCCTAGGGGCAATGCCTGGCGAGCTCAACCACTGTCTTCCTCTTCTCCCTTGCCTGCACTCAGGACCTGGCATAACGGGCCTGAAGAGCATCAATATTCTATAAAAATCATGAGCTTATTTGCCTGTTATCTCCAGTTCACTCTTCAACTTTCCATTGCCCCCCATAAAAATTTTCCTTCAGGGGCCAGCAGGTTTGCTGGAATACTTGGCCTGGCTCTTCCCACCCGTTGCATCCAGGCCTTCGGGCTGCAGAGCATCACGACGTGGCGTAGCCTCTCTGTGCGATTAACTGAGAGCTGGGCTGGGCTCAAGCTGCAAGGCTGAGCCACACGCTATCCCAAATGTGTTCCAGATGATAGCAGAGCAGCATGCGGCAGGGTCCAGCTTTGCAAGGCTGCTAGAGCAACACCTCATAACAACTCTGCACCGGCCAGAAAAGTTTGAATTTGGGGG
Source organism: Tyto alba (assembly GCF_018691265.1). Classification (NCBI taxonomy): domain Eukaryota; kingdom Metazoa; phylum Chordata; class Aves; order Strigiformes; family Tytonidae; genus Tyto; species Tyto alba. The sequence continues at coordinate 4,145,359 of NW_024881273.1, forward strand.
ACATTTCTATTTGAAGAACATATGCTTTCTGATTGCGGTGCCTGATGGAGACCTCTCTACCAGTTTTTTGGTTAATCCCGCTCCTCTCCCCGAATGCCACTTCCCAAAGGCTTAGACTGTCTTGATTATATCACATGGATTACAAGAATGACAAGAAGCCCCGATCATGGTCAAGGCTGCAAATTCAGGAGGTGTCAAGCTGAACAGAAAATGCCAGTGAAGGCGGTGCCTGCGCCCGCGGGGCTCTCCAGGGTTTCCTGATGCTCTGCCAGCTCAGGGCAGGGATTTCTTTTCCCTACCTGCCAGCTGGTACAAATGAACTCAGAGCTGACAACATGCCAGGACCGGGGCTGCAGCTAAGCAGAATTCAGCTTGGCAATGTCAGCTGAGGCGGCAGCTGAACCAGCTCTGAGAGTCCGAATTCGCACGGTTTGGGAGACCCCCAAAGACCCAGCCCCCAGACCCAAAGGAGACCTTTCTCCCTTGGCCTCCTGTGTACTGGTAGGGCTGCACAAGGCACCCATTCACCCATAACCTCCTTATTTCTGTGCTGAACAACGCCCACAGTTCCCCACTTCTTTGCATGCACATATTTGAGGGCCATAACTGTTTTATGTCCTCCCCTGAGGTCCCATTCACAAAAGTACCTACTCACCCATGTACCTGCTTACTCCCCAATGTTACTGGGGAAAGGGGGTGTAAAAGGATGTGCAACCCCTGGCAGAGCTGTCAATCTGCCTCCTCCTCCTCCTCACCATGAGCTGATGGCTGTCAGCCCTGCACAGCAGATCTCCATCCCTCTCAGCAGCTCAGCCGGAAGGAGTAATCCATACTTCAGCAGGGAAAGTGGGTTTCAACACCACAAGACGGGCGTCCTAGCAGCAAGGTGTTCGGCAATAAATGAGCTGATCTTGTTGGAACAGCAATGAATGAAGAAATGGGTGAAAGTGTGATAATGTTAATGCCACATAAAAGTCAGCCCTAGTAACCCTGATCTGTCGAGGACATACTGAGAAACTTCTGCTACCTGGTCAGATAATCACTTTATTAATAAAAACAATAGATCAATGCCCACCTTCCTGCTCACTTTTTAGTGCACTCAGTGCTGCAGCTCTTGGAGGTTTACCCTCCTAGCACCCACCACTCTTCCCCTAAATTCCCGCTGTCCCTCCCCACTCAGCCTGACACAACAGGGCTTTATAGCTTCCCATAACGGAGTGCAATGCATCCACACAGCTCCCAGGGCAGGGGGTTCACTGGGAAGTGTCCAGAGATGAGGCACAACCCGGGAGGAGCCCTTTCTCCTGGAGGGTGGGGACACTTTGCATTGAAGTTCCACAGGCGGGTTTCAGTCTCTCAGCAGGGAAGGTCAGCAGGACTGGGGTGCAGAAGATGGGGCTGTATCTTTGCCCTGTTGCAGGTTTCCTGAAGACTGGAACAAGTCCCCGGACTTCCCCATGCCTTTGGTCCCCTGCAGCACATGATGCTCCGCAGGGACCATGTGAACCGCTGCTCCTGCGGAGCAGAGATTTTCTCACCCACCATTTGCAAAGAGCAGGTCCCATTTCCAGGCTGTTTGGCCCTAACCATGCCCATGAATTAACCCGGCCTTGCCTGTGTTTGCTGCTTCCAGCAAGTGCTCCTTTAGCACTAGCAATGCACGGCAAAACCCCAAACTGCATCTGCCTGCAAGGCTGAGGCAAGGCTTCCTGCAGAGACCGCCTTCCCGAAGGCACTCTCTTCCATGCAAACCCAAACCACCCCAGAAATGGCATTTCCTCCCAGCGTTGCAGCTCTGATTACAGCCCAGGTTCCGCGGTCATGACGTACCGTTGTGGTCTCCAGGGCCACGAGCCACAGCTGAATTTGCAATCTGAGCAGGCAGGAGCGGGGAAGAAAGGATGAGTTTGTTCCCTGTGCAGCTGAGTGAAACCTGTACCGTCGAGCAAAACCACACAAAAATGCAATGATTGCACTGAATGTAAAGCCATGTGAAAAGCTCATTCCATTTCTACAGCTCATCAGCCAAGCAGCCGAGACATTTCTAATGCTTGTGCTTCCTCAGAGGTTTTTGGTCTATGCAGCATTATCATGCAGTCAAAACCTAAACTCTTGGCTAGGCTCTTTGCAAAAAAAAGGAAGAAACTGGCTTAAATTAAATAGCCCATGTCACTCTGTCAAACTCAACTGCAAGAAACCATGTGAGTTCAGCAAAAAATCTTCTATCCACACTGAGCAAATACAAATAACCAGCAGAGCAGATGGGAGCAGCTGTCTAGGAAAATCTGTACTAATTGTTGCTTTGCTAGAGAATTCACGGCTGCGGCTGTGCAGGCTGAACAGCTACTAAAGCACGGGCGTTGTGCGAGCTCTGAGAAACACAGTGATCAGCTCTGGTTTGCTTTTTGGAAAGGAAGAGAGGCAGGAAGGCTGGGGGTAAACCTGGGTAAAGACCCGAACCCTAAAACTAGCAATGCCAAAGTACAAGGGGGCAGAATGAGCCTTTGGAGAACCAGGCACAGAGAACAGTGTGCATGCCAGCCTGACAGTGCCATCACCACCATACCCAGGTGCCACTTGTTGGTAAGATTTGACCTGATTTGTTCCAATGAGACTTGGAATCACATATCTGCTGGCAGATGCCAGACGACTTCAAACATTTCCTCTCCTGCATTACCCCAGATGGAGAATGGAGACAGCCTCTCTCCATTCAGCTTGGAGGAGTGTTCAGTACAGGGCTTGGTGGTTTGGATCATCTTTAAACAGGATTAAAGGGTAATTACCAAGTTTCTGTGTGTTTCAGAGGGAGTATTGACTGCATTGGGCTGGAAGTGGGGATGTGACTGAGCTCAGGCTACTCCTGAAGACTTCAGATGCAGAGGCCAGCGACTCCCTGCCTCGGCAGGGAGGCTCTGCACAAAGCTGCCCTTTCAAAACCAGTCTTCAGTTTTCAACACCCATAAATCTCTGCCCAATTTGCTATATTATCCTCTATCACATTTACTGTCGTCGTGGAGGCAGGAGCTTCTGCACAGCCGTGGTGGGAAACCCATGTGAAAGAGGCAATGAAGTTGTCCTGGCTTCTTTCATTCTCCAGGCTGAGCCAAGAGCTGAAAGCCGGCAAACCTGGGGAGCTTCAACCTCTCCACCAGCATTTTCATACTTAAGTGGAGTCACTGACTCTGTTGGGGTTCGCTGGAGCTCAGGAGAGGGAGATATTACAGCCTAATGCAAACGGCACAAAGAAAACTGAACATAATTAAGGCCCTAACGACAAATGTTGGACTTGGGTTTAATCTGCCAAAGAAATCTCCTTCATAACATCCCCACAGAGGTATAAAATGCTGAGCAAACCTGGAAAAAAAGAAGCTAACGCTTTTCATTTCCTAGACTGATTTATGCTCTACAAACAGTATCACATGCTGTCGCTGACAATTTCATGCTGAGTTACTTATGCTGCCTTCCCGACATAACGATACCTACAGATGGGAAGGAGATTTGGTATGCCTTGAAAAGAGGCAAGGGAATATTTCTATTTGACAGCTTGTTTTCTTTGGTCAATGCATGGAAGGATTTTAGTTCATTATTTCATGTCTAGGCTCAGTTCCCAGCCACCAAAGGGACAGCTGAAGTTGTGGGGTTAGATAGAAACTGAAATATTTTTCTCGATTTTGCCTGAGCAAGTGAGCAAGATGTGCCTGGGGACACGGAAATGAATTAATTGCTGTAATCTGAGTCCTGAAGTCCTTGAATGAACATTTTAATTGGGTTTAAAAAAAGGAGAATTCGGTGCTTTAAAGCACTTTTTGGGCCAAATGCCCTAAGCTACCAAGCACTCACGGGTGCTCTGCTGGGGCTGCACCCCTGGGGGACTGTCTGGGGAGGAGATGCTGGTGGGAGTGGGAGGAGGAGGAGGAAGAGGAGGAGGAGGAGGAGGAGGAGGAGGAAGAGGAGGAGGAGGAGGCAGTAGCAGCACAGAGGTAGCAGTGGGGATGGGGCTGACAGGGACCAGCAACTCCAGCTCCCAGCCCTGCCAGTGCTCCTCCACAGACTCGGGGAGTTTAGCTGGGCATGTTGTGCGGTGCCCTCGCCTTCACCCTACCTGCCTAATATCCATTCATGATTTAGGATTAGTCTTGGCTTCAAACAGTGAGGCTAGAGCTGTAACACGAGCTGAAATAGCACAGGGTAATAGCCTGTGTAAAGAGTAGCAGTAAAGGAATAATATTTTCTTCATATGGCAATTAGGAAAGCAAAGGCGGGTGTTGAGAGGGGGCTTGAGGGGGTTGGGTATCTCCCATTCAACTACCAGCTGATGGAAACTAGTGTGATTCAGGTCCCTAAATATCTTTTCAGGGCTGTCTGTGTCTTTGTGACACAAAAGACGTTTGGACAGGAGAATCCCTTGCAAAGAGGGGCTGGGGGAGGAAACTGTGGGGGCTGTGAGGCCCCCTAAGCTGTAAACACTTGAATTCTCATTTGCACTCCTGCCTTTCCCTAAGGATTTGAAAAAAGCCAGTAAACCCTTTCAGGATGCTGAGAGCATCGTGTGCAGTGTGTTTGCGATATATTATCAGAAGGCCTAACCTGCATCTCTGCAAATATGTCAGGAAATTCTATTTACTGCCACCACCAAATAATCTTAGAAAGGGTACAAGACATCATCCCATGGACAGTGTTAACAGCTTGAAAAGGTCAGGCTAGTAAAAACACATATATACAGGACAGCTGAAGTGTAAATTGGCTGAGCGGGTTGCATGTATCAATGGGGCGTTCACCAAACATGGCCACTTTGAAAGAACAAAGCAGAGCCAAGGCCCACGTTGTGCTGCAAGGAGAGGTCACGTCCTGGGACCCGTGGACCTGATACCTTCTCCTTCTGCTGAGGGCTCTGCAGAATGAATCTCTGCAGGTTTAAGCCTGACCCGACCCAGCTGCTATGCTCATCCTGCCCCTCTGTAGATGTTGCTGCTCCTGGAGCAGGAGGGACCCGGAGCCTGCACAGGGCTTGGTTCACCATCCCAAGTATGCCACTCACACCCCTCCCTCTGAGAGGCATTTCTGTGTGCCTTTGCTTAGATCCAGCTACAACTGTTAACTCGTCCATATTTGCAGCCCTGGTGTATTTGCTTTCCAGGAACATTTGTGTTTCGTTGTTTCCAGTGTGCGTGGAAATCAGCTTTTGGCTTTAATAACCCATAAAAGAAGCAAAAATCCTGTTCCCTCCAAACAAGCCTCACCAAATCTGCTGGAGTGAGCGGAAGGTTTGCATTGGCTTGAGTGAGCTTTTAATGCAGGGCTGGCTGTCGTCTGAAATCATGGCACACGTCAGGGCTTAGGGAAAGCAGCTGCAGCCAGGCTGGCTGGACTTGGGCTGCTTTGCTTTGCTGTGAGCCGTGTGTGCCACGACACGGAGTGGCTGGAGCAGCCTGAGAGCCGTGCCAGGGAGGAGCTGGGGTCTGCAGAACTTCACGCTCCATTTCCAGTGATCGCACCGGAGAAGGACGCAGGCCCTCTGCAAGAGCCTTGCAGAACTCGCTAGCTAAATGATGAAATATGGACCAAATGGCTCAGCCCCAGAGTCAGGAGAGAGAAAAAGGAAAACCAGGGCTTTGGCATCCCTGGAAAAAACGTTTCTTCTTCTTGTGCCTCCTCTTTACTTGTTGCCTCTCTTCAGAAAATGGCAAGAACTTTGAGGTCAGCGATTCTGGAAACTCGATGTCCATCCCAAAGGGACTTTGACCTTATCTTAATGTAATAGCAGAAAACTAAGCAAACAATATTCGTTGCTGCAATCACCATTCTAATTAATATTTATCTGGGTGTGACACAAAGATGTAGTGTGGAGGTTTCTGCAGGACCTGGCTGAGGCTTAACTCCAGTGAGTTCCCCTTGGCCTTTCCAGTTGCATCTCGATGGGAGGAGAACTCAAAGCAAGAATTCAGCCCAAGTGCTGCCACATTTTCCCAAGTCAAAAAAAGAAAAATGTCACAGGAAGCAGCTGAACCTGAAGCTGTTACTGTGAAAAAGCCCAAGGCAGGCTTTGGGGCTGCCCCAAGCATTAAATAAATTTTTCAGCTCCTCGAGGTGGACGACAGCCACGTGAACCCAAGGGCTGGGGGCTGCAGTGCCCAGGAATCAAAGGGAACAGCTTCTGAAATGAGGCGACAGATTTCCAACTCCCTTGCTTGGGCGAGGTTTATCCCTTCAGCTCTTCCCAAAGCAGCTGCACAGCCGCAGCAGAGCTGACCCACTGGTGTGTGTGTGTGTGTCCCCAGCTCCCCAGCACACCTTGCCTCTGGCTCCGGGGAGCTGGGACACACCATGCATGTACAGACCCCTTCCCAGGTGACACCAGCCCTGCCTGGACTGATGTCTGCATGCCCACGGGCCCCTGTTTAAGGCAGGAAGATTGCTTGGGATGTGGGCAGGGAGCATTCAGCCTCTCCGGGCTTTGTTCTGGTTCAAATGAGAGGAAACGCTGCATATTTTAAATGCCTGCAGATTAAAGGCTGCTACTTGATTGCCTGCAGAAAAGCTGTGCTGCTGGGATGTCTTTCACAGCGCAGGGGGGGTGTCGGGAAGGGGGGCAGAAGCTGTCGGGTCCCCTCGCACCCCCCTTCCCCACAGCCGAGACCCGGCTTCCCGGCGCTCGGCCGGCCGCCCGTGAGCTGCAGGTGGGCTCCGAGCCGAGAGCCAAGTCCAAGGTCTGCAGCTGGCTCCGGTCTCCAGAAGGGGCTGAAGCAAAGTCCCCCAGTTCTCCAAATACAGCTTGTGCTGGGAACATGGGGACGCGTTTTGGTTGTCCGGCCATTTGCCAGGCAAGAGGGACATCCAAGGGTGGAAACCAGCCTTTTCCTCCAGTGATCCAGCCCTCCAGCAATCCCATCTGCCCAGAGATTGCCCACAGCCTCCTTTCCTGCCGATCACCAGCATGCACACACAGTACTGGGGTTCCTCCAGTCCCTCCATGGGTACAGTGGCTCCCTCCCCTTATGCGGAGGATGAAAACAAGATGAGCTTCCCTCTTCCCTTCACCTCCAGGCAGTGGTCCCCCACGTTGTGACTGTGAAATAAAATCCCCTTTGCTGCAAGAAAAGCAGGAAGGTTTCCCAACATCACCCAGAGGGACATCCCCTCCTACACCCCTCCCACCATCTTGTACACTTGTGCTGTTTGTTCACACAGATCCGGGGAAGCTTTAATCTGCAAATAGATCTTTCCCCGATGAACAGGGAGCTGTAAAAAGTGTCCCACAGGACAAATCTCTGGAGGATGATGCTTTGGGAAGCTGGGGAAGGAGCATCTTTAAGCTCTGGGGAAATCAGGGTAAAGCTGATACTAGCACGGAGCAGCACAGTTGGGTTCGCTTTGCTTTGATCTTCCCCATCTTTGGCTACTCCAAGTTTTACTAGGAAATGACTCTGAGAGAAACCCAAGAGCTCGGCGTGCATCAGCTCAGGAAGCTCTTAATCAAGCCGGGAGCTTTCCCAGGCGTGGAGCCACCCCCACGAGCCGGGAGGAAGCTCTCGAAGCCCGGCGTGGGCGCTGGCCGCAGGCACCTGAGGCCGGAGGCTGAATCGCGGTGGCATCAAACCCCCCGCAAGCGCAGAGGGTGGAAACCAGAGGTTGAGTCCCACCTTGGGGTGCTCCCCCATCACCACCTCCTTTCCCCGTGCCCAGAGGCACCCTGCACCCAGGTGTGAGAGCTGTGGGAGCAGGGCAGAGCGGGGCAGGAGCAAGGGCTCTGGTCTCATGGGAGGCTGGAGGAAACGGGGGAGCACCGGGTTCTGCTGCTTTACCTGCTGTAGTCGAACAGGGTCGGGGGACGGGCTCAAATGCTCCTGCACAGCCCCTGGTACGAGTCGTGTTCCCCCGCACCGGGCTGCATGGAGGCTGCACCCTGCTCCGGGGTGGGGAAGAGCTCTGCTCGCCGGGTGCAAGTCACCCTGTGCCACTTGCCCACATGGCCAGAGAGCAAACCTCAGCCCGGTTTACAGCACGGTCATCCTCACGGGGTTCTCAGGGTCTCCCCTCCATGAGGAGGCAAGAGGAGTCCAGCCGCGCTGTTCCCAGTGCCTGGGATGTGCCCTGCAGCCTTGGGCACATCTCGAGCACCGAGAAGCTCAGAAAATCTGGCCCTTTTCTCAGGGTCGCTGACAGTTTCCCTGATTGACCTTGGGCAAGCCATTTAATTCTTCCACTTTAATTCTCTGTCCAAAAAACCTAAAATAATAACAGTTCCTTCTTCCTCTCCATTTACACCATAAGCTCTTTATGGGATGGCTCTGGCAGCATGCAGTCAAGATGTGCTGCGATGGGAAGGGCAGGGTGATGTCTGACATGAGCCCTCCTGGCCCAAATGAAAACCCACTCGTGGCCCTGCACTGTCCCTGGGGATGCTCAGGACCTGCAGGAAGGAGCAGACTCTGAAGTGTCTGGTCCCTCGGGGGCCTGCCATCCCCGCCCCGTGTGCTCAGGGCTACATCAAGGCAGGAAAAACCTGGCCTCTGGGTTGGATGGCCAGGAATTCTGGGGATGGAGCTGGGGAGGAGGGCTGCCTCTCCATGGTTGGCCTGTGGCTCCAAGACTCCCTCCGATCCCTGGGTTTTATGAACTCCCTGGATTTATCACCAATTCCCTCCATACTGCTGAAGCTCTGCCAGGATCTCTCTGTTGTTTTAAACTGCAAAGCGAAAAAGGGTTACAAGCTGATGGAGAGGTGCCAGGAAAACCCCAAGAGGGGTAATCCGTGGCAAAACCTTCCTGTACACGAGCTGCTGGGGTGTTTCTGACTTCAGCGCAGGGGGAGGCACAGGGTGGGAAGTGCTGGACAAGCAAGGAGCCCCCCGGCACCGCAGGGTGCGGGTCCCCAGGCAGGACAGGCAGGCACGAGGGAGGTTTCAGACAAGACAGATCTGTGGGGACATTTTACTCAAGTTGGATGAATTTTTCCATCCCTTCAAAAGGAAGAAGGGAGGGCAGCCGTGTTTTACCACCACGCACCACGCAGCACCTCAGCATGAGAGATCTGCTGTAAAGAGAGGCTGTAGAGCATCCCCCATCGCTCCTGACCTGTTCGGGATTCCTCCAAAAACCCCAGCCACACAGCCCAGCATCCCGGGCCAGGCCTGACAGGGACACGGGGGTGCTGGGGACCATCTCTGGGGCCACCACAGCCACCCACTGCCCTGTTGTGTGCCCACGAGGCCACGCTGTGTGCCCCTTGCATGATCAGGAGTTTGCTCATGTTGGTGTTTCCACCCAGGCAGGGCAGAGCTTCACCTGAATTTGATTTTAGGGGCTTTTTACTTCTCCTGACAAACTGGTGAAACCCAAGTTTTTTCATTGGATATTTTCCTTCGAACTATCTTGGGTTTGTACTGAAATAATCCGTGTCTGTGTCTTCCGTGATGGTGAGCTGAGAAATTCCAGCTGAGCACCATTTTCCGAGTTTCAGTGGCCAAAAGATTAGGAAATAAGGAAATAATCCTCTTTTTTTTTTTTTTTTTTTTTTCAGCCAAAACTCCTGGAGAATCTCCTCTGCTCTTATTTCTGATGAGCAAACACACACACTCACCCCTTCTTTAAAGAGAGACTTTTACTTGGAAGGTCCGTTTCCTCCTTGGTGTTAAATGCCCAGTTGTGCCCCTTCCCACCGCTGTCCCCTGCCCCACGGGGACAAGTTACCATCCCAGAGGTTGATGGGCATCTTGCACTGGGGTGACTGCCCCAGTCCTGCCCTGCAAGTGATGCCCAACACGGGCTCTCTCCAAAGTTACTTTTCCAGAAGACCCAGAAACATTCATGCTTTCGTTAATGAAAGCAAGTCGCTAAAATTTCTTCACGTCAGCTGCTTAATGAGACAGGCTGGGATCCGGAGCTATTCATTTAAAAAAAAGAGGAAAACGTGAGAAACCCAAATTACTTCTTTATTCACGTCCAAGGAGCGACTGACACATTTCTCTAATACCTCTGCTCAGCTGCTGGCTCCCCCAGCATCAGCAATGGTGGCTCTGGGCAATTTCTTTTGGCACAGGATTTCTCCTCCCCATTTGCACACCTGATTTCTTCCCATGGGAACTGGGGTGGGGAGGAAATTTTGTTGTTATTCCCAAGCCTATTTTATGACAGTTTAACCCCTGTCAGCTGAAAGGCCAGCTCTCCTGCAGCCTCCTGCTTTTTCAGATGGAAAGTACATTAAATCTGACAGCACCATCTTTATCCTTTCAAGTGGATCTGTCCTAGTGCCAGGCTCCAGGCTCTGCACAGAGATATCACATCCAAAACTCCCAAAACTGGCCAAGGAGCCAGTGTCAAATCGGCAAGGTTAGCTGGAAGTTGCCTGAAAACGGGAGTCCTCGTGGTTGCTAAACTGGGATCAACAGCTCCTGCTTACCCCATTCACCAGCTGGGCTTCCAAACAGTAAATAGTCCCTTCTCAGAGCAAGCAAGGAGAGCCCAGCCGGGGACGTGTCTCAGCTGGGAGCAACCCAGCCCCAGCTCTGTCCGTGGGGATTTTGGGGCTCATGGCAGAAGCAGACTTGCTGGATGGAGGAGGTTCATTTGGATAGATACCGGAGGCATTTCCCTTCTCCCAAGGGATCAGCAAGGCACAACCAAGGCTAGGAAAGCAATAAAGAAAAAGCCCATCTGGATGGCGCCCTTTTTCTGATTCATAATGTTAAATAAAATGCCAGAAACTGATCTCTCTCTCTTTTTCTTTTTAAGCAGCCAGTAGGCCCTTCATATTTTCCCACTTACATCATCCAACATGGTTTGAATCTACAGTGACTGGTAAAGCCTCAAAGGCATAATTGCAGTTGTCTTAGGAAAGTGAAATCATATGGTGTTCCCAAGATCCCCTCCCCCTTGCTTTTTTCCTTTTCTTTTTTTTTTTTTTTTTTTTTTTTCCCCTTTTAATGTTTCTCACTCAGCTTCCAGATGTTTCCTGAGGAAAAAAGAAAAAGAGCAAGAAGCAAAGCAAGGCGGAGAGGAGGGTGCTGTAGTGGAAAAGGCCACGTGGCAGCAGCGGTGAAAGCCGCAGCCTTTGTTCAGAGCAGCCCGGCGGCTCCCCAGCTGCTGGGGCGCAGCGACCTCGCTGCCTGGGGTCTGACACTGGGCCACAGTCTCCCATCCCAATCCCAATCCCACTGGGAACTGGCCCAGCCTCTTCATCACCCCACAGTCCAGGCTGGGAACCCTGTAATGGTCCTGAGCTGATCAAGGGGTGCTGAGCATCAACATCTGCCCTGGGCACAGTCAGCCCCCCCATTTGGGGAAATCCCGGAGCCATGTAGGACTTCTTGCAACCTCAGACCGGGCTCCTCACCTGCCTGTTGCCCTGTATCAAAGTGGTGGCTCCCAGCAGAACATTCATCAGCCCCTTCCCGAGCTCTGAGCACTTTCAGGTCTTTGATAAACCACCGTTTCAATGGGTTGCCAATGCCTCTGTGGAGGTATTTTCACCTTGCCCATAGACTGTTGGCTTAGGGGATGAGTTTGCACCGAAAGCGCCTCACGTGAGGCACTTGCATCAGTTTTTAAAGACCCCCAAGTGCTGCAGGCATCCAAGCCCCTCACATACGATGTAGGGTAAAAATTTATCACTATGCTGGAGTGCCAAACGGCCTGTTAGAGACAGAGCCCTGCACACTGACACAGGAGGAGCTCCTCTGTCCTTGCAAACAGCCTCACTACAAGCAGAAATGTTCACGCCGTGATTTAGGCAAGCACAGCCTAGGCATGGTTTCAATTAGGGCTGTAATTTACTGAGCTGGCTTGGAGGAGGGCAACACAAACTCCCAAGGAGGTGCCTGAAACCCTGCCTTCTCTCTGCCGAGCTCCCTTTCCTTGGGGAAAGGGAAGAAGGAGTCACACCCTACTGAAAATGCTTCTTTCTTCCTACACAGCCCCCGTTGTGCTGGGATCAGAAAAGCTGTGGTCCCAGGGGATCAGGGCGAAACCCCATCAGTGGGGGAGGCTCTGCTGACCCCACCTCGTGCCTCTCCCTGCCCTGAGATGGGAGGAGAAGCCACAGTGCCCACAGAGGGAGGTGGCGAGGGGTGAGCTCAGAGGGGAGGGCAGGGACCAGCCTTGCCTCCCTCCCCAGCCAGCAGAGAATTCCCACCTGCAGCGCTTCCCTGAAGTTTTGTAGCGGCTGTGAGAGGGCGGGGGTGGCCCCGTGCTGCAGGAGTGACCTTCCCTTTGAGCTGACAAAGCAAAGGATGCAGCAGCGCTCTCAGCGCCATTCCCCCACAGCACGCAGGGTGCCACAGCCCCAGGAGACCACCACAAGGACACCACTCCACCAGTGGGACCAGCACCGTTGTTAGGGAATGAGGCAGGTACAGTTTGCCAGAAATGAATCAAGCGTTTCCTGGGAACTAGAGAGCCCGCCGAACTAGTAGCGTGAGGGGGTGGGAAAGGATGCAGCCAGACAGGAATTGTTGAGAGTCTGGGTCAAATACATCTCTGACTCAACTTAAAGACCTCAAAATTAAGTCGTATCCAGTATCTTCAGAGCATCAAACTCCTAACAGTGAGGGGGTGGTTTCCAGCCTCCTGTTGGGAGTGCAAATACAGCTCATCCAAACCCATTCCAGATGTTCTGCCCTTTCTGGAGAGGAGGGAGGAACCATGGCCACAGCCCCTTGGGTCTATTGCTGAGCTGTTTTAGAAACAACAGTGAGTGCAATGCATCCCGTCTCCCTGCTCAGAACAGGTAGGAGGCTGCAGGGTTTTTTAGTTGTGCGAGATTGTTGCTTTGTGCGTGCACTGGGGAGGCACAGGACGGGTTAAATGTAATCTGCATGGGAACACAACTCAGTTATACAGAGCCAAGGCCTGGGAGGGCTTGTGCTTCATCCCGCGGGCAGCGGTTGAAGGGCCTTCACCACCCTCAGCACACAGTTTACCATTCCCAGCGGAATGGAAATCTAGCTCCACCCAGGGCAAGAATGAGACCTGGCTGGAGGAGCCGGAGTAAGAAAAGGAAATTTGGCCTCTAAAAGATTGTCTCGAGTTTCTAGATAGTCTGTACTTTTGTTTCGGAGCCTAGACCAGCCAGATGTTACTATCCCAGGCCACTGCCCAGCTCCACAGCAAGGCCTGTCTGTCTGCAGCGTTAAGCAGAGCTGCTGTGCCCTTCCCCAGGGAATTGAGCACGACCGACCCCCGAAACGGGCCGCTCGGCCCACGCACCGCGCGACACCCACCAGCGCAGCAGCTCGGGAGTACAGACAGTGAGCAAGGAGAGAAAAAGGGGCAGAGAGACATGGAAAGAAAGAGAGAACGTGTCTGGTATTCAGGTCTGGGAGCGGCACAGTCACAGAGGCGGCGTTAGCGAAGCGTTCAGCCTTGCACAACCCTCCCTGTAGCACAGTCTGACACCGCTTTGGCAGCAGTTTCAGCCCCCCCCTGCTGTCCTCCTGCTCGGGGCGCGCTTTCACGCAGACACGCGTGGGTGCCTCCCCGCCGCTGCTGATCCCCCCGCGGCAGAGGCCGAGGAGAGCAAGGGAAGGGGAAAAGCAGAGAGTTTGTGGGAGCCCCAAGTGATGGGTGGCGGGGGGGGGGGGGGCAGGACCTGTTGCCGGCGCGTTGCCAGGGCGACGCGCCGGCTCAGCCAATGGGAGGGCGAGGCGGCGGCGGATGAGCGGTGCTAGGGCGCCACCTGGTGGGCGTAACGGGGCGCGGCAGCAGCACCGCCGGATCCCGCCCGCGGGACCGACCCGGGAGATCCCGGGAGATCCCGGGAAGTTCCCCAGCAGATCCCGAGCAAAGCCCGGGCAGATCCCGAGCAAGCCCCGGGCAGATCCAGGGCAGACCCCGGGAAGATCCAGGGAGGTCCCGGGAAGATCCCAAGCATACCCCAGGCAGACCCTGGGCACATCACGAGCAGACCCCGGGCGGATCCCGAGCAGACCTTGGGCAGATCCCAAGCAGATCCCCAGCAGATCCTGGGCAGATCCCAGGCAGACCCTGGGCAGATCCTGAGCAGATCCCAGAGACATCCCGGGCAGATCCTGGGCAGTTCCCGAGGAGATCCCAGGCAGACCCTGGGCAGATCCCAGCCATATCCCAGCCACAGAGCCAAAACCCTGGGGGGTCCCCCATGGGTGCACGCTGAGGCCTCTCCACATCACCCCAGCGGTTTGCAAACTAAAGGTTCATCGCAGCTGGTGTACACCGTGTAACACAGGAGCAGAGCGCAGTGTTAAGGGAGGGGATTTTTTGTCTTTTTGATCTTAAAGAACCTGGTGGGAAAATAAGTTCCCAAGTTTAAAAGCTTCGCTTCCTCACATAAACTTGCCATCATGTTAGCAAGCCACGGGCTTCCTTCGGTCCTCCCCAAAACTGCTTTGCAACGGGTGCAAGCTCTGACTTGTTCACACTAGGAAGCAAAGCCGGTCAGTGATGGCTTCCTGAGAAACCTGTCCGTAGCACTGCCTGCTTATTCTGGTTCCTAACACTGGTTTCCAGACTCTTATCCTCTTCAGATCATGTAAATCATGTAAACACAATAGGTCCAGGGAGGTTCCCTTCCCTTATGACACCAAGCTGATGTACTGGATTTTCCTTTCAGGTTGGATTTTTCCCATGGGAAAAAGAAAAATGCTGTTTATTCAGCACTGTCAGGAGTGGAAATAGCCCCCCACACACACTCCTCACACTCCTGGTATTACAGGTGCTATAACCAAAGCTCTGTGGGAGAGGAGCTAAACTCTGCAGCACCAGACACAAAAACGTTTGACCTCTCAGCAGAGTAGGGAGCATTAGTGTAATTCAGAGCTGTTGTAGGCAAAACTTCACAGCTTAAATTGTGAAATCCTACAGGTGAGAGATAATCAGATGAATATCTATGGAGAGGTGAATGGTAAAGCTGAACTTTTGAGCTCCCAACCAGAAGTCTGCTACACACATAATCTGCAACCAGTGCAGGCTGGTTGTACATTTTGATAGAAGAAAGTGGCATATCCTGACTGTTCCAACTAATAAAGAGACAAGAAACAGCCACTGATCAGGAGGCTGATCACACATCATGCTTCTGCACATAGACTATTTAGATCAGGGGAAACGGGGGCTTATATTTCTGGAAAGAAGACGAGGCCAGAAAGAAGGATTCCCAAACTGAAGAAGTGGGTTTGGAGGGAAGTAGGGGGGCTGGAAAGAAAGGCATTTCCTCATGGCTGGAGGAAACATCCTGAGATTGGTAAAATCCTCGCGATCAGGGAGGTGGGCGGAGGCAAAGGCGGGGATGCTCCGGGGGCCGAGTGGGGTGAACACAGCACTGGGGGGAGCAAGTGAGTCGGTGTGAGGGGGCCGAGGTGGGGAAAAGCTCAGGTCTCGCTGATGGATAAACCCCGGGATCCAGAGCCACGCCAGGCTGTCCTTTGCTCTGTCTTGCCTGTGACAAGGACACAGGGCTTTGCCACACCCGTTTTTCTCCTCTGTCCTCAGGATCAGCGCTCCAAAGGCTTTGTGCTGTTTTCTACTCAGATGGGGAGGCGGTGGTCTCCTCTCTTTGCTCTCGTTCCTCCTCAGACCCTTTGTCCTGGCTCTCTGGCTCAGTCCTCAACCATCAGGTCCCTGCCCAAGTGCCCTGCCCAGGCCCAGGGTCTCTCTGTGTTGGAGGCCAAGGGCTGTGATGAGAGCTGCTCTGATGGGACAGACACAGCAGGTACCACCAGGTACCAAAGGCCCTTGAGGAGGGTCTGCCCCTGAGCCCCACTGACCTCCCTGTGCTGTGACCGAGGACATGTATTTATGGGCCAGCTCACTGAACCAGGGCTTATTATGGAGATGCTCAGGCTGAGGCTGCAGAATTAGTCTTCAGCCTTTTGTTTAGCTCCTTAGGACCCAGATTTTGACTTTTAAAACACTTTTATAAAACTCTATAAATAAATCACATTCTGTGCACTTGAGTTAACATTAGCCTAAAAAACCACCCTCCTTATAGCTCATGTCAGGCAAATAAGACAGGCTTGGTAACTGGAGAGAGTGATTTATAAAGGCACCATATGGGAGCTTGTCTAAGAATTATAATTGATTAGTGAGCAGCAGAAATATTGCAGTGATACGGAGCATGAATACCTCAAAGGTTTAGTTCCTTCAAGGGGCCTGACACTCCAGTGACTCTGGCGTTCGTTCCACCCCAAGCCCTGTAAAATCACCCTCCATCCACACCCCGCTGGCAGCCAATTCGCTGAGGGGCTTCTCACCCCTCTCACCCAGGAGCAGCGGTGCTGAAGCTGGAAGCATGCTGATAACTCGAGGACACGATTCATCCAAGGATAGCAGAGGTGGGCGTGTAAGTGCAGCCATCCATCTGCCAAGCTCTTTTATTTTCTGTAGTGCTCCTGGAAGAACTTCTGGCCTGGGATCTGTCTAGACATCACAGGCAGGTATCAAGCAGTGGTTATTCTCGTGGCAATAGCTCCAGGTGCTGACAGGCAGACCCAAGCAAGCAGGGAGGGGAGGAAAGTACCGTGACTTCCCTCTGAATCAGGGATTTGGGGCTCAGGGAAAGTGAACAAGACCCCACAGCACATGGAGCACTTAGGATGTGTCAGATTCATTCCCCGCTGCATTGCAGCTCACACAGCTCACCCAGGGCCCTCCTGTGTCTCAGCATGAAGCTGGGGGTCTCTTGGGGCTGTCTATGCATAAAAAGTGCTCCTCACAGACCCCGCAGCCTGAACAGTCTCGGTAGGCAAGGAGAGGGAAATAAAAGACTCTCTTTAGAGTGCATGACAAAAATTTGTATTTCTAGCAGTAGGTAGCATCCAGTGCACATTAGACAAGAGTTGTTGAGTTAATTAGAAATGTATATTTGATACCCAGTCTGAACAGGGCCCTGCACGCTGCTAAGGTTTAATAATTGATTTGTAATTTATTTGCCCATTAATTCTTCCTCTTTCAGAGCGAAGCCAAGAGCTCATGCACACTCGTCCATCATCCTGGCCAGCAGCGCTGCAGCCCCTTCTCCCACCGAGCTGTCGGGGGTGACAGACTGGAGCCTCGTGCAGGCTGTAATTAGTTACTTACTTCAGAAGCTTTTTATAGGAGACTGCGTGCCTCTTGAGAAAGATTAACAAAGGGTTTATTTCCTGCGGGCTCGGGACGCATGTCAGCAAAACCCAGGCTCCAGAAATTATTGATTCGCTTTCCATAAGGTTTGCATTTTCAAGGTAAGTGATTTGGCTGTTACAGGCTTCATGTCCCAGGGCTCCATTCATCACAGCACAGAAACGGGGCTGACAGAACAACTGGGAGCAGGTTCAGGTTGAAACAGAGGCTGCAACACTTTCTCTCACTGTCACCATGTATTACAACAGGAAGAAGTGTTTCCAGGTGCTCATTCCCAGCTAATCAGAGAGAAAACGTAATTGCAATCCCCAGGTGACTGCGAGACTCCCGCTCCTTTCTGCTGTCACAGGATCAGGTGGTTTACAGGCTCGTTCCTATATGCCTATTCATTTTATTTGCTGTATGTTTTCCGAACCATCAGGACTGTATCCAAGTCATAATTTTCAAGCCCTCTACTGAAACGTGGATTAGAAGCCCCCATTGCTTGGCAGAGGAAGACAGAGTTTCCCAGATGACTGGGAGATCCTGAGGTCCTGGAAACCAGCAATGGCCCACATGGACCAGCAGACACTGGGATGTCCAGGATCATCAGGAAAAACAAGCAAAATACCAGCAGGATGGAAAAGGGCCCAAACAACAACAGTTGGCAAGTGGGAATGTATTCTGAATAGTCAAGATGGACATTGCACAGAGGTGAAGATCACATTTTTGACAACAAAACATTCAGCTCACGCTCTTGCTAGGACAGGGAGCCCTCTGTTTCTGCCCAGTGCTGCAGGGCAGAAGTGACCGTCTCCAGTCCTACCTCAGCAGTCCTTGTCCTTTTTCCACTGGCCTGGAAAACTCTGGCAGTGATGGAGGCAATAAGGGGGGAAAAAAGCAGGTAGGAATGGGGTAGGAATGGCACCTCCCTGCATGGGCATGGCAGAGGCATGGCAGAGCCCCCCTCGGAAGGTCAGGAGGCTCAGAGACAATTTTGGCAGGAGTGAGGCCATAGAACAAGCCAATCTCCATGTGTGAAATCTCACATAGAGCTGCTGCTATAAATAAGGATGATGGATTGATTGCCGTAAATCATAACCCTGCTGACATCCCAGACCTCTCACAAGCAGCAGGGATGCTCATGTGGCTGGTTGTTCTCCCTTGGCAGAGGCAGGAGAGAGATTAGTCATTCGTTGTGTTTCCTGAAACCACCTCCTCCCTCCCCCACAAGACAATAGCTTGAAGAGAAGTAGAGATTTGAAGCTCCTTGTGAAAAAGTCTACAACGGGTCTTAATCACTGAGCTCCGCGGATTCATAGGATCAAGCCCTCATATTCCCTCAGTGTTGCTGCCAGCAAGGTTAGTGGTTATTTTGAGCAGAGAAAAATGAGAAACCAAATCATCTTCCTCTGAGGTTAAAAACCGAATTTCTACTATGTTTGCTGGGATGACACGTGCAAGGTAGCCCTGTCCTGTGGAACAGTTCGAAGGGGATGTGTCTGCTCCCACCGGAGCCGGGTTTGCCCTCGGCCGCAGGCTGACCTGGCCCAGCCAACGCTGCGGAGCTGCGGCAGGCGAGAGCCACGGGGCAGGATTAGCCCTGTGCTCTGCTCCAGCGAGCCATGGCATCTGCCTGGGGGATGATGCTCCTCAACAGCACAGAAACCCCACCCAGGGCTCTCCGTCGAGGCACAAGCCGGTTTAGTGGTTACAACCCCGGGGCTTGCACAAAAGCACCTGGTTCCTTTGGCTGATCTGTCTGTAACTTCCCTGATTTCAACAGTGTTGCTCCTGATTTACACCCCTGTGAAGATATGACAGTCTCACCCTGGACGAGGTCCTTCAGCAAAGCACCAGCAGTCGAAACCCAACAGCCCCAGCAACACCCCCCAGCCAGCAGCAGCCCAGGGACCGCTCCCCTCCTGTGAGCCCTTTAAAACCTTTTCTACAAATGTACTTTTCTTAAAGTTCAAAATGTTCTGGGCATAAATCCTTCGCCTCCCTTCCATGCTGCTGGAAGTTTGCTACCGGCAGTATATTTTTAGATTTTAAAAATGTCACCCTCAACTGCTCTGAGCACACGTAAGTACTGTAAGAAACAAACCATATAGACTTCCTGTCAATAACACCAGCCTCAGATGGACTCCCTGCAGCCCTGGCAGAGTAAATTATAGCCTTTCCCCCCCAAATGATGGCTGACTGCTTATTATTGGCTTTCATCTTTATTGCCTCTTAAGGTAAAATGGTTGGAGTGACAACAGCAAATAGCTAGCCACAAATTGTCTCTCCTATCGGCCTTCCTCCCGCTTGTCAGTGGGCTGATATGCTCAGAGAGCCCCCAGCACCCAACAGGGATGCTGAAATGGGCTGCATGCACCCCACCAAGCTATCCAGGGGCCTTTTCTAAATCCTACCCAGCCCTTCTCCTGCCACAGTCCCTGGAGGGACTAAGTGACATGGGAGGGAGACACACCAGAGGAAGCACTGGACAGTTGGCCCTTTTTTACCCTCTCACGTTCACCTCTACAATTTTTTATTGTGTGGGAGCATTCCATATTAGGCACCAGTGAATCCACAGCTAACTGGGTGGTGCAAATAGCTCTACAGGTGGGAAATGTTTCATGTCGCTCAGCCCTTGCTCCTTATCCCAAATCAACCCGAGACCCACCCCACTCCCTCTACTGTCACCAGAACACTCTGGTTTGTGCTTGGGGGCATGGTGCTGTATAAGGTCAGAGCTAAAAACTGGCTGAACTGCGTTGTACTGGCTTTGTAATACAGAGCCTGAAACTCGTGGTGAGCACTTTAGATGTGCTTGAAGGAATCTCCTGTCAACAATCCTCTTCCAAGGGGCAAAGCAGGGAGCTTGGGGCAGAAGAGGTGGGAATTTCCAGCAAAACAAGATGGCAGAGAAAATGGTCCCCTAAGAAAGAAGATTTATTAGCACATGAAGACCAGATCCTTCCAGGCAGGGGTTAACCCATGGGGTCTTTGGGGACCCACCTCCACCCTCCAGATAGCAGGAAATTGTGCACAGCACTTTCTTTGCCATAAGGAGAGAAACATTTTTGGAGCAGGAACAGACAGGCCAGAGCAAGCTTTTCTCATCCAACCGGAGTCTGACGGGAGGATCCGGTTTCAGAGGATTAGGTAATGTCTTCGGATCGCTCAGGAACCCACGTCCTGATGTGTCTGCTCAGGCAGCGAGCTGGGAGCGGAGGCAGATGTTGATGGCCATGGACATACAGGAGCAGCCCTCCCAACCTGTCCCCACTCAGCCTCCTCACCGGCAGTGTGGGGACAGGGATGGGGCAGGGATGGAACAGGGAATGGGGAAGGGGATGGAGTGGGGATGGAGCAGGGATGGAACAGGGAATGGGGCAGGGGATGGGGCACGTGATTGATGGGGCAGGGATGGGGAAGGGGATGGAACAGGGAATGGGGCAGGGGATGGGGCAGGTGATTGATGGGGCACGGATGGGGAAGGGGATGGAGCAGGGATGGAACAGGGAATGGGGCAGGCATGAGGAAGGGGATGGAGCAGGGATGGACCAGTGATGATGCAGGGAATGGGGCAGGGGATGGAGCAGGGATGGGGCAGATATGAAGCAAGGGATGGAGCACGGGATGGGGCAGGGGATGTGGCAGAGATGACAGGCCATGTCTGGAGACTGATGAGGGGCAAAAGACCCAGGGTGGGGGCAGTACCATCCCTCTCTGCTCATCCTGTGGCGCATCGCAGTCAGGGCGCATTTGATTGCCAGTCCAGGGGTGAGGAAGGGTTTTTCCCTCATGCTGGGCTGGTGGGATGCTGCAGGGGCAAAGTCTTCTCCTGTCTGCAGCGTACAGGGTAAGCCCCTCCCAGGCTCCACCAGGACATTGGAGACCACGTTCCCTGATGTCAAGATGAAGCCCTCCAGCTCCTCCAGCCCCTCTTGGTGACACCAGTGTCCTTAGGACCCCACCACCCTCCTATGATGGTGGCAGTGCCATACCCCTGCTCCTTTCCCACCACAACCAGGACAAGTGGAAAACAACCCCTTGAGTGGGCAGAAAGGGGCAGGGAGCCCCAGGGACAGAGTCCAGTCTGCAAAGTTCACAAACCAGGAGAGTACTGGGAGGCTGTGGTGGGTGGGAGCACCCACCTGAGCTGGGCATATCCCCCTCCCTCCTCTCGCCTCCCTCCCCAGCTCGCTCCAGCTTGGCAGTGAACTCATAGCGGGCAGCCCCTACCACGGCGAAGGATGTGGCTGCACTTACTACAAAGTAGGCAGCTTTTATGTTATAAATTAAAAGGTCCAGACAAAATGAACACCAAGAGCTCTGTCCTCAGGAATCGCAATGACTCAAACACAAGATTGTTGGAAGAAAATAAATTAAATGACTTGGCTATTTTACTCATCGGGCTGGTCTACCTTTAACAGTATCCTAGCAAACACTTGTGTCTTCATTTGATTTTCTTCAGCTTAATACCCACCATAAAAGAAATACAGCAGAAAGCTCGTCTGATAACTTTAGCGAATTTCCATTTGACCCTCCCCATGGGTTTTGGGTTGAGTGTTGAGTGAATGAGCTTTAAAAGCATCTTTTCATTTAGTCTTCCACAGCAGAAAATCACTGAGCCAAGAATCATACCTCACTTTGTCAGTAGAAAAACAAGATGTGGGCTTAGTGGAATTGAGTTGCGTTGGAGCACGGTATGGAAAATCTTGCATATAAAGCCAAACAAGGTTTCACTGCCAGTGTTGTAAGGGAGAGAGATGCAAAATTTTTGTGGCTAGTGTTTCTCGTCTGTGCCTTGGGATCTCAGGCTCTTTGGAAATGAAAGATATTCATTTTAGGCAATGCTTTACTTTAAGCATGTTGTTAACCCTTTGTCATACTGCAAGGAAAAAGCAGGCACTTGTATTATTGGGAGGAAAAATGACTCAAAATACTTAAGATACAGTGTTTTGGGTGGTGGGCTGTTGATCTGTGCAACTCACCACAGCAAGAAATTTCAGAGTCCAGACATAAATTTCAGAATCAGAGCAAGGAGAAGGGAAGGAAATGGAGGCAACAGCAAAGAATCTTTCAGGGACAGAAAGCTGCTCAGTGCATGGGCTCCGAAAGGCCGGAGGTCCAAGGGTGGCACCAGGGAGTGTGAGAGGGAGGCAGAACTCTGCTTCAGGAACTTTGCAGCCTTCTGGGATGCTGTCAAGTGCGAGCGATAAACCAAAATACACCTTTTCTTTCTTTTTTCCTCTTTTCTTTTTCCTTTCATTTTTCCTTTCCTTTCCTTTCCTTTCCTTTTCTTTTCCTTTTCCTTTTTTTCTTTTCTTTCTTATCTCTTTTCTTTTCTTTTCTTTTCTTTTCTTTTCTTTTCTTTTCTTTTCTTTTCTTTTCTTTTCTTTTCTTTTCTTTTCTTTTCTTTTCTTTTCTTTTCTTTTCTTTTCTTTTCTTTTCTTTTCTTTTCTTTTCTTTTCTTTTCTTTTCTTTTCTTTTCTTTTCTTTTCTTTTCTTTTCTTTTCTTTTCTTTTCTTTTCTTTTCTTTTCTTTTCTTTTCTTTTCTTTTCTTTTCTTTTTTTTCTTTTTTTCTTTTTTCTCCTCTCCTCTCCTCTCCTCTCCTCTCCTCTCCTCTCCTCTCCTCTCCTCTCCTCTCCTCTCCTCTCCTCTCCTCTCCTCTCCTCTCCTCTCCTCTCCTCTCCTCTCCTCTCCTCTCCTCTCCTCTCCTCTCCTCTCCTCTCCTCTCCTCTCCTCTCCTCTCCTCTCCTCTCCTCTCCTCTTTCCTTTCCATTTTCTTTTCTTTCTTTTTTTTTTTTTTCCTTCATTTTCTTCTCATTTCTTTTCATTTCTTTTATTTTCTTTTTAATTTTCTTTTCTTCTTTTCCTTTTTTTCTCCTTTTTCCCCTCTTTTCTATGTCTCTTTTTTTTTTGTTTGTTTGTTTTTTTGTTTTTTGGTTTTTTTTTAATCTTTTTTCTTTTCCCTGCGGGTTGTTCCACACCAGCCCTGGGGCTGCCCTGGGCAGGATCAGCGAGACCCGGGCAGCCGCTCGGCTCTCCGGCGGGCTCAGGGCTCGCTCGGACGGGAGGTGGCAGCAGCACTTTGCTCTTTGCTCGGACGGGCCACTCCGGACCCCAGGGGCTTGCCCGAGGCATTGCACCCCCCTACCCACCCACACCCCCCGCGGGGGGATCAGCCCCGCTCCTGGGAGCTGCTGGCCCGCAGCCTTCTCTAAATTCAGCCTCCACGCTCACCCACGCTCTCCCGCAGCAGACAAATCCCCCTGGGGGGCTTCAGCCCAAAATCCCACCAAGGAAACGCCTGGAGCGCAGCTCCCACACCGCCCTGGGGAGCTGGGGATGGAAAGCGGGGAGCGCTGGGGCAAGGGAGGGGGATCAGCTGGGTCCTCAGGTGTGTCCCCGCTGCTGGGAGCCCCAAATTTTGTTTGTAGCAGGGACTGACCCTGTACCACATCCTCCAAGCTGTCCCGGTGCTCCCATCTGGTCCCATTTTCACCCACGTGTGGGCGAGGCAGGGGAGGCACCCCGGGGCAATGCCCGGGGGTGGGTGTCTGTACGGCTTGGTGATGCTATGGTGACACCCGTGGAAATGTCGCTTGGAAAACGTGATGCAGAAGGCCAAGGTGCCCTTTGCAGCCCCGGCACGGGGGGAACGTTGCCCCGTGGGGGCACGGCAGGACCCCGACCTCAGCCCTGGGGCCAGCTGGGGTGAAAAGGCTACTTGAGAGAGGTCAGGAGGAGAAAACTAACCTGCTTTTCTTTGGCAATTATGAAGTGACAAATTACCAGTGAAAGAGCTCATCTGTCTGTATTTATTTGTAGAGCCCCTCCTCGCTGCAAAACTAAGCCGTGGAGGGGACCAGGATCACAGCCCTTCTCTTAAGGATTTCAAAACAGTCTGCTGACACATCGCTTCATCTCTGTCAGCACTGGGGATGAACAGAAATTAAGTGGCCAGCCTGGTGCCACCAGCCAAGATGCATTTCCAAGAGCGAGAGCCCCAAGCATGCGCTGCACCCCCCAACACAGCATCTTCCACTCTGCATCACCTCACGCACCCAGAGGACCAGGAACGGCATTTTGGAGGGGAAGCTGAAGTCCCCTTCTAACCCCATGCCTCCAAGACCTCAAGGTTTAAGGAAACCTGGTATTAGGAGGCTCCTGATAAACCAGAGAGCTCTGGACCCTTTTGTGTGTCATCCCTGAGCTCCACGTCTCCGTGTTACTCACAGGGCAAGGATGAATCCTGCGCACACCCAGCCTCAAGACACAACAAAAGCCCCAAGCTATTGCGTGTGTGAGATGTTTAATTGCATTACAACCATCTTCTGTTATCACGGAATCAGGAGGGGAGTCAAAACAGCCACTTTGATCCCTGCAGAAAGCTGGAGAAACAGCAACGAGTTGGCCAAGGTGCAAATCTCCTCCTCCCTCCCTGGCAGCAGAGGAGGGGGGAGCACAGCCCTTCCCCAGAGCTGGTTTGGGGGCCTGGGAAAGCCCCCCACCTTCCCGGGGTGTGCAACAGCCAGCTCAGCAGCAATCACCCACCAAACAAACAAAAAAAAAATCAGTGGCCAGCTTAGCTCTGGTTTTCTCTCTGTTATTAGCATCTTTAAATAGAGAAGCAAACCCAATTTTCAAAGCAAAGTGGGGTTTTTGAGGCAGTGAGCATCAGTAACGCTGAGGACCAGCATCCCAGCAAGCGCTGCCCCACAGATCCCAGCTTGCTCCACCCCAGGAGATGGGGGAAAAAAAAAAAGAAAAACCAAACCAAACCAAACCAAAACTCAGGAAGGGAGGTAAATATTTACTCTCTAAACAAAAACTGCTGCCTGGAGGTTAACAAGACACATAACCACCCTCTGCAACAGGAGCCATCAGGTGTGTGAGTGCGGCCGGCTGGGTGCTCCGCGGTCCCTGGGGCCTCCCAAAGCGGGGCAGGGGGGTGGGAGCGGGCAGCCGCCCCGTTTTGGGGAGCAGCAGGTTGCTGCCGAGGCGGATGATCCCCCGCACCCCTTCCCCTGCCCTCCGCCTGCCACCTCCCAGGGCTTCCCAAATGAAAAAATATTGCGGCCAAGTTAGAGACACACGGATCGTCACTAACCGAATTGAAACTCTTATTTTCCTTCTCTATTTGACCGGCTCTGCAGCCGTCGGGGGAGGATTTATCTCAGCTGTAAACCCACGAGCAAGTTCAATCTTGTTTGTACCTGGCAACAAATCCAGGTTAAGCTAAGGCCAGCGCTAATGGCTCCTATCCCCGCACTCGCTGCTCTGGGGGTCCCAGCACCCCCTTTTGCTGCGATGCTCCGGCCCCGCGGGCACTGCTGTGACTCCAGGAGGGATGGGGGGCTGGAAAACAGCCTCCCTGTCCCCACGCGTCTGCTGGAGCTCGTTGATAACACCCTTATTTGGGGGTGCTGCCCAGCCTCAGTGGCCCCGCGGTCCCAGGATGTGCCCCCGGGTCAGAGGGTCCCCCCAAATCTGACACACACACACCCCCCCCCCCCCATCTCCCATCCTGCCAGGCAGAGCCGGGAGGGCTTTGCTGGGTCCCAGGGTGGGCTCGGTCACCCCACTGTCACCCACGCTGGGAAAGGCCACCAACCACAGGCACCCGGCCAGCACATCCCACCACACTGGGCAACCCGGCGGCCACCGTGGCCACTTGTCCCCGGTTTGCTGCAAGGAGGGGGACGCGCCGGGGGGGGGGGTGTGGGGGGGTGTGACAGTGTCCCTAGCCGGGCGCAGCTGGAGGTGTCAAAGGGATCCGAAACTCATTCAAGGGAAATTCTTGAGGGGAAGGAAAAAAAAAAAAATTTCCTTTGCTGAGTCTCGGGGTTCCCCCCTCCGGTTCTGCCGTTGCTCCTTGCTTACAGCCAGGT
Organism: Tyto alba; assembly: GCF_018691265.1. Classification (NCBI taxonomy): domain Eukaryota; kingdom Metazoa; phylum Chordata; class Aves; order Strigiformes; family Tytonidae; genus Tyto; species Tyto alba. Next base: position 4,171,317 of record NW_024881273.1, read on the forward strand.
GGGATTTACTCCGAGTTGGCCTGGCAGCGAGGAGGAGGGACAGTTCCCCGGGAACAGGGACCCTCCAGACCCCTCCAATGGGGACAGCCCCCCCTACCACGGGGGGACCTGAAGGAATAACTCAAGACACACCAGTGAAGAACAAAATAGGACTTGGACTGGGTTATATTTTAAAATGCTCATATATTTTCTTTCATTTTTTCTCCTTTTTTCTTTTTCTTTTTTTTCTTTTTCTTTTTTTTTTTTTTTTTTTTTTCCACAATTCTAATACAATTGTTCATCAAAATACTGGCGTTTCCAGCAGCAATTTTTTTTTTATTTATTTTTTTTTCTTTTTTTTTTTAAGTGAATAATAATATACGGTAGTGATTTCACAGTAAAACAGACCTGCGGGAACGCCGGATATACGTGACAAAAGACACCCCCCAGACCAGCCCACCCCCTCCCTCCCTTCCCCCCCTCCCCCCCCCCCCCCCCCCCGAAAAAGATTTTGGAAGTGGGGGAAAAAAATAAAAAGTTCATTCAAAAAAATTATTTCAAAAGAGATTTCATATAAAGCCTTTAAAACACGGTCAAAAGTTTCTCCCTCTTCTCCAGATCCCTGTCCCTGTGGCTGAACACTTACAGAGAGAAAGAGAGAGAGAGAAAGAGAGAAAAAATAGAGATAGTTTATAACAATCTCTGTAGAAGAAACAAAACAATCCAGAAAGAAAATATCCAAGAATACGTAAGGGATAAAATTACATTTGTACAAAAATAGATTTTAACTTTATTGATGCTTTAGATATTTTTCCTTATCTTTTCTCTTTTTTTTTTGTCATTCTAAATTTTAACGTATTTAATTTTTTATCTATGCATCCCATAGCCAAGGCATCCATCACTAAGTATTGGGAATTGCTAAAGCTATTTTTACTCAAAACCACCTGCTGCTCAAAAGAGAAACAAGAAAACAAACAAACAAACAAACAAAAAAAAAAAACAACAAAACAAAACAAAAAGGCATCTTAAAATAGATGCAGTTCCATTGTCTCGAGGAATAAAGATCCAGATTTGGCATCTGCCAATTCGGAAAGGGCTTCAGATACAATGTACTCGCTTACATGAAGCAAAAAAAAAAAAAAAAAAAAAAAAAAGCAAGAAAAAAAATAGGAAAAAAGAATTGACTTAAAACAAAAAAACCCACAAAAAGTCTGTAATTGCTACGGTTATAATATATGTATATGTGAGTGAGGATATTTATACAGTGTATATATCTACAGTACATACATGTATACACACGCACATATGTATCAACTTAAACCAGATCATGCATGCTTGTCACTGATGGGGACAGCATCAGCTCTTGAGCCACGGTCCCGCCATCCTCAACCCTTTTTATGAGCAGGAGCTGAGCCCGGCCAGCGATGCTACGGCCCCCCCCGGGTCCCCCCCGGGCCCCCCCCGGGAGCTGTGGGGCTGGGCAGGGAGGCCGGTGAGCTCAGGGCGGGGGGTCGGTGTGGGCACCCACGGGTGCTGGGGGGATGAAGGTCCTTTGCCTGTAACTCCACTCCTCGGGTCCCACCCGGCTGCGGTGCTCAGCCCTTGGGTGCGGGTGGATGCTCAGGAAGCTTCAGCATCCTCAGGGATCTGGGGGGGGGGCAGGGGGGGTCCTGGGGGGCGCGGGAATCGGGTCGGTTTGGATGAGGGCTTGGTTGAAACATGCACACGCAAGAAGGCAGCGAGGAACAGGCAGGGTGGCAGGTGGGTGGCTGAAAAGCTGATGTTTGTGCTATCTTTAGAAAATTAAAGATTGTCCCACCAAGAAAAAGGAATTTAAAAAAAAAAAAAAATTAAAAAATAGATCACCCTAATCAAACCAGATTTTTGCTAGAGTACTAAAATCTGGTTGAATGAAAGTCCTACCTCTCTAGTGAATAATGTGCCTTTTTTCTTCTACCCATGTATCACCTCTTCAAACAAGCATGTAGTATATTCATAATTATTATGATGAGGACCGAAAAAAAAAAAAAAAAAAAAAGCCGAAAGTGAAAAAGAATACAAACTCATGCAAAAGCACATTGCTTTAAGGCTGCTGTGGCAGATGTTACTGGACACAGGAAAGCTTTTCCTTCTGATGGGGAGGGCTGGGCTGGTGATGTTGGAGGGGGAGGCGGGGGGGTGGGCTGGGGTCTGGACTCTGGGGCTGATCACACGCGTTCGGGACCTGAAATGCCCGGTGTGGCTGCCGGGGGAACCAGGAGAGCTTTACTGAAAGCAACACAGTCATGCCGAGTTACAGCAATGTGGGAGCTCCCTCGACACCTGCCGACAACAGAAAGCCCAGAATAATGCTCGGTCTTGTCCCCAAACCCTCCTCAGTCGGGGGGAAGGAATTGAGGCTGAGCGCTGCTCCAGCAGGGAAACTGAGGCACGGAGACGCACGTCCTGACCGAGAGCCCCTGGCACACAGAGCCTTCCCCTTTGCACCTCGCTTCTTGCTGAGGACACCCTCTGGCTCTTGGCATTTTATTTTTATCAGGTTAAATGTTAACTGGGATGGCATGGGACAGGATGGGACGGGTTGGCACGGGATGGGATGGGATGGGATGGCACGGGATGGGATGGGATGGGATGGGATGGCACGGGATGGGATGGCACGGGATGGGACGGCACGGGATGGGACGGCACGGGATGGGATGGGAGCTTCTGCTCCGCAGCCCAGCGATGCCCAGGGCTACAGCTAGCCCGCCCACAGCCTTGCAAGCCACCACAGCTCAGCACCCAGCACCAACCAGCCCCTTCCAAACCATCGAGCGGGAAAAAATCGGTTCCACTCAATGGTGAAGGACAGCGGGTTTATTCTAGTGCAACATCCACTGACTCTTTCGCAAAACATCCTCTCTGGCAAGCGAGCTCCAGGCTCCTTGCTGAGCCGGGCTGGGGGCTACTGGTTGCCCAGGGGCTGGTTTGGCTCTGGGCTGAGCTCCGTGCCGGCTGGCTGGGTGCTACCCCCCTCCCTGCAAGCCCCCTGCGGGGCTGCGCCAGCCTTACGCTGGCAAGGAACAGCCTGCTCGTGTTTACTGGCACCCTTTACATATTTCATTTCTCTTGCCTAGTTTTCTTGGCAAATTCTTGCAGGGTGAAGCTGTTTAATAATATTTTCGGCGGCGTGCAGGCTGCTGGAGAAACACAGCCAAAACACTTTCCCTGCCTCCTTGGATTTGCCACTTCAGGCCAGCCTAAGGGAAAGTTATGACCTGAAATCCTGAGTATTTATTTAGCAATGAGATGGCCTGGTTAACTGCAGGGGATGGAGCCGGGGACTCAAGCTGCCAGGCGGGTTGATGACAGGCAGGTGGCAACTGTGTCCCCTCAAAAACAGAGGTGGGAGCCGGTGGGCACGGCTCCATCGCCCTCCAGGCACAAAGGACATGTTTGAAGAGCCAGCTCTAGCCCACGGGGAGCAAGAAGAGAAATACGTTTGGGACCTAATAGTTTGCCATTTTAAAGCACAGAGGACATGGAAACGGTGGGGAAGCCCTTGGCCCTGGGCCAACCGCAGGCACCTCGTTCTTGGCTCTGAGCACCCATCCCACGGTGTGTTCGGGACAGTCCGTTCTGCCAAGGAGGGAAAAAACCCTCCCCAAAATCCCTCACCACTTGCTCTGAATTTTTTTTTTTTTTTTTTTTTCTCTACCTCATTTTTTTCGGTGGGGCTCTTGATGAGGGTGAAACGGGGAGGGGAAGGGGAAAAGCTCCCTGGCTGACCTCCTCTCCCCAGGCGACCCCCAGGGAACCCCGTCCCCGTGGGGTGTGGGCACATTCCTGGGACTGTATCCCTAATCCCGAAAAACCTGTCCATCTCCCTGCTCTCACAGCAAGACTCAAGGAAAGGACCGTGCAAAAGCCAAAGTGCTTTTGGTGCTTTTGGTACGCCGGACAGGCCGGGGACGGGCGCGCTGCCCACGGGGGCAGGGGCTGCTGCCACATCCCCCACCCAGCTGGGACCTCTTGGCCCCCGCATCTCTGCCTGACCAGGGGGATCCAGGGGAAGGCGGGGGGGGGGGGGGAACCCTGTTCTTGCTTCACCACTAATTACCAGCCACAATTACCAGCGTGGCCAAGCACTCCCACTAATTGTTGCCTGACAGTGTTTTGCACGGCAGCTGCTGAATCAACAGGAGCAGCCTCCTGGGCGAGCCGAAACCCCCGTGCGAGGCGAGGGCCCGGGCACCACAATTTGGGCACGGAGCGGGCGCTTGGTCGAGCCCACCCCATCAGCTGGAAATGCCCCTCCAGCCTCCCGAAAAAAAAAAAAAAAAAAAACAAAACCAAAACCAAAACCCAAAACCAAATAAAACCAAGAAGGAGGCATTGATGACACACCAGCTCTGGCTGCTCCAACGCAACAGCCCTTGAAATAAAGCGTGGGTCTGGCAGGACAGGCTGGACCGAGCCTCACGAGTGGGGCTGTGCCGGGCTGCTGGGCGCAGTGCTGAGGGCAGGGGTCCCAGCAAGAGCCCAGGAGCTGGGGAAGGGCGATGTGGTATCCCTGGCAGCCTTAAAGCAAGTGCTCCAGCCAGCTCGTGTCGGCGTGGGCAGCTCCAGACTGAGCGCAGAGGCGTCTTTGGGAAGAACAGCGATGCCCGGCTGCCCTCTGGGATGGTAAAAGGGGATGTTTCAGGTGCTGCTGCCTGCGGGACTCTCTGCACAGAGGGTGCCCCGGCTCCCCGTGCCACCAGTCACCTCGTTATTTGGGGTGGGGGATTCAGCTCAATCCCAAATCCTCTGCTTTTAATTGAAAGGAGAAGGCTCCGTGCAGCCACGGGTGACTCATTCGCAGGGCACTGGCCGGGCTGCCTCTCCAGCCCGCCTCTCCCTCCGTGAAGTAACTACCGAGACTACTAATAATAGTTACAAACCAAAAATAGAAATTTTTTTTTTTTTTTTTTTTTTTCTCTTCTCTTTTTCAAAAACTCCATCCTCTGAAAATAGCCAGCTGCAATCCGGCAAGTTCAACCACTCCCCTCGGCTTGTCCAAACCCCACTGCCCCAAGGGCTGGGACCGTCCCCGTCCCTGCACGCACGTGTGGGGTGATGCCAAGCCCAGCCGGCGGCTCACCCCGAAACTCATGGCACGGCGGGGGCCGGGGCAGAGGTGCGAGCCGGGGCGGCGGGTGGCAAGCTCTCTCCGCTCCCACTTCTCTACATCTAGCGCAGGGAACCAGCGAGCAGGTCTCGAGATGCAGCAGTGACAGCAAACGGACAAGGGTGAAGGCGACGAGGAGGCGAGGACGGCAGGGGGGTCGCCCCGGATCAGACGGTGCCTCCAGCGCCGGGGAGAGGAGGGAGGGACGGGCTGGGGCGGCAGCGGAGAAAAGCAGAGGAAGGGGCCCCGTGAGACCCCGGCCGGGCGAGGGACTGACCCAGCAGCAGTTCTCTAAGTCATTTGATGGGGCGCTTCCAGCATTTCCATCAAGAAGGTGTCGATTGGTGTGTCGCCTATTAGCTTGAAGAAGAAGAGGTGCTCCAGGCATTTCAGGCCGATGGACCGGAGGGCTGGGAGACGGAGCAAGAGCTTTGCGAACCTGGGGGGGTAGGAGACACGACATGGTCAGACATCTCAGCGGCAGCCCCACTTCTACCCCGACCCCCAAAGCTTCGCTGGATGCTCCTGCTCAGGAGGGCTGGGAGCCAGGCACAACCTCTTTTGCTACCAAAGTCATGGGGCTGCACCCAGAGCTGCGCAGAGAAATCGTTAATGATGTCCCCAGCCTTGAAGATTAGACAGCCACAGTGGCTATGCACAATTAACACGTGCTGATTGCTGAGCTGGAAGAGTAAAATAAGAAATGAAAGGCCATCCCTGGACTAAGGTGCACCATCAGCCTCACATGTCTGTGCCTTACTGTTCAGTGAACACCCCGAGGGGCTCATGGGGTCCCTACACAGCAGCCACGGGGCAGAGGCACCAGGGATCATAGAATCACAAAATCACACAATGGTTTGGGTTGGAAGGGACCTTAAATCTAGTTCCAACCCCCACTGCCCCGGGCATGGCCCCCTTCCCCCAGCCCAGGGGGCTCCCAGCCCCGTCCAACCTGGGCTTGAACCCTTCCAGGGAGGGGGCACCCACAGCTCCTCTGGGCACCCTGGGCCAGGGTCTCACCCCCCGCCCAGGGGAGAAGCCGTGTTGCAGGCAGTGCTGCCAACAGCTCGATCTTTGGTCAGGGAAAAGGGCAAGCAGCCGGGGAGGGGATGGAGGAGATGCTGAGCGGGGTTAGCTGGTGCTTGGCTCGGCGATGCCCCTCTCCTGCAGGCACCGGGCACCTCCCAGGCAGCTCCACCGGCCATCGCTCGGGCTGCTTGCTGCCGAGCCCTGGGGGGGGCACAAACCCAGGCTGGAGGCACCTCGGGGATGAAGCCAATGGAGGGTGACAAGGGCTTGGATGCAAAAGCTGGAAGGAGCGCCGCAAATCAGCCAAGGGGTGCTCCCCTTCTCCCTGCCCAGCGCGAGGCTCCGAGGAGCCCCAGCCGAACAAAAGCCCTTTCTCCCCAGCCTGCCCTGCTCGAAGGAGACGCTTGTCAGGTCGCACCCTCGATGCCGGCAAGAGCTGACAGGCAGGAGGGCTGCAGAGCCGGGCAGGGGAGAGCCAGGGGGGCTGGGGAGAGCCGACAGCGCTGCGGAAGCCGGCCGGGGCGACGGAGACGAGCCCAAGGGCTGGGCAGCCACGCCGGGGAAAGATCGCTGTGTGTCGGGCTCGGAGGGTGGCAGGAGGCTGCCGAAACCAGCTCCTGCAAGGGTGCCCTGCAGCACCCCAGGGTGCCACGCGGGGTGCCCCCACCCTGCTGGCTGGCGCCCCAGGGGTGCCGGCAGCAAGCCCAGGCGCTGCAGAACGTTGCCTCCCCGCTCTCAAAGCAGGGAAAAGGCCCTTTAATGGTCGGGAGAGCATTTATTTGTTTTTACTGCTGCACAATCAGGGCTTGAACATAAGCAAAGGCCAGAACCAGCCCAGGGAGAAGGGGACTCTCCAGAAAACACACGCAGAGAGAGAGACATGCACAAACATACAGATATTATACATGGATGCACACTCTTCTACTTTTTTTTTTTTTTTTTTTTTTGCTGAGCTGGCGAGAACAGTGGGAGCAGAGCCAGGAAAAACAAATCAGTCCTACCATCCCATTCAGGAAGTTTCACTTTAAACCAAACCAGATGATGGCTCCAGCCCTCAGATACATTTAACTGTGAGATAACCAGCCTGCAGCACAACATGCCAGGGCTGAGGCCAGGAGGGGAGAAAATAGCCCCGATTCCCCACGGCTGCTCAGTGTCACAGAGGCACCGTGCCCTCCTTGCAGAGGAGCAGGGGCTGCTGTGGTGGGTGGATGGCTGGGTTTTCCTAGGAATGCCTCCCTCTGTCTCACTGCTGCAGAGAAGTTCCCTTCTGGCGTTTACGTGGTGCTCACAAGCTCTCGATGGCCGGGGAAGAGGCAGAAGTCACGCACCAAAGGGCATAACTGAAGTGATGGGGCAGCCAAGCGCTCGCCACAGCGTGGAGCAGGGGAAGGATGCTCCCGCCACAGGATCAACCAGGCGTTTGCTCAACCACAGGAAGAACTTGCTTCCAGCCCCAGATGGTGATCACATTGTGCCATGAGACCAGGAGGATGGAGAGAGCTCCTGAAAGCTCTTGTGCAACTCTGGACTCCCAGCCCACGAGTTAACCCTCTCGCCAGCCACCTGGACTCACTCCACCATCGCCCTGCACCACAGAAGAGATGGAGTAAGGTCAGCAACACCCAGTCACGGTTCTCAGGACGGCCCTAAGCATACAAAAAACTCTAAGGTCACCAAAGAAGGGTGCGAGGATCACACAAAGAAGTCCCTGGCACGAGGTCATTCAAAGCCAGAGCCCCTGGTGCAGGCTACCGAAGCTAAAACGGTCCCTTTACACATCGCCGGTCATTGAGGTAGAGCCCTGGGGAACTGATTTTGACTGGTGGCTCAGCGACTTTGCTCAGTCATGCACAGCAGCTTGGTGGTGGTTGGGTCGATGGAGAGCGGGTTTGTCCCCGTCCCAGCCTGCAGCAGCGAGCGGCAGCGTGCGAGGGCAGCACGACTCAGCTGCCGACACTGGAAGCCAAGAGTTCATCCCACCGGGGGGGCAATAATCCAGGATTGGCCACGATTCCCAAGGCAGCTCTCCTTGTGCCAGGTATGGCTGGCTGCTCGTTGTGAGCCCCAAGGGGAGCAGAGCTCTTCTGAAACACCGGAACGGCCAAAGTCCAGGGTCTGGGTCTGGATTTGCTTAGGAACTGCAATTTAATAACTCTTTTTGGAAGAGGAGTTGGCTTGAGAGTTGGCCTGAGGTCCACACAAACCACCCGGGAGAGGAGAAGTAATCACCCCTGCTCTGTGCACTCTGCTCATCCCTCACTTCCCCTCCTCACCACAAAGTCAAACACACCCAACGGTACCTTCATCCGAACTCTCCCTGCCACAAGCCAACCATGAGCAGCCAAGAAGCCCCTTAACAATGCATCTTTTCTCATCCGCCAGCACATCGGTACCCAAAGTGGAGGGGAAAAATAAGTCCAATATTACTTCTGAGGGCGTGATCTGCCCACTTGCATTCATTGCTGTAAAAGCTTTTTTTATGTTATTTAACCATCCAGACACGCAAGACCGGGAATGCAGGTGAGATGCAAATCCCAGTTGCTCGGGCTGTTTTCCCCAATATTCACGCCTCAGCAGTGATACGCAACAGCAGCAGTTTCCAGCGCTTTGCTTGGTTTCTCAAATGACTGTCAATAACTTAACTGGCAGTTGCCAGCTTCGGGCTGTAACTGGGAAAATGCGCCCACTCAGCTCCGGAGCGGTCCAGGAAAGCATTCCTAATTCCCCCTCCCATTCCCAGCTGGATTGGGGGAGGCGGGGAGGGGAGAAAAGAGCATCAATTGAGGCTTTCACTTCCCAGCAATGATGCTCATCTGCCACCGAAAATTAACTCCGTGTGAGTCTTATTTTCACTGTGGTTTGCTCTCCGTGGTTGCCAAAAGGGAAATGATACCCCTTCCCCCCCATGTGCTCATCCCACTGCTGCGGCCGCAGCAGCCGGGGCTCCTCGGGTCTCGGCACGGCCGCTACTGCCCAACCTCACCCGCGTTGCGGGAACGGGCACAAGGAACAAAGACCCCCCTGCACTTCACAGGGGGATTTTCTAAGGACGTTCGCAGCTGAAGCGGGTAGAAATGAGCGCTTTTCTCTGTGGAGAACTGTTCATTCCCAAAAGACAAGGGAACAGAGAGCCCTAAAGGGAAGGGACCCGACGCCCACACGCAGGTTGCGGCAGTCCCGAGGACGGCACCCTGCCCCCGGGCTGCAGCACCCTTTGCACGGGGCTTTGCAGGGCTGTGAGGCTGCAGGAGGACAGGGCACAGCCCCCCCCGAACTCACCTCCCGGGCTGGTCGGGGTATTTGTGTTTGCAGTATGCCTCTAGTGACGCGTACACCTTCTCCCGTAACGCTTCCACTTCAGCCGGGTTGGAGAGACCTTTCGAGTCTGAAAGGCAACGGAAGGACCATCAGCCAAAATCCTCCAGGCTCTCCCGAAGGGCGAGGACCACCCCGTGCAACCCCCCCCAGCCCCCTCCATCCCTCCCGTCACCACCAGACCATGGCACGGCGTGGACAGGGGGTCTGAACCCCAGGAATTTGGGGCAATACCTAACACCTCCCAGGGAGCATTCAAACCCGGAAAGCTTTGCCTTGTGACTACAGATCTGGTTTACCCCACCTCATACCCCAACCCCAACCGTTTTGGCTCATTCCAGTGGTCACACACCCTCATTTAAAGGGTTTAAGTCCCCCTCAAGTCCTGGGCTTGTGGGATTTCTCCCTCCAGCACAACGCACTGCGACAGGGCTAAAGGAAAAGCCCCTGCTCTGGCTAGGCCCCCTGCAATGCAGCGAGGATCTGTTTTTAGTAGGGTGAAAGGGACAGTCGAGCAATCGATATCCCCAAGCACATGCCCCACGGGAACCTCTCCAGATTCCCTTTCTTTTACCATATACGGCTAATCCCAAATTACAGACGATAAATTACTGGTGATTACAAGGAGGGGGGTGGGGGGAAATGTCAAGCAGAAAAACAAACCCAAGAAACGGCAATAAACCCTGCTGAAATGCCCTGGCCCGGGTTCGGTGGGAAAAGCCAGAGAAAGAGCCATGCTTGGGCACAAACCGTGCTCCTGCAAAGGCAGGGAGGGGCGGCTGCAGATGTGGAGCTCTGTCCTCGGCTGCCATCTGCTTTTGCTCTGGGCTGACCCGCTCTAAAATCTAGGGAAGCCCCCAGCAGAGCTGTACAGGTATCTGCAGGCTGGCAGTCTATCTCCTGCTTTGCTCTCGGACACGCCGGAGATCAACCCCCAGCACTGAACCTTCTTCCCTCGGGCAGCTGGGGCCAAGGGGGAAAAGCAAGCAGCATGAAGCCTCCTGGAGTCTGTAAAACTAAGCAAGCTGCCCACAACAAATAAAGTTCTTGTGTATTTTATGGGCACGTTTCATGCCTTTCACCAGAAACATGCTTTTTCAGAAACATAGTTAATAAAACCCTTGGATGTTGAGATCAGGAAACAGGATGACAAGGCCCATGCTCTAGCTTTGCTCTAACCTATACTTTTGTCTTAAAGGGTATCTAGATTCATTCTTGATCCTATTCAGGGACAACCGTCTCAAGCACCAGAACTTTCTTTTTACAGAGTCGGCTGAAACACTGAAAATAGGAAGACTATGTACTTTGATCAGATTAAAGTCCCTCAAGCTCAGCAGAGAACTCAGCTCATCAGTCGGGGTCTGCTCCAAAAGCAGCATTTCCCATCTCCCCAGATGATCACAGCCAAGTCCCGGCCACAGCTGGGCCCTGCACAGAGAATATTTCAAACCATGAAACCGTGGTGCCCTCTACGAATGGGAAAACACTTCTTGGAACGGGAGGCCTGGAGAGCAACCCTGGGCATGAATCCAGATCCACCCCTGACCTGCAAAGGACATGCTTGTAAGGTGGCAGGTGCATGTGCAGCACTTAATTTGACTTTCATTCTTGCCTCTCTTCCTTCTTGCCCTGTCCACGGGAGCTGGGTGCCCTCGGTTATTTGCAATGGAGCTTTATAGGTAAGAAAAGGAGCCAAAAGGACACAGCATCAGCCAAGAGAGGACAGGAGAGAAGGTAACGGCATGTACCAGGGTTGAAGAGAACAATGGCTCGCAGGCAGCCTAGCTCTGTCTTGTCCATCTGCATGTCTCGCATCTTTGACACGAGTTCTGTCAGTACTCTGGAAAGGACACAGAAATCACAGGCATCAGCATTAAAACGAAATGAAAAAACACCCAGATGTCAGACCCAGAGTGAAGTCCTCCAGTGCATGGCTAATGAAGTCATGGGATAGTGCACGCTTTACCAGCTGAGGATATGCCCTCATTTTCCTCCTGTATCAAAAATAGCTCATTAGGAACATCAATAGTTCCTGTGCGATACAACAGGGACCATAAAAACTGGCTTCATACATTCACTGAAAGGCTTTGGCACCTGAGAAAGCCGCCTAAAAATAAAAAAAAAAAAAATAATAAAAAAACCCCAACAGGTATCTAAAAGCAATTTCCTCTGCCGGTAATTTTTATTACTCCCTTTGCTCTTACTGCAGGTGCCAATCTTGAAATATTTTCCACTGATTGCCCAGTTTTTCCTGTTAGATCCTGCAGTGAAGTCATGATCTTGCACTTATGACCTCACAGGAAACAAATGATGTCACCCAGGTCCGAAGAACAATTTCCTTGCAAAGCAAAGAAGCAAAGGTGATTTCATTTCAACTAAGTCGTCTCAAGATGAGTCTCGGGCAGAGAAATCAGCCACCATTTAAGCTGCATCTGGAGCCACACTGTGGGTCAAACACCCTGGAAGTCTGGCTTTAAAACACTTTCCCAAAGCACGAGATTAAAGAGCCCTCGGGATATGCATGTGGAACCTGCTGGGTACTTTTGGTGCTTTTTCACTGTGAAAATAAAATCATGTCTTGGTCCAATTAAAGATGAAAAGAAATATATGAGCGGCCTCCTCGTAACATTAGAAGGCATCTGGACCCCATGAAAGAGGCTTTGATTTGCACTGGGCAGCCCTCTCCCCGCCTATTCCAGGCTGTTGGTTGCTGCAGGTTTAAGAGGAGGGATTTAATGCCATTGCCTGCAGCAAGGACCGTGACATTTCCACGCACCCCATGGGGTGGACGCGCCGCGCTCTGACCACGAGCCCACGTGCCAACGCATCTCCATCCCACCCCTCAGGCGGGTCGCAAGGCGGGGAAACGGGAGGCAGACGGGTGCTGGAGGTGGAGACGGGGATGCCGAGGCAAGGTGGCCCCGAGACGTGGGGGTCCCCCCCCTCCCTTCCCCTCCCCTCCCCTCACCTGTCGAAGATGGCCCCGACGCCAGCGCTGTGCGCGCTGTTCCGGTGCACGTGGAGCCCCGTGGCTAAGAGGATCCCGTCTTTCACGGCGATGGAGCGGTGGGAGAAGGAGGCGATTAGGAGCTCGTTCCACCCTGGGGAGGAGAAAACAACCAAGGCCGCAGGTTAGAGCCACGGGGAACTCAGCGGGTTTGGGAATCAGCAACGGCACCTCCCCAACGCTAAAAAGAGAGGAGGAAACCGCTCAAGAACTGCCTTTGCTAGAGTAGAGAGGCTGGATATGGGAAGGGAGAGGGGAGCCAACCCTTCCTTGGATGTCAGGGAAGGAAAAAACTGTTAAGGAACAAATGCACTAAAAATATAATGCTAATAAGGGAAGCAGTTTCCTCTATAAACCTGCCAGGCACCAGAGCAAGCAGCGCTCTGCCCTGCTCCTCTCACTGTGAGCCTGCGAGTGGGTGTGGAGCCCTGCACTCCCCCTCTGACCTTATACACCGTGCCTCTACACAGTTAAAGACCTATTAACGCTTTATATCAGCTAATTGGGCTCATTTTCAGGCCATAATGGGGCACAAAAGTTCATTCCCTATTATTTAGCTGTGTAAATGGGCACCAGGAAAACTCTTGCTTGCAGGTTTGTTGCTTCTGCCATATAAATACTGCAAGGGATTGTCTCTCCTCTTGCCCGCTGCTGTACAGGGATGTCCCACGTCCATGACTGCTCCACTAACAGCTTTCTACAGCTGCTAGAAAATCAGGTTTTGTCTTATTAGTTACTGGACATGCTACTTCAGGTGATAGGAAAACACATCCTCTGAGTCCGGACACCATGGGAGCAGCTGGAGGTAGTTACAAACAGGTGAGGGAAAGGAGATGTGTCCTCTCTCTCTGCCTTCCAGCTCCCCTTCCTAATTTAGCACGTCTACAAATTCTTAAATCCAGTACCAGGTGAGTTCAAAAATGCCTGAGACAAACCCATAACAAGAAGAAATGCTGTAAAGCTTGAAAGGTGGAAAATTTGGTGACTTTCAACCAGGAGAAGCATCTTCAGTAAAGCAAGATGAGTCTTCTGCAACATTCATCCTGTGGCTGACGTACCTGGCCTGAAAATGTTCTGGTGTCCAGAACACAGGGATGCTTGGCAGCATCCAAAAACATGAGGATATTTGATTATTTTTTTTTTTTCCCCAGGCTGGAAAAGCAATACAACAATATCCTTCATCTCCTCTCCTGCCACAGAAACAAGTCTTTGCTTACTGACTGGAATAAATACAAGGTCCCTGTGTGCTGTATTTACCTACCGTTGCAGAGATGGGTTGTGCCATAAGAAATGTTGACAAGGAATAAAGTTCACTCTTTCCTAAGTGGCCACAGGATGTTTCCACCCCAATCACGGGAACATTTATTTGGCTATTTACTGGGCGAGGCCTGGCACTTGCAGAGGGATTGCAACACTGTGAAACCCAAGGAGGACAGACGGAGGAGAAGACGTGGGACTGCACCAGGAGCTTGCAGGAACTATCCTCCGTGGCTGAAGATCTCCGAGGGCCCGGCCCGCAGAAAGGTGCCACGGGTGACTCCCACCAGCCGCCACATGCAGCCCCTCCACACAGCTCCACAGAACACAAACCAGAGCTGGTTCACAACACCCTTCCACAGCACCAGCTTTCACAACTCTGCTCTGACTCTCGGCCATCACCCAGCACCCCTCTGCCATGGCTCCGTACAGCCCCAGCGGTGCCGAATCCAGCCTCCGGCTTGACAAGAATACGTGGAAGTGGTGAGGCTGTGGGGTGCTGCCAACGTCTGTGCTGGGCTTATTCCAGCTAAGGACTGCTGGATCGATCAGCATCCTTCAGTTGAATTATTCCCATTTAGAACTGGGATGTTTCAGCTGAAATGGGGAACCTATTTTTATCGGCGCTTTCACCAGAGCATCCCCAAAAAGCTGACAAGATAAAGAAGCAAGCAGAAAAATTAGGTATAACCACAGCCAGCAAACGTGAGTCAGAGATCAAACAAGTCTACCCAAAGAGGTTTGCATTTCAGCCCAAGCTCTGGAGAAGCAGAGCAGATTTCTTTGACTGTTTTGACTTCTTTCTCATCAGACAAGGTGGCTGCAGCCTCCGGGGAGGCTTTGGCTCCTCTGGGGTAGGGAAGGCACCTGGCAGCGCAGCGACTATTGTGTTAATCCATCTCACTACCAAGTCTCCCCACCAGACCTATAAAATGAACTGCAGCTGCAGAGATGCAGCACTCAGCATCCTTTGCCAGGCTGGCCTCGATGCAGGTTATTCCCATCTCAGCCACAGCAAGCTTGGAATCAAGAAAACCCAGGGAAAACAGGCTTAAAAAGTTGGGTTTCCTTCTCCTCCAAAAAGCTCAGAGAAGGAAGATTTTTAAATGATTCAGGATTGGAGGAAAGCTACTGCCAGCCCATCCAGCACCGCTCCTCCAAAGATGCGTGCTCCACTTAACTTTACCTCCAAGGATGCATGACTGAACCTGACTGACGCTCTTAGCTAGATTTTAATACTTAAATATTTCATGGGCAGCTGTTCTCAGCAGGCCGCTCTCCCCACTCAATAATAGATAGAGCCACTGGTTAAAAGACTTGGGGAAGGTTATCTGAGGCCCTGACAGAGAAGCTTGGAGCAGGGAGCCCATCGGAGCTGCTCCAGGTGCTCAGCCCACCTCACGGCCATGGGGTTAGAGCCACCGTGAAATCCGGGATGCGATGGGGCCTGCAGCCCCCTCTCCTGTCCCACGGAATGGCCCCTCCGGGATGCCAGCTCGGAGCTGGTCATAACAAGCACCAGCACAAAGGAGAGAAGCATCAAGTCA